>NC_141695.1:251445503-253845503 GCF_964263255.1 Lissotriton vulgaris
TCTCCAATATGAGGAGATACCCTCAGCTCAGCCAGCTACATATTGGGAAAGATGTCACATGCTGACACTACTCCGGTCAGCAACTAATTGTTTATTCTATGCTAGATATTGGTACCACCCATTTCCTTCACAGTAATTACATGGCTACACTACAGTTCAGCAAGACCAGGGCCGGACTGGCTATCGGGCGTTTTGGTGTGCTGCCGAACTGGGGGCTGATTTGATTGATAGGGACCGGCGTGTGCTAAAAAAATGTTTTTTGCTTTGCTTATTTCAAAACACACGCAGGTCCTCATCAACAAAATCAGCCCCCACCGCAGTGAAATTAGCCCTCAGCTCGGCAGCACACCAAAATGCCCTGAGCAAGACACTTCTGGACTGCCTGGCATGAAAGAGATAGGGCAGGAATGGGTTATGTACATCAAAATATGACACATTCATGCTTTCTCCCTGTGCTGCAGTATCTTTGGCTGCCTAGCACCAATGCAGGTACCCTTGCAATCCTCTGAGGCTTCTCCCTCTTTGTGTGTCTGCCGCAGAATGTAGCACATTTAGAAAGAGGAAAAAAAAAGAGGTGGAATAATAATAATTCTCAAAGGCATGGCACCCCAGTTAAGGTGTAGTATTTGGACGCATTTCCAGGTCTACTAGGGTTTAATGGATGGAAAAACCCATGCTTCACTCATGGAACACCTCCCTGGGCAAGAGTAACATAAGGCAGCATCTTGCATTACTCCAGATCTTTCTACCTGTGCAGGGCCATGCAAGGTTGCCTTCACTGGCATGGGAAATCTCATTATTGGTTTTGAATCACCCTGCATCCCCTTGCGCAATACAAGGGCATCACAAACTCTTTGGGAAATATGCCCCTTACTGATGACAAAGAGAAATGGCTGAGCAGTTGTTTAGAGAGGGATGTGAGAGGTTATCTTTAGATAAAATAACAAATCAAAAATGCATACAAGGGAAGGCTTTAAAGATAGTAAAGATACATTTGTAGGATCAAAGAGACTAATGACACAGAATGTACAAAATGGTAGGATGAAATTAAATTTTGAGCAATACTCAAAGAGAAACAGAATACCAAGTGTGTTTAGAGACCTGTTTTCCCTCCTGGATGAACAATTCAAATCTAGAGATGAACTGACTAGTTCATCCTATATCCTCAACGTTTTGGCTGTCTCTCTACTTATTTGCAGATTTTGTTTTGTTGGCCTTAGGACTCTATGCAATTCAACATTGCTAATCAGTGCCTACATGCTTGTGCTTCTTCCCCTGAACATGGTAAGATTGGCTTACACATAATTGGCATATTTTATATACTTATAAGTCTCTTATAAAAGGGTATGCCATATATCAGGGGCCTGTAAATTAAATGCTACTAGTGGGACGTTAGGACTTTTTGTGCCATCCCTTTAAGTAGCTCTATATAACATGTCCAGAGCCTGCCTTTGCAGCCTAAACACAGTGTTAAACTCTCAATTCGACTTGGCAATAGTACCTTTTTTCCAAGCTTTAAACACCCCTTTTAGAGCAAATATGTCACTCCTAAGGTTGGCCCTAGGTAGCATATAGGGCACAGTCCATTCTATTTAAAATCCAGTACATGTTTTACATCTCCTTGTAGTAAAAAACTCCCATAGGCTTACCTATTCAACACAGAACAATGGGTTGCTTTATTAAATTTAATAAGTGATAACTTTTGATTAGGGACAGATAAGCATTTAATTTTTGTATCTATAAAATGAAAAACCCTCTTTATTCAAATTTGATATTACAATTTTGAAAATGCCACTTTTAGAAAGTTGGCAGGTCAGACCAACCTCCTTGTCTATCGATCCTAATAATACGGTTATAATGGCAAGATAGACCTGCTCTGCTCACACTATGAGGTTGGCAAAATATCCGACCTGCTCACTAGTAATGCTTTATAAAAAAAAAGGAAGCAACATTGATGGACAGAATGCTGAAGACTGCAAACTTTCACCCCCATTCACAAAGATCTGGGTTTAATCCATCATTCTTTTGCTCGCCATGCCACCCCAGTTTGGACCCAGCCAAATGCAAATCAGTCTTTACCCTGTCCTTCATAGGAACAGTCCAGGTCAAACAGCCAAGCCAGGTCCTCCCTGGACCAGAAACAAGCATCCTATAACCAGTTTCGGGGCATTCCCTCATCACCGTCTCGTTAACATTTCTGTACATTCTACTGGGAGACCTCAACTTCCACCTGGAAAAGAAAAACGACAGCAACACCACTACCCTTCTTGACAACCTGGCTAATCTCGGCCTCAAACAACTTGTTGACACCCCCACCCATTTACCCGGACATACACTCGACCCAATCTTCACCTCCAGCAAACACATCTCCTTCGATCGCACCACAGCTCTCCATTGGACGGACCACAGTTGTGTTCACCTCAGCTACAAAACCACCTCGACCCACAACCCCCCACAACCTATCCCCCAAAGGAAATGGAACAAAATCACCACCGACCAACTCCTCACATCGCTCAACCAAAACCCACCCGCCCTCTCATCGGACCCAAACCAAGCTGCCATCAAATTCAAACAATGGATCACTCGCAGCGCTGACGAATTAGCACCCCTGAAAAACCATCACACCAAACAAGACAGCAAAAAGGCCCCCTGGTTCAACGATGACCTTAAGAAATCCAAAAAGCTATGCCGTACTCTCGAGAAAACATGGAGAAAAAACCCAACCACCGACAACATGACCACCTTCAAGGCAGCCACCCGCAAACACCACCAGCTGATTCGATCCACCAAGAAATCAGCATTCAAGAATCGACTCGACAACAACGCCCATAACAGCAAGGAACTATTCAACATCGTCAAAGAATTCACCAACCCCACCGCAGCCTCAAACGACATCACTCCCTCCCAAGACCTCTGCGATTCATTATCCTCCTTCTTCTACAACAAAATTGCCGACATACATAACAGCTTCGAAAACAGTTCCAACAAACTATCCTCTCCACCCCCCTCAGATCCTAAACCGACGTCTAACAACCTCAGCGCCTGGAACCCAATCACCACTGAAGACACCATCCGCCTAATGAATTCCATCCACTATGGCGCGCCAACCGACCCATGTACCCACTACATCTTCAACAAAGCAGACTCCATCATCGCACCCCATCTCCGTGATGTCATCAACTGCTCCTTCAACTCTGCTACCTTCCCAGAAAGCTGGAAACATGCCGAAGTCAGCGCCCTCCTGAAGAAACACACAGCAGACCCCTGTGAACTTAAAAACTACCGCCCCATATCCCTCCTCCCATTCCCGGCCAAAGTCATCGAGAAAGCCGTCAATAGCCAACTTGCCGCCTTCCTCGAATCCAACAACTCCCTCGACCCCTCACAGTCCGGCTTTCGAGCCAAACACAGCACCGAAACCGCCCTCATCGCAGCAACAGACGACATCCGAACACTACTGGACAACGGAGAAACAGTGGCCCTCATTCTACTCGACCTCTCCGCCGCCTTCGACACTGTCTGTCACAGCACCCTCATACAACGCCTCAGCAACATCGGCATAAAAGGAAAAGCCTTGCACTGGTTCATCTCGTTCCTAGCTGGGGGAACTCAGAGAGTCCGACTTCTCCCATTCAAATCAGAGGCCACCGAAGTCATCTGCGGTGTACCACAAGGATCATCACTCAGTCCCACCCTCTTCAACGTTTACATGAGTCCACTCGCTTCCATCGCGCGTCAACACAACCTTAACATCATCTCCTACGCTGACGACACCCAGCTGATCCTTTCCCTCACCAAAGACCCCAACACTGCCAAAACCAATCTTCACGAAGGCATGAAAGAAGTAGCCGTATGGATGAAAAACAGCCGCCTAAAACTTAACTCAGACAAAACGGAAGTGCTCATCCTAGGATCATCCCCCTCTGCCTGGGACGACTCATGGTGGCCTTCGGATCTGGGCTCAGCACCCATACCCACAGACCACGCACGTAACCTTGGCTTCATCCTAGACTCTCGATGACCAAACAAGTCAACTCCGTCTCATCCTCCTGCTTCAACGTACTTCGTATGCTCAAAAAAATCTTCCACTGGATCCCCGCCGAGACAAGAAAGACTGTCACCCACACACTGGTTACGAGTCGACTAGACTACGGAAACACCCTATACGCCGGAATTACAGCCAAATTACAGAAAAAACTCCAACGCATCCAAAACGCATCAGCGAGACTCATTTTGGACATCCCTCGCCAAGATCACATTACCAGCCACCTGAAAGACCTCCACTGGCTTCCCGTCAACAAGAGAATAACATTCCGTCTCCTCACCCACGCACACAAGGCCCTCTACAAACTTTGGCCCGAATGCCTCAACACTCGACTATCCTTCTACACACCTACCCGCCAACTAAGATCCTCCAATCAAGGCCTCGCCGCAGTTCAGCGTATCCAAAGATCCACCATGGGAGGTAGATCCTTCTCCTACTTGGCGGCCAAGACCTGGAACTCACTCCCCACTCACCTCCGCCTTACACAGAACCACATCTCCTTCAGAAAAGAACTTAAAACCTGGCTATTCGATAAATAATGAACCCCCTCCCCAAGCGCCTTGAGACCCTCTGGGTGAGTAGTGCGCTATATAAATTCCTGAACTTGAACTTGAACTACATTGATTTTGTTTTCAACATGAGCTGAGTCTACACTTGCTTCAGGGCACTCTGCTCTTCTTAAGGTCTCTTGAACAATCTTCAACCCACAACTAGACACAGTCTGAGCGAGTTTCTACACCCCAAGTGGTGCTCCTTCAATCCTGTACCCTTGGAGGTGGTGATAAAGGTGCCCAGATCATCAAAAATCAAAACTTGGGACTTAAACATTTTTGGGTAAAATTTGCTTTGGGAAATAAGAGGAGACTGGGGCAAGATGTCTGACTGACCTTGACGAGGGTTGCTGCGGCTCCTCACTCTTCGTGCTCTTCCTACATGGCGCTGAGGATCACAGGCACAAATATGGTGGCAATCGCATAGAGATGCTGCAACATCTGCTTTTTTATGCATCTGCTTTTTTAGCGAAATCTCTCCTCGGTGTGATATGAGGCTGGTGGGAGTCAGTTCTTTGCTTAAGCTTTGACTGGCTGCGGCGGTGTTAAATTCACTGCCCCGTTACTCTTGTTGCTCCTGTTCTCCCTTCGGTGTGCCTCCGGTGCACTGAACAAAGCAGATTATGGCCCCTAAACCAGAAAAGGTTGTGAAAGGTGCGCAAAAAGACCCCTTGAACATTTCTGTGGGCTCATGGGGGGCCCAAGGAGCACCTGACAGCGCCTCAGAACCTGTGCGCGGACCAAATCCAGGTTGGAGGGGCGGCTTAGCGAAGAAGATGGAAGGTGCTTCAAAGGATATGGGCGCAGCAGGAGGGACTCGGCTTCGGATGGGAGCGGCGGTCAAGGAGGGGTCGTTGCGGCAGTCAACAGTGGTTGAGGCTTTCTCCATATCTTCATCGGCCGCCCCTGCCACTTTGAATAAAACATTAATAAAAGGGACTTTGGCCGGATCGGTGGGTGCAAGAGCTGTAGAGAAAGGAGAGCTTGCTCACTCTGGCTTGGGAACACAGCTGCTGGTACATCCTGGATCGGAGCAGTATCCACAGGTGGATCCAGACCTGCCTTCCGTTCAGCAGACTCAAACACTCTTGATAGACTCTGCAGTATGGGTGGGCGGAAGTCCTGTAAGGGACTTACGCGGAGAGGCACGGAGATTGAACCAATCTCCGTGCCTCTCCGCATAGTTCCATTACGCGATGCCCGCCCGCCGCCCGCCTCTGGCCCGCCTGCTGCTGACTGTATTAAATTACATTAAAAAGCCTTAAAATAACATTTAAATAAAACTTAACTTATCAGCGGCACATCCGTGTCCATTGCTCCTTCTTCTGGGAACTGCGCATACGCGGGAGCCCGCGCATGCGCATTCCTTGCCAGGAAGGGCGGGAGACGGACAGGAGGCGGGCGGACAACTTGCGTTACGCTCCCTAGTGCGCAGAGATTTGCCTAGTTTCTTTGCCTACATTGCGAAAGGCGGAAGGGGCAAATCTCTGCACATTCCGTGGGCAAAACGGAGATGTCCGCCCACCCCTACTCTGCAGGTCCAAAAGACAAAAAGGATTCAGCAAACTAAGCAGAGCTTCCTGTATCTTTGCAATCGGATCTCTCTCTACTGAAAAATAATGAGTTGATAGTTACTACGGGGGCCACATCCGAGAACGGCGGCTTTACTGTTTTGTTACAGTCAAAGGGGGACCAAGATAAGAACTGGGCTGAGGCTGAGACAGAAGGAATAAATAGCAATGGGGAAATTAACCCTGCTGTTTCTGAGGCTGGCCATCATGCCCCACTTACTGATAACACTCTTGGACAGCGATTTTAGTCGTACGCCACAGCTTTCGGCGATGGCTATGTACGACTCTCCTGAGGCGGATACTTTTTTTTCACTTAATGATGACTTTGACTCACCGGTTCTCAGTGATCTCAGTATATCAGATGATACGGACGTGTGAGAATCTTCTACTGTGCAAAAAGCACTTCACAATAAGCTAACCTCCCAGAAGCGTAGAATAAGATCCAAGACAAGTCCAGCAAAAAACGATTCTACCACAGTGTGTAATTTGGAATGGGACTATTGTGCCACAAGTCTGGTCTAAGAGATTGGCGGGCAGGTGGCCGCAGGGGGCTCAATCTCACTCCCTTGTAACACCGCCCCTCCTTCACTGGATTTGGTATATCAAACCTTAAAACAAATGCAGAGTGAGTTCAGATTGGAAAGCAGGAAGTTGCTTCAAGCAACAAAGAAGCTCCAGGCCTCCATTCGTAAAACAAACAAGATCTGTACCGAAATGGCCGAAAGGGTTACCCATGTGTAGGACAGAACAATTGCCTTGGAGGAGGTGGTGAATAAATTACAGGAGTCCAAAGTGCAGCAGGAACAGCAGGGGATGGATATGTGCTGGAAAATTGAGGATTTCGAGACTCGCCAACGGAGAAACAAAGTTTGTTTACTTGAGATTCCCGAAAATGTAGAAGGGGGAAATATGATATAGTTTGTTGTATCCTTACTAAAAGGATCATTCCTGGAACTTGCACACTGGAACTGGGACATAGAGGTCCAACGGGCCCATCATTTTCCAATGGTACAGAAGAAGAGGAATTACCCAGCTAGGCAAGAAGAGCATCCCAGGTCAATTTTGATTTTCATCGGAAACTTCCTGCTTCTACAGGTCATAATAGATATGGCAAGACCAGATGCTAAACGGGGAATATATGAAAGGAAGGGCAAGAGAGCAAAATTACTCGGCAGACAGATATGGGCCCCTATTTACAACTGCAAGGAAGCGTTGTCTCACACAGGGCCATAGCTTTATGCGTTAGAAAGACAGCTATTTGTAGTTGACTCATAAATTTGCTAATTAATCTGCCCAACTTAATGTTCTCTCTTATTGGTAATATGATGGAAAATGGGACATTCTCTCTTTTTTGTCTTTTCTTTTATTTCCCCTTTTTACCTTAGCGTTTCCACTCCTTTTTTGAAAGGAAACTTTGTTTTTAGGGTTTACCTTCGTTAAATATTCCTAAATGTAATATTGATTAGTAAAATGTAGTTTCATTTTTTTCCTCATTTGTAATTGAAAGTAATTGACATTAGCTGTGTTGTATTTTGAAAATGCAATAAGAAAATAATTTAAAAAAAGGAGAATTTACTCACAAAAAAAAAAGAAATAAGAGGAGACTGGGACTAACCTGCTTGTCTATTGCTCAAGGTGCATTGCCAGTCAGCCTATCAGTGGCAGTTCCCTCTATGTTCTCCACAGTAGTAGGTCCTATTCCCGGGTTCTTCAACAAAGGGGTATCAGGCCTCCTGTAACTTTTGTTGGCTACAGGCTCCTTCCTCATCCCACAGAAAAGTGACTACGTCTTAGAAATCTTCATCATGACTTCGTCCAGCCATTCCATGGATGATGATGATGGTCCTATTGTCTTCAGATACCACATACAACCTTGCCCCACTGATTTTTGTCTTCATAATTGTTTCGAAGTGTGAAGGTAAGTGCTCAATCAACTACTTGCATCCGACGCGCCCTCCATTGCGGTTTGCCATATTTTTGTACTTTGACCCAGTCCCACGCATCCAAATTCGTGCAGTTGGCACTTTGATCTTTCAAGAACCAGATTTCACTTAAAACTTACAAAATTCATAACTCCATTATACTGATTGTATTTTTTGTCATTTTAGTGTCAAACACTCTATTAACATATACTGTTTTTTCTAAATTGTAGTGGGATATTTCTTGTGTTGTATTTTCACTTTATTACTCTTTGTGCACTGCATTAATCATATACACATAGCCTCAAAGTTAAGCCTGACTGCTTTTGTGCATTACATTATTTTATAAGAAGTAATATGTATCAAAAACACATCAAACATAGAAAGGCTGAGAATCTGAACAGAGATGAATAGGTCTATCAGGAGGGACATATTTGTTGTTAAACTGTTTGATCATCTAATCAAAACTCCTAATAACAACACATCTGATGTTCTCAATAGCACTAAAAGTCATACTTCTTTCTGTGTTTATTCTAGTGGTGAGAGTGAGAAATTGTAGGAACATCCATATGGACAGTCAATATTATTTATTTTTTAAAAGAAATATGTAGAATACAGTTAGGGAAGGAAGGAGTAAATACCACAACTCAAATGACAAACGCAAACAAACAGGGAAGGGTAGATGAGGAAGCAGACTGTCTCAAAGAGAAAAGGAAATTCAGAATAAGTCTTGGGCCAAGGGATACTTACAATGTGGAAAATAATAATGATGCCCTATGTAGAAATGTGCAAAAAACACAGTTGATGGACTGAATGTAGAACAATGTCATACATTCACCCCAGTACAAGGATCTGGGCCTAAATCCATTGTTTTTTTGCACTCCACACCACCCTGGGTTAGACACTGGCTATATGCAAATCAGCTCTGACCCTGTGCCTCATGGGAACAGTCCAGTCCGAACTACCAAGCCATGTCTTTCACAGACCGGAATCAAGCATCCAAGGACCGGTTTCTGGCTATCAGCCTTCATTCAGCATGGATAGCTTGACTCCAGTGGTGTGGAGAGCCTGGGGCTCACGTCTGAGCATACCCAGCCCACTGGGGGTGAAAATTGCAAAAAACACAGTTGATGGACAGAATGTAGAACAATGTCATACATTGACCCCAGTACAAGGATCTGGGCCTTAGTCCATCGTTTTTTTGCATTCCACACCACCCTGGGTTAGACACTGGCTATATCCAAATCAGCTCTGACCCTGTGCCTCATGGGAACAGTCCAGTCCGAACTCATGGAATCAAGCATCCAAGGACCGGTTTCTGGCTATCAGCCTTCATTCAGACTGGATATCTTGACTCCAGTGGTGTGGAGAGCCTGGGGTTCACGTCTGAGCATACCCAGCCCACTCGGGGTGAAAATTGCAAAAAACACAGTTGATGGACAGAATGTAGAACAATGTCATACATTCACCCCAGTACAAGGATCTGGTCCTAAATCCATCGTTTTTTTGCACTCCACACCACCCTGGGTTAGACACTGACTATATGCAAATCAGCTCTGACCCTGTGCCTCATGGGAACAGTCCAGTCCGAACTGCCAAGCCATGTCTTTCCCAGACCGGAATCAAGCAATTTTCACCCCGAGTGTGCTGGGTATACTCAGACGTGAGTCCCAGGCTCTCCACACCACTGGAATCGAGCTATCCAGGCTGATGAAGGCTGATAGCCAGAAACCGGTCCTTGGATGCTTGATCCCTGTGTTTTTTGCTATGTAGAAATGTGGCATACGTTGTGTGAGTGATCAATTTATAAAATAATATACTTACTAATGTACTATACTTGCTAATTGTTTCTTTGAAAGGGCATGGGTTTCTGACCAACTTTGCAACATGAACTCAGTATTGATTTGTTTAAGTTGGTACGGAGACCAAAACACAGAATAGTGTCTTTACTATACAGGATATCTGAGACTACTACAACCAAGTTCTTCATCATGACCCATTATAATTAAGTTGTTCCCTCATTTCACTCCTTCAGAAACTTGAGATCCTATGAAATTTGAGCATGGATAGTGGACTAAGACCTAAATATAGATTAGTATAGATTTTCTCCACAATTGCCGAGTGGCAATAATCTAGATTTATCTAGTAAAGCTGTATCCTTAAACACACTAATATTATCATGAGGAAACATTGTAGTCATGAACAAGACACAATATGATAATCAAATTTTGGGGTCCAGCATGCTACCTTAGGCTGGACAACAGCCATACCTATGGTATTGTCAGATAAACCAATATGAAATTGAGACAATGGTAAGATAATAAATATTTAATAGATAAAGAATGAATGTTTTTGAAGATAAATAAGCCTAGGCTCCCTTGCCTGTACTCATTATCTGACATACACAGAAAAGCACCCTTTTAACCCGAGAGTCTCATTATATTGGGCATATGCTCACCCTCCAAGAAACATTTTGAACATGTGGACAAATTTATCAGGTCTTTTGTTCATAACTTGCCATCTAATGTTTGTGATACACAACATGTACTCAATTTGATTAGTGACCGGACATGGGATGAGTAAATTACATTAGTTACACCAGATGTAGAGGAGCACTATACAAACATTACACGTGGATGGGGAACAAACACATTATTACACTCTCTGAACAGATGTCACTAAATCTAATTGATCACACCAATATATTATGAAAATTACTAGGATCATCCTAAAGTTTAACTTTTTTGTTTTCAATGGCAACTGGTATCGTTTTTTTTTTACAGAGTTTATATAGCGCAAACTTGACCCGAAGGTATCAGAGCGTTTTACATAGCACCAGTTGCGTTACATGAGGACATGGAGATTAAGTGATTTGCCCAGAATCATAGGATATTCAGCGTCATTGCCAAGACTCAAACCCATTTCCCCAGATTCGAGGTCTACCCCACTAGCCATTAGGCCAACTCCTCTGCACAATCACCAACTACATGAAACCACAATGAGTTCTAACCTTTTTTGGGGTGGGTTCACAGGTGACCAAGTCAGGTGAACAATGGGTAACACTTGGAATGACAGGACAAAATATTGGGGAAGCTATATAGATGATATTCCTATGATACGGACAAGATCTTGCACAGAATTAGATGAGTTTTTTTTATCTATCTGAATTGTTAGCTTTATGCCCACTACAAGACTGAATTGATAGTCTTATTAAATATTGAACTGTATGTGGAAGATTGTTAGACCTGGACCTTTCTGCAGGTTCACCCCCAAAACCTTTGTGTTCAACCTTTTGTATCTTTAATTTGTTTTGTTGGCAATAGGACTCTGTGCACACTCCCACTGGTAACCAGTGTTAAGGTGCTTGTGCTCTCTCTCTAAAACAGCGAAAAACTGACCTACACCACATTGAACATTCAAGTAAATTTTAAGTCTCCATTGTGTGGTACTGCATGTTCCCATTGCTTGTAAATAAAATGGCTCCTTAAATCATATCCCATGCCTGCCATTGCAGCCTATAGAGTAGTTGTTACGTGTCATTTCAACCTAGGAAATCTTTTGCCAGGCATAAACCTTCCATTTTAATACGGGAATAGTAGGAAGGACTTTAAAACCCATAGGACATGGTGCATTGCATTTTAAAAGTAGAACATGTTTTCCTAAGTATGTCCTAGTAGGGAAACAAACGCTTCCATTTGTTTCTCACTACTGTAAGGCCTATCTTTCCTATTGGATAACATTACCTCATTACATTAAAAAAGTTCTTACATTTGATTTGGATCAGATAGGAATTTCTAATTTGGACTTAAACCAATTGTAATTTAAAATCCTCTTTAATGGTAAAGTTGGATTTTATGTCACATTTCTGAAAATCCTACTTTCTAAAATACTGGCATTTCCTTGTCCATGCCATCTGCTTCCTGCTGCCTGTGTCCTGAGTCACATGATTGTGAAGGGCTCTGCTGTTCAGTTTTTGCATTTCTCCCAGAGAGTGAGGTTAAGGGAGACTATGTTTTAATCTGGAGGCAGAGCTGTTCCCTACCCAACTGGCACTTCAAATGGCTTGCATCCAGCACACATAAAGTTACCTGGCACTGTTTTTGTCACCCCTGACTTCTTGAAACCTTGTCAGGGAAAAAGTGGAACTTCCCAGAATTAGATGTCAAGCCAGCCCCAAGAATTCTCCCACTTCAATTGCTGGCACCAGGTATAATTATAGGACCTCGTGGACCAGTCTTGAGTACACTCCTGGACCTTTGGAAGACTTCGGAATGACTGTCTTGTAGCCCAGAGGACTGCCCTGTTGCTTCAGGACAACTGGTCCATCTCCTTGAACCCAGGATGACCAGAAGTGACACCAAGGGCTAGTTGACTGGGCCCCTGTGTGAGCAACAGGGAAATAACAAGCTTCAGGGACCTTGACCTTGCACCTGTCCTCTGCTGTAATGAGTCTAATCCCACAAGTGGTGTCCGTCAGGTGCTGGATCTTTGGAAGTGGTTATAGAGGTCCTGTTCCTGCCTAACCCTAAAAGTTGGGGCTTAAAAAATTGGTCACCAAAACGTGCCCTGACAGAAGACCTAGCTTCCAGCCAATTGGCCCTAGGTGCATAACTGATTGGCCTGACTTCACTGTTGTTTGGACCATGTTCTTTTTAACTGCAATAGCAAATCCAGTTCAACAGGACCTTTCGGCGAAGGTATCATGCCTCATGGAGCCCTCGTTGGCAAAAGCCTGCAGCTTCATCCTGCTAGAAATGTTTGATTTCCAGAAAAGTGACAAAGTCCCAAGGTTAAAATCTTCACTGTGAATCTATCCAGTGGCTCCCCGTCAGTAATGCTTCATCCTTTGACACCGACTCCTGGCTTACCAGGGTGAATTCTACCTTGTCCTGAACGAAAGCTGAGACCATGGACGAACCAGGGTTAAGCACAGGTTAATTTAGTGACTTCTGTGGCTCAACCTGAACAGAATTGTGGTTGTTGCTTGAGTGAAGCTTTCACCAATACCCCAAATTATTACGATGATGATAATCTTCAGAGCAGGATGCAACTCACGTATTACATGCAAATAGCTCTCATCCTAAATATTAGATCAGGGATATTCTATATGGGGAAATGGTGAAAGCAAGTATGAATTTTAGTGATCACTACTGCAAACTGGTTTACCCATCTAAGTGAAGGGTTGTGAAAGTTGTAGTATCTGAAATGTGCTTTGGAGAAGAAGAAATCTTTTCGATTCAATTGTGGTCCTGAATTTATGGGTAACACAAATATGACAATGCTCTAAGTATGATATGTATGTTTTAGATTCTGTTTGTGATAAAAATGTATGTAGGCAACACCATGAGAGTGATTAATGAAAGGATGGCAGAACATTGCAGGGACATCAGTAAAGAGACATTAGTTATCCAGTATTGGGGTATATTTCATAGATTCACATGCCTGAATCATTCCCCGTCGCCGAGGCGGGAGTCACGCGGTATATAAACTGTCCCAGCTTTTTAATTTACTCGCTTGTCTTTTATCCGCCACGCTTGTTTTAGTGAGTTCCTTTTTCAAATGTTTTTTTTCCCTGTGAGCAAACTCTAGGAAGGGTGTTTCTGCTCTGTTCTAAACTACTACAAGTAGGTTTTCATGCATACATGACTACTTTTCTTTACATTTACTGGACTGACACATTTTTAGTCTAATGTTTAGGTTTTGCCTAGGCAGCGCATGCGCTGTTGAGTAGAAAGATGCTGTATACAGTATAGTGGGGGAAGCTCCGCCCACTTTCCACCTATCTTTTTGATTGGCCGAATTCCTAAATGCTGCAATATGATTGGTTTTCTGCAACTTAATCCAGCCTGCTGACGGTCATGTTGTCATTTTTTTCCTTCCATAGCTATCAGCCCCTTTACTTTTAAAACAGTTTTTTCCCTGACTCCCCTCGTTCCTTCCCACAGTCCCTCACTTCTTTGCCCATCACAACCCCCCACCCACTCCTGTCCCTGCCTTTTTGGACGATCGTAGTTTTATTTACAATGCAATAGGACTCGCGTAAATACCAGTCCTATTGCATTTGTAAATGCTTTTTTCCCCTCTGATTGGCTGGCTGCGCACAAAGGGGGACATTAGGATGACCGGCGGACTTTGTCTGCCCGCCATCCTATCAGACAACGGGACCGCCCGCCATAAGGGCAGGGGTCCCGTGGGGGAAATTAGGATGCGCCTACTACAGTGGTGGGCTCATCTTGCATTTTTAACAATGTGGCGGGCGGTGCCCTCATCACCGCCTGCCGCAATGCTAAAAATGCACGTTGTGCTTTTCAATGCACAACATGACAGGCACCGCGTGGAGGAAAGCCATTGGTTACAGCCCATTGTAATATGGCTGGCGGTGTCTGATAGACACCGCCACCAAATACAACCCTTTTCCGCCCCGGTCGCAAGGCGACCGAGACGGAAAAGCGGCGTACGGTCTTTCCATACGCCGCGGGCCCCCCAGCCATCTTAATATGGCGGGGGGTCTTTGCAGCAAGGATGGCGGGCGGATCGCCCGTGTCAGGCCGGCGGTGGCTATCGCCAGCCAGGCAGGGGCGATCTGCCTGCCATCCTATCAGGCCCCAAAATTTTGCCTACGTCATTACGTTTACCTTCCCAGCCGAGGTTAGAGAGGCTTGGAAGACACGCTTTACTAGTAGTGCCTCCTTGTTTCAATCTGACCGCGGATGAGTTCGAAGGAGTGCATGGTGTTTACATGTTTTCAATCTGCGTGTTTTTGAGCTTTAATGGTATATCATAATTTCAGCGTTTGCCAAAGAGCAATCTGTGTTGGAAGAGACAGCAAATACTCAAAAAATACTCTGCCCCCCCCCACCCCCGGAAGGCAAGGGATCTTTTAAATATGTGTTTGTGGTTCCGCTGTCTTGCGGTTGCTGTCTAAACAGTTTTGAGCAGAGATGATTTTGGCCCCTGTTGTTGTTCACCTGTGACTCGGTCTCTTAAGCAGTTTGCTGCGTTCATTACTTTTCTTTCATTGTTTCAAGTCACCACAGACACTTTTTTATTGTTTTAAGCCACCCAGGACATATTAGCGATGCACAGTGATCAGTGCGTAAGGAAACTTGAAGGGACCCACTGCTAAGTACAGAGAAGGAGGGGGGGCACGCACCGGACCCAGTCAGGAGCTCCTAGCTGCCACCCTGCACACCCTGGAGCTCGGGCCCCCAGCTCCGCAGGGGCTGCGGGGACTATTGCTACGCCACGGCCAATGACACTGAATGTTACTTGTGTTGAGTAAGGCGCGCGTGATTGTTATTTTAACCGAAGATGCAGCCAGAAGTGTGGGCCTCAGCTGTAACAGTATCGGGTGGAAGTGTCTGCCCGGCCAATGACGGGAAACCGCAGGACGGACTCGGTGGCGTAATGCATGAGCGCCCTGCTCACCCCGGTGCTCAGTGGCCCACATCACACAGCGCCGACTGCCCCGAAGAAAGGCGCGCTTTGTTTCCCTACTTTAGTGACATTTTATTCTTAAAGTGCTCGTGATTTCTCGAAACACCAGGGCCTTCCAGAGCTTTTTAAGCACAACCTGTTCTCCTGGCTAATGTGATTGTCTGCAACAAACAAAGGACTGAGAGCGGGGCCTGGCCCGCTGTCGCCACACTTGAGATTGATGCCAAGACACAAGTGCACCGTGGCAGTGGCCCTCCAAGTGGCGGCCGGGCGTGCCCTCCTCTTACAAGGATTCCAGGAGCAGTGGGGGCTGCTACATGGCCACTACTGCGCTCTCTGCCTTAAGTCTGCCCAGGAGCCACCTCTGCCAAGCAACCCACCCAGTTAACGTGGCCTCCTGGCTGCTCTCACCACGTGCTGCTGTATGTTTGCTGAGGGTGGCGCTTTCGGCGCTGCTGCCAGAGACCTGACCCTCTCGGGCTGTCACCGGGGGTATCTTGCAGATACTAGGGGGCATATTATCAAGGGGGTTTATCTCCGCTTTTTTGGCTTTAAAAGCCAAGAAAGCGGAGATAAAATTATCTCCCTATTACCAAGCTGTCGCTAACACCAGTTAGCGACAGCTAGTAGGAGATAGCGACCATCTTGGGCCCCACTTTGCATGTCAGTGATATTTATCACTAATGACATGCAAAGTGGGCGTGCCAAGATGTTAGAGACTGAAAACAGTCGCTAACATCGCTATCTCCTATTACCAACTTTTGGAGATATTCGCGCTAAGCGGGAATATCTCCAAAAGCTAACACCTGCCCTGAGCAGTTCTTAGCCATGTTATCCAATGGGAGGTGGATAACATGGCTAAGAGCATTTGCTCGATAATGCATGAATATCGCTGACTTTTCAGCGATATTCATGCATTTCGGCCGTTTTTTATCGCATTTGCGATAAACCTTGTTAATAGCAAGGTTTATCTGCGATAAAAATCGCCGATGTGCGGCGATAATTTTTGTCTCTAAACAAGTTAGAGACAAAAATTATCGCTAGTTGTTGGTAATATGCCCCTAGGTGCCTACAGCCAGGAGAGGCACTACTGATGGTGTCAGGGGTGCACATGTGTAAACAGTTTGTCCGAATGGCCGGATGAGCCTGAAATTTTGAATGCAATTCATTTGCCAGACAAGGCAGGGCACATCAGATTTGTAACCACAATTTCCTCGACAAATGTTAGCCCCGCGCTCGGGACGCCCCCGCTTTGTCCGGGGGTATGGCATGTATAAAAGAGGCCCAGGACGGAGTGAAGGTGTAGACTGTGAGCAGGTAGCACCCTAAGTCCAACTCAGTGGAGAAGTATATGCATAGGAAGAAGGACAAGCAGGCAAAGACAGGCATCTACTCCAAGAAGTGCAGCCAATCGCCCAGCGACGACGAGACAGGCGAGTGTCCCCTTCATTTATCTGCAAGCATGTGTATTTTAGGCTTGGAAAGCTCCCCACCCCCTCTCCTGCCCCCACCACCCCAAATCGTCACGCTACTCCTTTTTGTTGGCACTTAAGTGTGATGCAGCTCCTCGCAGGGGGGACTGCTGTAAAAGTGTAATTACAGTACAAAACACTTGCCCAAACTCCATAAACGCCCCATTCTCATGCGCATGATAACTTTCGGTGGACTGAATCATTCCTAGGCAACCGTCCTCTGTAAAATACGCCAATGATCAGAGGCTGAGGAAGGGCGAGAGAGCTGTGCTTTAAATGTGTTCCCATACCTGGTGTGTCACGCACTTTAGTCCTTACTTTCCCTCCATATTTAAGAAAAGTACATGTTTCAGCAACCAAGCTAATGTGCTGCTTATCTAAATACAAATAAGGTTCCAAAGGAAAACCGATTGCATTGCAAATGCTTGTTTTATGTTGCCTTTTCCTCCATTTTTGATGCCTGTTTTTTCTGCCTGTACACATATTTTTTCAGCAGGATGGATATCCCTACAGACAATTTTAAGTAGCAAGTTTTTTCCGTTCACTCCTACCGAAAATGAGCCTCCTCTTCTTTGATGTTTTGTAACCGTGCTCAGTCACACTTCCTTCTATAAATATGGCATTTGTTTTTCAAACAGCTAATATGTCGCTTTTTTGTATTTCTTGCCCTGAACTGTGCCTACAGGGCAGCAGTGTGCGTAGTGGACTCTGGTAGGTCAAATATACTATTTGGTCCTAGAATATTTGGAAATGACTATGGAGCTGGTATTCAGGTCTAGCATTGGATCAAATTTGAAACGGTCTGTGATAGGGTTATTGTAAAATCATAATGCAGAGGCAGTCCAGTAATGTAAAAAGTTAAATTAAGAATTCCTGGTACTTAGATAAATCATAAGATAGCTGCACCCTTCTTTTTTAACAGTGACTCTATGAATATGTGATTCATTTGATCAGGTCAAGCTTACAGATTCACTTTAAATATTTTCATATTGTGATATTACATAATTTTGATTTCTTTACCTTTCTTGTAGTTTTCCAAGGAAATCTTTTGCTGTTTCTGGATCCGTCTTTGAGAAGTTCTGGAACGTGCAAAGTGATTCTAATAACCCCAGCAATGCAGTAATGGACATGAAGCACTTCAGCAAGATATTTGTAACTCTGTGAAAAAATAATGTAATATGATCAGGAATGTCAATCTTTTAAAATTGGGTGGTTCACCCCTGCTCCAATGCGAGAATTAGGTAAGCACGAGAATTTAAGAAAAACTCTAAATGGAGCTACTACACAATTAAGGATAATATTCGTGACAATAAAGAGGCAAGAGGCCTTAAAACATTATAAAATATTCATGTAACAAGAGCAGTCCTTATGCCGAATGGGATCAACGATGAATAGCAATTATTTAAAACACTAAGGGCCAGATGTAGGTGGCCATTTACCGAACGGTAACGGCCGAATTCGTCCGTTACCGACCGGTAAATGGTCATTCCTGATGTAGGTGGCCTATTTTACCGATTGGGTAAATTTACTGAATCGGTAAATTTACCGAATCTGTAAAATACCGAATCGGTATTTTTACCGATTCCGTAACTTCCATATGTAGGTGGGACTCTTCTGAGTCCCAAAGGCCAGTCAGATTCAGTATTTTACCACCCAATCCTGTTGGGTGGTAAAATACTGAATACAGGTGTGCATGCACATCTGTGCATGCACACCTGTGCAATGTGACACACGGACATGCCCTTAGGGCATGTCTGTGTGCCACATGGCACACAAGTCCGGAATTGGGGTGCCAGAGGGTGTCAAAGTGACACCCCCTGTACCCTTGCAAAAATCGTAATTTACTGAATCAGTAAATACCGATTCAGTATTCCACATTGATTCCTATGGGCTTCAAGGCCCATAGGAATCAATGGGGGATACCGATTCGGTATTTACAGAATCGGTAAATACCGAATCTTACCGATTCGGTATTTACCGATTCTGATTTACGTACATTTCCCCCCCTCTAATTTACCACTTCTTAAATACCGAATCGGTATGATTCGGTATTTAAGAAGTGGTAAATTAGAATTACCTACATCGGGCCCTAAGGGCCATATTCATTATGTTTTCAGACAACGCAACACAGTTGCGGCACTGTGCTGTGTCAAAGGGCAGGAATGCAACATATCTATCAAAATATGCACATTTCTGCTGTCTGTATGCGCTGGCATACTTTTGGTTGCCGAGCACCAATGCATGCATGCATCACAGTGCAAGGGTGCCTGTATTGCAGGCACAACGTTTTTTGTGCAGAAAAAGGGACACCTGTACAAAAACCATCCTTTGAGGAAGTTTCCTCTTTCTATGTGTGCTGCAAAATGCAGCACATGCAGAAAGAGGAAAAAACAAAGAGAAATAAAGCTATTTCACCTTGTTATGCCTATCCTGGGAAGGCGCAGCATTTTGGTGCATTCCCAGGTGTACCACTCATGTTGAATCTGTGAATACACCAATATTCATAGGTGGCTGTGAGAGAACTCTCTTGCTCCACCCGAAGAATACCTCACTGGGACGAAGTAGTGTAAGTTGTTGCCCTGCACTGAATTGCGTCACTCCAGATTTACTAAACACCTCAGGGCCATGCAAACCTGGCCTTGCTTGGCTTGGTAAATCACATCTAGTTAGGTCTCTGCTAGGCAGCGAATGTGCTGTCTCTTTGGGAGATGCTGTATACAGTATTGTGGGGGAAGCTCTGCTCACTTTCTGCCTAGGCTTTTGATTGGCTCACTTCTGATTGGTTGCCGGCGTATTAGTCCCACCTCCTTACTGCCATGACATCATTTTTATCCTTCCATGGCTATCAACCCCTTTACTTCGGCAACTCTTTTTTTCCCCCTGCCTACCCCTGTTCCCTCCCGCAGTCCATGCCTTCTCTGGCCACCCCCACTCCTATTACTGCCTTCTTCGGCGCCCACATTTTTGTTTACAATGCAATAGGACTCGCATAAATACGAGTCCTATTGCATTTGAAAATGCTTTTTTTATTTGATTGGCTGCCTGCATTTGCACTTCCTTTTGCCTGACATGTCCAGACTCTCGCATGCGGCGTGATACTTTACATCATGCGCACCAAAAGGCTGCCTCTGCCTCTTGTTTAATCACCCAGAACTTTAAATCCTCTCCCTGTGTGGTGCACTCCCTCTTGACACCAAAAGCTACGCTCCTCTCACCCAGCTTCCGGGTTAAGGAGACTGAACCTTCGTCATGGACTGCCCGGGCACCGACTCTCCTCCCGTGCAACAGCTGACCTACTGTTTTGCAGACTGCAGGAGCAGGGGCGGCTCTAGGCTCACGGCGGCCCTGGGCAGGGAGCGTAGGTGGAGGGCCCCCGGAGGAACGTAGGCGCGGAGGCCAGCGAAGTGGAGGCGGGGGGGGGGTCAGGGTGTTAGGAAGTGGAACAGAGCCGGAGGCCGCCAAATCCCTGCCAGGGGGCGCCACGCAATATTTATCCATCCTCAGAGGATTATTATATTAAGGGTATATATTGGCGTGGCCGCCCCTGGGGTTTGGTGGCCCTGTGCAGATGCACAGCTTGCACATGCCTAAGGCCGCCCCTGGCAGGAGAATCTGAGTGTACTCATGATTGCGGACATGAGCAGCCACCAAACTGCCACGATCGATTGCCTTGCAGAAAATAGTAAGTGTATTGATGAATTATGCCCTTTTGTTTTCTCAAACTTTTCTTTGCACAGAGCAAGCTGCATAGTCCTCTGATGTTATTCCCCATTCACACTCAAAACAGTAAGATTTATAATGGAAAAAAAATCTTAGGCGCTGTCTGAAATCAAACCCTTAAATATGCGGGCAGTTACTGTTAGGCAGGGGTCTTTTAATATACTAGCTGGCACTGTCACATATATGTGCCTCAGTGAGCCCGAAAAAGCTCCTGTCAGCCTCTCCGTGAAGCTCCGGGGGGCTCCTCGTACTAGGGAGGGGACAGCCGTAGACCTTACCTCTGCCTTGTCTTATAATGTTATGGTGGCATTCGTACAGCGCACATGCTCCCAGTGGTAGGACCTTATAGCGCTTTCCGCATTTCGGAGATTTATTCCCTGGTTCCCAGAATGGGCTAACTCCAGTTTGGGCATACATTTTATTAAGAAGGCCCAGCAGTGTAGAGAATAGACAATATTGAGTGCGCACATACACTGAACCATGTAGAGTATGTTACGCACTGACAGCTAATATTTAACACTCACATCCGGCTTCTATGCGAGTATTTCACTGCAGAGCAGACAGCCTAGTCTGGGTGACAAATTGAACCGGCTGGCACTTGCTTTTGAGAAACTGCACTTTGTTTTCACTTGGTATTGAAAATGAAGGTATTGTCTGTATTATTTGTAATGTTCTAGTAATTGTTTATATCTATGCTCTAGATAAGTATATGTCGCATATGTTAATCTGTGTCTTTGCTCTCGATATACCATCGACTTTAACCAATAATTCATTTTCCACTGATCTAAGAAGCTCTAACTTACAGGAACTCCCTTTGTGAGAGTAACTGTACAGTTATTGCCAATATATGCACACGTCGTATAGTGAGTGCTGTGCTTCTATTTACACTGGGCACTCATAAAAATGTATGATGGATTCCACGGTCGACAACTTTTAACACCTTTTTAAGTCTGCCACATCATCTCTCACATCATCTATATTTCTACTTGTAATCCACAAGTCGGACCCAAGATATTATGTAAAATCTGGAAACTTATATATTGGGTGGCACTTCAGTGCATTTTGAATTTTACCACCAATATTAACCTGAACACATCTGTCTTCAGCTACTAACAGAGCTGTAAGTAACATTCTAGTGAAGAAACCTTGAGATTGCATGGCTGGTAATTTTGAAATAAAGTCACTTTTTCTGAAAATTTAAGCCGCCCGTGCCTAAAGTATTGCAAATGAAAGACTTCCAAAGAAAGTCATGGAAATCAGAACTTAGGTGAGGTGTCACTCAAGTGGGTTAATTACTCAGCACAGGTAAGGGAGGGGATGAAGGGAGACATTACACAGGCCTCAACCAGTTGAAAAAGTATTTTGGGATCCAAAATAGAAAGTCATATTTTAATTATTGCACAGCCTAGGAAGTCTTAGACATAGTGCGGATTTTTGGATGTTTGACAACCTTTTGTTCAAGTATAAGGGTCCAACATTGGCTTAACCAAGAGACTGGCTGCATATCAAGGGTTAATGTGAGCACAGTCAAGGCTGGGCAGGATGGTTGAATTGAAATGACAGGACAACGAAGTAAGGTTTATCCAAAGTGGCCATTGTACTCTGACAAGAAACAAAGTACGTTTTTACGAGCTGAATGAACAGCGGCCATCCTGTTACAGGACAATATAAAACAGAACCACCTCGACTTTTCATGGCATTCTTTGATGATTTTTGTTAAAATATCTTTCAGTTAATCCGTGCCACAAACAAAGTAGACATTTAGTCCAATGGCAAAGTCAGGGAAAAACACAGGATCGTAATAGAGAGTGACAAAAAACACGAAATAGCAAAAATCAGAAATGGCACCACAAACCCTCTCCGTGATCTCGTGACTCAGCGTGTTCTACCATTGTGTTTGTGATTGTGAGTTGCTTGTTTTGTCGTTCTTATGTGCTTGGCTTGAGACCATGAAGGCTTGGATAGCCGGCGCTAGGAGTTACGTGCATCCACTAAACAAAAGAAGCCTTGGCAAAGCCAAGAGGTGTGCTATAAAATACAACGCTACTGGCGTTCCTTGTTTTCCAAAATAAATGCATGATGAAAAACAGAGGAAAAGAGAATGGAAACATATGCACACCCGCGGAGTGTTCCATACTAAGAAGACAAGCAGCACAGCCAATAGGTCTGGCCTTTCTAGTGAGAGTGCCATGTATTGTGAAAAAAAAGAAACATTTCAAAATACTGGGGCAAAAGTAAACACATATCTCATGTATCTAAAACTGTACATTGACTTAAATGTTTTCAGTCTTTATAAATAGGAGTGGGTGTAACTCACTTAATTTGCTGAAGCGGAAATACACAACATTAAACCAAAATTGTGCAAGGTGATGCAGAATTCCGCGAGGAGCGTAACCCTGTATTTATATTTAGCCCTATTTCCTTAGCACTGAATGCACCCTCGGTACAAAATGAACCTGAGGATGCATTTTGTAAACAGCGGTGGATGCAACAGAACAGGAACAGCAGCAACCGTCAGCCGCTCGCGCTCTGTTACCTTTGCCCCAAAATACTCCAAATTATGCACACAGGCGTAATTGCATGATTTTCGGTATTTTCTCAATAGTGATGCAAAGTTACCTAAGCTACTCCAATTACTCTGGCATAATTAAAATGTCACCCAGGCGTAGTCATAAATCATCTGGTTTATTTTCATATACTCAGGAAACGCTGAACAGAATAATAAAAAACAAGCATTGGCATAGCCAATAGGACTTTCCTCTGGGACCTTATAAGTGTTAAGCCATGCAACACTTGATGTTGTTGCACCAAGGAGATTGTGCTGGATAACTAAACACTTATAAGGTCTGAAAGGTGATACCTATTGGCTATGCCAATGCTTGTTTTTGTGTCGCCCTTGCGATACCGTGCGTGGCACAACGGTGATGCATTACTTGGATAAATATGCCTTGTAGTGCTCACTGGTATCATTTGTAACCAAATTACAATAATTAGTAAAATCACTATATGCAATTAATGGCAGGACTCAGAATGCAATATAAGATCGACACTCTTGATATTATATAACAATACGTTTTCTCCTTGAATCTTTATAAAAAAACAATGTTCATTTATCATAAAATAAGTATGTGAAATGTGTTCCCAATGTAGAAAATGAAAAAAAAAACACATTCATGAAGCAATACAGACAGAAAATGAAAAATCGTTTAATAATTTAAATGAAGTTTGTTTGTTAATTAGTTGTTGATTATGTTTTGAGCTTCACCAAGATACAGGGGTCTCATCAGCACATTATTGATATTGACTTCTGTGTTGGCCAGACTCCTAGATTAAAATATAGGCTGGTTCTAATGGGATATATGATGTTACAACGCGTCCTTTTACAACGCATACCATGACCACGGATCTATTACAACGCAGGTCATGTTACAACGGATCCCTTTACAACGCAATTCACTACAACGCAGGTACTATTACAACGCAATACCATTACATCGTAAGTATAATTACAGGTAAGTAAATAAAATTAATATTTAAAGTAAATAATTATTAATGTATTATTAATTTAAATTATTTATTATTAAAAAATAAAACATATATTAATACAATTAATTTTAATTTTTTAAATTGTAAATATATATTAAAAATAACCCTGTACCCCAAAACCCAAACCCAGCCCTAAAACCTAAAAATACCCCTGTACCCCAAAACCCAAACCCAGCCCTAAAACCTAAAAATACCCCTGTACCCCAAAACCCAAACCCAGCCCTTAAACCTAAAAATACCCCTGTACCCCAAAACCCAAACCCAGCCCTAAAACCTAAAAATACCCCTGTACCCCAAAACCCAAACCCAGCCCTAACCTAAAAATACCCCTGTACCCCAAAACCCAAACCCAGCCCTTAAACCTAAAAATACCCCTGTACCCCAAAACCCAAACCCAGTCCTAAAACCTAAAAATACCCCTGTACCCCAAAACCCAAACCCAGCCCTTAAACTTAAAAATACCCCTGTACCCCAAAACCCAAACCCAGCCCTAAAACCTAAAAATACCCCTGTACCCCAAAACCCAAACCCAGCCCTAAAGCCTAAAAATACCCCTGTACCCTAAAACCCAAACCCAGCCCTAAAACCTAAAAATACCCCTGTACCCCAAAACCCAAACCCAGCCCTAAAACCTAAAAATACCCCTGTACCCCAAAACCCAAACCCAGCCCTAAAACCTAAAAATACCCCTGTACCCCAAAACCCAAACCCAGCCCTAAAACCTAAAAATACCCCTGTACCCCAAAACCCAAACCCAGCCCTAAAGCCTAAAAATACCCCTGTACCCTAAAACCCAAACCCAGCCCTAAAACCTAAAAATACCCCTGTACCCCAAAACCCAAACCCAGCCCTAAAACCTAAAAATACCCCTGTACCCCAAAACCCAAACCCAGCCCTAAAACCTAAAAATACCCCTGTACCCCAAAACCCAAACCCAGCCCTAAAACCTAAAAATACCCCTGTACCCCAAAACCCAAACCCAGTCCTAAAACCTAAAAATACCCCTGTACCCCAAAACCCAAACCCAGTCCTAAAACCTAAAAATACCCCTGTACCCCAAAACCCAAACCCAGCCCTTAAACCTAAAAATACCCCTGTACCCAAAAACCCCCAAAAAGATAAACTTACCTATAATTATACTTACGATGTAATGGTATTGCGTTGTAATAGTACCTGCGTTGTAGTGAATAGCGTTGTAAAAGGATCCGTTGTAACATGACCTGCGTTGTAAAAAATCCGTGGTCATGGAATCCGTTGTAAAAAATCCGTGGTAACAGTTGTACACCGTTCTAATGTAAAGATGAAGCACCACAGCAGAAGATTCCTCCAGTGGTATTCAAGAAAGAATGAATGTACTTACTCTAGGGTGTGAGTTACAGAGCCTGAGCCCAACGAGAGGTTAATGTCCAATATGCCAAACCCCTTGTTCAGTATAATTTAGCTGGAAGGGGACCGACTCTCATATGTTAGCCCAAGAGACATCAACACTAGTAAACCAGTTGATCAAGGAATAATCCCTATAGCCGATCTTGTGAAGTGTAGTAGTGCTGACCATCACTGCCTATCAAACTCTATCCAGCAGACAGTGATTTCAAAGCATTACAAGGTCACTGAATACTGAGGAAACGTGTAAGTTTATTTTACTCTACAATATTACTTCATATAACAAATGGTCATGGGCTCACAGCTCCCTTCAGTGAGTGTGGAGCTAAATGATTGGTGTATGTTAGACCTGACAGATTGAAGTTGGTCTTCCCAAAACCTTTTGCCTGCCTCCCTCCAATTTCTGAACTCGTTTTTGCTGGTTTTAGGACTCTGTGTACTTTACCACTCCTGACCAGTGTTAACGTGCTTGTGGTATCTCCACTAAACATGGTGACATTGGCTTAACCCCAATTGGCATATGTAACTTACTTATAAGCCCCTAGTAACGTGTGGCCTGTAAATTAAATGCTATTAGAGGGCTTGCAGCACTCATTGTGCCACCCACTTAAATAGTCCTCTAACCATGGCTCAGTCCTGAAACTGTAGAGCCTGTATGTGCCATTTTACACTGCCACTTCAAACTGGCTAGATAAACCTCTCGCAAAGCAGAAGCCTTCCCTTTTTTTACACATATAATTAACCCCTACACTAGGTCCCAAATGACCCACTGGGCAGCGTGCAATGTATTTAAAAGGCAGGACTTTTAAGGTTTATATGTCTTGGCAGTAAAAAAATACCAGTTTAATTTCTCACAAATATAAGGCCTGTCTCTCACATAGTATAACATTTGTATTACTTTATTACATCTTTAAGTCTAATTCCCAGTTGTAAAGAGATAGATTTTTCAAGTTTGGTGTCACTGGGCTCACATCTAAAAATCACAACTTATGGTGAAGTTGCTTTTTAATTACACTTTAGCAAATGCCACTTTTAGAAAGTTTGTAGAGTGCAACAATGTCTCAACAGGTATGATCTAGTAAACAGTTTTCCTTATAAAAGCATGCACATAAACATTTTCACAGGTTACATGACATTTAATGAACATTTGCTATCATTGAAGAAGCAGTGCAGGAGATTAGAAAGGGATTGTAGAAAGGACCTCAAACCCGAAAACAAAATCAACCACAAATCCTCTGTCAGATGCAACCATAAAGAACTAAAAATGGCACAAGCTAAATTCTATAAGGAGAAAATCTCCCAGGCACTTAACTCCCCAAAGGAACTCTTCAGAGTAGTTAACAATCTGACCACTCCCCAAGAAACCAATGGACCCCCAACGGCCACGATTGAAAGATGCAACCTAAAAGCCTCTTTCTTTCACAAAAAAGTGGCGAAAAATTTCCGGGTTCTTTCAGAACACCACCAAGCCCACTCAACAAGAACCTCACGGGAATACCGATCCTGCCCCCGCCCCTAGCCTGCCTCACTTTCCTCAACTGGAGGACATTGTGACCCTTAAGCTGCTTAGGGCCATCAAATGAGGGTCCCCATTAAACTCAACAGCCCGCATGTCATTCTCAAGGTGACTGAGGACATTCCGCCCCCGACCCCCCCCAGTGCAGATTCTTAACAAACACAGGGTCGGCCCCTCGAGCATGGAAGCACACCATAATAAGACCCATCCTAAAAAAAACAGCTGGACCCAGACATACTCCGTAACCTATGGCCCATTTCGCTTCTCCCCGTCCCTGGCAAACTCCTAGAAAGGGATGTCAACCAATCTTTAGTCAACTATCTGGAGGAGAACAAGCTATTTCACCATACGCAGATGGGTTTCCGCGGCCTTCATAGTACAGAAGCAGCGCTCCTGGTAGTCACCAAGGAACTGAAATCCATTCTAGACAAGGGAGGGTTAGCCGCCATAATACTGATTGATCTCAGCGCAGCATTTGATACCGTTAACTACGCCATACTTAAAAACACACTGAGAGAAACAGGTATCCGGCACAAAGTGATGGAGTGGCTAAGCTCCTTTCTGAACGACCGGTCTATCCAAGTGATGGATCGTGACTGTCTCTCAGATAGCCTGCCTATGAAATTTGGAGTACATCAGGGTTCCTCCCTGAGCCCCACGCTCTTTGAATATATAAGTCAGACAGCTGGCCACCATTAAGCAGGAGTTTGGCATAGTAGGAGTATCGTATTCTGATGACACCCAGCTGATTGTCTCTCTGTCCCAAGATCACAATCAAGGCAACATGCAATTGGGTCCATGTCTAAAGAAACTGTCCCGCTGGATGTTAAACTGCTACCTAAAATTGAACAGCGAAAAAACTGAGCTTATGATTTTAGGCAACAAAGCCATTCCCGGGCCACTGAACAACTGGCTGTCTTGAATGTGAAATCCCCGGGGCCTAAAACATGGTTAAAAAATGTAGGCATCTGGCTGGACAGCTCTCTGTCATTGAGTCAACAGGCCAACAAGCTATCTGGCATCTGTTTTGGGCTCTTGAGAATGCTCAGAAAGATACTGGACCTTATACTGGAGCAGCTTAGAAAGACCGTTCTGCAGTCTCTGACAGTCTCACGTCTGGACTATGGGAACTCTCTTTTCTTGGGTTCTCCCATCAAGAGGCTCTAGAGAGTGCAACACATTTTCTGGTCTAACACGAAAGCTAGTATAGATCTCACATTTCACATATCACTAGGGTCCTGAGGAAAGCCAGTTTATACCAAAGGCCTGGCTGAAACATGTAGATCACCCACTGGATGCAGGGGCGCCCTAATACTACTCCACCTGCATCCACCGCCTTTCTTTTTACCACTGCCAGAGGCCCAAAACATTAAAGATAACGCATTTGGGTAATGGGACCACTGGACAGTGTTTAAACTGCCACTTTCACATCACTATCACTGCACACTCAGTAATATATCTGCTCCATTGCAGTACAGGCGCTGTAGCACACCTGGTACACATTCGGTGTCACCGGGTGGGCCCGATAATGAAGCATGCCACCAACTAGGTTGGTGGGGGAGGGCTGTATAAACATAAATAAGACTTTTCTTTCCTTTTCATCATCAACCATACAATTGTAGCCTTAAATCATGTCCAGTTAGACTAGTTCTCTTTGATTTGACACAATTAGAACCTATGCATCCTCACAGGAACTGTAGCATTTTCCCCTTTGAGTGGGTTGGAACTGGTGCATACTCCTTGAAGCATGGAACTGAGCAGGTTCTTGGCACACAAACAGGGCATCGCCATCGGAATCAATGCATTGCTTGCTAAGGGAACAGTAGCTGCACATTGCCTTCGGAAAAGGAGCCTCGGACTCGGACCGGACACATGGCCGCTATTACATGGAGAATCTCAATCAATCTTGCTCATTGCATGGCTCGAGACCAATGCATCGCTCTGGCTTCACCTCGCATTTTCATTGAAGTGGTTCCCTATCTCCACCATACATTCCATTTCACATTCTTTGGTAGGTGAAAACATATGCATGTGATAAAATTCTACATTCCGTGGGCCAAGAGAAAGTAATTGATTGGGGCTATTTATTTTGTACTATGGACAGGGTGAGAATTGGACAGCTTTTTTTAGCTACAGGGAGATGTATGTACTCCATTCCAACAGCCAAGGTAAATTGAACGAGTCATATGGCACACGTCTTTGATATCAATAGAGGGACACTGCAGGGATGTGTGTTATCCCCACTTCTTTTTCTTATCACTTTAGAGCCATTAGTGGCAGCAATAAGATGTTGTTAATTAAAGTGGTAGGTACCGAAGCAGGACAAGTTAAGATCCTAGTATACACAGACAGCACATTATCAACTCTTAGTCGACTAAATGTGTCAATCCCTTCTTCATATTGGTTATTTATTCTTTCTCTATCTTCTAGATACCTTATATACTCGGGCAAAAATGAAGTCATGAATATTACTGACTACGCCAAATGAGATTCCCTAAATGATCATAGACTCACCTAGAAATCCTCTATGCTGAAATAGTTTGGCATCCGGATTTACTAGGGGTTACACAATATAGTAATGGACAATCTACAACCCCTAACTATTATATATGCCTCTGATTTAATGCCATGGTCAAATATACAAATTCCCATTTGAGGAAGGCACAATTGATAAAGATGGTAACTGCTCTGACGTTCAACTATGTTTTTGGTATGCTCACACTCCCTGTACCAAAAACTATACTTTGCACTCTCACCAAAAGCATTCACACATTTGTATGGCAGGCAGAGAACCTAGAATAAAACCAATTAAACTACTTGCTGCTGAAGAGGGGGGTCTACGTCTCTCTGTTATATGTATTTTTATTATAGGGCGCACCATCTTTTACAACTAGTTCATTTTGTTTTAACGGATGACACCAGTTACCCATTTTGGGTTTATATGGCCATATTAAAAGTCCCATCTTGGTAAGCATATTATACAATAATAAACCCCATGGATTTTCTGCTTGCCCTCCTACAATAAAGGGAATGTGGCAGATCTGGAGGAAAGCACGGAACTTACTAGGAATGAATAGCTAAAAATATTTGAATGCACCTCTATGTTCTAAGTCCAGCATTCAGTTTGGGCAACAGATTATTGACTGGTCATTAATGGACAGCTCCCTTCGCAATACACTTGGAAATAGCCATGTATCATTATCTGACTCATCCATTCAGAAATACTTGCAGACTTAGGGAAACGCTTGGGGTACAATCCCCAATATGTATTATGTACTTTACTCTTCCACTGTGGTCGGGAAAGTAAAGTATTGTAGCAGATGGCATTAGAATTAGAATACACAGAAGATGTCTGGTCAAAACCTGTATGGCTCTTTGCAATTTTACTTTTAACAAATAACCAAACAGCAATCATTCTGCCCCAACTGTCACATAAACAGGGCTCAGCCGGCCAGCGAGAGACCTTGGAGGCCCGCCAGATTCCTCTATTGGCCCAGAGTCTATATCAGATAATTCCCTTAAAGTAGGCACAGTCTCCAGGGCTATTTCTGAACATTCCCTTAAAAGTATCATGCTTAATACCCGGTCATTGATTAAACATAAATATGAGTTTGAATGTGTGATGCAGCTTTCTAACCCAGACATGGTATTCCTGAACAAGACCTGGGCAAACAAGGCATCTGACCCTGACTGGAATACAGCGCTCCCGGCAGTATATTCAGTGACTGGCATAGACAGGAAAGGGAACATAGGTGGAGGCATTGCCATACTTTATGGCTCCCGCCTAAATGTTTGAGTGGAGTTCACCCTACAACTTCCGAATGAGGTTATGCTTTTTACCATGCTCCTACATCAACCACCGGGGGCTAGAGAGGCTTTTACCTTAGCTCTCCAGACCCTTCTTGAATTCTGTTTAGAATCTCCCAAGTTTACTATTCTGGGTGATTTAAACATTCATCTTGAATTTAATTATAATACAGACACTGCGAGGCTACTAGACAACCTGGCAGCACATGGTCTAACCCCAATTTTTTTGAAATCCACTCATTCGGCTCGTCACACTCTGGACGGCATTTTTATCAACAATTCCGACATCACTCTGGTCAAAATGTTACCACTAACCTGGACCGATCACAAAGGTGTACATTTTAAAATCAAAATAACGCAACCCAACCACCACAATTAAAATAGACCACTTCTTGTAAACACCTGCTCCTGGCATAAAATACAGAAGACCGACCTAGAAGAGTCTCTTGACAAACGCCTTCCCTCACAGGCTGCAGATAACAACAAGGCGGTGCATCAGTTTGAGGAATGGATTAGATCAGCGGCTAATCAGGTAGCCCTGGAAAAAACTATTAAAACAAGAAGATGCAAGGCGACATCACCCTGGTACGGCCCAGACCTTAAAAACATTAGGTCTAAATGTAGGAGAGTCAAACGACTATATCAAGGAACATAAATTGGCATATAAACTAGCCTTAGAAGAATATAAGGAGGCTATCAAAAAACCTAAGATGGATTATTATACAAACAGAATTGAGGCAGCTAAGAACTCGTCTAAGGATCTTTTTGAAACTGTTCAAGCCCTATCCAAGCATCAGCAGGCTAATCAGTTTAGACCTGATCAAACCTTCTGTAACAAGATAGCCAACTTCTTTCAAACGAAGGAGCAATCAATCGACAATCACCTATTTAAAATAGCCCCGACGCAGCTAAAGCCAATAGAATGACCGTCAGGGATAATTCCATTAAAGGAAAAATAACCAGCTTTTTGGTCCTTACCCCAGAGAAAGTGAATAACCTTCTTCTATTAACTAAGTCAGGATCTCCTAATGATCCCTGTCCTTCCACCACTCTACATTTGGTCTCAGAAAAGATTGGCTCCCATTTAGCTCCACTCGTAAACAAAGTAATTAAGTCAGGGATTTTTCCTCTGTCCTGGAAGCAGGCTTTTATCAGACCCTTTCTGAAAAAGCCCCCCCCCCCTGGATCCGACTGATGTTAAAAACTACCGACCGATGTCATGCTTGCCAATGGCAGCTAAAATTCTTGAAAAATCAATAAATAGTGAGTTAATCCAACATCTTGATTCTAACAATCACTTAGATCCCAGCCAGCATGGCTTCAGACCACATCATTCTACTGAGTCTGCCCTGATAATGGCCACAGAGGAGATGTACAGGCAGATGGATGGGGGGGGCAGAGCCATCCTTATCCTACTAGACCTATCAGTAGCACTTGGCACTGTGAACATTGTGGTGTTAGTGCGCCGGCTGTAGGCTGGGGGATTAAAGAGTCTTTCAGGTTGTCATATCCGTATTATAAAAAACGGTATAAGTATGCTTTAAGAATGTATTTTTTGTATTTCCCGTCTGTGGAGCAGAATCCATTCAGGTATATTATTGAATGCCTTTTCGCACCATTCATTCTCGCTTGCTGAGGTATCACTGAAGGATTAGAGGCGTCAACAGCCTCATTGGTCACTCAACAGTTCATTATTAACTGAAAAATTCTTATTATGATAATGCGATCTGTCATAGATCAATTTGTTTAAAGAAATATATGCTCAGTCTTTTCTATTGCAGTTTGAGATGCCTTCATAGCATTTTTATGGAGCAAGGCAATTTATTTTAGAGCACAAATTAATTAACATAGAAGGCAACATGCTCCGGCTCCGCAGTATGAACTCGATCAGGCCATGCTTACTGATTCCATAATCCAAACGCTGAGTACTAGTTCAAGTTCAAATAACTTTATTCGGATTCCAAGAATCCATAAAAGCACAATAAAATAACAATTATACTGAGTACTAAAACCAAGGTCCAACAAGCATGGCAAAAATGTAAAGATTATTATATGTCTAGGGAAATTGTTAATCTAAAAAACTGTATGTAGGGAGCTTTTTGGCATGGTCAGTCAAGAAAAATATTTGTATTATGGCAATCTTTGATTAAGTAGAGGGCCAAGTGGTTACCCAGTCAGATCTGATTGGCAAAGTTTTATTGACCACTATACAAGGCTATTCGCTTTAAATAATAGTTCTCATCCTGCGCACATTGAGAAATGTTTGCATTTTATTTGGTTGCCAGCCAGCCCTGTCTAGTGAGTTACAAGCTATTGCTACAGCACTTATTACCCTGGCTAAAGTGCAAGACACAATCAATTCTTCCCCCAATGCCTAACCTTGTGGGTGTGATGGCCTATCAATTGAAACTCAAGTGGCTAGGTTTTTAGCAATTCTTTTTAATGAGATTCCAGAAGTGTATGTGCTTTCCAGTTCATTTACGGAAGAAATGATCATCAGTTTCCTGAATAAAAGATAAGGCTGCTGCCACACTAGGCACCTATCACCCAATTAACCTGCTGAATAGCAACTATAAAATCTTCACCACAATCATTGCAGCTGAGTTAGCTCTCTTGGTGCAAACTTTGGTCCATTTTGACCTAAGCGCTTTTCTGGATGCTAGGTTCATCTCATCTAATACCAACCTCATATTGATTATTACTCTAATAATACTGCAAAGGCGACTATCATCATGCAAGATGCCAAAATACCTTTGATTTCGTTCAGTGGGAGGTCCTCCTGATTGCCATACTTCAGAATTTCAGTTTTTCCTGGAAAATGGTAGGCTTATGCGAAAATGAGTATAAGTTGACTCAGGCTAAAATGTTCATTAACTTTCAAACGGCGGGGTAGGTTACCATTAAAAGAGACACAGAGCAAGAATGCCCTATGTCACCTGTTTTGTTTGCCTTGTTTATAGAGGCTCTGGTTTGCTGCATTAGGGCAAGATTTTCAGGTTAGGGCTCTCATTCAGGGTACACCCACAATAAAAATTTTCAAAGATTATATGATTCTATATGTGGCACCCTTGCTAGAATTCAGTTTCAGCACTATTTCCACTTGAGGGATTGCCCCCGATTGGGACTACAACCAGAGACCGCTGCCATTAGGGTGGGAATTTATAGGCTTAGAGACTTTGTGGTCCATTTGGATGGCGGGCGTATCACCCCGCCATCTTTGCAGGAATGACCCCTGCCATATTATTATGGCTGGGGGGTCCGCGGCGGATGGAAAGACTATCCGCCGCATTTCTGGGGGTGGAAAAGGCTGCAATATGGTGGCGGTGTCTGTTTGACACTGCCAGCCATATTACAATGTGTGCTGGGGAATGCCTTTGGCATGCGTAGTCTACCTGCGGTGGCCCGTTGCGGACCCCCAGGGACTCCGGTGGGGTAGGGGGATTAAAGGGGGGTACCTATGGTACCCTCCTGCATTTCAAAGAACAACGTGACAGGCATCGCGCGTTGCCTGTCACGTTGTGCTTTGAAATGCACAATATGTATTTTAAAAATACAAGATGCGCCCGCCACTGTGGTGGGCTCATCCTAATTTCCCCCACGGGAACACCGCCCTTATTGTTGGCGGTCCCTTTCTACGATGGAATGGCGGCCGGACAAAGTCCGCCCATCATCCTAATGGGCCCCTTTGTGTTGATTGTGACAGTGAAGGCCTGGAAACAGATAACTACCAGAATACTAATATTTACTCTGTATTAGTATTTTCTTATCTGCTAATCAGTCATTTTCTAGAGAGTTAAAAACAGCCTTTAAGTTCACTATCCGGGGATATCTGTCAAGCTTATTTTGTGAGTGGCCTCACTGGAATAGGGAATTGATACTGGTTATGGAAATCAGAAGCTACACCGCAGTGCTCCATACTTTTTTGACAAATGTCAAGCCTTCACAGAATTCAAGATTGCTATACGGTCAGGGCTCTGGTATAATCATATGGCCCATAAAGTTGTCTCCAGTGGAAATTTGAAAAGGATGGCTTTTTTCCCAAATGGATGGTGAGTTTCAATCCCTTTCTGCCGCAAAAATATTCCTTACCATCTCTGCACCACGTTTCATGTGTGGCCATGGGTATTACAAAGGTCAGCAGCAATGAAAATGTTTGAGTTTCTGTATATTTTTTTAAAAACTTCTTTTGATATTTTTCCTCATATAACCTATATGTAATAAGCATCCTCTTGCTCTAGTCCGTCCCAACTGCTTATATCTTGGGGCCCGATCCCAGCTGATGTTCTTACGAGACCCATCCCACGCTGTACTTCATAAGCTGACCAAGAGGTGTAATCATTGGACAAATTATTTCCAACAACAACATGCTATTCAGAATCTAACAACATACAAAATAACCCAAACTCGATTCGTTTTGTATAGCGGTTGACCTTTTGATCTAAGTTTCTAAAATATCTTACTGAGTTCCACCAACTTCTCCATGTAGGAAGTGCCGCCTGGTGCCAGTCCTTACAAAGTTCCCTTCATCATCCAGGATAACTTGACTCCAGTGGCATGGAGCTACAGGAGCCGCCACATCTGGGCATACTTGTCCCACTCGGTGTGACAAATGCAATGTTTTTATGCTCACCATGCCATTCCAGTTTGAACCTAGCAATGTGCAAACAAGTTTTGATCCTGTGCCCAATGGGAACAGTCCATATCGAACTGGGTGACGAAGTAAGCTAAAGAACGATGATGGATTCAACACAGATCTGTGACTTAGGGTGAGTGTCTGAAAAGATTCAGCACTCCGTCCATCATCTCCTTTTGTTTGCTTTGTTCGCCCTAAGTTGGCAGGGTATGCCCAGACGTGGGTCCCTTGCTCACTTTGCAACTTGGTTTAAGCTATTCTGGCATATAAGGGCTGTGAGCCCAAAACTGGTCCTAGGATGCTTGTTTCTGATCCAGTGAAGACATGACGTAGCAGTTTGTGCTGGACTGTTCCCATGAGGCACAGGGGCAAGACTGATTTTCATATAGCTGTGTCTGAACTGGGGTGATGATGTGAGCTAAAGAACAGTGATGGATTCAACCCAGATCTGTGACTGGGGGTGAGTGTATGAAAAGATGCAGTGCTCCGTCTACCATCTTCTTGTGCTTGCTTTGTTTGTCCTAAATTGGCAGGCTGTGCCCAGACATGGGTCCCTTGCTCACTTTGCCACTTGATTCAAGCTAGCCTGGCTGATGAGGGCTGATAGCTCGAAACCGGTCCCAAGATGCTGTTTTCTGGTCCAGTGAAGACATGGCTTGGCAGTTGGGCTGGACTGTTCTTATGAGGCACAGGGTCGAGACTGATTTGCATATAGGTGTGTCTGAACTGGGGTGGCGAAGTGAGCTAAAGAACTATGATGGATTCAACCCAGATCTGTGACTGGGGGTGAGTGTGAGTATCTGCAAAGATTCATCGCTCCCTTCATCACCATGTGTTTGCCTTGCAAATAAGGCACCCTTTCACACTGTATTTAGCATGAAAGGGGAGGGCAATGGGTGTTGTGATGGGCGTTCCACCGCAAAACACCCATTGATTTTGACACTGCCCCCTATTTACAAGGGTGGCATAAGTAGGGGCAGTGCCAAATTAAAGACCAGGGAAATCCTGGTCTTATCCAGGCAGAATGAGGAGAAATGCTTTATTTGTTCTCTTTTTTGCGGTTTCCATGTGTGCTGCCTTGTGCAACACACATAGAAACAGCACATTTCTGATGATTGTTTCTGTGCAGGAAGGAAGACCTTCCTGCACATAAACAATCATTTTTAAAAAGCTGCTGTTTTGCAAAATTTCCTGCACATAAACACTCATCTACCCAATGCAGACACATTTGCACTATGGTGCATGAGTGCCTGCATTGGCTCTAGGCAGCTGAATTCAGCTCCATCACGGTGGAAAGACAGTGGTGCGCCGCAATCCTGTGAATATAGCACATCTCTGCATTTTCAAATGGAGAAGCGTGGTGTTCGCAATGTTTGCTTAAGATCATGCTTCTCCATTCTGCTGTAAATATTGCCCTTAATGAGGAAACTCTCCATGTCTGCTGCTCCTGCACCTTCCGAAACTCTAAAATAACAAACATTTTTCTTTCTGCTGCATTCTTCCAGTCCTACCATCCTTCTTTTCATCTGCCAGATGTTTGAATTCAGTTAGTACTTAATTTCAGTATGGATATTATGTCCTAAATGGCTGTAAGTCTTCCCTTATTGGTGTCCTAGCTCGTTTGAAGGGAATTTATGTCAGTTCTCAGTGATTAAACTTCATTAGTAATTGATTTTCGATCATTAGAGTCTGATTCTATGACCGTCTTTACCATAGTAAGCACCTGCATCAGCATTCCTATCATAATATCTGCCATTTTATCACAGCTGTGACTCACCTTTCCAGCCACTGATTCTATGTACAAAAGCTGATTTTCCTGATTTTCTCTTGGACTTTCATATATGAGATTTGATTGTCATCAAGTTTCAGGGCACCACTCCAAGACAATACCGTCAATTCCAGTTTTTCAGAGTCCTCATCCAATTAAGGAGTCTTGATGTTTGCTCAATTCGTATTTATTTTCTTATACCAATTTGTCAAAAGAATCATCAGCCAACGCGTTTCGTTCTGAACACCAGAACTTCTTCAGGGCGTATGAGATTGTAGACAACATATATAGTAATTTCCACAGATGTGTATTGGATCCTTCCAAACAACAAAATTATTCTGATTACAGTATCTGGATTGGTGTAACTGAGTGAGTATTTCTCAAACAAGTTTTGGCGAATTTGGGTTTAAGAATATGATAGTCCAACGTCAAATATTGTTGTCCCAGTAGAAAGCCTTATTTAAGTTCTTAAATATATATCCTCCTTGTTATTCCAATGGATAATCCAACAGAGTATAATCCAGAAACGTAATGTTAATCAAGTGCGTGATAATAATCACTACCACTGCAGCTCGGCCATATACGCCCAAGCAACAAACTGTCTCTCCGTCCGGGACCTGTTTGATTCGCAATCATATTCTTAAACCCAAATTCGCAAAAAATTGTTTGAGAAATACTCACTCAGTTACGCCAATCCAGATACTGTAATCAGAATAATTTTGTTGTTTGGAAGGATCATATACACATCTGTGGAAATTACTATATATGTTGTCTACAATCACATACGCCCTGAAGAAGTTCTGGTGTTCAGAACGAAACGCGTTGGCTGATGATTCTTTTGACAAATTGGTATAAGAAAATAAATATGAATTGAGCAAACATCAAGACCCCTTAATTGGATGAGGACTCTGAAAAACTGGAATTGACTGTATTGTATTGGAGTGGTGCCCTGAAACTTGATGATAATCATTTTGGACTCGTGCTTCACGTGTGGTGCCCTTGGACAGAGGGTATCGGTTTTGCAAGTGGCACACTGAATATATTTGTGAATTAATTACTATCTTTGGTTGATACGAGATTGGTGCTATACCTTGGTGCTTATATCCACTGTCCACTCTCTAGTCTCATATGTGAGATTTGGTCTAAAGGTGTGTGGGCTAATAACGTTTTGGTATTCTTGAAGTGTTGAAGTGCGGCTGTGTTTAGGCATTCTATTGCTAGCTTGTTCTCAGCTATTTGGAGTTTATTTCACAGATACATTAATATAACTGTGTATAGCAAGTGTAGAAAGAAAGTTTTATTGTTACTTGACCCTGGTCCTGAGTCATTTATTTCAGAGCTTTCCAATGACATTCAGGTTGACTCACATATCTGTGTAAGTGTAAATCACTTTCTTCTAGAGCATTGTCTTATGCATATTCTCATTCAGCACTCTCAATTATCCTAGGCAAGTAAGTGAGTTTGCTTTGAAAAGCATCACATCATTAGGCTCTGTTAAAGAGTATTCTGTGTACAAGTCATTTCTATCATACACTCAGTTTCTCTGTTACACCATCTCAACATGTGCTGTGGTATGAGTACATCCTTGTTTCTCTTGATATTTTATCATAGTTCTACAGATTGCCCATTGGAAGCTGTCCTATAGATGGGCACTGTTATCATTTCAGATCTGGCAAACACAAGTACAATGCCATGTGTTTAAATTGTGCTGTCACCAGGGTGAGAGCATGAAGCCACTCAAGGCATGGCACAGTCCTTTTTCAATACCAATGGTTACTCTCGGGTCTGGGCATTGGACATTGCGAATTCTGCACCAACAAGTTCAGTCTCTCAATCCAGTGTCCCAAGTTGTTGAGAAGGTCCATTTCCCTACAGGGTATGGATTTTACGGGGATTGCATTAAGTACCCCACAGTTTTTTTTGCACTTATACTTAAAGTACTATGCTTATGATTTAAACAAAGTTGTGAGAGCACTCTGTGAGGTCCTTGGAAACATTCAATGAGATATATTCTGCAGGTTTTGTTGCCTCCTTTGTCCAGCTCAGTCATTTTTCCTTGGGGTATCGCCATTACTATTCATACCCCTTCCCATTGTCTTGTCTTCTTCTAGGCATTGAAAGCTGAGACAAAATTCACATCTGCTGTGTACTAGAGGCTGTGTATGAGCAAGTTGACTAATTGTGGTGCTAAAGTAGCATTGGACGCCTACCCAGTTTGGTGCCAGAAATTATACATCACTCAGGGCAGGAGTAGTAAAGGGCAGTTCCATAGGACAATGACACATGAGGCAGGGAAAGCCCCTTTCAGTTTGGAGACAAGCTGTAGAGGATATAGAGGAATTTACAATATGGCATCTTAGCCAGCAAGTGGTACTAGCAATGGCCTACAAGTAGTCCTGCAGAGAAGTTGTGGAGTGACACTACCTCAATACAAAATGGCATCACTCTGTGCACCAAGCCATCACTGCCGCAGTGGGCAGTCAATATATTTAATTTTAAATACTGACCAACATTAATATCGAGTTTTTAATATCGTAGGGACAGAATATCGAAGTCAAGAATATCGTTGACCAGAATATCGACCCCAAGGTAAGTCATATTGTTTTTTTATCGAAGTAAGTAATATTGGAAGCAAAAATATCGTTGTTAATAATATCGATTTTTTTGTGCTACGTATTTTAGTATGTATTTCATATGTATGTTAAAAAAATGTTAGGTCTTTTTATAAATTTTAAAAGAAATGTTTAGAAATTTGGTTACATTAAATGTTGCGTTTTAGTATCAGAGCAGGGTGTGGGTTTATAGGGGAAAAGGGTGGGAAGTAATTTAATTATAATGAATTAATTAATGTGTTTTAATAATTGGTATTGATGATAAATGAATTGTTACTTATTCATTATTAATTAATTTATATTAATTAGTTAATTATAATAATTGGAATTAATGTATTATTCATTTTAATGTATTGTTATTGGTAATTAATTTATTGTTAATTATTAATTAATTAGTGATTAATGTTTATGAAGTGATTAATTGATAATTACATTAATTATGTGATTATTTGAGTGTAGTGGGTTGTGGGTTTATGGGGGAATAGGGTGGGAAATAATTACATTAAATCAATTAATGAGATTGTTTTTATTTATTGGTATTAATTAATTGTTAAATAATTATTAATTGCTAATTAAGTTTTATTAATTTGTTAAATATATAAATCCTAATAAATGTATTAATAATTTTTATATATTGCTATTGGTCATGAACGTATTGATGATTAAATATTAATTGGTGATTAACATTTATTAATTAGTTATTTTATAATTATATTAATTTAATATTAATTGTTTTTAATTGATTAATTGATAGTTACATTAATTGTGTTTTTTTATGTGTAGTGTGTTGTGTGTTAAAGTGGGAATAGTGTGGGATGTAACTTAATGTTATTTAGATAAATATTAATTTTAATTTATTGGTATTTATTAATAATGTTTTTGAAAATTAAATATGTTATTTTTTTAATAGAAAATTATGTAATTGATAAGTATGTTAATTTAACCCCTATGCTATCCAGCGCCTTCCCTATTGTTGCACCTCTAGAGTTGAAATAGTCATTTTTACCCCTATGCTATCCAGCGCTTTCCCTATTGTTGCACTCCACTGGATTGGGAATAGTCATTTTTACCCCTACACTATCCAGCGCTTCCCCTACTTGTGCACTCCCTGGAGTGAGAATAGTAAATGTTACCCCTATGCTATCCAGCGCTTTCCCTACTGTTGCACTCACTGGAGTGGGAATAGTAATTTTTACCCCTACGCTATCTAGAGCTTTCCCTACTCTGCACTCTCTAGAGTGGGAATAGTAATTTTTACCCCTACGCTATCGAGCGCTTTCCCTACTGTTGCACTCACTGGAGTGGGAATAGTAATTTTTACCTCTACGCTATCCAGCACTTTCCCTACTGGTGCACTCTCTGGAATTGGAATAGTAATTTGTACCCCTACACTAGCCAATGCTTTCCCTACTGTTGCACTCACTGGAGTGGGAATAGTAATTTTTACCCCTACGCTATCCAACGCTTTCCCTACTGTTGCAATATGTGGAGTAAGTATAGATATTAATTTATATGTAGATGTTTAATTATTTAAAAAAATTATATGTATTAGTTATTCTTTTTTAAATGTTTTAATGTTTATATGTATCATTTTATAAATTTAATTTATTTTTTACCTATTTTTACATTATTATTAAAACATTTTAAAAAACAATATTTTAAACATTGATATTTTTGACAATATTATTTTATTTTCTATATTTTGTCATACAATCCACTGCTGCAACTGCTCCCTCTTCATGCCAACCCAACTGTATCGCCGTCTTACTGGGGAAGACATGCACTGCAGCAGTGAGCATCTGGGGGTGGCTTGCCAGCATCCACCAGTATCACTAGCACCTCTACTGCTCAGGCACCACTGTAACTACCCATCCACAAGGGGCCAAAGATGTGGAGGGATCCAGTGGGCCTTATGGAGCATAAAGTGAATACAGCACCAAGGTTGGCCAAACTGCAGGCGCTCTCGATGTTCATGGTCCCTCACGTGGAAAAGCATCTGATTGACACAGAAACCAGGAACACCCCAGGCTGCTCTTTTAGGTCCCACTAAGGTGTGTCAGTAATTTACTTCACTGTTGTAGCAGAGCCCCCAGCGCTGCCTCTACTGGGAAATCAAGGCCAACCTCATTTCAGGATGATCAAAGATTTAATAGGCCGGAGCTCTCTCAAGATTTGTCAGCCATGTTCAGCAGTTAGCCACACCTGGCACACTATTTTGCTGCCTTGCACCATGCACACACCATGAACTGCTGTGCAAATGTATGTGCATGACTTTGGCATAGGTTTTGCCCAGGAAGGGAAACTTAAGACAGCGATCAGAAATGAATGTTTACAAATAATCTGCATACAACACTTTGGATATTCAAGATTAATAGTACAATTTCGAGGGCCAGACAGAATATTACTATAAAGGTATACAGGACAGTATTGGGGCCCTACAGCAGTCCCACAATACAATACAAATAATTAATATGTAACTCTCTCTGTTAGACCTTACATCATTGGCATGGGTCCCCCTTCCTCTTTTCTCTTCCTCTCAACTGGACTGACACCTGTCAGAACGCTTTTGATGCCCTGAAGACTGCCATGTGCACCGCACGCCTTGCTTCAGGCGCCCGACTTTTCCAAGGAATTTGTTGTCCAGACAGACGCCTCAGAACATTGAATAGGGGCTGTTCTATCACAGATCCATGAAGAGGGACTAGACCAACCAGTAGCCTTCCTAAGCAGGAGGTTACTTCCCCGTGAACAGAGGTGGAGTGCCATTGAGTGTGAGGCATTTGCTGTGGTCTGGGCGCTGAAGAAGTTAAGACTATACCTGTTTGGGACTCACTTCCGGGTTCAGATGGACCACAGGCCCCTTAGATGGTTGATGCAGATGAGTGTCGAGAACCCCAAGTTATTGAGGTGGTCCATTTCCCTACAGGGTATGGATTTCACGGTGGAGCACCTCCCTGGTACAGAACACGCCAATGTTGAGGGTCTGTCCAGATTTTTCTGCATTAGTGATGAGAACCCCCAAGGGGATGGTTAGTTCTCACATTTCAGCTGGAGGGGACGCGTGTTAGACCTGGCATCATTGGCATGGGTCCCCCTTCCTCTTTTCTCTTCCTCTCTTTTATGTAGCTGGATTTAGAAGCTCTGGGTGCCGTGCCACTACCAATCAGTGCCACAGCACAAATGCGCCCTGTGTAAAGATGACTGTATGAATTAATATAACCAGAATGCCTAGATCTGTGCAGCATATTCTGATAACGAGTTACCCTCCCTTTCTCTGTCGCTACTGTGAAACGATACGTTCTCATAGACCAGAATAGGCCGGTTGAGGATTACCTTCCATCATCCTATCTGACCCCAGGAACCTGATAGGAACTTCAAGTTTGATATGTTTATGCTCAGGACAGGGAGAGGCACCTTTTAGCAAAGGACGGTTTATATATCCCATGTTTGGAAATGCCTCTTCTGAAAAAGTTGTAGTTTCTGGCCTAAGCTTTGCTGTAGGTTCGCTAGTGTGTGTATTGGCCGTCTGGTTTTGGAGCAGCTGGGTCAGACCTGGCTGGAGAGAGAGATCGGTATTCAAAGCATGGGCATGGGCGACTCTTTGATCTGTGCAAGTTCGTGCCTGGCAAGGTGAATGATGGCTCCACCTCCCACGGGGCATCTGATAGCAGACCTCCTCATTCAGAAAGGGCAGGATGTCGCCTCGTAAACCAAGTGCTCCCCGACCCCACTGAACTGGTTCTGACTGGACTGAGTGCTTTGTGACTTTAGAGAACAGAGACTTTTTAGGTATAAAACACCGCGCTGGAACTTTGTCCAAGTGTGTTCCTTCAGGATGTCAAGAGGGAACTCTGTCCGAGTGAACAGAAGAAAGGACTTTGAAACTTTCACCAAGCTTGCTTAAGAAACGACCCGAGGGCCTGAATCAAGAGCGCCTCCTGCATAAGTGTGCGATGAATTCTGCTTGCACCTGAGGCCCCCGTCGATTAATCCGAAGCCTCTAGTTCTACTTTGAGGACTGCGGACTGAACCCGTGGAACTTGCGCTGAATGTGCGTGGGCCGCTGCAGCTAAGAGAGAGCTGCTACCGGTGAAAGCCCGTCGGAATTTGAACCTTTGAAACCCTCGCTGAGCCTGTGTGGGCTGCTGCAGCTAAGAGAGCGCTGCTGCCGCTGAGTGCCCGCACCTTTGCCAACTTTGCATCACCCTTCGTTCTGTGGGCCGCTGCAGCTAAGAGAGAGCTGCTGCCACTGAGTGCCCACACCTTTTCCAAATTTGCATCACCCTTCATCCTGCGGGCCACCACAGCTGAGAGAGCTGCTGCCGCTGAGTGCCGCACCTTTCCCAACTTTGCATCACCCTTCGTCCTGTGGGCCGCTGCAGCTAAGAGACAGCTGCTGCCGCTGTGAGCCCACCACGAAGCTGCAAGACGAGAGTCATTGCCACCACCAGCCCGGGCCACCGCAGCCGCGTGCTGCTGCCGCTGAGAGCCCACCTTGTCCCTTAGTGCCTGAATCAGTGTGGGTGCACGCTCTGGACCTCCGCAGCCCAGTCTTGTGGTCGCTGGGAGTCCGCCTGTCATCGTCTCTGCTTCTTCGAGAAGCTACGTGCTGTGTACCCTTTCAATTGCTGGAATCTGGTGCACAACGGGTGATGTAGGCCCCGGCCTTGAACTCATTGTCACATTCTGGTGAATACATTATTTCCTCTTTTTGACTTAATGTGCATTGAACCTTGTTGAAATGCTTTGAGAGTTTTGAGTTAAACTGTTAGATAAAGATAATATTTTGCTACACCTACCTACGTTGTGTCCTTTTGTGGTGTCGTTACTGCCTTGTACATGGCCATAAATGCTTCACACACTGCCTCTGAGATAGGCCTAACTGCTCGTGCTACATTACCACAGGGTTGAGCAGGGGTTGTCACAGAGGTAGCCCACTTGCCCTGACTTAGTAAGAAGGGTCCCTGTTTGGACATTGGTGCCAGCCATTGCCAACTAGAAACCCCATTTTCTAACATTCTCTAAATATCACTAACCTGAAGTCTTTGAAGACAATGCTGGAAGAGTTTGAATATTTTTTAGGATGCAAGTCTTTGAGGTGATGTTGAATAAAGAATATCAAAAAGAGCCACAAACAGAAGCATTCTGGGAAGATATTCTCAGCTTCTGGCTTAAAGTACATTTTGATTAGTGGGCCTGTATCACAGTGGAAGATAGTAGCCCAAGCAGCCCAGCAGAGGTTGTTTTTCTTCAAGAGGGAGGAAAGCTGATCTTCTGACCAAGTCATGTGTGTGGCTTTCAAACACAACAGGGTGTCATCAGAGACAGGTCTCTAATGCTGCCCACTTAATTTAGATGGGCACAATCAGTGATCTCCACCAGGAAACTATGGTAGTAAGGGACAGTGAAAACTGCTAAATGCTTCTCTGGCCAAAGGTATTAAGGAATCATCAAAGGTATTCCCTTCAAGGAGTGGAAAGACTTTAACAAATCTTTTTTTCCACAATTCTTTAAAAGCTACATGCTTTTAGATTTTGAGGAAAAATTCTATTAAACACAAACGGCCTGATACCTGGTGATTTCCTCATTACTTAATGTATTTAATCCAGTGACAGCAAACCCTTCACTTTTGTATTTCTTGCCACAAGCACATGTAACATTACGCAATAACATTAATATTTTTTATAGACACAGGGAGATAAATCAGCAGTTCTGTTAAGGACATTTAAGTAATGTCCTGAGCTGCCGATTATCTCCCCGTGTCTACAGAAAATATAAAATTGTAATTGTGTAATGTAACTGGTGCTTGTGGAAAGCAGTACAAAAATGAAACAAAAAGCCTGTAGAGCGAGCTGCTGCCACTGCGAGCAGCCTGCAGTGCGAGAGGACGTAGAACAGCAACCAGAGCTGCATACTTTGAAGCTGGGTATGTGTGCTGGAGCCTCAGTATCGGTTCGACACCCTGTGAATGATGGAAGACAAATGAGAAGGGAGCAAAGGCAGGTAGGGAAGAAAACAACCCCAATCCCACCTAAAACGGAAGCCTAAACCAAACTGTACTACCAAAGAAAAACCCAACTGACGGCGAACCTCTATGTGTGTAAAAGGCCTTAAAAACCTAAATAGAATACAAGCAACAGAATTGGGGCATGGAGGGGAGGCAGCAGTAATGTACCTATGGCAGTAAGAGGGGATGGGAGTAAGAATGCTCTATTTAAATGTAAGCAGGTATGGAGCTGAAGTTGAACACAGACAAATGGTATCAGAGTAGGAATCCAAGCAAAAGAATAGTCCCCCAAAGAACAGATAAATACCCATAGTGGAATGAGACATTACTAAGCCTCTGCTCTGTGGGGGAACAGAAGAGAGAAAGGAGGGACAAAGAGACTGGACTGACCACTTGCAAGCAGGGATGTTTGAAGTACACTGACATAGACAAATTAAAAGAAATGTCAAGAAAGGGGATGGACTTGATGCCCAAAGACTGATTACAGTAGGTCTTGTAGTCACAGCTGCACGGTACAGCTCAACCTAAAAAACAATGGGTCACATTGGAGTAGATTGGGTGAGTAGGTCACTAAAGCAATAGTGTTTGATTACCCAGGAGATTTCAGCTTTAAGGCAACAACAGGACAAGTAAAATCTGCTGCGAGAGAAGTAGTAGAATTTGGTGTCCAGCACCATCCTGCAAGATATGGCCTTCAATGGTGCATTGTAGATCAGCTAGTAGAGGATGTATCCACCCCCACCACAGCACATGTGTCAATGTAGTTATTTGGATAGTGCATTGTACCCCTCATATGGTCTATTAACAATAGTTCACCTCAGCTTTCCAATGAGCAAAATATTAAGGCACACACAGAGGGCAACTATCTCAAGTGTACATTTTTGTGCAGCCCAGTGAGTGATGCACACATCATTTCAAATTCAGACCCTAGTCACACCACACAGGTAGAAACCAGCAGTAGGCAAAGTATCATGCATCGATGAACTATACAGGAACTGCCAGTAGGAAGCTCTCATTGGGCTAAAAAGACTGCTACTGTCCCCATTAGACACCCTTATACAGCATAACAAAGCTCCGGCACTAGCCCAGCAGGACCCAAGTTCTTATCAGGATGTATCTTTTACAGGTCAGGATCTCCAACACAGGTACAACTTGCAGCATTGTAATACAGGTACCTCCCATTGGACCACCAGCATGAGCCCTAAAGCCAGAAGGGACAACAGCACCAGAGGAGATTAGCTTTAGCTTTTGCAACCGTGTGACAGCTTCAGTCAATTGTGGCATTTTAGCTGGCATCACTCAGTTTGGAGTTTTTTAGCCCATCAGACAGAGTGATAGGGAAACATACAAGCCCCCTTAATGTACAATGCTTAAACTGAAAAGCACGGACCGCCTAATGATATTACATGCCAATGAGCTATTTAGAAGATTAGTTAAAAGCAAAACTATAGATAATGTCTGCGTTTTTGGCTATTTTTCTACAAAGTTTTTTAAGGGCTAAACGGTCCAGAAGAGTAGATGTTGAAGAGGAATGGGCAGAGTGGCAACAGGACACACTGCTTTGCAATCAATATGGGAACCAAAAACAGGCAAACCAAGTAGTACTTACTTAGGAACATCCACAAAAAACACTGACAGTATGGAATGCAGTAGAAACTTTAATTTGACAACCTTTTCTTCCTCACCTACCCCATTCATTATAACACAGCCCTTTTACAGGCACTAGAGCCAGGATCATTTGATTAAAAAAATTAGAGAACTGCTTTACAATTTCAGACATGTTTCAGGAAATAATGATTTCTCTTGTTTCAGGTTCGTAAACAACTGCCCCCCCCCCCATCATGAACAAATCAAGACAAATGTAACCAGAGAACCTCTGATCCAGAAGTTTGGAATGGATACTGGGGACACAAAAGGGCGTATATCAATTCTCATGTTCTTCTACTAGGTGGATTGCCAACACAAATCATATATATATATATATATATATATTTTTTTTTGTATGTTCTAATATAGCGCTCGAATCACCGGGGAGGTATCTCGGCGCTTGCCTTGGGAACTGGTCCTGGCTTTTCCCTGTAAGATAGCCCCTGCAGGGCATCCCCAAGGTGAAAGCCAGGCATCCCGCCGCGGGGGGGGGGTGTTGTGGAGATGGACATTTGTCTCAAATGTCCGTGGACATTTGAGCTCAAGACCCTGCCGCGTCGGGAATTGAACCCTGGTCCCGGGTCTGACCTCTGCTTCAGGGTCTGCCTGCTCTAACCAGTGAGCCACACTTCTCCACTATTGAGATATGTTGCTGCAATTTGAAGTAAGAAAAAAACAATTCTGCTATTTATGGCACAGCAGTCAAACCATAGCATTGCAGGCACAAATGCACATTATAAGGTTACATTTGAATGGTACTTTTTTCTTCTAAACTTGCCAAATTTTAGCCACACACTAGTGCATTATGCTGGAAGGGATGTTTGATACAATGAGTGCTGCAGACCGTCTAACCATTTAATTTACAGGCCTTGGGCATTTGTAGTGCCACTTTACTAGGGACCTACAAACAAATTAAATATGTCAGTTGGGTATACAACAGTTATACCATCTTTAGAGGAGAGAGCACTGTCACTTTAGCACTGGTTAGCAGTCCTAAGGCCAACAAAAATGAATTCAGTAAAAAATAGGAGGAGGAAGGAAAAATGTTTAGGGGGTGGCCCTGCGAAAAGGGCCAGGTGCCACAATATTGTCACATTATGTTTGTTGCATGATTGACATGTCAATGGTTTTCAACACTTGGCGAGTTCACAGGCTCCAAGAGCTATGCAGTACACTTTGCTACCTGTTAATTTGTTGTCTTGCACATCTCTACAGGTGACACAGCCTTTCTGATGATTTCAAACACATTTGGTGGAATTGCCCTCAGATGAAGATCTACTGGAGTGAATTGTTGGCCAAAATGAAAACAATGGTAGGGTTCCCCACAGCGTGCCCCAGCTTTTGTTCTATGATACGTGCACATGCCCATATTTAAACATCAAACAAAATCAGATTGTTTAGTAATGGAAGTGTCTTGGTGGAGCAAATATTACCTTGGCAGCCTATAGGAATAAAAAAAGACACAGTACCTTTGTTGCTTTGGTACTTTAGACTATGGGATATACTGGCAAAGGAACATCCTTTGAGTGTGAGGAGATGCAGTGTCCATTGGTGAGCAGGAGTATTGGACAAAAAGCTGTAGGGAAACTCTATTAAGCACATTGCCGTCAATTCAGATTTTACAGCGATGCTATCAACATTGTCATAGAACATGTCATGAGTGATGTAATATGCGAGTCAATTAGCAGTGCATAGTGAAAGTGCAAGTTATAGATACTTTAAGGTACAAGTTATAGCTATTTAAGATAACTATAATTTCTGAATTTAAATGGTTTTGTTTGTTTAAAATGATAACATCCCTCAATCTTTTTTTTCCAGTGAATTTCTAAGTTTTATTTATACCAAACTATAACTGTCAATTTAAAGATTTTTTAGTGTGAAATTCTATGTTTCTTATTAATTTAAAGTAAGATGTCAATTGTCATGTGTGACATGCATTCGGGTGAAGGGCCCTGGGCCCACTTCCCCCTCAGTCCGTGCAACCAACCTCTCCCCTGAAATGTTTGGCTATATCATGTAAAAACATACAATGTGTCATTTTAGGTAAGGAAGACAAACTGGCTTTGTAAAGTACTCAACAAAAGATAATAAAAGTGGCATGGCTATATGAAGTGGTGAGAACATTAACATATGCAAAGCAGCCGTATTTTCTTAGTCAAATAGTGAGTAGGGAGACCAAATTAAAAAACAAACGAGCGAACAGAGAAACCTACTTGGACCTGGGCGATTCCTGAATCTTCCTGCTGGGCACCGCGCTCACGAGCGCTTCCTTCTCTGGGCATCTCGGTCCCCCCCGCCGCCGCCTACACCTTGCGGCCGCTGAGTGGGAGCACTACATCCCCCAGAGTTCCCGGCGGACCCACCCACCCACACCGGCTCACGCGCACGGAGGCGCATAAATCAACAGTGCTCCCCTGCAGGAGCGGGAGACCAAATTAAAAAACAAACGAGCGAACAGAGAAACCTACTTGGACCTGGGCGAATCCTGAATCTTCCTGCTGGGCACCGCGCTCATGAGCGCTTCCTTCTCTGGGCATCTCGGTCCCCCCCGCCGCCGCCTACACGTTGCGGCCATTGAGTGGGGGGACTACATCCCCCAGAGTTCCCGGCGGACCTGCCCACCCACCCCGGCTCATGCGCACGATCACCTGTATTCGCTATGACCAGAGGGAGTAGAAGTAAAACGGCGCTGAGCGCTGCACAGATAACAGGTCCAATAGACCAGTTTATCACTAAAACAAATGAGGCGATAGATCAGAGTATAATCTTGTTGGAGCGCAGGGTATCTCAAGAGCTGGCAATAGCGAGAAGGTCTTCTATGGGCCCCCTTGCTTCTGCTTTAACCCCGACTCAGTTAGGGCCAATTGCCCCCCTGTTGTTGCCATCTGAAGCCATAGCAGAGATCCACACTGTCCCTAGCACTGTGGATCTCTCTGCCACTCAGCTTTCCCTTGACTCGCATCTAACTGATGATTTAGAAAAAACGCCTGATTTACATCAGTGCCAAACTCAAGTAGAACCCCCGGAAAGAAATGCCAAGGGGAGGAGGGAGGGCGCTATATCGAAACGGGTGAAAAATAAGAATAACTCCAACTCAAATAAACTTATATCTTCCCCGAATATCCACACGTTGGGATTAAACCAGCCCACCCTGTGCCCCCTAAATGTTAGCAATACTCCTCTAATTAATCTTGCAGAAATGCCCGAGAATCTAAATATCATGGGGGCGGAGGGGGGTACATGCAAAGTGTGCGTATCTAATACACAATTGCTAATGAGTGCAGGGGAGCTTCTTAAACGCCACCTACAACCAGTGGAACAAAGCCTAATGAATATTGAAAAACAATTAGCGAAGCTGAACATATCACCTTTCATTCAGAAAACATTAGGCCCAACTAATTCGGGGGGGGGGTAAACCCAAAGTCATTAGCACATCAGCTCAATCAGTTCAATCTGATCCTCGCGTAAAACTGATACAAGCTGTAAAATTTGCTAATGCGCAACCAAAGCGGAACACAATACAAGATACTACCCAGGCTCCCCCCCGGAGCCGGGCAGGCAAAGTCTAACATAACACAAGACATTTCCCAGGCCATCCCTGGATTGTTAAAAGGCCCAACACAGATAGCCAAGCTGAAAGCCACACCACTCATACCACCTAAAGTGTTGGCTTCGCAGCCTTCGGGTGATGGAAAGAAGGGAGTGAGGTTCAGGCGTCCGATACATCTACCACCTGAAGCGACTCCCTTCACTGTCATCCTTACTGGGTTTCCAGAGTTGCCTGAAAACACAGACGAACCTTCCTGGTCCCTTCGAAATAAGGTGCTGCAGTGGTTGAACCTTAATAGACCTCTTCAGCCACCAAATTCCAGCAGAATCTCTACGGTACGTAGAGTATCGTGGATTGGCGACGTAAGAAAAAGCACACAGGGAGACTGCGTTATAATCAACTGTGACGATCCCGCCACGGTTGATTATATCTGCTCTTGGCCTACCCTGGCAAAAAAGGGGGGGATTGATGCCCACCGCCTTTCCTTTTTTATCCACCAACGAATATCTTTGATTATGGAGCCACCCCAAACTGGGAGCAAGGTCCGGACTGGACCTGGAACCAAGTGGGTCGCTGGGACAGGAATAGGAGTAGAGATTGGGAAGCTCGGTCCTGGCTTCCTAGAAGGGATCAGTTTAATATGGAAGGTTGGATGGGCATCTCAACAAGAAATAGATATGATTGCCTAGAAATGGTTGACTGACCACTAGAGAATTCAATCAGGGTAAAACAGGGTGTAATAAAAAACACTCTCCCTGTCAAACTAGCTTGACCATGTTAAGTACCAATCTTGCCCTTCCCTGGGTACAAGTATCATCCTCTCTACACCAATTAGCCATGGGCTCCACTTTTGTGGGGTCTGACGTCACAGACTCCAACGAGGAAAATAATAATGCCCCGTCTGATGAAATAAACATAGGAAATCTTGACACGATAGGGACCAGAGCAGGTAATAGTTCGAGCCCACATCTGCTGGAAAAAGACTTAACACAAACCATGAGGAGAGCCAGTGTGGCTTTACATCGTGGAACATTGCAGGTCTCTCTAAGAAAACGGCGGACCCAACATTTCTATCCTTTGCCGAGAATTTTGATATAATATGCCTTCAGGAGTGCTGGGATCAGGGGGAGTCCCATATAGAGGGTTTCAGCACCCATTTTATACCCCGTCTCTTCAGGGTAATCGAGGCAGGGGTTCTGGTGGCCTCTGTACGTACGTCTCCAATCTGGCAAATTTGACTGTGGAGAGATTAGAGAATGCGGGGGTTAATAATAGGAAGTGTAATTCCTTGCAGGGTTTTTCTGTCAAAGGGAAAGGGCTGAGCTTTCTTCTGATCAACTTATATAACAACACTACGAAAGAAGAGGCTAAAGTGCTCATGAACGATTTAACCCATATTTTAAATAGGGGGACGGGAGAGGCAGGTTGCATTCTTATAGTGGGAGATTATAACTGCCACTTATGCCCCTATAGTGGTTTAGACACCTGTGGCATAACAAATCTAAAAGGGGAACCTAGTACGCACTTTGAACACACCAATTTTGGAAATCTGTTAAACCAATTAATGCACAACTGGGACCTAGGCTACGCTAACGAACTTTGCGAGCCAATGGTTGATTTCCAACCGACTTTTCATGGCCGGGGGCCAGGTACCATTATAGATTTCATGTTGCTGTCTAACAGCAATCAGGGTACTGCACAGGACTTTAAAACAGAAGATTTAGTAATGAGTGACCACTTCCCAATTAGTATCAGTTTTGATGCGGGTACCTATGATAGCCATGCATCAAAACTGTCTGAAACATTATATCGTCACTCAATCTCCCTGGCCAGTAGAAATGGGTATGCTATTAAGTGGGCTAAGGTCGACCCAAATTTTTTTTTAAAGGAGGTAATCACGGAAGACCTTGAGCACTTCATGACATGTCTAGAACAATATCCTAATCCCCACAAGATCAAAGCGGCTTATGACAATATAGTAGCTACTATTAATGATAAATTGACCAGGAAGCGAAAAGACGGAGAAAGGGTCAGAACGAATGGATGGTTCAATTCTGCCTGCTTTTGAGCCCACAAAGCTCTCTTACAGGCAGTAAAGGCACTGCCGAAAGATATCGAGGTAGTCAGAGCAGCAAGGCTGGTTTATAAACAGGCACTTCAAAATCGGAAAAAAGAAATTAAAGATCTTGCCTGGGGGGCGTTAATAAAGGCTAGCGCCCTTCGGGACAATATTTCCTTCTGGAGAGAAGTCAATGCCCTGTTCTTTGCAGAAAGAAAGACTGATTCTTTAGAGGTAGCTATAGCCGAGGATGTGTGGGTTAGTTACTTCACAGCACTATATAAAAATGACGATCTGCATGTGATAAACTACCCTGCGACATCACCCAATGCCACTACCCCGCAGTCTGAAGAGTCTCATACCATGGACACTTTTCTGTTGAATATAGTTTTTTCTCCACCAGAGGTTGAGCAGGCTATTCGAGAGAGCGCAAATTCCAAAGCCCCAGGGCCAGATGGTACACCCATCGACTTATTTAAAGAAAATATGGACTTATGGGCCCGCTCCTTACAAATGTTCTAAACTCCTATAGTCAAACGGGCTTTCCAGCAACATGGCAGGAAGCCATTGTAATTCCCATCTTCAAAAAAGGAGATAGACAGGATCCTAAATGCTATAGGCCAATCTCCCTACTCGACTCCTTGATGAAAGTAGCAGGAAGAGTTTTACTTACCAAATTACAATCCTGGGCCAAAGCGGAAGGGGTTCTTTCAAAGTTCCAATATGGATTGAAGTGCAGGCTGGGCACAGTCGAGCAGGGACTTAATTTGGCATTAATAACTAGTAAATACATGGTGGCTAAAAAAGGGAACCTATACATGTCGTTTGTCGACTTAAGCTTGGCTTTCGACTGCTTAAGCCACAACGTGTTATGGAATACCTTGACTAAGATGGGGATAGACCCATTTGTTCTCAATTTCATAAAGGAACTATATGGAGGTGCAGAGGCAACGGTCCGCTATGGTAAAAATGGAGAACGCACCAAGAAATTCCCAATCGAAAAGGGCGTTCGACAAGGCTGTATCCTTGCACCTTTCCTTTTTAATTTGTACATCAACGAAGTGGCAGACTTTTTGACTAATTTGGAAGTGGACTACCCCAAAATTAATGGTACGGCGGTACCGTTACAACTTTACGCTGACAATGCTGTAATAATGTCAAGAACTCAGGTGGGCCTTCAAGAGGCATTAACTGGCTTTTCCACTTTTATGGGCACTAGAGGGCTGAAGATAAACGTGGGAAAAACCTTCACCATGTGCTGCACATCAAAAAACAATTCCAAAATAGACTGCAAAACTTTCGTCAACCAGACAAAGATAGGCTTGACCAAAACTTTTTCCTATTTAGGTATTATTTTTAACAATAGAGGAACTTGGACTACAGCCATCACTACACGCAATCTGGCTTTTTCCCGTACCATTGGCGCAGTTAAACAATTTGCTAAGAGACTGGGCGGAAAACCCGTTGACACTCTGCTGAGGATTTATGCAGCAAAATGTGTCTCTACTGCGAGCTATGGGGCTGGCATTTGGGGGACGGCTGACTGTAGACAAATCCAATTAGCGGAAAACGCATTTTTCAGGTACTTGTTAGCTGTCCCAAGATCAATCTCTACAACCATATGCCACAAGGAATTAGATCGGGTACATATCACAGACTTAATCAAGATAAGACCAATCATGTTGTGGCATAAGATATGGACTTCCAAGGATACAGCCTTTAGCAGGGACGTGATTCAAGACTGTATGAACCAATCAGCAGCTAGGAAGCTTACCTGGCTTCATTATGTCAAAAAATGTCTGAATTCTATTGGCCATCCAGAACTCTATGTAACTCCCAGCTCCTGTGCATTAATTTCGAAAAAAGCTTCGAAGGAAATCTGCCTTGAGCTGCTAGAAGATAGGCGATGGTACCTGGACGGAAATAAGTCTACGATCATCTTTCACCGCCGCCTTCTACATGGCCCAGGTTTACATCCATACCTGGCCCCGGCACTTTCCAGTTACACCAGAATGCTATTAACAAGGATGAGGACTGACTGTTTCTATAGGCTGATATCCTTCCCTGCCCCAAATGACTGGTCTGCCACACTAATTAATTGTACTTGTGATAATTCATCCACTCAGTCAAATATCCACGGCATCTTTTTCTGTAAATACTACGATTGGGGCAGAAAGAGGCATCTGTTGCCCCTCTTAAAGATGTGGGGTTTGAGACAATGCAAACCAGCCTTGATCAGACTGTATATGCTACAAGACGAATTTACTATAGTCGAAGCTGTTAAATTTCTGAAATATGTACTAAGATGCAGATCTTCGATGGCATAATGATTGCATTGTACATTAATGCACCTAACAGCATACATTAATTATTCTGGATTCCTCTAGTGTTTTAACGAAATATTAAGTTCTCTTTTTAATGAAAAATAACGAATTAATTTGTACTTCTGTCTTTTATGGATGAAATGTTTTTTAAACCCGTTTTTTATGTGCTTTATGGTTTTTTAAACAAATACCGAATAAAGCTATCTTTGATTTGATTTGATTTGAGTAATCATTATAAAAAATGTATATTTAATGTATTAGCTCATTTCAATGCTTAATAATAGTGATTGGGATAGAATGTTTTCAATAATGCCCTTTTAAAAAAGACATTACCTCGTTAGCAGTAGAGCATGGATTTCCAACTTGGATTGTCTTAGAAAATATGTGGTAAACTCTCTTGGGGTCATAGATTCAACGACCCAGGAGTCCTCAGGTCTGACCATCGCATTTTGATGCATGCAGTTGGACCATCATCTGTTGATGGAAATACTGTCATCTCCAATAGGATATGCTGATCCCGGCTGGGTGAAGTTTAGAATCGCAATCCAAATGACGGCAGTGCCAAGGCTGCACCGCCGTTGGTATTACGATTAAACTTTCTGACAGACTTTTCATGCTGGTCTGACTGAAATGAATAGACTGATGGAAAGCTCATGTAATGCCCTCACACACATCCATGCATTGTGTGCCTTGCACCACATGCTGCATGGCACACTGTGCATGGATGTGCTCAAAGTGCTCCTTTACTTGGAGGCTTTTGTTGCAGCCCTTTTCCTGGGCCACAGTGTGAGCCTCAGTGGAAAGGAGCAGTTTACAACTGCTAACCCGGCGTTTGCATCCAAATTGGGAGGTTGGACCTCTGCCTTGCTGTCGGGCGGTCCTCAGATCGATGTGGTGGTGGGCGGTGCTCTGCACTTACGTCATTTCAATGATGCCCTTACTGTTCTTTTATCAATGTTGGGGACTGCTGCACTCCGTGCAGCCCCCAAAACATTAACCACATATTTGGTGGTGCTCCTGCTACATTCTAAGGGCATGACTAGCAAGAAAATAAATAATTAAAAAATGATCTAGGGCCTAATGGGCTCCTTCGCCACTCCTTCATTATTCTTTTATTCTCTTTAGTTTTTGGTTGGTTGGAGATTTCGGGGGAGCCCTAGGGCCTTAGACAGGCCAAGCTGCCTCCCCTGGCAGATGCCAGCTATTTCCATATTTTTGGTGGGAGTCCAGTGACAACATTCATTGGGGGCTGTGGAAAGGGAATCCCAAGGCCCCTGCCACCCCAGCTAGTAGCCCGGTCAGCACCTTACTGGATGCTGGCGGGATCTGGCTCACTATTTTTGTTCCTGCCCAGATGGGAGCAGCATTTTTTTATTCTCCTCCAGGCAGAATCAGGCTTCTATTTTCTGCCTTGGAGAGTGGAAACAGGGTATTCCAGTACTCTTCCAGATAGTAAATAGCAGTGCCTGAAGGGATAGGCTCCCTGGAAAGTGCATCCATATCTGGCCTTGAGGGGATGTGGTCCCTGGGGGCTATTACTAGCTGGGGGAGGGGTGTCACACAGTCCTCCCACCTTTTGTGAATTATCACCTGAGAGGGTGGCCTGCACCATCATCTAATGATTAATAATGTAGCAACCCAAGAGAATAGAGTTCCCAGGGGCTCACAAAAGCTTGGGCTGATCATAATAATAATGTACTGCCCCTAGGCATGGCCCAACCCAGGGGAAAAGGTTTGCAAAGGAAGGAGACTATCATTTTTGCTTATCCTCTGTGGATCTGAGGTGTCCATAAAAAATTGCCACTGTCCGACCCAGTGTGGTATCCCTCTTTGACCCCCCTGCAAACATAAGGAGCCCGGTATCCCTACTCTGTCCCTTATATATTTTGTTTACTTATTTTCTGGACAGGGAATTCAGTCCCTGAGTTCTAAACTGGCTAGCGCTGCATCATTGTTGATGTGGTGGCAGCCAATCAGATCTTATCTCAAGATTTGTTACCTCTGCGGATGCTAGGCTTCATAAAATCTCAATTTTTTAAATCTTAATTTCTCAAACACTACTGAAGACCTCTACATCAAATCACAAGAAGCATGCTTTCTGGGCCAAAATCAAAACTTTTGCCAAATTTGGTGTAATGCCATTCGTTCATTTTGGCTGTAGCCGTTTCTGATTTCCATTGGAAAAATAAATGGGGAAAAAGTGTTTTGGGGCTCTGCCTTTTTTTTCATCCTCCCACTTGACAGATCTCCCCCACAGTTTCTAAAAATGTACAGAGCTGGATAAGTTATTTCCTTACAGTTTTGCTCCAAAGTTATAAGCAAACCATAAAATGCTTTTCCTATGGAAACAAGGTCCTAGCTATAGCTACTCAGTGGTGACAAACACATATATATTCCAGTGAAGCAGGCACAAAGCCTAGTAGGGGAAGAGCTGTGCATAGAACTGGTTTAGAGTGAACCCAGAGTAGGGACAGCTCATTACCCAGGCCACATTTCTGGTTGGGCACACACGTTTTGCATAAGTGGATTTGAGTGTCTTCATCTTGGAAGTAGTCTGAGGGGCACTGGTGGATCATTCCCTATAGGGTGCACAGGAGTCACTGCAAAAGTGGAAAAATAACCACTGTGAACGCTTACCTTATTTTGAAAGTGAAGTGCCACCCACAACCTGGTGCTTGACATAAAAGTGCCTCTGCAAAATACCTCTTCAGACCACGGCTTGACTTGAGCAAGAAACGAAAAGGACTAGACACGCTCTCTGTTACCTAAAAGGAGCCCTGAAGGCCAGTACTTGTTCCCTCTTCTACTTAGAACAAAGACTCAGACTACGGTGTTGTGCTACGTGGACCCAGAAAGCTACACAAAGCCATTCCCTGCAACTCCCAGCTGACCGGTTCCTACTGTGTCTGACCTTGACACTGCTGGTGGCTCTGCCAGATTGAGGGTTGGCCCCCAAGTGCTGCTCCTAAGGTTGTGGGACCCTTGGTTGTGTCTACGTGGACCTCTTCTAATAACTTTGAGAACCTGGGACTTAAACAAAATCTTGACTTCAAGACCTCGGGATGACTGGTACAAACCGGCCAAACCTGATCTGCCCAAATTGCTACCTTACTGGTCTGAAGCAATAGGTCCAGATCTACTGCGACCATTGATTATGATTGTCACTTAGCACTTTTTGGTGCTATTTTTTACATAAACTACTTCTTAATAATTTGTATCTCTAATTCCCCTTATTTGATTTTTTCCACTTGGGTGTCATTTTGTTCATATAATTATTATAGGTTTTTTATTAATGGGAGTAGGATTTTATTATGTTCTGTGTTTGACTTTTTTCACGCATCCCTGTATTGATTGAATATTGTCACAAAAATATAAGCACTTGGCAAGACTGCGATATTGCAATTAGCAGAGGAAATTAAATACACTGTCTGATCAGAAACAACAGGCTCTTACTTATTTAAGCAGGCAAGGCGTTTTGTAAAAATGCAGTATCATGAAGCTCTCATTGATATGAACTGTCCCCTAGGAGAATGGGTTCGGTACGGTGCGCGTGCCTTGCACAGCATGAAAATAACAGTTGTAGTGCTGGGCACACAAGTGCTTTGTGGCTCTACAGTCCAGCATGTGAAGCAAAACAAGCTGAGTGCCAGGAGTGCCCAGTGTTGGATTATGAGATTTCTAGATGGGCTAACAAAGGAGGGCCTTCACTATTAGATGGTAGAGATACATAGGGCAATGGATATTGTCATCAGCCACTGCAGCTACTTGTAACCAACTGAGCAACTTTGGCATAAGGTACTGGTATCATAGTATGGGTGGGCTACCATGGCAAGTTGGAAGCCCAGGGGTCATGAAAGGTTTCCACTGAAGGCACACTGGGTGGCAACTGTGTAAAGTGTCTGCTTCATCATGTAACATTTTCAGCCACCGGTCAAAGTGAATCCAAAATAAAACGTATAATGTGCTTTTCTCACAGATTATAACACGTTTTTTAAGTACTTTTCCCAATAGGGTGTTAGTATAATGGTCTACAATATAAACACTTGGGTCTTGAAGCAAAATGAAGAAAAAGAAAAGGAGTAGGGGCACACAGAGGAAAACACCGCTCCAAAAACAGATATTCCATTTTAAGGACGATTTGTAGAGCACTTCTTGTCACCCTTTAGGGTACATACGAGCTAGCTGGGTCTAACTGATTAGCTGAAAAGCTAGGTCTTTAAGAACCTAGGGAACTCTAGAAGAGATGGGGAGGTCCATAGACAAAAGAGTAGTCGAATCCATGTCTTTGCTGCTAGGTAGGAAAACAACCACTACATCTTTTATGTCAGATGCAAGGGGTGGGGGTTAGGAAAAGGGACATGGACATTGCGCTGACATGTCTGGTGGTCTGATGGTGTGATGGAATTTCAGGTGGTGGTTGAAGTAGGCAGGTCTGCTGTTGTGTAAGTCTTGTGTGCATGGGTCAGGAATTTTAACTGGAATCCTTTCTGTCCAGGTAGCCAGTTGAGTTCCCTGAGGTAGGGCATTATGTTGATTTGTCTAGGGAGATCCAGGATGTGGTGTTCTGTATGGTCTATAGTCATCGGAGTAGGTGAGTTGTGATCGCTTCGTAGAGAGTGTTGCAGTAGTAGAGTCAGCTGGAGATAAGGGCCTGGGTGATGGTGCATCCTGAGATTTGTGGGTAGCCATTAGAAAATCTTACAAAGCATGCTGAGGATGCAGAAGCAGGAGGAGGAGACAGATTTGACCTGAGTCATCATGGTTAGCTTGTTGTCCAGAATGATGTCTGGGTACCTTGTGTGGTCTGTGGGGGTAGGAGTAGGTCAGAGTTCTGAGGGCCACCAGAAAGTATCCCATGGGGTGTTTTTTCTGAAAATCAGTACCTCTGGCTCGTCTGTGAAGGGAATCAGTTAGTCATCCAAAAACATGCAACCTGTTTTTGGACTACTAACGAGGAAAAGGTGTTCCATATCATGCTTCCCCAACATAGTTACATCATGTGCTACCAATCTAGAAGTACTGAATCAAAGAAACAGTAGAGACACAGAACTAAGCATTGGACAAATGTGTGACATTTTCTCTCAGAAATTATGCAAAATGCACCAAAAAATGAAATTATACGTTATAACGTGAAATGCAGAACTAGCATTTACTCTGTTTTTAACACAAAAGGCTTCCTCACATCTATTTTGAATATGAGAACCCTTTTCATGCTAAACATGTAGGGGGTTATTTACAAGCCCCTTGCGTCACTTTTCCCATGTTAAAAATAACTCAAAAGTTGCGCAAGGGCCTTGTAAATCTGCCCCTTAGAGTAAAATCATGCAAATGACAGATGCTCATGTTCAGTTCATTGTGTTGTTCCAGTGCTCCCATAATAGGATTTCTTACTCAAGTGAAATCTCAATTACACTACGAGGCATAATCCATATTCCTAGACATTTTGCATGAAAATCATGAAGTGAGATACTGAAAATTATGTGAGAGAAACTGCAATTTCACCTGGTCTCACAAAGAACCTGTTGCCAGTTTTATTTGCGAGGTCTCTCCGATCTCTTAAACCAGAACGCTTGAAGCTGGGTTTCACGTCTACATTATGCACTCCCTTAGCATCGCTAAAACAGTAAATAAATGACACCATCTTTGAATCAAGTTTCCTATCTCACACAGAAGATCTGGGTCTTCTGCCTTCTGTAACTAAGATAAACAAAGTGTATGTTTAAGTTCATCTTGTAGAATGAGCTTTTCCATCCTACACTTACATCAGTCTTCCTTTAATTGACAGAATTTTAGAGCCCAGTACTGATGAAGACTGGATAAATTAGTCAAATTGGTTTGAATGAAACTGCTTATGTTGTCTTAGTGTCGGGGACTTGTATCTCACAGGAAACCAATACATGTTTAATAAAACTGTTCCTTATTTAGACCCTATCCACAACAATTCTACATACAATACAGACCCCCAATTCTGATAACCCACTGGTTGTTATATCTCAAAGAATTCATCTACTTGTTTCCTCCTATAAATGCATATACCTCATACATCCGTCTGTATAGTATAATGTTTTTCCCCATTTCATATACATATATGCATGAGTGCTGGCTCACATCCATATTTTAATCTCACAATTCTATTCATTTATTTTATGCGTGTTTTAATTTGTTTACAAATTTGCATTATCAGGCAAATGAAAATAGAGCAATACTTTGTACAAAACACAACGTAAAACACATCGTTTATTGCTTTTTCCAAACTGAAACTCCCCAATCATTTTGATTAGTGAAAACAATGACCATGAATAAACTTGTGTCTCCAAGATAAAGAACACTACTATAATTCAGGCCGGAGTAGTTCCTATTTCATGGGGTATATGCAAATTTAGAACATGGCTTGACAACATTTTTGCCTTACCTTGTTTTATCAGCAAAAGGCACAGCATCAAATATATCTTTGTATTCAGATCTCATTAGTTCAATTCTTTTATCTCCATGTTCCCGTATGAGAAAGTTATGAGCCTGCAAAAATACATGCAGTAAGTGAATGCATGGACCTGCCTATTCTCAGTTTTTAAATCCCATTTGAAGCTGAAATTTGGAGCCTAAGCACAGATGTTAAATGTTACCCAATCCATATTACAGGATTCCATAGTCTCCCAGTGATAGCAACCCCGTGCAACCACCTTGCCAGTACGTCCCCTGTACTCACTACTTTTCATGTGGTATAGCTAGTATATTTACCCTCAGTGCAGTGATCTAAATTTCAGCTAACTGTTCGAGGGTCATAAAAAGTCTTACAATAAGTTTCTGTCTTGAAACTAGTTAGAATGGGGGTCTCAAGTTGGCAGAAGTAGGTACGTTTGTCCAAATAGGGACCCGCTTCTAGTCAGGGTAAGGGGCATACACTCTTAAAATAACCCCTGCTCACCACCTTGGTAGCTTGGCACGAGCAGACAGGCTTATCTCAGAGGAAGTGTGTAAAGCATTTGTACAATAACATTGTGAAAACACTACGAATGGACACCACACCAGTTTAGAAAAATAAGTATTCTTTATCTAAACCAAAACAAGACCAAATGACTAAAAATCCACAATACAGTATCGAAAATATCCTTAAAATTAGGTTACTCACGCAAATCAATCTTCTTGCAAGAAATGAGTCTACCTGGAGTCATTCTGACGTCGTGACTGATAAAAATCCCAAAGAACGGCGCCGACCGCGAGGTGCGCGGCATCTGGCCCGGAGTCAAACAGACCCACAAAGAACAGTACCTTGGAATTGATAAAAGCAAAGATGGAGCACAGCGTCAGGGAGGTGATGCTTCGTTGGCGCCTGCGGTGTCTCCGTTACTTACTGCAGCCCAGGGGAGGTGAGATGTCAGTTCCTTACTGTGTCAGTTGGTGACATCACAGATGGCATTGAAGCATTGGTTTATTACGATGGTGTAATGTCCATGGATTTGGGAGTCACCCATGACGAGGATTGGCTCTGCATTGATAAAGCACAGGCGTCGATGATGTTGGGGCTGTGGTGCGAGTCGGGAGGTATGTCGTGGATATCACAAGTGGTACCTCGGCTCCGCTGCAGGCAGCAACCTCGATTACCGCTTCGGAGTTGATGTGGCACAGTGTCAGCAGGCATCGGGCCTATGGTGCAAGTCGTGGCAGCGCCTTGTGCTCTTCATGAGCGGTGCCCACAGCTGGGGTGCAGGTTAGGGTGTCACTCGCTAGCGTCGGTATTGCAATTTCCCTCTGTAGCAGCTGAAACAGCAGTTACAGATGCAGAGAGACAGAAGAGATGGAGTCTTTGTGTCCCTGAGATCTTTTCTTCAAGCAGGTGACAAAACAAACAGTAATGTCCCTTTTCTCCTTTCCTTGGCAGCAAGCAGCCACTACAGGCCAACCCCAGTCAGCAAACAAAACAGGGGCAGTATTCCTCCTCAGCTTATCCGGCTCTTCTCGTTAGCAAAGGCTCCTCTTGATTTCCCAGAAGTGATCTAAAAGTCTGGTGTGTGGGCCCCTCTTTTTATATACAAAACCCTTTGTTCTCTGAAGGCAGAGAATGTCTTTACCAAGCCAAACCAGTTTTTTCTTCACTGGTGAAGCTTCCTGGGAGGAGATGGAGGGAGCATTGTTGAAGGCAGACCAGGTCCATGCAGATGAAAGGAAATCTCCCCCCCTACTCTAAATGCAGCCCATGTCTATGATGCCCAGTCCTGACTCATCAGACATCTGGAGCCACTGGCCCTTCTCCAGCCCCTGTCATCCAAAAGCTAGACATGCAATACACAAAACTAGCAGAGTCACAAAGGATAGTTAAACAAGAAAATACCTACTTTCTGAAAGTGATATTTTTAAACACAGAATGTAAAAATCACCTTCACTAAAAGATGCCTCGGAAAGTTGCTGAGGGATAGCCCCTTCAGCTCTTGGGGATGTGTCTAGAGGAGGCATGGATCTCTGTATGCTGGACGGCAAGGGGTTTTCCGATATAGCTGGGCATGAGGGTGCGGCAGTACTGACTCCATGTGGGGTTGATGTTGCAGTACTCTGTTTAGGTGTGTTGGTTACTGTCCCCTCGGTCAATTTATCCAGTCTTGCTGCAGCCACTACACCGCTCACCGCCTCGAAGCTGGCAGTAATTAGAGGCTGGCAGTGAGGGTGCGATAGGAGCTGAGGAGCCTTCCACGGGGAATCTGGCTGCTGTAATATCCTTTTCTAGGATTTTATCTGTGCCTGCTCTGCCTTTGGTAATTGGAGCCTCTGTTTTTGAGACATCCTGCCGGAGTGCCTCCGCTTACCTCTGCCGAAGAGATATTGAGGTTAAAGTCCCCTGGGTGGCAGGGTTCACATTGCTCCCATTGTTATTTACAGCGCTAGCAGTGTTAACTGTTTTTTTAAGCTTGCCCCCTCGGCCCCCCTTACCCGACATGTCTGCTATTAGCTCTGAGGCACGGGATCCAGGACTGTTAGGTCTTTCTTGCTCTGTAGTGTTTTTGCCGCCTTTCATGTATAAGCCGCTCTGCCACAGCCGATAGCAATGCTCCAAGCCTGTCAGTATCCTCCTTGACTTGCCAGCTCCGTTGCTTTGCTGAGAGCCGTGACCCAGCCTGCTGTGACTCAATTTGCTGCTCGGCTTTCCTGTGCGGGTCTTACACAGCCCGGTCAGCATCCACGGAGCAGAGCAAGTGCCCATTCCTGGTTGCCACGGCAAGATAGCGGCATGTGCAGAAAGCTGTGGTTAAATGTTATGATGCAGGTAAGAGCCCCACAGACACCTTAGTTTTCCGTTGTAGTCCCCGCATGCCTTCCTAGGCTGTAATCGCCCCTCCGAGATGCGATTCGAGCTGGTTTACAGGGTAAATGTTTGTGAGTTTCAGGGATGCTCGGCGGAGCATCGCTGCCGTGCGACTAGACGGACACCATGAGGCAAGTTGATACCAACCAGAAGCTGCTCATTTACCAAGATACATGATGATCTCTAAAGGAGATTGATTATCAAAATCCTGACCTTCAACAAGAACTTATTTAGTCAGTCAAAAAATCTTTATTTCGGCAGAAGCCATAAAAGAAGCAGCAAGAATAAAACATATAGCAATATTTGAAAACATTCAAAATAGGGAAATTCCATTCTTACAAAAGTGACAATAATAAATCAATAAAAAATCATCCCGATTTTAAAATTTCTGACCTTGCCCACCACATACGACACAAAAACCTGGAAACTGCAAATACAATTTGCAAGTCCGTATTTGTTTTTAAAAGTCTATAGACTTCCTTACAGTGCCCAGAGCCCAAGTTCTTGCACAAGTTTATAAGCTCTTTCTGACGTATTTTGCCGTATCTTTGGCAGAAAAAGAGCACGTGCAGGTGAGTCTCCTCCTTGGCTGGACAAGCAGGGCAGCCCAGGTCCCGTCTGGGTACCGATTGACTTGTGTATCGATTGAGCGGGAGACAACCATATGGAAACTGTAGGTACAGTTTCCTAGCCAGGGTTGGATAAATAACGTCAACTACAGTCTCCAACATGTATGTACATTTCACATCTAGGAATATAGACAGCCTGGAGCCAGCCATAGGACTGAGATACAAATTACCCATTTGAACATCCCAGTATCTTCTTATCAGGACCTTCCTGGTAATGCTTACACAGGCCAATCTGGGGTTCTCCCACAAATCAAAGAAACAGTTTTTAACATACATGATCTATGGAAACTTCCAGTTCCCCGAAGTGCTAAGAATCTCCTCTAACTCAGTTCTATACTGAGCGAGTTCCGGGGTAGCCCATATCATTCGCCAAAAAAGAAGTGGCCTACATCTTGCAACCTGGGTGATTGGTCTTACTCCTAGGTCCATGCGGAGAGGGAATAGAGGGATGCTCACCGGAAGACCAACTATTTGTCTTAGAAATGTATTTTCGGTGATCAGCATTGGATTAATGTTTGAGTGGCCGCATATCTCAGCACCATACAGTGACGCACTTCTCACCTGAGTTTTGTAAATCTCTAAGACGGGGCTCATAGGTTTGTGATGTGTATCCCTAAAAACTTTGGCCAAGCCCCCGAGATTTGGGCTAGTCAAATCAAATCAAACAAGCTTTATTCGATTTTGCTGAAAAACCATAAAAGCGTACAATTAAAAAAACATTTATAAAAACACAGATACAGGACCATAAAGTATTTACAAGTTAAAAATAACATGTACATAACCTGGGACAACGGAAATCCTTATTAGTGTCGTATTTTTCCAGTAAGTCAAGGTGCGCGAAAACCTCCATTACAACAAAGGTGCTGTGGGTACAGACAATTAGTAAAACATTCTGGACTTATAACCGTGATACAGGGACCCGAGGTAGCTAATTGTTGAGTTGGCACTGTCACTCAATACAACAAAGGTGCTGTGGGTACAGACAATTAGTAAAACATTCTGGACTTGTAACCGTGATACAGGGACCCGAGGTGGCTAATTGTTGAGTTGGCACTGTCACTCGATACACAGGGGCTTCTGCCTTTCCTATAATTAAACTCAACCTTTGCTCTTGGTAAAGGGATATACGACCTGTAAGGATAGAAGTCATGTAAGTTCCAGGTAGATATAGGTCCATCTCCTTCCTGGGGGTGATAATTTTGCATATACGGAACAATGAGATCACTCTTAAATCTCACTAAAACCAGGTCCCCCGTAGTGTCTTTGGGAAGGGACCCTAACCACCCTACCCGCCTGACACTCAGTATTGTTCCATCAAGGCTGTCTGGCAGGGGTCTGTTTTTTGTAAGCCAGAAGCTGACCTTGTTTAACAGATCTGTTTGCCTTTCTACCTTCCCCTTAGTTAGTACAGGCACACCTGCAAGTACACAGACAAACGGGGCGGCCTCTGGTGGTAGGTTTATATGTGGAGGTTTATTTGGCTCTACTCTGACCCGCGTGTATTGTCCTGCCGCAGAATTAAGATTTTTGGTGGAAGCTATAGGTGTTGGTGGAGGAAGGGCCAGTGGTTGCTTTGGCACTACACTATTTGCCCGCGGCTGAGAGCGGGGCATGGTTAGCGTATTTTTAGTTAATTGCTGATTAGCCTGAATTGTGTTTTCTAGTACCAGTAACCTATCCCCTAGGCTATCAATTTTCTCTATCAGGGGCGACACAATTGATGTGAGCAGTTGTTCAATTTGATATACTAAGGCCGACAAAGAGGAAGGGTCTAGCTGGTTTACATTTTTAGCATCCCCTAGAGCCTGGGAGGGTACTACAGTTTGAATGTTAACTGTTCCAAGTTTAGGGGGGGGGATTCCGCGGACTATCATAAGTGGGTCTTAAGGTGCTTATTGCCGGGCAGGGTGAGTTATCTTTTGGGGATTCCACTAAGATATGTCTTGTCTTGCACATATTGTTTAGTTCCTCTAACCATGCTAAATCTTGTACTAAGCTAAAAGGTGGTGAGGGAGAGTTATTGCAGGATGGACTATCCACAGATTGGCAAGGGTCGGCGTTTTCTTTGTCTCTGAGAGGGGACAATATGGCTCTATCTGAGATACGATCATGAGACCCATGACACAAACCCTTCTGAAGCATATCAGGTGTTCTATTGTCTATTGTTCTATTGTCGGGCTGGCAACACTCTTTTTGTTTGTTTTCTACATAATTGGGCGGAGTTACCATATTCAGCGCGCAAACGTGAGACCCAAGGGACAAACCTCTCTGCAGCGTAGCTTTTTTATTGACTCTTTTACTAACCTCCTTGCGAGTCATGCTATGATTTACTCCCTGAAGGTCGACAACCCTGACAAAAACAAAAATATATATAGGGGCGTGTGATGCAATGCAATACAGCAACCAGACTGTTTGAGCGAGTAGATATCACAATAATAATGTCCGGGAGAAAAGTCAAATGTTAGGTGATATGCACAGTTAGTGTATGAGTCTCTTTACCTTCTCTCTGACCGCGCGATGCTGCTGAATGAATCCGCCACCGTGCGGGAATGGCGTGGGACAAGAGGCACTGGGGGTTCTGGGGGCTGTAGACCCCCCCCCTCCACTCGGCGGCCACGGGATGGAGACAGCGGCGGCGGGAGGGTGATCCAGAGATTCTTGAGATGGACCGGACTTCCTGCAGGCCAACTGGTAGGTGGAAAGTGATCGGTGCACACTCTACTCCTTCGATGGAGCCAGGTGGGATGGCCCGTCCTGGCCTCCTTGTGCCTCTGAGGGCCACAGAGGGCCCGCCCTTTGCCCGGGCTTAGCCCGGCGCCGTCCCGCGACGCGGGGTCCGTGCTTGATTTAAAGCGCCTCCAGGCGCGTCCGTCATGCGAGGTCACTTCCGGTTCTTCCAGTGCTGTGGGTCTGGGAAATGGACAGGATGGTCAGTGGCGGCTTCCTGGCGCTTGGACTTCTGGACGATGTAGTCCCCCCACTCTATGCGGCCGTGCAGGTGTTGCGAAGAGCTACGGCGGCTGGGGGGGGGAGTCACGAGACCAGGACCAGAGGCTGTGGCGGCGATGAGAGGATCGAGGTGGAGTCAAGCAGGGCAGTGGCAGGTAGGTTAAAAATGCCCCCAAAGTCTGAGTCAGCAGAGCACCCGCTCCACCGGTGCTCTGCTCAGCTTTAAACACCTCCGGGCGGGATGGTCAGTGGGATGGTCAGTGGCGGCTTCCTGGTGCTTGGACTTCTGGACGATGTAGTCCCCCCACTCTCTGCGGCCGTGCAGGTGTTGCGAAGAGCTACGGCGGCTGGGGGGGAGACACGAGACCAGGACCAGAGGCTGTGGCGGCGATGAGAGGATCGACGTGGAGTCAAGCAAGGCAGTGGCAGGTAGGTTAAAAATGCCCCCAAAGTCTGAGTCAGCAGAGCACCCGCTCCACCGGTGCTCTGCTCAGTTTTAAACACCTCCGGGCGGGATGGTCAGTGGCGGCTTCCTGGCGCTTGGACTTCTGGACGATGTAGTCCCCCCACTCTCTGCGGCCGTGCAGGTGTTGCGAAGAGCTACGGCGGCGGGGGGGGAGACACGAGACCAGGACCAGAGGCTGTGGCGGCGATGAGAGGATCGACGTGGAGTCAAGCAAGGCAGTGGCAGGTAGGTTAAAAATGCCCCCAAAGTCTGAGTCAGCAGAGCACCTAAGTCTAAGATTAGCCTTTGTGACCTGGGGCCCCCAAGTCATTTTTTCATTTAGGTTGACCCCCAGGTACTCAGATTCGCTTACCCTCTCTAGGGATGAGCCATTCATGCTGGCGCCAGAATGAAGCGATTTTCCGGGGTTGAAAACCATATATTTGGTTTTTTGTACATTTATCTCCAACCCCCTATCCTTACAAAAAAGTGAAAATCCATCCATTATTCTTTGTAGCCCCATAGTCACTTAGACAGGAGTAGCGTGTCATCAGCAAACATCAACACCGGCACACGACTCCGAGCTAACTTCGGGGCATCGATGTTCTTGCATTGGCTCAGGGTGCATCCCAGGCCCTTGATGTAAATACAAAATAAGGTGGGGGCCAGGACGCACCACTGTCTAACTCCCGTATTAAACGAAAAAGAGGTGGTGAGATCCCCCCTTTCCCAAACCTAATTTTGGAATTGTTTCCTGCGTGGAGCCGAATGATGATCTCTGAAAGATATGGGGGTATCCCCAGCTCCCACAACACTCTCCACAAGGTCTCCCTGGGAACCATGTTAAAGGCACTCCGCAGGTCCACAAAGACCAGATAGAGGCTCCCCCCCCCTCCGCTACTACTGATTTCCAATGGAGGAGTTGGAGCCTAAATATATGGTCCATAGTCAAAGTTTTGGATCTAAACCCAGCCTGTAAAGGGGACATTATTTTATTTTCCTGTTACCAGGTCTAGACTCGACCAAGAATGATCCCTGCGAAGGCCTTTTGATTTATATCTATTAGACTGATAGGTATATAGTTGGAGGGCTGAAAAGGACAGCCCTTACTTAAATACCGGAGTTACCTCAGCCCCCAGCCACGATTCAGGTAGATTCATCCCTTTTAGAAAAGCATTAAAAATCAACCACAGGTAGGGGGCCCAAACTTTTGGCTTATTCTATATAGCTCTCCAGGAACATTGTCAAGCCCTGCAGCTTTTCCTATAGGAATTTTTTTAATTACAGTTTCTACTTCAGCCAGGGTGATTTGAAGGGAATCTATATATACAGTAGGGAGTGTGAAGGGAGTCTGGTGGTATAGAGTACAGAGCTTGGAAGTGGGTAACCTAAATCTCTGCCGCTATGTTCGCAACAATATTCCAGAATGATCTTGGTTCCTTGGATTCCAGGGCTGTTTTTAACCTGCCCCATTTGTCTATTCCCCAGGCAACCTTGGCAGAAGCAATACTTTTTTTATACTGGGCCCTAGCTGTTTTGATGGCACTCTGAGATTTATGTTTAATAGCCTCTATAAGAGTATTCTTTGCCTGTTTACAGGTGCTGTTAAACCAAGTAACATTTTGTTGACTCCTTCTGCCCTGCGAGCAGGGTCTATAAAATGCTTCTCTTAATTTACAGTAGATGGAGTGATTTATGGCCCCTAAACTACTGTAATTTTCAGGTGAAGCCTCATTGTCTGCCAGGTCTGATAGGGTCATTAGATCGGGAAAGCAACTTTCATAGAGTAGTGCCAGTTTTGCTTGACAGTTTTCCATCTGTGCCCATTTAACCCTTTTTTTTGTTATTGGAGAGGAATAGCTCATCCCTGGGACACTGATCTAAGTCTCTTGATTCCGTTTTTAAAGGGAACTCAAAGGTTGATAACAAGGCGTTATGATCACTATCATGCCTATGTAGAATAGTAAATCCAGTCACGAAAGACCAACCTCTGAATTCTAATAAAACAAAGTCCAGTATTGACTCGTGGCCCACCCTGTTAAAAGTGTGTTTACCAGGCGAATCGGATCTGAATCGACCATTGCAGGCACGTAGTGAATATTTAAAAGTAAAAGCCTTGATTTCAAGCACCAGAGAAGACCAGGCCCTGATCGGGGTTGAGTTTATCTCAGGGATAGCCCACACCTCATCTTCTTCTCTGCCACAAGAGTCATCAAAATCTTTTAGGGGTTCATATTGACAGTTTAGGATACCACCCAAAAGAATCAGACCATCTTTTGTATCGCCCGACATTACTATATCTAGATGGTCTATTGTTGGTGACTCCTTTCCATTTTTCACGGGCCTGGAATAAACATTAATCAATTTGATTTTGCAATCCTTGTTAAAATTGATTGATGCCGTTTGATGAGTGTTCACAAAACGTTCTGAAAAAGTTCTCCACAGCTCAACTCATTCCTGTTGAACTTGTGATACCACATCTGCTTCCTGGAAAGTGTTAGTGTAATCTGTGATGTGCTGGGAAAGGAAAAAGGGGGGCAAATGCCTTATCTTATTAATTCTTCCATTGGCAAAATTAAATACAGATATCCCAATAAATACTGAACAGAATCACATCAAATTCTGCACAAAGCAAGATCATGTATTTGTGATTTGGTGTGAATCCATTCAGCAGCTTTTGAGAAAATAATGGTAAAATTATATGAATATTTTATGCCGTGAAGGATCTGTCAAGCTGACAGATCTCCAGACGAGGTGTGGTGGCAGCCAACTAAAAACTGGGGACTCACACTCAGTCTGGAGTCCAAGAAAAAGGTTAACAAAATATGTGGAGTTCCAATGAGGGCCACTGCAGGGTCTAAAACATAAATATGTTTTTAATTGGATCAAATTTGCGCTGGATCCAGGGATCGATTGCAAATTATTTTAAAAAGTGTGATCCTGCCCTTAAATACACAAATTCCCTGGAGTAGATTAGGGCATGGGCACTTCATATGAAATAATTTAACGAGGGGGGCCTGCCCCCCTTCCCAATACTCAAGTCTCTTGGAGGACTCAACAACCTTATCCCTTGTGGCAGGATAACTTCTTGTGTCCTGGGAGCCTTCCCTGGGACATTGTCCCCCTGACTTCAAGAAAACTTGTCTGCGACCACCCGCCGGGACCTGCCAACATTTTCCTGCCTGTTGGGAACTATCAATTATTTTACTGCCTGCACTATTGTGAGGAAATGGAAAGATACCTGCTTCCACCTAGCGACAGCTATCCTGGCTCCCGCTGCAAACAAGATGAGTGAATGCATGAGAGCAGGCAGCTCCATGGGAAGCCATGTGAGAGTCCCTGACACCAGCCTCTAACCATTTGTGTTAAGAGTGTCTATAAAGGCTCTCTTTGGAATACAGCCCTGGAGGATGGTTTCCCAGGGCCTATAAAGATGTGGGCTTGAGGCTACGTACCCCCTTACCTTAAGAAAAATATTTCAGCTCCTGTGAATGGGGAACTGGAAATTTCAAGAAGGAAGCCACATGGCCCCTCCCCAAAGTGAGAACGTTTTTGTTTATTTTTTTCTTACAAGAGGAAAACACTATAGCACACACTGGATACAAATTCCAATTCCATAGAATAAAAGAAAGAAAAGGGGGAGGAGAAAAAATGAGCACATCATTGAAATAAAGTATTTTGGGCCTACAGAATATACTCCTATATCTGATAATAATCAACACTCTACCCCTACATCCAGAGACAGTATATGCTGTACCTTTAGCCCCTGGAAAAAACGGACCCCAAGTATTGAACAGCCATAGATAGCCAAGCATTTTTCATTTTTCCAGTGGCATATTCAAGTTCATAATAATGTCTCATTTTGATTTATCAATAGCATTTGGAAGCTCATTTCTCCACTCAAGCACCAAGCAACACATGACAATGGAGAAAAGTAAAGCTGGCATACAAACCTGAGGGGCCTCTAGCCAACAGCCTATATCCACCCAATAAACTTGAATTTGCAGGCAACTAGCAAATATATGAATCATATTTACAGGTGGCTCCCCCACCATAGGCATCTAGGCAATAGACAATACCCCCCTTGTGTCCACACCCATTTAGCGACACACTCTGGTGTATAACAAAGGAGAGAGCCATAGTCTTGTATTGTTGTAGCTTAAGCCAAGTTGATAGTAAATAGGGGACGATAAGGCAAAGGACTGAGATATCATGGTACCATCAACCACTTGTACTATCACTGTCTGCCTTCCTTAAAGAAAATACAATTTACTCAACTGTTATATGTACAGAATTCTTCATAATATGTGAAAGTTGACTCCCTCATTTCTTACATGTACTGTTCATGAAGTCCTAAAGGGGGCATAGAGACATATAGACATCAAGTAATATTGTGTAAAGTAAGGGGCAGTAGTGGTCTCACTCTGAAATGTCTGTGTGTGAGGGGGGCCCCTTTAGCTCAGCATAATCCCTAATACATAGATAGGATCAACACAATCTCATTTGTGTTCTGTGCAAAACATAATCCTTTAATGGTTCTGAATGGGTTTTATTCCCATGTATAAAAAAACATATTCCAATTAATCACAAACTGATAACCACATTTGCCCTTACCTCCATAAATGTATCAGTCAAACGTTTGGAGCAATCTTTGTAGTGAAGATCATAGTGGGGAATCAGGCAATATAATGCAAGGCATCCATTGGGTTTGAGGACACGATCAACTTCCCTTAAAAATCCATCAACTTCAAACCAGTGAGCGGCAACAGAAGAAGTTATCAGGTCTACAGAGCCATCTTCGAGTGGAATCTTCTCTGCAGCGGCAACTCTAAAAATTATACAGTAAATAAGAATAAATTAGACCATAATTTGAAAAGTCGTATTTATTGTGGACTTTCAAAATTCTTTTATTGATTGTCTCTCATGTGTTTTGATTATTTATTGTGCTTTTATGGTTGCTTTGCTTCAATCGCATACAGCTTATTGAATTGAATTGAAATTAGACCATAATTTGAAAAGTGGTATTAATTGTGGCCTTTCAAAATATAAATCATGGAGCTTTGTGAAGACTGACCTACTATGACTGCTGTCCTTCATAAGTAAGGGCCTGATTTCTCGTGGTGTGGGAGTAGGTTGCCTTACCACTCTCTGCCACCAAACAACCGCTGACCGCCTGCCACCTTCGGAGATTTCTACTGATCTGGTGGGCGGTCTGTTGGCGTTCCCAAGGAGGTTCTATGCTAAGGCTCATATGTAGCCTTACCAAGGCAGTGCCATGGGAGCACCAAAGCCACTTCATACATGGCATAGACTGTGAAGTCCATGCCATGCAGGAACAGGGGGTACATGCAGACAGGGGGACACCATGTGCCCCCCTGCATGCATTCTGAGGGATTGAGGTAACACCACCATGACAACTGTGGCAATGAGGAAACATAATATGCTTGGCTGTGTCGCAAGGGCAACACCAGCATATTGCAAGCCTCTGAGCACCACTGAGGGAACACTGGCTGTTGCAGTGCTCCAAGGGCAGTCTGGCCACCAAACTCATAATGGGTTTGCCTAAGTGTTCCTGTTTTCTTGTATTAGCAGGGTCATTAATCTGACACATAATATTAAATGTCTGATTGTTCTGCTTAGTGCTTCTTCAGATAAGGCTGCATCTTGATTGTTTCATAGGAGGTTGCAAGTAAAATTACATTAGGTGCGTTCTGAATGGTCTCCATGACTGTTTTTTAGGGAAATGGCCAACCTCTGTTTTTTTCAAAATTGACTTTAATGCCATTGATGTTATGGCAATGTGACAAATGACTCTAGGCTGACCACTGGGTAGTTGGCTGTGTTGGCTAAATATGCACAGAGGGGAATCGGCACAAAACAACGCAACCGCAAGTATCCTTGTACATTTTTTGCATTAACCCGATACTCCGTTTTCCCATACTAGTCCATCCCGAGCCCTGCACCCGATAGGAGCGAGTACAATAGACGCTCAAGGTAACGAAATACTCCTATCATATTTGGTATCACGATCTGTTAACCACGCGACTATTGGCACTATAACAAACCCTTAAGCCCGACCTTCCTACTTAGCAATGAGAGAACTGATTTTGTGGGATAGAAATACGATATATTACCATGTGGGCACCACCTACACAAACACCACTTTAGTGAATCCATACCTAAATCAAATACGAGTGAATTTGAGAAAACGTGCATGATCCACCATCTCTGAGCATGCTACAACCCACTGCACTAGCGTGGAGTGTGAGATGAGAGAGTTGACATTGCCATGATGTACTGTTGGTTTATGAAGTATTGCCATTTTTTAGTTGTGAATGCAGTCTAAAAATAAGTTAGACTCACTAAGCAGAAAAACTGCTTTATTTGTTTCCCTTTGTAAATGTTCCCCCTTCCCCATGTATGTTGTATAAGCATCTCTGTTACTTTCATTCCAGGTACATTGAGACCTTTATCCAAAGAGAACAGGTTAACTAATCCTATTTTCTGATCACTTTTTTTGAGAGCACTTTATTAATTTTTCCCTCACTCTTTTCACGCAACGGTCCTGACGAATGCCTGTAAGCCCTAATCAAGGCAGAGAGGGCAGAAACATGTTGACCATTCCTTACTCCCCCCTCACAATATTTTTAACTCATAACTCTGAGTGCATCTACGACGCATAATACATCTAAAGGTGCACACCTATAGAGTTTATCAGACCCGAACCCAGACCTAATAAATGTCATTTATCTGGTTTTCCGGGCCTTTTTAAGACTCCCTATCACTGGCTCACTACTGGCACAACCTTGGGTAAGATCCTCCAGGTGGAGGCTGCATAACTCAATGACCCTATGATTATGCACACACGTGACGTATACAGCGGAGAATCAAGATATACCGCTTGAACACCACCATACCCATCACGTGCATGAGGGTCTTTTACTTTGGGACGCCAAACCAACAAACTCCTGCAGACCTAAAGGTTGTACAGGACAAGTGATCCTTTCTCTCTTGATTAATGCATACTATTTTTGGAAACTGAAAGGATCCTCCTTTCCACCTCCCCCCCTTCTGATTAGAAGATATTCAGCAGTGCACAGCTGTGGGAGCAATCAAGAACTGACTCTGTATCCTTTTGAGACGTCGCTGATCACTGAGCTCATGTGTGACCAGCAGACCGCCCTAAGAAATCTTACGATGGCGGAGAACCTGGGATTGAGTTATTCCATTGAAGAAATTGACGCGATACTGGCTAAACCACCTTTATTCATGAACAGTGACCTCACTCAGACCCTCTCCAGCTCTGCAGAGTGGGATGAACTTAGCGAAGTTAAAAAAGAACAAGTGAGAACAGCAGTACATGGTATTATAATGACGGAATATCTAAGGGTAAACGCAGCTCCCAGAGGCCTCTGGGTTACGAACGCACCAAGGATCTTCTTGAAAGATCTACCCTTCAGAAAAGATTGGTCTGCCATTTCTTGGAAATGCACCAGGGAATATTTAGTCCTGATCATAAAAACTGCTACCAGATTAACTGACGAGTTAACAGTAAAAATTGAAATCTTGGAAACAAAACTCAACAACACCGTGAACATCACAATATATAAAACTCGATTGGAAGAAATCAACAAAGAAATGAGCGATACCCAAGAATATTTAACACAAACAAAACTACAGAAGTTGGCGAAAGAACTCAAGAAATTTTCCCTGGAGAAAGTACATCCCTATAGCAGTAAGGACTACAAGATGGATGAGAACACCTCCAGCTATGGATCTAACAGCGGCGCCTCTAGCACTGGCTCAGACCAAGGGGCAGAAGAACAAAACTACCCCAATAGAAATCATTATCAAAACAGAAGAGGGAACCGACGAGGACGGAGTTTCTGGCGTCCCCCATTCTTTCAAATGAACAATCAAGGAATACCCTTCCAAGCTTTCAACCCTCAATTTCAAGGTTGGATGAATCCCTATTTTCAAGGCTCGCAAATCATGAATCACCAGATTCAACATCAAGGAGGCCAGAATTTCCAACAACGAGTGCCTTTATTAGGGAACGGCCCAGCAACACAGAGAACATGAAGGAGGGGAGTAACTTGGTCCGATCAAACCAGACAGGTACAAACGAGGAGCGTGACGAAAGCCAAATCCGGAACAACCACGAATCCCTCATCGTAAACCTGTCAAACAAAATTTTGACAAAGGATGAAGAAAGTGTATTAAACAAGGGACTAGGATATGTTCCCACACCAAAACTAGACTTGTTTAAAACAAAATGTGAAGTGGCGGAATTTTGCCGAAAAATGAAATTGAAAGCCTTCTTCAAAGGGGAATCTCCTCCGACCAATGAAGGAGACACCAGTCTCAGAAACAAGTCATCGTTCTGCCCACTAAATTTTCAGGTCCCAATTGAAATACAAACTTTTGAACTAGCAACTTTTAAAGCAATTGATGACCTAAAGAATGGATCACCAAAACCTTTTCAGAACATAACAAAAGCAGAACAACAAGCATTGGATGTCCTAAAATCAGACCAAAATATAGTGATAAAACCAGCCGACAAAGGCGGAGGAATAGTTCTACTCACGGCGGAAGGTTATGACCAACAGTGCATGAGCCTACTCTCTGATGAGAAATTCTACAAAATCTTGGATGTAGACCCAACTTTGAGACTACAAAGAATCATCATGATGATGGTATAAGAAGGAGAGACCAACAATTGAATCACAAAAAAAGAAGGAGACTATCTCGTGACCATGACACCTCGAACTCCTTACTTCTACTCCCTACCGAAGATACACAAAGGGTGAGTACCACCTCCGGGACGACCTATCGTGTCGGGCATAGGGTCTGTTTTAGAACCCCTTACGGAGTTCACAGATCAATACCTGAGACCATTGGTTCAAAAGACCCCTTCATATTTAAAGGACACCCGAGACCTCCTCAATCTACTACATAACATTGAATACTGTCCTGACACTATGCTCCTTGCTGGTTTTGATGTAGAGAGCCTTTATACGAGCCTCCCTCAAGAGAAAACCATGGATACCCTTGAGAACATTCTATTCAACTCTACCTGGACGTACAAAACTCCAAGACACTTTGTACTAGAATGTTGCCGGCTGGCACTCATGGAAAACTTTTTTCAATACAAGGATACCCTGTACTTACAACGCCATGGCACTTCTATGGGCAGTACTTTTGCCCCTAGTGTGGCTGGTCTATATGTAAGCTCCTTTGAGGATAAACACATCCTGGATGAGACCCGTAATCCTTATCGTCATCATATACTGTTCTGGAAACGGTATATAGATGACATTTTGGTCATCTGGAGAGGAGATAAAAACAGCCTGTCACAATTCCACATATGGCTCAATCAAAGAGATGAATGCCTGACTTTCACCTATTGCTCAGATCAGAGAAGCATTGACTTCCTTGATATAACTATTTACGGTGAAAACAACACCTTGAAAACTCGAACTTTCTTTAAAACCACTGCAAAAAATAGCTTTCTCTCATACAACAGTTACCACCCCCGCCCACTGAGGGAAAACTTACCATACAGTCAATTCCTTAGACTTAGGCGGAATTGCAGTGATATCAAAGAATACAGAACACAAGCCAATGACTTACACAAAAAATTGGTGGCTCGTGATTACCCGAAGAAAGTCATCAACAAATGCCAAAAACGGGCAAGAAATCAGAATAGAGAATCTCTTCTTGAAACAATACCAAAACCTCCACCAGAAGACATCCTTACATGTGTCACTACATACAATGCTGTGACGAACAAGGTAAAGAAAATAATAAATAAGAACTGGTCCATTGTAACATCAGGAAACCTGACGTGGCCTAAACCTCGCTTCGCAAACAAAAGAAGCCGGAACCTTAAGGACATTCTGGTCCACACAAGACCCGCTCCAAGAATAACCAAAGAACCCACAAACCTGTGGGGAACCCCTCAAGTGACAGGACATTACCCATGTGGCTCTTGCTCTGTGTGCAGTCTAACAAAACCCACGAAAGAACTCCAACTATTGCCAAATTTCAAATGGACTCTACAGAGCCATACTAATTGCAATACTAGTCATGTAATTTACATGATTACGTGCCCATGTCATCTGAGGTACATAGGCATGACCTGCAGAAGAGCAAAACAAAGACTTTGCGAACACAGAAGCAACGTAAAGTGCAAAAAGAGTACCACTAAAATGGCCACCCATTTTTTAGAAAAGGGCCACACAATACTAGACCTGAATTGGGTTATCCTAGAAACCCTATTGAGGAAGGACAAAAATGCTGAGAGAATTATTTTCGAAAAGGAGAAGAGATGGGTGCACAGATTGGGAACTGACCACGAGGGACTGAACGACAGCATTCCGTGGCTTAGTTTATCCAAAAAATGAGAGAGCCCACTTACCACTGTTAAAAGCTAATCACTTAGATCACTTCTCTAGCGCTCCCTGTTAATAATATAGGAAACAAAGGGGACCTACGAGATACGAGTGATGATTATCCCTGTATCGAACTGAACAAAAGAATAAACTATACTACAATTCAAGTGTTTTGTACCTTAAAGTACTTTATGTTCCACACAAGCACAATATTTATGAGAGAGAATTCAACGTATTAGTATCCATTCGTAAGCTTAAGCGTTTGTGCCATTAAATAGACTTAAACTACCAATGGTAAACATGTTATTGTACTAGAATACCAAAATAACCTCCACACTGCACATAAATAAATGAGATCGATCACAGCCTCTGTTCGGCGATCTAAGAGCATCAAGGTTTCCATACCAACCGAGCATAACCTTTGCGCTCAAACCACGCCCCTTAGAAAACGCCCATAAGATCTACCCGGAAACAGAATCTCTGTTTCCGGGTGACAGCGAGCAGCGTCTGCAGCGTAGACGCGAGGAACGGACACAACAGGTATCGAGGGGAATCGGCACAAAACAACGCAACCGCAAGTATCCTTGTACATTTTTTGCATTAACCCGATACTCAGTTTTCCCATACTAGTCCATCCCGAGCCCTGCACCCGATAGGAGCGAGTACAATAGACGCTCAAGGTAACGAAATACTCCTATCATATTTGGTATCACGATCTGTTAACCACGCGACTATTGGCACTATAACAAACCCTTAAGCCCGACCTTCCTACTTAGCAATGAGAGAACTGATTTTGTGGGATAGAAATACGATATATTACCATGTGGGCACCCCCTACACAAACACCACTTTAGTGAATCCATACCTAAATCAAATACGAGTGAATTTGAGAAAACGTGCATGATCCACCATCTCTGAGCATGCTACAACCCACTGCACTAGCGTGGAGTGTGAGATGAGAGAGTTGACATTGCCATGATGTACTGTTGGTTTATGAAGTATTGCCATTTTTTAGTTGTGAATGCAGTCTAAAAATAAGTTAGACTCACTAAGCAGATAAACTGCTTTATTTGTTTCCCTTTGTAAATGTTCCCCCTTCCCCATGTATGTTGTATAAGCATCTCTGTTACTTTCATTCCAGGTACATTGGGACCTTTATCCAAAGAGAACAGGTTAACTAATCCTATTTTCTGATCACTTTTTTTGAGAGCACTTTATTAATTTTTCCCTCACTCTTTTCACGCAACGGTCCTGACGAATGCCTGTAAGCCCTAATCAAGGCAGAGAGGGCAGAAACATGTTGACCATTCCTTACTCCCCCCTCACAATATTTTTAACTCATAACTCTGAGTGCATCTACGACGCATAATACATCTAAAGGTGCACACCTATAGAGTTTATCAGACCTGAACCCAGACCTAATAAATGTCATTCATCTGGTTTTCCGGGCCTTTTTAAGACTCCCTATCACTGGCTCACTACTGGCACAACCTTGGGTAAGATCCTCCAGGTGGAGGCTGCATAACTCAATGACCCTATGATTATGCACACACGTGACGTATACAGCGGAGAATCAAGATATACCGCTTGAACAGCACCATACCCATCACGTGCATGAGGGTCTTTTACTTTGGGACGCCAAACCAACAAACTCCTGCAGACCTAAAGGTTGTACAGGACAAGTGATCCTTTCTCTCTTGATTAATGCATACTATTTTTGGAAACTGAAAGGATCCTCCTTTCCACCTCCCCCCCTTCTGATTAGAAGATATTCAGCAGCGCACAGCTGTGGGAGCAACCAATAACTGACTCTGTATCCTTTTGAGACGTCGCTGATCACTAAGCTCATTTGTGACCAGCAGACCGCCCTAAGAAATCTTACGATGGCGGAGAACCTGGGATTGAGTTATTCCATTGAAGAAATTGACGCGATACTGGCTAAACCACCTTTATTCATGAACAGTGACCTCACTCAGACCCTCTCCAGCTCTGCAGAGTGGGATGAACTTAGCAAAGTTAAAAAAGAACAAGTGAGAACAGCAGTACATGGTATTATAATGACAGAGTATCTAAGGGTAAACGCAGCTCCCAGAGGCCTCTGGGTTACGAACGCACCAAGGATCTTCTTGAAAGATCTACCCTTCAGAAAAGATTGGTCTGCCATTTCTTGGAAATGCACCAGGGACTATTTAGTCCTGATCATAAAAACTGCTACCAGATTAACTGACGAGTTAACAGTAAAAATTGAAATCTTGGAAACAAAACTCAACAACACCATGAACATCACAATATATAAAACCCGATTGGAAGAAATCAACAAAGAAATGAGCGATACCCAAGAATATTTAACACAAACAAAACTACAGAAGTTGGCGAAAGAACTCAAGAAATTTTCCCTGGAGAAAGTACATCCCTATAGCAGTAAGGACTACAAGATGGATGAGAACACCTCCAGCTATGGATCTAACAGCGGCGCCTCTAGCACTGGCTCAGACCAAGGGGCAGAAGAACAAAACTACCCCAATAGAAATCATTATCAAAACAGAAGAGGGAACCGACGAGGACGGAGTTTCTGGCATCCCCCATTCTTTCAAATGAACAATCAAGGAATACCCTTCCAAGCCTTCAACCCTCAATTTCAAGGTTGGATGAATCCCTATTTTCAAGGCCCGCAAATCATGAATCATCAGATTCAACATCAAGGAGGCCAGAATTTCCAACAACGAGTGCCTTTTTTAGGGAACGGCCCAGCAACACAGAAAACACGAAGGAGGGGAGTAACTTGGTCCGATCAAACCAGACAGGTACAAACGAGGAGGGTGACAAAAGCCAAATCCGGAACAACCACGAATCCCTCATCGTAAACCTGTCAAACAAAATTTTGACAAAGGATGAAGAAAGTGTATTAAACAAGGGACTAGGATATGTTCCCACACCTAAACTAGACTTGTTTAAAACAAAATGTGAAGTGGCGGAATTTTGCCGAAAAATGAAATTGAAAGCCTTCTTCAAAGTGGAATCTCCTCCGACCAATGAAGGAGACACCAGTCTCAGAAACAAGTCATCGTTCTGCCCACTAAATTTTCAGGTCCCAATTGAAATACAAACTTTTGAACTAGCAACTTTTAAAGCAATTGATGACCTAAAGAATGGATCACCAAAACCTTTTCAGAACATAACAAAAGCAGAACAACAAGCATTGGATGTCCTAAAATCAGACCAAAATATAGTGATAAAACCAGCCGACAAAGGCGGAGGAATAGTTCTACTCACGGCGGAAGGTTATGACCAACAGTGCATGAGCCTACTCTCTGATGAGAAATTCTACAAAATCTTGGATGTAGACCCAACTTTGAGACTACAAAGAATCATCATGATGATGGTAGAAGAAGGAGAGACCAACAATTGGATCACAAAAAAAGAAGGAGACTATCTCGTGACCATGACACCTCGAACTCCTTACTTCTACTCCCTACCGAAGATACACAAAGGGCGAGTACCACCTCCGGGACGACCTATCGTGTCGGGCATAGGGTCTGTTTTAGAACCCCTTTCGGAGTTCGCAGATCAATACCTGAGACCATTGGTTCAAAAGACCCCTACATATTTAAAGGACACCCGAGACCTCCTCAATCTACTACATAACATTGAATACTGTCCTGACACTGTGCTCCTTGCTGGTTTTGATGTAGAGAGCCTTTATACGAGCCTCCCTCAAGAGAAAACCATGGATACCCTTGAGAACATTCTAATCAACTCTACCTGGACGTACAAAACTCCAAGACACTTTGTACTAGAATGTTGCCGGCTGGCACTCATGGAAAACTTTTTTCAATACAAGGATACCCTGTACTTACAATGCCATGGCACTTCTATGGGCAGTACTTTTGCCCCTAGTGTGGCTGGACTATATGTAAGCACCTTTGAGGATAAACACATCCTGGATGAGACCCGTAATCCTTATCGTCATCATATACTGTTCTGGAAACGGTATATAGATGACATTTTGGTCATCTGGAGAGGAGATAAAAACAGCCTGTCACACTTCCACATATGGCTCAATCAAATAGATGAATGCCTGACTTTCACCTATTGCTCAGATCAGAGAAGCATTGACTTCCTTGATATAACTATTTACGCTGAAAACAACACCTTAAAAACTCGAACTTTCTTTAAAACCACTGCAAAAAATAGCTTTCTCTCATACAACAGTTACCACCCCCGCCCACTGAGGGAAAACTTACCATACAGTCAATTCCTTAGACTTAGGCGGAATTGCAGTGATATCAAAGAATACAGAACACAAGCCAATGACTAACACAAAAAATTGGTGGCTCGTGATTACCCGAAGAAAGTCATCAACAAATGCCAAAAACGGGCAAGAAATCAGAATAGAGAATCTCTTCTTGAAACAATACCAAAACCTCCACCAGAAGACATCCTTACATGTGTCACTACATACAATGCTGTGACGAACAAGATGAAGAAAATAATAAATAAGAACTGGTCCATTGTAACATCAGGAAACCTGACGTGGCCTAAACCTCGCTTCGCAAACAAAAGAAGCCGGAACCTTAAAGACATTCTGGTCCACACAAGACCCGCTCCAAGAATAACCAAAGAACCCACAAACCTGTGGGGAACCCCTCAAGTGACAGGACATTACCCATGTGGCTCTTGCTCTGTGTGCAGTCTAACAAAACCCACGAAAGAACTCCAACTATTGCCAAATTTCAAAGGGACTCTACGGAGCCATACTAATTGCAATACTAGTCATGTAATTTACATGATTACGTGCCCATGTCATCTGAAGTACATAGGCATGACCTGCAGAAGAGCAAAACAAAGACTTTGCGAACACAGAAGCAACGTAAAGTGCAAAAAGAGTACCACTAAAATGGCCACCCATTTTTTAGAAAAGGGCCACACAATACTAGACCTGAATTGGGTTATCCTAGAAACCCTATCGAGGAAGGACAAAAATGCTGAGAGAATTCTTTTCGAAAAGGAGCAGAGATGGGTGCACAGATTGGGAACTGACCACGAGGGACTGAACGACAGCATTCCGTGGCTTAGTTTATCCAAAAAATGAGAGAGCCAACTTACCACTGTTAAAAGCTAATCACTTGGATCACTTCTCTAGTGCTCCCTGTTAATAATATAGGAAACAAAGGGGACCTACGAGATACGAGTGATGATTATCCCTGCATCGAACTGAACAAAATAATAAACTATACTACAATTCAAGTGTTTTGTACCTTAAAGTACTTTATGTTCCACACAAGCACAATATTTATGAGAGAGAATTCAACGTATTAGTATCCATTCGTAAGCTTAAGCGTTTGTGCCATTAAATAGACTTAAACTACCAATGGTAAACATGTTATTGTACTAGAATACCAAAATAACCTCCACACTGCACATAAATAAATGAGATCGATCACAGCCTCTGTTCGGCAATCTAAGAGCATCAAGGTTTCCATACCAACCGAGCATAACCTTTGCGCTCAAACCACGCCCCTTAGAAAACGCCCATAAGATCTATCCGGAAACAGAATCTCTGTTTCCGGGTGACAGCGAGCAGCGTCTGCAGCGTAGACGCGAGGAACGGACACAACAGGTATCGAGGGGAATCGGCACAAAACAACGCAACCGCAAGTATCCTTGTACATTTTTTGCATTAACCCGATACTCAGTTTTCCCATACTAGTCCATCCCGAGCCCTGCACCCGATAGGAGCGAGTACAATAGACGCTCAAGGTAACGAAATACTCCTATCATATTTGGTATCACGATCTGTTAACCACGCGACTATTGGCACTATAAAAAACCCTTAAGCCCGACCTTCCTACTTAGCAATGAGAGAACTGATTTTGTGGGATAGAAATACGATATATTACCATGTGGGCACCACCTACACAAACACCACTTTAGTGAATCCATACCTAAATCAAATACGAGTGAATTTGAGAAAACGTGCATGATCCACCATCTCTGAGGGATTGGTGTCATTACAACGCATACATTTACAATGACATACCATTACAACGGAACTTTTACAACGCAAAAACTTTTACAACGCATGTATTTACAACGCATGTATTTACAACGCAGGTACCTTTACAACGCATACCATTACAACGTAAGTATTGGTAAATATATATTAATTTTATAATCGTAAATTAATTGAAAAAAATATATAATTTAATGTAATTTAATTTAATTTAATTTCATTTATTTAATTTAATTTAAATTTAATTTTAATTTATTTTTACCCTGTACCCCTGTACCCCAAAAACCCAAAACTAACCCTGAACCCCAAAAATATCCCTTTACCCAAAAACTAAAAACTGACCCTGAACCCCAAAAATACCCCTTTACCCAAAAACTAAAAACTGACCCTGAACCCCAAAAATACCCCTTTACCCAAAAACTAAAAACTGACCCTGAACCCCAAAAATACCCCTTTACCCAAAAACTAAAAACTGACCCTGAACCCCAAAAATACCCCTTTACCCAAAAACTAAAAACTGACCCTGAACCCCAAAAATACCCCTTTACCCGAAAACTAAAAACTGACCCTGAACCCTAAAAATACCCCTTTACCCAAAAACTAAAAACTGACCCTGAACCCTAAAAATACCCCTTTACCCAAAAACTGAAAACTGACCCTGAACCCTAAAAATACCCCTTTACCCAAAAACTAAAAACTGACCCTGAACCCCAAAAATACCCCTTTACCAATCAAGATATACCGCTTGAACACCACCATACCCATCACGTGCATGAGGGTCTTTTACTTTGGGACGCCAAACCAACAAACTCCTGCAGACCTAAAGGTTGTACAGGACAAGTGATCCTTTCTCTCTTGATTAATGCATACTATTTTTGGAAACTGAAAGGATCCTCCTTTCCACCTCCCCCCCTTCTGATTAGAAGATAAATATGCACCCCAGCCATATTTATTTTTTTGCGGGGTAATAAAGATCTCCAGTAACACCTGTTTTAGTGAGTCAGAGGTTCCTGAGTGAAAGGTGGTAAGTGAATGATAATATTTAATAGGTGTTGCCTTCCATACCAATGTGGAGATCATGGCTAGTCAGTCCAAACTGGGGGCTTAACAGTGACTGCTTTGTGAAATTTGGTAGGATGCAGTTTCCCCTAGAGGCAGTGTGCTATGCATTGCCTAAGGTGGATGAGAACTTCCCTGTGTAAAAGGTACAGTTAATAGTTTTGTTCAGACTACTCTTATGATTGTTTGTTTTCCCAATTGAATGTGTAAATGTAGGTTTACTTTGTACAGCTCTGATATATCTGCGAACAATTATTTTTATAAGGTACTGCAAATGTGAAAGAAACTCCCAGGTAGTTATTTTGTGCAGTGTTGTTAATCATCTCTTTACTTAGTGAGTGTGATTATGCAAATGAGCCTAGAACAAAACCATTGAATATTCAAAGTAGTTCTTTCACCCAAGGATGAAGATGACCATGGCATTTTACACAAAATAAGTTCATGCTGTTGCTTATGTCATGTGCAGGGACTTTTCTCGATAAGAAATTAGGCTCGTTTTCAAGACACTGATCGACATTTATTCAGCACATAACTGGGTAATAGGTCAGAACTAGAACTGTTATGCACAATAAGGTAGGACAAACATAGGAAAAAGGTTGTGCAGCTACCTAGGGGTACACTGGGGTTCATGACAGTGTGGTCTATAACTAGTCTAAGCCAGCCTGTCATAACCAGACAAGTTTCCAACGTTATGCGATAAGAGCCTGCACTCTCAAATGACAGGAACAAAGCCTTCTCTGAGTAGAGGTGTTTCACACCTCCTTTTGGCAGGAAAAGCATTATAAGGCAGAAAGCTACAAAGGGGAAGCTGCCTTTGAAATGTGACTCAGGCATCTCCAGATAGTGAAGGATGACAACCCCCCTGCCCTGCTCCACATTTGGAGGTAGGCCAGGTAGGAAAATTAGTTAAATGATGTGGTCGGTTCTCATTCAGCCAGCACTACCCCTAGGGTTTGGCAGGTGATGTGGACCATTTCCCATTTCCCTCCATCTTGGTTTCAGCCGGAATTAGCCATTTAGGGTCAGGTTAGTGTCCCTCCCTACAAGACATCATCATTGAGAGGTTATAGACACCATAAAGGTAGTTAGCTCATTGGCTACTACCGGTCACCCCATTTAAACACCCCTAAATTTAGTATTTAGGTGGCCTTCCTAGGCATGACAACTTAGATCCGATAGACACGAAGAAGATAAGACCAAAGAAAAGCTGGTGACCCAAGGACTGAAGCTCTGCTTCAGAAATGTGGTGGCAAAACCTGTCTGCTGCCTGCTACCTTATGGACTTGAAAACATTGGTGTGAGGCCTCAAAGAACACTAGAGTCCTTCAAGCCTTTGAAAAATTAGCAAAGAACTTCCTTGGAGTAGAAGTCCCACTCCACTGCTGTCCGCAGGCGCCAAACCCACTGAATCCGGTTTCACAACTTGCGGCTTCCCGGCTACTCCGATGCAGACCTGAATCAAAAGTGGTACACAAGCCCCATAGGATCAAATCTGTTTCACCTCCAACTGTGGAGACACCAACATCTACCGGAGCTGTGACACACCAATACCTGGGGTACTGGACCATCGGCAGCATTCACCAAGATGACAAGTCCAATCCGGACTGCCCAGGAATCAAGCACCCATTCAGGGATATCGAGACCCCTAAAACCCACTTTGTTAGTGGCTCAGCTGTCCTGGACTTGCCTCTCCAAGCTGCCTGCCCCTGACCATGAGGACATCTTGATGGGCGCTGCCTGGCTAACCAACCTACTCTGCACCCGGCCCGCCACGCCTGGGTGCCGACAAATCAGCTATGCTCCCATGGTCCTGAGCCGAGTGAGACCCCTCTAACTTACCTTTAAGTCCTCTTATGCTGTGTATTTTCAGGTGGAACCTTCTAAGTAGTACACCAGCTAACAACAACTTGAGCATACTCTTCCCAGCTGAATTTTTTTACCCACTGACTTCAAAATAAGTAATTTTAAAAAGAAGTGGATTATTTTGAAAACTTGAAAAATGAATTTCTTGAAAAGTAGATACTGCAGAACAAAGTTTTCGGTCTGAAGAATCACAAAAAATTGATGATTTTTTAAAAATTGCTCTCAAATGTAGTCTTGAGTGAGGGTATCATTGTATGCCTCTGCGAGTACAACAAATGGTCAGCACTACCCTTTTAAATGCCTAAATTCTAGCCCACATTGCCACAAAAAGAGTGTTAGTATTATCTATTTTTCCCTTTGTATACCAATATGGATCTCACTGGACTCACAGCAAAGTGTACTTCCTTTTGGTCAACTATATAGAGAGCTTTGTTTCCTACATTGGTGGATCAGCTGTGAGGTCTATGACTTTGTGATTGCTGATACCACTCTTTCATTATGTGACCACACCAATAAATCCCCAAATTGCATTTTGCCAATTGAATTGTTTGATTGGTTTATTTTTCTAAAGCTTTTAACTAACTGCTAGTGCCTTGGTTAAGTCCTTTAACCCAGTTGTTAGAATAAAAAAACCTTACTCTAGTCAGGACAAAAGAAAAGTGATACTTTTTTTAAATTTTACACATAGGTCCCAACTTTAGTGCAAAAATGGATAACCCACAAGAGCAAGTTCAGGAACTCGACCTGATCCCATACAGAAAGTTGTTATAGTCCGAGCTATTGGTCTTCTGTAGGAGGTATGGTGTTAAAACTGGACTCATGTTACCAAAAAAAAGCATATGAAGCTTTTAGGAGAAAAAGAGTGAGCGATTCCAGTAAATTAAAATGATTCCCAGGAGAATCTTACAGGAGAAGAAGATGTTGAGGAGATGGTGGAAACCCATGTCTCAGAAAAGGAAGCTCCCCAAGAGGGGGAGCTTGCCCTAGAAAGATTGGCCAGAAGGTAGAATTTAGAAGCTCAACATCTGAACATAAAAAGACAAAGAAAAGAGATGAGACTATGACCTATCTCAGGTGGCAGCAACATAACTAGAGGCCTGATTCACAAAAGTAATCTGAGACCAAATCCGAATGACTTTAGGTATTTACAAAGTGCATTTAGGAGTAGTAAAGTTAGGATTTTGTCTCAGCAATGTAAGTTTTGGTTTTAGTTTAACTTAAGTGAAACTTAAGTTTAACTGAGACAAAATCCCAACTTTACTACTCCTAAATGCCCTTTGTGAATACCAAAAGTCGTAAACTTTTGTCTCAGATTACTTTTATAAATCGGGCCCTAGGTCTTTTAACCCTAAACACCCCAAAGGAGTTGTCCCTAAATATGCAAAGGTTGATTACATCACCAAGTGGTTTACTACCTTCAAGATTTGAATGAGGAAGATGCTGAGTCCTATCACCCCATGAAGGGTTGGGGGGCAATGAACTCAACACTGCAGAATATACAATTTACTTCAGGGAGACTCAAAAACTTGTCTGGGGTTGATTTTCTAGACTTTTCAGTCAGAGTACCAGGTGATGGTTGAAAGGTAACAATGTGCATTGTTATAATGGGCTTCATAATTTAATAATTGAAAGTGCATCTGTTAAGTGATTGCTTGCAGGAAAAGTTGCATCAACACCTAGTGGACATGAGGCCAGTCTCTCCACAATAGTTGGGGAGGAAAGCTGATCACTTGGTGAGACCTAGAGTGTTCAAAACTAAAAATGAAAGTGGTGACCAAAAGAAAGAGGCCTAAAATACCCACCCAGAAAAGAAAGTGAATCACCCTGAAAAGATAAAAGTAAGAACTCCTCTGTAGGCACCCAAAAACCTGTCAAGTAGAGTGGGTCCAGAGACACCTCACAAACCAAATGTGGGTACCAGGGTAAGAACTTGGACCAAAAGACGACTTTGTGCCTTACCTTTAAAAGGATAGGGCAACTAACTAGGGACCCTTTCTGTCCCAAAAACACAGCTTCTAGTGTAGCTCCAGGGGTTCCCAGTTTAGCATGTGAAGCTGGCTCCCGAGGTTGCCAGTGTAGCCTTTTAGGGTGATTCTTTGGATAAGGAAATCCTCTTAGCCTAAAAGGTGAGCTGAATATTCCAGAGGGGAGTAAACAGACCCCCCACCTACTGGTGAGTGAAATCCCAGACACTGTCCTGGGACATACCTGTGCCAGTTAAAATGCTGTGCATGTCAGGCTGGTTCACTCCAACCAGTATGATCCAGGTGAGACAAAAAGAGTAAAGGTTATATCAGGGTAGGCCACTGTTATGACTGTTCCCTTGCAAATGGCCACCCAGAGGTTGAACTGAGCCAAGCAGCGGTAGGATTTTGGGGTCTGGATCTACAGCGAGTACAAGCAAGTCCCAAAAGGAAAAGAAATAGAGAAAGCATAGGTAAGGTGGGCAACTTTTAGCCAAAGTTCCAGTATGCCAAGGAGATTTCACCCCAGTAGCGGAGAACCCAAAAAACGTATTTCCCATAAGAACTTCTGACTAGTCAGGCAGCTGTTCTGCTAGAGATAGTGGCTCCTCAGCTTACAGAAGCTAGGGTGAAAAACTGGTTTTTACATCAGGCAATAGTAGGAAAAACAGAACCCAAAATAAAGAGAAGACCTGGTTTGATGAACAATGTCGTAAAGTAAAAGCAAGCACAAGACCAAGGGAAAAAAGACTTAGGGAAATTATGAGGTAGAACCTTTCTGCAACCTTCAGAAATTAAGGATAAAATATAAAATGATATTAGAACTAAAAAAAGAGCACACAAAGAGAGTTGCTGGGCGAAATTATTATCTGTAATATAATCTAAAGATTTTAAAGGTTTTTGGAAGGTAGTCCAAGAAAATTCATGCAAAATACTAGGGTTCTTGAATTGCATAGTCACAGAAGATGATTGGGTAAGATTTTTTTGGGGGAAATATTTAGAAATTAGCCTGTAAAAGAGAGATTGAGTTCCATACTATGGCCAGGTGTAAGGGAGGACACTAAGTAACACTTCACCCCTAGTAAAATAAAAAAATTCTAACCTAACCTTGTCTCGAGCCACTGGCCCAGACAATCTCCCAGCCGTGATCATAAAAACCAGGCCAGAGTAGTGGGCAAATATTTTTTTAAAAATGTTCCTGGGTACACTTTATACCGGAAAATTGGGGAGGAGCAATCATAAGACCCATCCACAAAGAAGGAGATACAAAAGCCCAGAGGAATTATAGATCAATAAACCTACTGGACAAAGGTGAAAAGATATTTGCAAAAATAATCTTGGAAAGACTTAAGAACTGGGCAGATACGAATCAGGTTGTGCACCCGGAACAGGGCGGGTTTAAAGAGGGGCACTCCACAGTTGACCACTGCTTTTGCACTCTGGTCAATTGAACGGAAGTCTAGCGAGCAAAGGGAAAGTTTGTTCTGTTGCTTCGTGGACTTCCTTGCGGCATTTGATCTAGTGGACCATGAAACGCTGTGGGAGACGTTGATTGGATATAACATCCCAAGGGATTTATTAAGGTTAATTCAAGCATTACACACCTATAATTGGGCGCAGATAATTCTGGACCTACAGGGGAGCCTATCACAGAAAACCCCCAATTAGAAATGGGTTAGGGCAGGGGTGCCCCCCTACTCTTCTCCTTATTCATATCAGTCTTAGGCACTGCAAGGGGGGCCAGCCCAAAGATAAACAGAACACATATTTCATGTTTACTATATGCAATGACCTCTTAAAAAAACAGAGATCGGTCCAAATATGTTTAATGAATACTGCAGTCTTAAAAACATGTAATAAATATGTATAAGACAAAGGTATTATGCTTTAGAAGAAGAAAAATGAGGCTCAACTGGTTCTGGGCTCCACGAAGTTGGAAAAGGTAGACGAATATAGGTACCTAGGGATGTGGTTTGAGAAAAATCTGAACTGGCACACCCTTCCAAACTAAGGGCATCAGCTTTGGTTAGCAGGCTAAAAAAATGTAATGGAATTTATGGGGAAAAGACAGAAAGACCGGTTTTAAAAGCTTATTCAGCCCTGGTGCCCCCACAATTCCTATATGGAGCCAAAGTGTTATATCTGAGTGGTAAAAACGGATGGGATGTCGAAGAGGGAACTTGTCTGAAAATGTTACTATCATTGCCTACATCTGCAATGGTCCAGGCAGTGAGATTAGAAACAGGATTGACATCATGGGGTATAGTGGCATGCATGGCGCTATTAAAATTCTAGAAGTGCCAGGGCGAGGAAGAAGATCATACAATCTTGCAGTGGTTTAGAAAGAGATATTTAAGAGTGAGCTAACATGGGCAAAAGAGAAACTATTACAAAAGCTTTTACAAATATGAGGATCAAGCTGTGCCCCCTGACTTTTCAAATTGAGGTGGGCAACACCATCTCTTGGGGAAAAAATCTGTACACTTTATGATTAACTCGTGGCCAAATGAATGCCATTTCTCTTATATGGATAGACTACCCTGTCATCAGTTAAAAAGAGAATTACTAAGGTTAAGAATTGGTGTCATCCCTTGCTATGCTAACAACGGGGTAAAAAGAGCAATGATTGATAGTAAGGGGAAATTTCTGTACCTTGGGCACAACGTGTGATACTCTACATTTGTATGGGGATTGTCAAAAGGTTTTGGATATACGAAAAGAGATGTTATGCCCAATTTCTAAAAAGTATGGTATCAAAAACAGGGTACAAGCAATAGATCATCTAACTGAAATGAGTAGTTTAGACACAGCTTGCGCTATGGGGAAGTTCATTCATAAAGCAAAAGAAACTCTTAAATGTGAATGGAACTGAACTTCTTGTTCATATGATATACATTATACTGAAATATTGAAGGGTCAATGAATTATAAATATGTGAATTCTATGGAAAATGTTACTATTAGATGTGATTTTATGTGTTGTTCCTATGGAGACTTTAAATGTTTAAGGACTATTTAGCCCAAACAAGCTTTGTTTTCAACAGTTTTTTTAAATGGTGTTTACTACACTTGGTAGTAGGCCCCCACTCCAAAGCAGCAGACAAGAAAGCTATAAGTTAGCTCCTTCAACAATCAGTGAAGCGCTAAATGTGTGATACCCAGTAGTTTCAGCTTGATCTCTGCTGGGTGTTAGACGTCAAGGCTGCATTGTATGTGGCTTTGTGTTCTGATGCAATGGTGCAAGAATGTCTGCGTCATGAAGATGATTGTGTATGTGCACAAATAGACGCCTTCTTGCACATGGTAAGTCACCATAGTTGTTTGACTAGCAACATGTTTGCAGCAGGATCCATCACGCATCATAAGTTCTTCCAACAAATGACAAATGAGTACATTTGTCCCCGTGTACAGATGAGCAGGGTAATGCAAAAGGTAGTAATAACTTGTTTTTATATAATGCTGCATACAACACATCAGCCTCTTCTAAGCGCTGTACATACCAGCTGATACTGAAATCCACTTTACTTCCAATGCTTGGCCTAAACTTCTTTTAACTTATACTGACTGGCAGAATTCTCTACAGTAAATAGAACTTGTGTCCCAGCGTCATTAAGCTATAGATAAGCGTGTGATCTACAAATAAAATTAATAAAATTAATTCAAAATAATGAAGATACTGTGTTTCAACATATGGTTTGTATGGTCAGACTAAATTCGCAGTAATATCATGATTATCGGATTGTGGCAACGCTGTCCCAAAACCATAATAATTAAACAACAAGGGGTGGTGATGGACAGAGTTTCTGAATTAAGCAGAATACTCTCACCCAGTCAAGAGATCAGGGCTAGATCCAACACCGTTTTTTAGCTCACTGCACCATCCCAGCTTAGAACCTGGCTGTATGCAAATTAGTCTGTTCCTGTCCCAGTGCATGATGGGAACAGGGCAAACCAAACTACAAAGCCAATTCTTTCACTGGGAACGAAACAAGCTTCCGGGGACCGGTTTCTGGCATTACAGCCGTCTTCGGCCTGGCTTGCTTGAATCTTGATGGTGCAATGACCAAGGGACTCACATCTGAGTATACCCTTCCACGCTTATGGTGGACAAAATAATTAAACAACAAGGGGTGGTGATGGACAGAGTTTCTGAATACTCTCACCCAGTCAAGAGATCAGGGCTAGATCCAACACCGTTTTTTAGCTCACTGAACCATCCCAGATAAGCGTGTGATCTACACATAAAATTAATAAAATTAATTCAAAATAATGAAGATACTGTGTTTCAACATATGGTTTGTATGGTCAGACTAAATTCGCAGTAATATCATGATTATCAGATTGTGGCAACGCTGTCCCAAAACCATGGCATCACTGCCAAAAACAGACTTTCGCTAAATGAGATACTAAAGTCTACTGAACAGGGGTTTCAACATATTTCTTTACCTAGGAATCCTAAAGCTCACCATAAGGCACAGAACACTGCCACATTTATCTATAGTCCAGGGACCAGTAAAGTATCTATAAGATAAGTTTATTGCACAGTTAATTAAAACTCATAATTTAAAGTACACAACTTTAAAAGAAATACATGTCAAAGATAAAAATTAATTGTCAGGAGTTAAAATTATGAAGTTCAGGTTGACAGTTTACATTTTTGTTATTGTTCGTTAGAGCTGCGTACCCAAAATTATGCTCAGAGGCACTCTCTGAATATTACTCTGTTTCCTCATTTTGTGTCTCCTTAATTCTCTCCGCCACTACGTCAAAGTATTTTGTAAGTCTGCAGTTTAGTTGGGTCTCATGCGGATTAAAACAGAATTTGACTGCATGTCTACAGGTTCTAATGCCCTTCTGGTTCCAAAATGTGCGTAATAAGGATCTCCTTTTGTCCATTAATATTGGGCAGATACATAATATGTGGATTTGATCTTCAAGTCCTGCACTGCAGAGACGTCAAGTTTTGTCTTCCTGGTTCGTTTTCCATGGGGCCAGGTGAGGGAGAATTGGTAGTATACCAAATCGCAGTTTTAAAAATTTCTCTTAGGTCTTCTGTTTGAATCCACGGTCCATATACGCTTGGGTCTTTAATATTTTATAGTCGTTTAGGACTGTCCAACCATGTGCCCTTTTTGCCAGTTAAGTATCTTTAAGATCTGTGTGCTTTTTAAAAGGATTAAAAGAAATTGTAGGAGTCTAAAATGTGTCTATGCATTTAGGGGCCTGTATCTTAGAATCTACCCGACCCAGCTATCTGACCGATGCTCGATAGAGCTACCTTGAGAGCTAAAGGGGAGACTGGCTGTGGATTCCCTCCTCAGCCATCAACTACCCAGTCAATCATTGGGCAGACTTTCCCTTCGTCTCTCATACCATCTACCCCCTCTTCCTCTCCCTTCTCACTCCCCCTCTCCCCCATCCACTCTATTGGTCTCCCCTTCTCGCTCTTTAGTTTGTCACATATATTTGATGTAAAGTGTAATTATTATCATTGTTGTAACATTGTTGAACCTTATGTAAAGCGCTCTGATACCCACGGGTCTAGCCAGTGCTATATAAAACTCATTAAATAAAATAAATAAATAGTTCCGACATATGTCACCCAAGGGGAGGCATGCAGTGTGATGCATTTCCATTATGTTGCATTTCAAAAACTTCACGAAATGTTTGATGGTCCATGGGTGCTAAGTTGGAACACACACAGCAACACCTATGGAACAGGCCTGTGATGTAACAGTGCCTGACAAATATGTGCCATATCTACATGGGCAGTGAGTGCCACACCTGTTATCTTCACATATCACTGGTGACATGAGGACGCTAGATGCTTTTTTTGGTGCTTCACACAAAGTGATCTACCCTTGGCACTGGGAGCTTGTGAATGAGCAGCTATACCATTTAGATTTTATTTACTGTTGGTTGTGTTTCAGACATATGGGAAAATGAGCTCAACATGCAAGAATACATTTGGAAATCATGTATTTTCTCGGAGACCTTTGCGCCAGTTTAATTATGGATGGAGCAATGTATGGCATTGCTGTAGACCTGTAAATAAGCCACATATGTGTTATTGACTTGCCAATTGGGCCACTGACTTCCAGTCCAAGATGGTCCAGCAAGTCACACTCTTAGCTGACGACATCCTGCCAGCGGTGTTTCAATTGGTGGACTGTTCGATCCACATCATATATCCGGGCTATGTGGTGCTGGACCTTGGACCACCTCTGATGCCGTTCAGTTCGGAGTAACCCTTTCCATTCTGCCCCTTGTGCTGATCTTTCAGGGCAGGAAAGGATAAATGAGCTATACCAGGCCCCCAAACTGTCTGTAGATAGGTTTTTTGACCCGGCGGACATGTTAAATGAAACTTAATGTTAAAAAAATAAAACCTACTCAATAAAAATGAAAATCCCACCCTTATAACTAACCTACACCTATCTACGCCAAATGAGCACTCACACCCCACAAAACAACAATCTAGTCAACACAAAGACTTTAATTTGACAATTCACAAATGTTTAAAGTTCACAAAAAACTGACAAAACACAGTGCAAGGTCAAAAAACGAGCACAGCAATCCACAAAAAGCCTCCTCCATCGAGCACACTCCTAGGACTAGTAAGTGAAAGAGAAAGTAATGTGTACTTCCTGATTTTCAGCATGGCTGAGTCATTGCATAATTTCCTGTGTGCATGACATTTCTCTGTGCTGCGTGGGTTGCAACTTTCTTGCATTAGGCTTCATGCGGTAACAGGCATCCGTACATGAGATGTAAACCGTTTTGAATTTTGCATCAATTTTTGGCAAGATGCGACCATTTTTGTGTTTCAGTGACTCAACCCTGATTTATGTATGGATACATGGTGATGCGTGATATTGTGCAAGTGATGCATCACATAATGCCCATGTAGGGTTTCTTTTCAACATAAAGCATGTTTTTGCAGTGTGGTGGTCATTTTTGTTTCAGACCTTAACGTACATCATGAGATATTGTATTGTAATTGCATTTGTATAGCGCTTACTACCCATGACGAGGCATAAACCGCTTTTTCGGCGAGTAGCACGCTACTCCGGGACCCATAGTGGATTAGTGTTGAATTAGTAAAGTGAAACATGAAGGTACATTTTAAGTGGTGGACATGTTAGTCAGTTATTTGGAGTTGGAAGGATAGCAAAAGGATAGAAGAGGAAAGAAGGTTTGTATTTATATAGCGCTTCTAACCCCTGATGGGGTGTTGAAGCCCTTTTTTGGTGAGTTGCATGCTACTCCGGAAACATAAGGATTAGTGGTGAATTAGTATGGTGAAATATGAAAGTCATTTGAGTGGTGGATATTAGTCAGTTATTTGGGATGAGAAGGATAGCGGAGGGATACAAGGGAAAGAACGGTTTGCCTTCAGATAGCGCCTGATACCCCTGATGGGGTGTTGAAGTGCTTTTCTGGCGAGTAGCAGGCTACTCTGGGACCCATAAAGTATTAGTGTTGAAAATTAGTAGAAATGAAGTCATTTGAATGGTGGATATGTTAGTCAGTTATTTAGATCGAAAACGGTTGGGGAGGGGTAAAAAAGGAAAAAAGTTTGCATTTATACAGCACCCTGATGAGGTGTTAAAATGCTTTGTTGGCGATTAGTGGTGAATTAGTATAGTGGAATATGGAATTAGAGAAGTGAACATGCTAGTCTGTTATTTTGATTGAAAATGATAGTGGAGGGATAGAAGGGTGAAGGATATCTTTTTTTTTAGATCATAGCTGTAGGAGGAGGCTTGAGGATGAGTATAAAGGGGTTTTGGAGGGGAAGAGTCAGAGGGAAGAGTTTAGAAAGGTTTGTTTTGGGGGATCAGTATAGTGAAAGAGGTGTCATATGATGCAAGGCGGGGTAGAGTAGGAGAGAGTCAAGAAAGGGTTATTTTGGGGAACATAGTAGTGGTATGGGGTTTTGGATAAATGAGAGAGTAGGTGTAGATGATATAATGATAGATGTATAGGGTGAGAGATTAGGGTCGTGAATTGGAAACATTAGAAGAAAGAAGTTTGAGATGAGTCAGAAAGTTGGGCTGGAAAATGTATTGAGAGAAGTACAGGCTGAGAAATATGGTAGTTCATTGGAAATGCTAAATTAGAAGAAAGAGATAAATATATATATCCATAAGTACATTGAAAGTATATAGATGTATAAAGGAGGTAAGTATATACAGATTAACACCTTGGGTGCTAAGGGTTTTCCCGCTGTGTGCTGCTCATAAGGCTTTCCCATTGTTCATGACAAGGTCAGCTCATCATAAGCACAGCTCAACCGTGCCTCATGACCAGCTGACCTTGTCATGAGCATGGAGGGGTTCAAAATATTGATAGAGGTAGCTGATGAGAAATATGGTAATGAATATGCTTTTTCAGGAGAAAAGTAACAGACACACCGATCCAAGTTTATGGAGGTACATAGATGCACAATAGAAGCAAGTACATGAAGACCAAAGATGATTTTTTCCTTTTGCTTTTGTTATTATATCAACATAATTATGTTGCCCAAAGATAGGCATATATCTATAGTGACAATAATTTCTTATGTACAGAGGGACACATACATAGGGTGGATATTAATGAATGGGAAAATGGGCTGCATTTCTGTCCCCATTCCCAACTAGGCTCAAACAGGCACTCGCCCTCGTCCTCTCCACCCTTAGCCTCAAGGCCCATGGTTGAGACTCCCTAAGCCTTGGCTGTATATAGCCCTAGTAGTCAGGTGACCCCTTCAGCCAATGGGAACCCTACCCCTAACACTATCCAATCACAATGCTAGCCCTAACATCTAGAACCAATAGGAGGAGAGGACCTTACAGCCAATCTTAGCCCTAGTCCAAGCCCCCAATCAGTTTAGAAAACCCTGATCTCTACGTCCAATAGAGGCCCTAGCCCTAACAGTAGTCCTAACCCTAGTCCCAGCAACCAATGGCACAGGAAGCCCAAGTCCCTACTTCCAATAGAAACCCTAACCCTAGCCTTAGTCCCATCCCTACATTGATTGGATCACAGACCCAGAAACCAATCAGAACCCCCAAATACCCAACCAATGAGGACACTAACCCTAATCCAATAGAAACATCGGATACAACCACCAATCAGTGTTTACATGTACCAAACAATATCAGACTATATAAGGTCCCAGCTATCTCAGAAAATGTTTGCTGGCCAGGGAGGTGGAAGCTGCTCCTCCATTCAGAAATCTTCTAGGAAACAGACCGGCTCAATTCAGGTAAAACCCCAACAAACCTGTCCTCTAACAACACTATTTGTATAAAACTTGACTCCCTCTCCTGGCCAAAAAACGAAGTGCACAGTTCCTATTAAACACAGTTTAGACAGTTTACAGCAGATTACTGCTGTCTCAGGGGGGAATGGGGGGCTGGTTTCACTGACTTGTGAACACAAAATGGTTGATAGGGGTGCACTGCTTAACATACAGGTCTTAGCACAGAGCAAAGGAGACATTTGTAGGGAAAAACTGATAGTCACAGGGAATGAGAGGGAAAATCTACAGAGTTTGGACTGCGAATCCCACAATTCAACAAGTTAAATTGAAGCAGTCACAGGCAGGAAAACCACAAGTTTAAACACAAAAACATGGGAAAATGATGCAATCACTGGCAGGTTAAAACTTCAATTTTAAACGGTAACAACCACAGGCAAAGACAGTTAAAGAAATTTAAAAGGAAAAAAATAAGATGATGCAATCACAGGTAGGGAAAATCGTTTTTTAAACTTTTTTTAGGAAAGAGACAGCACTCGTCTGCTTCCTTACCACTTCCTGGACTCTGCTCAATGCAATCTGGGGCACAGGTTGGCTGCAACTCACAAGATGGAGGCGAAAGCGTGTCCTTACTTTTTGACATTGAAATGTTGGGATGTTTGTGGTACTTTGACAGTCAGCTTGCACAACAGGTACACAACAGGTACATCACGTTGCCTCACACATCAGCAGCACTACCTGCAGGACAAGTCTTACAGAGTCACAGCCAGGCACCCTGCGGGGCTTCACACATGTGTTTGTATATTCCCACCTCACACGCAAATCTTTGCATGTTGAGGGGAAATGGGTGTTGGTGTGGCTTTTCCATTTTACACACGTGCACAATTGCATTTCCACAATTATGGGCAATCTTTCATGCATATCTGCATTCAACTAGTACACAACACCGGCATTGATGTCACAAGCCACAATGAGGTGACATCTGTTTTTTAGAAACATACTTTTCTCTCTTTAAATGTGTGCAGCATCAGTCATCTCACATTTTAAGAGGTGATCTGCCTAAATGTATTTATTTCTGGCATGAAGGTGCCCCTTTCTGTAGTGATGCATGTCCTCTACCCCACCCACCCATCCTTATACCGTGGTGCAAAGTGAATCTGCAAACGCATGCCTGCAGTTTGTGTGCATGCATAGAGTACACAACATGTGTTAGCGAATATGTTGCATACCTGTGCCTCATTGATGACCCAGCTTAACTCTGCAAATGTCTTTGTAGAAACATATGATATTGCTTTAGCGTTCACAGGGACAGTTGTGCACAGTATTGACACTTCACATGGAAGATGTTCATGTTAGTGATGTGACACATCACATTGTTGCATACTAGGCACTGTTGCGTATGTTATGACATTGCCTATTGGCATAATGCATGACTTCATGTGTAGGTTTAATGTGAATGCCTCTCATGATCAAATTTGACAGTCACTGCTTGAGGTAGGTGGACTTGCTAGTGAAGACTGATGTATGTAGCCAGTTGGATGTGGCGGTGCACCTATATCAATCTGTGTGCCACATGTAGATGTTGATAGCCTGATGAATGCACATGTCCTATTTGTAGCAATGGGGTGCACACAAAAGCAGATACATCACCTTATTTTTTCATGTAGGTCTATGTGTGAGTCAGATCCATATATACACGTATGTTACATACACAGATCATTTGGATGATTAATGACATGAGATGATACATAATGGACACAAAGGCAAATCTTTGTGTATTTTGAAGTTTGTGACATTAGTGCATATTGGTACAAATGTTGAATAGCGACATCATGTGAAAAATTGAGTGACAATGTGAGTGCAAAGTCTTATCCCTGCAGCAGGGTTGAGTGTGACTCATTCTTCTGCTTCTGATTCATCATCTTCATTATTAATTTGTTCGGGGGGCTGTTCCTCTTCATCCCAGGGCACATTTGTGTTAACACATATATTATGTAGTATTGCACATACAATGATAATCTTGCAGGGCATTTCTGGTAACTACAGTAGCCTTTCACCTGATAAATCCAGGCACATAAACCTCATTCATCATCATCATTATCCATTTGTTTGGGGGGCTGTTCCTCTTCATCCCAGGGCACATTTAGTATTGCACATACAATGATAATCTTGCTGGCCATTTATGGTGAGTACAGTAGCTTTCCACCTGATAAATCCAGGCACCGAAACCTGGATTTGAGCATGCTGAAGCTTCTTTCTATGATGTTTCTTGTCTATCAATTGATGGGCATGTTAGGGGATGGTGCTTTGCAGTGCATGATTTGTTGACTGAAATGTGTGAGGTCTTGCAATGTGTAAGTGATACCTGTGTACTTATTATGTTTGATGATCACTTTCCCAGATTGTGCATGGCACATCTAGGCCCATTTCACTATGAAAGTACTGCAAATGATTAGTCTGTGCAGAAGTGAGTCAGTTTCAAGGCACAGTGATGCAACATATTTTGATTGATTGTTTTATTCATTGTCTTTGCCTCTGCGTTGTCACACGTTCAGATGACATGGCCCTGCACAGGCACCCTTGTACCATGGTGCTCTAAAGCCTGCATCATGTGTATATTGTTTTTGAACATGAAGGGATACCCTAATGCACTTTTGCATTCCATTTACCTGAATTCCTATTTCCATACATGGTTTAGAATGCATTACACATTGAAATAGGCAAATTGAATTTGATGAGAGGTATGCATATATCGACAGTGTGACATACTCTACATTGCATGGCTTTGCAGGGTATACGGTTGCATTTCCGGCTTGTAGCTTTTTGCTCTTTCTGATGTGCATCAGGATGCATGGTGCTTTGTAAAAATACCTCCAGCAACAATCATGTAACACAACTTACACACATAGCCTTGCATGAAAGTGACAGTATTAGCTGGAACATGTAAAGCCACACATGTTGAATTCATGTGTCCATGTAATAGTGGACCAGCAGGTTACACCCACCATGCATCACACAATGTATTGTACCAGCTGCGCATGGAGCTCATATAGAATCAGTCTAGACTTGTGAACACAGGTCCCCGAGAAGAGAAGCTATGACATGTCACATATGACTGACACTAACTCATGCTGCCATTAGGGCAGAACATTAAATTAATGTGCATATCAGCTTTCATAAATTAGGTCCATATATCAATATGCATGTGGTTTACTAAATACATTTTTATATGTGTTTCTTGTTCCATTATAGACAGGTGCTGTGACTACGGGTACACACATTCAAGGTGATATCTGCGTTAGCAAAGGGACACCCTCTTCATGCATCATTATAGGTCATCATTGCAGGCACACTGACAGTGCCACATCTCTGAGGTGCTGAAAAGATTTTTCAAATAATGAGAACTTTTGGCACTCAGTCCTTGGGCCGATGGTACTGTACAGGCATTGAGTCAAGGGGAGTTCATCATTAGCATGTGTTCATACACTCCATGCAATGTTAAATAATTCGCCTTCAGACTGCAACTTTGACTTGTGGGCACATGTGCATTCATCATTCAATGAGGTGAGTTACATGCATCTTTGCCCAGAACTGTAACTGTGCCCTATTGTGTTATGGCACCGACAGGGCACATTCTGTTATGCTGCCATTGGTGTATTTACCTTTTGACAGTATGTTATATGATTATAGTGTTTATGTGGGTTAGCCTTTTCACAATCACTTATGGTGCCATTCTTAAACGAGGGCAGGTCATATGCCGGATGGACACATATTTTTTCAGAGTATTGGCATGTGTTAATTATTTCCAGCTTACCTACAAGTAGCCCATTGTTATACTGTCCATTTGGAATTGATCATGATCAGTACATTGGTGAATAGTCCCCAATGGTCCACAATGGCCACAGTTGCTACAGGTGGTGCCAGTTGGACATGCATGCAGTCCATTGCACCAAGTACATGTGGGAAGCTGGCGATGGCAAATAAGCCTTGTTTAATGTCCATGTGCTGCTGTTGTGTGTTGTGTGTTGGGGAAATGGATTTGCTGCGGTGTAGGCTGAATAATGGCATCTAAGACAGAAGGGAGGAAGGTGAAAAAAGATGCCTGGGAGACACCTGCCACTCATGCTGCTGTTGCTTAGAAAGATCATTATGCCAACACGTGTAACACCGTCTAGAGCTTTGTCTGCTGTGGAATGTTGCAGACCCTGTAATTTGGTGGCTGTAGCCGCGGTGAGATCTGATGCAGCAGGTTGACAATGGACACCTTCTTGAAGCAATGCATTTTGATGACGTGTTCATCCCAGAGCCAAAAGAGAGTAGTCCTTTGCGGGTAGATGCGCTCCCTTCTCCTCTGCTGCCTTTGTGGTGATGGTGGAGGGTGCGGTTGAGGTATTTGGTCTGGTGATGATTGTTGTCTTCTTAGTCCATCTCCCAGCTGCGGGATTAAGAGGACCATGCTGTCTGATCTGTTGCAAGACTGCTCTGTTGGTCTTGTTGTCTATTTATATTGTGCTTGCGTAATTTCCTGTCTGTGGGTTTATGAGGCGTAGGCTTGCGTGTACAATTTCAAAGATGTGTGACGCAGCCAAAAGATGGGTCACCGCGGGGAATGTTTGTAAACATCTCAGTGTCAGTAAGCATTTGATTTAACATTGGCACGCCTTCCTTAAATATTTTTCTATTGACGCGATGCAGCAGATTCTCGCGCAATTCCATTCCATTGCATATGTGTCTTCCGTGACGCATCTGCATAGATGCATCACTTTGTAAATTCGGAGTAAAAAAAGCACTGATGTATCACAAAAAATGATGCACCGGTGGCACAAGGGGTTGTAAGGCTGCCTCTTAGGATCTGGCTATATATAGATTAATTTCATTTTCCACTATATGAGCCCGATGCTTAAAATAAACGTCTCTATTTTCAGAACAAATTTAGTGTAATTGTGTCAGACTGTTTTTCTTATATTAAAATGCATCTTTTGAAATTTGCCTAAGACTCCTAAATTCTTTTGCCCTCTTAGCACAATTAGTACACAATTTTCATAATGCTATTAGTTAAGAAAACGCCTCTTAGACCACTGCCTGATCCTAAAAAAGTATTACGTAATTTTTAATGTTTCATTAAAAACACATCCTGTTTTCTATTCTATTCTATTGAACCCAGGAGACCACCATTCAAGCAGAAGCCAATGCATATTAATAAGATATGTTGAATTGCGACCAATAAATATTCAGTATTTTTGTGAAACGACTTACTAGTATATAAGTCGGTTTGCATAACACAAATGCACTCAGTCGAAGTCAGTGTTTAAACTGCCACCTCTTCTACCGAATGTATTTTTATTCATTCCATTTAACCCCTTGCGTGCTGATGACAGAACGGTTCCGTCATCAGCATCGGTTGAGCTGTGCTGATGACGGAACCGTTCCGTCATGACTCCGCCCGCGCAAGGCGGAGTCAGCACAGGCGGAAAATACGCCCCGCACGCAAGGGGTTAAGAAATCAAATTGAGGTTCATTATTTGTTGCAATTTACGATTTCTCAAATGGAATGTTTGTACATGAGGGCCATAAGGGCTATATAGGTTTGCAATAAACAGAGATGGTTAAATTAAAAAAAATGAAAACCGCTGGAACTTACAGTTATTTTAATGTCTACAGTGGACCTCTCATGACCTTATACACATGACAGTGGACATCACTTTATGAATCCATCATTATTGTGTTGCTCTTGTCATTACAACAGTTACTAAATATAGCCTCATCTACAGCCACAAAAAGACCTTACTATTTTTTTCTGTAGAAATAATGGAGCTTATTCACAAAGGCAATTTGCAAAGTCACACTCTTGCATTGCTTTTACACAATACTACACTCCCTCACGATGTGTCTGCAAACATCTAAAATGAGTCTCATCATGTACAATCTATACAAACAGAAAATAACTCGCCTCTTGTACTTTTAGTAATGGAGAGTTTACATTTCAGTACAGGTTAATAAAGGTATGTAAGAGATGTAAGTGTGGTAAAAGAACACTCATGAGGTACTGGTTCCAGTACTCATGATTGATTTTGAAAAATGCGGTCAACATGCTTTTGAAGCAGTAAGAAACTCTACCAAGTCAATGTTTGATGTCTGAAATTATTGCGTACTTCCGTGTAAATCTACAGTAACTTTCTCCATATATTTCTGTAAGTATATTTCATTTTTGGCATTCTATCTAAAACACAATTTCATATTTAAGCACAACTTACACATATGACACATTGGGGGAGGTTTTAACATTTTCAGCTTCTTTGATTTGAGTCTCACTGATGTCCATCCCAACCACCTTCTTGAAATGTGAGGCCAATATACGTGTGCTCTGCCCAGTGCCACAGCCAACATCCACTGCCAGCTCAAATGGCTTTCCTTTCTGTTAAAAGATGACAGATTAAAGAACATTATTTGAGGCAGGCTTGTTCCAAGCAAAATGTACATTCTGCAAGCTGACTTTTCGGTACGTTTATATCAATATTTATATTTTAAATTCTAAGAGCAATTCCTTCTGATATTAATGGAAAGCTGCTAAAGATCCATGTGATCTCTCAACATTCTAAAATGATATGCTAGGTAATTGCAGACACCATCTCCATAATTACATGCCATGTTGCCCTATTCCAGTGATATTTTCTTTTGTATTTTCTCTATTGGATTGTAGAGTAAGGAACTTCTACAAACCACTGTTGAAGGCTCGGATCGAAGATCACACCTTCCCAAGCCTATGCAGCACTATATGAATCAACTGCATTTAAAGATTTGAAAACCATAATCAAGCTGAAAATGGCATGATAGATGTACAATGCTGTTGCATGGATTCAGCTCAGAAACAGAACTATGCTTGGGATCACAGGGTTTCAGCACGTAGGGACTCCGTCACATTACAACATCAGCACCAATGGCTGCGTAAATATAGTATTATATTAAAGATCTATGGGATTAGTGCTAGACACCATACCTGTGAGTCACAATCAGTTGGTCTACAACTCATAGCTTCTTTGTCTCCAGACTTTTTTCCCAGTCAGCCTCATTGCATTCTGTTTCTGGAACTGCAAGTCTTGGCTTATATGATGATACTTTCTTTGTTAGTGTCCAACCACAGAGAAAAACACAACACAATGTTGTTGGGCCTGGTACAATGTCCAGACTGAATCATCGCAGAAAGAAAAACAATAAAACATGTGCAGTGTATGTCGAAACTAACAATGTCAAATAGATGAGGGGATGCACACATTATTTTTCTTTTTGTTCTTCAATTGATTCAGCCTTTGTAAAGTTCGCGTGCAGAACGGTTATTCTGGCCTGCCCCTTTGCCATTTAGAAAGATCAACATGTGAGATGGAGCTGCATTCAGCCCCATGAGCCATTTGCACAGCGTCATGCCGCCCCTGGCGTGCATGTTAATTTCGAAGGTTTTTTAACCATTTTTCAGTAGTAATCCTGATTTTTATTCTAGTTTTGTCACTTTTCTTTAATCATTTTCATTTCCATGTTATTTTGTCCAAATCCACGAAACAGATTATTATGCCAATTTTCAGTTTTCTTCTATTCTAACAGTGCCGATCCTGGCCTCTTGAAAGAATATGAATGATGCAGTGTTCGTCACAGGCAGTTTTTTATTCAACATAACCCTTCTTCGGGGGTCACTACAATTGATAATAAAAAAATCAACATTAGCACCAATATTTTACGAGTACATGTATACAAAGTTTACGTCAGCACGGGTTGAGAGAGGGATGCTCTACAGCTAACAGGAGGGCTGGGGGAAGGGCACAGGAAAGTGAGACGTAGTGATTGGGACCACCTGGGAAGTGAAACAAGAGATATAGGAATGGAGAGCCACTGTGGGCGACAGTTACAATCCAACGATGGGTGCACTTTGGGTAGATTAAAAGGGAGGATATGTAAAGTAAGATGCAATATGTGAATAACAAATGACTTAGAAAAAGCGCATTACTTATGAAACTTTGTATACATGTACTCGTAAAATATTGGTGCTAATGTTGATTTTTTTATTATCAATTGTAGTGACCCCCGAAGAAGGGCCCTATAAGGGCCCGAAATGCATTGGGTTTTATGTTGAATAAAAAACTGCCTGTGATGAACACTGCATCATTCATATTCTTTCAAGAGGCCAGGATCGGCACTGTTAGAATAGAAGAAAACTGAAAATTGGCATAATAATCTGTTTCGTGGATTTGGACAAAATAACATGGAAATGAAAATGATTAAAGAAAAGTGACAAAACTAGAATAAAAATCAGGATTACTACTGAAAAATGGTTAAAAAACCTTCGAAATTAACATGCACGCCAGGGGCGGCATGACGCTGTGCAAATGGCTCATGGGGCTGAATGCAGCTCCATCTCACATGTTGAAACTAACAATGTGGCATAAAAACAAGCTTGTTACTATGTAATGTGTGCAAAGCAAAAACGGCCTATTATGTGTGTAGGTGGGCTAGCTAAGGGAAAAACTATAGTGGGACTCAACACCATCCTTTGGTCACAGCAATAATACTAAAACAAAGAAAATACAAATGGTTAAAAGGTATAAGATAAACAGATCTAAACCATAGCTCAAAGATCATTGTATATAAATGCAATTAGATTTTGAAAAATGGATTTGGAAGTCACTTGTGTTAATTTATAGAAAGTTGCCAAATTTAGAATTCGTTAAAGGTATTCGTGCTATTGTTTGCAAATCCAAAATCGTGTGAATCTAGAACAGATTTCATCTCCGCATATGATGATAGGTTCATAGCCCTGTTCACAAGTTCCAGAAAACAGACATGATTTTCAATTTCAGCCGATGCTGAGAAAGCAGGCTGGCAGCCTGCATACTTGCTATTATAACCAGTATTTGAAATTACATGTGCCATCACATTCATCTCCACAGGAAGGAGTCGCTCATAGCTCGCATTCTGAAGAAGCCCTAGATCCACTGGACAACTTTGAAAATGGGTTGCCAATGGACTCATCAACAGGCCAATGTCCATGGGAGCCGACATCGGGAGAGTCTGGCAAATATCTAGTACCTCTTCGAAGGGGCAGCAAAGGCAGTGAAACACTGGTTGCACGGAGGTAAATAAGACAGGTCAGAATGACAATGACCAAGCAAGGTCCAGTTCCTGGAGCGAGTGGATTCCTAAGAATCATTGAATGCATTCGCTGCACAAATAGAGTGGTGGTAGGTTCAGTGAGCTTCTATATGGAACATCCCATAAGACTAATATTCTGCAAATGAGGAATAACAGCAGCGGTAATCTTCCGAGCACGCTGGGGAAAACAGAATGTATAAAAGCCTGTATTGTTCAAAGATGGTTTGAAATGAATTAACTAAGCCTGAACCGACAACTTTAAAGAAATGAACAAGGCGGGTGGTTTTAGATGCCTTAAAAATATGGTGAATTAGGTCACCAAAATGTAATGGGATGCTTTGTGTTTAACAAGGACTGTAGCTCCCTGGATGTCCTTGAAACTTGTAATTTGAACGTTTCTCGAGCAGATGTCTGTGCTACTTCATTTTGAAACAATTGTGCTTTGACTCTGCTTACCTTGTTGTTGAAATCTGCCTTCAAAGAGTGAATGTAAGGCCACAATGAGTGTTGGGGAAAACAGGACATTATTGCAACAGGTGATGAGTTGGGAAATGGACAAAATGATGGGGATCTCAACCCACACTCTACTGCAGTCCTGATGGCTAAGCATTAAACAACTACTATTTGAGAGTACTGTAACAAGTGAGAGTATTGCAGGGACTGGTATTCCTTTTTAGATAACATGTTACATTTGCTACATATACATTACATATGCTGTGAATGGTCACATGGTTGCAAACGAGTGAATGAACAACAATAGAGTCACACTTCTCTTCAGTAAGGAAGACTTCCTTATTGGCACGCTCACAATGATACAGAAATGGAAGTGACCATGATTCATGAATGGAGCTGCCTCCTGTGGGTTCATATCTACCTACTGGGAAGTGTGTCATGCAAGCTGTGAATTGAAATGTTGGAATCTGGAAAGATATTATGCTGTGTATTAACCAGACAGCAGAAGGTGTTTTGGCTAAAGTAAATGGGAGCGGTTCTAACTTCTCTAGATGCAACATAGTGCACGTGGCATCCATTTTTGCCATCAGTTGTTGTTTGTGTATCAAATTATAGGGCAAAAATAGGTGACTGGATTTTAAGCAACAGCAGGGTGCATGCCCATTGTTTAGGGGTTGTAATGTCCAGAAGAACTGCACAACAGATCTCACCCATCTTTGCTCATGATATCAGTGACAGATGGCACAATGTTATTAAAATTGACAATACTATTATATTAATACTATCATCAACTACAGCAAGCACTTTATCCAAATTATCTTGTTCAATCTGTCTTAAACATGTACTAGCTTCTATTTGTGACATTTTCCAAATTTCATTAGAGGTAGGATCAATAAAACTTTTAGAATGTGGAGACTTAGGACCTAAAAAAAAAATCTGACAAATCCATATGTCTGGACAGGAGAGTAAGATGATGTTTAACTGCAGACAGTTTGGAATGTTCAAATCACTGTTGACACAATTTCTCCACTGATTAGGTGGTAACAATAACTGAATGTTGGGAGTCGAAGTAACAAGAAACAGGCCTGTTTGCCTTAACCCCAAAGTTCACAAAATGAGCATGATAATAACCACCCATGAGGATCTGAAAGAGTGGAATGAAATGTGCCATTCTGCAACATGCTATTCAGTTGCTCTCCAGTATAATTTGTCATATTTTGCCAAATTTTCAAAGCAGGCAATAGAAAGGAATAGGTGGTGCATTTTTTTCTAACATTTTAGAAAATCCTACGAATGTGATCTGTTGGATAGTGTCAAACAGGAGAATCCTTTGTGTTGGGAATAGACAGGCTTGGAACAGGGTTTATATTTCCTATACTTGGCAAGGTTTTGGCAATCCAATTTGAATGCATTTCAATTGTGTCCTTCCAGTAGTCATAGCCTTTAATGGCTACTTGTGTGGCAAAAGAAACAGTATATATGATCCTGGTTTATGTAAGCAGAGATTGTTTTGGAAGAGTAGGGGCTAAATTAAAATATTATGACATCAGGTCTGATGTATCATGTCCTGTAAAATAGGTACATTTGTATATATGTGTTTTAGAACTCCCTTGTGGGGTTGTGGGGCAAGGTTCCCAGAGAGAGAAATTAAAAATGGGCTGCTGGGCAGTAGAATGCTGCAGATAGTGATGTCCGCAATGATAGTAAAATAAAATTTCTACATAATTCGGAGAATTCATGTACAAAACCTTTGACTCAAAAACAGTTTCATAAGCTAGTTCTGAGAGCAATGGAGTTTACGGTATCACCATCCCAATCATCTGAATGTAACCCAGGTACTATTATATCACTCATAGAGAGTCTAACCACTTTTGGTATCTATAGGATATCCGTAGGATTGAATATATCAAAAATATCTTAATCCCAAACAATTCAATCAGTCACTGGAACAGTTGAAATGTGAAGATGAATGTGGAGCCAACACCCTATCAACCGGTTCTGTAGCAGAGCCTTCTTGTAGATAATAACCAATCATCAATTAGAAAAAAAAACAATCATTAATCCGATCCACAAAAACAGAAAAAATTAAGGAAAGTGTAATCCAAACATGTCTTCAATGTCAGACCGTGCAAGTGCCCGGAAATAACAATACAGATCCTTAATGGAGGAATGTCAAAAACAGAAGAACTGTCTGAAGAAAAATCATCTTGATCGATAGAATATCCAGAATCCATTAGTTAAAAAACTGGAGTATCAGGTACTGCAGCAGGGGCAGAGGAATCCAGGCGGGGTAAATCCTAAGCAGATATATCTGCATGCTTCAAATGTGCTGAAAAAGATGCTGTAGTTCTAGCAGTACTCACTACAGGTGCATTGCTTGATGTGGATGCAGCTATCAACTGTGGTGCTTTCTCTGCCAGCCCATCTGGGGTGAAGCAGCTTTGGTGTGAGTGCCTAGCTGCAGAAAAATTTCCTTTATGGTACCAAGAGTCATGTTAGAACTACCAAGGGCTCCTCGTGGCCTACTATTGAGATACTTTGACATGATAATAGAGACAAATCGATTGTCTTTAGAACCAGGAAGCGAGCTATATACAATCTGTATATAACTCCCTCCCGAATTCACAAATGGGGAGGGACTGATGGGGTAAATTGTTCACGATGTGGCGAACTGGCAGCCGATAGTATTCATATGTTTGCTACCTGCCCCATTCTGGGCCAATTGTTGAATAAAATAGAACAGCGTCTGGGCCATATTTTGAGTTATACCGTATTACTGACACCCCAGCTTATATTGCTGGGGGTCTCCGATCAAAACATGGCAGAGCCAGAACGGAAGCTCCTTTTTGTTGCAATGACTGTGTTGAGGCTATGTTTGGCGGCAGTTTCGCTGGAACTGGTCCCCATGACCCCACATGTATGGTTTAGTAAATTTTTATGTGCATATAAGTGGGAAATATCTGTATATAAAAGAAGTGGATATAGGGCTTGGAGGGAAGGTCAACGGATTTTGGGACCTCTTACTAATTGGTTGAATTTAGAGCAATGATGCCCATTATCGATTGATTGATTTAATTATGTAAATTTATGTTTTTCTTTATGAAAACTGATGTTGGTGTTAGTTATCCTCTTTACCCTACTGGGACGTATCCGAGGTGGGAGGGGGCTGGGTCGGGATTTAATCATGAAAAAGAGGACTTGAGGCATGGTGATCTAAAGTTGGATTTTTTTCTGTTTTTTTTTATGACTTTCATCATTGTTTCAAGTCCTAAAAAAAATTGTTTAAAAAAAAAAAAAAAAAAAGAACCAGGAAGCAGTGGCAGCATAACAGTTCTCGAACCTTGAATGCCAAGGACTGGCACCAGCACTTGTTATAAAGGACCAAAATCCTTTTTAACCACTACCTTCTCTCAGACAAGATCACCAATTTCTTTTATCAAATCAGAAGGTGATGGTTTTTTCTTGATGCTTGCAGAGACAGATGCTTTCAACTGCTCTTAGGAATTGGTGTCACAGAAGTCTTGTAGATCCTGTAACACAACACAATGATTATCTATGCCAAAGGGAGTTGCTTCCGCCACAATGTTTAGAGCGCCAAGTTCTGAAATTTACATTTTGATGCCAAAGAGGACTTTGTATGTGTGCTGGCTATTCAGGGATCTTTTGGGGAAGTTAATTAATGCCCTCTGAACTCCATAAAGACGATGGATCCAACTATACTCTGAACATATTACTTTAGCTGGTAAAGACTGCTTTGAGTCACAGTTCATCCTTTTGACAACAGAATTGCTCCGGGCCATTATGCAGAAGAATAATGCACCTGTACACGCACGGAAGTCAAAGAATCCCGATAAGCTTTTGAGGCTAAGTCTGGGCCCTGGTCAGAGTGGAGTGTAGCACATGCATGTGTCCCAATGAATACTTGCTGTCTTTGGTAAACGTTTGTGCATCAGTTGAGCATTGTTGCCAAACCAGAAGAACCTGGAACATGGATCAACTGCAACTAATATACATTTAAATGCAGTATCCAAAAGATGGGTCAAAGACAAAGTCTACATTAACACCTGTTATAGATTTTACCCACTGTATCCATAAAGGATGCATGGCTTTAGCATTGGCAATGCTAGCGTTTGTGACAGCCACTAAGGCTGGAACAGGAGTAACTACAATGTTGCATTTTCCTTTACAATTGGCTGTTCATTAAGGATAGCTATCGGCCCAGCAGTCAGTATTTTTTCAGTGGAAGCAAAACACATTTTGACACTGGAATATTAATGCTTTTTAAATGCTAATGGCACGGTTTCACATTCTGCAAAAGTGATATAAGTGAATCCATATGCACCGGATTAAAACTCAGAAGACTAGGTTTGTGGTATTTATAAGTACATGTAAGTGACGTATGGCAAGTAAGCCATTGTAATGAGCTGAATGTGTCAGTGTGTTCTGATGTACAAAGTGAGGTGAAAAAATCTGGTTGGATTAATCTATAAAGCGATTTTACGCAGTGTGCTTAATCAGGAATGTAAGTTCTGCCAAAGTTATGAAATCCTAGTAGGGACTGACATTTATTTAATACATTTGGAGGTTGCAATTGTGAACATTTCTTCAACAAATGCAATATGGGAATTCTTATATTTAAATGTGAGTTTTACTCATCGCCTGTAAGATTGACACCATAAGGGCTTCAAACAGTCCTGGACTGTTCTATTAGTCCATGGCCAAATGAGTAAAGCAATGATGAAATCCTAACACAGAAAACACTGTCCAATCCATGCTTTTCGGAGCTAGGTTTTGGCTGAAAAAAACATTGGAGATATTCAAGGTGGTGTTCTATTATTTATGGACTATATTGCTAATGAGTGCCAAACTGTGTGTATTTTGCATTGCAAACATGTGTGTATACCTGTTTTAATGTCTGCAGTCTAAGACTACATGATATAAATGATCTGGTTTCAAAACAGGAAAAGAGGATTAATTCATTTGTGACATACAGAGTTCAATTATCCCCGATACTCCAATTGGAAGAGTATTTCTCTAATGGATGCCTTAGCAATTTGTTTAATGGGGTGCTGTGGTTGCATTGCAGGCTGGTCCTAATAGTTATTACATGATAAGAAGAGTCTTTAACCCAGCCAACATGGTTTCAGTATAATGCTGGGGCTTGTGCAAGAGTCCATTCTATTGCATAAGCATGTCTGACTTCATTAGAGACTAGAGCAGAAAATTAAGGAAGTATCACATCCTCATCTTGTGGGGATGTTTTAACAAAGGGGGGGGCAGTCAACCTATGCCAATAGGATGTCATAAGACAGAGTTAGGTTTTCACAGAAAATTACTTTGATGGTGCACAATATACCACCCTCAATTTGTATATCCAAGTCCCATAATATGTCTGGAGGGGCTAGGCACCTGTCTGCTGTCTCAACTGTAATGAATGTATCAGTTGTTCTCACTGGCATAAACTCCCGGCAAATTTGGTGTACTATGGTGACTTTTGCTGTGCTGTGCTGTTGTGGAGAGTCACCTCCAAACTCCTGTTCAGGAGGAAGTTTCTCAGAGTTAGTGGCATATTTTACAGTAATTGCTGCAACCTTCTTTTTCTGAAATTTTGATTAAATGGGAGGAGTTCTATACTCCTTTTATATCTGTATGTCAGACGAGCATTGTGAGTCTCTTTCTGACTGCTCTCAGATTGCCCTCCTCTCTCATATTACTTGTCCAATGAGTCCTGTATGGAAAAAGGAGAATGTGGATCAAAACACTGACACTTCTCAGTAGTCTTGAGTTTAGTGCGATCCAGGAGTGTAAAATGTCCACAAGGTTTACCTTTAGATTTCCTTTTTGATTCATCCCAAACTCACAGGTTTTTTTGGCTTTCTTGCCTGTACTCATATGCCAAGAAGGTGTTTAGTCGATCTGGTTCATGAATTATTGCTTCCTAAGGATGTGTACACATCGCTTTCTCGGTCCAGAAGTGTGACCACGTGAGTCTCTGGCATATAGTTAGTGATCCTGCTCCGCCTTTAATGTTAGACAGAATCATTGAGGACACTATGGGTAAATTTCCCATTAGTGTAATCCCAAGATCCAGGGCAGCAGCTGCACCATATTAGTTCTGCATTTGTTTTAACACAACTGGCAAAACTGACATGGGCGGAGTACCATGATTCATGGTATAGATAGCCGTGAAGACTGTTCCCCATGTGTTAAAATTATCTATCACAGAAATGAATCTAAGAGGCAAGCACATAGTCAATATTCTGTGCCTGTCTTGTGGTCCCGCATTGGAAAACACAGCTTCAACTTAGTCGATCTTTTGGGTCTGTTTCTCTTATAACTGAATGAACAATCATAGGACTTATGATCGGCACTGCTGGCAACTGGGCTTGCTGGCAAAGCCATCAAGTTGCATGAAAAATATTTCCTAAAGAGTCTATATAAAGTAACTAGTATATGTTAAAAATATAATATTTGTGAAATATTAGGAGCAGCTTGTCAGGATATGGTGCCTACAGGCCCATAGGAATGAATGGAAAGACATATCAATGTGCGAATCGCTATTAGCGATTCGCGTGTTGAGTTTGCAATTTCAAAGGTGCAGGGGTGTCCAAAGGACACCCTGTTGCACCCTTGAAATGATATTGGATGCTGGTGTTATGCGCACACATGTCCCAAGGACATGTGTGCGTGTAACATACAACTTAGAAAAATGCACTTAAGTGCTTTTTTCTAAGTTTTCGCTATTTACCAAGAGGTTTGACTTCTCGGTAAATAGCGGCCCAAAATTGCAAATTCACAATTTTTAAATGTTTCATGAAATGCATTTAAGGAATCTGAAATATAGATTCCTTAAATGCAATTCCTCGCAAATTTGCGAATTCTATATTAGCAAATTTTGCATTTGGGATGATGAATCCCAAATGCAAAAATTGGGCTCGCAAAGGGCCAGATTCTCAGAATCTGGCCCTTTGCGAGTCGAATTTCCGTTGATGAATCTGGCCGTAAATGCTGCCCCCAAGATTCATGCACATCCCATTCCCACAGCTGATGCGCTTATAGACAAACTAACGGTTGCCAAGTTGAGGAAGATTCATCCAACTAAATCTAAGATCTGGAAAAGGGATTTCAGATCAATAAACCCAGTTGAGTTAGCTGCCCACAGTAAAACTGCCCTCTCCTCCCAAGCCGATTTGGGTGGGATTCAGTTACTCACCGATGCTTACAACTCGGCCATCTCAAACAAATTGGATGACATTGCACCATTTCAACTAAAAAAAACCTCAGCAAAAAAATCCGAACCATGGAACAATGACAATCTAAACACGGAACGACGCAACCTTAGGGCAGCTGAACGAGCCTGGAAGTGAAATCCCTCCTTCGAATACCTATAATTCCTTAGAGGTGTTATGAGTATTTACAACAAGCAAGTCAAGTGCGCTAAGGCAAAAATGACTAATATAGGTATACAAGATTTGCTTACTCAACAAAGTGGGAGAGTTATTTCTCCATACATCAGCAAGAATAGCTTGACAGTTATATACTAGGAGCAGGTGCATTCTACTAGCTAGGCTTCTCTGAGCATGTGCAAGGCTCTGGAAGAGGGAAACAGCACATGGCGAGCACATGGCTAACTAAAATGGCTGCCAAGTACAAAATGGCTTTCAGCTCATGCCAACAAATCCCTGTAATCTTCAACAAGATTACTTCAGACAACAACTTGATCAAGCTGCAAATCCCCCCAAGAAACTCTTAGAACTGGTCAAACAACAATCAACTGTGGTTACTAGTCTCCAATGTCAGTCCACCGTCTGGCGATGAATTGTCTGCTTTCTTCATTGAGAAATCAAGACTCATCTCTAGTGAACTTCTCTCCAAGATGGCTTTGCTACCAGATTCTGGGTCCGCTCCATCTCTTGTCACAGAAAAGCCCAATCTCTCAAGCCTGATCATCAAGAATAAAGCCTCTGGGAGCACCTTTACCCCACTCAGTGAAAAAGACATCTACAGGATTCTTTAGAACATCAATCCATCCAACCACTTCAGTGACCCTTTGCTCCTGACCATCTTCAAAGAGATCAAGAATGTTCTCATCCCCACATGGACAAGGATAGTAAATGCTTCTCTATCCCATGATCCCAGACTGTCTAAAAGCAGCGTAGGTATTACCCATATTAAAAAAAAACAACAGCTGAGAAATCTGATCTCAATAATTTCCTCCCCAAATCTAACAGCCCCACTCTAGGTAAGTTACTCAAAAACTGTGTACAATCCCAACTTTGTGCTCACATGGAGAATTTCCAACTCCAGAATGCAGCAGCAAGGTTGATCCTCATGCTACCCAGAAGAGCATCGACAAAGAAGGCCCTAATATCGCTCCATTGGCTTCCGGTCAGAGAGAGGGTGATGTTTAAAGCACTATGTGTGTGTCACAGTATCTCACTGGGTAAGAGTCCGGCAGATCTGGCTGATCTGATTTCTCACTATGTGCCCACTAGGCAGTTGAGATCCTGTGGTTCGGGTCTGCTGAAAGTCCCTAAGATACATAAGTCTAGAATGGGGGCAGATCATTTCGGTGCCTAGCCCCTCTTAACTGGAACAAGCTGCCTCCGAGCCTTAGGTTGGAGGCAGCGAATACCAAGTTCAGGAAGGACCTGAAAACTCATCTTTTTGGTATGGGCCTAAGTAAGCTCTAACTTGTGACCCTTGCTCTTCTTGTGGCTCGGCGGCCTCTCACCACAGCGCAGGGACAAACCAGCTGGTGTAACCAGGCGCTCTATAAATCTTTGTATTATTATTATTATTATTAACCAACATCAATCAAGCTTTCGGAAGGGGCACAGCACAGAATCGGCACTCACGTATGTTATGGACGACATATTAAATACACTCAATCAAAATTACTCCTGCCTCCTGATCCTCCTTTGATCTTTCCCCCGCATTCATCACAGTTAATCACAATCTCCTTTCCACTCTGAAGAACAGGATGGGATTCTTGGGTCTAGTGCTGCAATTGTTCTTTTCCTCCCTCCGCCGCAGAACATAAAGAGTTAAGGCAAACCACTCTCTCTCTCAGCCCTCTTCAGTACTCATGTGTGTCCCCCAAGGGTCTGCCCTCTCTCCTATCCTTCTCAACCTCTTTTTAGAACCTCTTGCTAATTTTCTAAATGACATGAACATTCCCTTCCACATGTACGCTGACGACACACAGCTTTACCTGAAAATCTCATCCCTGGATAACATCATCTCACTCAACTCTGCCTTAACCTCTACTCAAAACTGGTTAACTGAGAACCACCTCCTGTTCAACACCTCCATAACTGAATTCCTTCTCATCTTTCCTCCGAACCACCCCTTCAAGCTAGACCTTTGGTTAAATCTCCTCACTGCTTTCAATTGCACCCCTCTCATCATAGACTCCGCCAAATCCCTCGGAATCACCTTGGACAAGCACCTGAATATGAAAAATCATATCAGCAACATATGTAAGGGAGCTAATCACTTGATGAGGACACTCAGAAATATCAAGCCCTTCCTTCCACCTAATGACTTCAAACAAGCAGTCCAAGCACTGATCTTGCCAAGGCTAGACTATTGCAGTGGAGCTGAGCTTTGCATTCACACAGTGGTAAGTTAGCAAGGGCTTATTAGAAGATTAAACACCATTTATAGTTTCCTGCTCTGCTTTGCACACGAAACAACTACCAGTTGCCAGTACTGCAATTTGTTCAATACTTTTAAGACAAGAAGAAACAGAATCAAACTGGTCCTTTGAACCACTTTTTCAGTTTGAATTAATCAATTTATTTTTCAATCTGTGAATTAGATCATATCATTTTCACGAAACGTATTCTAATCCACCGTCATTACTAACAACACAACAAACCCTATCTAAAATATTTATCCATACAAAAAGAATTCAATCTTAATCACTTCTAACATTCAAGATACCATTCACTCCTTCAAACTAGCACAAACATCATCACTCATACTCATATTCCAACATCTTCACACATTCCAACTTCTTCCTTATATACACTTTCATAACAAAGGAAAAAAGAAAAAAAGACAAGAAATACAACTAAAATCCCTAGTCGGGTACAAACAATACGCAAAGCGTGAATCAAAACAATTGCTACTTTGAACAATAGGCCATCTAAAAATGCATTGCTACTTGAATACTTTTTAAACAGATTTTTCTTGATTGGCCTAACAAAGAAAGTGGTCCACGCACTTCGAGTTCCTATGGAAAGGAACTCTCTTCAGGACCTCAAAGTTCTGCAAAAAACAAGAACAACCTTGTCTTACTATACTTGATATATGTGTTTTCCTTTCACCCACTAGCCAGTGCGGCAGCTTGAGCCATCTTACCTTAGATCTCATTCAGTGTGTTCCATCATGGAAACTGACACGTATTCTCTAAAAACCCATCTCTCAAAAGTCAAATTTAGAAATTGGCAATTTTTTTATGTATGGACAGTCATTTTGCTTACCTGGATCGGCCTTGTGACTTTCGGAGCCTCCCAAGGGGGCTCTGTGTATTGGCTACACCAGATCTCTATTTGATGTAATTCTGAAATGTAATTTAAAACGTAATTGTGATATTAAGCGCTAATTCGCACAGTAGATTTTATGAGCACAAGAGCGGCGGGGCGACTGCTCCAAGGAAATATCTTGTACCTGTGTGATGCCCTTCGTGTTTCAATTCTTTTAACGAGGCATTCGGGGTTCGTCATTTTGTTTGGCAAATGAAAGTTGCATTACCCGGAAAAGATTGAAGAATTCGGGATAGTTAGTGGCCTATATAAGTCCTGTTAGGGATACGCATACAACAATATTCTGGCAGGGCCACCCACAACTAAGCTTCATTTGTGCAAATAAATAAAGTCCTGCTCTGTTTGTTTATTTTTGTTTCCGAGGACGTGAGAATCCTCAGTGCAAATCGTATTTACCTTGTGTGGATAACGACGCGGATTTCTCGTGTCTCTCCTAATCGTTGGATGATTCACAGCGATGACGGGCTCTGTCTTCTTGCGATAATTAAACGTGAGAACGCCCCTTGGAAATATAGGTGTTTTTTGACAACGCATATGGCAGATAAATTGGTATAAAGAGCGCAGATTAGCACAAGGTGGAGTCCATATTCATATCAAGATGCAGCGAACATGTCATTTGATCTCCGATGATCAATTAAATACACATGTAACTCTCGATTTCTGTGAGTTGGAATGGATGCAATTTTTGAATACACAGGGGTGTGGTACATTTACCTTATCATAGAGTCAGCCACTGGTCAAAGGAATTGAAGTGGTCCAAATGAGTTTAACCGGAAAGGACATTATATTGTGGGGCTGCACGCGGTCCTTTTTGTGTGAATCTTGCCGAATTGTTTAACTGAGTGGTCTTATATATAATGTTGCGAAATGAAAGATTATAGATGATAGATTTCAGAAAGTTCATTTAATCCGTCAACGGCTGTATTAAATTTGATAATGAGCATAGCTTCCCTTTTTGATAGTTTTTCGTCCAGGTCACTTCCTCTCACATTTTGTTCTAAGTTTGAGATTATTGTCCAACGCAGTTCCTGTTCTGTGTGGGTAAGGGCGTGCCAATAGTTTACGAGGGGAGCTGTTTTTACATTTTTCCTGCAAACAGCACGCACTGGTGCTATTGTGTAGAGAAGGCTGAGCATTTTGCTTCACATGAGAATTACTTGGTTTTTTGCACTTCTAAACTGCTTCGTGAGTTTAGTCTGTACAGTGAGTGCCGCGACAGTCAAGGTTATCTTGAACACTGCGTCTGTTGTTCGGTATGATCAATGCACGTTCAAGCCAGAACACATATGCAGCTGTGGCCACCTATGATACTGACTATTTCAATAATACACTGTGCAGGCATGAACACACACACTTGGAGAACATTCGTATACTGAGAGCTTGTGCAGAACTCAATGTGATCCACTTCTGCTAATACCAGCGGTATCGGGCCGCCCATGTAATCCTATGAGAGCTTCTGTAGTTATTAAATAACCTACTAGCAAGGGAGGGTGAAATATAGGCGTATTTTAAATCTGTTTCCATTTAGCATTATAACATGCTTTCTCCCTTTGTATTTTATGGAAGAGTAACTATGCTGACAATCTTGTTTCTAATAATATGTTTGCTTGTATAGCTAAGATACTGCACCTGAGATCACAGCGTTAGAAATAAATATTTCTAACTTGCTTGTGTCTCCTTTTACTCCCTGTTTTGGACTGATATGAGAGTGTAACGAAAGATTGTTCTTGTTTTCCACACTTCCTGAGCTAACCTAAGTCGCATGTTCTGGGTTGTCTAATCATTGGTATTTTTGCAATGGGACCAAAAGCCAATGTGACACTGATGCTAGTCTGGTAGGGGAGGTTGGGTACTAAGGTGAGTTTTGACACACCCTAATTAACTAAGGTCCTGTGCACAGTTCTGTGTAGGAGCGGAATCCCTGCAACATGGTGCCCAACGTTGGTGGTCGTATTTACAAGACACTTGAGAAGTGCTTATATCATTCCATAACCCCTCACTATTGTTTCTGGATAACAGTGGTGACAGATAAACCTACCTATAGTTACATGGGTCTTTTCAATCTTGATTCTAACAAAACGGTATCCTTTTGAATTGCTACCCAGTTGTGCTACATTGTTTTGCACTGTACCCTTTTTTTCCGTGTCGATGTGGCAGACGCAGCATAGCCACATTGGGGTGCGCAATCATTTGAAGGCGTATAATGTCTCCTTGGAGGTCATGGCATTTATTTTGGTGGTGAGTGTTGAGGTAGCACACCCGTTTGAGATTTTCTACTCATGGGTGACGTTTCCGGCTGTGGATGCGGCTACTCAGGTATTTGAAACTTATGTTAAATGTGGGACGCTGGGGCTGTGTCTGTGTGATAATAAATCAGAGCAAAATGTCATCCACATGATTTTCTTTTGTAAATTTTATGTACCACAGCGAAAGAAATGTATTCTCCCACTATTAAGAGGTTGTAACTTTGAACAGGTTAGACCAGCCCTGGTTTATTTACAAATGTTAGGATCCGCTGTGATATGTTTTGGGGTGGCGAGCTACATTACAGGGGCAGTGAGATGCCTAAAGAAAATGCTGCTACCTTCATCTCTGCCTTTTTGTGCCTGTACTATCTTGATAGTTTTAAATGTAAAGTTTATTGTATATTATGGAAATTGGAATTTTTAGATACTATTAACTTTCAATTTGGTGACAAACTTTTTACTGTGTCTCGGCATTCACCAGCTATTTTATTTCTGCACATTGTAATTTATTTAGTTGTGTAATCATGATCCAAAAATGTGATTAATTATGAAAGGAATTTACTGTGTGGGCTTTGATGGTTTTAAAATTTTTAACCAAATAAAGCTATTGTGAAACTGAAACTGAAACACACACACCCGTGCCCGCGGAACATGTTCCGTACAGAACACAGGAAGTTCCGATTTCAACTTGGCAGCACCATGTTTGGTTTAACGGCGCCCTTCCCTCCAGCCTAACGGTGGCTAGGTTAGGTCCTTTGTCCATTCCAGGCGCTTCTGTGCCTGTGTTGGCTGGATTTACCCCGCATCCACGTGCGGGAACAGTCCCAGTTGCTGATTTGAGGCCCCTATACAACTCTACAATTGGGGTTATTAGGGCCTTAGTTCTATACATTACCCGCAATTTCCAGGGCGGGGCCCCTGGTGTTGCGGCACTTCCAGTCGGACCGAGCAGTATGAAGCTTAGTCCGGTGATGGATAATGCGGTTCTGGGCAAGCGTCCCCAAGATAAGGATGATCTGCCTTTCTGGCTTGCCGAGAAATTTGACCAACTCGAGGCGGTTTTTCCTAATTCGAGTTCTGTAGAGAAGCACAGGATTCTTACAATTAGTTTGTCCAAGGACTTGGTACCGGAAGCCGGTGACTGTGAGTCATGGGGTAGGATATTTGCGGCAGTGTATACGAGGTGCTTCGGCACTCTGTCAATGGCTGTCCTTCCCTGAGTCATTAAGCGTGTTCAGGATGAGCCCGGACCTGAGCAGTTGAATTGGGAATGAGACTCATTGGCATGTTTGACCTAGTTTCCGATCTCATCCTTTCAAACATTAAGGGAGATGCGGTAAACTTTCAGGTGTCTAATGCCTTACGCGATGTCCCCGATGCCGATAAACCCCGCCAGTTACCGAGATTTATTACAACGGCTTATAAGACCATAGGCCGTAATAGTTTAGGTGTAAAGCCCTTTTCTAAAAAAGAGAAAAAAACAGCCCCAGGGACCGAAGTCCGATAAAGACGTTCAGCCCACATCTCAAAAGCAAAATTGGAGTAAGAACAAAATACAGGGTAAAAATCAAAAGAAACAGTAGTCACGTCCCGCATCACCTGTGCCTGTGTCTGCAGACGGCACTTATCACTTGCGCAACCGCGCAACTATTAAATTGTCTCATCGTTTTCAGGTTCCTGATCAACGTTCTCCTCGTTCTTTACCGGACACATCGGCTACACAGTCCAGTGGTAGGAATGGCAGCAGAGGACGGGGTGGCCAGCAGAGTCGCGACAAGCCCCGCTAGTAAGACGGAAAAGGCAGGCAGAACGATTCTTCACAGAAGAGACCCCAGTTTCAAAAAAAGAAAGTTGCTGCTCTGACAGCGAGATATGCCACAGATAGTGAGAACGCAGCTTCGGAACCTGACATGGGTGCTGACGCTGTTGGACAGCACGGTGGAGATTACCAGAGTGCGAGAGGCCCTGCGTCCACTACTCAAGGTGACAGCGTCTGACAAATATGTTGTTGTTGAGACAGCTGACACTAGAGTAGCTCCCCCTGACAGGCTTTATGAGATTGTCCTTTTAATTGAAGGTGACACTCAACGTACCATAAAAGGAGTATTTTGGGAAAATCTTACAACTACGTATGACATTTTGTTAGCGGAGGCCGACTGGCCCCCACCTTTTGTTCTCGCAGCTACGAGAGGGGAGGAGATAATCCTACCTAGTTTTGCTCACACAGAGTCGAAGGAGCATGCGCTGAATTTTGCAGAAGAGTGGGCTAAGGCCCTTGCGCCGGCTTTGTACCGTACTCACTGTGGTTGGGATAAATTCTCGCCCCAACATGAGATTCCTCTACGGTCAATGTCACAGCCGCAGCCCCAATTTCTTATGCGACGTGAAGCCAAGGCTTCTGTTGCAGAAATCCTTGAACAAGTGGAATATCAAGGTGTAATTGAAACTTGTGTGTCTCCAATGAATAACCCGCTTTTTACTGTAACCAAGCCTGACGGTTCACACCACTTGGTCATGGATTAGCGGCATTTAAACTCGCATAGCCGTACCTGTGCAGTACAGAATACTCACAGCTCTGCTTTGGTGGATAGTCTTGTGCGTAAAAGGTTTAAAACCACACTTGACATTTCCAATGGATTTTTGCCCACAACCTATCTGGTATCAGTTCCCAATGAACCGATTTTACCAGTGGCGGCAAACAAAGGCAATTTAAAAGACTGCCTGTGGGCTATAAGAATAGTCCAGGAGTGTTTGCTGCCCGTATCGTCTCTCTTTTAGAGGGAGTTGATCCACATGCGTGTTCGTATGTGTATGACATCTATCTCACAGACGATGAAATGAGGGCGCATCTGTGGCGCGTTGACCGCATAATTTGTTGTTTTGCGGACTTCAGTTACAAATTTAACTTTGCAAAGTCTTACATTGCAGAGTACACAGTGTTGTTCCGGGGATATGAGCTCAACAATGAAGGTCAAGGTTTGGCTCCTCACTTCTTAGAGAAGTGCGCACAATTGCGTGCTCCGACAACACTGAAAAAATTGTAATCCTTGCTGGGATTCTTAAATTTCGGGCGTATATGCCACTATATGCTTTGATACAACCTACTTTTACCAAATCGAGCTGGCTGCCTGAACATTCAGCCCTTTTGCAATCTTTGGAGGCTGATCTTCTAGATCCTAAATTTTTACTGACTCATGATAACCGCAAATGGCGATTCTTAAGGAGCGCGCACTGTCGCAGGGAAAACGCATGTTGGTTGTTACCCCGTATTCGGCCCTGGAAGCAGTGACGAAAGCCAGTGTACCAAATTCAAAATCTTTGCACCCGAGGTGGATACAATGGGCAACATCTTTGATTGATGTCTCCGGATGTCACCTTCTTTTTTGAGGCCTCCTTGCAGTTGCAGGAGTATTTACAGTATGAATGTGTTCATCCTGCTCCTTTGGCTATGCGTCCTTTGGAAGATTTCCATTGTATCAGTTATACTGATGGTTCTGCGCAAGCCGCGCATGGGTCTAAGCACGCATATGGTTTAGCCTGCGCAATTTTGGTCAGTTCAATGGTGAATGGTGAGTTCAAGTCTGATGTCGTGCATACACAATCATTAGGGGACTGTATGGCCCAATTGGCAGAGATCCGTGCTCTAGTGCTCACATTGGCGTAAGCAGATCCTGGTGTGACTACTCTTATTGTTAGTGACTCTTACTACTGTGTCGAGTCTTACAATGACAGTCTATTCTTTTGGACTCAAAACGATTATCGCGATCCCAAAGGTAGCACAATAAAACATAAAATTATCTTGGTTCGAGTGGCTGAACTTAAAGAGCGATTGCCACTCGTATATATAATTCATACTCTCGGTAATCAGCGTGTGGGAGTTCATGCTGTTGGCAATAGTTTGGCCGATGAGGCCACACATTAGGCAGTATCGACATATTTGGTTGCAGCAGTTACACATTCCAAAAGTAAGATTGATGATGACATCATAGCAGCAATTGCAGCTACCGAGAAGGGAAGTAAATGTCTAACTGGATACCCAACGTTGGTGACAGATTGATTCCCAACGCGGACCGCAGGCCAACGCTGATTACAGCTGCTCATGAAGATGTTTTGGCTACTGTATCTCAGCTACAACTACGTTTCTGGTTGCGGGGCTTGTACAAACAGACGCGTGATTATGTCCTTCAATGTGACATATATCAGCAGATCAAGCCTTCGACTACTGGGTGTCCACCTCAGACACAGTTGTACATTTCTAATAAACCACTTGATTGTGTTTACTTAGATCACTGCGGTCCTTTTTCTTCTGATACTGCGTATAACGACATCTTAGTTGCAGTTGATTCTTGCACATGCTTTGTTTGGGTGAGGCCACACCGCAGTGCTGATTTACAGACTGTCATAAGAGACTTGCGTGCACTTAAAAATCTCCCTAGAAGGTGTCTGGGTGGGTGGACCCTAAACAAAATGCTCTTTGGTATCAAAATGTTTGTCCCGGACCTTGAAGGTCTAGACCAGGCGGCGGTTGCTGCCTCTTTTGACGTAGATGAACATTGTGATGTTTTACAGAATCTACAAGAGACGAGAGACAGTCTTGCAAAGGAACACTTGCCCTCCACATCTGATGCTGCGTTGCAGATCCCGGTAGTTGGCTGGCTCCCCCGAGTCGGTGAACTGGTCCGAGAGAAGATCGAGAACAAGAAAGAATTTGGTCCCTCGTATCGAGCTCCAGTTCCTATCCTTGGCGTGCAGGGCACATGAACAGTCATTTTACCTCCGCTTCCAAGTCGTAAAGAAAAAAAAGTACATCTCCATTGACAATGTCAAACTACACAGAGTGGCCGATTCTTCTTTGTATGACACCTGCAGTCTCCTGTCCTGCAATGCTGAGAAATTCAGTTTTGAAATAATAAGGAGTCAGGTCCCGGGACATGTAGTCGGTTGGACCATAGGTAACTAATATGAAATACATCACCAACTACACATTTCTCTAAATCCACGTACTTTCTGGAAACAAACCAGTATTACTTTATAGTTTGTTGGGTATACTTCATTCGTACCCTTTTATTCAATAAATTTCATCTTTTTAGTATTTCATATATGGAAAAAACACTGAACATTTTGACGATTTACACATAAATACAATACATTACCACAACACATATGGATACACAATATGCAAATTTGTTTTACATTATATACACATTAATTCATATTTATACAGTGTGTTTACTACCCACACTTTTTTTGACAAAGTCACGTGGGGGTTGAAAGTTAAATAAACCACAATTGAATGTGAAGGAATTTTGTCTCTCTCCATAAACCATAAATCGAATATTTGGTCTATTCAACAATAAATGTTTATTTTCTTTTTTGTGTGCTGACGCGTTTTCAAACCCGATCAGATCAATTCTCAGGTTCTCTTCAGGGCTCTGTCTTAAATACTTCTCTCTAGAATGTGAATGTGTATAAAACAACATTTAAAAAAAAAGTTTTAATAAACTGTGCTTCCTTCATTCTCCTCCATTGTAGCCTAGTGCCGCTATTTTACCTTTTTTCCAGCTTCCGCCGGGCTGCATGCGTCTATTTCTATATTCAACTATTTTTCTGGTCCTTATCCTAAAATCAAAGTAGGATATATTATCACTCTCTGCAACTAGTTGCAGTCCAACAGTATTTCAGAGCGTACTCTCCTGCACATACCTGGGTGTGTCCTTTACTTTATCCCAACACTCTTCCCATTTTATTTCCAGTGAATCTAGGGGAAAACCTCGTCCTTTTGCGCTGTTGGTGCTCACACCTAGAATTAATAATACTCTCCTGTAACTTTTACATCTATTAGTTCATAACACATTTTTCATCGTTCACCGTAGTGAAGGCATACCTGATCAGTACTAATTTCTTTTCGTATACAGAAGTTGAATGTTCCCCCCTTTTCTCGAGCGGCCGTTATTACTTCAGGCCATCTCGGTGTTTACCTGTACATAGAGTGTCATTTTAAAATTTATACAAAGAGTTTGGTAATCTTTTTGATCATTCGACTGTAGCATCAATCTGTGGAACCCGGGCCATCTTGCATTACATTTTTCACTCCTGCATGCCTGACCTTCGCCTACGAGGTCCGTGGCGGCCATCTTGTAATGGGTTTATTTTCTCCTTTCACTATTATCCTGTGTTCGTTTTTCTCACTACTTTTACATTTCCAGAAAGTCTGTGCATTAATACTTGTGATTCATTTCAACCTTTTAAAAAAAAAAATTATTTGTGTACTGAATCTCAAGCTTAAAGCTGGTGAATACGTAAAGAATCAATCTAATTCTTTGTATTCTCAATTATTATAGTCTTGATATCTCAGATAGCGTGTTTAGGCCAGTAAGCACACTGTTAAATTTTAATATGAAGTACGCCTCTTTCTGGAGTAAGATCTTATCAGAATCCCTCACACTTTTTGATGGTTGCAAGCTGTACAGAATCAACCACTTAAAGTCGTTTTGATTGTGTTGGTTCTCAACAAAGTGTCCCACTATAGGAGCAGTAAGGACTTTGTTCTTTATCCGTGATCTATGTTGAGTCATTCGTATATTGGCTTGCTGAGTAAATTTACCAATATATATTTTTGAACACGGACATACAATCACATATACGACATTACGTGTTTTGCAATTTGAGAAACACAAGTGTTTCCACCTCACGTTTCCGTGTTGGAACTCATAAGAGAAATTCAGTTTTGGCACCGGCTCCTAGGAACAGGCCTACTGATGTTGCTTTGGAAATGCCTGCCGTTTAGAATCCTTTGTTGAATACCCCACCTGCTGCTCATCTTGATGATACTGAGTATACTTACCCCACTGACTTATCTATGCCCGATTTACAGACCAGTGTGGCCAATGAGTACAGATTTTCATTTCAAACTAGCTCTACCACTTCGACGTCCCCTTCAGAGGTCTCAGTTTTTGCCATATGGTCTGAAAAAATATTTTTTGATTCCCCCTTGGACTTATGTCTGGTTGGTGCTTTTTTCAATTTTTTTGTTCATGTCCATTGGATTTGTAGTGTATTTTTTTCGTCTTGTGAATGGACACTACTTTGGTTATTCAACCAATTAATGGAACATTGACACCCCACTCCTCGTCCCATAGAATAAAGAGAGACCTGGCCTTTGTTAATATTACTGCTTGGCCCGTTTTAGATGGGATTGTATGGGGCGCTATCAAATTTCAAATAAATGGTCCCACAGAGGTTATCAATGTCCCAAATGTACTAAGAGTTTCTATACGGGATGTGATTAAACAAAATATACGTTCTGATGATTGGGCCGTAGCGGATTTGTTTTCAGATTTGAAATACTATGCAGCCTTTGATGCAGAGGATTTATATTTAGATTCTGTGATGGTGATTTGTTTTGTTACCAACACTTTGGAAATCACTACCTGCACAAGGCGAGCACAATATAGGTATTTATACCCAATGGGAACATTGTCACGCTCTTGTTGAAGGCAGCTCGAGTTCTCTTTTAAAGAAATTCACATATTTTAACGATTTCAATCAGTCAAATCCTAATGCATTTTATTTTAAGATGACAGAAAAGTCCTCTTCCAAAGTTAGACTTACCCACACTAAATTATTATATTTCAAGTCCTTTCTTGACCAATTGGCTATTGGGGGCTACGAATTGTAGAAAGATACCATTGATCTTAAATCTGTTTGGGGTTCTAGAAGTTGGCAAGTGCCATGCACAGAGGCTTTAAATTGTGCATGTCTCATCCCGAACTATACGTTGTTTTTGAATGTGACTGTTTCACAGACAACCTGCTCTGGATTGGCTACTACTAAAAAATTAAAAGCACCTTCTTTTCCAGAGTTGGAAGTGTATCCCGGCTATGATAATTTTACAAGTATATCCATTAGGGAATTACAGACCCTAATGCTGAATTCTTCTTTTACCATTTCCAGTTTGGATCCTGAGGGTTGGTTGTTGTGGTACAAAAGTGCAGATTCCTGCCAACATTTTTTTCTGGGTTTGGCCCGTGGCTATACACAGGTTAAGGTGGATCCCCGTTTTGAGAGTGACCATTCTGTCACTACCTATTCTGTAGGCATGTTATGTCAGAGTTGGCTCAAACACTCCACTTTAGTGTCAGTTAAGGTTCATTTATCTAAACTGAGTGACAATATTGATCTGAATGACTTTGTCAAGGGCCCTGCTTCCGGCAGGTTTGAAAACTGTCTCAAATTGAGGCTGCATCCCAGTTAAGAGCTATAGATCAAGCTAGTTTAGTAAAAGTGCTTGCAGTTGTAGATAATAGCATTAACACGCTTTCATCCCGCATTTACACATTGGATAATATTGTTTCATCTCTTGTCGATATTGTGCAAGAAGATGTCTTTGTCTTGTTCCTTGGTCAAAATCAACTGCGTTCCATCATGCAGTTTGTGTGGACTTTACAGATGTTAAAACCTGGCCGAGTGCTTTGGGACTACATGAACACGTCGTCCTTATTTGCGCCATTTAATTTGACTGAAAAGCAACAGTTTATGTCAATGAAGGATGCAACGTTTTCTATGTTACATATTGAAAAGTTAGAACCTTTGCCATTTTCTGTGGCCAAATCAAAATCCATGGGTTGATAAAACTACCTTTCCCTCTGTTCGAATTTGAAGCTTGCACAAAGTATTATGCTATTGGCAGATATGAACCTTTAGGCAGCGCTTATCTCCATGAAACTTGGTCGCTACCATTTACCAATAGGTGCCTGCGGGAGGGTAAAGAAGTATATTTGAATGGTGAAGATTGCACTACAACACCTGATCACTCATTTGTGTGTAGGAATATCCAATTGCATGGTTCATGTAATCAGAATGAACCTAATCTGGCCTGTGTTTTAAAAGGCACACCTACACCTGCTATCACATCAACATTCACATTGCTAGCAAACAGGAGTTATTTACTTTTAAATGATGAGGATTGTTGTTGGATGCTCAGTGGAATTCCTTACGTAGTTACGGTTTCCCAAAGAGTAGTTTGTTGTAAAAACATCCTATTTCCCTCCTCCACAAGTGAAGCTGGATGTTTCCATATGGCCGTCGATATTGACCTTGAAAGCAGAGTTCAACAAGATGAGTCGAATAAGAGCTCTATTGTCCCAGAAAGAAGTTGCCCTTACATCTGCTCATGAATCATTTGTCTTCACGTGGCAAACATCCGCACAGAATTGCATGCGTTATTAAATATGGATCCCCCCCCTGCAATTCGGGGTGTTAATTCACACTATATTTAATGCACACTTTTTAGGTCAAGCTGGAGAAAGCAATGCGAAGCAGTGCGTCCAGCTCAACAACTAATGTTGCCTGTCTCCTGGGAATTTGAGACAGGGGGCGGGTACGCACGGCGATTGGTGTCTGTGGACGCGCACGTCCAGGCCGGCGCCGTGCACATCCCCTGTCTCATATTCCCTGAAGTGCGCAAACACACACATACACACATGCACACGCAGCCAGGCACACACACACACGCGCACATGCACACACAAGCAGGCACACACATGCAGGCACACACCCCTCCCCCTCCCTTACCTCACTGGGTTCGCACCATCTGGAACATGCTGGGCTTCTCATGGGAACCCCGCAAAGCACTTGAGCTCCTCTGCCAGGCCAGCACGAAGCAGGTCTCTCCCCTTAGGCATCGGAGGCCCGCTGGTCTTCACCTGGGCCCCCTCCTGGGACCCGGGACTTCAGCTGCCACTTCGTTTTCGCTCCGGGACTCGCTAATAAAAACGAAACTTACTAATGGCGTGCATGCGCAGGCAGCCCCCGCCCTCTGGCATAAAGACGCACATTAGGAAACCAAGTTAGTAATATTAAGGGATTTAAACGCACTGACCAGATTTCAGTAATATCATTAAGGTTCAGTGGTGTCATACTGCGTATCTGTTTGGGCTCTAACCTCCTAAATCCGAGTATTATCCACCTGGTCTTTTTGGTTTAGTCTCCTCTAGCACGCATGCGCTCACCAATTACCGGAGCGCTGACCACCCTGTCACTGGGTTAGCGGTGCACTCATCCGACGTGATTGTCGCTCACGCATGCGCGCAGTTGTCATTCCCTCAGCCTGTGGCCTGCCACAGAGACCACACTTCCGTGTATAAATTCAAGCTGAAGGAGCATTTCCAGATTTTGGATCCTGTAGACGGGCACGACCTAGGCAAAGCGGGCGGCTGGCTATCAAGCAGTAAGTGGCGCAGGACGCACAGTCAATACAAGGTATGTCTCCCTATGGGTGAAATCGTAATGACCCCGTTTATCTGTTTCCCACCCACCAGCGAGTGACTTTCAGTCAACGCCCACCTGCCAGGACCCATGCTGCAATACGGCTTCATTTCGAAATATAACACTTCTAACTTTATTCACCCCCTTTTTTACTTCCTACGATAGTTGCACTATGTTCGTTTAGGCAATAACTCGAGATCATACTATTGACAAATAGTCACGATGAATACCGGTCACTGGGAATCTGCTCTGCGTCGGTTTAACCCCTTCCATGCTCATGACGGAACGGTTCCGTCATGAACGTCGGTTGAGCTGTGCTCATGACGGAACCGTTCCGTCATGAGCCGACAGGCTCATTAGAACCTTCAGCACAGCGCGAAAATTCGCGCCGCACTGAAGGGGTTAATTTCCTTGTGCACAACACCCTAATTAGTGTTTCGGCACACTCTGCAAATTTTATTTTAATGCCGGTAATAAGTAATCATGACTGGAAACCTGCATAGGAGGCATTTCTAGGTCAAATCACTTGTCCACAGGGCCAATTAAGATATGTGATGGTAGCAAAAATGCCCCAAACCAGCAATTTTGGATTTTTTTGTCAAATCGAACAGTTTATGACTAAAGTAATATATTGTAGGAAAGTTTCAAATTGACTCGCATGTGCAAAATGAATATTCCATACACCAAAAAATAAATCCTAGGCAAAGTCCTGCCCTCTCTTGAAATGTAATGCATATGAAACAGTTACAGCAACAGACTTCTCACAGTGAGCAAGAGGGACACCTGCTCCAGATGCCATCCTAAATAAGCAAACCACACAAATGTATGGCCTAACGTGAATCGAGGGGAATGAAAAGTTCATTTTGAGAAGTGTCCTGGGGCACAGCAGCTTCGCTTTCGCTCCCCTGTTATCCCATTATAACTGTTTCCTCCATATTCTTTATCTCCCACTCCCTTCCCCACTGTCTTCCCCTTCCTTCATCGCTGTTGTCCTCTCTCCTTGTCTCTCTTTCCCTATTACCTACCCACTGGTTAATTCTCTATCTGCCTGCCGTCTCCCCGCCCCCAACTTTCCAATTCTTTCACTTCGCTCTCTTTCTCTCTCTATCCTATTCTCCACACCATGTTGCCTATGTGTCTCTCTTCACGTTTCTTTTCCATCCTCTGGTTTCACTTCTCTCTTGCTCTGTTTATTTTCTTCTCTCTATCTTTTCTCTCCTTTCTGCTCTCACTATCTCTTCTCTCCTTTCTACACTCACTCTCCTTCCCACCTCTCTTTCCTACTTCCCCCTCCCATGGCTCGCTCTTAGTTCCACTTCTCTTTCCTTTCTTGCATTTCCCGTTCTCTCACTTCTTTCTCAGCAGTTAAACTGCTTTTGCACCTTATGTCACAGTCGTCTCTTTTAATCCCTCACCCTCACTCCCCCTCACCCCCCACCCTCAGCCCCCCACTCTCCCCCCCACCCCCCAACCCTCACAACCCCCACCCTCACACCCCCTCACCCTCATACCCCCTCACCCTCACACACCCTAACGCACCCTCACCCTCACAGACCCTCACTCTCATACCCCCTCACTCGCCCTCACACCCCCTCACCCTCAAACCCCTCCCACCCCCTCACACCTTCACTCACCCTCACCCCCTCACCCTCACAGCCCCTCACCCTCACACACCCTCACTCTCACACCTTCACCCTCACATCCCCTCACCCTCACACCCTTTCAGCCTCACACACCCTCACTCACACACACCCTCACCCTCACACACCCTCACCCTCACACCCCTCACTCTCACACCCCCTCACCCTCACCCACCCTCACACACCCTCACCAGCATAGCATAACAAAACATAGCATAGTTAAACAAAGCATAGGATAGCATAACAAAACACAACAAAACATAGCATAGCATAACAAAACAAAGCATAGGATAGCAAAACATAGCATAACAAAACACAACAAAGCATAGCACAACAAAACACAACAAAACATAGCATAGCATAACAAAGCATAGCATAACATAACAAAGCATAGCAAAACAAACAATAGTAGAACAAAACATAGCATAGCATAACAAAAAATAGTAGAACAAAACATAGCATAGCAGAACAAAACGCAACAAAACATAGCAGAACAAAACATAGCATTACATAACAAAACATAGCATAACATAACATAAAACCAAGCATAGCATAACAAAACATAGCATAACAAAACATAGCAAAACAAAACATAGCATAGCATAACAAAACACAACAAAACATAGCATAGCATAACAAAACATAGCATGGCATAACAAAACACAACAACATAGCATAACATAACAAAACAAAGCTTAGCATAGCATAACAAAACATAGCATAACAATGCATAGCATAGCATAACAAAATATAGCATAACAAAACATAACATAGCAAAACAAAGCATAGCATAGCAAAACACAACAAAACATAGCATAGCATAACAAAGCATAGCATAACAAAGCATAGCATAGCAAAACATAGCATAGCATAACTAAGCATAGCATAGCAAAACATAGCATAACACAACAAAAAATAGGATAGCAAAACAAAATATAGCATAGCATACAGCATCACTCCGCACCACCACAGCATCACTCAGGGGCACCATAACATCACTATGTGCTACCACAGCATCACTGAACGCCACATCATCACTCATTCGCGATCACAACATCACTCAGCGCCACCACAGCATCAATCTGTGCAACCATTCAACAACACCTTGTTCAAATATGTTCTCTCAGTGTTTCAAGCTTTATTAAAAATGTAACAAAAAGATGTTAATATTTCACTTCTGTTCTTGGATTTTCATCGCAATAAAATACACTGAACATAATGTTCACAAAAGTTATTCACAAAAGTTTAAGCTATTGCCAAAATAAATTACAATAGATATTATTTAAGTAATAATTCTTTAAAAAAAATGTAAGCCATTGTTATTTGTAATATCAATACATCTAAGTCACGTAAATACAACACTTATTGCAATACAAATGCTATAGGTGTCACATTTGCGAAAGTTAAAACTATTGGCATTGTAAATGACAAAGCTATTACTTTCGCTATTTTCAAAAGCAACACAAATACAACATTTGTCATTTTCAATACCAATAGCTCAAACTTTTCGAATGCAAGACCTGTTGCATTGCAAATGCTTGATTAAAATAGTTAGTAGTGGCCTTGTGACTTCTTTCAAAACTATATTTGGTGTGTTACCGGCACTTTTTCATTCAATTTTTTCCAGCCTTTTTTTGTGGATTTCCCTTGATGCTCGCTTTGGTCGGCGGTGTGCTTTTATGAATTTGTTTGTTTAAAAATGGATGCACATCCTGCGGCACACAACGATATATCCCGGCTGTTGTTGCTCTCCAACCGAATGCTTAGTTATCATAGAACGCTGCCTCTGGCTACATTGAGTGCAGCTTATGGATAATCGTTTCGATTTTCCTTCTTCACATGCGTCCCGCCTGTCTTTCATTGCCTGAGCTGCGATTTCGACTGGACTCTGGATTTGTGTCTCTGCAGTACGGTGTCTCCCAACACGGATTATGATCAACTGATGAGCCCCTTAGTTGCTCATGAATTGTTTTGTTCTGGCGGCGGGATTATGGCCTCTGCAGCGATGCATGGAGTATTGGGATGTTGGAATGTTTTTGCAGCGGCTCATGACTTCTTGGCACGCAGTTACATTAAAGAAGACCCGAGTTGTACTCTGATGGTGCTTGGGGCTCCGGTCATTGAGGAACATGTATGTTCGTTCCCATTACTGAACTGGATGGCTGAGATGTTTTTGGATGAGAACAATGACTTCCTATTGGAGGCTGTTGCAACGTACTATGCTTACACACTGATGGAGTGAGACAGTTTTTATTTTCACTTTCTATTTTCACGACTGCGGTCGTGTGTTGAACAGCGTTTTTCTTACTTTTTCCTTTTTCACCTATAATGATTTGTCCACACCTGGGGTGTATACTGACTTTGCGTATAATTCCATATTTCGAGGTTCAATCGGAATTTTTTCCATTGCGGCAAATTAGAACTTGATTCTGCTTCTCGAACTTGGACTCTGCATTCCTGAAATGCCCACGTTCTTCTACGTGGTCCGATCACGGGAGGGTTGTAGTGGAGCTGAGCTTTGCATTCACACAGTGTTAAGTTAGCATGGGCTTATTAGAAGTTTAAACGCCATTTTTACTTTCCTGCTCTGCTTTGCACATGGCACGCACTGGCGCTATTGTTTAGAGAAGGCTGAGCATTTTGCTTCACATGAGAATTACTTGTTTTTCTGCACATCTAAACTGCTTCGTGAGTTTAGTCTGTACAGTGAGTGCCGAGACAGTCAAGGTTACATTGAACACTGTGTCTGTTGTTCGGAATGATCAGCGCACATTCTAGCCATAACACATATGCAGCTGTGGCCACCTCTGATACTGATGCGTTTAATAATGCACTGTGCAGGCATGATCACACACACTTGTAGAACAATCATATGCTGAGAGCTTGTGCAGAATAAGTATGGGCGAAATGTGTGAATTTGCAGTACGCGAATTCGCGCGAAAATGAATTTGCGGTCCGCAAAATCCGCGAATTTGTGCAAATTTGCGGAATTGTTTTTGCATGTTCATGGGGTGTCTTTCCAGCGCAGCTAACGCAAAGTTGCCCATGCAGTCGTACATGGGCCATTTTGTTTGCGTTGCGTATTTCCGTTTTCGGGTGCTAGTTGCATGCTCGCGTTGTGCGCGGGGTGCGATTGCGTGTTCACGTCCGTTTATGCATGCTCGTGGGGGTAATATCGCACAAACCTACCCACGTGGTCACAATGGGCGCAGCCATCTTGTTTTTCATTCATTGCTATGGTTCCGGGCATGCTTTTTCAATCCTCCTTTAATCTTTGTAATCCTATGTTTGTTTGAACTTTTTTACTCATTATCTATCTCTTTATTTTTGTACATCTATATTTTGTGTTTTTTTCTACTTTTGGTGAATTTAAAACCACTTTTCTTTTACTTACTTTCCCTATTCTTTCCTATTTTATTCACTGTCCAGGACCATGGCAAAGGGAGCTGTCAAAAATCTGAAGGGGAAGCCAGCTCCCTTGCGGGCGCTTAAGGGGGGAAGCAGTAACTGCCCGGGAGATCTTCAGCACGGTGGAGGTGGCCGCACTGGTTTTCTTTCTCCGGCGCCACCTCCCCAAGACCGTTGCGGCAGGCGGAAGGCCCGGTACCGGGTACGGGCTCCGGGAGCGTCGCCAGCTATGGGGGAAGGTGTGCCAGGCCATGTATCGGAAGTCTGGGGTCCGGCGCACCTACACACAGGCGACGCACCAGTGGTCAGACATCCTGGACCAGGAACAAGACATGCTCGACCAGCTTGGCGTCGAGATCCCTGGGCTTGGTGAGTAGTAGTAGCTATTTAATAACTATTTTGCATTCCCGTGCTCTGTGTTATGATATTGCAAATATTTGTTTTTTCCAAGAGCAAGAATGCTGCCGATTACATTGCAGCTAAATTATGTTTCAAAAACTTCTGTAATTGCAGGTGCTCGCCTGCTCACTGGCGATGTTACTATGCTTAGGTAGGGGTGGGTTAACTTAACTGTACGTTTGTTTTCCAGAAACTTAACTGACTGGTTGATTCAAATTGTCTAATCGCCCAAATTTGTACAAAAGTGCCACTGACAGAGTTAGTGAATTCAATTGTCCTACTACTTTACTCGTACTACCGTCAGTCTCTCCTCTCCTCCTACTCCATTATTCTTCCTCCCCCAAAATGCTTATCTTACCTGTGATTCATGTTTGAGAATAGGGCTAGCCACAGGGCTGGCTGCATGGCAAATGGCGATTAAGGTTGGCTATGGAATCCTGGAGGGATGAAATGTCATTGTTGTGGTGGTAGTAGTAGTGGTACACACTGGCAGTAGCAGCATATGAAAAAAAGGAAATTAAACATTTAGTGACCTGAGCGTAGCATTAGAACAGTACGATAGATAGTACAGTACACATAATTTGTAGCCTAAGCAATGCTAGAGTATATAAGTATAAGTACTTGTTGCGTTGAGTATGGCTACTACAAGAAATAGTACTGAAGGTGAAGGACACAGCAGCGTAATAATTCGTCATGTCTAGGAGGAGGATGTTGTTGACGATCAATCTACTTGATGGCGCACATGAAATTCTGATTTGATTTGCAAATACTCATGGGTGTGTGTCAAGCAGAATAAGAATAAGAATATATCCTCGGATTCCTTCACCATTCCTTGAAATTGATTTTCTGTTGCTTTGACCTTACCCTCCTCAGCAAGTGTGTGGAAATATTGTTGTCATTTAGGCACACCTCAATGAAAACCACACAGCCCGGAGGAAGAGGGTTAGGGATTAAAAATTGGATGGGAATGGGGGTTTTTGAGAAAGTTTTGTGAAGAGAGGAAACAAAAACACAGCATGGACAAACAACAAATGAAGAAAAGCAAATATTTGGATACGAAGATATCCATAAATCTTTTAAGGGACATAAAGGAAGTGCACTACTGCATGCATGAAGTTGTTTGCTAAATGGATGGTTAGGTTACTGAAAAGTAGTACTTACTACAACTTACTAACTAGAAAGAAACAATTTGACAGTACAGGGCTGCAGTAATTACCCAATTTCACTTGCCTACCTGCCCTCAGAGAGAATAAACACCTATTAGAACATTACATTAGTTTTAAAAATAGCACAGAAACTTACCAAATAGCTGGAGGGGTGAATTTGAAGCAGAGAGCAAACAAACGCACAGAATCACACTCATAGAAGTTCACAACAATAATATTATTTAAAAGATAAGGAGAGATGAAGAGGATATTGTAACTGTATGTTGTAGTTATCCTGTTCCATTTGGGAAGTTGCATGCATCCAACCATTCCTCTTATTCGCAGTACTCCTCCATTCCATCTGACGCTCCGTCGATCAATCTTGGTGACCAGACACACTGTCCACTGCCTGCCTGGAGGATGCGGAATTGCGGATCGCTAATGGTAAGCCTGAGTTAATCATTTTTCCAATCGCAACAGGGTAAAAGCCAGCCTGTATTTGTTGATGGAAAAACAGGAAGTGATATTAAAACACCACAGAGAAAAAATATAGGGTATGGTGAGTAGTGCAAAAATAACACTTTCAGTTTCAGAGGAGACAGTATTACATACATACATGTAATTCTGCTAAAGTTGTTGTTGACTTGTTGGTTACCTGTTTGCCACTCACGAAATGGCCATAGTTCTTCCGTAAACCGATGATGATGATCCATCCATCCCAGTGAGTGACTGTAATGAAAAAAGATATTATGTAACTTTGATCATCAAGACTCATCATCATCATGGTATATTTGCAAACTCAATGTTGTTCATGCAGTCACAGCCTACACACACAGTAAGTCTAAGGACATTTTGCATATTCAAAGTGCAACGCAGTGGCCCCTGAAGTAGAAGTATAAATTGAACTAAACAAGGTAAAGGACAAATAACTTAGAACCAGCTTGGTGATCAGTGGCCATTGACCCCTTTTCCCATACCCATACAGCAATGGGTTGTGATCAATAAAGACCTCTGTTGGGTCATCCAGATAGACCTGCACCATCCACTCAAGGTCATCCAGGGGTGCTCCACTTTGCATCCCATCTGTGGCCTTTGCATCAACACTGGAAGGAGCAAACCCTTGATGAGTTATCCAATCTGCTTCCGACAATATTATGGCTGGGCCTGGTGCAGGTGAGGATGATGATGATGACATGGTTGCTGGTGTCAGTAACGGTTCTGAGGGAAAGTGACTGCCTTCGGCCACAGAAGTGGACCTTGATGCCGGATGGTCTGTTGATTCAGTAGTACTTCTGCTGGTTACTTCAATTTCCTGCCGCTCTTTTTCGAACTGAGTGGCTGACAGAGCTAGCCAATGTTTGTACTTTGAAACATCTGCTTCAATAAAAGGAATGAATGTATTACTGGCCAGTGCCTTTTTGTACCGTGGATCCAGAATAGTGGCACAAATGTAATGTGGTTCACAATGTATTCCTTTAAGCCTTGCATTGTCAAGTAGGCGGGTTAATAAGATCTCCGCCAACTGATATGCGTCTTGCTTGTCAGTATCATCTTTGAACATTGAAGACACCGCCTTCAGTTGGTGCTCTAGCATGCGCAACAATGGGATAGCTTTGCCTAAAGTACTGTCCTCCCTGCTGACTTCACACGTGAAGACCGCAAAAGGATGAAGCATGTCTGTCAGGCTTTTAACTAGGTACCATTCCTCCTCCTCTAGCCTCATGTCTTTCATTGAAGAACCCCGTGCAAAGACATACTCATTGATTGCCAAGTACTGCTCAAACAGACGCTCAAGCATGTAGAAGGCTGAGTTCCAACGTGTTGCCACCTCCTGGATGAGTCCTCTGACTAGCACTCTACGGATACGTTGAATGATGCTCAGCTGCTTCCGGGCCTTCAAAGAATGGCTGAAATGTGTGCAGATTCTTCGGCAGGTGGTCAGTAACTTGCTGACTTTGTTTTCTTTTTTCAAGAAATCTTGAACAACAATGTTAATACTGTGCGTCAAACACAGCACTCTGAAATAGCCACCATCATTCATGGCCCTAACTATATTACTGCCATTATCAGTGGAAACATAACCAATCATGCGCTTTCTTGGATGCAGACATTTAAAGACCTTACTGTTAAACTCCTCCAAAATGTTTACTGTAGTATGATATTTCTCCATGGCAAACATGGCATGTTTCCGACTAGCTTGAAAAATTGTGGCACTGTCAATACCTGCAGATATCTTGTCTGTAACCCCTGCAAAAGTGAGCCAGTGTGCAGTGATGCACATGTAATCAAGGGCTTGGCAACTGGTCCACATGTCTGTTGTCAGGTGGATAGTGTGAACAGCACTCTTCTGCAAAGCTGCCCCAATCACCTCCAGCACATTTTGATGTTGTGCTGGAACCGCAACTCTGGAAAAATAGGACCAGCTAGGAACCTGCCATTTAGGGCAGACTGTTTCCCCAAATTCTTGAAAACCCACCTCTTCCACAAAAGAAAAAGGGAGAAGTTCCAGCGCTAACATTTCAGCCAGCATTGCATTTTAAAGACGTGCCGTTGGGTGGTTGCGTTCAAATGGCGCCTCCGACCAAAACATGCTTTTAATGGTGGTCTAGACCGTTTTCATATGTGAGGAGGAGGATCCAGACCTCTTCAACCCAACTAGGCTCATTGATGTACTTTTTCACATTGGTGTCTCTACCAGATTACTGTGCCTCCTTGATGTTGTTGGGGTAGAGGAGGGTGTGGGTGCTACCACTGCAGTGCTGCTGCCAGGCATACTGTGTGTACCAGAAAAAATGTCTCTCTGTTGTTCACCTCCCCCTACACGATCAGCTCCTCCACGTCATCAGATGCAATATCAATGTCTACATTTGAATTTGTACTTTTGTCTTTTTTACGGATGATACTTAGGTGCGCCTCCCACTGGATAATGTGGTGTTTTTGTAGATGACCTCTCTGGCCTCCTGTACCATAGTTGGTACCAAGCTTACCCCGACTAACTTCTTGTTTACAAATCAAACAAATGACTAGGTTTTCCGCCTTTTTGTTAATACTAAAGAAGTCCCAAACTGGGGACTGGAGATTTCTGTTGGTGGTGGAGGTGCTACTTTCAATGCCAGATGAAGTGGAGGATGGGTGTGGCTGAATTTGACTCTGTTGTGCACTTACAGCACCACTATTTGAGGTAATGGAGGTCGAACTGGATGGAGGTGCCTGCCGGCATTTCTGACGAGAAAATATGGAAGCTGTAGGTCGTGTTGGTGTAGTAGTTACCTGTGTTGGTTATGGTACCAGTGCCACGCCGCCCACATCCTGCACAGCAGCATTTCGGGATATGGTAAAAATGTCTGTCTGCTGCATGCCCGCTGGGGCTGGAGTGACAACGGTGATGACTTTGTCGTCATTGTCAGACTTTTCATCAGCAGCAGAATACACCACTTCTACTTCTTGTTCGTCGTCATCACCCATAAGTGAAAGCCTTGCGGGAACCTTCCTTTTAGCTACCTTTGTCGGCTCATGGCGTGCCTCCCTCTCAGACTGCTTTGGTGGTTTCCAATCAAGATCTAGTTCATCAGGGGGCATGAAGAAGAACTTGTACTAGCCCTCCTTGACCTCCTTGACCTTTTTCTTGCTGGGGATCTGGAATACAATGGATCATCAGGAGGAGTGGCTTGCTTGGATGATACATACGCTTGAATCTCAATTTCCTGATGTGCCCCTACTTCTGGAGGAACAAGCATTGTGGGCAGTTGTGCCTCTCCATGCGCTTCTCCATGCACCTCTACTTGCGCCACTCCCTGCGCCACTCCTTGCACCACTCCTTGCGCCTCTCCTTGCGCCTCTCCTTGAGCCTCTCCTTGTGCCTCTTCTTGCACCTCTCCTTGTTGCACCTGTGGTTGTCATTGCGGCTGTGGTTGAACACTTGTCAGATGAATTACATCCTGCGTTGATTGGATGCCACTTTGCGATGAGTCAACACCGACATCACTGGTCGATGGGTAAAGAGCAATTAAAGAGGCTGCCTCTGCGGCACTCATGGACTTTGGCCTAACTTGGTGTGGTGGCACTGAGACCAATGAAGCGGAGGTGCTGCTCCCTGCTTGGTCCCCGGCGGACACCGCTGCTGCAGGCGTAGTTTTTTTTCCCCCCAAAAAAGTGCCTGTCGGCACACCAGTCTCCTTGGTAGGTGGCGCCACTTGCCTCTTCTGCTCCTTCTTACTGGCAGTGGCACTGGCAACTTTCTTGGAAGAGGAGCTACGGCCACCTTTCCTCAGGCCCATCTTCTTCAGATGTCAGAACAGCAGGACGCAGTTGCACGAGTTGCAGAGTTGTCTGTGGCCACCACACGTGATGTCACGTGACGTTGTACACACATCGCAGCAGGACTTCTTTCTGGCACTACAACAAGTGATGATGATGAGGATGATTCCTGGTTGTCAGTCTTTGTGCAACTAAAGCAGAGGAAGCCAGAGGAACATCAGTTAAATAAATGTCACATATGTCGTGCTTCAATTAATATTTGCAACTAGTATTAACACAACACACCCAAAAACGGAAAGACCCAAAATAAAAATTGCATTTCTAATCCAAAATGGATGTTTAAATTAGAAGAGAGAGAGACCACACAGAGATAGTTGTTTCATGCACCACTGAGTACCCCTGGGCATAATGCATGAAAGCAAGGCAGACTGGGTGCAGGCCTATGGCACAAAGCACACTGCCTGGCTTCAGAATGGCCCCTAGACCCGCACCCACATGGCCAGGCCCTGGACCAGGCCTCAAAATGGCCCCCACCCACATTGCCAGGCCCTGGACCAGGCCTCAAAATGGCCCCCACCAACATGGCCAGGCCCTGGACCAGGCCTCAAAATGCCCCCCACCCACATGGCCAAGCCCTGGACCAGTCCCAAACAACACCCAAAAAATCACCCCAATCCAATGGGATCCATGCCCTAAATGATGTCTAAAATCAGGAGAACACACAGAAAGACTTGGCCCATGCACCACTGAGTACCCCTGGGCATAATGGATGAAAGCAAGGCAGACTGGTTGCAGGCCTATGGCACAACCCAAAATGGCCCATAGACCCCCACCCACATGGCCAGGCCCTGGACCAGGCCTCAAAATGGCACCTACCCACATGGCCAGGCCCTGGACCAGGCCCCAACAACACCCAAAAAAATCGAAATACACACAAAAATCACCCCAATCCAATGGCATCCATGCCCTAAATGATGTTTAAATTCAAGAGACCCCACAGAAAGACTTGGCCTATGCACCACCAAACATTTGGGCATAATAGATGAAAGCAAGGCAGACTGGGCGCAGGCCTATGGCACAAAGCACACTGCCTGACTTCAAAATGGCCCCTAGACCCCCACCCACATGGCCAGGCCGTGGACCAGGACTAAAAATGGCCCCCACCCACATGGCCAGGCCCTGGACCAGGCCCCAACAACACCCATAAAATCGAAATACACACAAACAATCACCCCAATCCAATGGCATTCATGCCCTAAATGATTTAAAATCAAGAGACCCCACAGAAAGACATGGCTCATGCACCACTAACTACCCCTGGGCCTACTGGCTAGTGTGGCCTTAACACGCACCCCAAAATTACAAAAAACATCTACATAGATATAATAACAGTGAGCTATTCAATTCCATTCCATAAATGATATTTAAGTTCAACAAAAGTCACAGAAACAGTTGTGTCATCCACTTATGACTAACCCTGGATTTACTAGATACTGTGGCTACCCACAATATATTTTTCAAAAAGTTGTGGAAAAGTTTATAAATTGTAGTTGCAGCAACTGCAATGCCCCAAACAAACAACACCAACTTACTTATAAAATCTCAACTCCAAAAGTGATCCAAACAAAAAGTCCTCAAATACAAATATCCAGCAGCAACCACAAAGAGTAATCCTTCCAGCTCCAGATCCAAATGAAAAGTGACCAGGACATTGACACAGCAGTGGGAGGAGCCTGCTGGACAGGAACAGGAAGTTGGAGACTCTGGGGCACTTCTTTCCTCCCAACCCCCCAAAAATGCACTCCTTGCACAAAAAAGTGCATCCAAATGTCAGCCTGAGGAGTTATCCTGATCCAAATCATCAATTTTAGAAGGTTTATGCTGCCAGCGATATATTTGTTTTGCAGAATTGCAATTTTTGCTATTTCGGGAAAGCGAGATGTTCAAATCTCCCGCCGGGTGTCAGCTGCGAGGCGCATCTACGTGTTCGCAATTGTTTACTCTCGTGATGCGTGATCGCGGGCCCTAATGACGTATTCGCATTCTGAAAGTCTCGCAGTGCAAGATGGCGGTACGCTATGACGTACTCGCGGTCAAAAAGTCTTGTGCCATGACGTACTCGCGGTCGAAAAGTCTCACGCGATCATGCAGTAAGATCATAAATGGTGCAGCACACGCAAACCGGGAGGAAAACAACTGGGTGAACTCAGAATCACGGTAAGTCACCGCCGCGTGTGCGAGATTGTATTTTTGAGGCGCGACCAAGCCAAAAAATCCGCGAACTTGCGAATTGCAAATTCTTTTACAAATGCGCACTATTCGCGGACTGCAATATTGCCAAAAATTCACAAATTCCGCTAGCGGAACGGATTTTCAGCCCATACCTATTGCAGAACTCGATGAGATCCACTTCTGCTAATACCAGAGGTATGGGGCCGCCAATGTAATCCTATGAGACCTTTTGTAGTTATAAAATAACCTACTAGCAAGGGAGGGTGAAATATAGATATATTTTAAACCTGTTTCCATTTAGCATTATAACCTGCTTTCTCCCTTTGTGTTTTATGGAATATTCCGGTCGGACGGCGGCACTATTGTTATTAGATCTCAGTGCCGCCTTCGACACGGTCTCGCACGGGATTCTGATTCGGCGTCTTGAGGAGGTGGGCGTTTCTGGCTCCGCCTTGCACTGGTTTCGATCCTTCCTTACGGATAGGTCATTCCAGGTGGCGATCACCCAGTAAGTCGTCATCCTACCCGTTAGACCAGGGAGTCCCACAGGGGTCATCACCGAGTCCCACCCTTTTCAATCTGTATGTGAGACCGTTGGCTGCGGTCGTCAAGCGGTGGGGCCTGACCATGGTCTCTTACGCAGATGACACGCAGCTGGCGGTCACACTGAGTGGGGACTCAGACCTGGAGGCTCCCAGGTTCTGTGATGGTCTGCGGGAAGTGGCTAACTGGATGAATTCCAACTGTCTCCAGTTAAACACCAAGAAGACGGAGATTATGGTGGTTGGTAAACAGGTGGCTTTGTGGGGTGACAAATGGTGGCCTTCGGAGTTGGGTGTGACTCCCCTCCCAGCGGCAGAGATAAAAAACCTGGGGGTGTGGCTTGATCCTTCTCTGAGTTTCATCTGTCATACCAAGAAGGTGGCGGCTTCTTGCTATGGCATCATCAGAGGACTTCGACCCATCCTCAAATTCTTTGATGCACCCACAAGACAGCTGGTGGTCCAAGCATCAGTGCTGTCCAGGCTGGACTATGCCAGCTCCCTACTGGCGGGGGTTAACCAGTCAGAATTTCTGCGGCTCCAGCGGGTTCAAAACGCTGCGGCCCGACTGGTGACAGGTCTGCCTAGGCGGTGCTCGGTGTCCAATGCCCTGCGCTCTCTCCACTGGCTCCCTGTGCAGCAGAGGATTAGATTCTAGGCTCTCTGCCTTGCATTTAAAATCCTCAAGGGTACTTCCCCACAAATCTTGGAGAAACTGCTGATCCCCTATGTCCCCTCTCTCACTCTTAGATCGCTAGGCCAGAACTTAGCATTGGTCCCGCGTTTTAAGTTGAGCAGAATTGGTGGCCGCTCCTCTTGAGTCCTGGCAGCGAGCTGGTGGAATTCTCTTCCTCCACAAATCCGGGCCATCGATGAGCTCCTTCAGTTTAGACGGGCTATCAAGACCTTTTTATTTGTTTAGCTCATCTGTTGTGTCTCTTCTCCTTTCTGCCCGCTTTTAATGTTGTGTTGTGTTTACCTTCTCAAAGCACCAGGACGCCCCTTTGCTGGGGCAGCTGTGCGCGGTACAAATAAAAATAACATAACATAACATAACATAACTATGCTGACAATCTTGTCTCTAATAATATGTTTGCTTTTATTAGCAGAGTTAGAAATAAATATTTCATGGTATGAGAGTGTAACAAAAGAGTTTTCTTGTTTTCCACACTTCCTGAGGTAACCTAAGTTGCATGTTCTGGGTTGTCTAATCATTGGTGTTTTTGATTTAGGAGGAAGAGCCAATGTGACACTGATGCTAGTCTGGTAGCGGAGTTTGGGTACTAAGGTGAGTTTTGGCACACCCTAATTCACTAAGGTCCTATGTCTTTGTGAACAGTTCTGTATAGGAGCCGGATCCCTGCACAACTATGGCAGCGCTACTCTCTGTGGCTTCCCAAGTACAACCTAGCTCCACTGAGGTCAGCACTGAACATTGTGGCCAGACTAGTTACTGGTACAAAACGAAATAAACACATTTCCCCCGTCTTACAGTCCCTTAAGTGGTTGCCCCATGAATCCCAAATCCAGTTAAAGATTACCGTTCTAGTGTATAAAGTCCAGCACAACAACACACCCAGGTACATAGCACAAAAGCTTGAATTATCATATGGCGAGAGAGCGTCAACAAATGCTAACAACTTCCTCCTGAAACCACGTATCATGAATAAAAAGAGATCTTGCTGTCTAGCCTTCTCAGGTGCTGCACCAAACATCTGGAACTCTCTTCCACTGGATTTGCGCAGAATATCATCATTATCTGCTTTCAAACTTGAAGACAAAGGATTCCTAATGAACAAATGTTTACCCTAATTTGGATGATGTGCATTCGCGCGCAACCACTGATCATACTACAGGTGTTAATTAGCTCTACATCCTTTTACCATCCTGTGTTGTTGCTCCATGCTCCTCTCGGATGTAAGGCTTGCCCCCTGTAGCAGCCTGTTATTGACCTGCTTATTTTATTACTTGCTGTGTACCACCTGTCTGTGAATATTGTGACTGTAACTGTTTGGTATTCTTATATGATACTGTTACTGGCTCTGTATTCTCACTCTCTTCCTGCGGGGTATCATTTGTATGTGATTTTTGTGACTGTAACTGTTTGGCATTCTTTTCTGGAGTAGTACTCTCCCGTTCATCCTTTTGTAAAGCGCTCTAATATCCCTTGGTATCTGGTTCACGCTATATAAAACTTTTTAAAATAAATTAAACATTTTTTTTTTTTAAGTACCTCAGCACTTTTGGTCTTGCTTGGTACTAGCAAATTGCCTTAAGTGAGCACAAGAGAGGCCAGCATTCTCTATTCCTGAGGGTCACTTTCAACTGATGGTGATACCCTTTGGTCTGAGGAATACCCCTGCCACCTTTCAGAGCCTGGTGAAGAGGCTTCTGTCTGGATTGGTGACAATCAGTGAAGCCTTTCCTGATGATATAACTGTCTTTAGCTCTACCGGACATACCACTAGACCCACCTAAGAAATATTCTTCAGGCTCTGTAACAGGCAGGCCTGACTATCAAGTCCAGCAAGTGCCACATAGAGCTGGACCCTGTGGTTTTCCTGGTGTATCTGGGCCACCTTGTTAGGGGAGGATATGTACAGTCTCTCCAACCCAAGATGTAAACTATCATCGCTTTGTTACAGACCTAGGTCCATGCCACTAGAGATTTGTGAAAAGTTATGGTGTCATGATTGCCCCCTCGCAGAACTCACTGAAAACTGCCCAAGAATTGTATTTACATTGAACAATGTCAGAAATGTTTTAAAAATATGAAAGAGGAATGCACAGCACCTATATTCAAAGCACCTGACTTCAGCAGAGAGTTTGTCATCCAAACAGATGTTTTGAAGCATGGATTTGGGGCAGTATTATCATAGTTGATTGACGAGCGCCAGGACAAAACAGTTGCCTTTTTTAGTTGGCAACTCCTACAATAACAGAAGCATTGGAGTGTCATTGAGAGGTAAACATTTGCTATCATTTGGTAGCTGAAGAAGCTGAGATCTTACCTGTTTGGGGCTCACTTCAAGGTTCAAATCAACCACAGGTCTCTCAAATGTCAAATGCAGATGAGAGAGTGAGACCCCAAACTGTAGAGGTGATCAATTTTCCTACGTGGAATGGGCTTTACAGGGGAACATAGAGCCTGGACTGACCACACCAATGCAGATGGCCTTTCCGGGTTCTGTGATGATGAGAACAACCAGAGGAAAGGTTATTTTATCCTCACCTTTTATCTGGAGGGCGGCATGAAAGAAAATGAATCTTTTGGCATGATCATTCCCATCTTTTAACTGATTCTGTAGGTTGTTAGGACTATGGGCACAGGGGCCCTATTACCAGTCCCCAGTGTATGAGCTCTGACCCTACAAACCTATCAAATTGGTTACAAAGTTTAAGTGGCATATTTAAATTACCTGTCAGTCCCTAGTACATATGTACCCAGTGTACCCAGGGCCTGTAAGCTAAACATCATTAGTGGCCTGCAGGACCTAGTGTACCAACAATAGAGTGACAATCAAACGCATGGCTCCTGCCCTGCTGTTTTAAAATGGCAAATTTGACCTTGCCAAAAAAACCTGTTTCCAGACCGAAAACTGCCATTTTGATACACATAATTCTTTCTTAAGGTGAGTCCTAAATACCAGTAGGGCATTGTGCATGGAAAAGTAGGGCAGATGCACTTACGTTTTACTTGTCTTAGCAGTGAAAAATCTCAAGAGTAATTTTTCACTGGGTCGAGGCTGGCTATCCCGTAGATAGAAATGTACTGATTTGCATTATAACACCTGTTAATGCATAACTTCAGTTTGGAAATAGCTAGAACCACGATACAAGGACTACAAATAGTAGGAGGTTGAAATCTGACTTTGTAGCTAAGTTAGATTTTAAATTACTATTTTGAAAATGCCAATTTCAGAAAGCTGGCATTTTTCTGCTTAAACTTCTGTCAGCCTTTCAATACTTTTTTTTTTTTTACACTTTATTAAAGCAACTGAGGCAATCCACATTTGTAAAGACCAATTACATATCAAGTATAACATGACATCAGGTACCATACAGAATTTTGCAAGAAAGACATTGTTGAATTCAGTAGGATTGCGTGTTTGAACGTAGAGAGTGAAACAAGGTGTGCATTTTCTGATAAGGCAACAGAAATTCACAAAGAACATAATGGATAACGCAAAATTTGAAAGCAAGATAAAAGGGACAAAAATAATATCTACGATTTTGCAAGACCAATACAGCAAGTCAACTCGTGCTGCGTCAACCACCTCATCGGACAATGTCCCCAGCCCAGACACAGCAAACCTCATCCAGCACCTCACAACCCGACCCCAGGCAGCATAGTGCAGCCAACACGGGCGGGGGGGGGTGACAAGAAGGGCCGGAGGACCGAACAAGCACAATACAGTCTCCATGAAGATCAGGCAAGGCACCCCAGGAGCCACGAAGGGCAACGTGTCACCGGACAACCAGAACCTGGCCTTGTACATCGAAGGGCATATGGGAGTCGCGCTGGTGTCTATACGTAGCAAGGGTGTGGCGATTGAGCCCCCATTGCGCTAACCCACCCCTGTTGGTGTGCTAGGATGAAGTGACTGTGACGGTGTGTCCAGGGTCACTCTCGTAATGTATTGGCGGTACGGACCCCAGATGTCCTGTGGGCGGGAAGAGGTTGGGAGTTGTTCCGAGAATTCCACACTATTTACGTTGCAGTACGCCACACTCCCAAGCCACGAGGTGACTGCAGGAGCGCGACGTGAACACCAGAGCAGTGCCACCTCCCTCTTGGCCAGGAGGAAGCAAATGGATGCCAGTTTACGAAGTTTGCGGGGGAAATTAGCCACATAGCCCAGCAGTGCAATTTCGGGTGTGACAGTTAACAGCAAACCCAATATGTCACCCAAAGTCTTGTGTACCTCCACCCAGTAAGTGTGGAGTCTCGGGCAAATCCAGGACAGGTGTGCGAAGTCCGCATGAGGGGCGTTACATTTGGGGCAGACATGGGGAATATTTGCATCGATTCTGTGAGCATGCGCCGGTGTGTGATACATCCTTCGTAGGAATTTAAAGTGAATGAGTTTGTGTCTGCTATTCATGGAGACCTCCCTGGTCACAGCACAACATGCCTCCCATTGGTCGTCCGATATCTGCGTGCCCAAATCATGTTCCCATGCAGCGCGCACCACCCCGTCTGACGATGGAAGAGAGGACAAGCACAACTTGTAGAGTTTGGACACCACGTGAGCCCCTGAGGTGTTTTGTATAATGAATGTAAGTGCGGGAGTGTCATCCGGCGGAAGGGGGAATGTGGGGAATGCAACCCGCAACATTGCACGCAGTCTTGTGAGAATGAAAGCATCCATAAATGTTCGGTCGGTGAAGCGGGGGTCTTCTGTCATTGAGAAAGCATGACCGTCGGGGAACAAGTCACCTATCGTGAGTAGCTGGAATTTAGACAGCGTGCGACGGACCACAGATTCGCCCGTTATGGGGAGCCAGTGCGGGTTGGGCAAAGGAAGTGCAGGGGAGTACAGTGTGTCTATTTGTAGTAAGCGCCTGATCCTGTCCCAAGCCCAAGCCGTCGTGGTGAGTGGGTGTATGTTGCGTGGATCCCGAGGGAGACCCTTGGGGAGGACCGCATTAAGTGACAACGGGAGCGCCGCATCAGCCTCCGGTTTCAAATGTGGAATTCTGGCATCCGGATGGTACCAAGGGTGGGCGTACGAACATTGGGCTACCAAGTAGTAGAGATAAAAGTCCGGGACCCCAAAGCCACCCCTCTCATATGGCAGTGTCAGTGTGCTCCAGGCTACGCATGGATGTTTACCCCCCCACACCAATCGCAAGAGGGCAGTGCGTAGCTGAGTGAAAAAAACCTTGGTTAGAGGGATTGGGATGCTGTTGAAAAGGTACAGAAAGCAGGGGAGAATTACCATCTTAACAATGGCGATCCGGCCAGCCATAGACAGAGGGAGTCGGAGCCATTTGTCCTTATTATCCTCCAGAAAATCCAGGGTTTGTCCATAGTTCAGACGAATGATGGACACAGTGTCGAGATGTACATGGATCCCGAGGTATTTGATAGAGTCCTCGCACCACTCCAATGGGAGGGAGCAAGGCCACCATGTGGTGGCGGGGGTGAGCGGAAATAGTTGTGATTTGTGCCAATTAACCGTGAGGCCCGAGTATTCACCAAATCGGGTAATCTCAGACAATAAGGGTTGCAGATTGGCCTCCGGGGTGCGGACATACAGGACCATATCATCCGCATAGAGCGAGACCAATAGAGGGCCGGTGCGGAATTGGAGCCCTCTGTGGAGATGTTTCTCCTGGAAGTGCCGAACCAGGGGGTCCATCGCCAGGATGAAAAGGAGCGGGGATAAAGGGCATCCCTGTCGGGTACCTCTGGAGAGGGTGAACCTATCAATGATGGTGCCATTTAGGCGAATGCGAGCCGTAGGTGCAGTATACAGCAGCTCCACCGTTGCTACAAACATTGCGGGCATGCCCATCCTCCGCATCACCTCCAAAAAAAAGTGCCACTCTAAAGTGTCGAATGCTTTTTCGGCATCTAAAAAAACCGCTGCCGCCGGAGTGGGGGGTTCGATCCTATGTATGACCGAGAAAAGTGTATGGAGATTCAGGGAGGTTGAAACAATTGAATCCACCAGCAGTGCTAGCCGCATCGCCAGGACTTTGGCCAAAATCTTGTAATCGAGATTAAGGAGCGACAGCGGGCGGTAGGAGCTACAGACCGTGGGCTCGCGCCCCGGCTTGGGCAGCAAAACAATGACCGCTTCCCGGAGCGTGGGGGGAAGGACACCAGACTCCAGAGCCTCCGCATACACTTCAACAAGCCTGGGCACCAGCTCCTCTTTGTATTCCTGGTAAAAATCGTCCGTGAAGCCATCAAGACCCGGCGCGAGGAACCCCTCAAGGAGTCAATGGCCTCAGCGATCAATTCCGGTGTGATGGGATGCGCCAGAAAGTCCTGCATATACTTCTCCAAGTACACCATGGCAATTTCGTTAATATACGACCCCGGGTCGCTGCAGACCTCCAGAAGGGCAGACATGTATAAATGGCGGTAGTAGGTCAACAAGGTGTTACAAATAGCGGGGGTGGAAAAATGATGCTTGTTTTGTGCGTCAGTAATGTCAGTGATATATGCGGCCTGCCGTGGCGGGCGTAGCAGCTGAGCCAGTAGCCTGCCCGGCCGATCTCCCTCACCATAACGGCGCGCTGTGTGGTATTTGCCCTTAAACCGCATCTCTCTGTCCGCGGCATCCCTGAACTCCAGTAGCAGCTCGAGACGTCGAGCCTCGCGTCTCGGCGAAGGGTCAGCAAGGATTTCAGTTTCAACTGTTAAGAGCTCGGCCTCGAGGCGGTTCAGAGTAGCACAGATCTCACGCAGTGCCCCAACATGTTTGGTGATGCAAACCCCCCTTATGGTGGCTTTAAACCCCTCCCACAACGTGGCCCAAGAGGTCACAGAGCCAGTGTTAATGTCGAAATAGTTCTCAATTGCAGTACGGACCTCCTCCGTAAAGACCGGGTCTGCTAAGGCTCTCCCTGGGAAACGCCATTGTCGTTCATATCCGCCCAGTCTAGGGATCGATGGAGTCAATGACACAGGGGAGTGGTCCGAAAGAGTGCGCGGAAGTGTGCTAAGATCAGTCACCCAACCTGCTAAGCCCGGAGAGATTAGCCAGTAGTCAGGTCTGGTGCTCGTGTTGTGGTAGCTGGAGTGATGAGTAAAAGCTGGGGCATTAGCGTGTAGTTTAGCCTCTATGTCAAGCAACGAAAAGTGTGAACATATAGCCGCAAGAGCCACACGGGCAAGTGGCTTGCGATCTGCCCTGTTCCCATGATGCACTGGGCCAGGGACAGACTAATTTGCATATAGCCAGGTTCTGAGCTGGGATGGTGCAGTGAGCTAAATAACGGTGATGGATCAAGCCCTGATCTTTGGACTGGGTAAGAGTGGTCTGCTTAATTCAGACACTCTGTTCATCACCACCCCCTTTTCTCAATCGTTTTTGGCCACTATAGGTGTGGCAGGGTATACTCAGACATGAGTCCCTTGCTCACTGCACCATCAGGATTCAAGCAAGCCGGGCCGACGACGGCTGAAATGCCAGAAACCGGTTCCCGGAAGCTTGTCTCCTTTCTGGTGAAGAATTGGCTTGGTAGTTCGGTCTGCCTGTTCCCATGATGCACTGGGCCAGGGACAGACTAATATGCATATAGCCAGGTTCTGAGCTGGGATGGTGCAGTGAGCTAAATAACGGTGATGGATCAAGCCCTGATCTTTGGACTGGGTAAGAGTGGTCTGCTTAATTCAGACACTCTTTCCAACACCACCCCCTTTTCTCAATCGCTATGTTGGAGTGGAGCAGTGATAGGTACAGGTCGTGGAAACAGGCCGGGGACTCAGTATTAGGACCATAGACCCCCACGAAGGCAATTTTGTAACCATACAGCACACCAGAGAGTATTGCATATCTGCCATCGACATCCACCCTACTATCAGCGAACACAAAGGGTATCCGTTTATGTATCAGAATCGCAACCCCGCGCGCATACCTACTGTAGGTTGCAAACACTCTATGGGCACCCCAACCCCTCGCTAAGGAAGCTGTGTCAGTCTGCACCAACTGTGTCTCCTGCAGGAAGAGGACATCTACGTTATGCCGGTCAGCATAGTGTAAAACTTGTTTACGTTTACAAGTGGTGTTCAAGCCACGAACATTCCATGACATCAATGTTAGCCTGGAAGGCCCAGACTGCAGACCTAATTCAGCCATATTGTAAGATCAAGGAACGTGAGCAATGAGTGGTCATCAAACAAGCCAATACCATAAGTCTCACAAGCAAACAAAAAAAAGAAAAAAAGCCACAAAAAAAACGCACAACCCCTCCCCCACCCACCGCCCAGCCACCCAGAACCCCTTGACAGGCAGAACCCCGACAGTCTCTGAACAGTAGTGCAGAACACCAATAGCCAATTATACACAGTAGTAGAACATATCTGCAAACTTAACAATAACAAACCCCAAGAAGAACGAAATAAACAGGCATACGCCATAGGGGGAAGCAACGCTACCCCCAGGCGGGCAACCCAGCTGTACGACATACAAGATATTGGTATGTAATGTAGTGCAGCAGATTCGGACCTTCACCCAGCATAGATAAGGAGTCATGCCCCGAGCATCACCGGATGTTCAGCCTAGCCCCGGTGTAGCGAACAAGTCAGCACTAGCCTGTGAGGCGGATTGAGGTGGAGAGTTAGGTCTGGAGCCGGAAGCCGAGCCCGGACCCCTCTTGTAGGCATGACAAAAGTCTTGGGCCTCGGCCGGAGAGTCAAAGATGCGGAATCGGCCATTCACGTCCACCTTCAGTCGCGCAGGGTAAAGCATACTGTATTTCAAGCCAAGATTGCGAAGGGCAGCTTTGACACTAGTGAATTTCCGTTGTGCTTCTTGCACCATAAGAGTATAGTCCGGAAAGAAGGACAACTTGCTCCATTGCCACTGCACCTCTCCCATCTCACGTGCAGCCCGAAGCGCTGTGTCACGGTCCCGAAAGTTCATAATCCTGGCAATAATGGGCCGAGGCAGTTGCCCCGTGCGCGGTTTAGGCCCCAGTGACCTGTGTGCCCGCTCCACTACAAAGCCGGCCGTGAAGGTGTCTTTTCAGAACAGTTCAATGAGAAGATGCTCTACAAAAGTATCAAACCGGCCGGTGGCAGTTGTCTCCGCAACACCAAGGGTACGAATGTTATTCCTCCGGCTACGCGCTTCCAAGTCCTCATTCTTAATGGCCACGTCTTTAAGGATTTTCTCGACGCGTTCCAGTCGCTTCAGCGTCTTTGAGGACCCGTCCTCCACATCAGATATTTGGACTCCGCTAAGTCGAGGCGTCGGTCGTGGGCCTGTACCTTGAAGCCAGCACGCATTTCCCCCATCATGGCGGCCATAATGGATGCTGCATCGCCACCGTCCGGTATCCCAGAAGCGCCCGAGGTCAGTGGTGAGGAGAGATGTTTTGTCGAAGCTCAGCTTCCTCTGAGAAGGATCCCTTTTTCCCATCGTCAAGGTCGCGTGGAGAAGTCGCAGAAGCAGTGACAATAGTGTGGGACAGGAATCAATTAACAAGACGGGAGACCCACCCCCGAAGCCACCAGACCGTGTGCAGGCCCGGCAGTGAGCGAGCACTGTAAGCAGGACTCAATCTTGATGAGCAAAGTCAGGTAAGTAGCGGCCAGGCACAGTCAGCACAGTGATCCCAAATGGGGCCTTTTAAGTTAATGGGCCCTCGCCACGCTTGTCTTTATGGGCCGGGGAGCAACCCTCTCATGGGGTCAGCGCAGCAGGAGAGCAGAGAGGCACAGACTCCTTGTCGGCAGTCACACGGCGGGGCCGCTGTGTGTCATCGGAGACCACCGCCAGGCCCCCCAGCAGCCGCGCGCCCCACCCCCACCGCCCCCGACCAGGCCCCACAGCCACCACCCGCAAGCCCACACGGGCCCGAAATCTAGGTCCCGGTCCCGGCGCTCACCCGGGCCCAAGGCCTCTGCCTCGCGCCGGGAACCAAGCGGCCCAGAAAGAACGAAAACCGCACAGGAGGGGTGTTGCCCACGTGAGCCCAGCAGGGGAAACAGCAGGAAAATGGAGCACGACCGCCAAAGGCCGAGCAGCACTCACACGGCGCACCAGCGCAGAAGGGAAGATGGCGCCGGGATCCGGAGGCCTCCGCTCCCCTCCGCCGTGTGTTCAGTGTCTGGTTGCTCCCGCGGCTCCAAAACTTCACCCAGGTGTTGTAGAGGGCATCAGGGGCTGGCTCTGTGTCGCTGGGGGCGAATTTTTTTTTCGCTGTCGCTGGGAGCCCGCCCGGAGGAGCCTCACGGCAGTCCGGCCATTTCGTTTGCCGCCGTGGCCACGCCCCCTCCAGCCTTTCAATACTTAATCCACTAACGTCACCAGGCAACCTTCTTGCCTTCTGCAGGGAAGTGTAAGTGGTTCCCAGGAAAAGGAGCAAAAGGGATGGTAGGAGATGTGACCTTCTAGCAAGGTGGTGCAGGGAGTGGGGGCACATGCTCCAAATGGCCATCCCCTGTTACAGGTAGATGCAATTCACACTCAGGACTACTCCTACCATTGTCCAAGTAGCCAGAGTGTCACCACCATCAGTAAGGGGAAAACCTGTTTTAGAACTGGTTTATAAGGAAAGTTTTCCCATTTCCCTAGATACTCTTCATGGGTGTGCCAAGAGCTCTGCACAAGTGAAGAACAGTTCTGCCATATTCGTTGGAGGTAGAGAGGGACCTGTGAGATTATTAACAGTAAAACACACACATTTGACAGTAAACACACAGGGAGTTCCACAGTAGTATGTAAAGGCACCATGAGGAGCTTTTGTCCCATAGGTTAGGGAGTGGCCAGAAGTTTCCACTAACCACAGGTTGGCAGTGAGCATTAAAGTGGCACCCTCAGTAGTCTCTCAGAAGACCTCTGGTGAAGAAGGACAGCACCTGCTTTAGAATCTGTGGAGAGAAGCCCCAACAGTTAGATCTGCCCCTACTTTTACTAAGGACAAAAATAGAAGAGTAGACTCCAAGGGCCAGTGGGCTGGACTCCTGTTCACATCCAGGAGCACAAAAGCTGCAAGATGCCCAAATCTCTGCTAAGCCCAGCTGAGCATTTCCAACTGGATTTGACCTGAACCCTGCTAATGGCTTCTGGAATATTGAGTCTTTACCCCCACATGGTGCTCAAAGCAACCTGGTTCCTTTGCTATTGTTATAGTGTACTCCTTCTCCAACAAAAACTTTTTCCAAAAGTTCTGCAAAAAGAACTAGAGGATACCAATGGACCTCAGCCAAGCAGCAGCTGCAGATTACCAACTTCTGGCTAGATAGAACATGACGGTATGCCCTGCTGAAAGAATCCTGACTTTCAGAACAGTTTCATAGTCTGAACTTAGAAAATTTCACTGGGTCCAGCAAAAAGCAGTATTCTTCTGATGCTTTAACTTCACTTGCTTGGAGTTTTCCCGCAGTCAATGTGAATTCACTTAAACTTCATGCTAGAGCCAAGGCTCCCACAGATGTCCTGTGCTTCACCTGGATCCCTTCAACAAGTCCCTGTTAAGATACAGTTAACACCCTGGTCCACGATTGACACCGTCAACAACGACATTTCTCCCAAAAAATGTTTACGTCTGAAGGTAAACTTATTAGCGGGACAAAAGTGGTCCCTGTATCAGATACATGCTTCATTGCAGTTGGCCTTAAGTTTTGTCATTGAACCAGTCCGGGTTGCCTAGATACATGTGGTTGACACTTCATGCATTTTGATGGTTGATACACCTAAAACTTTTAAAAATCATAGCTCTCATTTCCTACTTCAAATGTTTGAAATGTGTGTGCCTCTTGTTTATTTAACTTCCTATTTTAATACATGGGAGTGGGATTTCTATTGTGTTGAGTTTTCTACTTTTTAACTGTTTTGGTACTGGTAAGGGATTTACACATCTTCCTTAAATTAAGACTGCCTGATCTGCACTATAATAACCAACAGCTGAGCTCAAGTTTAAATTGTTGAGACCTAGTATGGAATTGTGGCCTAATTACATGGTGAGGACCCACATCCCAACCAAATAATAATCCACTGACTCAAAGATAGTAATATCTTGGCAGTATAATTTTTTTATCCGGGATAAAGTGATTTATTAGTTGGAGTGGATTGGCATCCAGCACACGTTATAAAGTCACTATCCTATTAGGTCCAGTCAAAGGTTTCAGCAATTGAAATGTAAACCTCTTGTAGCTATGGCACTGAGTTGACTGACTTAACTTAATGAAAATGTATAAATAATTTAGAAATGCCAAAACAGTTAAAATATCAAAAACAGAACAAAATTAAAATCTAATTATTAAAATTAACCCAGTTAATAATGACCAGATATCGGCAGTTGGTGAGTTATGCTTTTACGCACTATATTTACAGATATTCTTCGAAACTTCAGTTCTACTTTTTGAATCTTTGTCATTTTGGTCTTGTTTTGTTTATACATTTGTCTCTCTTTTACTATTTAGGTTTGATATATTTTCATGCAGTGTTTTCACTGTCTTCACATTGGCTCTTAAGTTAAGCCTGACTTCTCTGTGCCAAGATACAGGGGGTAAGCACAGCTTAATTTAGGGTGTATATCTGACTTTCCCTAACTAGGACTGTGGTCCCTACTTGGACAGGATGCTTGAGTAGAGTTTCACCCCCTTCAGAACCAGTATCCCAATGTCTTACACAACAAGTTGTCCATCGCGGTCGCCTTAACTTGCATGAAGGCATTAGTCAAGCACAAACAGATGACCACAGTTGGCGCATAATGCTTTTTGGCGGCAGCATTTTATCTATCAAACTTTACTCTATTTTTCTAAATTGGTTTGTGGTATTTTGTGTTGTGGTTGGACTTTAATAGTTTTTAACTTTAGCATGCCTGCTCTATGTCATAGCCTTTAGTGGTTTGAGCTCAGGTTAATTTAGTGACTTTAGTTGTTCACCCTGAAAAGGTTTGTGGTTATTGCTTGAGGTGGGTACATACTCCCTCAACTACTACCCCCCCCTTAGACCGTGATGTTCATAATTGCATCATGGCTAACGGTATCCTTCAAACTCGGAGGGGCCATGTCACCTTACCTTACCCCACCTCCCATTGTCCCCCTTACACCGGCCCCAAAACAGCTAACCAAACCACCCTGCATATCCTCTATCTCAATACACGCTCCATGGTCAAACACCAACTAGACATCTTCTTGTTGCTTACCTCAGAAAAACCTGACAGGACTCTACGCCAGACATCTTAGTGGCATTTCCCTCAGATTACTATATCTTGTCTGTTAATTGGCCCTCAGGGAAGACTGGTGGCGGTGTAACCGCTATCAGACACAAAAACTAAAAGTTCATCACCATGACCTGCCTGAATCTCCCAGAGGAAGAAAATATTGTTATTAAACTCGACACTAACACTGGATCTCTCGTATTGGTGCTTATTTACCGAACCCCTCAGGCCATGCCTACCTTCCCTCTCTCCTTGAGCGAACAAATGGCCAACATTGTTGCTATTTAACTTGAACCTGGTCCAGCACCTAGCCTCCCCACCCACGTAAAGGGACATACCTTGGACCAATTTTGGTCCCATAATCTTACACTGTCTGTGCCCATAAGCTCACCATGCATATGGTCAGATCACCACTCCATAAAATTTACAGCCACTATCAACTGTAAGATCAAGACGCCCACATTGGTGGGAGGTATGACAAGAAAGTGGAGAACCCTTGACAAATTGGAGTTTGTTAATACCTTGAGTACCCATTTTTAACCCTGATGTTAACTTCATGGAAGAGAGCATCTCGGATTGGCTACTGTCGGCAGGTAATGCACATGCTCCACTCACTAAATTTTCTCGTGCCCGCCACTCAGACGCCCATAAATGATTTACCACCGAGCTAAAAAAACAAAACTTGAGCTACGTCAAAAAGAGAGAAAACGGAGGTTATGATACTTCATCGAAGACAAACTGCAGTTCTTGCTAGTGCGCTAAGAGTATAAAAAAGCCATACTGGATACCAAAGCGGCATATTTTTTAGCCAGAATACTAAACGCCCACAATAAACCAAAGGAAATCTTCACGATAGTGAATGACCTGTGTAACGAGGGGAGAATATTGCCCAGCCATACACCCACTCAATATCTATGTAACTCCTTGAACAATTTCTTCATGGATAACATTTCCATTATCAAAGCCAGCATTCCCACCACCGTTAGTACGGAACCTCTGGATAACATGTCAATTAACTCAGCCACCATGGATCAATTCCCAGCCATATGTCCCAAGATACTATTAGACTTAATGAACTGTGTTAAATCTGGGTCCCCCAATGATTGTTGTCCACCTCATGTCCTGTGAGACACCTTATCCACCCTACCTTACCCTGTGCTTCCCTTCGTTAAGGAGTCCCTCGCACAGGGCAAGGTCCCCAGCTCCTTCAAGAACGCCACTGTAGTCCCTCTATTAAAAAAAACCAGGGACTGACCCCTTGAATCCCTCTAATTATCATCCCATATCTCTCCTTCCCTATCTGGCCAGGATCCTGGAAGCCCACGTTACCAGGTGCCTTTCTAATTTTATTGAGCAATCAAAACACTTAGAGCCACACCAAGCTGGCTTTCTGCCTGCTCACTCAACTGAGTCAGTAATCCTTGCGATACTGGACACTCTGAGAGCGAATGCAGAGAGGGGTGTCCCCCAGGCCTTGGTGCTCCTGGATCTGTCGGACGCGTTCGACACAGTCGATCATTAAATCCCGATTGACCAATCAAACAGGCGGGCTTACAAGAGACCGCATACAACTGGATTGAATCCTTCCTCGAAGGCAGAACTCAAGCAGTACGACTCAGTTCTTTCACTGCCCCTAAGCTCGCCACCACAACTGGGGTTCCACATGGCTTATTCCTGTCCCCACTCTTATTCAATCTTTACCTCATGCCCCTGATCCACTCATTAAAAAATAGACGGATAACTTCCTTCAATTACGCTGATGATCTCCAGCTCGTTTTCACCTTGGATTCCCCTGACTCCGCCCTTGAATTCCAAGATATTATGCTTCACATTCAGCACTGGATGGATCTTAACCATCTTAAACTCAACCCGGGCAAGAGGGAACTAGTGTTGCCTGGGAAGAGTGAAATCTTCTGGGGCCCGCACTACTGGCCGATAGAACTAGGATCCCCCCATTCCCTCCCCCTCCGTGAAAAGCCTAGGGTTCACCATAAATGTAAATGTAAATGTATTTGTACTTATAAACACAGATCTCTCGCTTAGAGGACAAGTGGGAGCAGTGGTCTCCACCAGCTTTTTCCAATTGCATAAAACCAAGAAAATCGCCCATTTGCGGACCCAGTCAGCCCTTACACAGGTTGTGATAGCTCTGGTTCTTTTGCGTCTTGATTTTTCAAATTCTATTTACCTCGGCCTGCCGTTTTTCCTACTCAAACACCTACAAATAGTACAGAACCAGGCTGCAAGATTAATTTACAAACAGCCTTAATGGCAATCTGCCAGACCCTGGCAGTCAAAACTCCACTGGCTACCTATGGTCCAACATGCAGCTTTTAAGACAGTGTGCTTAATCTTTAATGCCTCACACCGCAGGAGTCCCAAATTCATCAGCAGCATGATTGTAAAGCATGTCCCTCTTCTCTACCTACGGTCAGCTCATCTTCACCTAAAACTACCCCAGCAATTAAATTCAAACAGCAGGGAGGGTGTATGATCTCTTACCTCACCCCTAAATTCTGGAACTCCTTACCACTAGCAATCAGGATGCGTGACAACCTGCTGGGGTTCAGAAAGGAGCTTAACACTTGGTTGTTTGAGCAAGCCTATACATAGTCCGTACTGCTGTGACACTAGCCAAGATTAGCGGCATGAAACCTCCTGGTGACCGTGCGGTCTAGAAGTTCCTGCTAACATAACATAACAATGTACAACTAGGAATGAGCTGTAAATGAACTTCTGCACAGTACAAGCATTTTGGCTACAAAGGTTAACTGTTTCTTTAGTAGTTTGGCATAAGCAATTTTGCCTTTTGTGCAGATGACATAAGTGCAGCCAGTAGTAATATAGTGTAAGACAGAAAAGGGCATTCTCTATTTTCCAATGACAAATGCAAAACAGAGTTCAGAAATTAGAAGTGCCTTCTAAGTGGCTGAAAATAAAATGGTTGCCCACTGTGTATGACCTGTGAGAGATATCAATTGTCAAAAGCTGGTGGTTGATCCTAAAAAAAGTCTTTACCTTTCAACTTCAAACTTTTTGTGGAGGATGAGAATCTTCAGTAGACTAAGCTTGGAAGTTGCAATTTGAAAGTTGCTAGATACATATCAACTGTAACATTGAACTTCCTGCTGAAATTTCAGGTAAGAAATAAATGTGCAGAAAGAGACAAAGGGATCCAGTTTGCGAAGTGGTCTCAGCTCAACTTATCAATGCAGGGTTGCATACAGGTGTGAAGATTGTGATTACTCTACTGTTCAAAAATGTAATTGGGATGCTACTGATCCTTGTCCTATGCTCACTTCTACATATCATAAATACAGAAATCAAGGGCTTAGGAGTCCTGGCTTAAAATGCCCATGCTCTCTAACAAAACTAGGTTAAAGGGTTTGCATATCACACATGGGAACATGCTATCAAGACAATCACCTATCCCAAATGGCAAACTTGTGGGGGCAATAGCAGACATGCCTAATTGACACTGAATTGAGAGTGCCTCAATACCCTTTTGCCTCCAATAATTTCCTCCATGTTAGAAAGCCTGAGGAGCGGGCAATAATGGATCCCATTATATTGAATACATTTTGCATCTGGAAACAGGTGCTCATGTCCCTAAAGGTAGACCCATGGATCCATGCGCTAACCCCAGTTCGGAATAATGTCATGATCAGCATTGAAGGCTAGATGTTCAACGGGCTGTCTTCGAAGGAATGGGTCACATAGTCAGTCAACAAGTTGTTATCTTAGTCTTCATTCAAGTTATTTGCTGAGCCTTCCTCAGAATATTATCTCCCTAATGCATTTCGCTGGCAATATATGCAACTCTGCCACAGCCTCTGGGGGTCTGTAGGAAGAGACCCAATCTCGCTCATCTTGTCCAAGGTCCTCACCTACTTCAACATCTAGAGTGTTGCAAAGGGGGTGATGTCATCACCCTACAGCATGTTGATAGATACTACCTTGTTAAAGGCCACTCTGGTTATGGCCCATATTCCTTAGCAGAGAATTATAGGGCACGAGTACTCTCCTAAAGCCTGGGTCTCACTGCTTGACTCCCATGAAACTCTTTTCGGAGGCCAAGTTGAAGTTTACATATTTCAAACTATTACACAATTAATACGTATCCCCAGTTAAACTGAACAGAGCTAGTTGCTGCCACATCACGACTGTTGGAGATGAAAAATGCGTGGATGTGAAATGTTACATAATATATGGACCTGCCATGCGTGTACTGGCTATTGGTTGGAGGGGTGGACCACTCTTGGTGAATCAAAGGAATTCCGTATAACTCCCTCAGCTAAGCTGGCTTTACTACATGAAAAATTCAGCTGCGAGATCCTCACAAAACATAGGAAATAGTGGTTGACAACAGGACTAGCTACTGCCATGCTCTGTGTCCTTCACCACTGAAGGAAGCTGACGGTTCCTAATGGGGCTTTTGGTTGGGAGCATTTGTAGACTTCAAACTTATCATTTTGAATAGTAGTGAACAAATGGGCGTTTACGCCCAGGTAGGAAAACCTGTCTTACAACCACGGGGAGAATTGGGCTAGGGGCTGGATACCACTTTAATATATTGAAAGCAACCCTCATGACAGATGCCTGGATGGCCTAGGGCCCCTAACCGTGAAACCACATTTGCCTACTCCTGTGACCTCTGTATGACCAATGAGGTTACCATCCTTTAACTGCATGCCTGTCTGTCAAACTACTCTGCTGTTAGGTTGCATCACAATGCACCTTAGCTGGAGAGCCCTACACTGCAAATAGGGGTTTCTTTTTCCCCATGCAGATTGGACGGTTGCGGTTTTGAACTGTACCTATGCTACATTACAATTATAGTTATCTACTGTATTGACTAATGTGTGTAATGTGCCTAAAATACCAATAAATTATTATTTTAAAAAAAAGACAATGTGATCATAACTTTTAGGGTAGATTAAACAGATTTTCATCTCCTGTGTGCTTGAATACAAGTTTTAATCCCAATATGGCTGGTAACAGGAATTAGCAACCACACTGTCCAAAATAGAAGCCTTGAAACAATGGCTAAACTGATGAGTTTGGACAAAAATTGTTGAATAACTTAGTAAATACTCAGAATTAGAGTAAGGTCTAGCTTTTAATCCATGATAATGCCACCTCCAGTGATACCCATGTGCCCAGTATCAGGTGTTCATAGTGGGTAAAAGAATACAGCAGTTACCAAGGACCTCATCATTTTAAACTAAAAGTACCAGCCTTTCATACAATTTCTGCTAGCAATGGTAATGAGAGAAAAAATATTTTCAGCTGGCTTATAACTATCAAGGTTTTTTGGGACGTGGCAAGATGAGATTGCAGGCTCTGTGATATGGAATTGGCAGGCTTGTAAGACATATAACATTTGTGGATGGAGGGAAAAATAAAGGTAGAAGTCTTATAAGGAGAGGGATATCAGGAAAGCTACCTTTGTGAATCAAGGCCACTGTGTATATTACAGTCTTACAGAAATATATTAAACCAGTTTGACATATTCTAGTGGTGTGCCTGGAAACAGATTACGGAATAACAGGGGTTCTTGACACCAATCACACTGGGGAACATGTCAATGGAGGTAACATCCTGTGGCACAGTGACCTACATGCTAAGTTGAATTAGATGTATTGGAGATACACAGGACACAGATACACATAGCAGATACAGCATAAAGTCTGGAACTAAACACTCAGATGGAGATATGGGTAGAAATGATGCAGATAACATTTCACAGGGGTACTGGGAAGATATTCCAAAATGAGTCAAGCGGTATTGCCAGGACTTTATTACATAGAAGAAATGAGGATGATCCTGCCACTGCAGTGGTATGGCACAGCTGGAACACACTCTAACACGTGGCCTATGGTCTATGTACTCAAATACTATGTTATGTGTTAAGTCAGAACTGAACATGAGACTCCAGAACCCAAATAGAGTATGATAGCAGTCACTGGGATTTCACTTAAAATATAGCATTCATCAATTGAAGATACCGCTCTATGTTCCAGAGTCCAAAGATGATTTGCAAGAACTTTTCTGTGCACTTGGACAAAGTCACTGACAGATGTGGTAGTATTTGAGGAACCAAAGTAATAAGTGGACCATTGAGACTAACTGCTACCATTCCAAGTGTCCCTTGTTGTTAGGGTTTCATTCTTAACGCTCTGTGCAAGTCATTAAGTTGAATTGAGCATGGGTGTTCAGAGCACAACATGAAATGAAAACATGCTGGTGGTTAAAATTAAAATGTTTCAGTCTTTGAATGGTCATTACCAATACTCTATCTATTTCTTTTTGATCTATGTGCAGCAATAAAAGCGGTCCGTGAACTGCAGCAGGCCGCGAACACAGGCAATAACGTGATATGCAAGCACTTGTAGTGTGCAAGATACCAAAATCAGTGGCATTGTAAGGGTGCCATGTTTCCCTCAATATATATTCAGAAAAAAATGCCTTTGCATCTATGGGTTTGTGTTGAAAGACACCCACGTTCATTAGCTTGCAGTAAGAACACAAATCGTCCCATTTATATTGACAAGTGCCTGTTTAGAGAGGCTGATCCAGATATACTTTGCACTGAGTTTGTATACCAAGTGGGACACCAGCTCAGCACAGTGTTGTGGTAGCATTTACTGTCCAAAGCAAATCATGATTTGTTTGGGAAAGTTAACGTCAGTAATGCAAAGTGGTTGTTTCCCCTACTTTGTCAAACTTTGCATCAATGAGGCATACTATGTGTGGTACATAGGTGTTTTTATGCAGCCACCCATGGGTTTTGAGACAAATCCCTATCTTCTAACATTTATAGAACAGAGATTTGAGCTTACAAATTATGTTTCCTTGAGGAAGGTGTAATAGTGAAGCAACTTTCTAAAGTATACATAGTTTTAAAAGTTTTCATGTGTGTCGCACTGTAGAGCACACATATAGTGGGACATAAGTATTTTTTAATTTTTTAATTTTGGTATAGCAAATGTACAACAGCAAGTTGGTGTAAAAGGCATGAATAGAAACCTATCCAATAGATCAGTAAAAATGATGCTAAAAAGATGGCAATCCAATAAAGACTTCAATTTCATCAAAGGCAAATAATGCAGAGAGTTATCCGACCAAATAATACAAAATATAAGATCAACTCCCTGGGTCAAGCACATGCACCTTTACAGACAATCTACAAAGCCATAATATTTTCTATCTAGAGATCCTCCTACTACTGATAGGACATCTCCCAATCCAATAGGGGCATATTCCCCTTCAGATTATATTTCTTTCCCTTAGGCTCATAAAGTGCCTTTTTCATTTCAAAATGGATAAAAAGTGCCCCTTCCATTGATGAAATGTGGGGGGCAGTGGACCCAACCAGGTAGAGGCAGCACATAGTCTAAAAACTGCCATTGCAATAAAAATGTATTCAACCCGCGTCCCTCTGGATGCATTGCCCATACCCAGCATCATAGCTTGCGGTGACACAATGATATTCTTTAAAGGTCATTTGAAATTAGTGCAATTTCATCCCTAGACACATTAAGGCAGGGGCATATGCAAAACATATGCACCAGATCTGCGCTTGGCTATTGGCACTGTGGTCATCCGGTACCAGCATTCCAATGACCCCCCCTCCCACCCCCCCAAACTGGCTATTCTAATATGGGTGGCATAGAGAGCAAAGATTGTCTTATAGTATTGGGTTTGCAAGTTAGATGAGTACAAAACTGCGCTCGCCATGTTTAATGATTCCAGAAAGCAGGAGCTTTCCACCTCCACTCTCACCCGTCACTTGCTGTCATGCTTTTCTAAATGATACGGAAGACCTTCGATGAGGCAACCATATATTTGTGATATTGATTACCCCATCCCCTCGTCAGGACTTCCAGTATTGCCATCTTAGCGAGACCCTCTATGGCCCCCACCTCTCTCAACAGAAAGTCCCTAAGCTGTAAATACTTTAAAAAATAAGTTACCCCAATGCTAAAACTAGTTTGAATTTCTGCAAAGGATGCCATGGGCCTCATTTATGAGGCTGTGCGTCACTTTTATGCTGCCGGTGCGTCAATTTTTGTGACGCACCAGTGGCATAAAAAATGCACCTTGTTGATCTAAAATCAGGTTCTTTTATAATACCTAGGTTCAAATATTTTCAGAAGACAACCTTTAACAGCAGTCCCCATTTCTGATTCCAAAAATGATAGAACATACCCCTCTTACAGCTCCACAGCTACCACATTATCAAAAAGAGGGTAGTGATTCTACAAAGCTGATGCTAAATAGTGTAATTTAAAAATCAAAAGTGCCCTACACCGTTTCCCTGATGAGGAACACATTCCTATTTCTTCTCCTGAAGGAACAATGTCTTAGAGGATAGTTTTTGTGCTGAAAGGACCTGATTCCAGTACAACACCTATGCTCACACCCTTGGACTAAGGTCAGCGCCACTGGAAGTATGCTGTGACTGTGGCTTTTCACTCCTAACTATGGATTTGCCACCTGTCAATCGATCCATCATCTGCTGTATAACCTGCAGATTTTTCTCCAGAAAGTTTTTTTAGCACAAATAGATCAACAATTTCAAAACCGCATTGCGGCGAAGTAGAAAACCCTTCATAAATGTTGACTGGTCACTTTTATGTTATTAACCAGTGTATTTGCGTGTTGATGGTACTTATGTGATTAGACATTTGCCCAGACTGTGTTAGCATGTGCAAAAATGACAAATTAATAAAACAATACAATCAAAAAAAGGGCATCTTTTCTTTCTGCATAATTCAACCTTGATACATAATTTGGTCCTCTACTGCCTCATATTTCCAGCGCCCAGACTATGGTGCAATGTAGAGGTGGGCGAGCCAACAAATTAACAGGAACAGCTGAGCATAGGGTTGGCTCTGGACTTTAAGAGCCCAAGCAAAAGCTAAGCCTTGAAAGTATGTGGTTTGCTAATCATGCAGCACAGATTATGTTAGAATATGGTAAGGAGTCTTCGAAATTTGAAAAAATTAAAACATGTAAGCGCTTCACCTTAGTCTAGGCCACTGGAGTTATGTGATTCTGCAGGTGCAGCTTGTTTCAGATGTTAAGGAATGTGCCGCATTTGCTATATAATCCATCAACTGCTGGAAAATCTGTGATTTTAACAAAAATAAAATGGTTTCTAGCTCAAGCTGCTCAAAAGATACAAACAAATGTGGAAACTGGACCAGGAAGTAGTAGAGCACTTTACCTGAGTGTTAGAAATGGGGGTCTCTAGTTGGCAGATGTAGGAAATTTGACCAAGTAGGGACCCTCACTTCTATTCAGGGTAAGGGGGCTACACTCCTAAAATAAGACCTGCTCACCCCCTCGGTAGCTTGGCACAAGCAGGCAGGCTTATCTCAGAGGCATTGTGTAAAGCATGTGTGAACACAAGCAGTAATACAGGGAAAACACTACAGATAGACACTACACCAGTTTAGAATAATAAGTAATTTTTATCTAGATTTAACACAAGACCAAACCACAAAAATCCACTATACAGTATTCAAAAAAATGACATTCAAATGGTAGAAATAGCTTAGTTCAATGTAGATGGTAAATGTGACACTTTACTCTCAAAGTACCTTGGATGCATAATGCAATATAAACAAAAGGGTCGCAGAGACTGTGAAGCGTCAGTTCTTTGCTTTGGGGAAGGTGATGTGTTGGTTCCTTACTGTAGCGCAGGGGAGGTGATACGTCAGTTCCTTACTGGAGAGGAGGGGATGCATCGATTTCTTACTGCGTCCTGGTTACGATGCAACAAAATTGTGCCTCGATGCGATGTGACAATCTAGTGCAATGCGACAAGATGGCTTCTTTGATGCGATGCGACAACTTGGATACGATGTGTGTACGCCCGATGGACGTGCGGTGAAATTGGTTGTTTCTAGAGCCGCAACAGGCCCTGCAATGAGCTACTCCGGTGATGCAACGGCAACCTGTATGGTGGTGGCATGCTTCTCCAGCAATGCAACACGATTCTTCGGTGATGCGACGGCAAATGGCTGCGGCAGCAACACACTTATTCCTTATTGCATCGCACTTCCAGATCCCAGAGACATGCAGGCAGTCTCTAGAGGTCCGAAAACAACAGCAGGCACCTCTCTGCAGGCAGAACTCCCAGCAAGAACATTCAGGGGAGCTGGTGGTGATGTCTTTGTGTCCCTGAAACTTCAGAACATGAGGCAAGCTCAGCTTCAAGCCTTTGAAGATCTTCCTCAAGATGATAAAGTGCACACAAAGTTCATTTTCTCCTCTCCTTGTCAATAAGTAACCACTACAGGCCAAACCCAAACAGAAACCAGCACAGTGGCAGTCTCCTCCTCCAGCTTCATTAGTTTCTCTCCTTGTCAAAGGTTTCTTGATTCCCAGAAGTGATCTAAAGTTCTGGGGTCAAGTCCCATTTTTTTATACACACAATTTCTTTGTTCTCTGAAGGCAGAGAGTGTCTGTACCCAGGCCAAACCTGTTGTGCCCTCCCTGGTGCATCTTCCTGGCAGGAGGTGGAGACAGCATAGTTGAAAGCAGACCTGGCCCAGGTAGCTGAAAATAAATCTCCCCCTACTCTCTATTCATTGCTCAGGCAAGTGAAAGGAAATCTCTGCCACATAATCTCTATTCAACTCATGTCCTATTCAGCCCAGCCCTGATCCATCAGACTGCTGGAGCCAAAGCCCTCTCCAGCCCCCTGTCACTCACAAACCAGACATGTAATACATAAAACTAGCAGAGGCATACTTAATGGTTAGGCAGGAAATGCCTACATTCTAAAAGAGTTATTTTCAAACACAGAATGTAGAAATCACCCACACTAAAAGATGTATTTTAACATTCCGAGTTCAGGCATACTAAACTCGTTTTTCCACATGGTTCCCTGGGTCAGTTAGGATTATAAGACGTTATAATCAAACTGCCAATTCTGGCCAATGGGATCAGATAGTCTTGCAATAGTGAAAAACGAGATTAGCTGTAATTCACTATCAGGACATGCCACACACACCAGAGCATGTCCTACCTCTCTCATGCAATGCACCCTGCCCATAGGTGTACCTTGAACCTACCTTAGGGTTGACTAACATATGAAAAGGGAAGGTTTAGGGACTGGCAATTGGGTGCCAAGTCGACATGACAGTTTCAGACAGCACACAGGCTCTGCAATTGCGGGCCTGAGCCATATTTTACGAGCTGCCTTTGTGGGTGGCACAATCAGTGCTGCAAGCTCACCAGCAGCTTTGATTTACAGGCACTGGGTAATCATGGTGCACTGTACCATGGTCGACAAGTAAATCAAATAAGCCAATCTCGTAGTCACTACTCCATTACAACAATTTACAACAGGAAGCACTTGCAATTTGGCACTGAACAGCAGTGGCAAAGTGCCTAAAGCATCAAAACCTGCAAAAACATAGGTGGCAACAGCGAAAAAATGGAAGGGAGACCTACTCCAATGGAGACAATGTATAACACTGAGCATCAACCTGTTTCCCAAGTTCCAAAGTCAACATACTCACCCTCCTATTACAGTGTGAAAAGCAATCATACATATCTTCATTTCACACTGCATACTCCTGCCTCTTTACTGCAACCTCCCTTGGGCATCGCTTATCACAGGAGATGCTTTGGGGCCTGCCTAACAATGAACTCCTTTCTTTGACATTTTTAAGTCCCCGGGTGCGAGACAGACTTTGGGACTCCTGAGGACCACCAGAACCCTGGGAGCTATGCTATACCACTATGGCACCAGAACTAGAACTACGGGGGTAGTGCCACCAACAACTGGTGTGCATCAAGACCAGTATGGCACCTTTAGGCAAATCATCAAACTTGCCAAATTAATTGAGCCTGAAAAAATAAATAGCGGCACTCACTGGCAACCATAGTTGCTTACACGGAATTAGTGAACGGGAATACAAGCCGTTCCTTTTTATCTCGTCAACATATGCCAACAACTGCCTTTCTATTCCTCAACTGGTGCCGGCTAATACTCAGTATGGAAATAGAGGAGCGAATGTATAAAACGCAGCAGAAAGGCGGTCAGGGGAACGCGCATGCGCGGAGTGAGAAACACCCGTCCTGGCTTCGACGCATGCGCGTTAGCACGGACGCTACCTACAGGGCTCTGCACAGACGCTAAATGATCGCGCTGCACATACACTACCTGGCAAGCCGGGATCGGCGACTTTCACAAAGGCTTTTACCGGATTAACCATATATGGACACCTTTACTTTCCGGTAATTAGAACAATTAGTGCATAATTGGCCCGCCACTAGGACATAAAAGGCGCAAATCCCAGTGAAGCCCTCATTCACATCGGAGCTGCATTGGGGCAGCAAGGCATAGACTTTTCCCTCACAATCGTGAGTTCTGTACCAGGTAACAAGAGGCAGATACCGCAACTCTGTAAGTAAGCATTCTTAGTTGTCCTTTTGCCTTACTGGATGCAGATTGACATGATTATCCCCCAACGTGTTTGAGGCTCATGCGGCACACCATACTGTGTCATCAAGTAGGCATTTAAAACCAACCTTGCCACCCTCCTTACAGTACCAGGTCACCTGAGCCCCATAGGTTAAAACAAATAGAGTGTGTGTTTTATGTTTTGTGTTTTGTATGTCTTGTCTATGTCCCTTTTTCTTACAGGGCGCACCTTCACTATTAAGATGACAATATATGTCTAGTAGCTGCGGCCCACACACTTTTTTCTAGGTCACTGAGCCTCGAGTAATACGAATAGAGAATGGCTATTTGAAGGATATATTACTGTTACTTTTCTTTTGCCTTTTTTTCTAGGTTCGCCAAAGGCAGATACTGTATTGAAAAATGTTTAGGTACACATTATCCTTTATTTAATGGACTTTGTGTAGAAAAACGTGAGTAAGGTGGGAATTTGACCCACACAAGAGGTGATGTACATTGTATTTCATAAGAACCTCTGAGCACAACCATTTAAGAGTGCCAGCTCGGGGGCCCATTACATTTTTTGATTCCACCCCACGAGCCAGGTACTTTTTAAACCATCACTATAGTCACTTCAAACCCCACCACTCACTCACTTTTACAAAATACCTCACACACACCTCACATAGTCATTGCAAAAAGTGCTCCCGCGTAGTAGTAGGTAGCAGCATGCCGCATCCCGTAGAGGGGTTCGAAGTCCCCAATGATAAAGCATTACACCAAGGGTCTTTTTGGTGTGAGAGGGGTATTTAAAGAACACTACGTGCTCCCCACCATTGTAGGGACCACCCACACCCACTAGTGGATTCCTTCTGTTTATAAAACACTCTGATCTCAAAGCAGAGAAGCAGCCCCTCTCTGTTTGACGGATTTGCAGGGCCTCCTGGTGCACATCCTGCCATGAACAGACAAAAGGGAAATGTTCTAGCCTCCCTTTCATGTATTTAATCATGGGAGCAGTGAGTGAGTTCACTGAGAGACGCTGGGTGCTGGATGCAGTAAGGTTGCTTGTGCGCTTTAGCGCACAGTTTACAGGAAACATAGGGTACACCTGATGGCTCAATATTGTTTCAGTCAATATCTGTCTTTTTTTTATAAAAAGTTTAGTCAGTAAGCAAGTACACGTAATATATTTGTCCATAGCAAGGTCCTTTATCTATAGAATTTCACCAAGGCGCATAACTGAGATGAGATTTCTTGCTACAAAATGGCATTCATTTTCTATTTGTAATCAAATAAAGATGTCTCTATATAATGAGATATAATTCTTGACTATCAACCGAAACACAATAAAAATGACTTAGGTCATTTTAATAAAAAAAAAAAAAAAAAGTTTAATATTGTATGCTTCAATAACAACTCAATTTAAATTCAAATTTTTACCAATCACGAAATTTATAACATGAAAAAACATATGGGAACTTTATCTACACATTTCTACAACGATATTTTAAACAAAAAAACTATTTTTTAAATACAACCAACAAAAGATGTGACATATTCAGCCCTTTAAATTTCTTTGAAATTCATTGTAACGCTATATATTTTAACATTTAGTTGGTAAAAACTGTGGGGCATATTATCAAGCAGGGCGTTAAAATTATCGCTGTTGTAGCGGCAGAAAACTGTCCAAAGCGTCGATAATGGGCTTGATAATATACCCTGGAGAATTCCAATAGAAACCCATGTTAACACCAGAACATGGGTTTCTATTAGAATTCACAAGGCCATATTATCAAGCCCATTATTGCTGCTTTAGCGGCAGTTTCCTGTCACAAAAACAGCGATAATTTTTAACGTCCTGCTCGATAATATGCCCCCGTATGACTGTCTGTGCTGCCGCCGGGGGGGCCTCAGTGAGAGGATTGGGGTCTTGAATGCATTCTGGATTAGCAGGAGGCAAGGGCAAAAAATCTAAAAGCAGAGTACCAGCTACTCTCAGCTGGGCACTCCCAACAGGGATACTGACTGTACACAATGCATAGGACATTCCCGTTCCCACAGTACGAATCATTTATGGTACATACCGAAGTCTTTGAATTTGCACATGCATTTGCTTTTTATATTTAAATGTTCTTACCTTCTTTTCTAGGTAAGAGAGGACCAAACTGATCACTTCCTTGGGTTCCCGGATCATGTATTTTTGATAGAGAGATGCATGTTTCTCTGTTTGAAAATATTGACAAGTCATCTGCAGTTCAAACGAAAAAAAAAATACAAAAGCCATTAGGTCTAGTCCTTTTGGGTACATGCAAGAAATAGTTTTTGGCTAAGCTCTGTGCTTATCTAATGCTTTTGTAGTGTAGATATGTGCTATGTTTAGCTGTTTAGCTGTGTAGGGCTACATTGGTTTCAGGAAGCCGAAGCTGTCTCACCCTATAGCATTGTGCTGTGCAGCATTCCAAGTTGCAAATATAAATGTCTAACGAAGGAAACTTGATGGTAGATCCAAATTAAACCTTAGAAATACTGGCAACCTAAATAACATGCTTTGCTCATTTGAAAACATACAAGCCAAAAACAAGAGGAACGCATTTAAATGTCGTTTCAGTAAGCATCATTTTTATTAATTGAAAGGCAAACTGTGAAAACTCAAAAATCTGTGCTCTCTGGCGATCCGTAGAACAATAAACCCCCTGAATCAATGTATCTATGAGATGAAAATAAAACATCTAAACCATCCTTAATCATCAGAAAAAGCTCTCTTTTCAATGGTTAAGCACATTGATATGATATCTCTGGATCTAAGTCGAACAGACTGCCACTTTTTTTAGACTAAATATCCCTTCACAGTGGCCAGCACCGATGTTCTGACACAACAGATCTGAACATTATAGAAAGTAAATTCCAGCAAGGGCAATCAGAATCACCAAAACTCTCTGGAGTTAAAATGTGTGAAAAACGGTTGCATCATTGGAAGGCAAATTGCAGATTCAACGTCCTGCTCAAAAACAATGCATCCCAAACTTCTTCTCCAGAGAAAACACTACTGAGCAAAACTGGACACAAAGTTGAATGTCTGTGGTGGTGAATAGATTCATATCCAGATTTCTCCACACACATACATCATTCTGAGCGGAGGACCCACATGTGATTCTTTAGTGTTTCCCTGCTCAGGTAGTCTGCTGTCTTGTTCTTCTCTTCATGGGAAGCGGCTGACATCCTAGTTTCCGAGGTTATGGCCCAGTGCGACAGACCTAGGACTTCAAACCAAACCAAAGCGGCCACAACCCAAAACCTTTGCTGATTGTAGCACATGATTCTGGATTGTTCATTAAGATATACATCTTTCTGTATAAGATATCCCGCGGGACTAGGCAGGGGTGCCCCCTTTCTCCCCTCCTGTTCGCCCTGGCAATCAAGCCCCTCCCTGAAAGGATCCGCCAGGGAGGTGACGGGATTGGTTCGTGTATGAAAGGGCGATTGCATCCCTTCTCTTTATTTGTTGACAACTAGTTGCTGATATACTTGATAGAAGTAGCCACTGGCACTTCCACGTCCATGGAAATCCTGGATGACTTTGAGCTTCTTAAGGGCCATCCGGTCAACAAAGCTAAGACATATCTGTTCCCAATAGCAGGACCGTTGAACAGAACGGAGGCATTGATGGCCGACATGCTCTGGGCCCAGGGTACGTTTAAATACCTAGACATGCACATCTTCCCCTAATTGAATGATTTAAAAGAAAGGGACCTGGGCAGAGCATTGGGGTCGCTGCGTTCCTGTATACTTTTTTGGTGCACATTTCAACTACCCATTAAGGCCCAGATCATTCTATCTAAAATGGTCATGCTGCCTCTGCTATTGTATTTCTTTGTTAATCTCCCGGTCCTTATGCCAAGCAGCTGGTTCAGCCCCTTGAATGCCCTTTTACAGGACTTGGTGTGGGGAGACGGGCACTCTAAGGTGGCTCTTAAAATGCTACAATGCCCTTTGTTGGAAGGGGGATAGGGGTACCAAACTTTGAACTTTATATGCTCGCTGCTCAGCTACAGTGGCTATCGCAGTGGGTAGAGGGAGTAAATGAGGAGGGCACATGCTTATCTCATCCGGAGTCCCATCCCAGTCTAGTGATAGCAAAGCTACTAATCCCAGCAATGCCCGCCCCTTATTGCACACAGCCTTCCAAACTTGGAGGCAGTGCCAAAGAAAGGAGCAGCGGTCCACCAGGTACACCCCCCATGTTGACCCTCGTGGGGTTACCACATGGCAACCCCCAAGTTATATTCACAAGCGAGCAATTGGCTCGTTGGTGAGCCGTAGGGTTGGACAATGTTGGGGATTGCTACCTGGACAAAGTTCGTCTCCCATTTAAATAGCTGATCGAGGACTGTGGACTTCCCCCAGGACAATATATACAATATGAGGCCCTGATGCGCTTGTTTGTACAGTTATAGAAGAGAGAGGGAAGAACCGGAAACGCACCCGGTACTACATGCCTTATTTACCCTTGGTTCAACAGGTCATCTAATAAAATGGCTATATGCCATGCTGCAAGCAATGGCCATGGGTCCCGTGAGTAGGTTAAGGGCAAAATAGAATAGAGTCGGGGCAGAGAACTTACGCATTCAGAATGGTGCAGGGTCTTGTATTATCCTACAAAGATCTCCCGCAATCTATGTTTAAAATACATGCAATTAAATTGTACACACATGTCTACATGACACCTCCTCGCCTTAATGTGACTTGTGGGAGGGGGAGCCCGACAATGCCCCAGATGCATGCATTTAGATGCAGACTTTGGCCACATGATGTGGCCTAGCCGGGGCCTGCTTCCCTTCTGGGAGGCAGTCCTGGGCAAGTTTAGGGTGGTCCTCGGCAGGACGTGGCCCCCACAGTGCAGACTTGTATCCAAGGTCTCTTCTCTAGGCTCCCAAAAGGCCAAAGTTGGGAATAGGCTGATAGATCTCACACTGTCCCTCGCTAAGTGCAGAATAGCGATGAAATGGAAGTCTCCAAGGGGGCCTCAGATCGAAACTTGGAATGGGGATGTCATCAGGTAGGCTGGGCAGAAGACAGACCTCTCAGCTGGGAAGAGTCCAAGAGATTGCAGAAGCACTCAGTGGCTGAACAATGGAGAGAGGCACTAGCAGCATGGGAGACACCTGTGGATACTGATAGCGAGGAGGCAGGGCCGAGACCAGGGGCCTGTCCTGGGGGCGGTAGGCATGGCAGTCCGGTGCAGTCCATAGAGGGCCCTAAGTGTTGACCCAAGTGATAGTCGATCATGAGTGCTTTTCAGTTGGAGTTCTGACGATCAGGCGAGTAAGACATGGAAGTAATGGGGAGCCCATGCCCCCCCCCCCCCCATTTGGACTCACTAACGTTCTTTTCACACTATAACTTCTCCCTCAGGTGGTTCTGTCAATTATTATTCACCCCTCTCCTCTGAACAGGTTTTGTTTTCTTTTTAACTTTGTTTCCCTTTTGGGTATAAGGTTTATACTCAATAAATAGAGTAGCTCAAACGATTACGAATGGTATGCAATGTTGAAAAACACCCATTTACACGTTGTTGTAAACAGATATCAGTGAAGCAGGTACTAGATAATATGGTCACTACGCAAAAATGTTAGTAATTTCTTGGACCACTGTTAAGAAAGCTAGTAGGCGGGGTGCAGGCTTCTAGGTGATTCGGTTCTGCTCCTAGGAAATCACTGCAATGGAAACTGTCACTATTACCAGTGGATCAATGTCTGTAACAATCTATGATACGATTTAAACGTCATTTAATGTGTATTCATGTGACGAATCATACCAAATACCAATAAAAATATGTCTTAAAAAAAACATATATACATCTTTCTGTAAATCAAAAGAATGGAGAATGAACTAAATAGTTACCCCTTTTACTAATACATCAATTACTTACAAATGTAATTCTTAGTTTGAGTGGTGACCAGAGTGAGGCGTCTTTTCTGAAGACTACCCACCTCTGTCTTGTCTTAGTTGATCTTCAGACATTTGGCCTTCATTCAGTTGGCAACTTTGGACATGCATGTGGTGAACTTTATCTGGGTGTTGGACGTGTCATTGGAGAGAAGAGGATTTACTAGGTGCCATTGAAATGATTCAGAGGCTGTGGGCAATGTTGGCAAGTGGTGCCATGTAGACATTAAAGAGTGTGGACAAAGTGAGTATCCATGAGGGACTCAGTTGGAGGGAGGAAATGCGTCTGTAATCAGGCTGACAGCCTGAGTGCATTAAGTGAGGAAGGAGTTGTTCCATTGGAGAGCTGGTCCATATAGGCTAGTTTCATGGAGTCATTGGATAAGCATTGACTAAGAGATGTTGTGTACCGTGGTAGATATATCAAGAAGGATAAGTGTTGTTGTGCCTCCCTTGTCCAAGAGAAAGCAGATGTCATCTGTGGTGGTGATGAGGATGGTTTTAGTGCTGGGATTGAGCCTGACTCAAGATTGTGAAGAGTCCAGTATGTGGTTGTCACTGCATTCAGCTCTCAGTCATTTATTGAAGTGTTCTTTCAGTAGTGGATTAGGGTAGCAAGGAGATTGGCCTGTAGCCAGAATCTTTGGTACTGCTGAATGTTTTTTTTTGTCATGGGCATTATGGTGGAATTATTTCAGGTTTCAAAGAAAAGTGGCAGTATTCAGGGTGTCCTTTGAATTTTGGTGTGATCGTGGAGCAAATGGGATCAAGTACTTTGGTGAAGATGAAATGGTGGCAGTGGTCATGAGTAGATGGAGAGCATGGTGGGAACAACTTCCATATTGGTGATGATGGGCTCGGATCATCAAAGGAACTGATGTCACTGTATAACTTTTTTTAGCAGATTGACAAATAAACATAATTCCCCTACATCCATCTCCATAGGAAATTACATCAGTACATTTCCCTGCGAGTTAAAGAGTTGGATTGCTGGTCCGCCTTAGAAATTGTATAATTTCTTGTACATTTCATCCTTCTTAAGTTGGAGGTAAAAATAGACCCCAAAGTTGTATCTGACCTAATTGGTCTTGCTACAGTGACTTATTTCAGATTCTTGAGGGCGATGGTCACTATTGCCCTTATCCCCCATTCTGTACCCAGAGATATATGGGTAGAGAGCGAGGCTTACAAAGGTGTAATCCAATATAGAACTTGTTGTAGCAGAATGATATGAATCAACTGGTGGAGAGTCATCCAGAATTCTTCTTTTTAATGCTTGGAGGTATAGGTGTTCTAGATCTGCAAGTAGGCAGATGTTGCAGTGTTTCTTCTTTCCATACAGTGTAGGACTCTTGTAAATTCCAGTTTGTATAGCTACCTCCTCTCCTTGTGGCAAGCCTATAATATATTGATTTAGGTCCCATGTCAAGAGAAACCTTGGATTTGCCAGCTCTTTAACATGCTTTGCTACTTGCTTTACAAGTTCTATTGAATCATTTGCTTTGCGTTTGGGGTGGACATACAAGTTAATTAAGCACACCTCCATTCCTTCGTCCTTGAGGGAGATGGTAATTGTAACTGCTAATATTGCATTTGACGTCGAGCCCGTGAGAGTTGTTAAAGGTATGCTTGTTGTAGAGACATAGATGGCCAGCCAAACAGAACAGTGGCCAAATCTACCGATCCGTGTTACTGGTATAGCAAAGCAAATGTAACCCTCAATATGCGGAGTAGCCATAAGCCATGTTTCCTGTAGCAAAATTATGTCAAAGGTTGTAACATAGTGCAAGAAGTCTGGATCCTCCATTTTTGTTGCTAAGCCATTTATATTCCACAAGCATAATCTAAGAGGGGACTCATGTACCCTACAAAGGATTCTTCTGTCTTGTGAATCGCATCAATACTCCTCTGTGCATGTAAATATGGTGCTCGATATTGCTTCCTTGTTGAGACCTTGGCTTGTTATAGCAATTGCCCACAAAGATGCTTCTTGTCAGTCCCAATAGCTGCAATGCAGTGGGAGGTTCGTATTCTGAAGGAACTGAATCTCAATAGATGTCTTAGCCACCTACGTTTTGAAGGTCTCATGCGCTGAATTAAGGCAGATTTATTGTTGGAATGAACAGCGCCTTTGGTCTGCTCAATTTCTTGAAATCTGTTTTCACAGTGGCAATGGAAGGCCAAATTGAGCTATCAAGCATCCCACTCTGGGGAGGAAAAAGCAAATCTTTAAAGCAAGTTACGAGCTGTGAAACTGTTACAATGTATGGTATTCCAGCTAGCCAATCACAGCAGTCTTGGTTATTTAAAACAAGATAGCTACTGTTAGAAAGCAAAGTTAAAGTAGGCGTTATTGCGGGAACAGGTTTACCTTTTAAAACGCATACAACAAGGGAATTACCTGAAGCAGAATCACAGTCCGCCCCTGTCAGGAATACTTTCCCTCCCTTAAACATCTGTAGGTGAAGGTCAAAGACCACAGCTCATGCAGAAGTGTGCTACCCAGGGGTTTGAAAGCAGCCTAGCGGGAAATGCTTCATACAAGAGGTGAACTGAAACAACAAAAAAGGTAAATATATAACCCCATGAATTAACCAAGCTGCAGATTCAGTTTCCGCAACAGAGAAAGGCAAAGGGTCTCATTTATCAATGGGTAAAACAGTGTATATTGCATCTTTCATGGATATAAACTGCTGTTTGTCAGTCAAATTGAATGGCAAAAATAAGGCAGATGCATTCAAATGATCCAATGGTACTTTTCCCATTTTTAAAGTCTGTAAAGTCCATGTGAATTGCATTACAAAATGCAATTAATTTTGACCATGATATAACACTAGCACATCTTTTTGTACAATATCATAACAATGACAGACAAAACAATATTATCTAAGTTATAAATGCGGTAAGAAAGTGTGTTAATGCTATTATTAACTACAGCAAGGACTTTCTCCAAATTCGCCTGGTTTATGTGACGCAAATGGAATGCTGCTTCCATTTGTGAAAGTTTCCATATTTCATTGTAAGCTGCGTAAATCATTCTCTTTGTTCTCAGAACCCTGGGTACCAAGACAAAGTCGGCCAAATCAATTTTACAGGATAACAAATATAAGTGTGGTTTAACGGACGATAGTGTAGAGTGCTGCAACCACTATTGACATCATTGACCCACTGAATAGTTGGTTACTGAATGTTTGTTTGAAAAATGTGGATCGGGTCTATCCTTTGTGCAACCAGGAGTAGTGTTATTAAAATGTAGTTGGCAGGCATTTGAATTTATCTGCCATACCAGCCACTCAGAAGGATCCACTTCAGAGATATTAAAGGTGTTATTTTCAAATAAAGCCTGAGAGATTTCACTGGAGTAAAGTGTATGCAAGCTCCAATTTTGATATTCAGCTAAAGATGGAATGGCAGGGGCGTTCACATTTTTTGTAGTTTCCAAACCAAAGCAAGTAGTTTGGCACACCGTATCATTTAAAAATAATATTTGTGCTGGGATCAGGCAGGCCCTATGTAAGGCTTCATTGGCTCAGACTTGTCAATTTGTGGAACCCCAGATAGATTTCAAATCAGTGGTAGCCTTCCAATGATCATAGCTTCCGACTGACAGATCATGTCTGAACAAATTTAAATAAACTAATTTTGTATGGTTCAACATAACTTTGGGAGAGGAAAAAATATTTAATTCAAAACAATAGAACTCAGGTTTCGACCTATCAAAATCTGTAAAGTAAGTTGATTTAATTCTCAGTTTTTTATCAAGCTCCCTTTCAACGGTGTTGGCCAATGTTCCCGATGTGTGTAATTAAAAACAGGTTGTAATTTTTTTGTTTTATTTAGGAAATGGTGCCCATAATGTTGATAACATAATAAATCGGCATAAATGGCAGAATTTAAATATAGATCTTCAGCATTAAAAGCAGCATAATACTTGGATCTGAAAACAAAGATTGTATTGTATGCACATCCCAATCATCTGAATGTATATCATGCTTCACTACATCACCCATGGACACACGAAAGAAGTAGGGTACATTAATAATCTCCGTCGGAGCAGGGACCTGAAAATCCACTTTATCCCAGACTATGCCATTTGCAACTGGGAATGGTGAAATGTTAGCAAGAGACTGGTCATGCTTCATTATGTAGGAAGATTAGTGGGGAGCCAAAATACCATCAACCAAGTACACAGCAGAGCAGAGCGTTCTGGTAAGTAGTGACCATTGATGAGCAAGGAAAACGCTGTGACAAATCCAATCGACATAAATGGAAAAATCAGGATCAGTATCAACCAGATGTATGTCCAAGGAAGTACTAAGTAAGTCTCTTTAAACCAGGAGATATAAATACTTAATTTTGTAGGGCCAAGTGATGAGGTGGAGGGCGAGTCATAAGCAAAGCTGGAATGGTGCAATGGACTTTCAGGAAAACCATGCAAAGACTCGCTTGTGGGATAAACATATTCAGTTTCCTCATTGCAGGAGGTAGCTGGTGAGACAGGCAAATGGTCAGCAATAGCGTTCATCTCGTTGGCAGTGTCATTTTGCGTGGTGACACATACGCCAACCCCCAGATTCCCAGAAATTGCAGGACACAAAACAGCTGGAGTCACACTATTCAGAATCGGCTAGGTGTTGTAACTTGACATTGTCCACGGAGATGTATCTGTTGTCTTTGCGAACAGTAAGCAGTGGTAAAAAGACATTAAAGGTACCATTCAAGCCAGGGACTTGAATAAGAGCACGATAAGAGGAACCAAATTCTCTTTTGTTTTCCAACTTCTCTCAGACCAGGTATCCAACTTTAGGAAGCCAGGCGACCACCAGAGTCAGTAGTACTGCGTCAGTGGCAGAGGGTAAATGTTCTGTTGTAAGACTGTCACAGGTCTCCTGTAAGTCCTGTTACATAGTAGAATGATTATCTCCAACAAAAGTTGCTCCAGCTGCCGCCATGTCTACACCATCAAGGTGTGGCACAAACATTTTGATGCCAAAGCGTATTTCGTAAGGGGTCTGCCCACCCAAAGGTCTTCTAGGGAGATTATTAAGTGCATGTTGAACATCATACAAATGGGCCATCCAGATCCTGCCAGTACCTAAGACTCTAGCTGTCAAGGATTGCTTTAAGTCACAGTTTATTCGCTCCACAATTGAATTGCCATCAGGCCTGTATGGAGACAAAAACTGCACCAGTACCCCTAAAGTATTCATTGCATCCTTGTACACCTTCTGCAGCGGTGTTGCCTGGGCTATCAACCACTCTAGCGACAAACCTGCATGGTTGTACTCCAGCAACAGAGCCTGATGGCTATGCGGCTGAAATAAAGAGAACCTTCTGCACCAACCTGCATCTGGACCAAAATGGCGGAGGAGAGGAGGGACCCCCTCAAACCTTCATTTGAACAGAAACTCCTGTAATGAATGTAATTGTGTGCTCTGAGGCAAAACCGGTCTTCAGCTCTTAATATAATTATCATTGGATTTGTCAAACACCTTGGCCAGGCTACTAGCCGGAGTGGAAACATTAACATCATAACCACGGGCTATCCTGGCACACTGGGTGGGGTTCCAGAATGCACACACACACTTTTTAAAGCAGCTAAATTTGCACGTTGATCTACTGCCCATGACCTTTTTCGAACAAATCTGAATATAATCTACTCTTCAAGCAGGTCACTGAACCATGGAACAGCCGGATCTCAGTTTTTAATATAATTCTTCGTAAAACAATCAGTCCTGCTCCCCTCCCCCCCAACTTTATTAGCCCATTTAATCTCGGAGTGAAATTCTTAAAGAAGTAAACTGTTTGGGCCCATGATCTATCAATATTGTAACATAGAAAATATTTTCCCTGACACAATAATAAGAATTTGCAGCCACATGATAATGAGATGTATGGAGTATAGCTTTTAATGTGCTTCAATTAACACACCTCTAGAATGACCCACATTACTCTGTAGAGGCAGGTGTAATGATGGTATTGGAATAATAATCACCCTGATTTGTATCCTCTGTGTTTCCAAACTTCACAACACCAAATATCCTAAGTTCCCATGTAAATTATTTGATAAAATAGTCAAATTCCAGCTTATATTCTCTTTTGTCCATTGCCCTACAGTTTAAATACAGCTGCACCGTTCATACTTGTGGAGCAGGAAACACATGAGAAAAGTACAACTTACGACTGCAGTGGGTTTGTCTTCCTCTTGGCCAGCAGCCGCTGCAGTGGTGGATGGAAAGCGAGTGATGATGATGAAGGCAGCTCCTTAGTGCTTGGAGAGTTCCCCGCGTGCAAAGCGCTAGAGTCTGTCCGAAGGAAGGCACTGAGTCTGGGAAGTGAACACAGGGTCTGTAATAAAAGCAGTAGATGTTGTTTGCATAACAAGCCTAAAGGAAGAAACGGTTATACAGGCTAGTGCTTGTTTAGAGAGTTATGCAACAAGATGTGGGAAACTAAAGTTATGTTATGAACATGCACAGTTTGTCGCCTCTGGCATAAGGAAACCGACCATAAAGAACACACACATCAGGTCAGCTCAGGTCAGGCCACGGTAGCAACTCAGACAGGGGCTAGGATTGGGAGAGGACAATGTTCACATTTTTCGAAAGGACAAATGATCTTCCATCACCCTGAGGATGAGGGGGAGAGCCTTCCCTCCTGGGCGCTGCAGCTGGAAAATTGCCAGCTTCCTGCACTGAACGTCTTAATCTTGAAGACTCCTCTCTGCAATGTGAACACCTCACCCCGTGTCAGCACTAGCACTAGTTTTAATCCTGGTCCTTCATTTGACATGTTAATGTCTCCAGGCGCTGCCCTGGTTTCATTACAATAAACCCATCAAACTAACATGCAGTATTACTCCTTTGTAGGTTACACAATGATGTGTAGGTTAAAAGCCCAGGCCTGGGAACAGTGCCACTAATGACACGAAGTGAGGCAGACACCCTAGCCTCCAGGGGCTGCCAGGCTTGAGAGGCAAAGAGAACTGAATGCATTGGCTATTGCACACTGGTCTTCATTTGCATCATTCAGTGAGTGAAACAGATTGTAATTAAATCTAAGTGACTGACATCCAGAGAAGTGTCAAGCAGTCTATTTTCAAACATATGGAAGAGATGAGCAGTCTGGTTATAGAATTTAGGCTAGATTGAAGAGGTTAAAGTGATGATTGAGGAATACTTGCTGGAATGTCAATGTCAAATTCCAGGTGGCTCATGATTAGAGCATGTGCTAAGTCTTTAAATGAGTAGGAGACAACTGTGACTAAATAAGTGATGGAATGCACTGAAAAATCTTCAAAGAGATGATGCGCAATCGAACCTGAATAAGAAGGAAAGCAAGTTGATAATGCATTGCAACATGATAGACAATGGCCTTAACTCCCTGGAAGAATGGAACAGCATTAGCTTCTTTTAAGTGATGTAAAGACATGGGGCCCTTATTTATGAGGCCTTGCGTCAGTTCTGCGCCGCCGGTGCGTCACTTTTTGTGACGCACTAGCGGCGTAAAAAATGCGCCTTGTTGCGCCATATTTAAAAAGTGACGCATCTAGGTAGATGCGTCACTTTTTAAACCCCTGCGCCACATTATACCTGTGTCAGGTATAATGTATGCAGAGGGGGCGTTCCCCCGCAAAAAGCCTCGTAATAGTGACGCAGTGAAATCTATGAGATTTCACTGCGTCACTTTTAGGACGCTGTTGCGTCAAAATCTTGCGCCTGCCTCACAGCAGGCGTAAGACTGACGCAAGCCCTTTCACATGGGGCTTTCCCCATGTGAAAGGACGCATTGCTGGAGTTGCGTCACTTTTGTGACACACTCCAGCAATGCGTAACTTTTGCGCTTACAGATACGTCAGAAATACTGACGTATCTGTAAGTCCTTGCGACATGATGCATCATACATTAAATATGACGCATCATTGGTGTTGCAAGGAGTGCGCACTGAAAAGTGACGCATCGCTGTTTTCACGCAGCGATGCGTCACTTTTCATAAATGAGGCCCCCAGATTATTCTTCGCATGGCTATTACTACTTTTGTAATATTCCTTAATCATACACACCCAGCAGCTATGTTCACCTATCTGAAATAAACATGCATAACACCTCCAACAAGTACAATGCTTAGATTAGTTAATAACACTCAAGTCTAATAGGTGCCGGAATTGGGCTTCCTCTTAGATAAACAAATCAACTAAAGACAGCTGAGGACCTATTGCATAATTGCACATATAACTGCTCTGTGATATCGAGAAAATCACATTACTGCAAGAAATATCATAATTCCTAATAGAGTGAGGCTATAACTTGACTTATTCGAGCATCGGACCCATTGCTCGATCATTAACTTTATGTTCTTGCTTATATGTGCCTCTGCCTTTTCAGGTTAATACTTAGGAGAATGTGGTAGGCTGTTCTGCATTAAATTGCAAATATATTGAAGCATTTATATCCCTTGAGTGTTATTTTACTCTTTGAGGTGTCATGATAGTGGGAGTTAAGTCTTTCTTTTTTGTAAACATCTGTCAAGATTTACAACTATTGACCTGCAGTTTATGATAACAATTCGCCCCACTCCTCCAGACTTGGTCCTGCCTGTTCTAGGGTCAATACATAGGCTTCTCGGGGGCAACACTGTCAGGGTTCTGAATTGTATGACAGCGGTATCACAAGCGGGTGTTCTCAGGCATGTTAGGAGTGCAATAAATGTAAATTAAATCTATGCTTTGCTATTTTATCTTTTCATTTTTGGTCAATTATGGTGGGGTTTTTCAGTGTTTTCAAATGATTTCAATACCATAAAAAACAGTTATCAGTGTTTACACATTTTTTCACCAATAAATACAAAAGAAGTAGTATATTTTCGGTGTTTATAGAATATTTTTCTTTTATTATTGCTTACTTTCTACATTGATAGTGCAAGGTATGTAGAGAGTGTACATACAGTGCAAATGAGGTCCAAATACATTTTTATGAATCTGACTTAATGTGGTACACCATACAGTACTTCTTCAGTGAGTCTTTGATCATGCAACTTCACTCTTTCATTCCCATGTAAACTTGTATCTGTGAAAAGGCCCTCTCAACATTGGCAACTGAGATGGTAAATGCCAAAACAGCCAGTACACAATTTGCCAACTCTGGCCACGGACATAGCTTTCCATGCCATTACTAGTGCACCTGAAGATTGCGATTCCCAGGGACAGTTTCTGCAACAAATGCGTTGAGCAGGGCACATATGCCCTAAGAGTTATTGAAGCAGTCAAACATGAAGCACCACATTTGAAAGTCCAACGAACATTCCCATTTACGGAAGGGATCTAGAAGTTGTGCAGAGTACTACAGTGAGGCTTCATGGTAGGTGAAGGAACATTTCTATGCATCAATGCAAGCCATTTCTCATACATTGTAAAATTACATTTCCTGAATTGCTCCTGAACATTTCATTGCTTACCAAGCGGCAAGCACTCTAACGTGAAACATGTTGCAGTGCCAAAGTCACTAAAAGTGTTGCCCAGCCTACTCTCAAGGAGATGTTTCACATCTACATCAATTATGCTGAACACTTAGGGGTCAATTACAATTCTGTTCGGAATGGCTCCGAATCAGATTTTGATTTGCCGAATCCAATTCAGAACCCTTGTTTCCTACCAAATCGTACACAGTTCCAACCGAGAAATTACGATGCCTGTAAACTCTTGGGCTGTCCAAATTGATTCCTAAAGTCATTTAGACAGGTCGTGTCTTTCTGAGCCGAATTGTACAGCCCTATGGTCTCAGTTTGCGATTGAGTAATTACGATGACCGATTCGGAGAGCCGTTCCAAATCGATTCATCTGGAACAAATTGGCTACCGGAATCTGTCTTTGGGGGCCCTAAGCAGGCCCCCGTCACCCGCGGCCTCCCGAATTGGGCCCGTTGGAGTGCCAAAGGTACCCCCTTTCCAATCGTGCACAATGTGGCAGGTACCATGGGGTGCCCGCCACAGGGTGCATGATTTTACCCAACCATCCCTTTTTTTGAAATGGAGCCTGTGTATTCATTCAGAACACAGCCTCTTATTGAAGTCAATGGAAGTCCAACCAAATTGTATCCAGAAGCATCCAAATAGCTCGGTCGGACTCTCTCGCTTTGAGTTGTTCGGAAATCATTCCGGGACCGATTTGGTAGGAATGCTTTCCGTACAATATCATAATCGGCCCCTTAGTAGACAATGGTGTTTTCAGACTCTCATTTTTTTATTATGTCCACTACAGCAGTCATGTTTTCTTGTAAAAATCTAAGAATGCAATTATGTGTACTCTTTTCACATTGCTATCAATATGCGACTGCATTTCTTGCCTTTGGCATCATCACTCATCAAAAACGTCTGTAAGTGGTTACCTCATGGATACTATATCATTCACAGCCTCTAGGACTAAGAGCCACCAGTTAAATGACACATTTGAGATGACTCTTTGTTTGATGCCACACAAAGCACAAAATCAGAAGTATTTGCGTTTTAGTTCCTGTACAAAACAAACCAGTGCACCAGGATGGACTAAAAAGTCAGAAGCATTCTTCATGAACTCTGAAGATTGTAAAGATGCTTTCAGCATACCATCTAGCAAGTGGCAAGGATCTCTTAGAGAAAAGCATTCCAGCTCAAGGATCGATTTTGACAGGCCTATTGCGGTGATTCTGCACATATACATAACTATGCACAGGAAACTAAGACCTCAGTATATTGTGGTGTACCAATCTATCACCTTAGTCCCTAAAATCCCAATCCGACCAGCTATAGTGTCCCATTTGTTCTCTGGCATATCAGTGAAACTTCCAATGTTTAGACAACCCAGAACAAGACACTCCCAACTCTCTCAGGAATCGCGGGAGCAAGACATCTCTTTCGCTCACTCACTCATACTTGTGCACAATAAGAGTAATCAGAGACACGGTGTAGTTTAAAATGTTTATTTTAACTAAGGTGCTCAATGGTACAATACACATGACATTACTAGCAGCAAAATGCATAAACACAATATAGTCAGCATTGTTACAATTCCATACAATACAAACAGGAATATCATTTAATAAAGACAGTGGAAAAGGGCTACAGTGCTTTGCCACCCTCCCTGTGGTAGCAATTAGTTTATTACAAAAAAGAAGACCTCTGGGCTTTGTCAGCAGACCCCATACATCAAAGCTTAGATGAAAGGTTTACATCTCTGGACAAGCACAGCTCTTCTCTCTTGAAAAGTGTCCCTCCAAGTGTGTATAACCTGCCTGCCTGCAATATTAAAAGCACTCGACTTTCAGTGGTGCAGCTGTGTTGCGTGTTGTGTCTAGGTACGAGGGACTGACCAGAACAGAATAACAAGGGGCATTGTTTTTTGACCATGTACATCGTGTGCAGACTAAACCCCAGAGAACAGTAGAGAACATGAAAAGCAAATAGTTCTTATGTGAAAGGCACAGGCAGAGTTTTGCAAAAACAAAGTCATGTAGTAATGTGCGCAAAAGCAGCATCATGGCAACCAAGCTTCTGCTAACTTAGCAATGTCGACAATGAACCCACTTTCCACACTACACCCTCCCCCTGGTATGGCCATAGCATATAGACTTAGTGCAAAAACAGAGTTTAAAAATTGTGAGCAGAGTTAAAAAAGCATCTCCAATTGATACATTGTGAGAGTAAAAAATGAAGAGAGGGAGAGGAAAAGAAAAACCCATCTAGGGAGAAAAAAATCCGTAGAGCAACGTATGGCGCGCCAGCAAAAATAATCTATCAGAGTGTATGAGCAACAGAATGCAATACCCTCCAAAAGGACATCATTGTCGATGGTAGAAAAAAGGGACGCCGTTCCATCCAGCAAGCCGAATGAACACGCGTGTTCCTCACAGTCGGGTGCCTCCATTAGCATTGCAGGATAACATATGTGATATTCGATGTAACTTCGAAGTAGGAGATACTGTGCAGCCTCACAGATATCCCATTGAGCCAAGACTCCAAGTACAGCCACATGCGCCATAAGGCCTATCCCAGAACAGTCCGACTCATGGGCCACTAAGGGACCCAGTAACTGGTCGAAATCCAGGTCTGGACATGACGTATTGGAGAGGCATAAATCCAACGCCCATGTAAACGAACATTGCAAACATGAAAAGACTGGTTGCACGCAACTGAAATACACAAAGCAGAAGGACAACCCATAAGACATGCTGAGTGTTGCCAGTGGCAATGTACTGAAGCATACATGCATAAGATCACAGAACATTTTCAGCCGGCCTGGTCTGTGCAGGACTGCAAGGTGAGCAGCCATTGTGAAGCAGGCACATTAGAAGCAGGTATCCAGCAGCTAATGCCAGTATTAAAGCAAATCCACCAAAGATGCTGGAAAAGATCGAATGAATGAATGCCAGTATTACACTAAAAATTGTCTGAAAAAAGTGACAAGGCCAGAGCCGGCAGCTTTAAAATAAATGTGCAATGCAGTGTGTAACAGACGCATTGAATATCTGGAGAATGAGTTCCCCAAAATGTAGTTGGGGGTTTCAAGTTTCTTTATTTTTGCGTAGTTAATTAAAACCATTGTAATATAAATACTTAAAACAAAAAATAACATTTTCAACAGACAATCAGTGTGATTTCATCCACCTTTGCTGTCTTTTTGATTTTTTAAATTATAAAAGGAAATCTTGAAATATAAACCAGTTTAAACCAAAAAGTCGAAAATTCTTTTCAATATGAAATCATAATTAATTGTAATCATGATGAATGTCATTAGGTAGCTGGATACTGTAAATTACAGTCTCATATTTTTTAGCTCCAGCCATGCATTCCCTTTTATCAGGTCATATTAAGTATGTAGTTCAAATTATCTCAACTTATTACGAGGATTATCACTGTACTGCTGGTGGCATGTCCTTGGATTCTTCTCTCTTAGGCCATATTCCCGTCAACAGGACAGCCTGCAGTGTCAAGGCCTAATAAAACCTTTGGTGTTTTGGGCATTTTATTGTTCAGCCAGTATAAGGTATTTTACCACTCTGCAGTTTAGTTGTATATTTTCTGGATTTAAGCAGGCTAGCACTGCTTGCCTCCTAGTGCAGATGCCCTACACTACCTAAAGACCACTGCACTACCTGAACCCTAAAACACTACCCTCTACAGTAGACAAACACCACTGCACTACCCTGAACCCTAAATCTACCCCCAGCACGACCTCCTACAGTACCCAAGCACCACTGCACTACCCTAAACCCTAAAGCACTACCCCAGCACGACCCCCTACACTACACAAACACTACTGCACTGCCCTTAACCCTAAAACACTACCCCAGCATGATCCCCTACACTACATAAGTACCACTGCACTACCCTGAACCCTAAAACACTAACCCCAGCACGACCCCCTACACTACACAAACACCATTGCACCGCCCTAAACCTTAAGTCTACCCCAAACACGACCCCCTACACTACCCACACACCATTGAAATACCCTAAACCCTAAAACACTTCCCCCTACATTACACACAGCCCACTGCACTACCCTAACCCTAAAACACTACCCCAGCATGACCCCCTAGACTACACAAACACCACTGTAGTACCCTAAACCCTAAAACACTACCCCCAGCACAAACCAGCAAACACTACCCAAGCACTACTGCACTAGCCTACACCCTAAATCTGCCCCCAGCACAACCCCCTACACTACCTAAATACCTCTGCACTACCTGAACCCTAAAACACTACCCTCTACAGTAGACAAACACCACTGCACTACCCTGAACCCTAAATCTACCCCCAGCATGACCCCCTAGAGTACCCAAACACCACTGCACTACCCTAAACCCTAAAACACTACACCAGCACGACCCCCTACACTACACAAACACTACTGCACTACCCTTAACCCTAAAACACTACCCCAGCATGATCCCCTACACTACATAAGTACCACTGCACTACCCTGAACCCTAAAACACTAACCCCAGCACGACCCCCTACACTACACAAACACCATTGCACCGCCCTAAACCTTAAGTCTACCCCAAACACGACCCCCTACACTACCCAAACACCATTGAAATACCCTAAACCCTAAAACACTTCCCCCTACATTACACACAGCCCACTGCACTAACCTAACCCTAAAACTCTACCCCAGCATGACCCCCACAGTACCCAAACACCACTGCGCTGCCTAATCCCTAAAACACTACCCCAACAAGACCCCCTACATGATGATTAATTCATGCAGTGCCTCGTTTCGTATCCTCCTTTACAAACATGTCTGTTTCCAATTTCACTTTCGCTTTTAGCATAGTTTGTTTCCGTGTCTTTAGGTTTGTAACGGATATTACTGCAGGCAGTTTGTGTAAACTTAGAAATTATTCAGAACTTGCTAAGCAGTAGCACAGTTGAACTCTGATAGATCGCTCGCCACTTAAACTGTAAGGCAGGTGTAAAAAGGGACGTGGCCTCGGGCCACCTCTCTGCAACGCAGATCTGTGGCGCTTACTGGAGGTACCTGGTGGGCTAGTTGGACCCCAGGGACCCTGAAGATTCAAGAGGACTTAATCCCCCAACTTAAAACTCGCCACGGGCGAGTTTGCACAGTGGTGAAGGAATGGGGCTGGGCCTGAAGTGACATGTGTCCAAACACGCCCTGTGACACATTTTAAGTTGGGGAATTAATTCCTCTTCAATCCTGAGGGCCCCTGGGGTCCAACTAGCCCACCAGGTACCTCCAGTAAGCGCTAGAGGCCTTCATTGCAGAGAGGTGGTCCAGGCAATGACCCTTTTTACACCTCTCTGCAACGATGCTCTGTGGCGCTTACTGGAGGTACCTGGTGGGCTAGTTGAACCCCAGGAACCATCAGTATTCAAAGGGACTTAGGGGCATATTATCAAGCCTGTGCGCTAAAATTATCGCTGCTTTATCGGCCGAAAACGGCCGATAAAGCGGCGATAATGGGCTTGATAATATGCTCTATCGAATTCCAATCGAAGCACATGTTAGATGTGAAGACATCTAACATGGGCTTCGATTGGAATTCCACAGAGCATATTATCAAGCCCATTATCGCCGCTTTATCGGCCGTTTTCGGCCGATAAAGCAGCGATAATTTTAGCGCACAGGCTTGATAATATGCCCCTTAATCCCCCAACTTAAAACGTGCCACGGGGCATGTTTCCACAGTGGTGAAGGGAGGGGCAGGCCTAAGGTGATGTGTGCAAACATACCCTGTGGTGCCTTTTAAGTTGTTGAATTGATTCCCCTTCAATCCTGAGGGCCCCTGGGGGTCAACTAGCCCACCAAGTACCTCCAGTAAGTGCCAGAATCCTCCATTGCAAAGAGGTGGTCTAGACCACGCCCCTTTTTACACCTCTGCAATGCAGCTCTGTGGCACTTATGTCATCAGTGATGTCAGTTGAGATGTCCTCAGTGATGTCATCAGTGATGTCACTGACCATGTCATGAATGATGTAATATGTGACATCATCAGCAGTGGATTGCGGGCGCGCGAGTTATAGTGAGTCCAACTAACTATAACATGGGAATGTCAATGGTTTTATATGAGTAAAATTTCCAGCTAACTATAACTGGTGTTTTTTCAGTGAATTTCAAAGGTTTTTTAAATGCTAATTCCTAACTATAACGAGTGTGAAACCTATGGTTTTTTCAGTGAATTTCAAAGGTTTTTTAAATGCTAATTGCTAACTATAACGTGTGTCAAACCTATGGTTTTTTTAATGAATTTCAAAGGTTTTTTAAAAGCTAAATCCTTACCATAACGAGTAAGTGAGGGAAGCGCAGTAAGGGAACGGGGGTGTGGGTGGGTGAGAGAAGAGTAGTGAGGTTACCTTATAAGTAATGTAAACTTAATGACACATTTTCAGTAAATTTAATATCTGTGAAAGAGAAAAAAAAGTAAGTTATAATATTTACAATATAGATTTTACAATACAAGAGGCAAAGCAGGAGATTAAAAGTCATAAAATGGTAGTAAGAGATAAAGTAGGAGTGAAGGACTCAGAAAGGAAAATAAAGGAATGGTGAAGGTCAGAGAGAGTGAAAAAGAAATAGAGGGAGAGCAAATTACTAAAAGGATAATGACATGGATACATTCAGTGACAGAGAAGAAGAGCAGGAGAGAGAAATGAAGTGAAGGTGAGTAAGATACTAAAGGAATGTGCATTAGGAAAACTAAAGGAAGAAAGGGGAGTAAAGAAAGGGGAGTGAGTGACAGGGAAGCAGGAGTGAGCGACGGTAGATTCATGACAATGAGGGATGGAAGGTGAGTGAGAGTGAATGTAGGGTCGTAAGACAGTGAGGGGACAAAGGGAGTGAGGGTAACAGAGAGGGAGTGAGGGAAGACAAGTGAGAATATAAGAGAACAGAGGGAGTGAGAGAAAGAGTGAGTAAACAGGAGTAAAGTGAGTAAGAGAAGGAGAATGACTGAGGGAGCAAAGGAAGGAAAGAAGGGGAAGAGAAGTGAAGCAAAGGGACTGGGAAAAGGTGAGTGCATGAGGAGAGAAAGAGGAAGGAGAGTTAAGGATGAGGAATGAGGATAACTGAGGAAACCAGAGTAAGGGAACAAGGGTGAAGGATGGTGAGTGAAGGGCAGTGAGGTTGAGGAAAGAGGGAAGATAGAGGGAGGATAAAAGCAAGTGAGCATGAGACAAGCAAAGTGAAGGAGTGACAACATAGAGGTAGTGAAGGAAAGAGTGACAGAAAGGGACTGAGTGAGAGAGCAAAGAAAGGTAAGTAAGGGAGTGTGAGTGAGTTATAGGGAGTGAGCATGATGGAAGAGGAGTGAGAGGACCGAAAGAGTGAGGCTAAGAGAGAGGGAGTGAGAGAAGGGGAGTGAGGATGTGAGAGCACAGAGGGAGTGAGAGAAGAAGTGAGTGAAGTGGAGTAAGGTGAGTGAGAGAAGGAAAATTATTGAGGGAGCAAAGAAAGGAAAGAAGGAGAAGGGGAGTGAAGTAGAGTGACTGACAGCTGGAAAGTGATGGATGGGAGAGATGGAAAAGGCAGTGAAGGAATGGAGAATGAGGATAAGTGAGGGAAGTGGAATAAGGGAAGGGAGGTGAGGGAGAGTGAGAGAAGGCCAGTGAGGGTGAGTTAAAAGGAGAGATAGAGGGTGGAAACAGGTGAGTGAGCATAAGAGAAGGGAGAATAATATATATTTGATAATACAAAATACAAAATAATTTGTACAACATGTTAAATGGTTTATTTTTGCTGTTCTCAGAATATATTGTATTTCACTTAAAACAGTGACTTCAATACTACTCATCATATGACAGCGGGCAAAAAAAACACAATCAAAATGAATGTGTTTAAAAAACCCATACAACGTTTCAATAAATAATGTAAAATTTAGAAAAAATATATCTTAACTCACTTTTGATCCACATACTTTTCCACGAGGCAAAATAGTATTTAGAAAGTCCTTTTCTTTGGAAATTACTCAAGAGTATTCTTAATCTCTCATTTACCCGAGTTTCTGAAAGAAAAGCTTCAACATCTTTTACATTATAAAACAATAGTTTTATTTCCACCTCTAGCTTACTTTTTATTAATATTTCCTATAATACTCACATCACACACTACGTGATACACTTATACTACCTCTATGAGAACTACATGTTTTTTATTATCTTCATCACTCTCACTCAGAAAGTAATTTTGAACAGCAAACTAAGTTTTATTAACTGCTCCAATCTTCATAGGCCAATTACCTTCCCTAAAATTTTGGATGTAAGAACACTAGGTAAGAATTTTGTAAGTCAGAAGGCAAACGTTGTTTGAAAGTCAATTGAGTATCATTACAGTGTTTCCAGCCTTCTTGACATTTTAATTAAGCTGTGTGATGTCCTGATGTTGTTGAAGGACCATCATGGTAAATAATTGCTCCCGTTGCAAAGGTTCTTCCTGAAATTGATAATTGAGAAGTCACAACATTTTTAATTAAAGTTGTCAATTTAGGGCCAGATGTAGGTGGACATTTACCGGCCGGTAACGGCCGATTTCAGCCGTTACCGACCGGTAAATGGGTTTTTGGGATGTAGGGGGCCAATTTTAACAAATCTGTAAATTTACCGAATCAGTAAATTTATCGATTCGGTAAAATACTGAATTGGTATTTTTACCGATTCGGTAACTTCTAGATGTAGGTGGGACTCTTCTGAGTCCCAAAGGCCTTTCAGAATAGGTATTTTACCACCCAATCCAATTAGGTGGTAAAATACCGAATCCAGGTGTGCATGCACATGTGTGCATGCACACCTATGCCATGTGACAGACAGACATGCCCTTAGGGCATGTCTGTTTGCCACATGGCACACATGCCTGTATTTGGGGTGCTAGAGGGTGTCAAAGTGACACCCCCTGCACCCTTGCTGGAATCGGTATTTACCGAATCGGTAAATACCGATTCGGTAATGCCCATTGATTCCTATGGGCTTCAATGCCCATAGGAATCAATGGGCATTACCGAATCGGTATTTACAGAATCGGTAAATACCGAATCTAAACGATTTGGTATTTACCGATTCTGTAATACCTTCACCCCCCCCCCCCTATTTTACCACTTCTTAAATACCAAATCGGTAAAATTCGGTATTTAAGAAGTGGTAAAATAAAATTACCTACATCTAGGCCTAAGTTCCATCAGGTCTACATCGTTGGAACATTAAAATTACATACTGTCCATATCTTTGTATAAATAATGTTGATAGCATTGCAGATTTACACTGAGTACAGACCATGTTTTCATTTGCTTCTCTAACTAGATTATTAAAAGACACTGATTTGCAGTCTGGTAAAGTCACATATATAAATCTTTCAGTGTCTATTGTAGTAGTACTTGAAAAGGAACAATTGTCGCAGTCATGCTGCCATTTATAAGAAAGGCCAAAAAGATTTTCTATATCTACACCTTCATCTTGCAATACAACAAGCATATACATTAGAAATTCCTGACAATCTTGCTAAATATTCTGTGAAAATTGATTTAGACCAGAACATATGTCTAAAACATTTCGAATTTCAGAAACGCTTTGTATTTTTGTTCTATCACTGCTACATTTCTCAAACACAGAATTCAACAAAGAACAAAATCTTTGATCCCGATCTTCAGCAATCTGTTCTTACATCTTGTAGAATATTTTTATAATCTTCATCCTTTGCCTGCCGCATATTTTGTAGCAGTTCTGCATATTTGAAATTTAACCATATGTTAACATTTCCAATGCTTCCTAGGCACTTCCTTGTATCTTCATGTGTAAGCATTTTAAACACTGGTTGTCCTTTCACTGGAGTTAGCTGCAGTAGATCTCCAAAAACACATCATACTCTGTTTTAAGAATTTCTTGCATTCTTAGATGCACAAAAGCAAGGATTATATTTGATACCATGCTTACCTCATCAATGATAAGAAGTTTCATTTTCTTCAAGACTCGGGAAACTTCACAACAAGCTTCTCCAGATAGCTTGCAGTATTGTAATTTATTATCATGCTCTACTGGCAGCATCAATAACCGATGTAAAGTAATTCTTTTATTGTTATGTGCTGCCAACCCAGTTGGAGCAGTAACAACACAAGACAGCGATGACTCCGTTCTTTTCTGCAGATAAGTTGCAATTGCTTTAATCAGAAAACTTTTTCCAGTTCCTGCTTCTCCACTCACGTACAGTCGGACAGGTATAAATGATGTACATGAGCACTCTTTTTTCTCATGAGGTAAACCATGCTCAATCTGTTCTATGACTTCATCATATATTTGTCTCTGGTCAATGTTTAGTTCTTTTTCCAAATCTTGTAAGTTAACTACATCCTCCTGAGCTTGTTCCATGGCTCTTTCAACTTCATCCATGGCAGTGGCAGCTTCATTTTGGATAATTGGTCCTCCTAGTGGATCCTGACTCAATGAAGCAGAACTCTGACTGTCTTGAGAACTGCCTCTAGCAATCTCTGCTGCAATTGTAGCTTCTTGCTGTATTTCCTCGTTCAACATTTGCAGATAATTTGAAAAAACAGGACATTCTATGATATCCTTGGTTGCATTGAACAAATCTTCATAAGTAAGAAAATCTCCAAGTAGTTCCTCTTCTGTACGCCAAGGCTTTAAGAGTTGCAATAGAACTAAGTAATAAAATTCTCTTTTGTCTGGAGATTCACAACTCAATTTTCGATGATTAATCAAATGGCCTTTTCTTTGTTTCACCAGACAGCCTTCACATCCAATTATAGCATATACACCTTTATTGATATCTTCTGTGACGTTCTTCTTAAAAGTATAGGTTTGCAGAAATTCATACAGACAAATGTGTCTCAACATAACATAACATAACTACTTCTATTTGGATAGTATGTATCCAACATGTTTGTCTTTAAAATATCTGTACTGTTTGGTTCTTTCACCGCGAAATGCTCAATTTCTTGTACAGATTTCAAAACTCGGTTTCGTGTTGCAGCAAGACCTAGACTCACCCAAATGATGGTTCTAGATTTGGCATATAGACTTGCTAATGATAACCGATCAGAACATTCATGTGCTCCAATTTCTCGATTCGACAGCATCTTCAGACTGTAACTGTATAATTTCTTGCTTAGACTCTTTTCATGTGAAATTTCCTCCCACATTTCCTTCAGATCCGTCTTTTCTGATTTTGTGATGTAAGACCTCACATATTGAGCCACAGCAATAGAGTTGTCAGCAACATATTGAATATCTATGTTAGCATTCCACATGGACAAAATGACTGGGTTGTAGTCATTTATGTATTTCGATTCCTCATTTCTTCTTAGGTTGTATGTATTTTTAGGTGATTTTCTTGTCACAGTATGTCGTAGAGAAGACATAAAATTGTTCACCCTTCCTTTCAATGTAATTGGACGTGGAAATGCAAAATGACATTTTATATAGAACTTGTCCTTGGATTTGAATTTTCGACGACAGTATTTTCCACAACGATGGGTTTGAAAGCGTAAAACTTGATGTCTTAAATTGTTTTCTTCTGTACTTTTCGGAACAGCACATGTGGAATACTGCTCAATGAAACTCATCACTTTCTCATCTGAATCTGTTCCAAATTTTGGTGCATCTTTAATCCATAGCAGCATATGTATGTGAGGAGCACCTCTTGCTTGATACTCCTTTCTCCAAAAGAAATCCAAAAACCTCTCCAAGCGGAGGATTTTGTTTGTTTGTAATAAAATACATCATAGCTTCAAACCTATGATTGAAATACCTGCATACATTAACTGGATCCAATGAGCACAGTTCTCCAGGTGTCTTGTATTCAATATTTTCAATGTTTTTATTTGCCTCTCGTAGAAATTGAAGTAAGTCTTTCCAAGCATACTCAGCACAGCTAAGAGTGAGGAACCATGTAGGAGTTCCTAAGTTTCTTAGCATACATTTCAATTCCTCATGACAACGGTACCAATACTCGTTAGTACCACGCTGACATGCCATGAGATTAATTAGCTGAGATTCCAAAACACTGTCTTGCATTTTTACTTGATCCATAAAGTCCTTTGCCGAAACATTTTGTAGATGTACTCCACTTTTCAGTATATGGTTCACTGCATAAGAAAGTCCAGACAACTCACTCTCAAACAGTAGATGGAACAAATATGGAATGCATTGACGAAACCTTGGATCTTCTGCATATAATCTTGAAGTCCTGTATTCAGATGCAGGAATTTGAACAGGTCGGTCGTCATATCGTCCACCTTGACCTGTTGGAAATAACTGTGGAAAACAACGAGCTTCCAAATATTGTTCCCATACACTAGTAGGACTTCCTTTTGCTTCTTTCATTTGAAACAAGTCAATAGCATTCCCATTACTTCTTTGGAATGCAATGGATGAACACTATAATGTTCATAAATTTCTTCACTTCTAGAGATATCAACTTTTTCAATTTGCCCAGCTGACAAATCACTGTCCTCTTCTATAGTTGTTTCCTCTTCTCCTACATATACATTTTTGTAGTAGTGATTATTTTTTACCAAATACAACGTTGCCTTTTTGACTTTCCTAACATCCACTAATTCTTGTCAGATTTTCTTACTCTTTGTCGGAACACCATTAACTAGAATAACCAGAGGTTCCTCTTCTACTTTTTCTACACCAATTGTATCAATATTTTTCTTAAAATCTAGAGGCAAATAAACAACTCTTCCCTTTAATCCTCTCTGTAAATCTGAAGGATGAAATTTCCCTGTCTTAGACTCCATGCAAACAATAGCCTGAAAAGGATGGACACATTGAATCAGAATAGACTCATAGGTATTTAAATCCATCAATTCAGAAGGAATGTCTACCAACTCCAGATTATTATGAGCAGCTCTAGCAGGCATTCTGTTTTCATTTAATTTATTATAACAATATTTACAAATACGTTGATCAGAACCCAAATCAAAACAATTTTCTACCAACAAATAAGTTGCAAAATCCTTCCACTCATTATTATTTTCCATTTCACTTTTTACATATAAATCAACTAATCTAGTCTGATTCTTATAATGAGTTTGTCGACAACACACACAACTAAAATTAGGCCTTTCACTTGAATTGACCCTAAACATTGTAATTTCATGGTCAAATTTTTCTGTACTTGAAATCTCTACATTCTCTTCCACATTACCTTCTATTACTGTATCAGTTTCTGCACTGTCCTCTTTTTCACCAAAGTAACAAAACTCAATTTCTTAACAAATGTTTTTCACATCTAATTCAGTTCCATGCAAAAGAGCACTGTTTAACTGTTTTAGCTTAAGTGCTGGACTTTTTGCATAATACAAACTTCTCACCAATTTCCTCACTGTATTATGATGCACTGCTAACATCCTAAAATGGTAAAAAACACTCTGACATACATTTCTTGAAACACAAGCCAGTGAATGTTCATGCAAACCTGTTTTTTCTCTCACTCTACAAGGATCTAACTCTTGTAAAATTTTCATTTTTTGTTTTAGACTTTTCTTAGTATATGTCCGTAAGAAACTGAGAAACAAATCAATTGAATCCTGTTGCACACTACAAATACTACTACAATTCCAAGTATACACTGGAGCCTTAGGACATCTCCCTAAAACTTCATCAGCAAACACCTCTTCTGTATTTCTAGGCACAATCTTTTCTTTTTCCACCGGACAACCGTACTTCACCTCATATGCTCGACCACTGGTGTCAACTGCATGCACCAAATCATTATCGTGAAAGTAACTTTCTTCATTAAAAAATGGCTCACAACTTGAACTATGCTTCCATTCCCCAGAAAAAACATCACAAAAATTAGTCCGATTAATTACTCTTTTCCACTTACATTTTGATTTGAACACATTGATTACCTTATCTAGTTTACGAATTCTATTGATTACTAAACAAAATAATTTATTTTTCACTTTAAATGCTTCATCCACAATCTTCACTATGCTTTTTTTTTCTTGTAAAAAGCAGTCTTTTTTTGATACAGCTTTACATTTTTTACTACATTTTTTAACTATTTTGTTATAAAACATTTGTCTACGAATTTCTATAAATTGATTTCTCCTTCTATTGCTAGAAACAATATCATCTCCTTCTACAGGTCTACCATTTTTGGAGGGGCACAGTTTTTTCTTTCTACTTAGAGATGCCTTATTCTTCTTTGAAACAACATATATTTTTTTTTACCTTTCAATTTCTTCCTTAAAAACTCCTTAGTTTTCTTACCAGGAGCATTATTTTTTTTCACTGGAGATTGTGTTTTGGATGAGTCTTGTTTTTCTGTTTTCTTGGACCGTAAATCTTGTTTATATTTCTTTTGACAACTTTCCTTTGACTGCATATTCTCTTATCTTTCTATAGATGATTATAATCTGTGGTAAAGAAAAAATAACATATTATAGACCACTACAAACATACTAAATAGCAATTACAATAAGTAAACGATATAAACACTAGTTTACAACATAAGTTACTTTATACCACAGCAACTGTGTCACAGTAACAGTGCAGTACAGTTTCATTATTAATCTTACTCTCTGCCAGCACCATCTCATTCTGTGCCTGTGTCTTATGTCACTCTGTGCCTGTGTCTCATCTCAGTCTGTGCTTGTGTCTCATCTCACTCTGGCCTGCCCCATCTCGCTCTCTTTCTGTATGTCATTTGTCTGTTTGACTGTGTCTCATCTCATTCTGGTAAATGTTTTATACTAAAAAGTATGGCTTTAACATTTTTGACAAGGATCACACTGAGTCTCTATATGAAATAAGGAATTATATTTTCACATTTTTCAATAATATCACCTGTGTCTGCTCATAGTTTGCATCTCTATACTAAAAGGGTACTCTTTGCCTGTGTCTCAACTCACTCTGTTCCTATGTCTCACCTCAATCTGTGCCTCCCCATCTCTCTCTCTTTCTGTGTGTCATTTGTCTGTTTGCGTGTGTCTCATCTCACTCTGGTAAATGTTTCATGGTAAAAAGTATGGCTTTAACATTTTTGACAAGTATCACACTGAGTGTCTGTATGAAATAACGATTTATATTTTCACATTTTTAAATAATGTCACTGTGTCTCCTCACAGTTTCCATCTCTCTAACTCTCATGATATTATTCACCCAGATCCATTTAAAATCAAGCTTGACTCACAGTGTGATCTTAGGCACATGGCCAGGATGTTACATGTAATCTACCATGTCTATCTCTGCATGCAGTATATGTGTTTCTGCTCATACTATTTCACTGTCTCTATTGGCAAAAAACAGACCACATATATATATAAGCAAGACATAACATTACTTTTTCATTTCAACGGCACACCCTGAATCTTGATTGCACAGCTTAGAGCCTATTTGTGTAGTAAGAGGCCTCTATGCCTTAAAGGGTTTTGTTTGGATTTATACTGGGTGCTCCCTTTTGTCTGGACAAAGCTATACCTCTCTGAAGAGCTCTAATTAGTGCGAAACACTGTGTCAGGGGTTGCTTTTATTCATTTCAGGTTGGCTGTGCTGGTATTTTACCAAATCAATGCTGTAATACTGTGCCTGGAGTGATAAATTGCTTTTGTCATTGTACAGCTCGGCAAGGACAGCACTGAGCTAGTCCTATGCTTAAAAACTTTGCTGTAGGAATTGCAAAAGAATTTGTCCATTTCCATCTCGGTGTGGATAGCACTGTGCTAGTCCTATGCTTAAAAACTTTGATAGAAAAGCAGACATTTGAGGCGAGCAGATCTAGAGTGTCGCTGGTGTTGAGAGTGCTCTAACAGGAGCTGCTTTCCACCTAAACTGAGAACTACCCAGAGTTCTCTTCGTCTTTTTTGCATAATTTATGCGTCACTCTATGCCTGAAAGGGTTTTGTTTGGACTTATACTGGGTGCTCCCCTGTCTCTGGACAAAGCTATACCTCTCTGAAGAGCTCTAATTAGAGTGAAACACTGTGTCAGGGGTTGCTTTTATGCATTTCAGGTTGGCTTGGTTGGTATTTTACCAAATCAATGCTGTAATACTGAGCCTGGAGTGATAAATGGCTTTTGTCATTGTACAGCTCGGCAAGGACAGCTCTGAGCTAGTCCTATGCTTAAAAACTTTGCTGTAGGAATTGCAAAAGACTTTGTCCATTTCTATCCCGGCGTGGATAGCACTGTGCTAATCCTATTCTTAAAAACTTTGATAGAAAAGCAGACATTTGAGGCGAGTAGATCTAGAGTGTCGCTGGTGTTGAGAGTGCTCTAACAGGAGCTGCTTTCCACCTAAACTGAGAACTACGCAGTTCTCTTCTTTTTTGCATAATTTATGCGTCACTCTATGCCTGAAAGGGTTTTGTTTGGACTTATACTGGGTGCTCCCTTGTGTCTGGACAAAGCTATACCTCTCTGAAGAGCTCTAATTAGAGCGAAACACTGTGTCAGGGGTTGCTTTTATTCATTTCAGGTTGGCTTGGTTGGTATTTTACCAAACCAATGCTGTAATACTGTGCCTGGAGTGATAAATGGATTTTGTCATTGTACAGCTCGGCAAGGAAAGCACTGAGCTAGTCCTATGCTTAAAAACTTTGCTGTAGGAATTGCAAAAGACTTTGTCCATTTCTATCTCGGCGTGGATAGCACTGTGCTAATCCTATGCTTAAAAACTTTGATAGAAAAGCAGACATTTGAGGCGAGCAGATCTAGAGTGTCGCTGGTGTTGAGAGTGTACTAACAGGAGCTGCTTTCCACCTAAACTGAGAACTACCCAGAGTTCTCTTCTTCTTTTTTGCATAATTTATTCATCACTCTATGCCTGAAAGGGTTTTGTTTGGATATATATACACCAGTTATAGTTAGCTGGAAATTTTACTGACATAAAACCATTGAAATTCCCACGTTATAGTTAGTTGGACTCACTATAACTTGCGCGCCTGCAATGCACTGCTGATGACGTCACATATTACATCACTCATGACATGGTCAGTGACATCACTCATGACCTATGGTTTTTTCAGTGAATTTAATAGGTTTTTAAATGCTAATTCCTAACTATAACTGGTGTGAAACCTATGGTTTTTTTTGTGAATTTCATAGGTTTTGTAAATGCTAATTCCTAACTATATATAGTGCCTCAAACCTATGTTTTTTTCAGTGAATTTCAAAGGTTTTTTAATAGCAAATTTCTATTGCTATCAAATATAATATTTTTTATAATGAATGCTATATTGTTTATGTATGTAATACTATTTTTTTATGTATATTCTTAATTTTTTTTTTTTGCCCTGGAGCGCACCGGAAAGTGCAGTCTTGCGGTGCGCCCCAGTGCGCGTACCGGTGAGCGTCCCGTTTGCACTATTGCCGCGAACGAAAACATCATCGTGACATATCGCGTAGCCGCGTCCGCATGATGCGCACGGTGTAAGCGCACCCGGAAGCACCCAAGCGCATATGATCGCGCTACGTAAGCGCCCCGGGGCACGTAGCGTAAGCGCATCGGGTCATGTGACCTGAAAATAACACTTTTCATTGGTTCAGAACAGTTTTTTTTCCAAATGGTGAACCACCCCACCTTTTTTCCTCATTCTCACTTTGTACTTTGACTGAGGAATACCTATTTGCAGACCTATTTGTACTGAGAAATGGCTACAGTAGCAGCAGCAGCAGGAGCATCTCAACCACCACCACCACCACCACAACCACCACAAGGACCACCACAACACCACAGTGGTGGAGAAGAAGAAGAGGAGGAGGAGGAGGAGGAGGAGGAGTAGAGGCAGTTCCTGCCTGAAGATAATACCCCCTATAAGCCAAAGGAGCACATTGTCTCATTGAAGAATGAGTGGATATATAAAAATAAATATTTGGAAGGAGGCTTTAGTAGCAGTGTAATTGACTGTTTACTTGGCCAATTTATAGTGTCTCACTAAATATAGTGGATAGTGACTAAACTGTGTGAATATCTGTATCACTTTGTCAGTTGTTGTGTAAACAGGTTCTCCAGTTTGTTACTAGCTATGTGAAAGTCTACGGGGCATATTACCAAGCAATAGCGATAATTATCGCTATTGCTTGGTTAGAGACAAAAATTTACCGCTGAGCTGCGGCGATTTTTACCGCAAATAAACCTTGGTATTACCAAGGTTTATCGCAAATGCAATAAAAATCGCCGCAAATGAATGAATATCGCTGAAAAGTCAGCGATATTCATGCATTACCGAGCTAATGCTCTTAGCCATGTTATCCACCTCCCATTGGATAACATGGCTAAGAACTGCTCAGGGCATGTGTTAGCTTTAGGAGATATTCGCGCTTAGCGCGAATATCTCCAAAAGTTGGTAATAGGAGATAGCGATGTTAGCGACTGTTTTCAGTTGCTAACATCTTGGCACGCCCACTTTGCATGTCATTAGTGATAAATATCACTGACATGCAAAGTGGGGCCCAAGATGGTTGCTATCTCCTACTAGCTGTCGCTAACTGGTGTTAGCAACAGCTAGGTAATAGGGAGATAATTTTATCTCCGCTTTCTTGGCTTTTAAAGCCAAAAATGCAGAGATAAACCCCCTTGATAATATGGCCCTACATTAGTTATTGATTAGTTAACTGAGTATTTGTATGTGAGAGTGAATGTGTGTGTGGTTTGGTGGGGGGTGTGTGACTGCCCAAAGATGGGTGAATAGTTGATTCAGTAGATATATGAAGTTAAAACTACATGTTCTATCAGTTGTTTGGGTGAGTGAATATCTTTATGGGTGTGGTGATGAGCAAATATATTTCTCAATGGTACATGTCCAACAAACTAGAAAAATAAAATGCAGTGTATGTGTCAGTTGTTGTATATAAATAAGTATACATAAGACTCAATGATTGTGTGAGTGACTGTATGGATAACTTTAATGATTTTATAATTCACTAAGTATGACTTACTATCTAAAAGAATAGATGAAGGTGTGTTTGTACAAGTGTGTAGCTAAGTAAATATGTAAGTATGATCCATTGTTTGCATAAGTGAGTAGGATGACTTCATATGTGAATAGGATGTGTGCTGGTGTGTAATGTCGATTTAGGTGTATAAGTATTTTTGATAGTGTTCTATGGTTCATTCACAGCATGTATGAGTGAATCTACAGGTAAGTGATTAGATGTGTATATACATCTATGAATCACTGAGTGGGTTTTTAGATACTTGTATTGCTGTAACAATGGGTTCAAATATCATACTCTGTTTTTTACAAAGAGTGATGAAAGATTTTACTAGTGTATGAAAATGTGTATGTGATTGTCACGTGGATGATGTCATCAGTGATGTCATCAGTGATGTCATTTGAGATGTCATCAGTGATGTCACTGACCTTGTCATGAATGATGTAATATGTGACATCATCAGCAGTGGATTGCGGGTGCGCGAAATATAGTTAGTACAACTAACTATATAGGAGCAATTCCAATGGTTTTGTATGAGTGAAATGTCCAGCTAACTATAACACCCCTAAAACGTATAGTTGAGTGAATTTTAAAGGTTTTTAAAATGCCAATTCCTAACTATATAAGGCCTGAAACCTATGGTTTTTTCAGTGAATTTCAAAGGTTTTTTAAATGCTAATTCCTAACTATATAAGGCCTGAAACCTATGGTTTTTTCAGTGAATTTGCAAGGTTTTTAAATGCTAATTCCTAACTATATAAGGCCTGAAACCTATGTTGTTTTCAGTGAATTTCAAAGGTTTTTTTAATGCTAATTCCTAACTATATAAGACCTGAAAGCTCACCAGGAATCTCCAGTATGTGCCATGGGACTGCATTGCAGAGAGGTGTAATGAAGCCACACACCTTTTTACACCTCTCTGCAACGCAGCCCCCATGCATGTTTGAAGAGGGGGAACTAATTCCCCTTGCATACTGGGGGCCCCTGGGGCCAAGTAGCCCACCTGGAACCTCCAGTATGCGCCAGGGGGCTGCATTGCAGAGGTGTAATGAGGCTATATTACACCTCTCTGCAACGCAGCCCCCTGCCGTGTTTGCAGAGAGGGAACTAATTCCCCTTGCATACGTCCCTGGGGGCCAACTAGCCCACCAGGAGCCTCCAGTATGCGCCAGGGGGCTGCATTGCAGAGAGGTGTAATGAGGCCACACCCTTTTTTATACCTCTCTGCAATGCAGGCCACTGGCGCGTTTGCAGAGGGGGGACTAATTCCCCTTGCATACTGGGGGTCCCTGGGTCATAACTGCCCAAACACCGATATTCCGAACAATTGAAAATGACTTTTCTTGAGAAAATTTTGGATTTGGATTATCATGTCCTAGACTTTGGAATTTTTGAAAGACTGACTTTGAGGATACTATAAATTACTCAAGTCTGCCCGAATTGTGTGGGTAAAATTGATACCTAGTCACTTTGAATAAGAATGTACTTACGTCTCGTCTAACATTTGGAAGAAATATCTAGTTATACGACAACAGGATACCAACATAACTTGAAGGAAATAAGAAGGCCCTGAAGAAGTTCTGTTGTACAGAACGAAACGTTTCGGTTAGCTGTGGTACATAAACTTAAGGAAAATAAAAGCATTTGAATATACACCAAGATTCGATTGGACTTATTGTGCTGTGCCAAACTTTGGAATATTCTCCACTACTCTCTACTACTAACGCTCTCCTACTCCACTACTCTCAAATACTCACTCTCTACTACTCATTCTCCACTACTCTACTACTCTCTACTACTCTCTCTCTACTACTCACTCCCTACTACTCACTATCTACTCACTATCTACTACTCTCTACTACTCTCTCTCTACTACTCACTCTTTACTACTCACTCTCTACTACTCACTCTCTACTTCTCACTCTCTACTACTCTCTACTACTCACTCTCTACTACTCTCTCTCTCTACTACTCACTCTCTACTACTCACTCTACTACTCACTCTCTACTACTCTCTACTATTCTCTCTCTCTGCTACTCACTCTCTACTACTCTCTACTACTCACTCTCTACTACTCACTCTCTACTACTCTCTACTACTCACTCTTTACTACTGTCTACTACTCACTCTCTACTGCTCTCTTCTACTCACTCTACTACTTACTCTCTACTACTCTCTACTACTCACTCTCTACTACTCACTCTCTACTACTCTCTACTACTCACTCTACTATTCACTCTACTACCCTCTACTACTCACTCGCTGCTACTCTCTCTACTACTCTCTACTACTCACTCTCTACTCTCTATTACTCACTCTCTACTCTCTACCTCTTTCTACTTCTCGCTCTACTAGTGTCTACCTCTCTACCGCTACCTCTCTACCTCTACCTCACTACCTCTACACCTCTCCCTCTCTACCTCTCTCTACACGCACACATATACACATATATATATGCATATATATGCATATGCAATTTGTTGGACCTAGATTACCCAAGCCTACATATGGTAGCTTGGCACAGTAGTGGTCTACAGCTAACTCCAAGCGTTGGCTAAGTACTTACAAATCTTACCCACAGTAACACAGTGATGAACCACCAAAATAAAGACACAACACCTCTGTTTGGAAAAATACCGTTACCTTTTATAAAAATAAATGTTTTCTTGTTCTTGTTTTGAATAAAAGCAGTGTATACTAAATTTATACAGTTCTCATAGCTTTCCAATCACATTCAATACTTTTCCCAGTCAATATGTGAGATTCAAAGGTACATTACATTTGTGATAAGGGGCTGTCTATAGTACAACACACTACTCCACTATGAGGCTACAGTTAGGAAATTGCACTTTACAGATTCAATATGTTATTTAACCACTTTTAAACAGGTACATTACATTCAGATCTTAGCCTTCTTCTCACTCTACAGACCTCTACCACCGGGGTGGGTCCTCTCAGCATAAACCCCCAGCCATGTGGCTAAAAGAAAACAAAGCAGAGTCAACAATGTTCCCCCTTTTGTCAACTCACAGGTGGCACCTTAATAATGAAGGTTTTACTTCCTCAGTGAATCACAGGCTATAAGGGTTTTTACTAGTGAGCCTTATACTCTCTCTGCACACCGCTCTACCCCTCTTATCTAGTTAAATGATGGGTTTTAAATGATCTGGGCAGTTCTGTACTCAGTTCCTCGTGTATAGCTCTGGTGACTTTCAAGTCAATTGCCTGGTTTCAGGATTCCCCGCATTGATGCCTTCAGACACCCGATGTTTCCGCCTCCCACACCCTCTCTGCCCGGCTTACTTTTGGGTTCCGGTCAGTCAAACTGGTGTTGCCCAGGTCACGCGGTGCTAGGGAAGTCTCTCCGCAGTTGCAGAGGCGTCAGGGAAGCCTACCTCAGGCCGAGGCGCTTCACGGAGGTCACCGATGCGGCGCTTCTGCCTCTTCGAGCTTACCGCTGACTGGAGCTCTGCTTTGGCGCTCCTCCGATGACGCGACCGGCCTCTCCTGGCTCCGCCTAGCGCCCGCCTCTTTCGTCGCGCTGGGTCCTTCTTGCCGGTTCCGGCTCTGCGCACCTCGTCCGATGCGACGGCGTCCCTCACCACCTCGCAGGCGATCAGCTGGGCTCTGCTTCGCTTCCCGCCTCTTCCGGCGCCTCAACGGAGCTCTTCAGATGACGAGACACGACAGCTGGGCTCTCCCTCTTCCGACGCCCTCACGTCAGGGAATGCTTTCGGCGGCAGCGTCGTTTCCAGGTAGGGACGACAGCTGGTTCTGCCGCTTTCACCCACAGGGGAGGTTGTTGAACTGGAGCGCTGCAGTCACGCGTTTCCTCGTCTGTCACCCCCTGATTTTAGGGTCAATCAACTTGGACGAGACCTCCGTTGTACTCTTTATCCACGACCTTCAGGATGGGTTGAACAGATCCCAGGTAGCCACACTTCAGGGAGATCAGCCCTTAATAGACTCGTCGCAGGGACTCTAATAACTTGACGATGCTTGCTGAAACAGTGGGGTTTGGTCAGCCAAGGTGGGGGCACTTCCTGGTAGCGACAGCCGGCCCCGCAGGTCGATCTGGTCACAACTAGTGTACAATCCTCCTCCTTCAGTTGCCTCTCTCCGCACTGGTCATTCCAAGAAATGCCCCAAATGGCTGTTGGTCACTGGCCTTTTATAGGGTGGCCTGGAACCTGCAGAAATCACTGGTTGCTTCTAGAAAATTCCCTAGGTTAGCCTATGGCCTGTTTTCCAGTAGTGTCCGTTATGGCAGTTGGTGGACACCATTTTAGGTCTCTGGAGAGCCCTAGATTTTCAAGGGGCCTGACTAGGCCTCACCAGTGATGAGGGAAAAATGGCGTCATCGCCAAGGAACACCTAGCCCCCTGACAGCATAAAAAAAACTCCTGATGGACACATGTAAAAATAAAAAATAGAAACTCTGGGAGGCTAAGGGGGACAAAAATAAATCATGGTGGTTAGAGTCTTCCCAGAAGCAGACAGGTCTAACACGCGTCCCCCCCAGCTGAAAGTGGGGAGAACTACCCAACCCCTTGGGAGTCCTCATCACTAAGGCGGAAATACCTGGATAGACCGTCTGCGTTGGCATGGTCTGCCCCAGGTCGATGTTCCACCCTAAAGTCCATTCCCTGTAGGGAGATGGACCACCTTAGCAACTTGGGATTCTCCCCCTTCATTTGCATCAGCCAACGAAGGGGGCGATGGTCAGTCTGAACTAGGAAGTGCGAACCAAACAGGTATGGTCGTAGCTTCTTCAGAGCCCAAACCACCGCAAAGGCTTCTCTCTCAATTGTACTCCACCTCCTTTCCCTGGGGAGTAGTCTCCTGGACAGGAAGACCACGGGTTGATCCAAGCCCTCATCATTTAGCTGCGATAACACTGCCCCAATGCCATGTTCTGACGCATCTGTTTGGACAATGAATTCCCTAGCAAAATCAGGTGCCTTGAGAATGGGAGCGGAACACAGTGCTTGTTTCAAGGTCAGGAAGGCTCGCTGGCAAGCCTCCGTCCAGACTACCCGTCGGGGTTGCTTCTTGGAAGTAAGCTCAGTGAGAGGGGCCACGATAGTGCCATACCCCTTCACGAAGCGACGGTAATATCCAGTGAGGCCCAGGAAGGCTCGGACCTCTGTTTGAGTCTTGGGGGGCTCCCAGGCAATGATAGCCTCAATCTTGGCCTGGAGGGGCTGCACCGTCCCTCTGCCCACCAAGTGACCTAGGTACACCACCGACCCCTGTCCGATCTGACATTTGCTGGCCTTGATTGTCAATCCAGCCTGTTGCAGGGCATGTAGAACAGCTTGCAGATGCTGCAAATGGTCCTCCCAGCTGCTACTGAAGACAGCAATGTCGTCCAGGTATGCAGCAGAAAAAGCTTCCATTCCAGAAAGGACCCTGTTCACCAGCCGCTGAAAAGTGGCAGGGGCATTCTTGAGCCCAAAGGGCATCACGCGAAATTGGTAGTGTCCCTCAGGTGTAGAGAAGGCTGACCTTTCCTTCGCCTCCTCTGTAAGGGAAATCTGCCAGTACCCTGAAGTTAGGTCAAAAGTACTTAAGTATTGGGCAGCTCCCAGCCGGTCAATCAGCTCATCCGCCCGGGGGATAGGATGGGCGTCAGTTTTGGTCACTGAGTTCAAGCCTCGGTAGTCCACACAGAATCTCAATTCAGGTGTGGTGCCTGGTGGGGCAGCCTTTGGTACCAAAACCACCGGGCTAGACCAAGGGCTTCCAGAAGGTTCAATCACTCCCAGCTCCAGCATCTTGGCGACTTCACCCTTGATGCTGGCCTTCACCTTGTCCGACAGCCGGTAGAGTTTAGACTTCACAGGTGGGCTGTCTCCTGTGTCCACGTCATGGGTACACAGGTGGGTCCTACCCGGGACAAGGGAGAACAGAGAAGAGAATTGCTCCAGGATCTGGCGGCAATCACTCTGCTGTTCAGGAGTTAGGGATGGCGAGAGAATTACTCCCTCCACCGACCCATCCTTTTCTTGGGACGAGAGAAGATCAGGGAGAGGTTCGCTTTCTTCTTCCTCTGCTCCATCGGTTACCATCATCAAGACAACCGCGGGCCTCTCATGATGTGGCTTGAGGCGATTGGCATGCAGCACCCTGTGGGGCTGCCTTGGGGCTTTAAGATCCACCAAGTAGGTGGACTTCCCCTTCTTTTCCAACACCTCAAAGGGGCCTGTCCAACGGTCCTGGAGGGCATTTAGCTCTCCAGGTTCCATCACCCACACCTTCTGTCCAGGCTCCAGTTCCACTGGGTGAGCGTTGTGGTCATACCACTCTTTCATCACCGCTTGGCTGGCCTCCAAGTTGTCTGAAGCTTGCTTCCACAACTTAGCCATTTGGCTCCGGAAGGCCAGCATGTAGCTCACCACGTCCTGGGGAAGTTTTCTGGGAGTCCGTTCCCATCCATCCTTCACCAGGCTGAGAGGTCCCCGTACAGGGTGCCCGTACAAAAGTTCGAAGGGGCTGAAGCCCACTCCCTTTTGTGGCACTTCCCTGTAAGAAAACAAGAGACAGGGTAGGAGGATGTCCCATTTCCTCCGCAGGCTCTCAGGTAGACTCCTGATCATACCTTTCAAGGTTTTGTTAAACCTTTCCACAAGACCATTGGTTTGTGGGTGATAAGGAGTGGTAAACCGATAGGTAACTCCACACTCCTTCCACATAGCCCGCATGTACGCTGAAAGGAAGTTAGTCCCCCTGTCGGACACAACTTCCTTGGGGAAACCCACTCGGGTAAAGATCCCCATCAGGGCCCTTGCCACCACAGGTGCAGTGATGGTCCTCAGAGGTATGGCCTCTGGGTACCGTGTGGCATGGTCCACCAAAACCAGTATAAACCGGTGACCAGCTGAAGTTGGTGGATCCAATGGCCCAACAATGTCGATGCCCACCCTCTCAAAGGGGGTGCTAACGACGGGCAGTGGTTCCAGGGGAGCTTTGAGCTTCACTCCTGTTTTCCCACTAGCTTGGCAGGACACACACGTCCGACAGTATGTGTCAGACGCCACTTTCATTCGAGGCCAGTAGAAGTGGTGGACAAGCCGGGCAAAGGTCTTGTCCTGTCCTAGATGTCCTGCCAATGGTATCTCATGAGCCAATTCCAGTAGAAAGGCTCTAAAGCATTGAGGGACCACCAAGGCTCTGGCTGAACCGTGGCCAGGTGCCTTGGGCTCACTGTAGAGGAGTCCATCCTCCCAGTAAATCCGGTAGCTCCCTGCAATGTTTCCTGCTGCCTGGGCGTTGGCCTGTTGCCTCAGCCCCTCGAGAGTAGGACACTCCTTCTGAGCTGCACAGAATTCTTCCCTGGAAGGACCTCCCTCCACATGCCACTCGGTAGGGATGGGTAGGTTCTCCAAGGAAGCAACACTCTCCCCTGTGGACTCCAGATCCACCTCCGCAGGTGGTCCAGCTGTCTCACGAGGCGGAGATGTCGAGGCAGGGTCCTCCGGCCTCTTGTCCTTCTCCTCTCTGGCAGCTGGCTGGGCCATTGTTCCAGGCTCCAGCGTAAGCAACTTTTCCCTTCGGGCAGTTGCTGACCTCGTGCTGACACAGGTCCAGTCAGGGGGTCCCAGCATCTCAGAGTGAGTCTGGTACTCCACCCTCCTCCAAGCATTGTGCTCCATATCATTCCCTAACAGGCAGTCAACAGGCACGGCAGGGCTTACGGCAACTCGAAGTGGACCTGCAACCCCTCCCCACTCAAAGGGAACCTCAGCCACAGGGTAGTGGCCCAATCTGCCGTCAGCCATTACGGCGGAATGGAGTACATCTGGGATGACCTGCTCTGGAGACACCAGCTGACTCCTTACCATAGTCATGCTGGCTCCTGTGTCTCTCAGAGCCTCCCCTCTACGGCCATTGATGGTGACCCACTGCTCATACTTAATAGTATTGGAGGGCAGCTGGGTCTTGGGAACCATCTCCTTATCTCCCAGGGACACTAAAGTGACACCCGCCCGCTCCCCTCCATTAACCAAAGGCATCTCCTCCCCGAGCACTACACTAGTGAGTCCCGGGGCTTTTCCTCCAGGGGGAGGGGGTGGTCTTTTTGGGCATCTCACATCTCCTTTATAGTGTCCCACACCACCACACTCAAAACAATGCACAACCCTTGGCTGCTGGCTTTGGCCAGGGGTAGGGTTGCGAGGGGGGTTACTCTTGGGGATGAATCCTCTGCCCCTTCCTTGCGAAGTATTTTGTGGCCCTTTAGAGAACTCCCTCTTAGTTTCCCCTCCCTCTTTCTTCTGGGGGGCGCCCTGTCCTGGCTTCTGGGAATTCCCTCCAGTCCCCTTAGTCGACACCCGGGTACTAACCCAGATGTCCGCCTCCTCAGCAAGCTTCCTGGGGCTGGTCAGCTTGCTGTCCACCAGATGCTGTCTTAGCTCAGGAAGACACTTCTCGAGTAGGTGTTCCTTGAGTATGAGGTCATATAGTCCCTCATAGTCCCCTACATCACTGCCTCTTACCCAACCCTCCAGGGCCTTCCTGGAGTAGTCCAAGAAATCTACCCAGTTTTGTGTGCCCAGCTTGTAGCTGCCCCGGAACTTTTGTCTATATTTCTCAGGGGTCAACCCAAACTTCTTGAGCAGCGCTAATTTCATAGCCGGATAATAGGTCTGTTCACTCGTGTCAAGGGCCAACAAAGTATCCCTGCCAGTGGGGGGCATGTATTTGTACAACCCACCTCCCCAGTGGACTTCCAGAATCCCATGGGCCCTCAGCGAGACCTCGTAGGCGGCTAGCCATTTAGCAATGTCGTCGCTGGGTACATAACAAGCCATAATGTCTTTTGGTAGGTACGGTCTATGTTCTCGGGTGTTGGTTGAGTTATCGCTGCCACCATTCTCTGGTTTGGGGGTACGTAAGTTTAGGGCTTGCAAATCCATCTCCTTGATGGTCCGCTCATGCTCCAACCTCTTCTCCTCCCTCACCATGTCCATCCTGGCTAGTTCTATTCTCATCCTCCTCTCCTCCCTCCTGTCTTCTAACTCGGCGTCGGTCAGGCCCCTCTCTGACACACTACTGCCCACTCTAGAAGGTGTTCTAGGACCTGTTACTAGGTTCTCCCCTCCCGCCTGGTACAGTGTTGTGGTCTCCAGGACAGTGTCCTTGTCACTCTCTTCAGGATCTACCTCCTCCCCGGAATGAGCCTCTACCCATGCTCGAATACTGGTCAGCAGCTCAACTTTCCTGGCGCCTTTCTTGAAAAACACCCCCTGCTGCTGACACCATTCTTTCAATTGAGGCACAGTATAATTGTCTAGCTCTTCCACATTTATCTCCATTCTTGTTTGAAGTATTAAATGCTATACAGGAGAGATCCACAGAGTGACCTGAGGTCAACCTCCACCCACCGCCAGAAGTTAATTTAGAAAAATCAAAAACGTAAATTAGGAGGGCCGCAGGGAGAAAACTCCAGGTGGGGTCTCGTGGTTGGCACTGCGTTACTAATAAGTAAGTGTAAGTACAAATCCGCTATCCCACCGCTAAAACACCAATTATGTTGGACCTAGATTACCCAAGCCTACATATGGTAGCTTGGCACAGTAGTGGTCTACAGCTAACTCCAAGCGTTGGCTAAGTACTTACAAATCTTACCCACAGTAACACAGTGATGAACCACCAAAATAAAGACACAACACCTCTGTTTGGAAAAATACCGTTACCTTTTATAAAAATAAATGTTTTCTTGTTCTTGTTTTGAATAAAAGCAGTGTATACTAAATTTATACAGTTCTCATAGCTTTCCAATCACATTCAATACTTTTCCCAGTCAATATGTGAGATTCAAAGGTACATTACATTTGTGATAAGGGGCTGTCTATAGTACAACACACTACTCCACTATGAGGCTACAGTTAGGAAATTGCACTTTACAGATTCAATATGTTATTTAACCACTTTTAAACAGGTACATTACATTCAGATCTTAGCCTTCTTCTCACTCTACAGACCTCTACCACCGGGGTGGGTCCTCTCAGCATAAACCCCCAGCCATGTGGCTAAAAGAAAACAAAGCAGAGTCAACAATGTTCCCCCTTTTGTCAACTCACAGGTGGCACCTTAATAATGAAGGTTTTACTTCCTCAGTGAATCACAGGCTATAAGGGTTTTTACTAGTGAGCCTTATACTCTCTCTGCACACCGCTCTACCCCTCTTATCTAGTTAAATGATGGGTTTTAAATGATCTGGGCAGTTCTGTACTCAGTTCCTCGTGTATAGCTCTGGTGACTTTCAAGTCAATTGCCTGGTTTCAGGATTCCCCGCATTGATGCCTTCAGACACCCGATGTTTCCGCCTCCCACACCCTCTCTGCCCGGCTTACTTTTGGGTTCCGGTCAGTCAAACTGGTGTTGCCCAGGTCACGCGGTGCTAGGGAAGTCTCTCCGCAGTTGCAGAGGCGTCAGGGAAGCCTACCTCAGGCCGAGGCGCTTCACGGAGGTCACCGATGCGGCGCTTCTGCCTCTTCGAGCTTACCGCTGACTGGAGCTCTGCTTTGGCGCTCCTCCGATGACGCGACCGGCCTCTCCTGGCTCCGCCTAGCGCCCGCCTCTTTCGTCGCGCTGGGTCCTTCTTGCCGGTTCCGGCTCTGCGCACCTCGTCCGATGCGACGGCGTCCCTCACCACCTCGCAGGCGATCAGCTGGGCTCTGCTTCGCTTCCCGCCTCTTCCGGCGCCTCAACGGAGCTCTTCAGATGACGAGACACGACAGCTGGGCTCTCCCTCTTCCGACGCCCTCACGTCAGGGAATGCTTTCGGCGGCAGCGTCGTTTCCAGGTAGGGACGACAGCTGGTTCTGCCGCTTTCACCCACAGGGGAGGTTGTTGAACTGGAGCGCTGCAGTCACGCGTTTCCTCGTCTGTCACCCCCTGATTTTAGGGTCAATCAACTTGGACGAGACCTCCGTTGTACTCTTTATCCACGACCTTCAGGATGGGTTGAACAGATCCCAGGTAGCCACACTTCAGGGAGATCAGCCCTTAATAGACTCGTCGCAGGGACTCTAATAACTTGACGATGCTTGCTGAAACAGTGGGGTTTGGTCAGCCAAGGTGGGGGCACTTCCTGGTAGCGACAGCCGGCCCCGCAGGTCGATCTGGTCACAACTAGTGTACAATCCTCCTCCTTCAGTTGCCTCTCTCCGCACTGGTCATTCCAAGAAATGCCCCAAATGGCTGTTGGTCACTGGCCTTTTATAGGGTGGCCTGGAACCTGCAGAAATCACTGGTTGCTTCTAGAAAATTCCCTAGGTTAGCCTATGGCCTGTTTTCCAGTAGTGTCCGTTATGGCAGTTGGTGGACACCATTTTAGGTCTCTGGAGAGCCCTAGATTTTCAAGGGGCCTGACTAGGCCTCACCAGTGATGAGGGAAAAATGGCGTCATCGCCAAGGAACACCTAGCCCCCTGACAGCATAAAAAAAACTCCTGATGGACACATGTAAAAATAAAAAATAGAAACTCTGGGAGGCTAAGGGGGACAAAAATAAATCATGGTGGTTAGAGTCTTCCCAGAAGCAGACAGGTCTAACACAATTATATATATGTATGTGTATGTATATATATATATATATATATACATACATACATATATAAACATATATAATCTGTATAGCTATATAAATACAAATATAAATGCATGCATACATATACATATATGCATACAGATGCATGTTATTTACATGAAAGTTTAAAAAACACTAATAAAAGCAAAGCTAAAAAGCCACCTCATTACAAACAGAATGGCTTTAACTTAAACGAGGGCGAGACCTATTGCATTTTCAATGCTTGTTTACTTTGGTTCCATCAAGAAGGCATTCAGATGTGTTACACATTTGCCATAAATTCTGAATGTTAGCACTCTAGTTGCTCATTAGATCACTGTAGTAAAGCTACTGCTCACCAGGGAAGTCTGCTGCTGGTATTCAAAGTGCATGTTTCAGTGTGCATGTCAGAATTTGTTTTAATGAAATAGAAGAGGATTTGAGAAGTCACTCAAAATGATCCCTAATTTTTCTTTCTGAAGCACTAATCATACTTTCTATGGCAAAATGAACCCCCTCATTTTGTTTTTAAATTAAATGTTTTCAGAATTACCACTTCATTCCAATCAAGATGGCTTCTGGTGTGCCATACTTTTGTCATAAGTAAGACTGTTAGCGCTCTAGTTGTTCTTTAGAACACTCTGGGACATTCTGTCATTGGGCTATACTTGGGCTACACCTGGGTGATATTTGGGCTACATTTAGGCTCTTTTGTCTCTGGTGGCCATCTTGGGAGACTGTATTTCAGAATTTTGTAATGAAATTGAAGAGGATTTGAGAAGTCACTCAAAATGTGCCCTAATTGTTCTTTCTGCAGCACTAATCATACTTTCTATGGCAAAATATACCCCCTCATTTTGTTCCTTTTTAAATTTAATGTTTTAAGAGTTACCACTTTATTCCAATCAAGATGGCTTCAGGTGTGCCATACCTTTGTAATAAGTAGGACTGTTAGCGCTCTAGTTGTTCTTTAGAACACTCTGGGACATTCTGTCATTGGGCTATACTTGGGTTACATCTGGGTGATATTTGGGCTACATTTGGGCTCTTTTGTCTCTGGTGGCCATCTTGGGAGACTGCATGTCAGAATGTTTTAATAAAATAGAAGAGGATTTGATAAGTCACTCAAAATGTGCCCTAATTTTTCATTCTGCAGCACTAATAATACTTTCTATGGCATAATGTACCCCCTCATTTTGTTCCTTTTTAAATTAAATGTTTTAAGAGTTACCCATGTATTCCCATCACGATGACTTCAGGTGTGCTATACCTTTGTAATAAGTAGGACTGTTTGCGCTCTAGTTGTTCTTTAGAACACTCTAGGAGGCTGCAGTAGAACACAAAGGAATCAACTTACAGTCTCTGTCCTTGTTGGATGTACATGTTTTACTGAGAATGGCAGACTTCATTCTCACATGACTGAGAAAGATAATGTGAATTTACAGAAAATATGCTTTCAGTTTAGCTTATAGATCCCCTTCCAAACCACTGTGGGAAAATCATGAGATATTAGTTTTCTTTCAAACATGATTCATGATATCACAGCAGTAGGCTTTTTCACATGGTAAAATCACCTTAGAACACACCACAATTGCTAAAATGAGTATGGTACCATCAACAAATGACTTATAATGTAACTAAAGTCCTAAAACCCTCTATTAACTACAATGCTTTTTAATGAGGTGCTATCATGTATATTGGTCTCAAGATGGCTGCCAACACTTCTTGGATGAATTGCTGGCAGCCAATAAGATCAGATGTGTGGTTAGGCACCGCCCAGATATATATATTTTTTTGAACCTAAATTACTCAAAATCCACTGGAGCACATATCTTGAGACATAGCAAAGGCACATCGGGCTACCAGTCCCTACAATTTTGCCAAGTTTTGTGGAAATCCATTCAGCCGTTCGGGCTAAAAGTGAGTCCAACCGCCCCATGGAAATTAACATGGGGAAAACATGTTTTGGGACCCCCTTTTTATCTCGGCCCCCGCTTTCCGAATCCCCCCCAAACTTTCAGGGAAGGAGCGGAGCGCAGCGAGGCAAATTTAAGGAAAATTACAGGCAGATTCCTCAACCGGCGCCAAAGTTATTCCCAACAGAATGTTGCGGATTTCCTATAGAAAACAATCCTAACTATAACCACCTACTGGCGACCGCCAGTAGGTTATATATATATATATATATATATATATATATATATATATATATATATATATATATATATATATATATATATATATATATATATATATATATATATATATATATTACCTACTGGCGGTCGCCAGTAGGTATATATAGTTAGGATTTTTTCCCTATGGCATTTCTGAAAATTCTATGTCTAATAACTTTAGCGTTTGTGGACGGAATCGGCTGAAATTTTCAGGAAAATGGCACATTTTGTTTCTGAGCAGCCCCTGAAAATTTGGGGGGGGGTCGTCAAGGGGGGGCCGAGAAAAAAGGGGGGTCCCAAAACGCGTTTTTCCCATGTTAATTTCCATAGGGCGGTTGGACTCACTTTTAGCTCGAACGGCTGAATGGATTTGCACGAAACTTGGCAAAATTGTAGGGACTGTTAGCCCGATGTGCCTTTGCTAGGTCTCAATATATGTGCTCCAGTAGTTTTTGAGAAATTAACGTTTAAATCAAGATATATATCTGTAACAGCGCTCTGGGCAGCGATCCGGTCCGCTTACTTTTCGCTTATCGGAACTTTGCGCGCAGAAAGCTGATTGGCTCTCCGGTGTCTGTCAACATTCTAAACAGTCCGGAGCGGCCGCCATCTTGTCTCTCGGTAGGATCGAGAGAGAAGAAGAGGTGAAAAACGAAGGGTGAATTTAATGAAAGGGGGCAAGGTATCCCCCTTTTGACCCCCTAGGAATGCTGTTGGGGTTATTAAAGGGACCCGTGGGGAAAAGAAAAAAAAAATGATTTTTCACGGTAGAAGCGCTTCACGGGCCGCGAACTGGGCCGCAAACTGGTAGCGAAACGGGAATTCGCCATTTTGTGCTTCGTAAATTAAATTACTAGTTATAAGTGGGTACGGGAGACGTATCCTAATCCCCTATGTTTCCTGAGGGTGGGTGAGGAGGCTGATATATGTTGATACATCTCTTCCAGCGGCTGTGCGTGAGCTTTTTTTTTTTTTTTGCTGCGTGACAGTCCGGAGCGGCCGCCATCTTGTCTCTCGGTAGGATCGAGAGAGAAGAAGAGGTGAAAAACGAAGGGTGAATTTAATGAAAGGGGGCAAGGTATCCCCCTCTTGACCCCCTAGGAATGTTGTTGGGGTTATTAAAGGGACCCGTGGGGAAAAGAAAAAAAAAATGATTTTTCACGGTAGAAGCGCTTCACGGGCCGCGAACTGGGCCGCAAACTGGTAGCGAAACGGGAATTCGCCATTTTGTGCTTCGTAAATTAAATTACTAGTTATAAGTGGGTACGGGAGACGTATCCTAATCCCCTATGTTTCCTGAGGGTGGGTGAGGAGGCTGATATATGTTGATACATCTCTTCCAGCGGCTGTGCGTGAGCTTTTTTTTTTTTTTTTGCTGCGTGACAGTCCGGAGCGGCCGCCATCTTGTCTCTCGGTAGGATCGAGAGAGAAGAAAAGGTGAAAAACTAAGGGGGAATTTAATGAAAGGGGGCAAGGTATCCCCCTCTTGACCCCCTAGGAATGTTGTTGGGGTTATTAAAGGGTCCCGTGGGGAAAATAAAAAAAAAATGATTTTTCACGGTAGAAGCGCTTCACGGGCCGCGAACTGGGCCGCAAACTGGTAGCGAAACGGGAATTCGCCATTTTGTGCTTCGTTAATTAAAGTACTAGGTATAAGGGGGTGCGGGAGACATATCCTAATCCCCTATGTTTCCTGAGGGTGGCTGAGGAGGCTGATATATGTTGATATATCTCTTCCAGCGGCTGCGCCATCTTGCCTTTTTTCGAATGCCACAATTTTGTCGTGCACGGCAGCCATTTTAGATGCCAGGCTGGTCCCAGGCTATCACCTACCCCTGCGGATGTAGTTTATGGCCCCAGCTGTAGAGAATTCAGACATGCCAATCCTCCTGATTCAGGCGTGTGAGTACTGATTTCAGTGCTAGTCTCCCGCCTCCCGATTTCTGCAAGCAAAAACCCGGGGGCATATTACTAACAACTAGCGATAATTTTTGTCTATAACTTGTTTAGAGACAAAAATTATCGCCGCACATCGGCGATTTTTATCGCAGATAAACCTTGCTATTATCGCAGAAAAGTCAGCGATATTCATGTATTATCGACCTAATGCTCTTAGCCATGTTATCCACCTCCCATTGGATAACATGGCTAAAACCTGCTCAGGGCAGGTGTTAGCTTTTGGAGATATTCGCGCTTAGTGCGAATATCTCCAAAAGTTGGTAATAGAAGGTAGCGATGTTAGGGACTGTTTCCAGTCGCTAACATCTTGGCACGCCACTTTGCATGTCATTAGTGATAAGTATCACTGACATGCAAAGCCGGGCCCAAGATGGTCGCTATCTCCTTTTAGGTGTCACTAACTGGTGTTAGCGACAGCTTGATAATAGGGAAATAATGTTATCTCCGCTTTCATGGTTTTTAAAGCCAAAAAAGCGGAGATAAACCCCCTTGCTAATATGCCCCACGATTCCTTGGGGGTTTCAGCTGATAGGGCTTGGTATTGTGTTACATGGTAATTTTTCCATGAAACGTCAGAGGGTCGATGTAGGGGTTCTAGAAGAGGTGATAAACCATTTAAGCCTCATGAACAAGCGCATGGTCTTTTAAAGATTTCTGAAGTACTCGGGGCGGCGGTGTGTGTGTGCCCTCTTTCAGGAGCGGGCGGGGGGGCACTGCCAGCAACTTGCCAGGTCAGGTAGTGTTCAACACGTGCATCACCCTTTCTCTGCTTGCTATTGCGCTCCATGCTTCGGAAAGGTAAGAAAAAGAACGTGCATTTGAGTTTGAAATGTCCGATCCTGCAGCAGCACACTTCCAAAGCCCACACATGACAATAACCCGATTCAAGGCCCCATTCACCCGTTTTTCAAAAAATAGATAACACTCCAACAAAGTAAGGTTATAAAACTTTATTAACTTTTAACGATAATGAACAGAACAAAAACTAAAAACATTTAAACATTTATTAACACAAAAAGCAACAATGGTTAGAAGCTGTCTTTTGTGCGAATAGTCCCAAGGCAGCACAACGTGCAGAGTTCTGGACGGCACCCAGGTGATGTCGCCTGGGTGCCGCACTGGTTTAGGGATCCTACAATGCTGCTCCGAAAATTGGCGTGGGGCGTCCCGGGTGGGGCGGGGGGAGGCCTCGTCAGTAGCGGTCTGTTGTGCGAATAGTCCCAAGGCAGCACAACGTGCAGAGTTCTGGACGGCACCCAGGTGATGTCGCCTGGGTGCCGCACTGGTTTAGGGATCCTACAATGCAGCACAGAAAAACAGCGTGGGGCGTCCCGGGTGGTGCGGGGGGAGGCCTCGTCAGTAGCGGTCTGTGTCCAGTGTCACATGGCTGACACAACATGTACGACAGGCACCCAGGTGATGTCCAGTAAACTGCCGCACTGGTTTTGGTATCCTACAATGCTGCTCCAAAAATTGGCGTGCGGCGGCCCGGGGGGGGGGGGGGGGGAGGCGGCGTGAACGGGCCTCCCCAGGTGGCGGCCATTCAGCTGTTTACCGCCCGCTCTTGCGACTACAGCGTCTCGCTCACCATGTAGTTGAGTTGTTCCCACTCTTGCGGTGCAGCGATAGGCGGCTGCCACATGACTCTTAAAATGGCGGACGGCTCTTCGGTTTTGGGCCTGGTCCACTGAAATGGCCCTGGGACACCTTGGAAGTCGGATGCTTGCCTGCTAGGGCTTGGGCTCCATTCTCAAAAAGCGTCCCCTCAGCCGTGAAGATTGTATAAAAGTCTTGGGGGCCCCCGACTCCCGCAGGCTTTCGGTGGGGAGCGGCTGCCATGATTGCTCGCGGAATGACCACGACGGAGCCACGAGATGGTGGTGCTCTCATGCTGACGGCAGCTTCAGTCTGAATGATCCAGAAACAAGGTGGGGCTTTCATCGTTTGGGAAAAAAAAATGTTCTAAACCAATGAAAAGTGTTATTTTTAGGTCATATGACCAAGCCTTCCATCTTTAGGAAACCAAAAGTAAAATGAACCAATGAAAAGTTTTATAAACAAGTCACATGACCTGTTATGCGACATAGGGCTACAAAAAGCGTAGAAAATCCGTTGGCACGTGAGGCGGCGTCAGTAGCGGACCGATGTGCGAATAGGCCGAAGGCAGCACAACGCGCCGAGATCCGGATGGCACCGAGGTGGTGTCCAGCAAATTGCCGCACTGGTGTGGCCATCCTACAATGCTGCGCCGAAAGACGGCGTGTCCAGCTGAATTGCGGTCACTGTTGCGGTACAGTGACTCGAACGCGCCGAGATCCGGATGGCGCCGAGGTGGTGTCCAGCAAATTGCCGTACTGGTGTGGCCATCCTACAATGCTGCGCCGAAAGACGGCGTGTTCAGCTGAGTTCCGGTCACTCTCCCGGCACAGTGACTCGAACGCGCTGAGATCCGGATGGCACCGAGGTGGTGTCCAGCAAGTGGCTGCACTGGTGTGGCCATCCTACAATGCTGCGCCGGAAGTCGGCGTGGGGTGCCCCGTTGGCTTATGAGGTGATGTCAGTAGTGGACTGATGTGTGAATAGGTCGGAACCAGCACAAGGCGCCAAGATCCGAATGGCAAGTCCTGGATGTTGAGTGCCTCAGTTGAGATTTCTGAGCAGTGCTTGTAGAACTGTCTGAAGCTTATTTGCACCTGCTGCAGCTTCACTAGGTCCGGCGGAACTTGTTGCCTTTTCCTTTCTGCTTCTTTTCCTACAATGCGTTTCTTCTGAAGACACGACCAGGTCCCTGAATGTGTGCAGGGGGACGCTATTGAATGAATGAACGCGCCGAGATCTGGATGGCACCGAGGTGGTGTCCATCAAATTGCCGCACTGGTGTGTCCATCCTACAATGCTGCGCCGAAAGTCGGCGTGGGGTGCCCCGTTGGTTTATGAGGTGATGTCAGTAGCGGACCGATGTGTGAATAGGTCGGAACCAGCACAAGGCGCCCTGCACTGTTGAGCCTTTTTCAATGTCTGTTTTTTGTTCTTTCCCTTCCATCAAAAACAAAACAAAAATACAAGGCGCCAAGATCCGAATGGCAAGTCCTGGATGTTGAGTGCCTCAGTTGAGAGTTCTGAGCAGTGCTTGTAAGACTGTCTGAAGCTTATTTGCACCTGCTGCAGCTTCACTAGGTCCGGCGGAACTTTTTTCCTTTTCCTTTCTGCTTCTTTTCCTACAATGCGTTTCATCTGAAGACACGACCAGGTCCCTGAATGTGTGCAGGGGGACGCTATTGATTGAATGAAAATGGCGGCTTGACACAAAGCTGACTCAAGCGTTACTGTTGGTGCTATACAGACAAAAATTGGTTTTCAGTTTGTACATTCTTCAGGTTTTTTTTTCCATCCAAGTCTGATTGAGAGTTTGTAGAAAAATGGCTTCAGATTTTCCACATACTACTCTTCAACATTCTTCCTAAATGTAACAATGTGAAACTCACTAGGAGAACGGCTGTTTCTGTTTCCTTTCAAAATGCTGCCACCAATATTTTCTGAATGGAAGACATCATCTTGTAACATAAAGGGCCGAAAGGGGTTCTGGTCTGGCCGATGGTTGGTGGAGACATTTTGACTATATCTTGGACCTGCCCGGCCTCGCCCAAAATGGCGCCGGTATAAATGGGACTCGTAACTCTTTGCCCGCAAATGTATATCTAGAAAATGTTATTGTAAGTGGCCCTGTCGTATTTTAATTACAAAATGTACGTCCACCGATACCGCAACTGTTAGACACCTTTGTTCTTGTCACCTAATGGCCCGCTCGTTACGTTCTTCTACAGTGTAAATGTCTCCTCATCATATACGATTTGAGTTTGCTCCGTGGCCGGCCCACGTGGTTATAGGCCCGTATTTGTATACTGACATTTTCACAATAAAGGTTTTTAAAACAAAACACGGTAGTAGTATTTTCATTTGTAAAGTTTTTACTTTTAGTGACTGTTTTCGAATCAGTAAAAGGCAAGTGAAATAAAGCAGTCCAATTACATGACGGATAAAAGGTATAATATGTAGGAACGCAGTAAAGATAAATGGTCAAGGGCAGTTGTGTTTTTCATGTCTGCAACATAAAGTGATCGATAAGAATCTGATAATCAGGCGCATCGGCGACTAAGACAGCAGGCCGAATCTCTTTTACTCAACGGCTCCGTCATGGAAGGAAGAAACGCCCTTTTTCTCGAAAAAGGAATATATTTTACTTGCAAGACAGTTGTAAATTTTCCGGGAAAGTACATTAGCCTGGAATATTATAACATATGTTTGAAAAAAAAATATTGTTCGAAAATAATAAAAAGCGTAATTTTTAGGTCATAAGACCAAGCTTTTCATCATTAAATTAACAAAAGTAAAATGAACCAATGAAAAGTTTTATTAACAAGTCACATGACCTGTTATGCTTACGTTACGCGCTGCGCGCCGCGCCTCGGATCACTTCCGGGTGCGCTAACGCGGCGTGTCATAAAACGCATTACGCGACAACGTAGGTCAAGAATATAGTCTAAATGTCTCCACCAACCAGCGTTCAGAACACAACCCCTTTCAGCAGTCCAAAAAGTTCTGTTAAATGACAACAGAGGGGACAGGCAACAAGAACCATCAGTCAAAGAGGGGAGGGCAAGTTCTTCTCTTCCGGGTCATGTTGGGGCGCTACCGGAACTGATCGAATTGGTAGTCTACAGTGTTTCTGGATGTTTCAGACTAAAGCTGGCGTCAGCATGAGACCACTACCATCTCGTAGCTCCGTCGTGGCCATTCCACGAGCAATCATGGCAGCCGCTCCCCACCAGAAGCCTGCGGGAGTCGGAGGCCCCCAAGACTTTTGTAGAATCTTCACGGCTGAGGGGACGCTTTTCGAGAATGGGACCCAAGCCCTAGCAGACAAGCGTCCGAGTTCCAAGGTGTCCCAGGGCCATTTTAGTGGACCAGGCCCAAAACCGAAGAGCCGGCCGCCATTTTGAGAGTCCTGTGGCAGCCGCCTATCGCTGCACCGCAAGAGCGGGCGCATCTCAACTACATGGTGAGCGAGACGCTGTAGTCGCAAGAGCGGGCGGAAAACAGCTGAATGGCGGAAGAGGCACAGTGTAGCAAAAGCGGGCGGAATGGCAACTAAAACGATAAAGGGGCGCCCCACTACAGCTTGTCTTCAGGTCAAACGGATTGTGGGACAAGGTCCAGAATTGAAGAGTCATCAAAAGGCAAAAAGTACCGCCGGACCCCGGGAGCCGGCCGCCTATGTCGGGGGCGATCTCAGGCTACACCAGTGCTATAAGACTTGGGGAGGGTGTCGGAGCCAAGCGTCTTCTCCGAGTCCATGGCCATCACAGCGTCCCTCAGGGGCCTCCGTCAAGCTGTTTAGGAAGGTAACATATCACATTGTTTTCTAATGCAGTCAGGTCCACAAACGACACTCACTTACTTTGAGAATAGTGAAGCTGCAGTAGGTGGAAATAAGCTTCAGACAGTGTTACAAGCGCTGCTCAGAACTCTTAACTATGGCACCCAACATCTAGAACTTATGCTATTTGAGAATGGTAGTGACATCGAAGCATCTCAGGGACCAAAACCATTAACGTACTTTCACGTATGAAAATCTTACTTGGGGAGGGGGCAGGAGCGAAGCGCCCCCTCCCAGTCAGCGCCACCACACCGTATGTTGAAAATCTGAAGCCATCGTTCTACAAAGTCAACCAAACTTGGATTGAAAAATCTAGAAAAATGTACAAACTGAAAACCAGTTTTGGTCTGCATAGCATCAGTAGCAACGCTTGAGTCAGCTTTGTGTCAAGCCGCCATTTTGATTCAACAAAGCACAGGCATTGAAAAAGGCTGAAATTCAGAACTCTAAACTATGGCACCCAACATCCAGGAGCTTGCTATCCGGATCTTGGAGCCTTGTGCTGTTTTCGATCTATTCACACATCGGTCCACTACTGACATCATCTTATAAACCAACGTTATGTAAATAGTTTTTTAATAAAATGTTTTACCCTGTTTCTTTGCTGGTGTGTTGTCTATATTTTTAATATTTGCATAGGGTTTGTCATTATTTTGTGCGGGATGGGTGATGGAGCCGAGCTGTCTTGCAGCCCTCATGGTGTGGAGCTCAGTTCATGTCACTATTTTCGTATTTCTCAAGAAGGGTTGTTCCTAATATTTCTATTTTAGCGAGGTCAAAAAGAGATCCAATTAGTGGCCTACTGATTTTGCTCGATTACTTTTATTTTTTTTACACGATTTTTCACTATCTGCAAAGACTAAACAGAGTATTGCGACTTTGTGCTTGTTTGTAAATAGAGAATGATCCAAAGAGAACCAATTCTAAAACAGTAAATGCTTGGACAACAATCAATCAAATGGAGAGACAAGGAGGTACGACGGATTACAACGGAGGGGAGGGGGGGGGCAGCGTTCAAAGCACATCAGCGTGCATAAATACGAAAATGTTTTTATCTATCACGTACTTGACATTTTAAAGCTTTTCATATTTGCTATTAAAAAACCAATGAAATTCACAGAAAAAACCATAGGTTATAGTGGATATATAGTTAGGAATTTGCATTTACAAAACCTTGAAAATTCAATGAAAAAACCATAGGTTATAGGCCATATATAGTTAGGAATTAGCATTTACAAAACCTTATTTTACTCGCATAAAACCATTGAAATTCCATATATAGTTAGCTAACTATAAGCGCTAACTATATATCGCGCACCCGCAATCCACTGCTGATGATGTCACATATTACATCATTCATGACATGGTCAGTGACATCACTGATGACATCACTGATGACATCTCAAATGACATCACTGATGACAACTCAAATGATATCAATGATGACATCTCAAATGACATCACTGATGACAACTCAAATGACATCACTGATGACATCTCATTTGTCATCACTGATCACATCACTCATGTGATAATACAATGAACCTCTTCAGACTCTAATATAACCTTACATACACTCAGTATAAACAGACACTCACAGACTGTCACTCATCCATGGAGTTACTCACACACCTAGTCAGTCATGCAAAGAATCAATCACACCTCCATTTCCTCAACTATACAGTTATACACATCTTACTTATTCAAACATATAATAACACATATTTACTCTCTTATATAATCCCTGATACAAGCTCACAGTGATCGATACAGCCACTCACACATTCACTGGCTCTTATGTTCAGTTATTTATATATCTCAACTCTCACATGTATTGTGTTTTACATACGTACTTACTTGCACATGTAGCAATGAGAAATCCATTCACTCACCAACACACCCATGCACAGTCAACCGCCCATATAGCTGTTTCCACATGCACTCTTGAACTCATACTCCTAGTGAATCAACTGCTTACACATCTATGCACAGAGTCACGCACCTCCCAGCCACCCACACACACACTCAGCCTCCCATTCAAATATTTGGGCAACCAATCAATAACCCATATGGCCACTCTTATAGCTACTGATCAACACATGCAGCAGCTTACACAACATCAAACATACTGATGCACGAATTAAGACAGTTTAGTCACTAACCCATGTACTCAGTGAGACACATTTAATCACTCACTCATACAGTCAGTCATGCACCTACTAAATTCTTCATCCAGACACTTATACATCCACTCATTCTTCAATATGTGAAACATATTTAAACTTTACAGACACATACAATCACTGGATGTTGTGATCAGTGATGTCATCAGTGATGTCACTGACCATGTCATGAATGATGTAATATGTGACATCATCAGCAGTGGATTGCGGGTGCGCGATATATAGTTAGCGCTTATAGTTAGCTAACTATATATGGAATTTCAATGGTTTTATGCGAGTAAAATAAGGTTTTGTAAATGCTAATTCCTAACTATATATGGCCTATAACCTATGGTTTTTTCATTGAATTTTCAAGGTTTTGTAAATGCAAATTCCTAACTATATATCCACTATAACCTATGGTTTTTTCTGTGAATATATATATATATATATATATATTCAATTAAAAAACCATAGGTTATAGACCATATATAGTTAGGGATTAGCATTTACAAAACCTTATTTTACTCACACAAAACCATTGAAATTCGCATATATAGTTAGTTGCACTAACTATATATCGCGCACCCGCAATCCACTGCTGATGATGTCACATATTACATCATTCATGACATGGTCAGTGACATCACTGATGACATCACTGATGACATCTCAAATGGCATCACTGACAACATCACAGATGACATCATTCATGTGTTAATACGATGAACCTCTACAGACTCTGATATAACCTTAGATACACTCGGTGAAAACAGACACTCACAGATTGTCACTCATCCATGGAGTTACTCATACACTTAGACAGTCATGCAAAGAATCAATCACACCTCCATTTCCTCAACTATACAGTTATACACACCTTACTTATTCAAACATATTTTAACATATATTTACTCTCTTATACAATCACTGATACAAGTTTTCAATGATCCATGCAGCCACTCAGACATTCACTAGCTCTAATATATAGTAATTTATATATGTCAACTCTCGCATGTACTGTGTTTTACATATGTACTTACTTTGACATGTAGCACTGAGAAACCAATCACTCACCAATACACTCATGCACACAGTCAACTACCCATAGAGCTGTTTCCACATGCAGTTTTGAACCCATACATCTAGTGAATCAACTGTTCACACATCAATGCACAGAGTCACACACCTCCCAGACACCCACACACACACACTCAGTCTCCCATACAAATACTTGGGCAACCAATCAATAACCCATATAGTTACTCATATAGCTACTGATCAACACATGCAGCAGTTTACAGAACAACAGATATAATGATGCAAAAATTAAGACAGTTTAGTCACTAACCCATGCACTCAGTAAGACACATTTAATCACTCTCTCATACAGTCAGTCATGCACCTACTAAATCCTTCATCCAGACACTTATACATCCACTCATTCTTCAATATGTAAGACATATTTTAACTTTACAGAAACATACAGTCACTGGATGATGTCAACAGTGATGTCATCAGTGATGTCACTGACCATGTCATGAATGATGTAATATGTGACATCATCAGCAGTGGATTGCGGGTGCGCGATATATAGTTAGTGCAACTAACTATATATGCGAATTTCAATGGTTTTGTGTGAGTAAAATAAGGTTTTGTAAATGCTAATCCCTAACTATATATGGTCTATAACCTATGGTTTTTTAATTGAATTTTCAAGGTTTTGTAAATGCTAATTCCTAACTATATATGGTCTATAACCTATGGTTTTTTCAGTGAATTTCAATGGTTTTTCAATAGCAAATATCAAAAGCTGTAAAATGTATTCTTCTTTTAAAGGAAAAATATATTTTATATGTTTTAAATATAATTTTTTTATGCATCTGCCAAACCCTGACCTCTTAATAGTGCACTGTGGTGGAAATGATTTGGGCACTATGACTGGGGTTGGTCTGGAAATGCTTTTAAAGAACACCTTTCATCAATTGATGACACTTTTTCCCCAAACTGCCTTGGTATATTCCAATATATGCCAAAGACAGAAATGGAAGTGGTCCAACCAATTTTTTCCACAATTTGAGAAAGCACGGAAACATGTGAATAAATCTGTTTCTGCTTACATGAGAGACTATGAAATGGGTTTAATATACAACAATAACTTACGTTACAACATTCAAGACATCTACAGAAGAGATGGTGTGCACTTCTCCGATGAAGGGAATAGAATATTCGTCCTTTATTTAAAACTGTGCATTGGAACCTACTTGTAGGTACCTAAATTAGCCACAGAACCCAATAGCTCTTTTCAGAGTTACCCTACCTCTGATCATTCAAAACGTTTATCTTTTTCTAACTTTTTTTTTTTTCACCAAAGTACGCTCCCCGGTTCGCTTACCGGTGCGCGTACCGGGCGCTCCCCCCGCGAAATTTTCAATTTTTTTTATTTTTATTTTTGCATATATCAGCGTCCTAAACCCCCCTCAGAAAACCTAGAGGGTCACAAAGTGTCTACCGTGCCCCCTTCTACCCATTCCGAACATTGTTTGTCCTCCATCTTGTGTCTCAATGCTACCGATACACAAAATGGAGGACTCCCATAACGCTGCTGGTTCGCGTACCGGGGAGCGCACCAGTAAGCGCTCTATAAAAAAAGGTGGGAAAGTAATTTACAGAAAAACCACTACAGACACTTTCATCAAATATAGAATAGGCCCTACTACATAGCAGTCCCTACCATTTACCTAAAGTTGATGGAATTCCATTGAGAGCATTGAGAAAATTATGCTGTAAGCCTGACTAAATATCCTGAGGTAAATTACCTAACAAAAACACTTATGAAGTGTTAGAATTGACAACCAATTAAAATGCTACTTTCAATATCTTTTTTATCATGCGAAGCTTTCCAAAGCAAGATGAGGTGACTTTATTAATTTGCGTCTTGCAGGAGAGGGCAGTGTCAAATTGGAAGCCTAGGTTACGGGCAGCTTGAACTGGGTCCGGGGGAGGGTTGAGCTCAGTCGGCCACCAGAGGGTGGAGGGTGTGGGGGATTTCTGATTAAAAAATAGGATCTCAGTCTTGTCCGTATTAAGCTTTAAGTTATTAGCCGACATCCAAGAGGCAATGTTCATCATGCATTGGCGCAAGTTGTGGAATGATTTTTCGGAGTGGTCTTTGAAGGAGAACGCCAGTTGGGTGTCGTCAGCGTAAAAGGTTACTTTGACTCCCCATGATTCAATCACTTTTGCTAGTGGTTTTAATTACACATTGAATAATAGCGGACTGAGAGCAGAACCTTGCGGAACGCCCCAGATCAATGGTTTCTTGGAAGAAAGGAAGGAGCCCAGCATCACCCGTTGGAATCTGTTTGTGAGGAAAGACTTGATCCAAGTGAGGGGAGTTCCGCTGACACCTACCTCGTGCAGGCGAGCGAGTAGTGTGTCATGGGAGAAGGTATCGAATGCTGCGGAGACCCGACATGGCCTTCTCTCCCCTGTCCGTGCATTCTCGAATCAACTCGGATACCTCAAGAAGAGCTGACTCTGTACTAAAGTCCGGTCTGAATCCAGATTGGCAATCATGGAACAAAGAGTTGCATTCAAGGTAGTAGGATAGTTGCTCTTGGACTGCTTTCTCAAGCACTTTAGCGGGCTTGGGCAGGAGTGAGATTGGCCGGTAATTGCTTAAGCAGGAGGGGTCAATGCCTGCTTTTTTTTGGATTGGGATAAGCATAGCGTGTTTCCAAGCGGAAGGGACCGTACCTGAAAGTTGGGAAGAGTTCCATATTTCGAGGAGGGGGTCAATAACTAGAGGGGCAATTTCGTTCATAATTAAGGCCGGGGCTGGATCCAATGGAGAGCCTGAATTACATTTCACGAATAGGTTCAGGGCATGCTCCTTAGTAAGAGGATGGAAAGCGGTAAATGCATGCTTGCTGATAATGACAGGATCCTTCGTGGTATTGGTAGCGTTCTGAAGAATAGTTTCCGCAATGTTGGATATTTTTTTTTCGAAGAAGCCTGATACATTTTTACTCAGTGCTTGGGAGGGGGGGACTGAGGTGGTCATAGCACTTGGATTGGTAAAATCTTTAACAATATTAAAGAGGGTTTTGGAAGAGTTTTTTGCCTTTGCAATGGTATCAGCGAAATAGGTGCTCATGGATTTGCGTTTAAGTTTGTGAAACTCCTTGAGGACTTGTCTGTAGTGAGCTTTGGCTTCTGGGTCATAGGCCTGCTGCCACTGTCGTTCTATCTTTTTACACTTACTTCTGTGTTCCCTTAGTTCCTGAGTGAACCAGGGGGCTGACGGTTTTTGTCTGCGGGAGGTGAGGGTTTGTAACTGGGCTAATTTCTCAATAGCAGTCATGAGATCATTGCTAAATATGAGAACCGCTTCGTTGAGATCGTCAGGGAGAGGGTTTAGGCTGTTATGATATTGTTGTTCTAGGGTATAACATGATATCTTGTGCCATTTTCTGCCTTGTGTTCAGATGGCAGACTCCTTTTTGACAATTTGAGTTGAGGATACCTCAAATGGGATTAGAAAATGGTCAGACCATGTCAGAGGTAGGGTTTGGAGGGTTTTTAGTTTTTCGTGGTTTGAAAAGATAAAGTCAAGGGTGTGTCCTGCAGTATGAGTGGGGCCCTTAACTCTTTGTGTCAGATTTAGGTTTTCCATGGATTCTAGGAAATAGGAGGCGCAGTTGCAGCTGCTTATATCAACGTGGAGGTTGAAGTCTCCCAGTACCATGAAGTGGGGATGTTTGATAGAGAGATCTGCGGTGATTGCCAATAGTTCAGAGATGGCAGATTGGGGGGTCTTCGGGGGGTTGTATACCAAGATCCCTGAGGCAATGGCTGTCGTAGAGTCCGTGACCGAGAAGTATAATGCTTCAATGGGCTTTATATTCGTGATTTTCCTAGAAGTGATTTTCAGGTGGTTCTTTAAAATTACTGCGATTCCTCCTCCTGTTTTGGAGCCTTCACAGCATAATCCAGTGAAGCGGTAGCCGGTGGGTACGGCAAGAGAGATGTCTGGGTTGGAGGAGTCTTTAATCCAAGTCTCAGTTAGAAATAATGCGTCCCAGGAGGTGGAGGATAGTAGTAACCAAATATCACTGGCGTGACAAGGTAAGGAGCGACAGTTCACCAATCCCATAGAGTGAATTTTGATGGGAGAGGGTCGGCTAGTTGTGGAGCCCTGGGGGCAAGTCCAGTAGGGGCACAGAGTGAACTGGCAGTTATGACATTTGTACGGGGGTGGGCTAGGTAGAGGGAGGTTGCATATAGTAGTGGGAGTGCAAGATCTCTTACCAAGGTCTAGAAGCTGTGACCTGGTCCAAGTTAATCTCTGCACGGGTTGAGGATTAACAGCATGGATGGCCCTAGGCACGGAGCTGGCGCGGACGGGCGCAGATGGGCTTGCCTTAGGCGCGCCTTTGGCGCGCAAACGTCACGCCCGTTGCGCTCGCCCGCTGCGCGTTCGAAATATGCACATGATTTATAGGGAGAAGGCGCCAGGAAGGAGGGGCGTGGCCTCTGAAAAGGGGCGTGTCCCTAGGGTGCGCCAGTAATGGCGGCCAGAGTTGTTTGTAGGAGTTCCCTCGGCAACACTATGATCCGCTGCGTGGGTGAAGTCAGGAGACTGAGTTTCAGTATGGTGAGTTTTTAAAATCAACACACTTCAATCCTGACTCTCAGTTTTTAAAATCAACACACTTTAATCGCGACTCTCAGTTTTTAAAATCAACACACTTCAATCGTGACTCGCAAATGTTTAAAGTAAAAGTGCTCGCTTAGTTAGGCTCCCGGCTTCCGCCTCAGGAGATGTTATCTTCTGAATGACGCTGGGCTTTAGCTTTTTTTGTAGTCAGGGCGAAGGGCGTGGCCTCTGAAAAGGGGCGTGTCCCTAGGGTGCGCCGGTAATGGCGGCCAGAGTTGTTTGTAGAAGTTCCCTCGGCAGCGCTATGATCCGCTGTGTGGGTGAAGTCAGGAGACTGAGTTTCAGTATGGTGAGTTTTCAAAATCAACACACTTCAATCGTGACTCTCAGTTTTTAAAATCAACAGACTTCAATCGTGACTCTCAAATGTTTAAAGTAAAAGTGCTCGCTTAGTTAGGCTCCCGGCTTCCGCCTCAGGAGATGTTATCTTCTGAATGACGCTGGGCTTTAGCATCTTTTGTAGTCAGGGCGAAGGGCGTGGCCTCTGAAAAGGGGCGTCTTCCTAGGGTGCGCCGGTAATGGCGGCCAGAGTTGTTTGTAGGAGTTCTCTCGGCAGCGCTATGATCCGCTGCGTGGGTGAAGTCAGGAGACTGAGTTTCAGTATGGTGAGTTTTTAAAATCAACACACTTCAATCGTGACTCTCAGTTTTTAAAATTAGCACACTTCAATCGTGACTCTCAAATGTTTAAAGTAAAAGTGCTCGCTTAGTTAGGCTCCCGGCTTCCGCCTCAGGAGATGTTATCTCTGCCATGCCTCCGTTTCAGCCCCCCCGCCCGTCCATGTAGGCGTGCTTTCCTCCTGGGCCCGCTCTCTTCTGCCGTTGCCTCTGTCACCTGTTGCTTGTGGTCTTGGAAACCTTTGCTGTCTCCCTGGTGTGTGTGTACTGTGCTCTCCAGTGTTTCCACTGTCAGGTAAGGGTCTTGGATTACTTTAACCTTGCTCTCTGCATACTTCTGTGGTTGCAATATGACTGCATGGCCCTGCTTTGGGGCCTTTCAGGCGTTTTCCCACTCAGGTTTTCTTCTTTGTTGGCCTCGGCGGGTCCCATTGGGTTGCTCTCTCTGCTTTTCGTGGAGTTCCTTATTAGCTTTGGTCACATTGCCACGTTCAGTTATTCGGGCCGGGTCTGGTGACTCGGTGGACTAGGGCTTCTGTGGTAGGGGCCTGTGTTGGTCCTCATGGTTGCAGTTTTCCGGTCCCGGCTGGTTCACTTTGCTTTGTCTTCCATCTTAGGTTTATAAGTTGGGTTCCAACGTGCGTCTGTTCTTCGGCTACAAGATGCCCATTGGTGGTGGACGTGCGCTTTACTCACGTTTTCTGCTTCATGATTTTCCTGTGTTTATTTTCTGCTCCAGTGTTTACACGGATTGCGTTTTATCGCATGTGGTGTGGGGTTGCGGGGCCTCTGCTTCATTGTTGCTGCAGTATCCCTGTCTCCTTCCTCCCTTTTGGGCTTTGGGCCTGCAGTCCTTTCGTCCTATGGGCTACTGTTCCCTCCTTTGTTGTGCTGTCTCAGTCGGTTTCTTGGTGGACGTCCCCATGGCGGTTCCGGGGGCTGTGGACTGCGGCATGTCTGGTGTGGGCGGGCTGTGGTGGGCGCCTGTCCGTCCGTCTCTGGGCTGCGTCAGTGGTCAACTGGTGTTTCCTTGCTGGCTATTTCTGCTCCCCTTTCGTGTTGGCTTCCTGCTGTCACCATGCTTCTTCTCGCCTCCTGGGGATCGGGGTTTTGTTGTGATCCTTCTGTCGCCTCTCTTCTCATCCTCGGGGGCTTGGTTCCTTGGCTCCCGCCCTCTGCAAGCCCGCGCCGGGTGTCGGTTCTTGGGTTTCCCTTCTCCAGTCCTTGGTGCAGTGGCGCTTTGGTTTCTCTTCTTTGGGTGATGGCTGCTTGGTCGGGCCTGGGGTTTGGCACCCCCCTCTGGTGCTGTGTGCGTTCTTCCCTTTCTGTTGCGGGATTGCTTTTGGGCAGTCTCGCTGGTCCTTCTATGTCCGGTCCTGTTCTTCGGGATTTGCTTGGCCCCCTGGTTGCTCCGGTTGGGTTTGTCTGCCTTGGTGGGGCCTTCCTCGAGTCGTGTTTTGGGTCTTGTTGGCTGGCTTTGTTTCACCCCTGTCTGTCCTTTGTGAATCCTCCCCTTCCTGTTGGTCTTGGTTCCTTTGGCCCTTTCTTGGTTCTTTTTGCCCCTGTCCTTCCCGCTCTATCTCCTGGTGCGGGTAGGTACCTCCTTCCCGAGTGTTGGCGACATTTGCCTTCCTGGAGGGCTTGGTCGGGTTCCCAATATGTACTGGGTCGGTGGTTTTCCCTGTGGGTAGTTTTCACATCTGGCTTCTGTTTGCGGTTCCTTAGCTTCTCTGGAGCTGGGTCTTGTTTGCTGCCGTTCTGGTGGGGTTGTCCCCTGCCTCGTGCTCCGGGGTTTATGCGGGGTTCGCCCCTGTTGGCTTTTGGCACTTTGGTGCTGTCCTTGCCTGGGCCATTCTGTCCCTGTATGCTCATGTTCTCATCGGCTCTCGTTCGGTGACTTGTGGGTCGGGCCCCTTTGGTGCCTGGTTGGGGGTTCTCCTGGGGCCGTCTGGTGCTGTCTGCTTCCTTTGGGTCCCCGGTGTTGGCTCTTCAGCCTTCTCATCCTGGCTCCTGGCTTGGTGCTTCCTGGGGCCTTTTTCTTCCAGGGTTTCTGGGCTTCTTTGGCCTGGCCAGGGCTTTTTGTCCTGTTGGTGGTGCTCGACTGGGTGCATCTCCGTTGGTGTCTGCTTCTGCGATGGTTGACTTGGGCCCTGTTGCTCCCCGGTCCTTGTTTTGCCAAGGGTGGTGCGGGTTTTGTGTCCTGCCCCTGCTTTATTTTTCCCTTGCTGGTTTTTGTTTCCGGCTGTGCTGTTTGATGTCCGGGGCTGCTGGGTCTCCCAGTTCTCCCATTCCTGGTGAGGCCCGGCGCTTCCGGTGTGGATTGTGTCCTCGTTTTTAGTCCCTCGTTTTGGCGTCCCTGGACCTGGTGGCTCTCTGGGAGTCTTGGGGTGGCTCGGGCTCGTTTTCGCTCTGCCTTCTTCCTTCTTGCCTTTGATGTGTTTCTGCCTGTGGTTTTCTTCTCCCTGTGCACTCCTGTCCTGGTCGGTTCTTCGTTGTCCGGCTGGGTAGGGCCTGGTTGTTGGCTGACTGTCTGAATGGCCGCCTGGGTGCTCGCTTCAGTGGCTCGCTTCCTTATTGTGGTACTTCCTGGGAGGGTTTGCTTGGACCCTGTGCTGGGCGGTCTCGGGCTGCCACACCACTTCTCCCTTCCTTCCGGCCGTGGGAGGACCTGTGGTTTTTCAGTTTTTCGCTGTTGGCCAGTTGGGTTCCCTACGGATCTCTTCTGTGTCATTTCCGGACCCTTCCTGTGTCCATTTTGCCTTGTACCTTCCTAGGTTCTCTCTTTGGGGTTGCGCTCACTTCTGGGGGGTCCTTTTTGTGGCGGGGGTGTGATCCCCCTTCTGTTTCTCTTCTGCGCCCCTTTCCGTTCTTGCAGCTCTTGCCAGTCTGTTGGATTGCGTCTGGTGCCGCTGCCCCGTTCCTCTGGTTCGGCTCTCTCGTGGGGGGTGATCTCCCTTGCGGTGTTGCTGTGTTTGTCGGACTGCGTCTCTTTCTGCTGTGTTTTTTTATTGGGTCATTGTGGTGTGGGTGCCCTCTGTTCATTCGGTTCCTCTCTCTGCACTTTTGATCCCCTCTTGCTTTTGGGCTATCCGTTGGACAGTCCTGGTATGTTTGGTCCGGCTAGCACTTTTTCTGTTCTGGGCCCTGGTTGCTGTTGCCTTTGGCTCCGTGCCGCCTGGTTCCGTGCCTTTCTCTGTCCTCCCTCGGCTTTTGCTTGGGGCAGATTTTCTGGTGTCACTTTGTGTCTCCAGGGTCCGGGTTTTCGGCCTTCCCGGTGTCTTCGTCCCCGGGCTGGTTCTTCCTGCTCGTGGTTGCCTCTCCCCTGGGTGATCCTTCTGCTTGCACTGGTCTGTTGGGTTTGCCCTCTTTCGTGGGCGTCCCATTCTGTTCTGTTGGTTTCTTGTGAGTTTCCATGAAGCCTCTTGGCTTTGGTATGTACTCACTTTGTTAGTCATGTGGCGAGGAAGACTAACAAGGAGGTAATGCCCCGGTTACTTACTTAATCTTCATTACTCCGAGTATAGTCTTCCTCGCCACATGAGTTCCCATCCCTCCCTCCCTGTCTGGCTATCGGCTTCATGTTTGTGCTTGGTAGTTTCAGGCTGATAGGTTGGGCCGGCCCGCCTCTTATAGTGGTCAGGTGGTATTGGTTCGGCCATCTTGGGAAGGGATGGGAGGCATGGGTTGCTGACTTTTTGCTTTGGAGGGTTCTGGTGTGCGGCTGAAGCTCACTTTGTTAGTCATGTGGCGAGGAAGACTATACTCGGAGTAATGAAGATTACCGGTAAGTAACTGGGGCATCCCCCAGTACAGATGGGAGGGGCGAGGGAGTGGCACCTTTATCTTCATTTTTAAAATAGAGTGCACTGCGAATGTCCTGTCCACATTGTGAATACAAAGCACATGGGCGCATCACTGCGAGGTCTGCGCATTATTCTAACAAGAATCTCCATATCTTTTCTTTTAATCTATTTGCGGTTGCAGTAACAATGTGAAATACGCTAACCACAGAAGACTGATGTATTACATAATACACCCTTTATCCAGGCAGCACAATGTGTTCCTTTAAATGACTAATACATCCTCCCTATGAATGGACTAAATTATGCTACAAGCGTATATAAATTATGCAGCAAAATATGCATCTTACTCTCTGTCAATATAATGTCATCCATTGGAGGCACAAATATTTTTGTGAAATGTGGAAATGATGTGGTCAAATACATGACAAATGCTGTAAGGCCTTAATGCAGATAAATACTGCATCCAAAAGACATGCATACAATGTTCATTCCCTTATCAAAAATAATTCATGAATAGTAAATAAAACCAAACTTTCTAATTCGAATCTGTGCTCACTCTTAGCTGCATAATATAGATTATAAATGAGTAGAAATACAAATTAACAAGATTTTCTATGCATATTGTTTGTATAGGTATTATCTAAATATATTGAGAGATGCTCTACAACGGGTTAATGGGTAACGGTGTAATAAGGTCATGACAACATGAACTACGAGGAGTAATTTGTAAACTTCACCACCATCGCACAATGAGAGTTTTGGATCATGCTACCAGCGCCTATGTGTTTTTTTATATTGCGTGTTTATGTTGGGGCATCAAACTTGAAAACTTTTTTTTTAAACAGGGAAATGTTTATTCCAATTTGTAAGTTCAACCCTACACTAACTATACTGTTTGGTTTTATGTAGAAAACAAGCATTTTCAATGCAATAGGTCTCACATTTACGAAAGTTTAAGCTATTGGCATTTTAAATTACTATACCTTTTATTTATGTTTTAAAAAACCAAAACATAAATAAAAGGCATTGTCATTTACAACGGCAATAGCTCAAACTCGCTTAAATGCGAGACCTTTTGCATTGCAAATGCTTGTTTTGTTGGTATCCAAGTATGAGTTTTCGCAACGGACGTACTGTGCTGATGTGCACAGAGGTGAATCATCTCCGTGGATCCTGATGTCCTCCACCCTAAATCTTTGAACAGAGCTGTGCCCTTGGTAATTCTGGAAAAGGAAAAGACAGTGAAAACTTATGGCTGCAGTGGGTATTTCTACCTGCTTGACCAACAGCTGCTGCAGTGGTGGTTGATGAAAGGTGGCTCTTCAATACTCAGCAACTCTCAGTGGCAAGGGAATTTAGTAGGACTAAAGGAATGCCATGAGGCTGGGACGGTACAGACAGGATCTGTGTCAATGCCAATAGATGTTTACATCCTGAGTCATAGCAACCCGAAAAGTGCAGCAGTACACTAATCACGCTTGTGTACGTTGTGTCAGTGATTAATAAAACACTAATCCCCTTTAGGACTTTAGCTGTTATACTCTGTTTCCACACATAGGTGGAGATGACGTCCTTGCCTGTTTCCCAAACTCCTCGCCTTCCTCAATGGCTAGGCTCCGCAGGATATGAGCAAATGTATGAGCAAGACTGCAATGTGCACAAAAACCTGGCCTTGGCATCCTAGTGAATGTTTCAAGGCCTTGATGTCTCATTTCTGAATCAGCTTGAATGATGCATTCAGTTAATCTATTGATCTCTATAGCACACATTCCAAAAACTGATATGATTTATTGTATTACTCTGAATGCTTCGAATGGCATATTTTGCTGTGTCTGGTTGATGAATGTTAACTGTTAAAATTGGCGGTTGGGTGGCGTGGCTTACGCGCCGGCGTGTGATGGCGCTGCCCGTGTGAGCTCCGTGACGACGCGGGAATCCTTCCTGTTTTGCTGGTGTTTTCTCCTCACACGGACACCGGCAAAAGTAATTTCCACACGGCGGAACATGGTCCCCGTGTTTTGCGAGCAGCAGCTGCACCCGTAATTGCCGCTTTGTCATCTTTTACATCGCTGCTTCTTTTCCAAGCATCGGGACGCGGGCGGCCGCCATTTTGTTTTGCCGCGCTCGCGTCCCGTTTTATGACATCCTCAACACCGTGTCAGCTTGTCTGCTGCTTCCACATGTCATGTTCAGACAAGGTATGTCCCTAATACTGCGCACCATGCTTCCATTGCATTTTCGTGACTGTTGGCGCCAGAGTTCTCCTCAGCATCTTTATTTCTGCTAGCAATACTTCTCGGCGGCCATTTTGAGGTGCTATCTGCGCAATGCTCCATACCTACCTTTCTTACACCATTAACCCTCCGTGGCACACCAAGTAATTCCCTTGGGTCTCATAATCCATGGACGCTCTGCTGTTTATTTGCCACCTTATTTCTGGATGGTTTTTTGGCTGTGCATACTGATTTTTGCTGCCTCTTGACGTCTGTCTTATAGGTTTGAAATATTGCTTCTCCAGTGCTACCTGTCACCTCGTATAGGACCTCTTTTTTCCAGTACTTTCTACACCTCTACATTTAGGGTCTCAAAACTTTTACTATTGCGGTTTGGCTTCCATTCCTGCGGTCCTCCTAGTTTGCCCCTCTGTTGGCATCATGTCTCAGGACGCAGGCCATACGAGAGCGTCTGTCACCGGAACAAAACCAAAACGCCTTAAGAATGACCCTCCATCCCCAATTCGCACCTCTCAGAACCCAGTGCTGGACTCCATTTTAGAAGAGGTTCGTGGCCTACAACCTTTCATGGTGGCAACTAATGAGAAGCTAAAACAGATAGAAGACAGATGGGTAGTCATGGAAAACAAAGTCCTGCAACTAGAACAACGCATCAGTGACGTCCAGGATGTCTCTACAAAAATTCCTACTCTTGAAAAGGAGATACAACAGTTGAAACTTCACACAGAGGACCTTGAGAACCGTAACAGGCGGAATAACCTCCGTATTTATGGTGTTCCGGAGTCCCTTGGGGAGGGCGATATGGTGACCTTCGTCCGCAAACTCCTCTACGAACTTTTGGATCTCCAACCAGAATCTATCCCTCTAAACATACAGCGTGCTCATTGTTTGGGACGACCAACGTCTAACCCGGCCAAACCCAGAGGTATCATCCTACTTTTTCTGGAATTCACCGAATTGATGACTGTTCTTAAAGCTGCAAGAGCAAAACGTCGCCTCATTTGGTCGGGCCACACTATCTTCATAGCCCAGGATTTATCGAATGCTACGAACGCACGTCGCAAGGAGTTCCTCAATCTGCGTCCACGCATGAAGGAACTAAGCATCCAATATGGAATCCTTCATCCTTGTCTCTGCAAAATAACCCACAATGGTCGTTCTCGCACCTTTGATGATCCACAGAAGCTTCGAGAGTATCTACTAACCGTCTCTACTTCCACAATGGACACTAATGACTGAAACTAAATCTCTTCTATTTTTTGCATTCACGTTTCTTATGTCTTGACGTCTGTTGTGGCCTTGTCCCGGTCTCTTTCTTATCAACTTTTGCTACAACTTTCCTTCTTATTGATTATGTCCTTTCTATATTCCCGCGTTTTCCTCGCTCTGTAGGGTAGGCGCCCGCGTTGGCGTCTCCATGCTCCTATTACCTAAGTCTTCTCTTTTTTCTCAGATCTGGCGTCTTTGCCTTGATCTGTTTCTTATCTATTTCCTTCTTTTTCTTTCCTTTCTTTTTCTTCTCCTTTTCACAGGCCATTTATGTTTTTCCCTTGCTCATTTATGTTCCGTTCTCTTCTTTGTGTCCCTTATTGCCTTTCTTATTGCGACCTCTAGTACTCCTCAGTGTTACTCCTCACTCTTCTTATTGATTGTAATGTTCCTTCGTATATTGTTTCCCTATATTTACCCGATTTGTATTGCTAACATGTTTGTCTCCATTGTCTCTCCTTATAGTTCCTTACCTGCAGTGTATTGGACCCAGTTGTTACCCTCCTCCCTTGCCTTCCATCATGTGTAACTTTGTAACGTGGAATGTTCGTGGTCTCGGCAACCCAGTTAAACGTCAAAAGGTATTGTCCCACTTATCCAAGTTAAATGCTCAGATTGCTTTTCTCCAAGAAACGCATTGTACAGATGTCGAATCGTTGAAGCTTAAGAGGGCTTGGGTGGGTCAAGTTGTATTTTCTCCTGCGATTGATAAAAAAGGAGGTGTTGCTATATTATTTCGTAAAGGTTTGGATGTTCAAATTTTATCGTCTCAATCGGATGCTGAAGGTCGTTGGGTTATGTCAAAAGTGTCTATACAAAACAAAACTATGGTGCTCCTAAATATTTATGGTCCTGTCCGACCAGACCCTAAATTTTGGACTGATATCAAAATCCTCATTTCCTCTATTGACTGTCCAAACATTGTCCTAGCTGGCGACCTTAACCAATGGTTAGACCCCTTTTCGGATAGACTATCTTCCTCCAAATTCCAGCCTGATAAGACACATAAATCCTTCCAATCAGCCATTGCCTCCCGCCCCCTCTTCGATGTGTGGAAAACTTGTAATCCTAACTCACTCGAATATACATTCTACTCTAATGTTCACCACACCAGGTCCAGAATTGATTATATTCTAGTTAGCAAATCCCTTCTCCCTGCGATTCAGAAATCTGAAATTGGTTCCATTTTCCTTTCGGATCATGCACCTGTATATGCCACTTTTGACCTGGCCCACACCTCCTCCTCTTTCAATCGTTGGAAATTTAACACTTTCCTTCTCCCCGATTCTGTATTTATGTCTAAAGTTAAAAGTTTCATCTCTGAATACTTCTCCCTCAATTTACCCCAAGACACGTCAGTTTCAAATAATTGGGATGCTTTTAAAGCGGCATTGCGAGGTTTCACAATCTCTTATGTATCTAGGAAAAAGAGACTTAACAGGGACAAATACACCGCCCAACTCTCCAACATTAAGACCCTAGAACACTCTTACCCCCACATGCATCAAGCACTTTTTCATTCGCAAACGGTGCGATTCCTTAAAATCGGCCGTTTGCGAATGCAAAAGTGCTTTTTGGGATGCATGAAGCAATTTTAGAATTCGCAACATTGTTGCGAGTTCTAAAATTGCGGGTGCTTTTAAGAAGTCGCAGATGTGCGACTTCTTAAAAGCAATGCATCATCACTTTTGACAAGTGAAAATTCGCACTTAGGGTTCCAAATTTACCGAGTGGTTGAACCACTCGGTAAATTTGGAAAAAGTGTTTAAAATGCTTTTAATGTTTTTTTTTCAACATTCATGTTACGGACACACATGTCCTTAGGACATGTGTGTGTGCAACATGATGCGAAAAATACATTTCAGGGGTGCAGGGGGGGGTCCTTTGGACCCCCCCCTGCACCCATGAAATTTTCTAAGTGCCACTCGCAATTTGCATTGACTCCTATGGGCCTTTTGGCCCATAGGAATCAATGGAAATTGCGAAAATTAACTTAAGAATTCGGTATTTCTTTGGGATTCGGTAAAAAATGCGATTTTTACCGAATCACAAAGAAATACCGAAAAAAATGATGCATAGCATTTTGCATTTCCTAAATAGCGATTCCTTAATTTTCGCTATTTCAGAAATGCAAAATCCTACATTGATGCATGTGGGGGTTACTTCTCGTTCAAGAATCCTGACGCTCTCCTCCAACTTATTAAAGCCAAATCTGAACTTAATCAAATTGCCACAGTTGAAGCTTGCAACACCCTCTTGAAGGTTAAATCTAAATTTCATGGAGGTCAGAATAAAGCGGGGAAAATGCTAGCAAATTATCTTAAAATTAAATCTGAGCGAAAATCAATTGGCTCTATTCTCAATGAAGACACCAATACAAAGGTTTCCTCTGATGAGGATATTGCACAGGTCTTCCATAATTACTATAAACTCCTGTATACAGATGATACACATCCTGGTGATGATGATCTCTCCCGTTTATTCGAAGACCTTCCTCCTCCCCCCTCTCTCCCTACAGAATTCCATCAATTAGAATCTGACATTACCCCTCAGGAAATTCTCAAGGCAATTACCTCCCTCAAGAAAGCGAAAGCCCCTGGTCCAGATGGTCTCCCAATTGAATTTTACGCCAACATGCACTCCATTTTTGTCCCCCATCTTTTACAACTTTTTAACTCCTTTATTGCAAATGCTAAAGCATCTGGCTCATTTTTGGACGCCCTAATAATCATAATCCCCAAACCTGACAAAGACCATTCCATGTGTAAAAATTACCGTCCCATATCCCTTATTAATTACGACTGTAAAATTTTTGCCAAAATTTTAGCGGCCCGCCTCGAATCCCTCATTCCTCTGCTAATCACAACCGATCAAGTTGGCTTTGTGAAAGGTAGACTTGCAGCAGACAATGCCCGTGTTTTTGCCAATATTATTTCCCAAAGTAATCGATTCAAAGCCCCTTTAGCTGCCCTCTCCCTAGACGCTGAGAAAGCGTTTGACCGAATTAATTGGAAATTCATGTTTAAAGCATTGCATTGGTTTGGATTTGGTCCCCATTTCATCTCCCTGGTTAAACTACTTTATTCTGCTCCCCGTGCTAGTGTTTTTGTTAATAATCAATTCTCGAAATTTTTCCCCTTATCCAGAGGAACAAGGCAAGGTTGTCCTCTTTCCCCTTTACTCTTTATTCTTTGTCTTGAACCCTTCCTTATTAAAATCCGCTCTAACCCCCTCATTCAGGGATTCAAACAGTCCTCGAATGAGACAAAAATTTCGGCCTATGCCGATGATGTCCTGGTCTACATGGCTAACCCTGTCTCTTCCCTCCCTCCATTTTTAGAAGAAGTCCACTTATACTCATCTGTTTCTGGTTATAAACTTAATCTCTCTAAAACGGAGGTCCTCCCCCTCAACTCTTCTTGTTATCAATATATGTTTGCATCAACTGATTTTGCATGGTGTCCCTCCAAGATCAAATACCTGGGTATTTGGTTCTCCTCTACCCTGCGTGACACACTCAAACTGACCTTTACTTCCCTTACTCAAAAAATTCAATCGCTCCTTCAATTATGGTCTCCTCTTTTCCTTTCATGGTGGGGTCGTTTAGACACCATCAAAATGATGATTTCCCCACATATTTTATACACTGTATCCATGCTTCCTGTGAAAATCCCTAAATTGTTTTTTAATAGGTTAAACTCCATCTGCTCCAAATTTTTATGGAACAATAAAAGACCTCGTATTGCTTTACATAAACTCATACGCCCTAAATCTGAAGGTGGGGTTCGCTTCCCTGATTTCCAGTCGTACCATTCTGCCTTTTTAATAAAACAAGCCTTCTCATTAGCGTTCGATTTTAATGACTCCCATCTGCCCAGATGGATCGCAGTTGAACGGTCCTTATTAAAGGATTTCACTTTTCAACAATCCCTTTTCATGTCAAATTGTTCATTCTTGACTACTCATCCTGTACTGAAATACTCACATACACTACTGCACAATATATTCTCGAAAGGCTCATCTCCCCTACAAACTTTTCTTTCCTCCAGTATATGGTATAACAAATATCTTAAATACAAGGGTAAATCTTTCTATTTCAAGTATTGGAAAGAAAAGGATATTATGTTTGTCTACCAATTTTTTTCCGATTCATCCATTATTTCATTTGATGTAATGCAAACTAAGTTTGATTTACCTGTACAGTGTCGCAACGAATTTGACATTATTACCTCTGCCATTTTGTCTCACTTATCTACCCTTCCTACTTTTGATCTCCTTCCTTCCCTTACTCCTTCCACCCCTCTATATCCTATGTTCACTCAACAAATACCCAAAGCTGCTCTGATTTATAAACTGTTATTAGATAATGTTGGCCTTCGGCCCAAAACCGTTACTGAAAATGTTTGGGAAACTGATTTATCTTTCTCGTTATCTGTTGATGTTTGGGATCGATTATGGTCTAAATTGTTTAAGACTTCAGTTTCGGCTCGTATTACTCAGTCACTTTTTTTTCTTTACCATAGAGCTCTTTTTACCCCTGTAAGCATTGCAAAATTCTCCCCTTCCTCCTCACCCCTCTGTTGGTCATGTTCCTCTAACCCAGGCACACTCAAACACCTCGTATTTGACTGCCCACCAGTTCTTACTTTTTGGACCTCAGTTTGGAAATATTGCATGCGTATTTTTCATTTCTCTGAACCATTTTCACCGTTGCATATTTTCTTAGGTTCCCTATCTGATGTTTTGGACTTACATTCGTATAACGCTAAATTGTTTGATCTTTTCATTGCAACTGCATTCAAAGTAATCTTATCTTGCTGGAAGGATAACTCTAAATTGTCTGTGCAGACATGGTGGAATTTTGTATGTGATGAGCACAGAATTGCAATTGCTTCTTCTTCCTCTGTCGCCTTAAAAATTAAAACTGATCTTACCTGGCTACCTTTTTCTAACTTCTTATCCTCTTCTCCCCCTCCCTAACCTTTCCTTCCTTTTTTCTTTCTCTCTCCCTCTTTTTCTCTTTTCTTTTCTCATCTTTCTTTCTCTCTACGATTTTCTTCCATTACATAATTTTTCCAACATTTTTTCATCTCCAATTATCTTTCATGATTATCTCATATTGATTTTGTTTTATGTCATTTTGTTATATTATAATGTACTATCTCTTTTACACCCAATAAAACTTTATTAAACTGAAAAAAAAAAAATTGGCGGTTGGGCTTGGTTCAATAATGCTGCCAGGAAATATTCTTCAGTGATAAACCCCAGAGTTTTTAGTGCTCTGAATAAAACTTTGCTGCTCAGAGATTGACCACATTTGTTCCTGAATAGAAAATTAAAGTCAAGTGAAAATGTCAACAAACCATCCTCAAAAGTGGAATAAACAATTGAGCACCACTTAGGCACCTGGCTATACGCTTTACAACAAAGAGTGAACTCATAGTTTGCAGAAACCAAATCAACTGTAGTTAGTTATAAATATCTTCATTAAAAACAAATTATTTCTAAAACGTTTGTAGTCATCGGAACATTCTTAACAATAGATGAAAACAAACGTCGCCGATTGATCGATCACAGATTGATTCATTATCAAATCTACTTTCAAATGTTCTGCTGCTGTATATGTTGGCTATCATTTCATTAATATTTTTTCAGCATTCAAGGATTTGTTGAATAATAGAAGCTCAACAGGAATTTGGTTTGTGAGGGCTGGGGCTCTGTGGCAGATGGATTAGTCACCCAACCAAGCGAGTGAGCTTCAGTGATGTTCAGAAGCACTGAAGGCAGAAGTGGATTTAGGATAAGAATCACGATACCGGCAGGATGGATCTGGATCTGAGATAGTCTAATGGACTAGACCAATGGATATGAAGAGGATTCTCTTGCTGACTGGAAGCCAGTAAAGCCTTACAAGATGATAAGTGCTTGTAGAGAAGCACAGATAAGTAATGCATATTAGTCTCTGAAGGAAATAAATTGGGGGTCTTAGGAGGGCAGTATTGTAGTCCAACCAGAACATGATATCTGCTTCCACTTTGCCACGCAGGAAAAGAAGAAAAAATATAATGCTTATAGGACCTGTTTGCTATTGGGATGACTGAAGGAAGCATCAACATTAATTCATAAATTCCTAAACCATTAGGTATAAAAAAAAGTTAGGACAATTTCAGAGGGCCATCAGGCAGAAGACCCAGTGAAAGACTGGTTGTCTAGTACGAAAGTTGTGGTTTATCTATAGTAAGTTTTAAGACATTTTTGGCAGTACAGGAGACACAAAATTCATGGAATTCTGGAAGATCAGAGAGAAATTGGGAATGTTTAGCACAGGAAATGAGCATATTACCGCTCAGCTGATTTGTGTATCATCATTGTAAGTGAAAACAATAAAAAGAAAAGGCTTGTTGGAAAGGGTTGTATGACGTTTCAATGCATGCTTTTACAACGCATGCCATTACGACGCAACTTGTACAACGCAAGTCGTTACATGCAGGATTCAAAGATGTCTTCTTGATCGGACCGGGAAGGTCTGATCGATGACTCCTTTTCAGGGGAGCTGGGGCCAGTCTGGAGCAACCAGATCAGCAGTGTAGTTTTGATGTTTTGTCGTCACAGAGGCCACTAGCCAATGGACAAGCGCCCGGACAACACGTCAAGAAGGAAAAGTGCAAAAGGGCCCCACGCAGCACTCAGAGAGTGTGGAGAGGTGATCTTTGGAGCAGAGGCTGCTTGGGGCTGGGGCTTCTCAAACCCCAAAGCACAGCATCAGGGGAACCTCGGGAGCTGCACAGGAAGCACTTTGTCAACTTTTCAAGATGGCCGGTCCTACATCTCTCGTCGGCTCCACGGATCTAAGCTTTGCTAGGACTGTGGATCGGGCTAATGTAAGTCTGGGAGTCCAGGTCTTGTTGGTCTCTGTTGTTCCAGCTCCGGCGGGAGCAACGGCAAAGAAAGTCTCTTCGCGCTGATGGTGCCTGCTTGCACAGGGTGGCCACTCCTTGACAGCAAGGGAGATTCTTCAGTCTTCTACATTGAGTAGGATGTCGAAGGGTCCAGAGTTTTGTTTCAAAGTTTCAGTCAGGATGATCTAAATTGCATTGGCACAGCTCCTACCTTTATTCCAAATCAAGGGGCTGGATCACCTGGTAGGTCCCTCCTATGGGTGGGACCCAGGAAGGGGGTGGTTACACCCCTTTCCCTTTGTCCAGTTTTGCGCCGGAGCTGGGGATGGAGGGCCCCAGCACCGGTTTGGACTGGGCTATGCATGGGATGCCTTGTGCGCCCCAGGCAGTGTCTAGTTTCATTCAACCCTCCCTGCTACAATCCACTATCTCCTGTCTGGGGTGGTGTAACACCTCCCTGTGACAGGATACCATTTGTCCAGGCCTCCCCTGCCGGAGTTTCGGTCAGCAGCAGGAGGCCAGACTTGGGTCTGTGGCAACAGCATCCATTTTGTGATGCTGGGGCTCTGGTTAGATTTAACCGCGTTTAAGCAAAGTAATATGTCTTCTCCCTCTAGAAGGGTGGAATGCTACCCTGTCGCCAGAACTGGTGAGGGGGTAGTATTCCAAAGCGTATGACACCTTACACGACATGTTTTGATAAAGCCAAACCAAAGTTAGCAAGTAACCGCGAGGCTTATAATGCACTTAAGAGTATATGGTAAGGCAATATCCCAGAACAGCTAAGGGAGTTGGTCCGGAAAGCTGCAGACAGGCTCAGCTCATGCTAGAGCACCATCTCACATAAAACCAAGCACTCTGCCTTTAGGACTGATAAGGCCTGCCATAGGAGTGACTTATAGGTGTATATGGGTCCAGATATAGGTTTAGATATAGGCATACTATATCTAAGCAAGGGGTGATTACACGACCTTGCCCCAGCTGAGTGGTCAGCCAGTTGTGTCAGTTTGGATAGCCAGCCAGGGGTGGCAAAAGATATGCTGCAGCCCCCTGGTAGGCCTTGGATGCACCTCTGCCCTGGGTACCTATAGTACACTGTACAGGGGCTGATAAGGTGACCCAATGTCCAATTGGTTATGTACCTAAAGTACATGGATGTGAATTTTAGAGAGAGAACAACAGGCTGTGGGTCTGATTAGCAGGCCCACAGCCACATTAAGTCGAAAACCAGTGAAGCAAAAAGCAAAAAAATGGGATGACCATAGGAAAGCAGACCCTACTCTCCTACACCAGGGCTGGCACAACATTGTTTATAATGTCCCTGTTTATAGATCCATGGCAACCCACCACTGCAACACCAGGGAGAGACCTTAGGGGTGACTAATATGCAAAAATACGGTAGAATATTACTTTCATAGTGCAAATATCACACAAGTTGAATTTCCATTGTATTTACTTTTAAAGAATGTCTGCAGAGCAAGGCTGCCTTTAAATTGACAGCAGGCACACAGCAGTGCCCCATCCATGCAAGTGCCTCTGCTGTTCCTCTAAACTTCCATGTCCTGTTATATACTTGGGATGCATAGGTACTTTACCCTCCTGGCCCTTTTATATACTGGAAACGTATAGGATAGGTCATATTCTATTGTGAAAATGTACTTTTAAGGACAGCCTGCATGGCAGAAGTGCCTGTAAGAGTACAGTAGGCACACAGCAGAGCACACATGCAGTGCAGGACAACTGCTTGGCCGCTAAACTTCCATGCTTCATTATCATCTAGGGGCTTATAGGTAGATTGAATAGACTGGCCCTAATATGTACTAGGGACATATTAGGTCTGTCATTGCCAGTTGTTAGGGTACCCTATCACATGTACCTTTTTAAACATAGCACTGGCCTTGGGCCTGGTAAACAGAGCAAAGGACACAGTCAGAGTCAGTTACCACCTGTATAATTGATTAAAAAATGGAGACGAATTGGGCAAAAGTGTGACTTTTTAACACCTGATGAGGTCAGTCAGTTGGGCTTCATACGTGTTTAAGAGAACAGTCTTTTCGAAAGACACCTGTTAAACACCACAGTTCAATGGAATAAAGATGGATTGAAAAGGGGGGAAGCGGGACCCCTGATTTCTCCTAAAGAAATCAGTCTATCCATTGCAGTTCCTGAAACATGATACCCTTCTCAGACAATCTGTTGAAGCTAATAGTGTGATAAGTATCCCAAAAAATCAAAATGCAGACTTATCAGATACTAACAACTTCTGTCCAATTTCTAATATCATGACATTGGCCAAACTTTTGCCAATCCCTAGTTATCTCCCACTTAGACTAGGAAATTGTCACTGGAGTTTAATATGTTTGAGATTTATTTTACATTTAATGCACACCTAACATGCCCGAGACCACCCGCTTGTGAACCAGCTATCATAATATTCAAAAGAGAATTCTACCTGTGAAGATAAAGTATTGACCCTAATACAGGCAGGACCATGCTCTTAGGAGTGGGGGAATTTATTATCAAAAACTTCAGATCTATGCTTGTGAATCATGACAGATGTTTACACATTTATTTGAAACAGAAATAGAAAAAAAAAAAAGCCTTAGGGCCATATGAATCAAAAAAGCAATTTGAGATTCCCAAATAGCGATCTTTATCGAATCGCTATTTGAGAAACGCAAAACGCTATGCACCTAAAAAAATGCTAAAGAATTGCGATTCAATAATAATCGCAATTACGGTAAGCAAAATAGTAAATCACAAATTAGAGAATCTGCTATTCGGATGCAGTTTTGGGACATCACAAGAAGGAATTGAGACTGCCCATGCTGTGTCTGAGTGTCTGGGGCTGTGTAAGAGGTTGAGAGCAGGAGAACACCACTCAGGAGCCCATCAGGAGTGCTAAGACTGGCACAAAAACACATCCTGGTTCCACAGGAGTAGGCAAAAGAGGCTACAGGACATCAAAGAAATCAAAAATTCAGTGAGAAAGTATCGGAGGTCCTCATTGAGGAAATGGTGAAGAGCCATGAGCAAATATTTGGTAAAAAATCCCTGCACATTCATGAGTCAGAGAAGAGGAAGATCTGGCAGGAAATACAAGCAAAAGTAAATATGATTGGGGTCACACAGCGCTCGATAGAATATCTACGCAAGCGCTGGTGCGACTTGCACTCATTGGCAAAAGAGAAGGTGGCAAGCAGCCTTTGAGAACTTGGTGAAGTCCACCTTACAGCCAGAATCCATCAGTGGCAAAGCAGACATTAACAGCTCAGCCACAAAAAACACCAGACAAGGTAGGATGCATGCTACTTTACCCCTGACCCATTACTCACTAAACACACCACTGAGAAATGATCTAATGATCAAGTAAGATTGCCACTCCAGTACTTTTTCTTCATCTCCACAGTACTGCCCCTCAGATCCACTACCCAGGCCTCCCTGATCTCATAATCACGACCCCTAACTGCAGCCCACAGGGAGAGGCTCCCTAATCCTCTCACTGTGCCATATTTTGCTACATCTCTGGCCTCATTAGGGAAAACAATAGCGCCTTGTCCTCAATCAAGTGATCTTGAGGCTGTGATGGCAATCCTGCAGGCGTTGCCTCAACTCCTAGCAGGAGTTGGCATGTGTGGGGAGGCATCCCCCTGTACAGATGGGAGGGGCGAGAGAGTGGCACCTTTATTTTCATTTTTAAAATAGAGTGCACTGTGAATGTCCTGTACACATTGTGAATACAAAGCATACGGGTGCATCACTGCGAGGTCTGTCTATTATTCTAACATGATTCGCCACATCTTTTCGGAGAAGAGCTCCGAGAATTAGAACCATTCTTCAAACATTTGACTAACCTAGACATGCTCCAAACACTACGAATGCTAACCTTCACCACATTTATCCTAATAGAGACAATAGTAAAAGGACCCATGAAGGTACTTTTGCCCTTAAGCGTGTACCTAGGATTCTTTATCAGAACCTCATCTCCAACATTCCACTTCTTCCACTTCTTCCCCCTCACACACATTTTAGAATCATACCTTGTTTTATATAGACACTGATATCTTAAAATCTTATTTTTTTATATCAGCTGATAAGGCTTCTCCGTCCATTATTGGCATCCAGACAGGATTTAACTTGGAGATTGCCTTTCTACCTCTCAATGCCTCAAAAGGAGATGTTAAAGTAACAGCATTAGGTGTGGTCCTATGAGCCCACAAAGTATCTCTCAAGATCTCTTTAAGAGAAACTTTGGTATCCAAAGCACGCTGAAGGCAAGTTTTGACCAACCGGTTCATTCTCTCCGCTAAGCCATTACCCTGAGGAGAATATAGTGCAGTTTTTTGATGAATCACACCACAATTTATGAGAAAATCTTTCATCTCACTTGAGACAAATTGCACCCCATTATCTGTTATCAAGAATTTAGGTAAACCTTCAGAAGCAAACACACCCTTTAGAAACTCAATAACAATTTTGGAGTACACTTTGTTACTACCCATTTGGATGTGTAATCTAAAATGACAAAACGCTCACTTGGTGGTAACAGATCGGCCCCATAATGTCCAAACCTAACTTTGTCCAGACAATCTCAGGAATTTTTACTGGTGACAAGGGTGTGTGATTGGTTGCATGAGACTTGTCATTAGATGCACACAAAGTGCAGTCTTTGACTACATTCTCGATCATACGGTCCATGGTAGGCCACCAGTATCTTTCTCTCACTCTAGCCTTGGTGAGGCTCCTTCCAAGATGACCCTCATGAGCAGTGTTTATGATTTTGTCTCTAAATTCTACTGGGGGAAGAACTCTCAGGCCTCTCAGTAAGTTGTCCCCCACAAAAGAAATTTCATCTTTGACAGACCATATGTTTTCATCTCTTGATTTAAGGATTTATAGTCTGGCCAACCTTGGCTTATCCAGGTTTTGAGTTCAGATAAAATCTTATCTTTAGTCACACCATCCCTCCACTAATCCTGTGTCAGTGCATTTTTAGCAACCCAAAATACACAATCTTCATTGTCAACATCATGGCTTTCCTCCAGTGGTAATCGCGACAAACAGTCAGCAGACTTGTTATTCGACCCAGGTATATATTGCACAATAAAATTATACTCTTGTAAATCCTCACTCCAACGTTTAATTCTAGGCGTTAGGTGTTCACTATGCCTGCAAGAAAAAATCTGAACAAGGGGTCTATGGTCGTTCCTTACCAAAAATGGAATTCCCCATAAGTAAAACTTGAAGTGTTGAACCACCCAGAAAACACTAAGAGCTTCCCTTTCAATACAAGAATAGTTTGCCTCTGCCTGCTTAAGTGCCATAGAAGCAAATGCAACTGTACTATGTTCGCCATTTACCACCTGAGAAAGCACAGCGCCCAGACCCTTGAGGCTAGCATCAGTGGTAAAATGTTTTTTTTACGTACATCAAAATGTCCCAAAGTAGGCATCTTTCCAATCTCCTCCTTGATCTTTTCAAAAGCTTTCTGGCAATCTTCTGACCACACAAAATGCACACCTTTTTTAAGTAATAACCTAATGGGTTCAGTCACACTAGCAAAACCTTGAACAAACTTAGCGTAAAATTCCGCAAGACCCAGAAATGACCTCACTTGGTCCTTATCACTAGGTACTGGAGCTTTCTTAACACATTCTGCAAGTTCCAACTTCGGTTGTATTCCTGCACCAGAAATCACGTGACCAAGGTACGTAACAGTCTCCACACCAATTCGACACTTCTCCTTCTTTACAGTCAACCCCTTCTCCTTTAATCTTTCCAAAACTTCAAGCAAAGTTTTACTATGCTCAATCTCTCCTTTCCCGTAGATTAGAATATCATCTTGAAAAAACATGATGTTACCAATTCCATCTAAAACTCTCTTCATGACCCTCTGAAAACATGCAGCTGCAGATGCTAGTCCGAAAGGCATTCTTTTAAAACAATATGCACCCAAAGGTGTCACAAACGATGTAAGATGCCTAGACTCCTTGTGCAAAACAATCTGATGATAAGCGGACGATAAGTCCAAAACGCTAAAAACACATGCACCCTTAAGGGTACTAAGTGACTCCGAAATATTAGGTAACGGTTGCCTGTCAACCCAAATCCACTGATTTAGCCCCCTCAAATCCACACACATCCTAATTTTGGCCCCCCCCATCCTTAGGGGCCAAAACAATGGGGGCCAACAATTCTGATGCCTCTATCTCCTCAATCACATCCAATTTCAGTAACCTCTCCAACTCCTGTTTCAAAGTATCCATCATCATGTTTGGAACCTTTCTTACTTTGTAAACACAAGGTGTGGCCTTATTCTTTAGAATAATCTTGTGCTCAAAACCTTTGAGGCACCTAAGTCCTCAGAAAAGACCTCAGGAATTTTTTTTGAAATACACCCAATTCTGATTATCAACAGCTCCGCCATTACTATCACTATCAATCAGCATAACCTGATCCTTAGGATCTTTGGCAGAAGGATTGAGCGTGATCCCCAGATCACGCTGATGTCTCCAACCTAATAGGTTGTCACCCCTCATAGCCACATAAACTTTACCAAATGTCTTCCTGTCCTTAAACTTAATACAAGCCTCTATATATCCAAGAACATTAATTTTGGCTTTAGCATAACCGACTGGATTTATATCAGGTGGAATTAAAGCAGTTTCATCTAAGCCAATAACCTCATCCCATTGTTTGTTGCCTATCATGGTGTAAGGAGACCCTGAGTCAGCCAGGACAATAAACTTGAAATTATTCACCATGATGTCACACTCTGGCATAGAGATTTTATCAGCGTCAATCATACCATCTTCTTCCCTGATGCTAGACACTACAATGCGTACAGCATCAGAGTTTTTTTTTTCAAAAGTCTTTGTTGACTTACAGACTCGAGCATAATGTCCCTTAATACCACATTTCATACATACAGCATCTTTTGCATAGCATTGTGGATAACTCGAAATATGTGTGAAACTCCCACATCTCATACACTTAGGTTTAAGTGAATCTTTACTCCCTTTCTCTTCACTATTTACTTGAGGTTTCACAAAGTTGCACGTAGTCACATCCTTATAATTTTTTTTTAATTTGTCATTAGCAACAACCTTGCTCACGCTCATACGTTGTTCAGAGGTGTGTTCATCATTAACAACATGAATCTCACTTTCTAGTTCTCTCTTCTCCTCATGCCCTCTTTTTATCTCTTTTACCCAAGATGAGGTGTTTTCCATTCCTTCAACAATTTTAATAGCTTCATCAAGACTAGGATTTTTTGATAAAAGTTTCTCCTGTACACGAGAACTATTTGTACATCGTACTAATTGATCTCTGACCAAAGAATCAGACAATTCTTCGAACTCACACGTAAGTGCTAAAGTTTTAAGAGAAGCTACATAACCTTTGACTCGTTCAGTAGACCCCTGTGTTCTTGTGAAGAACCTATGCCGTTCTAAAACAATATTTATGCGAGGACCAAAATATGTCTGTAACATCATCATTGACATTTCATATACATCACAAGGCTCACCCTCACCACTACCAATTGTAAGTAAATCCATACTATCATATATGTTACGTCCCTCTACACCTAAATTATGTAAAAGAATAGCTTGTTTCCTGACCGCAGAACATTTTTCTCCACCAATAGCTAAGATGTAAGAGTCAAAAAGGTTTCTCCATCGTTTCCAAGGTAATATTGGATCTCCTTTTTCAGAAAGGAAAGGAGGAGGTTGAGACATTGAAGTGGATGTAGCCATAGTTAAGTAATTAAGTCCTAAATCCTTGTTAAACTCTATATATTTGTGGTAATCTAGTAAATAGTGTTTGTAATCCTGGTAGACAGTGTCTGTAATCTTGACAAACAGTGTCTGTAATCCTGGTAAACAGTGCCTGTAATCCTGGTAAACAGTGTCTGTAATCCTTGTAAATATTGTCTGTAATCTTGGTAAACAGTATCTGTAAGCCTTTTAAATAGTATTTGTTAAACTAACAAGAAAATAAAAAGAAAAATCGAAATCGAAATTGGGAATACCGTTTGGAAAAACGCCAATGACCAAACTTAAATGAAGAAGCTGACACGATCTGTAGTGAAAGCCGATCCGTGAAGGAAAAGTAACAGCCGAAGATCGTGTTGTGAGCACAGCCTTTTACTTGGAAAAGTAAACACAAGATGGTGCTTACGTTCGAGCGCAGGGTCACGTCGGGTTCAGTTGAAACGTGATGACGTTTGTCAAGTCCGTCACTCTCTGTATTCAGCGTCCTGAGAGAAGCTCTCCGCATTCAGCGCATCATGGATACGTTCTAGACAGAGAACGAACGCGCACAAGGCTCACGAGGAAATGCCAAAGCTCTCGAGGTGTGGAGCCTTATATCTATATTTGGATTTTTTATGGACTTTATTCGTTTTGATTTTAACGAAATTACGAAAGAATTCGAAATCCTGAACTGATTGATAACCACAGCCTTACCACCGTCGTGTTCAACATTTTAAGGTAACATTTCACCGCTTTTGCCTACTCTCTGTGTCTCACAGTGCCTGCAACCGCCCCGCATTTTTCAATCTCGAGGAAAAGCGGTGAAATGTTACCTTAAAATGTTGAACACGACGGTGGTAAGGCTGTGGTTATCAATCAGTTCAGGATTTCGAATTCTTTCGTAATTTCGTAAAAATTCCAAATATAGATATAAGGGGAATTGATGCTGTCCACTTGTCCCCAATCAAGTTAAGTCGTCCTCGTCGCCATTGTTAAAATGAAGGATACTCCACTTCTTGTAGTAGATTAAGTATCTTTATTCAGACACAGCACCAACGTCCAGTCAGCCTCCAGGCTCACACGAACTGCCCTGCCTGAGGCTTACATTCTAAGTGACATCATGTGATTCCTTAAAGAAAGCAGACATCAAATTATAACACCATGCCTGTATTTAGGCATCATGGGCTATGCCTAAATAAGGGCATGAATCAGGAAAATTCACTTGGAGCCTTTTCTCGAATACATAAGAAGGGATTCGTTTCTGACAACTGCATAACATGACAACTTTGTTTCCCAAGAATAAGAATATATCTCTCAGAGTCGTGGAAACAATAGATAAGTATTGCACTCAGTGAATCGTGCATGCTTCGTTTCTCTAGAGTTGCAGAGAAATAGTGAGACGGGCGTTTAAAAAAAAGGGTTTATTGAACAGTCTTCATTCTCATGCAAGAGAGGAGAACTGCTACAATTGTTATGCAGACTGCAAAGTATAATGCATACAGCTTAAACAATATTATGAAATAATAATGTAAGAGCATTGTATGGTTTCTAAGCCATATAAAAATACATACATTAATGACATTGATTAAAATAATCAACTGGTGCTTCTAAAATACGCCTGCCCCAATGTACCTAAGCTAAGTCTAGTACGAGGGAAGAAATAAGTACTGTGTAGCATAGGTTTAGTTTTTTGCCAAGAATCTACCAAAAGTTTCTCCAGGTTCTAATCAGCTCTATACCTTGTTTAGAATGAAGGAGGTCTTGTATCCCTGTCTTGGGACTCGATTTCCCAACACTCCGCAAGGGAAGCCGGAAACACTAGAGCTGGATTAACGGCAGGAGAAGGGTAGCTTACTGATCAGTGTTTCAGCTGGAGAGTCAGTTTCCTTCTGCACTTGCTGTAGCGAGCTGCGTCAGGCAAGTAGGTCTTCGAACTGCTCCGAACCATTGTATCTTGCTAGAGCAAGTGAAGGTATATTTATACCTTGAAGGTGTTTAGGAATGCCATAGTTTGACGGAAAGTCGAGCTTATGAACACCAGGAAAGAACACCTAGGAAATAGTTGTTCTTTGTAAAGTAACTGAGTACTTGGACAAATCAATATTCAGGCAAGGGGAAGTCCCTGACTGCTTCAGCTGGTTTTCCAAGAAGTCGTTGTGAGGTTTGGTACGGGTGGAAGTAGCCATGCCTGTATTTAGGTATCATGGGCTATGCCTAAATAAGGGCTTGATTTATATGCCTATGTAAGGGCAATGTGAATTGTACCTATATAAGGGCATACATCGGGAAAATTCACTTGGAGCTTAAAACGCCACACAACACCCACTCCACTTTCTTATGTATGACATTACTAAGTTATAAACACATAAAAACATATCTAAACATGATGTGTTAAATTCCCATCCAAAATACATAAAAATACATTGGTACTGGTTATACACGAAAAGAGCATTTGTGCTATACGCATTTAAAGCAATGTTTCATTCAAAGCATATAGATGACATTTGAAAATGCTATCCGAATATATCACGAAAATACATTTATGAAATGGCTCTTAATTACAGAAGAAAAAGTCAAGACCATTCCATTGCAGATTATATCAACTGTTTGAATGTGAACAAGGTCAAATATTGTCTCCCGTAAGTTATCAAGGAATTCTAGTTCTCCATGAATAGTTCTGCTTTAGGCAGATTACTTTGTGCCCAAAAAAATGAAAAAATACAAATTTGGAAAAACAAAAGTTTGATAATAAAAAAAATAGAGTTCCAAAGGTAGAAACTTTGTTTTGAAAAATGAAGGTCGAATTCAGAGTCTCTCAGAGCACTGTGTGCAAAATCAAAAGTCAGTGTTATTGTTTGGAGAAAACATCAAATCTTCTTAGTCTGTAAATAATTTGTCTACCATTGAAGGTGAGAGTTGAATTACCTCATTAAGAAGATCAATCGCACATAAATGTGAAGCATCACCGTCAGCGTTGTTTGCGTTAGCAATGTTCAAATTGGATGGTACCTGTGTGCCGCTTTCCTCTCGTACTTCACCGTCAGCATTTTGCGTGTGTGAGATCTCAATGAATGCCGTCATCAGGATTGGTAGCCGCTGGGAACAACACAGTGCATGAGCCATCACAGGTCCAAGCAAATCATCAACATCTGTTGCCATGACTGATGGGAGTGTGAGACAGACGTCTAACACACATTCTCCTCCGCATAGCAGGCATTGTAGAACAGGTAAGATGCAATCTTGCCAGATTGGTCTGAATGATATAAACCAAACACTTCATCGCCAGTAGAGTATTTTCCACGGTGATCTGGGTGTCTGCTGTGAATTGGCTTGCCATATGAAAGCAGTAGGAGCAAAAATAGTATCTCTGCAGCTAGTCCCAAAATGAGAAGTTTGGAAATATGCCTAGGACTGCTTTAAAAGGTGCTAACAGTCCTGAAAAAACTGTCTTAAGTACATGTACAATACACTTGCATCAGACATGTTTAAGATACGACCTAACATTTCTGAGAAATGTACAGGGCAATTTGCAATTAATAGGGTGTGTATCTCTGCAGAAGCCCTTGTGCCTTGCAGATCATAGGTCTCTTTGGCCGAGGTCAGTGGCACAGTTTTCTGTAAAAGAATGGCTTTCATTCTGCTTAAAGTATCAATTTGTTTAGAATAGATGTTCAGTGAAGGCCATAAAGGCGACTCCCGATCTGTCTTGATGTTTGGAAACAATACCTGCATACATCATGTGACCCTGGCTGACACAGTTACCATATAGACTAAACCTGGCAACATGCCACAGCAGCTGTGATCATTCAACATAATGTAACTCCCATTTGAAAGTTGCCTAAAAATTGGATCTATCACTGCAGCTGGTGAACCTTGCAGGTGGCAGGATAAATTGTTAGAGGAACCATCGCAGGCCCTGTGTATATTAATACCCTGACAAAGGAGAGAGCCGCTTAGTGTGTTTTCACAATTTTTACCACTAAGAGACACTTCTTTCCCCCCACTCCAACATTTGTGTGTGTATGGTAATTCCCAGGATGTCTCAATGTATTCTTTACCCAACCTTTCATATATGCCTGCTGGTATATGTTTTAGGCAATACTGAAATTTGAAAATTGTAACAGGCAGAGTGATTGTTCCGTGTATTATCCATTCAATGGCTGGCTTTTCAGAGACTGTAAATGGAAATCTTTCCAGTTTTTCAATGCTCAGCACCGTATAGTCTGCTCCCCTCTGTGCCAGTTTGATCTGTTTATCAGTGAAATTGAATTCTGAAAATAGTGACATGGTATTGATTAAACTCCAAGGCACAAAGCCTGAATGAAGGTTTTGTGACGTCCAGCCTATTAGCATTATAGCACTTAATTGCGACTAACCATGCTGCAACATGACCAAGTCCTGTTCCATTATGTCTATGGCACAGGATACTATGCTGTCCAAAGAATATATCCTGGACGACAGAGTCGTTAACCCATTATCAACTACAGAGAGAGATTTCTCTAAATTAATACGATCAGTTTCTCGTTCTGCATTCTTTTCTTACATGATCTTCCATGTTTCATTATAAGCAGCATAGATACCAGCGTATATAAAACGTTTATGACGCGGTTTAGTAGGTCCTTGTAAGAAGTCCCTCAGATCAGTGCCATCTTTAAGTAAAGATAAGTGTTGTTTTACTTCCTTTAGTGTAGACTTGTGTAGCCATTCAAGGCACAGTGTCCCTACACTGTATGTTGTTACTATTCCTGGATGCTCTCTCTGACCATATCTTGGATCTGGCCTAGTGAATGTGAACCTTTGTGTTTTATTCAGGAATCTATCTTGACAGTTGTTTGTGTCTGTGGGCCAGATTAACCATTGTTTCCAATCTGGATCTGTTCTGTTGTGAAGCTAAATAGTATGTATGTCGACCACCTATTCTGAAGTGTTACTGCTATCAGGTGTAGGTGTAGGTATTTACGGTTTGTTTACATCTTTTATTTTGACTAACCCAAGACAAGATGTCTGTTGGACAGTGTAATGCAAAAACATTATTTGCTCTGGGATGATGCAGGCTCTAAATAAAGCTTCTAAACCCTGCACCTGCCAGTCTTTTGTGCCCCAGACAGTTTTTGTCTCAATGTTGTCTTTCCAAAAGGCAAAACCTAACGAAGACAGCTGAGGGGAGACAACCATTGCAACGCGGAATTAACAACGCAATACCTTCACGATGCGGTCATCACAATGCAAGTTGTTACAGCGACTTGCGCTGGATGGCGCTATATACTAAGGAATAGTAGGATTTACTATTCCAACACCTTCCCTACTGTTACGTGGGTTGGAGTTGGAATATTAAATTATACTCTAGCGCAAGTCGATGTAACGACTTGCGTTGTGATGAATGCGTCGTAAAGGTATCGCAGTGTAAAGACCGCATTGTGATGACGTACATCCCAGATGAGCATAAAAGGCCGCAGAATAAATGTGCTTGGTATTTGTCAGCATACTTTTCATTTCTGTCCTATTAACATTTTTAAAGTAAAATGATTCTGGATTTGAAACATTAAAACCTGAAAAGTATGGAAATTTGCCATAAAATGATTTTTAGCTACCCTTTGGTGGCGTAGGACAATGTTCCCATTGGTTATTTTTCAATATATTTCTAGGGTTTGCAGATTTGCGCAAGAAATGATCACCATCGTGATTATAACAATACATTTGCTCATAATCTGATGACCCTTCGAAGTATTCATGATTAGTACATTTTGCAGACATTTCTAAGTCTGACATGATATATTATTAACAGTCTCGAATTCTCAATCATCAGAAAAGGTACTAGATGAAACAAAGTCATTCAAGGAAATCTTGAACTGGTTTGAAATCTTCAACAGCTCCGTCGGACCGAAAATGTCATAATCAGTTCTGTCCCAAGATATACCACCAGGTATAGGAACAGCTGTGATGTTCACTGATGACAAGTCTCTTCGTTCAGGATGTGATGATTTGTGTGGCTTAAGGAGTAAGTTGATGTTCTTACTTGCTGTGTCCCTTTTAACATATCTTCTATTTATCAGCATTCCCAAAGTTATTACAAGAGTCAACCAAAGTAGAAGAAAAAGTACACCCAACACAATCCAAAGTTCAAACCATGGTGAAACCAGATAAATCTTTTCCATTGATAAAAAAGGTCTATTGCTTGTTCTTTAAAAGTTCTTTTTACTGGCGTCGTTTCAGGTTCGCTGGGATCCTCGGAAAACTTATCAAAGTTAATAAAATAGCCAGAGGCATTTCTGTCAATTGTAGGGATTACTTCAGGATTCGCTGAAATCGCTGCAACCACTTGATCACTTGTTACATTTTTATAGTCAGATGCTATTTCATTGTAGACAGGCATTTCTTGACAAACTGTTATTTTGGTCTCAAGAGGTACAAGTTCCATGGCTTTGTTACATAGTCCTTCTTTTCGCACTGCAGATTCTCTAAAGGTGACGAGTCTCTCAGTTTGAATCTCTTGGATAGTAGCCAGATTAGGGCGTCTGCTATGTCTTTGGAGTCCACTTGGCCTACTGCTTATGATCGGCCACATGATGTGGTTTTACCAGGTCGATGGACATGAACCTGTTCTCCTTTTTACAAGCAAGGGACGGCAGTAATACTGTTCTTGACACATGGATTGCTAGGCATGAATTGTCTGTAAGAAGGCCCAAATTCTTTCTTGTCCGCAATCTTTTCTCAGACTAGATCCCCAATATTTGTAATCCAGACAGGTCATTTAAGTCCTGCAAAATAGCCAAACGATATTTGATATCAAAGGGTTGTCTGACAATCAAGATCCAAAATAATCATTCTTGTTCCAAAAAGTATTTCATATGGAGTGATTCCCCCTAGAAAACTACTTGGCAGATATTAACCCATCACCCGAGCCTAATCCCCTAGCTGTTATAGATTACTTTATGTCCCAGTTTTTTCTCTCCACTTCCTAATTTCCCTCAGGATGGAATGGACTAGAGTACCGCAATGCAACGCCCAATTTGGCCATGGCCTCCCTGTGAGCTCGAGAACTAAACGCAGGACCCTGGTCAGAATGTAGCATGCCGACTGCGTATGTGCTGATTATGACTTGCAAATCTATATAACAGTTTGAGCGTCAGCCGAGCACTGAGGCCACATCCAAATGATTCTTGTCTTAATATTTGTGGGACCGCATTTGTCCATAGGGACATCTGCGTGTAGAAAGTCTAATGCTGTTTAACAATGGTATCTGTACTGGGCTGGCTGCACTGTGGTCAGGTATCTGGCGGCTTTCTCTCTTGCAATCTCTGTTGATGTATCAGACCCTCTCCCAAATGTGCTTCGTGGATTAAAGCTACTCTACGTTTCCTGTTTGGAATCACTTTATCCCCCACTCCAGGAATTTGAGCAAAAGGAACGGAGTTTGCGTCAAATATGTATGAGTATTGAGGGGATAGTTTTAAGGTAACGCTTTCGTTTTTGAATGAGTCATTGCAGCTACGGAAGCTGTTTGCAGAGCTGCCTTTGCGGCTTCTTCAGCCAAAGAATTCCCTACAACATGAACACCACGTTGATGACTCAGTGTATGTATTACGTGAGCCTTTTATAGTTTGTGTCGTAACTGAACTACTGGTTCCCAAAGCAATTTCTACTTGATTGTGCCACCTTTTGCATCTTTGTAACCGTTTTGAATCCGGTTTTGCAAGTATTCATTGTAAGATTGAACACAATAATATGAATCGCTCACTATGAGTGTGGGGAATTTGCCATCAGTATTTTCAAGCGCCATCTTGAATGCTTGTAGTTCAGCTCGCTGTACTGTACAATCTCCTAGAGATTGAGTTTTAGTTACCATTGGTCGGAATTTATCACCGCACCAGTGACCTTTACCAATCGCGCACGCAGCACTATAAGCGTGTTTACCGCCATTAGCGGGTTGGGCTGATCCGTTAGTATAAATTATACATTCATACTGCTCTAGGCAGAGGACATTCTTGTTCGTATTGTAGAAATGCTTGTGTTTTCAAATACGGGTCAAAAACGTATTCAACATCTGTTGCACAAAGAGAATTAACCCATTGTATCTATCTCTGATGTAAAGCTTTAGCGTTCGAATGCTCGGTTTTGCCACTGCCTCTAAGGCAGGTACAGGTGTAACGACCATAATGTGCTTAACCTGTGCGAGGGCTCTCTCTTTTGCTACTGCAGTTTGAACCGCTGTCAGAATTTTTTCTGTTGAAGTGAATTTAATTTCTGCTTGTAGGTACAACTGTGATTTGTAAGCTATTGATACTTTTTCTCCTTCATTAAAGGTTAAGTATGTGAATCCGCATTGTTCTGGAATGATTCGTATCACTAAGTTCTGTACCTTTATGCATGTTTGTAAATGTTTTGTTGCTAACATGTCTGTTTGCAATGAACACAGAATTTCTGTGTGTTTTTGAGTCCAATTAACTGTTTTGAAATCAGGTTTGATTAATTCCTAGAGAGATTTAATCCTTTCTGCGTAGTTTAGAAGGTAAGTTCTTCCGAAATTCAGGAAACCTAGAATCAACTATGTTTTTCAGCGTTTTTGGAGGTTTGAGCAGCACACATTTCTCTAGAAAGTTTGCTGCCAGGCTTTTGCCTGCACTTGAAAGTTCATATCCTAAGAAAAGTATTTTTAAATGGGCAATTTGTGATTTCTTAAAATTGAATTTGTACCCTTCAGAGGCGAAGCCCAATATGATGGTGTTCACCCTGTTCAAGTGCCTATCCAAGTCATCGTTTGTTAGATAGATGTCATAGGCATATGATAATGCATCATCATCATCATAGGTTTGTAGTAACTCTGTTACTCTGGCTGAAAATAACCCTGAACTATTCTTGAATCCCTGGGGTAGATGACATAATTGACGCAGTGTCCCAATAATTGAGAAAGCGGTCAAGTACCTACTTTCTGGTGCAATGTTTTGACAGAAGAAACCGTTAGAAATATCTAATGTTGTTTTTTTTTTTTACGCACAATGTTATTCATTAGTGCTGCACTGTGTGCATTTTGTACTTCAAAAGTTTTGCAACAAGAGTTTAGATGTCTGTAATCCAAAACGAGAGGATATGTATTGCCTGGTTTGGAGACAGGAAACAAAGGATTGTTTATGGATGAGGTGCATGTTTCAATCACCCCTTGGTATTCAAGTTGATCTAAGATCTCCCTGACTTGATTTTTAGCTTCTTGCTTAACTGGATACTGCCTTTGTGCAGTCGGTTGATTTTTTTTGTGCATTTTTTTTTTTCAATCTTTATTTTCAATTTTACACATATATATTTCAATAAGCAATGCACATATCATTTTATTTTATTGCTAAGATCGATTTTAATTGTCTTAATACAATCCTTTTTTGTTATGCAGGCTACTAACCCCTGAAATTGTATTTTCAGAAGGGGAGCTGTTGACTGGGGGCTGCCTGGAACCACCGGTTCCCAGCGCTCGCGGGCGCCATCTTGGATTGGGCTTGTTCCTTTGGAGTGTAGCCCTGACACTCCACCCTCGTTCCGCCTCTATTTAGGAGCGCGTTTCTCCTCTTGCTCCGTGTTTGCAAGTGGCCCAGTGGCAGTGGGCTAGCCTTGCTAACGCTCAGAGAGCAATTCAGGCATCACCTGCTTTGTGCCCCGCTGATTGCGAGCGGGTCGCGTTTTATTGCTAAGATCGATTTTAATTGTCTTAATATAATCCTTTTTTGTTATGCAGGCTACTAACCCCTGAAATTGTATTTTCAGAAGGGGAGCTGTTGACTGGGGGCTGCCTGGAACCACCGGTTCCCAGCGCTCGCGGGCGCCATCTTGGATTGGGCTTGTTCCTTTGGAGTGTAGCCCTGACACTCCACCCTCGTTCCGCCCCTATTTAGGAGCGCGTTTCTCCTCTTGCTCCGTGTTTGCAAGTGGCCCAGTGGCAGTGGGCTTGCCTTGCTAACGCTCAGAGAGCAATTCAGGCATCACCTGCTTTGTGCCCCGCTGATTGCGAGCGGGTCGCGTTTTATTGCTAAGATCGATTTTAATTGTCTTAATATAATCCTTTTTTGTTATGCAGGCTACTAACCCCTGAAATTGTATTTTCAGAAGGGGAGCTGTTGACTGGGGGCTGCCTGGAACCACGGTTCCCAGCGCTCGCGGGCGCCATCTTGGATTGGGCTTGTTCCTTTGGAGTGTAGCCCTGACACTCCACCCTCGTTCCGCCCCTATTTAAACAGCCCTTATGTGTCAGTGCAGCGGACGAGCGCAGCGGGCGCGACGTAGGCGCACCGGAGTTGCGCCTGAGTTAAGCCCGTCTGCGCCCGTCCGCGGCCTGCCGGGGCTAGGGGCATGTTACTCTGCTCCCCCTCTTACCTACACCCGCTCTTTTCTCGTCACTGCTCACGACCCCGCCCTTCCTCCCCCCCTTCCACCCCTAAACTGCTACTTCACAACCTGTACACGACCAGAACTTCTTTCCCGGAAATCTCTCCTACCCTCCCTGACAAATGTTCTCCTACCCCGGACCCCGTGGCCCGCAACTCGTCACTCCCTAGCTCCTCTTCCTCCCCACTGTCCGTAATGTACCTCAATACCCGGTCTCTGGTCCGCCATCAATCAGAAATTTTCCACCTCCTGGATTCAGAACAACCTGACATCTTGTTCCTGACCGAGACCTGGCTTACAGATGACTCGTCTCCAGACATCCTGGCAGCCATCCCCCCTGGTTATTACATTCTGCAGACCAATCGCCCTACTGGCAAAGCGGGCGGCGGGGTTGCAGCTATCATTAGACACCCCATTAGGTTCTCCCTAGTGCCCTTTCCCAGCATTTCCTCGACAGACTGTCTCGTACTAAGACTAGAGCAGCCTGGGTCCTCGCTCATCTGCGTGCTGATTTACCGTCCCCCTCAACCCATGCCCGACTTCTCCACTCAGTTAGGCAACTTGATCACCCAGCTTACCATCAGCAACTCCAACGTGCTGGTCTTGGGCGATTTTAACTACTGGCCGTCAGACACTCACGAAACCTCTGACTCGCGCGCCTTTTCTGACCTAATGCAGAGTCTCAATTGCACCCAACACATACATGCATCTACGCATGTTAAAGGTCACACTTTAGATCAAGTCTGGACTACCTCTCTCGTCATCTCTGTCCCCCTCATCCTTCCCTGTCTCTGGTCAGATCACCACCTCATTACCTTTTCCTTAGCATTGTCCTCCCCTATCATTCCTGCCCGCCAATCCAATTTCCTGGCACGTAATTGGAACAAAGCTGATCTCAACCATTTTACTGCCCTCCTGAGCTCATCGTCCCCACTCATCACTGACCCCAACACCTCCACTGACCTTCAGTCTAAAACCCTTACACACTGGCTTACCACCGCGGCCGACACTGTGGCACCTTTAAAACCGGTCAAGACAAGGCGCAGACATGATGCCCAAAAGTGGTTTACCGCTGAGCTCAGTGCACACAAACTCAGTCTCCGCCAGGCAGAGAGGCGCTGGCGCCGGGACTACTCTCATGAATCAAAAGAGATTTTTTCATCTCGGTTGAAGGAGTACAAGAAGGCAATTACTGCGGCCAAATCATGCTACTTCTCAAGCAAAATCTTGAACTCCTCCAACAAATCCAAAGATATTTTTTCTATAGTGGATGAACTATCTAACCCGGAAAGAGTTGCCCTAGCCCCCCTCCCTTCCCAATCCCTGTGCGACTCCCTTAACCAATTCTTTGTGGAGAAAATCATCAAAATTAAAGCCAGTATCTCCATTTCTCCACCTGCTCCCACACCTTCTTGTGTTCCCAGCTATCCTTACACTCAAACTCTCACTCATATTCCCCTTATCTCAAAGGAGAACTTTTTGTCACTCCTACACAAAGTCTCTTCTGGCTCTCCCAGCGACTGTTGCCCTCCCTCGGTCCTCCGAGAAGCTTTTACTTCCTGTCCAGACCCCCCCCTTGCTCTTTTGAACAACTCTTTGACCATAGGGGAGGTTCCTGGACCCTTCAAACAGGCCGAGGTGGTTGCCATCCTAAAGAAACCCTCGGCAGACCCTTCTATTATGAGCAATTATCGTTCAATTTCCCTTCTCCCTTTTCTCAGCAAGGTCTTAGAGTCGCACGTCACTCAGATTTTTAGTTCTTTTGTGGAAGACTCTAGTGTACTGGACCCCCAGCAGGCTGGATTTAGACCCGCACACTCAACAGAAGCCGTCATCATTTCTGTTATGGAGGAACTGCGCAGGGGTGCAGACGCTAACACCTGCCAGGCTCTGGTCCTCCTGGATTTGTCGGCCGCCTTTGACACGGTCGACCATGATATCCTGGTCGACCGTGTCGGGGAGGCAGGCATCCAGGGTTCCGCCCTGGACTGGGTCCGCTCCTTTCTGACCCAACGCCATAAAGCTGTCAGACTATCCCAGTTCTCTGCTTCTCAGGTAAAACTTACCTGTGGTGTCCCACAAGGCTCTTCTCTTTCCCCCCTCCTTTTTAATTTGTATCTTTCCCCACTCATTCGCACCCTCCGACAGTTTAATGTCACAGCGTTCAATTACGCTGATGACATACAACTAATTTTCAACATTGATTCCTCTGCTGACTCCATTTCTACCTTTCAAAACACCCTCTGCTTCATTAGCAATTGGATGAGCTCTAACCATCTGAAGCTCAACCCCGACAAGACCGAGCTGGTTCTTGTCGGGGGTTCTTCCAATCCTTGGGACTCTTCCTTCTGGCCAGTCAGCCTTGGTAGTCCACCCCGCCCTGCCAACTGTGCCAAAAGTCTGGGAGTCGTCATTAGCAGCGACCTCTCCATGACGCCCCAGATCAGCGCGGTAGTCTCCTCCAGCCATTTTCAATTAAGGAAAATTAGGAAAATCTCCCGGCTACTCACTTCTGAGGCCCTTACCCTGGCCCTTCTTGCGCTAGTAATATCGAGGATTGACTACCCCAACGCGCTCTATGTTGGCATTCCAGCCTACCAACTTAGGCGGCTCCAGCTGATTCAGAATCAGGCTGCCCGCCTGATCCACTCCCTCCCAAGAGATCAACACATCCGCCCCTTTCTAAAAAGCCTCCATTGGCTTCCGGTAGCTGCCCGCTGCAAGTTTAAGTTGGGCTGCATTATCTTCAAATCCCTTGCCGGTCAGGGTCCCCTCTTTATTTCTTCCCTCCTTCAACCCTACGTCCCTCCTCGCACTCTCCGTTCTTCCCAACTGGCCTTGTTATCCACTCCTAGATACAAAAGGAAGAAACACGGTGGGCTCAAGTTCTCCTTCCTGGCCCCCTCCTTTTGGAATTCCCTCCCTCTGTCTCTCAGATTGTCTACTCCGTATCCCAAATTCAGATCTTCCCTTAAAACTCTTCTTTTTACTGAATCCTACAAATAAATGTTCTCTGTTGCTCACTCATCTGCTCTCTTCATTATGGCGCCAAGAAACCTAATGGTGTTAGTTGCGCCTTACAAATTTGTTTAACATAACATTTAACATAACATATCAGTACAATGGCAAGGCACATTTGCACATATAAGGTCATGAAAAAATGAAAAAAAAAAAAAGGGGACATAATGTGGTACTAGCCCAGGTCTCCGAAACAAATGGGAAAGATATGCAGGCAAGGCCACAGTGACAACGATTTATCATGAAAAATGTTCAGCTCCTGGAACCATCCCGTCGCCCCACCTAATGTAAGCCCAAATCCATAGCGACAGACCTGTATATCACATAGGCAAAACCATGTCTAATGAGTACAAACATTACAACCACATATCTAGCCCACTCCTATGGGGACAATGCCACTGGCAATTTGTGTATTTGCTTCACTACGCCTATGGGCAATGTATGCTCTATATGGGCCCCAAATGTCTATTGGGCGGGAGGAGCTGGGAACAAGAGTTGCATACTCCTCGCAGTTCACATTACAATACTCCAGACTGCGAAGCCGGATATGGGAAGTGTGGACCCTCCTGCTACCTCAGAGCAGTGCAACCTCCCACTTGGCTAGTAGGAATCCCAATGCAGCGAGTTTTTTCTGACTTTTTTGGGGAAGTTTGTCACATATCCCAATAACGGAATTTTGGGAGTGGGTACTAGTGTCATAGAAAGTATGTCTCCTAGCATGTCGTGTATCTGCACCCAATAGTGCTGCAACTTTGGGCAGGCCCAGGATAGGTGAGTGAAGTCATCGTGTGGAGCGTAGCATTTCTGACAGTGGTGAGGCCTAGAGGGGTCTATCTTGTGTGACCAAGCCTGGGTATGGTACATCCTGCATAGAAATTTGAAATGTAACAGCGTGTGCCTCCTTCGTGACCCGGCAACATTGCTCTCATTGGTCTTCTACTATAGGATGACCCAGGTCCCGTTCCCATGCCGTATGGGCCTTAACATCAGAAAAGGGAAAATCCAATATTCACTGCCTATACCTTTTGGAAACCAAATGAGCACCCGACGGACTCTCAATTAATAATGATAGTGGAGTTGCTGGTTCAGGAGCAATTGGAAACGTAGGGAAGGTAGCTCGCATCAGAGAAAGCATATGTCGCCACACAAAAATTTCCATAAAGGAGCAGTCCTGAAACCGAGCCTCGTCAGACACTGAGAAAACATGATTATCGGGAAAAAGAACACCAACTGTAGAAATCTGAAATTTAGCTAACGTGCGTTGTACCAAAACCTCACCGGTGATGGGAAGCCAAGTGGGATTCAGGAGTGGCAGTGCCGGAGAATATAGTAGGTCCATCCCCCATAGCCTACGCAACTTGTCCCCTGCGCAACTAGTGGTGGAAACTGTCTGAATATCCCATGGGTCTCTCTGGATCCCTCTAGTCGGTATTGCAGACAAGCTCTGCGGCAGAACCAAGTCAGCCTCTGGCTTTAAATAGGGGATTTGGGCGTCTGGGTGGTACCAAGCATAGGAGTAACAACACTGTGCTGTCAAATAGTAGAGATACATATCTGGAACCCCAGTCCGCCTCTCTCCAACGGCAGTGTCAGAACTCTCCAACTCACCCCTGGACGTTTGTCACCCCATACCAAATGCATAAGGAGTTGGTGCAATTGTGCAAAAAAGGTCTGGGTAAGAGGAATGGAAATGTTATTAAAAAGATACAAAAACCACGGGAGAACTACCAATTTGACAATGGCACCTCTACCGGCCATTGACAAAGGCAGCCGCAAGCATCTATCGACCAGTCTTTCCAACACGCTAATCACTTGGCCATAGTTTAGCCTGGGGATGGAGGTAGTATCTAAATGGATATAAATCCCGAGATATTTAACCGCGTTGTGACACCATTGCAGTGGGAACTCGCAGTCCCATGTAATTGTGCTACTAGTTAATGGAAAGATCACTGACTTATGCCAGTTGATGCAAAGACCGGAGAAGCTGCCAAAACGGATGATTTCCCTGATGAGGGGTTCGAGATTAAGGTGGGGTTGCCGAACATGTAAAATGGTATCATCAGCATATAATAACATCAAGAGAGGGTCGGTGCCAAACAGTAAGCCACGGTGTAAATGTTTCTCTTGAAAGTGCCTCACCAATGGATCCATCACTAAGATGAAAAGTAATGGGGACAGGGGGCAGCCCTGTTGGGTGCCATGGGACAGATGGAAGGGCTAGGAAATAGTGCCATTCAGGTACAGTCTAGCGTTGGGCTCCGTGTATAGCAGGGCAACGGTAGAGACGAAGCACTCAGGCATACCCATACGACGCATAACAGAGAGGAAGAAAGGCCACTCCAGGGAGTCGAATGCCTTCTCGGCGTTGAGCAGCACCGCGGTGGCTGGTGTGGCGGGGGCTATCCTATGTAATACTACAAACATAGTGCGTAGATTAAGGGAAGTAGACCAGTGAGGGACGAAGCCAGATTGCGCCGGTGAAATAATATACTATATCAATAAAGACAACCGAATGGCAATTACTTTGGCTAAAATGTTATAATCTAGATTCAGCAGAGATAATGGCCGGTTGGGCCAGCAGAATGTGGGGTCCTTGCCGGGCTTGGGGAGAACGATGATAACAGCTTCCCTGAAAGTTGGGGGGAGAATGCCGACTTCGAGCACTTCTGAATATACCTCTATCAATCACGGAGCTAGCACATCTTTATACGCTTTATAAAAATCCACGGAGAACTCGTCAAGGCCGGGCGCCGAATAGCCTCTAAGTGCATCTACTGCCACCACCACACTATCCTGGGTTATGGGAAGAGTCGGAAAGTCCTGCATATGCCGTTCAAAATAAACAAAGGCAATTTTGGCCAGATATTCCCCCTGTTCACAAAGAGCTTTAAAATGTGATAGGAAAGTGTTGCATATCTCCGGAGTGGAGTGTATCAACTGATCGTCCAGGCCTATGATTTCAGTAATAAAAGTATTGCCACGTGGGGGGCGAAGTGTATATGCTAATATCCTGCCAGACCGCTCCCCTTCTCCATACCGCCTGGCGACATGCCGTTTGCCAAGAAATAAGAGTTCGTGTTCAGCGGTCTCTCTAAAATCCATCATTAAAGCCAAACGACGAGCTTCCGGTGCTCCAGGCAGACAGTCCAACAGCTCCTCATCTAGAGCGGCGAAGTCAGTCTCAAGAGGGCTTAAAGTAGAACGCAGATCTCTCAACACCCCTGCACTCTTAGCGATACAAACACCCCTGATATAGGCCTTGAAACCTTCCCAAAGGACCGCCCAGGTATCCACCGACCCACTGTTAGTCTCGAAATAGGTCTCAATGACCTCCCTCACCTCCTCACAAAACACCTGATCTTGAAGTCCCTACCAGGAAAACGCTAATGCATTTCATAACCCTCCAGGCCGAAGAATGTTTATGCGAAGTATGACTGGGGAATGATCTGAAAGCGTACGTGGCATTGTATCCAACCCACTGAACCACCCAAACTTATATGCAAGGATATTAGAGACAATAACAGATACCCTAGACATAACAACGTGAATATGAAAGAACGTAAAGCCTTGAAAGATCTTGCTACCAACCCTGATATTGTCATTAAAATGGTAGATAAGGGGAAATATAGTAATTCTTAATAAATTGGAGTATGAACAAGAGGTATTTTCCCAACTGAATAATGTTCAGTACTATGAAAGGGTGGCTACGAATCCATTGCAACAGATAAGAACTTTGATTAATGAAAAGCTTAAAAACTGGTATGATCATTTGCTATTAGATTTTGCTGAGTATATGTATTTAAAAGTGGTATCTCCATGTTCTCCATGCTTATAGTGCCTACCACAAGTTCATAAAAACAGATATAGACTACCTGGTAGACCTATTATTTCTGGTATAGACGGTCCAACGGAGAAATTGTCTCAATACATTGATATTTATTTGCGGCCCTATGTACAGAACTTGCCCTCTCACATTGAAGACACCAGACATGTTCTGAATCTGATAAATGATATATGTTGGGAAACAGGTATGATCTTAGCAACATTAGATGTGGTTTCTTTGTACAGTAACATTGAACATGACTTAGGACTAATTGCTTTGGAGAGTTTTCTGAAAAAACGACCGTCAGAACAATATGAGCACACAGTCATGTTATTAGAAATGACTAGACTGGTATTAGAGGACAACTATTTTCTTTTCAATGACAATTGGTACAAAGAGAGACATGGTACGGCTATGGGTTCCAGATTTGCTGCGCCTTTTGCCAACCTCTTTATGGGGTGGTTTGAGGCGGAGTGGATCTGGGGCCCTAGAGGTAGTGAGTGGATCGATCACCTTTACTACTGGGGTCGATTCATAGATGATTGCCTCCTTATTTGGAGAGGTACTGTTGAGGAATTACATGAATTTTTTTAACATTTAAACAGTAATCAAGTGAATATGAAATTTAAAACTGAATATAGTCTGGAAAGATTGGTCTTTCTAGACGTTGAATTATTTATCAAGGGAAACAAGCTCTGTAGTAGGATGTACCGTAAAGCTACCAGTTGTAACTCACTACTGTTTGCTAAAAGTTGCCACCCGATGAGCCAGATCAATTCTATCCCCTATGGGGAAATGTTAAGAGCACGTCGGAATTGTTCAGAAGATGGAGATTTTGAGTATAACTTGGTAGATATGACTAAAAGGTTTCAAGCCTGTGGTTTTTCTGAGAAGGTTATTAATTATGCTAAGATACGGGCCAAGAGACTACATAGACCTGATATTTTGAAACCAAAACCGAGTCTTCTCCAGAAAGGTGATACCAATAAGATTGTGAGACTGGTGACTAACTTTGGTGAAGGTAGTCATCAACTATTTGGAGTACTTAACAAATACTGGCACTTACTGAAAAGTGATGCAGATATCACTCATACGTTGAATGATAAGCCTAGTATTACGTATAGAAAGGGTACAATACTTTCTAATAAGTTGAGTCCTAGTTAACCAAAAGTACCTGACAAAACGAATTGGCTGAGTCGTCAACCACATGGATTCTTTAACTGTGGGAATTGCAGCTCCTGTAGATGGGCTGTCAGGAGAATTAGAGAATTTGAATACAACAACATGGGTACTTTTAAAATCAATTCATTTATAAATTGCGATACTACTTATGTAGTATATGTGATTGTTTGTTCCTGTACTAAAATTTATGTTGGTAGTACAACTAGAAGATTACGTGACAGGATGATTGAGCATTTCCGTGCACTTAAAAATGGTGACACAAGGTATCCGATAGCTGCCCATTTTATAAGAACTCAGGATGACTCTCAGAAACACAAATTCAGTTATCATGGCATAGATGTTGTGAAAGCTGACAAGAGAGGCGGAGAGAGAACCCTATAACTGAGACTTAGGGAGTGTATGTGGATTATGAAATTGAGGGCTGTGGAGGATGGCCTGAAATTGGATCCTGAATTACAGTATTTTTTGGGACATTAAATCTGTTTATATTATGCATTTAATAGGTAATTATCCTGTAAGTATTTTTCTTTTATTCACCCATGTTGCGTTTATATATGAAGAGTATTCCCCTATGACCTGTTTATGTTGGAACACATATTTTCACATACTGTAAATCTAGAAGTATCTTGATTGTAGCAAAATAGTACGGTTGTATTTGATTCATGTGATCAGTTTATTTCTAATGTTAATAACTTCAATATTATGATTGCTTTAGCTTTGACAGTATATTGTATTGTGTCTCCTTTTCACTCTATATTCTCTCTTTGGAACTTTTACTTATATATATTCTTCTTCTTTGTATTATACTTTCTTCTGAAACAACTCTTATTTTCCATTCGGAACGTCGCCCTTGGATTTAATCTATATAATACCGATGATTCCTATTATTGATTGAGGCGAATGGAACCTCCTTTGGAATAGAATCACCGTTAGCTCCATGGATGATTAGCGGTGTAACATTGATGATACTTGGAGTTCGAGACTGCCTTAGACTAGCAGTCTAGTTCATTTTCTTTTCTTTTTGTGCATTGGTTTGTTATATTCCCGTTGTTTATTTACAATAATATGGGTGAAACCTATTTACATTGTGTTTAATTGACTTTGACATGGTCGCTTTACATTATTACAGTACAGAACGTAGTAGTTTTTTCATCACACGCTGAGAATGAGTAGGAAACATTCATCCATAGACCTAGAGAGGGGACTTGTTAGCGCTGATCGGCAGTTTGAATTGGATGAATGTGAGTCGTACACTTTGGGAATAATATTAATTAGTTTTGGTCACACATACTAGGATTACTGAATAAAATATGATGATTGCGATTCCACGCTTCAACCAGTGGGTATTTATATATAAGATTAAACACTACCAACACGTGTTTGCTGCTTTTGGATGTAATGAAGTGTTTGAATCATCACTCATGGAAATAAAGAAGATCTTTAAATCTGGATTTGACAACGTTTTTGGAGCATATTTGACCACCAGAGAACATATTTTGTCATTTTATGGACTACACTACCTTTTGATTAGAGAAATGGACTTTGATTGCCAGTGATCATTACGAGTGGTCACATGATTGAGAGTTTCTAACTTATAATCATAACAAAATATTTGATTTTGTGCTGAATGTGATAGATATTGTGCTTTAGAGATACTTAGCTCTTTGATTATTTTGGAGCTCAGGGAGGATCTCCCTTTGTATTCATGGCAAAACTCAAAAATGCGTGATCTGCCATCAACCTCCACCTTCAGTCTAGCTGGGTAGAGCATCCCATATCTGAGGCCTAGGTTCTTCAGAGCAGCCTTCACGCCGTTGAACTTGCATCTTGCATCTTGCACCACGACTGTGAAGTCCGGGAAAAAGGAGAGTTTACTTCCCTGCCACTGGACGTCTCCTCGCTCATGGGCAGAACAAAGGCAGAGTCCTTGAACCTGAAGTTTATGAGCCTGGCTATGATGGATCTTGGAGGTAACTTGGGTTTGGGGCGAGGTCCAGTGATCTATGGGCATGTTCTAAAACAAATCCCAGCGTAAAGGACTCCCTGCCAAATAGATCAGACAGTAACTGCTCCACGAAGACATCCATCTGCCCCGAGGTGGCCGTCTCTGTCACACCAAGAATTCGTATGTTGTTATGACGATTACGATCTTCTAAGTATTTGTTCTTAATAGCCACTTCCTTTAGAATCATTCCACCCTTTCTAGCTTTTTCTATGACTGTGCCGCACCATGTTCTATATCGAAGATCCTGGCCTTGACGAGGTCCAGCCGACGATCCTGTGCCTGCACCTTCTCGCCCATATCAGCCAGATTCTTATCCAGTGCGTAAAACCTGCCATTCAGGGCTTTGAAGCCAGCCCTCATCTCCTTAAGCATGGGAACAGTAAGCGAATCAGGGTTGTCTGCATCCTCGCCGCCCTGTGCGCCATCGGCCACGTCAGTGGGGTTGTCAACCGTAGTGTCCGTAACATTCTCAAAAGGCAGCATCCACTGCTTAGGATCTTACCACCCCATAGAGTCCAGCAACCGGTCGTGCCCACCTGGGCAGATGCAGATTGGCAGAGGTGTGCCTCCATGCACAGAGTTGCAGACCATCAGGGCGGGGCGAGCCTCCAGATCCGGCTATGTAGTGTAGAACCCCACTTCAAAGGGTGATGAATTAGGAACTTAGAGCAAGCTCCATGAGGCCGAGCACTCGGTGGTGTGGTGGCAATGTCCTGAATGGCGGCAACTGGAGTAGTGCAGTAGAGAAATACAAGGGCAAACCACCACCGGTCTGCCAGTCAGCAGGGAAGGAGCGTCAGTGGGAATGCGCAGACCAGGACCCAGGTGCAGCGTATGTGAAAGGAAGATAAACAGCAGTAGAGCCGGAGCCAGCAAATATGCAGAGCAGCTCAGGGGGGCCCAACACAGTCCTGTAGGCCAGTCGCACTCTCAGGGCCCAAAGCGGAGGCAGATCCAGGAGCCCCCCTGCAGTGAGCTAGTGGCAGAGGTGCAGCCTGTGAAACAAATTGTAGACACCCACCTCGGCCTGCAGAGCGCTGCGGAGGTCAAAGCTGATGGAGACCATCAAGTCCTGGGGCCGGGGACGGGGCCGGCATAGGGGAAGCAGATACAGCCCTCCGGGAGGAGGGAGCCAACACGCCCAATCAGGCCTCTCGCCTTCCCGACCCCCAAAGCGCATCAAATCGGGCCTCCCTCACTAGGCCCGCCACACTCCCAGCGGCCACAATGAAAGCCAAGGCCCGGCGCGGCCGCGACCACAAGGCCCAGAGGAAGCCTCCAGTCGCAGAGCCCGCTGAGACCGACACACAAAGTGGCACAGGGGGACGGGGGGAGGGACACTACTACTGGTGGAGATGGGGCGGCAGTATCGGCAGAAGAGGACTCCGATCGGGGGACCATGCTCACCTTCGGAGGTCCATCCGCATCTTGAGTCGCCCGAGCTGCTTCCGAAAGGCCTCAGGGCCGCAGCACCATCTGAAGTAGCGCCGGCTCTAGATGAGGATGATCCACCACTCGGATCAGAGCGGCGATGGTATCTCCACACGCCACAAGCTCTCCAGGCAGAAAGGGAGAGGCATCTGCAATATAACGGTCACAATGAGTGAAGGGAAAGGTGCTTAGAAAGCACCCGGCCGGCAGAGCTTCAGGCGCAGGTGGCCATCTTAGTCGCCTGCGTGGCCTCGCCCCAGTCAGTTGATTTTTTAACTGGATTTTATGGTGAGGAGAATACTCATCCCATCATACATGATTTTTATAAAATGCAGGAACCTGGGCTACTGCCCATTTCCTGGCATAGGTATATTTTAAATTAATTGGAATGTTTGTAAGTTTATTTATTTGCAGAGTTACTTAAAACCATTGTAAAGCATGCAATGTAATGTTGGATGTAATGTAATGTTTATTATTGTTTAGTTAATTAAAACCATAACAATTTTAAAACAAGAACTAAAAAGCGGATAAAAAAAACAGTATTACACTAAAGGTTAAAAGGACAAGAATTTAAATATACAGTCACTTCGTCTCTACATAGGGTGTCTAAAATGTCCATTGTTAGTAGTAGCAAGAAAAAAGAGAAAATTCCGTGCCGTGAGATGGCCATCAGTTGGCCATGCTTCCGAACAGCTTTGTAAACGCTTTGAGAAATTTAATGAGTCTGCCATTCAATGGGGGATCAGAGGGTTTAGGCACGCCATTATTGCAGCTCTGCAAAATCTAATTCCCCTATCATTGAAGCATTTTTTTAGGAAGATCGCTCGCTCCTCCTGTAGTTTCTTGCATGTGCAGATTACATGGATGAAATCTTCTTTGTAGAAGTTGCACAGCCTGCATGATTTGGGGCCTGTATGCAACCAGGCGGGCAGGTCAGCCAGGGATGGTAAAGTTCCAAAATGTAGTGTCATAAGTTGCGTTTTTACATTAATTGAAAATGTTTTGCTCAGGTATGCCGCCGGTGCAAGGGACTTATAGTGGTTTAACACCATCCAGGCGTGCAACCTTGATTTAAAAGTATTTTTATCCAATAGAGATGAATGGATTTTTGACGCCCTATTTACAGCTTGCTTAAAAGATTGGTACAGCAAATTTTTGTTCCATAATTCCATTGTGCATGTAGTGGAGAGGGATTTGCAGAGGTATTGATTAAAAGGAGAAGTTTTATCCTCATTTTATTCACACCAAAGGGCTTCGTTAATTTTTGATGTGGCTGCATTTAGTTTCAGGCGATACCAGGTTTTCACAGTCACGTACATTCTTCCTATTTCTTCATTTATTAAACCAAATTCAAGGCGGACCTGGGCTGTAGAGCCCGACCTTTGTATGTGGAATACTTTTTAGTAGATGGAAGCTATTAGTTTATTTATGAGCTCTCCGTACTCCCCGTGGAAGGCAGCGCTGGCGTATGCTAGAGTTGGCAGGATTTTTGCCTTCATTACAGCGAGCAAGGGTTTATAGGAGGGCCCTTCAGCTTTTTAGCCAGTAGACTGAAGGCAAATGTTAGGGCACTTGTTCTTTGAGACATATACTTTTTTTCCTCAGTGAGATTTTTAGAGTTGTCAATGTAGAGGCCTAGGTATTTGTATTTTTTACCTCCTCTAGCTGAGTTCCATTTAGCCAAATTGTCTGTTTTCTTTGCTTTTTGCTACCAATCACCATAGTTTAAGTTTTGCATGTGTTTATTTCAAGTTTATTTTCTGAGATATAAGATGACATTTCGTTAAGGCATCTTTGTAGATCGATCTTTGTATGCCTCATTAACACCACGTCGTCCGCATATGAAAGATGCGAGAGCCTCAATTCACCAAGCTTTGGTGGATGGGAGTTAATACTGTCCAGCCTTTGAGAGAGGTCTGATAGACACAGATTGAAAAGGTGTGGGGCCAGGATGCACCCTTATTTTAAGCCTCTGTTGGTCGGCAGTTTCCTCGATAGTCTGGACCTATCACCTATCTTGATCCTTAGCCAGGTATTTGAATAAAATAGCAATATGCCTTTTAATACCCTGTCAGGGATGTCCCAGGCTCGCAGCTTTTTCCACAGGAGGTGAAGATCAACACTATCAAAGGCCGCTTTTAGGTGTACGAAGCAGAGGTAAAGATGTGATTTCCTCTGCTTGCACTTGTTCGCAATTAGTGATAGACCTAAGATGTTCGTCGTCGTCCCTAGGCCTTGCCTGAAACCCGTCTGGTTAGCCGGGATGAGGTTAAGGTTGTCAGACCATGCCTTAAGGTCTTCTAGCACCCGGGTGGCGTAGTATTTCGCCTCTATGTCCAGCAGGGCTATCAACCTATAGTGAGCTGGATTTGCTCTGTCACCTCTTTTAAATATTGGAGTCAGAATCGAACCTTTCCAATTTTCTGGTATTGTATTTATATTCTCTATTTCTTGGTAAAGTTTAGAGAGGTGATTGCCCCAAAACGAGAAGTCATGTTTAAAAACTGCTTGGGGGATGCCGTTGGGGCCTGGCGCATCGTGGTTTCTGCCTTTCTTGATTATACGTATGACTCCTTCACTTGAGGGGGACATGTAGTTCGTTGGTGGTGTCAAAGAGGTGTTTCCCTCTATTGGGTTTATTTCGACATCTGTCTGCTCTTTTTTGTGGAGTAAGGGCGTCTTCTGGGCAGGTAGTTTCTATGGCCCCTTTGGGTTTACCATTTCCCACTACTGGATCGGAGGAGTTTCTTTTACTTCTTCCCTGATAGAATGTTTCTGAAAACCTCATGATTAAGAATTCCGCCCACTCCGATTCTTGTATATTTGAGGATAAATATTTGGCTGGCTGATTCAAATTGTTTATAATTATCCAGAACTGTTTAGATTTGGTTTTCTTTGAGCTGCAGAGGTGTTCTGCCCAGAATTTGTCGTTGCTCTTTCTTTTCTCGTCCCAGAGGTCTTTTTTATAGCTTTTTCTGAGCTGCCTTGCCCTATCCCATGCAACTGTATCAGGGGCTGTTCTTTTTAACATCCTTATGGATTTTTTAAGGTTACGTTTCGAAGTTTGCAGCCGGGCTGTAGATGTTTTTCCCCGGGCGTTTGTTTGGCTGAGAATGTTTATGTTTTTTCTTCCAGGCGACATTAATGTTGTTAGATCCGCAGTGAAGTTTTCCCACGCTTGTATTTTATTCTGGGCCCGGCATTGCTTGCAATTAGCTTTTCTTTTATTTTTGACTGTACGGTTTCAATTGAATCGTGTGACCATTTTAGGCGTTTTAAGTCAACTGTGTATATGTTGCCTACTACTGTTGCGTTTACCAGATGTTTGCTAGTTTGTAGACTAAAATGGATCAGCTGATATGAGTGGTCGCTCTTAGTTGTAAATTCTATCAAAAAGTGGGAAAAGTATGGTAGCAGTGAAACTGAGATTGCTGTGTAGTCCAATCTTGATCTTGTTTTTCCACCGTGGAATGTAAACTTACGGGGGAAATCGTCAGGAGTCCGACCATTCATCACTCTTAGCCCGAGAAACTCTAGAGCATTTACGAACCCTTGGCCTACATGGTCAACATTTGGTCTTGTTGACTGGTATTGGTGTGGAACAGACCAAATTATATTATCAGATTCTGGAAATTCGTCCTCATCCGGAGTATGAATTAAATTTGAGTGAAAGTCCCCAGTGAGTATCAAGTCCCACGAGTGGAAGGTACTTCGGATATTTGTGATGATAGTGATTAATTCTTTGTTGTGGGCTAGTTTATTTCTGGCCGTGGGGTGTGCGTAAGTGTTCATCAAGAGGACAGTTTTTGTTCTGCTAGCAGGCCCCAATGTCAATTTGATCATTTGAATGTTTGGTCCTACTGTTGCCATTTGTTCGCTCTCGATTTTTAACTCTGCCGAGATGTAGACTGCAAGGCCCCCTTTAGGGCGACCAAAGATTTTATCTTTGGTGGCTGGGACAGTATAGTGGATGTAGTTTGCCAAAGGGAGAGCTTCTAGTGCCCAAGTTTCTTGCAGAGCTATTATGTCGTAATTTTCCCATTTTTTTGGGTGAGCTCCATTCTCCAGCCATTTTTTTGCCCCGGTGATGTTCCACGAAAGCATCTGTATGTTGCACGGGTCTTGAGTTGCTGGGGTGTGTTCCGTTGGTTAGTGCCATGATTTCGAATTTAGCACTGCTGGCAGCCAGCTTCAGTTGTCCTTTGCCCCATCCCTTCTGTTTGCCAGGACATTCTGTGGTTCCCTTTTCTGTATTGTAGAGAGGGTGCCACCAATTGACCCTTTAAGGAATGTTTGGTTGTTCGGCGTGCTGTCTTCTCGCCATTGACCATTTCCGTTGCCGGGTTTAAGAATGTTATTCAGGGGGCCAGGATAGCATGGAGTCTCTGGTTTTAGCAGTTTAATTCCCCAAGCTTCGAATTGTGCTTTAGAGTCCATAATATGCTGAGCGTCTTCTACAGTTAGCTAGGTTGTCAGTGTTATCTCCTTGATTTTTTGGTGTTCCATTCCTATGAATTCTACTGCCAGTAGGTTCGCTGTGGTCAGATATTTTAACAATGGTATGTTTGCTGTTAATTTCAATATGTTCCCCCTATTCAATTTGTCGTGGAGGCCCTTGGAATCATATTCTGGGATTAGCAGTAGTTGCCTTTCTTTTGGAACGTTAAAGGGGCCTAGCCGTGGCGTTGGGTCTTCTGCCTTGTTTTCAACTTTAATTTGCTTTTTGTCATCTATAATCTCAACTTTTATATTGTCTTGTTGGGACTTGAAAACCACCGCAGGGTGTTCGACCTGGAGAGCATCCACCCGACGACCTGCTTTGTAGGTAGTTTCTACTTCCTGGACCGTGTGTCTTTGGTTTGTGTCTTCTTCGTGTATCAATTGTAGGTTCCTATGATTTTCCACTGTTCTAATGGTTCCACCAAAACTGGCCATTTGGGGTTTTGGGGTGTCATTTTTCTTGACATCTATCATGCTATCACCATACTTTTGTTTCCCCGTATTTGAGGTTTCTTGGTTGTCGAGGGCCTTTCTTGGTTCTTGCTGTCCTTCTGCGTGTTCTTTCTTGGTGCAAGGGTCCATTTCTATTTTAGAGGCACCTTGGTTTTTTCCAACTTTGTTTCCTGGGCCTTTTTCTACAAGGCTATTGTGAGCTGAAGAGCTGGTAGTCGTTGTTCCTAGTTGGTCGAGATTTCTCGTATCCTCTTTGATAGTTTGTTTGCATTGCCCTCTTTTGATCTGAGGAAGTTTAAGGCGGATGTGCATCGTTGTTTGTTGGGCACCAATTAGGTTCCCTGATTGGGTAGCCTTTTTAGTTGGCCCGTGTTTGATGTCACCTTTTCTTTCAGCTTGTTTATCCTGTTCTACCAATTCTGAGCTGGTAGAGTTAGCAGTAAAGTCATCTGCTGAACTAACCGAAACAGATGTTATATTACCAGACTTTGGTAGGCAGAACATTGGATAGATCTTTGTTGTATGCTGCTCTGAGGGCAGGGACATATTGTTGCGCGCTTTCCTGTCGCGTTTTTTTTGTTTGCTTGATAATTTTTGATGATTGTTGTTTGTCCATACCTGCTTGTCTGTTTTGTCATCTTCGAGGGGCTCTGGGCTTGAGAGAACTTGCTTGTTTTCTGTATTTGCTTTTGTTGGATCGTTTTCTTTTACCTTCTTTTTTTCCTTCACCCCCAGAGTGAGTTTATTATTTTGGATTATTTGTTCAAGGAGTGTGGGCAACAAACTTAATTTGTCAATTATAGGACTACATGCACACTGGGCAGAATATTTTGCCTGGGCTCTTATCATAAAGTTGTTCATGTTCTCCAATTTCGAATTGATCCCTGCAATTTGTGTTGCTATGATGTTCATCAGATCTATTTGGATGTCCATCTTGTCATTTTGCATGTTGAACACACTTATTGTTGTCTGTAATGTATTCAGTAAAGATCTGGATGTCTCCGAGAAGCCACTTTGTTTACTGGCTGTCTCTCCTTGTTGATTGTTTGATTTTAATTCTTGAGACTGTTTTGGATATTGGACTTGGTGAAGCTGTTGGGTGCTATCATCAATCTCCATACAGGGTGTTTTGTTGGTATTTAGGGTAGTTTTAGTTCCCAGGGGGGATTTCTTTAAAGTCGTATTATTTTGAGGTTTGACCTGGTGCTTTCTGCCCTTTTGGGAAATCGTTTCCGAAACAGTTATTTGTCTTGGGTCTCTAGTTGTTGATGACATTCTTTCAGTTGGCCAGATTTTATCCATATCTTCTCGGTCTTCTTGGTCCTTCTGGTGGACCTGGACGGCTGTGTGAAGCCTTGTTGACCTTACGTTGTTTGTTACAGGTATCGGGGTGGAAGATATGTGGTCCCCTTGAGATGTTTTGAGGATTGTAGTAGGCAAATAGTATTTTTCCCTGAAGCTTAATGCCCTTTTATGGGGATTTGTTTGGCTTGCTGTCGTGTTCAGTCAGTCCATTTGGTTTGTTTGTTCTGAATTGTCTTCGGTGATGGTGTATGCAGTGCTCTTGCTTGTGGTCCCGTCCGCTTGGGCGGCGTCAGAGCTTAGGCATAGTATCTCTTTATGTACCAGACCTGTGTTGGTGCGATTAATTAACTCCTCCATGTCTGCCGAGGACAGACTGGATTTTTCCTCATTCTGGCTTGGTTTTCGTAAGAGCCACTTTCTAATGGTACAGTCTGGGTTTTGCCCCACTTCATTTTGTGCCTTGTTTTTTCCGTTCCAAGGCAGGGAAAAAGTCTGGGGAGCTAGAGGCGTCATAAGGCCTGAGATCTCTGCTGTTGTAGAGTAGATTGCTGCTCCGGGATCTTTAAGCAATTGGAGTCTAATCAGTCTATCACTCAGCGCTAGCTTTCTTTTAGCGCCTTCCCTTATGTTTCTAAACATTGTTGTTATTGGGGAGATTAGAGGGCTATTTTGCTTGCTGACACACCCTTCTACTTCTGATTTTGCACCTTGTTGTTTTTTTTCTTGCTCTTGCTCTTGCTCTGCTCTTAGCTTTCTGAGTTGGCGTCTGTCTGACTCTCCCCGATCTCATTTCCCTAGGTTGGCCTCCTTTGTGGGTCCGGCAGCTGGTCCCTTTTTAACTTTAGCCTAATGCTAGCTTAATGCTAGAATGCTAGAATTTAGCACGAGGTTTCTCTTACCCTTCTCTTTTCCCCTCCTGCGCAACCCCTTTTTTTCGGGGGTTGAGTCAGGTCTGCGGGCCAAATGCACTTGCAACCAGTCTGTGCCCACTATGGTAAAACAATGCCCCTTCAGGGCTCCAACGACTGAGAAAGTGTTGCAGCTTGGTGGCCTGCTCTTCCCAGTTGCGCAACCGTGGGCCCTTATTTTTTTCCGCGTGCGCACTCAATTCACCCCTCGCACCTCGGTAGGGGTAGTGACTCAATGACCTCAGGGCTACCCTCCGCAAGCTGCTCCACAGGTTGCTCTGAGGACCTTCCCGACCAACCGAACCGAGCCGGGCACCCCCTGAGCACCACAAAGCCCCCTCAGAGTCAGGTCCCCATGCTCCTAACAGCCCCAAGGCTCTCAAGGCTCACCTGGAGTCTGGAGAAGACTGAAGGCTCGTCCTCGCTCCGCCGCCGCTACTCGCCACTCGGTCTCGGTTTCCACTTCTCCGTCGGCGGCCCTGGTCCTGTGAGAGACCACGGTAGATAGGGCTCTGGCAAGGTCACTGGCAAGCTCTGGTGAATTTACTGGTCCGTCTGGAAGACCGCCACCACCACAGTCGAGCGTACACCGCCGCCGGGGGCCCCCGTCCTGTCTGCCCAACCAGACTGCAGGATGTAATTGCGGAGGGGAGCCTGGTCCCATTATTTTAAAATCTTCACTGTGATTACCGGCACTGCCGGTTCTGGCGACGCCGCCGCTGCTGCTACCTGCTGCCACTGACCCGCCTCTCTCCCACCGCTGCATTTCCTAGTCTTGCCTTCCTTGTCTGCCGACAAAGACAGCGGCAATGGCAGTAGAAGCGGGAAGCATGGCTGCGGCTATTGAGCGGCTATTGAGCAGTGTGGCTGGTTCGCGGCTTCCCGGCTCCCGGCTTCCCGGCAACCGTTTAATTCAGCGGCTACCGCTGCTGCACCCGTTCACAGGCTCGCTCAGCTCGCTCTTCCTGACAACACAAAGGGAGGAGAATCGGTGATAAAGGGAAATGGGAGTAAACGAAAGAAAGAAGAAGTGAAGCTTGAGGAGATGGAAAGTCACCTGTATAATGACATGCAAAATAAAACCTGTTGGGATCTTTGCTGGATCTATGATCAATGGAACTCTCTGTTAGTTGCTAGGTGTTTAGAATGTTATCTCTTGAGATAGAGTCAGTAAGAAGAAAGCTGGAGAAGGAGCTGGAGGTCTCTTCCTGTGCACTGAATAAATTCAACTTATTTATCTTCAATCAATTTGTGTGGACCCCTCTTTACATTGGCGACGAGGTGGAGAAACTCTGGCAGGGGCAGAGTACTTTAGACCTTCATCCCTGGATGGTATTACCTGGAGCGGGTAATATACATTTCCTCCTTCTATTGTGGACCATAGACATTTTGGGATTGAAATGGATGGTAATAACTTTTTCTTCTAGGAAAGTATTTGGAAGAGTTTACTTGACCAAGCAGGGGTCTAATTTGCTTGGTTGGCGTCACCAAAAAGATTTGGGCATTACGTTAAATCCCAATGCACCTGAACCAGTGTCTTCTTTTACTGTTCTCAACGTTGATGGTTTTGAGATCGACATTATGAGGAAGTTTCCTGATGTCTTCACTGATAAACTGGGTAAATTAAAAGGGTTTACACACAGAATAATTTTTTTTAAAAATGCAGTACCTGTAGTTCACAAAGTTAGAAATGTTCCACATTTAATGAGGGCTCCCCTAAAAGATGAATTAGATAAGTTATTGGAGTTGAAAATAATTGAGCCCATTGAAGCCTCTGAGTGACTTGCGCCCATTGTGGTCGCGCCAAAGGATGGGGGAGCGAACATTCGTCTGTGTGTAGATTTGCGCGACTTGAATAGAAATATTTGGGTGGACAGGCAACCTCTGCCCAATATTTCTGAAATGTTGAGTGCAATGGGTGGGGGCGTGATTTTCAGTGTGATCGACATGTCGGCTGCGTATCATCAAATAGATTTGGACGTGAAATCGTGTCACCTCACCTCTTTTGTGACTCCGCTAGGAGCTTTTAGGTATTGTAGAATGCCTTTTGGCCTGGCATCTGCTTCGGCAGTATTTCAAAGGGTAATGCAGAAGGTTTTAGCTGGTGTAGAGAATGTCTTGTGTTTTCAAGATGATGTGTTGGTTGTTGGAAAAGATTGTGAACATCATGATAAGGTCTTGACTGAAGTGTTGGTGCGAATGGAAAGGAATGGATTAACCATAAAGAGATAAAAGTGTCAACTTAAACGTGACTGTGTGACTTACTTGGGTCATGAAATATCTGGTCTGGGAATTAAACCTAAGAAGAGCATAGTTTCCGCAGTCACTAATGCTCCTACACCTACTTGCAAAGACCAGCTTAGGTCATTCTTAGGCTTAGCGGAATATTGTTCAAAATTTATTAAGGGATTTGCTGATGTTGTGGAACCCTTAAGGTTGCTGATGAAGAATGGTGTTATGTTCAAATGGAGTGAAAGTTGTGAGGAGGCATTTGAAAGGGTGAAGAATGGTATTTTGAATGCTCCGACCTTGGGTCATTTTGATGTTCAGGCCAAAACTTTGGTAACTACAGATGCAAGTAGTGTGGGGCTTGGAGCAGTGTTGACTCAAATTTCTTGTGGTGTTGAAAGAATCATTGGATTCGCCTCAAGGAGACTTCAAGGAGCAGAAGTTTCTTATTCAGTGATTGAAAGGGAAGCTCTTGCCTGTACTTGGGGTATCAAGCATTTTAGGTATTTTCTGTGGGGTTTACCTTTTAGGGTAAGGACTGATCATAAGCCCCTGGTGCATTTATTCAAAGGTGGTAGAGGCCTAGAAGGGAATGTGACTCCCAGAATTTCGAAGTGGATTCTATCAGTTTTAGAATACAATTTCGACATGGAATACGTTAAGGGTGAGAAAAATGTGGTGGCGGATTATTTGTCTAGGATGCCAATTGATGTGGTATCTGAGGAGTTTGTGGGTGAAGAATTTTGTGCCAGTTGCAATGAAATGTTGGCATTTGATAAAGTCGAGTGGGAAGGTGCTATGAGTGACGATCATTTATTGAAATTAGTTATGGAAAATGTGTCTGGTGGTTGGTCCAAGGAGTCTTGTTGTGATGTTAGGTTAAAAGGTTTTCTTCATGTGGAGGGAGAATTGAGTGTTGCGGATGGTAAATTGTGGCGTAGGAATAGATTGGTTCCACCGTTCAGTCTCAGAACTAAAATTATGAGCTTGGCACATGAAGGCCATTTGGGTCGTAACATGACAAAGAGGAGAATTCGTGAATCCTACTGGTGGCCAGGTATGGATGGAGAAATTGATGATATCGTGAAGAATTGTTATGCATGTGCTAGTAGCGATAAGACCAAAGTAGTCAGACAACCTCCTCTCCAAACTGTAGAGTTTCCAGGACATCCGTGGGAAAAATTAGCTAAAGACTTCTTAGGCCCAATCCATAAATTGGGCGCGCGTAACAGGTTCTTGGTGGTACTTGTGGATTACCATTCGAAATGGTTTGTAGTGGAATCCACTGAGTTTATCGATACCAGGAGAGTGATTGGGTTTTTGGAGAGAGCGTTCTTGGGTGAGGGGATTCCAAAGACTTTGGTGTCGGATAACGGTGTACAATTGGTTTCTAGAGAGATGAAAGAATTCCTTGGTGGTAAGGGAGTTTGTCATGAAAAAGTAGCATTATTCAGGCCACAGGCTAATGGATTAGTGGAGAGGGTGAACAGGTTGTTAATGGAGAATATTCAACTATCTCTTGCTAATGGTTTGATTTGGTCTGATGAATTAAAGAAAATGATGTGGTCTTACAGGGTCACTCCACACTCTGTTACTGGTATTTCACCGTTCGTTTCTCTTAAAGGTCGTGAGCCTGGTGTGAAAGAGGTCCCAGGTTGGTTGAGAAACAAGGAGTGCGTATGGGTTGATCGTAGAGTGGTAAAGTATGGTGTTGAGAAACGGCAAGGTGATTCTGCTCTGCTGTATAACTTGAGAATGAGAGTACGTGAGAACGATTTCAAAGTGGGTGATTGGGTTGTGACAAGGAAGGATGGATTTGTGGTTAAGGGTGAGAGTAAGTTCTCGCAACTAATGCAAATTAAGTGTGTCAAAAGAAATGTTCTTATTTTGACAGATGGTTCTGCTTGGAGCTGCGGAAATGTTGCGAGGTGTTCAGCTCCTTAATGCGTTTGCATCTCTATTCTGTCCTTATGTTCTCTGTGGTGCAACTGCATTATTATTGTTCATATTGTATTTCTTTTATTATTTGTAATGGGGGAGATGTGTTGGGATCTTTGCTGGATCTATGATCAATGGAACTCTCTGTTAGTTGCTAGGTGTTTAGAATGTTATCTCTTGAGATAGAGTCAGTAAGAAGAAAGCTGGAGAAGGAGTTGGAGGTCTCTTCCTGTGCACTGAATAAATTCAACTTATTTATCTTCAATCAATTTGTGTGGACCCCTCTTTACATAACCATATATAAAATATTCGACCACTATAATAAAATGTCATTATACTAAAAATGTAGAACGCTTCTGTTGCTTTACAATATTAAAAATAGAAAATGTAGCCTTGCAGGAGCAACCTATGTAAGTAACACAGTCGCCTGTATCGATTAGTGCTCCCCCTGCATAAATTAATGAACCAGATACTCCAATGCCCAACAGCTTTAGTGTCAGTTTGGCATTTTTGCCCGGGCTGCTTTGAGAAATTGAACTAATCTAGTATTGAATTGTGGTGATGCGGGGTCGAAGCATGCCAAAACTGCCTGCCTCCTTGTCCGAATACCCCTTTGATTAAAGGGAATTTTTAGCAGATGCCTCCTTTCGTGAAGCATCTCCGTACAAGAACAGATGGTGTGAATAATGTCCCCCTTGCCGTTTTTGTACAGACAGCATACTGTGAAAGGTTGGACCCTTTTCCATGGAGGAAGGTGCTGCTTACATTGGCATCACTCCGAGACGTAACTTTAGGAATTTTAATTTCAGTGCTTTTGAGTAGCCCAGGTTAAAATATTGTTGCGGGGCTAGAATCTTGCACGAGTGCAAAGTCATCCAAGCATGCGCTCTGACAGAAGAAGCAGCAGTGACTGTACTTTCAGCGACTTCCACACTAATTTTTTAAAAACTGAATGGTTATTACTAGTTAACATGTGAGCGGCCCTTGAGCCAATCAAGGCTCGTTCCTCTTACTTCCGCGTCAGTAAGAACACCCGTCCGGTTAGTTTCCACTCCCTGTGAAGACACCGACGAACACCCCTCCGGTTAGCTTCCATTCCCTGTGAGGTTGCCCACAACACGAGCCCGGACCCCGATGCTTGCAGTTACCGCGCAACAAATATAGTAAGTCAGCGTGAAACCTGCTGGCATGATGTAAGTTAAATAACGTGAATCTTTGCCCGTGGAGGCACCACTAACCGAAGCGTTTATATTTTTTGCAGTTGAAGCCTAGCTTCCAAAATGCTTATCCACGTAAGTGTTACTATTCCATCTTTTAAGATTTCATACGGTTACGTAGAGAGCCGCCACTACATCACAGCCGCTTCTAACACTTGTGCACTGATCACCCGTCACCCGCCGACATAGATATGCAGTCACCTACCAGCATGAATTTGAATGCATGCTACCTTACAGTACTAGTTTTGAATATTGATATGATGGGCTACATATTATGTATTTCTGTTTGCAGAGCTCCTTGATAAAGGGCGATGGAGCCCGAAATGCATTGGAGCGACGTTGAATGAAATGATATGTATATTGAATATAAGGATTATTTGAAAGCTTCACTTGATATGAAATGAAAATATCGAAGTAAAGTACTGATGAATATTAACCAATTTGAACATTAAAACAATATTCAACCTTATTTGAAGTGAGTCTTCTGTGAAGAACTAAAAGGAGTGCCCAATGGCAGGGATGCGTTCATAATGCATGTGCGAACATTTCTTATCATTATCTGACAACGTATATGGACGGATAGGTTACCTGCTGGAGCACCCAACCCTTACAAAACTGAACTGCGAAAATATTCAAGTTTGTGAAAACACTGACCACTCAAGAAAGTGCTGTGCACCTTGCCAACCCCCTTTGGTCTATTATTATGATAGATACACAATTGCCACACTAAAACTCTAACTGTGTACAATTACAGGTTACAACTTAGACAGATGTAGGAGGAATCTCACGGCACTTCTGCAACTGATCAGGACACGCTATAGATTTCATCACTCGGCCCCATTGTCCACTACATTCTCCGAGATCATGAGTGTCATTTATATTTAATCCTGGCTTACTGGGCAATTGCACAATGCAATACTGTATGCTCAATTAAACACTTGTACTGATATTACAGACGCCACTGACAATCTGTCCGCCATTTCCATCCAACCCCCATGTAGGAGATCACAGATCCACAGAGCTCATCGGAGCTCTGTCTTCTATTCACCATCCTAAAAAAATGGCCACGCAGACAGCATTTCCGTATAAAACACCAATGGCATGAATTGTCATCGCACCGGCAGGAGAAGACACATCACAGATGAGATGCTAGAGAGATTACCGTGCCGATGCCAGGTAGGCAACTGTAACTGAATCAGAGCATGTGACCTTGCTCATTGTAACCCCCACCACAGGTAATGATGAGACTAACAGACTCTTCCTTGCAGCGCCAGCATCGTCTGAAATGATTCAAAACCATTACGGAAAGAATCAGTATATCCTTTAAAACAGCTCACATGAGCAGAGAGCGCCCTCGTGTGCATTCTGGTAAGAATTGACAGGGCCTCTGTGTTTTATTTAATTATAGTCACCAGTTTCACCGCCTTCAGTCTTCCGTGTATCTGTTTCCATATTACAGTCCCCTGCCTCTCCTGCTACACAACGACCATTTAGACTTCGGATCCATAGGACCGGCTCTTTATACATGCGTGTCTGCTTACCTCACTCTCATCTGTGTAGAGTCGCGCTCTAGTACTCCAGCGCTACGTCACCACGTAGCGCAATCCGCGGCCATCATGGATCACGCTGGAAACGCACAATTCGGAGCCGGAGCTGGTAGTGAGAGGCAGCACGTCCGGCGCTCTCTTGTAGAGCAATTATATTGAATAAACCCCTTTCCTACACAACCCACAGTGTCATGTCCTCATTGGTTAGGAACTTCAGACATCACAGTGGCGACGAGGCTGGGACCTAGAAAAGAAAAGTTTTAGAACAAAGGAAAGGAAGACCCAGCACCAGGTGGCAGGACAGGCAGAAACACGGAGGTGAAGCAAGAGCACTGCAAGATAGCGTGGCAGAGGTGCAGGAAGACGCAACGGAGCAGGGTGCATGCTGGCACAACCAGGTACAAGGGCACCCAGACCCAAGGAACAGGAGAGGGAACAGGCCCCCTAGTACCTCACGAAGGGCAAAGAAAGGGACGCAGGAGAAGCAGAAAGGACAGGCACCTGCAGCAAACCCAGTAAAGAAGTGAAATAAACTTTGGAAGTAGCCTGAGAGGGAAGCCACAAACCATACAGGGGCCCTGGCGGAGTCAGGGAGAAGTGGAGCAAGGGGCGCAGAGAGTCTCCAATTCCGACCAGAGCAGGATGAGGAGACAAGTGCATCAGGCAGCCCTAAAAGCCAGGAAACAGCACCGAAAAGGCGCAAATAAATGTATGCGCAAGCGTCATCAATGACGACACCAATTCCGTTCCTACCAAAACCGGGAGAGCCCCTGATGAAATGGGAAGACTGGAGAGAGTACATCCTCAACTACATAGAAGCCCTGGAAGACGAGAACGAAGAAGCGTTCACGAGCAAGAGAAAAAAAAGAATACTATTACACAACTTAGGCCCAGAAGGGATTAGGGTATTCCAAAACCTGGTGCAAAAACACTGGCAAACCGCAGTTGACGACGTGTTCGCGCACGCGATAGAGGAACTGAATGAGCATTACAGGCCTGCAGTATGCACGTCTATAGACCGGTACAATTTCCAGCAGAGAAAGCAGGAGATGGGAGAGTCAATTGACGAGTATGTGGCAGCGCTGAAGAAGTTAGCGACAACGTGCAAATTTGGCGCGCTGCACAATGAGTTCATAAAGGACCAGATAGTTATGCACACCACCAACAAAACAGTGCAAGACAAATTGTGGGCGAGCGGCAAAGCCACCCTGAAGGAAGTGATTGCCATTGTAAAGAAGGCTGAGTTGACGAAAAGATGCGTGGATGCAGCAAAGAGAGAACCTGTCACAAGGCCCATGGTGAACAAGTTCGACGATGAAGAACGCACGGGACGAAACAAGGGCGCAACGACAAACAGCAGAGGACCCAATCGATGGCCGGGGAAACCGGTGCAACAAGGAAAGCAAAATAGAGGAGCCAGGAACACGCGCTATCGCTGTGGCAGCCAAGCCCAGGAGGCCTACGACAAGAGATGCCCGGCGTTCCGAGCGAAGTGCATGTTCTGCGGCATAACTGGGGACTATGAAAAGGTGTGTCTCCAGAATGCAGGCCGCAACACGGTGAAATATGTGGAACAAGATCCGGAAGAAGCAGAGGAAAGGGGACATGAAGAAGAGGACACAGTACTGTGCATAGAAGACCAAGTGCTGGGTGTGGATGTCCGAAGATCGCGCAAACCACAGTGTGACATGCTGATAGGAGGAATCCAGATCAGCATTGTAGTGGATTCGGGATCACCGTATACTATCGTCCAAAGAGCAGTGTGGAATGAGAAGTTTAAGCCCCACTTAGGACCTCGGTTGGATCCTCCGGATATAAGACCTGTCCTGTACACGGGAGAACGAATCCCCATGGTAGGATACAGAGCGTTAAAGTTTGAATTCAATGGACGGAGTGCGGAGTGCAAACTGTATGTAGCGGAAAAGGGCCCGTCGGTCCTAAGCTGGATGGATCAAGGAGACCTTGGTATAAAACTAGACCCAGGAGGCGACGTACAAGTGCTGATGACAGCACCCGAACAATGGCTGGACTTAGAGAAAATGAAGAGGACCTTAAACCAGTATTGCAAAAAGTACGGAATGTCCCCATTGCAGTGAGAGAGGCAGCGCAACAGGAACTATGAGGGACTAGAGGGGAATGGAATAATCAAGCCCATAAACTGTGCAAAGTGGCTGGCGCCCCTAGTGGTAGTAATGAAACCTAACGGCAAGGTCCGGCTGTGCATGGACCTGAGAGAATTAAACAAGTGAATCGTGGAAATGTTGGCTAGGACTAAAGGAATAAAATGGTACTCCACCATCGATCTCACGTCTGCATATCACCAAATAGCCCTACACCCTGAAAGCAGGAAGCTAACATCGTTCATAACGCCTGGGTGTTACCAATTCCGCAGAATGCCATTTGGACTTGCCTCAGCAGCGGCCGTCTTCCAGAAACGAATGCATCGTCTCTTCAAGGACATGGAAGGGGTGCAGTACTTCCAGGACGACATATTGGTGATGGAGAAAGACCGGAGAGATCATGACATGAAATTAGACAAGGTGCTAAGTGTTCTAGTAGAAAAAGGCCTGACAGCGAAGTGGGAGAAGTGCCGTCTTGGGAAGGCCTCAGTCACCTACCTAGGACATGAAATAGGAGAGCAAGGCATCAAGCCAAAAAGGGAAAATGTAAAAGCCATTTGTGATTCCCCGCCTCCCTCCAGCAAGGAAGAAGTAAGATCCTTCTTAGGGATGGCTGATTACTACAGCAAATTCGTACAACATTTTGCCACCAAGACACATCATCTGAGGCAACTTATAAGAGACAAAACTGTGTTCACATGGACAGAAGAGACGCAAAGGGAATTCAAGGGCATCAAGAATGACATCAGCCAAGCCATACCCCTGCAAGGATATGACCCGCAAGGACAAACAGTGCAGATGACAGACGCCAGAGACAAAGGACTGGGAGCAGTCCTTATGCAAGAAAAAAGAAATGGGACAATGGAAACTCTCAGTTTTGCCTCCAGAGCCCTGTCAGACACAAAAAAGAAGTTCAGCGTCATAGAGAAAGAGATGCAAGCAGTGGTATGGGCCATGGGCAAATTCCGCCAGTTTCTATGGGGCACGAGGTTCCAACTGAAGACTGACCACAAACCACTTGTAAAAGTGCTCACGTCCAGTGGACATGCAAGCCCCACCCCCAGGATAGCCAAGATGACTCTTAAATTACTAGAGTATCGATACGACGTGGAGTACATCCCGGGAAGTAAGAACAAGGCAGCATACTACCTTAGTAGAGCTGCCGCGATAGAAAGAGCAATAGAAGGAACGGAAGAGAGCGATGAGATGGTAGCCTTGATGGAAGACCCGGAGAAGGTGATTAGCAACCAAGAGTGGGCAGAAGCATATAGAGAAGACTGGGACATCCAAGAAGTGAAGGAATACATAGTCATAGGGTGGCACCTACGGACAACCCTCAAGAAATTTTACGAAGTGCAAGAAGAATTGTCCCTGGACGACAAAGGCTCCTTCCTGTACAGAAGAGACAAAGTTGTACCCCTGAAGTTGTTGATACCACAATTGTTGGCGATTTTACATGAAGGTCATCTAGGGATCATTAAAACCAAGATGAGGGCCAAGCAGGGATATTGGTGGCCAGGGATGGACATACAATCCGAGAGACACGTGAGAGAGTCTGACCAATGCCAACGAGCGGATAAGACGATGAGGCCTTTGAGGCCAGTCTTCGGGAAATTCATCAATCCGAAGAATCCTTGGGAGGAGTTATCCATAGACATACTGGGACCAATAGTAGATGACCAAGGTGGACAGATACTCGAAATGGCCTGAGGTGCAAGAAGGTTCAAGAAGAAAAGGACACAGAAACGATACTCAAGTTTCTCACCGCGACCTTTCTCAGGGAAGGGATTTTGTTTTATACACTTAGTCTATTCTCTTTAGAACGTTTTTGTAAGGTTTGCTAATGAGTCAAACCTAGCTGTATCTCTAGGATAACTGAAATATCAAGGGCATTGGAAGAAACCTTCTTTCATTTATGAATTGGTTTTTCCTTATTTCTTTACGGAGCTGATGATTTGTTATGAAATTGATCTGTGATTATATGTACAGCCCTTTTCATGACTTTGTTACCCTGACTGATTTCTATACATCCCCATGATTTGTTCTTAATACAAACACTTTTTTGGTATATAATTTATTTGTTGTGTGCTTTTTAATCCTTTCTCCTCCTTTCGCTACCTCATTGAATGCATGATTTTGAATACCATTGAAATATTTCAGTTATCCTAGAGATACAGCTAGGTTTGACTCATTAGCAAACCTTACAAAAACATTCTAAAGAGAACAGACTAAGTGTATAAAAACAAAATCCCTTGTAGACACCCTTTTACTATAATTACGTACTTTGCCCAAGCCTACAAGGGTTTATTGGGTTTCCCCAAACACATTTTCTTTCTCAGGGAAGGCATTCCCAAGTCAGTTTCGAGTGACAATGGCCCCCAGTCTACCTCAGAGAAATGGCACAGATATATGGAGAGGAATGGCATCACATCCAAACACAGTTCCATATACCATCCTGCCGGAAATGGAGAAGTGGAGCGCTTCAACAGAGTGTTAATAGGATCCATTCAGGCAGCCATCATGATAGGCAAGGACTGGGAAAAGGAGGTCCTAAATATGATATGGGCCTACCACATCACCCCGACGAGCACAGGGTACAGCCCCTTCCAAATTCTAAGGGGTAGGGATCCCTTCACGAAAGACACCCTGGCATGGAAGGAGAAAACCATAACCAGCAAATGGTCTCCGGGAGTGGTACAGCAAAATTTAGAAAAAGCCCAAACAATATATACTGAACATTACAACAGGAGGAAGAATGTAAAGGAAATGTTCCTGGAGAAAGGAGAATGGGCTAGGGTCAAATTGGCGGTGTTACAAAAAAAAGGTGACAGCAAATACAGTCGCCCCTTACAAGTAAAGGAGGTGTACGAACGGGCGGCATTGCTAAGTGATGGGAATGTGTGGTCCCAAGATCGCATGTCCCGTTGTAACAAGATCCTACAATGGCACCCTGAAGACAGAGAGCAACCAACAATGGACCGGAGGTCACAGGAGAATGACATTGTGAGCCAGGAAGGTGAAGGGAGTTTGGTAACGGAAGGACAGGAAGAAGTGCAAGGGGGCAGTGAAAGTCCAAGAGCAGAGGTATGCCCCCGAGAAGAGAGAGAGACTCCCTGCAGAGAAAGACCGAGTACACAAGAAGGTAGAGAGACGGGTCCAACAGCGAACAGTCCTAGAGAAGTGGCTTCCACCCCAGTAAGACGGACAAGGGGTGGTAGAGTGATTGTGAGGCCCACCCAGATATCGAGACTTTGAGCTGGGAGAAGAAAAGTAATTATTGTGTTTTTATCTAGGAACCTAAATCGATATTCCTATTTTATGCCTTTGTATGGTTATAATCAATAATGTCCCTATAATGCCATAAGAATTATATCCATATCTAGCTGTAGCCCATGCAGTCACATTAAGCAAGGCTACTTCCCCGGACTCCTAGAAAGCACAACGAGTTCTCTAAACACACCAAACCTCCAGCAATCTGGGAAATCCCCATTTGCTTTTGTTTTGATTTGTCATAGAACTCCTGCAAGCACTGTAAGAACGGCCAGTTCTTAGTGACATCTTTATTGACGTCTTATGTACAACCTTACGTCAAACCTGGCACCTTTCAGGTATAAATATACCAACGTTGCCTTAAGCAAACACACAGTGGTGGTTTTGGAGCAGAGCAGCTATCTACTTGCCCGAGAGCCCAGCTGATGCGAGAGCCCACGGACGCTGCCCCTCCCCTTTGACGCGCTGAGAAAGACGCTGTCTTTTTCTCTAGCCGAGAAAATCCAGCTCCGGCGTTTCCAGCCTACCCTTGCGAGTTGCTGGAATATCGAGTCCTGAGGAAAGAGATACCAGACCTCCCACCTTCTATTACCAAGGTACGGAGCTGACTAAACCCTTAAAGAGAATTCTTGAGTGAGATTCTTGGCAAAACCAACTTAACTAAAACTGCTACTTACTTACTCCTTCCCACGTATTAGGCTTAGGTCAGGTACACCGGGGTAGGCGTATTTAGAAGCACCAGTTGAGTACGTTAGTCAATGTATATATGTATGTATAGATTTTATCCATTTTAAGTATCTTATGGCTAAGAAACCATATCAATGCTTTTACAGTATTATTTCATAATACTCCTTTTACTGTACATGCTTTACTTTACATTAAGTATTGCAATTGTGGCAATTCATTTCTCTTGCATGAGAAGGAAGACTGCTCAATAAATTACACCTGTTATTGAAAATGCCCATCTCTCTCTTCTCTGCACTCTGGTGAAACTAAGTATGCACATTTGAGTGAGTGAAATAGCTGTCTATTGTTTTCACACAACTCTAGAGATACACTCTTATTCTGAGGGAGCAAAGTTGTCATGTTACATGGTTGTCAGAAGCTAATCCCTTCTTGTCTATCCAGGGAGGTTTAATTCCTCCTCGTTTATTCGAGAAAGTTTCTAGTGACCTCTGAGCTAGCTGGCAAACCTTAAGTCTAATATAGTCAGTAGAGACCTAGTCGACCTCAGTCCTACGTCTACACTGCTGAATATATTATTCCAATGCGCAGAGCCTATTGTGAATATAGGAACTACACTACATGGCACCCAACGTTTGGTAAGGCGATAAAACTAACGCAAGACGTTAGAGTAACTCAGTCGTGCTTTTTCACACAGACCCTTTTTCCCGTAAATACTCCAATAGACGTCTGGAGTGGGTAAAAGGTTAAAATCCGCCAGGACTTAGTAGGAAGAGATTCCTATGTATAGTTTTTGGTTTATTCAACGTTGAAGGATACAGTGTTCCAAAATATTGTGCACCTAATCTTTGTTTCCTTGAAACTTGATCTGCAACAAAAAACTTTCAGTCAGTAAAATGGTGGAAAGTGGCGATGAAGCGGAGACAGCTAGAATAGCAGCTCAACTCCTAGAGGATGACACGAGTCTCCTACAGAATGACACGAATGCTATCCTCATTCCGATCAACATAAGAAAAACTATAACTCTTAAGCTTATAGAAAACGGACTGACATCACGAGGTGGTACAGTCATATTCGTGGTAGAGGCCCATGAATATCGGCAGACAGAGGTATTCTATTCATGGATAAACTTTCCAGCAGCAAGCGCTGTAACACACGAATTCCACTATTACAAAATAGAGGAACCTCCGGATGAATACACTCCTTTCGAGGACGTCGAAATCCCACTAAATTACCAAGAGCACCTGCTCTGGTTTAAAGGCACCCTAAAACATAATAATCACATCACCAGGCTCGGTCCACTAGGTAGACCAGGAGCAACGTGGCCGGTTCTAGCAAGCTACACACCACATCCAGACATTGAAAAAATGTCAGACCGAGAACTTTTAGCCCAGACAAAAGTACTAATTAAAATACATAGACAATTAGTCCAATATGTAATGCGGACTTCAACAGTCCAACCAGCTATTAAAATTCCACAGCTGACCCCTCACCAGGGGAACACAAACAAAATTACACCACAGAACATACAATTATGTCTTGGTAAAACACCTGCAAAAGGGGAACAAATTCCATTCTGGCTAGCACAAAAAATAACTCAAATAGAGGCAGTGTTTCCGGATACTACTCCTACTGAGAAACACAGAATTCTGACTATCTGTCTCCCAATGGGGATCGCACCACATGAGGAAGACTGTGACACTTGGGGCACAGTCTTTGCTTCCATTTACACAAAAACACATGGTGTTCCGTCCATGGCGGTAATACCAGATGTACTAAGACAGATTCAGAATGAATACGGTCCAGAACCTGCTTTAACTCTGTGTATGAAATTACTGAAGGACGTCAACCAGGTCTCTGCTATATTATTAGCCAACATAAAAGAAGAAGCAGCAACTGTGGCGATCCGCCAGAAATTGAAAGAAACAGATATAGCAGACCAACCAATTGAACTTGCCAGAATCATAGAAAAATCCTATGTTGAATCATAGAAAGATCCTATGAAGCCTAACATACCAGCAGTGTAATTAATTCCTACTATTCCCCCTAATCCCCATAGGACCACTAAACCAAATGCCAGAGGTATCACAAACAACAACCTTAGAAGAATCTGTATCACGCAGGAACCCTCTTCCACCACCAGCACGCCCACACTCAAATGTATTCTCCTGAATTGCAGATCGGCCGCTAGACATGCAGCAGACATAGCTGATCTCCTCCTCACACATGAGCCAGACTTGATAATGCTTACTGAAACTTGGTTAAAAGAATCCTCCACACCAATCATTGACATTCCAGTTCCACCCTACTACAACATCATCAGACTAGACCGAGCTAGAGCAGACAAGCCCGGGGTGGCATATCCTGCATACACGGCAGCAATATCTCAGTTAGCAGAGCCATCTCCCCTCTATTCCAATCTTGTGAATACATGTGCCTTAACATCACCAGCAAGGGTACTCGGAACCTTACCTTCATAGAACACTTCATGGACATGGTCTCATCATACATGGGTCGACAAAACACCCAAATATTCCTCGGAGACTTCAACCTCCACTCGAATGATCCTAATGATACAGCAGTGAACAGTCCTAAGAATTTCCTGGCTGACCTAGACCTAACGCAATTCTGCTACATCCCAACACACGACAAAGGATCGATCCTGGACTTATTAATATCTAAAACAGGCTCCATTCAGCTAGAGTCAATCCTACCTTGCGACTGGTCAGACCACCACATCATCACTTTGCCCATTAAGGAAAAGGTGAAAACGAACTCAGCCCAACCCACAAGACCAAAAGTGTGGAAAAGAGACCTAACAAAACTAAAGCTCAACACCCTGCCGTCCTCCTGTGCCAACCGATTGCTGCCTCCTGCAGGATCTTCTACAGTACACAAGCTTACCAACCACTACCTCTCGACCATGTCATCAATAATAGACGAGGTAGCACCTCTGCAACTAAAAAGAGTCCCTTTGAAAGACTCCAAACCTTGGTATAACGGTATACTCAATGAGGATAGGCGCTCCCTCAAAACTGCAGAACGGGCCTGGAGGTCAACACCATCTACCAACCACCTTTTGATTCTCAGGTCAATGAGAAACGCATACTTTCGCAAGATCAAGCACACCAAAGCCGATTATTTCAGCCTCCAACTTGACCAGGCAAGAAACCGTCCCATAAAACTCTTTGAGCTGATCAAAACTCAATCTAAGGAGGCACCTCGTCGACCACAAGATGTTGAATGCTCGCAGCCAAACTGTGAAGAATTCTCCAACTTCTTCTCCCTGAAGACCGACACCATCAAGAAAGACATCCTAAAGGATCTAACCTTATATGCGAGACCGAATACACTTACCTCTACTGCTCCCAGTAACCCGACAAGCCAAACCCCATCAATGCCTATTCCTAAAAATAATGCAAGATGGTCATCATTCTCATCCTAATCCGAAGCTGCCCTAGACAACATTCTCAGTGCATTGAACCCAGCCAACCATTCCACTGACCCGCTTCCGGCAATCGCAGTCAAATACCTTACCCCACTGCTGCTACCTCTCTGGTCTAAGATCATAAATAGTTCCCTTCAACAAGGATGCATCCCATACATCCTCAAGGTAGGCCAGGTCTCACCCATTCTAAAGAAGCCCACAGCAGACCCCACAGACTTAAACAACTATCGCCCAATCTCCAATATCCCTACCCTAGCCAAGCTACTGGAAAAATGTGTACTTCTCCAGCTAACGAAACATATTGATCATTTTGACCTGCTCAACAAACATCAATCAGGGTTTCGTGCCGGTCACAGCACAGAATCTGCCATAACTCACATCATTGACGATGCGCTTCAAATACTTGACCAAAATGGATCCTGTTTGCTCATCCTACTTGACCTATCCTCAGCCTTTGATACGGTTAAACACGATAACGTCTTAGACCTCCTGAAACACAGAATGGGCCTATCTAGGACAGTGCTAAGCTGGTTCACCTCATCTCTCCAAAATCGGACACAACAATTCAAAATCAAGAACACCCTGTCCAAACCAGTCCCAGTGACCCTGGGGGTACCGCAAGGTTCATCACTATCCCCAACACTGTTCAATCTCTTCCTGGAACCTCTAACTGAAATTCTACAAACCTCTCACGTGCAATACCACATGTATGCAGATGATACACAGCTTTATCTCAAGATACACTCCCTAGAGCACGTCAAACTACTTAACATGGCTGGTAGAAAATCATCTTAAACTGAGTGCCCTAAAGACTGAATTTCTCCTAGTAGCCCGCCAGCTCAAATACCGAAACTGCAAGATTGGATCAAACATATCACTGCTTTCAACGTACAGCCGACTATTGTGGATTCAGCGAAGTCACTTGGAATTACTTTAGACAGTAACCTCAACATGCAAAAACATATCAGCAATGCTACTAAGGGAGCCAATCTTCAGATAAACACATTGAGGAAACTAAAACCCTTCCTACCACACAATGACTTTAAGCAGGCAGTACAAGCTCTGATTATACCCAGAGTGGAATACGGATGTGTCACCCTTTGTGGCCTGCCCAAAGTATCAACCGCACCCCTTAGAGCTTCAATCAACGCGGCAGCAAGACTCATAACTGGATCTAAACGTAGCTCCCACATTACTCCGGACCTTCAATCCCTGAATTGGCTACCCCTAGATGCAAGAATTCAGCTGAAAATTGTGTGCATGACGCACAGAGCCATACATCAAAAGACCCCCAGATACCTGGCACAGAAACTGACGATCTCTGGTGGGACCAGATCCTCTAGAAGGTGCACAGACAAAATATCGACTCCAAAATATCGACTGGACATAATATCGAGTTTTAAATATAGACTGGACAAAATATCGACTGGACATAATATCGACTACAAAAATATCGTTTTTCAGGTAAGTGAAGTAATATCGACTGTATAAAATATAGATAGCAAAAATATCGAATTTTTAATAATATATAATATTTTATAGTGTATTTCTATGTAATAATATGTGTGAAAAGTGTGTATTAATGTTATAAAATATTTTATTAAATGAATTTTGTTTTTTTAATAATTGCGTAATGTAATTCTGTAGCGGGTTGTGGGTTTATAGGGGAATAGGGTGGGAAGTAATTTAATAATAATTAATTAATTAATATATGTTTGTAAATATTTATAATTAATAATTAATTGATAATTAATTAATAATAATTAGTTAATTAATTAATATAATTTTGTACATATTTTGTATTAGTAATTAATTGGTAATTAATTAATTGTAATTAGTTAATTACATTAATTAGAGTACATTTTAATATATATAATTTTGTGTTATTGTTAAGTAATTAATTGGGAAAAAATAATATTAATTATTAAAATAATTACAGCTAATGTGCTAATATATTTACTTTATTGTTATTGTTAATTAATAATTATTTGGTAATTAAATAATATTGATACATTTTGGGTAAAGTAGTATTTTTAGGGTTCAGGGTCAGTTTTCAGTTTTTGGGTAAAGGGGCATTTTTAGGGTTCAGGGTCAGTTTTTAGTTTTTGGGTAAAGGGGCATTTTTAGGGTTCAGGGTCAGTTTTCAGTTTTTGGGTAAAGGGGCATTTTTAGGGTTCAGGGTCAGTTTTTAGTTTTTGGGTAAAGGGGCATTTTTAGGGTTCAGGGTCAGTTTTCAGTTTTTGGGTAAAGGGGCATTTTTAGGGTTCAAGGTCAGTTTTCAGTTTTTGGGTAAAGGGGCATTTTTAGGGTTCAGGGTCAGTTTTCAGTTTTTGGGTAAAGGGGCATTTTTAGGGTTCAGGGTCAGTTTTTAGTTTTTGGGTAAAGGGGTATTTTTAGGGTTCAGGGTCAGTTTTGGGTTTTTGGGTAAAGGGGTATATTTTAGGGTTCAGGGTCAACAAATAAGATTGTAAAAAATTATTTTTATTATTTTCATTTATTATTTAATTATTATAATTTAATGTAAGTATTTTTAAGTATATTTTAGTAATTAAAATGTAATATTAATTTAATTTAACACTGTTTTTAATAAAGTCGATATTTTTTACATCTATATTATTGTTAACGATATTTTGTACTCAATATTTTTGTACTTACCTGTTTGTAGATACAAACTCGATATTTTGACTGTCGATATTTTGTCCACGATATTTTGGCAAGTCGATATTTTGTCCCTCGATATTATTTCAGTGATCCCCTCTAGAAACGCGGAAAAATTACTACTGAAACCACAAAAATTCCATAAGAAAAAAACCTATAACAGATCCTTCTCTGGGATGGCACCCAGAATCTGGAATGCCTTACCCCCAGAAATCAGACTTAACCCTTCCACGGCTGCTTTTAAAAATTAAGTTAAATCCATCCTCATGGCTAAATACACATGAGTATGGTCTACTGAATCAAGATGGTGAAAGGCAGCTAGCTCTTAACCACAAGACACTTATTAGATTCTTTGTACCTCTGTGTGGATCTACTACTTTTGCTTGTATACGTAACATTTTACTGTTTGTATAGCGCTCTGATATCCACTAGGATCTTGTTGGCGCTCTATAAAACTTTCAAAATAAATAAATAAATAACTAAATAAACTAGGTAGAGGTAGTTTGGGTGGGAAACCGGTAAAACCCCAACTAACTGAAAATCCTGAAAAGACATTTATTAAAAATAATCTAAACACTCCAAAAAAGAACTGGGATGGAAATAAACAATCCACTCCCAAAGAAACAAGATTGCAGTCCAGAGGAAGGTCTCCTCGGCGGAGAGAAAGATCTCCAGATCAAGGACACAAGTCTCCCCAGAGGGAGCCCTCTGAGAAAAGATACAACCTTAGAAATAGGGATAATATGAAAAAACCTGATAGATATCAAGATATTGATACACGTCCTTCTCGATCTTTTCAGACTTCCTCGCAGAAATCAGAAAGAAGAGGACGGTCAGAACACAGGGAAGAGCACGTCAAGTCCAAAGACAAGGACCCTGCTCAAAGTAAAAAATTACAATTTCCAAGAAAGAAGGTAGCCAGTATTAAAATATTCAAACATGCCGAGGATACTGAGGACATAGCTGAAAAATGGAGATTGGGCCCAGACAATGCTAGACAGCGCAGCAGAAGTGACAATAGCTTGCAAGATCCCGATGAATCATCTGGAGACAGTGGACACGAATTAATACATTCAGGTGGAAACAGCAGATACCAGAGTTAGCAAACCTCATAAAATATACAAAATAACATTGCGTATAGAGGGAGTTAAGACTAGGAAGGTAAGGGGTCTGTTTTGGGATAACCTTTCAAAAGGCTATGACATCCTTCTAGCTGAGAAAGACTGGCCACCAGAGTTTGTCAGGGAGTGCCCTCATGGCGAAGAAATGATTATGCCTGCCTTCTCTAATCATATTCCAATTCATAGAAAATACACATATGCAAGAAAATGGGAAGTAGCTCAAGCACCTGCATTATATAAAAATCATGTAGGATGGGATGAGGACTCTCCTCCTCACAAAATCCAGTTAAAATGTCAACCAACTGCACAAAGGCTGTACCCAATTAAGCAAGAAGCTAAAGAACAAGTCAGGGAGATCTTAGATCAACTTGAATACCAAGGGGTGATTGAAACATGCACCTCTCAAATGAACAATCCTTTGTTTCCTGTCTCCAAACCAGACGATTCATATCGTCTAGTCTTGGACTACAGACACCTTAACTCATGTTGCAAGATATTTGCGGTACAAAATTTGCAAAGTGCGGTACTAATGAACAACATCGTTCACAAAAAATACAAAACAACATTAGACATCTCTAATTGATTCTTTTGTCAAAACATTGCACCTGAAAGCAGGTATTTAACCGCGTTCTCAATAATGGGGTCACAGGAAAATTTCTGTCGACTCCCACAAGGATTCAAGAATAGCCCAGGATTATTCTCAGCAAGGGTAACAGAGTTACTACAAATATATGATGATGAGGCATTATCTTATGTCAATGACATCTATCTCAAAGATGATGACCTGGATACTCACCTGAAAAGAGTGAACACCATAATACTTGGGTTCACAGCAGAAGGTTACAAATTCAACTTTAAAAAGTCACGAATTGCCCATCTAACTGTCCTGTTTTTAGGATATGAATTATCAAGTGAAGGCAAAAGCCTAGCAGACAACTTCTTAGAGAAGTGCGCTGTACTCCAAGCACCAAAAACGCTGAAAAACTTACAATCAATACTAGGTTTTCAGAATTTTGGAAGAACTTACATTCTAAATTATGCAGAGAGGGTTAAACCTCTCTACGAATTAATAAAACCTGATTTTAAATCAATCAATTGGATGCAGAAACACACAGAAATTTTGAGATCATTGCAAACAGACATGTTTGCTAAAACAAAATTAGAAACTCGCGACAATACACGCAACCTTGTAATCCGAGTTATCCCAGGAAGATGCGGATTCACGTACCTGACCTCTAATGAGGGAGAAGCGGTACCAATAGCTTACAAATCACATTTGTACACACAAGCTGAAAAAACATTCAGTCTTACAGAAAATACTGTAAATGCGGTTCAGACTGCTGTAGCAAAAGAAAGAGCCCAAGCCCAAGGCAAAAGAATAACTGTTTATACAGCAGAATCAGCCTTTGAGGCGTTATTCAGCCCAGTTAATCTAAAAACAGTGGCACTAGATCCAAAATGGATACAGTGGGAAAATTCTCTTGCTGCAGAAGACGTGAAATACTATTTTGACCCGAACATGAAAAAACTGAAAGATCTAAAATATGAAGAAGAATAGACTCTGCCAATCGAAATTCTGCCTCTCCAACAGTACTCTTGCATAATCTATACGGACATATTTGTACAACATTACAATGTGGATAATAAATCGTACAATGCAGCGTGCGCGATTGTTAAAGGTCGCTGGCTCTGTGGTAAATTCAGACCAAAAATAACAAAAACTGAATCACTAAGAAACTGTTCGGCTCAGCGAGCTGAAATCAGATCTTTAAAGATGGCGCTTAAAAATGCCGATTGTGAATTCCCGACACTAATAGTGTGCAATTCGCATTTTTGCGTAAAATATTACAATAATGACTTGCAGAACTGGGTTCAAAACTATTACAAAGATGACACAGGTGCCGCAATCAAGCATAAAACGTTTTGGGAACAGGTAGTTCCTTTGCAGAAAGAACTAGGAAAGACTCACGTGATACATACACTGAGACATCAACGTGATGGCGTTCACGTTGCAGGGTATTCATTGGCTAATACAGCCACAGCGGAAGCAGCTCAACCGGCTTCCGTAGCCACAAAAAAGCGTTCAGAAAAATACATAGATGGGGAAACCATGCTGGCGGTTAAAACGTCTTCAAAAGGCGACTGTGCAGCACTACCCGTGAACTATCCACTCAATTACACATACGTAATTGACGCAAACTCCGTTCCTTTTGCTCGAACCCCTGGAGTGGGGGATAGAGTAATTCCAAACACGAACAGGAGAGTCTTATTAATAGCAGACGCACACATGGGTGAATGTCCAAGGCACAATGAGATCAAGGAATCTCTGAAAGAATTACAATCAGAATATTGGTAGCCGGGGATGAGCCTGCAACATTACAAATTTGCAAAGAGTTGTCCAAACTGCAACAGAGATCGCAGTAGCGAACCGACCGGAGTATTGCCATGGCCATTCTTGTAGTTAGCATAAGGCTAACTATACGTAAAATCCAGCGTCGCATTAATTTCCTTTTAAGACCAGATTCACTTAAAAATACAGACCCCAGCGCTCGGCTGACGCCAGAACTGTTATAAAAGATTTGCGTGTCTTTATCGGCACATACACAATTGGCATGCTACATTCTGACCAGGGTCCTGCTTTTTTTTTTTTCTTGGCCTCTCGAGCTTATAAGGAGGCCATGACCAGCATGGGCATTGCATTGTGGTACTCTTGTCCCTTCCATCCTGAGGGAAATGGGATTGTGGAAATAAAAAAACGGGACATAAAGCAATCTATAACGGCGAGGGTATTAGGTTCGGGTGATGGGTGGGTCCAACATTTAACAAGTGTCCAACATAGTCTTAATAACCTGCCAAGAAATTCTCTAAAAGGTTTCAGCCCGTACGAACTATTGTTTAGAACTAGAATGTATATTCAGGGCTTAGATAGTCAGACTTCAGTGGTAGAAAAGAAATGCTTTGATATCAAAGATCGTTTGGCTGTGTTACAGGACTTAAATGAAACAAGAAAAGACCTGAGCAACATAAAGTTAAAACAGCAGCCAACAGCCACTGAAGATAAACCACCTGTCCCAGCAAGGCCTGTCTGGATTCCAAAGATTGGGGATCTGGTCAGAGAGAAGATTGCGGTGAAGAAGGAATTTGGGCCTTCTTACAGAAAAGCAGTACCTGTCTTAGCTATCAGCGGTACAAGATCAGTTGTACTACCGCCCCTTGCTGGTAAAAAGGAGAACCAAGTTGTATCCATCGACCTGGTAAAACCACAATCATGTGGCCAATAATAAGTAGTAGGCCCAGTGAACTCCCGAGAAATAGCAGAATACCAAAATTTGCTACAATCCAAGTAGTTCAAACTGAGAGACTAATCACATTTGATAAACCTGCAGTGAATAAAAAAGGACTATGCAACAATGCTATGGAACTTGTGCCTCTTGAAACCCAAATTGAAACAGTTTGTCAAGAAACACCTGTCTACAACGATGTAGCCTCAGACTATGCTAATGAAAGAAAAAATGAAAAAGCTAAGGAAAATTCGGAAGCAATTCCAACAATTGACAGAACTGCATCTGGCTGCTTCATCAATTTTGATAACTTTTCTGAAGATCCAAGCAAACATGAAGAAACGCCAGCAACAAAAACCTTCAAAGACAAATTAACTGAACTCTTTCATCAACTCAAAGAAACATATCTGATTTCTCCATGGATTGAATTTTGGATTTTGTTAGGTGTACTTTTCCTCCTGCTTTGGCTCATCATGATACTTTGTTTGGGAAAATTCATTGAGGGAAAATACAGTACAATGGACACAGCAAGCCAGAACATCAACGTGGTCCAAAAGCCACACAAGTCATCTCACATAGAGAAAAGAGAACTATCATCAGTGAATGTCACAGCCATTCAAATACCCGGTGGGGTAGCTTGGGACAAAACGGATTACGAAATCTATGGCCCGGTTGAACTCTTGAAATATCCACATCAGTTCAAGGTTTCTTTAAGTGACTTTGTAAAACCAAGTACATTCTCTGATGATTGGGATTTTGAAAGTATAAATAATATGATGTCAGATTTAGTAATGTCAGCAAAATTTACAGAACATGATAACTTACAAGGTTCGTCGAATTATGAACAAATGTACTGCTATAACCACTTTGCACATCACTATTTACATAAATCTGCTCAACCTAGAAATGTTTTAAAGTATAATCAATGGGAACATTGTGCAACTCCACCAAAAGGCAGTTCGAAAAACATTCTACGAGAAATTCCCATACTTCTCAGGGTTTAACACTAGTGATGCAGAAACATTTTATTTTAAAATATTAAATAAGACAGGGATAAAAACAATGTTGACAAATACAAAATTGATATATTCTGAAACATTTTATGAAAAAATGATTACATTTGGTTTTGATTTCTGGAAAAATGACATTGAAACGAAAACCATCTGGGGTACAGAAAATTGGCAAGTCCAAGGTTTAGAAGCATTATTTAGAGCCTGCATGATCCCAGAACAAATAATATTCTTGAATGACACCATTCAACAAACTACTTGTCTTGGCCTAGCTAAGATTAAGGACTTAAACAAACCGTCTATTCCAAAGCCAATACGTGATAGTAATACCACTACAGATGTTGAGATAGACGTACATCATATTTTACACCAAAACAGAACACATCCTGATTGGAAAAAAATGGTTGATCTGGCCAATTGACACAAATAACTGTCAAGATAGATTCCTGAACAAAATACAGGGGTTCAAAATGATCAGACCAGACCCTAGATACTCCCAGAGACAGCATCCAGGGATAGTTACAACATACAGTGTAGGGAAACTATGCCTTGAATGGCTACAAACATCCACACTGGCTGAAATTAAGCAACACTTGACTTCACTTAAAGACGGTGCTGACTTGCGTGATTTCTTAATGGGACCACCAAACAGCGTCAAAAATGTGTCATAGCGGCCGGTATATATGCTGCGTACAACGAAGCTTGGAAAGAAACTCAAATTGAGACAGCAGAGAAAATACGAGAAATTGATCGTATTAATTTGGAAAAATCACTTTCTGTTGTGGACAATGGGTTAATGACTCTGTCCTCCAGAATATATTCACTGGACAGTATTGTATCATCTGCTATCGATATAATAGATCAGGACTTACTGATGTTACAACATGGTCAGTCCCAATTACGTTCTATTGTACAGCTAGGCTGAATGTTGCAAAACCTGCGTTCAGGATACGTGCCATGGCGTTTGATAAACACAATGTCATTATTCTCTATCTTTAACCTTACTGATAAACAAATTAGTTTGGCACACAAAGGAGCAGACTATACGATTCTGAGCATTGAAAAACTTGAGAGATTACCGTTGACAATGTCAGAAAGACCTGTCATTGAATGGATAATACACAGAATAATCACAATTCCGATAACAACTTTCCAATTTAAAAATTGCCACGGGTATATACCAGCAGGCCAGTATGAAAGGCTGGGTAAAGGGTACATTAAGTCATCATGGAAATTACCTTACACACACACATGTTATAGTGACAAGAAACAGAATGTATTTCTTAGTGGTCACAATTGTAAACGATCACTAAGCGGTATACTTCTGTGCCAAGGAATTAATTTGCATGGGGCCTGTGAGGGGACTTCAAATAACCTTTCATGCTACCAGCACGGCACACCTGCATCACAGATAGAGACATTCTTTAGACAACTTTCTAACGGGAGTTACGTTCTAATAACGGACCACAGCTGTTGTGGCATGGTGCCAGGGAAAGCCTATCTCGTAAGCGTTAGTTCCATGGTCACTTGCTGTATGCAAGTATTGTATCCAAACCGCTCTCCAGATATGGAGGCGACAATTTGGCCTTCTTTGAATATCTCTTCTATATGAATTGATACTTTAAGCAGAATGAAGTCTGTTCTTTTACAGACAACCGTGCCTATAACGTCATCAAAAGAAACGTATGATCTGCAAGTTGCAAGGACAACAGCAGAGATACATACACTTTTATCAACTAATTGCCCCGTGCATTTCGTAGAAATGCTAAGCCAAATTCTAAATATGTCAGATACCAGTGGCATCGCACATGTATTTAATACAATTTTTTCGGGACTATTAACACCCTTTGAAACAGTTCTGGGCATCTTTCCCAATTTTGTCCATTCTGTCTTTGGCGGTCTACCACTACTTTTGGGACTCGTATCAGGAATTTTATTTTTGATCCTTCTGCTCCGATATGGCAAGCCAAATCGCAGACAAGACTCCAGCAACAATGGAAGGAATGATCCTAGCTATACGCTATCGGGACCGCATACCTAAAGTCCTTGGATTAGCCCGGCTAAGAGATCTGAATATGACCTGGTTTCTTTCATTCAGACTAACCCTGGACGAAGCACTACGCTACGCTCGCGGAGTTTGCGAAGTTTGCGCAACTTCGCACTATGCGAGCTGCACGTAGCACAGTGCGAACACGCGTAGTGCAGCGTAGTGTAGTGCAGCGCTCATTTTTTGCTTGTCCTGAACGTCATGTTCGCGACCGCGAGCAAGCAAAATGACATCCCGGCGAGATTCTCAACGCGGGGAGGTAAGGTTTCTCATTGTGAGTGGTTGCGCATGCTCACGACCGCTCTCAATGAGAAACTACCAGTTCGCGTTGAGAAAGCGGCAGCTCGAGTAATAATCTACTCGAGCAGCAGAAAACTACAGCTCGCACTGTTTAAGATGCCATTTTCAATGATTGCACAGTGCCGGATGCTTGTCCGCACTGTGCAATCATTGAAAACGCATCTTGCACAGTGCGAACATGCTACTACGCAGCTCGCGTTGTGCTACGTGAAGTTTGCGTAGTGCGAAGTGCACTTCGCGTAGCTTCGCGTATCGCTACTTCGCGAACTGCGCCCACCCTTAATTCAGACCAATCTGGCAAAATTGCATCTTACCTGTGCTTCGATGTATGCTATGCGGAGAAGAATGCGTGTTGGACACCTGTCTTACACTACAATCAGCAGTATCAATGGATATCGATACTTTGCTAAGTCCTGTAACGGCTCATGCATCGTGTTGTCCCCAGCGGTTACCAATTCTGATGACGGCATTCGTTGAGACTTCACCACTACGATTAGGTGGCAGTGAAGTACGAGATGAGAGCAACATCACCCAGGTACGACCTTCTGTGAGCATTGCTGATCCTGACATCGATGATAGCAATCATTCTCATGACTGCACTGTTGCAGCATTTTCAAACTTAGTCGAACTTTCACCTGAAGCGGTAGACAGTTTTTTTGCACATCTGTCTGAAATTATGTTTTCCCCTGAACAGAAAGAATAACTTTTTAAGCAACGAGCACACAGCGTTCCCCTGAACTCTGAATTCGGCCTTCAGCTTTGATAAACAAAAGCTACTGAAAACATGTGGAACTATTTTTTTCCCCTGAAAGCGAAATTCTTTTTTTTTAAAAAACTTCCAAAATATTTACATTTTTTCTGGCACATGTACTCTGCTTAAAGTAGAACTATTCTTGAAGAACAGAGCTTCTATTTTTAGTAACTCTAGAGACAATATATTACCTCAGCCTCTAGCACATTTACAGAAACTGTATTTATATGTGATGGAATGGTCTCAACCTTCTTTTCTGTATTAAGAGCCATTTCATGTGTAATTTTCGCAAATCGTTCAGCTATTATATATGCATCCTTTTTTACTGAATGATTACACTGCTTAATAAGCGTACAGTACCAATAATCTTTTGTGTATTTCGCACACACCATTTCAAATGCAAAAAATGTGTTTTGGGGTGGGTTGGAATACACATGCACCTTTAAATGTTTAATATTGCTTAGTTGTAGTAATGATGGACATTAGATCGTGGAGTGGGTATTGTGTTTTTATCTAGGAACCTAAATCAACATTCCTATGTTATGCCTTTGTACGGTTATAATCAATAATGCCCCTATAATGGCATAAGAATTATATCCATATCTAGCTGTAGCCCATGCAGTCACATTAAGCAAGGCTACTTCCCCGGACTCCTAGAAAGCACAACGAGTTCTCTAAACACACCAAGCCTCCAGCAACCTGGGAAATCCCCATTTGCTTTTGTTTTGATTTGTCATAGAACTCCTGCGAACACTGTAAGAACGGCCAGTTCTTAGTGACATCTTTATTGATGTCTTATGTCCAACCTTATGTCAAACCCGGCACCTTTCAGGTATAAATATACCAACGTTGCCTTAGGCAAACACACGGTGGTGGTTTTGAGGCAGAGCAGCTATCTACTTGCCCGAGAGCCCAGCTGATGCGAGAGCCCACGGACGCTGCCCCTCCTCTTTGACGCGCAGAGAAAGACGCTGTCTTTTTCTCCAGCCGGGAAAATCCAGCTCCGGCGTTTCCAGCCTACCCTTGCGGGTTGCTGGAATATCGAGTCCTGAGGAAAGAGATACCAGACCTCTCACATTCTATTACCAAGGTACTGAGCTGACTAAACCCTTAAAGAGAATTCTGGAGTATGATTCTTGGCAAAACCAACTTAACTAAAACTGCTACTTACTTACTCTTTCCCACATATTAGGCTTATGTCAGGTACACCGGGGTAGGCGTATTTAGAAGCACCACTTGAGTACGTTAGTCAATGTATATATGTATGTTTAGATTTTATCCATTTTAAGTATCTTATGGCTAAGAAACCATATCAATGCGTTTACAGTATTATTTCATAATACTCCTTTTACTGTACGCACTTTACTTTACAGTAAGTATTGCAATTGTGGCAATTCATTTCCCTTGCATGAGAAGGAAGACTGCTCAATAAATTATACCTTTTATTGAAAACGCCCGTCTCTCTCTTCTCTGCACTCAGGTGAAACTAAGAACGCACACTTGACTGAGTGAAATAGCTGTCTATTGTTTTCACACGACTCTAGAGATACACTCTTATTCTGAGGGAGCAAAGTTGTCATGTTATATGGTTGTCAGAAGCTAATCCCTTCTTGTCTATCCAGGGAGGTTAAACTCCTCCTCGTTTATTCGAGAACGTTTCTAGTGACCTCTGAGCTAGCTGGCAAACCTTAAGTCCAATATAGTCAGTAGAGACCTAGTCGACCTCAGTCCTACGTCTACACTGCTGAATATATTATTCCAATGCGCAGAGCCTATTGGGAATATAGGAACTACACTACATAATCACACATATGAAGAGACTGCAGTTTTCATTGTTTGTATAAAAAGGGGGAGATATGTAGAGTCGCGCTCTAGTGCTCCAGCGCTACGTCATCATGTAGCGCGAGCGGCGGCCATTTTGGATCACGCTGGAAACGTGCAATTCGAAGCCAGAGCTAGTAGTGAAAGCCAGCACGCTCGGCGCTCTCTTGTACATCAATTATATTGAATAAACTTCTTGCCTGCACAACCCACAGTGTCCTGTCCTCATTGGTTAGGAACTTGAGACATCACAATCTGGGGTAAGTGTTGATTCAAGCCATAATCCTTTATATGTCACTCACATTTTAAATTGCTATGAGAGTCTCATACCATTATTTCTTGGTCCTGATTCCACAGCTCCTGGCTGGGATCCCTGTGAGTTTTTCCTTCACCTATACTGCACGGTGCCACCGCTCCCGATACTTAGCAGCGCAAGACCCTTCAGGTACACTCATATACGCTTTGAGTGATACTGCCACTCTATATCTTAGAAGGCATTCCACACCGCTGGCCCACAAGCTAACATTTCCCCAACATTATACTCCATAGGTGTCCCCACATTGACAAGTCCTGAGAAGACCCGATATCCCCATGGGTCGAAACGCTGTCAACAGTTAAAAGAGACAGATCACAAACAATAGTTGCCTATTTTTCCAACTGTTGTAGATTGATTTGATATACTTTACTTGGTCGCCTCTTTCTGATGAAACCAAACAAAAAATAGAAACCTCCTTTTTTCCTATATGTTATTTGTTTGTCACTATAGTAGTGTAGGTTCTATGATATTTTCACTTGGGACACACCGTCACTTGTTACACAATGTATGTAAATATTTTATATATCATGTAAAAACTATTTGTTTATGTCTATATAAAATATGCAAATTCACCACCAAACCGGCTAGGTGTGTAGACAGCTTCTTTCTTTGACGTCCAACTTACCGCCCACATTGCCATTGTGCATAATACTTATCATAAGTGTTATATATTTATCCACAGGAGTCGTTGTTTTCTTTATACCCAGGCTCCAAGTGAGTAGGATTCCCTTGTTCACCTTTCCACTAATATTGTGCAAGAGTTTTGCTCAGAAGTCCTGTTCGTTGTTATTATTGATGTTCCATTTCAAACTCTTTAGCTGAGTTATTTGTTGCCGCAGGGATAAGAGGAGCTTTGTGTTCCCTGGTTCATGGCGTAGAGATCTTATCCAGCCATTTATCAATCTCTTAAGGGTTTTTATGTGCACTCTTTGAACCTTGGTTATCTTTTTCTCTTCTATCTGCACCAGAGAGCTCCTTGTTTTTATGTCTGTTGCCTTTAGGTTGCTGAGGTTAGTTGTGAAGCATTCCAGGTTTCTATCAGGTTCTTTCCAAGCTGTTGAGCAAGTAAAATAATGATTGCTGTGTCTGTTATGGACTCTATGCTTTCTGTCGTAAACTTGATCCTCTTATAATTTTTTGTATAACTTGAGCCTAGTAGTGGAGCAGGATGAATACTAGTCGCAGCCGTTGCTGCTAGAGTATTCTCTTGTGGACGGTGGTCACTGTCCCCTATGTCGTCCAGTCTAAAGCATGTTACCTATTGAAACAACGCAAGGCTGAAAAAGGTGTAATCTAGAAGCAAGATGGTTAGATCAGTGTGGTAGCTTGCCACTGGGAGAGTGTCACCGTCTGTTATTCCATTGAGGGCCCTAAGGTTTAGGTGTTCTAGTTCTTCCAGCAGGAGTCTGTTTACCTTGTTAGGCCTCCCGTGCATAAAGGATCCTTGTGTTAGTAGATTGCAGTATAACGATTGGAGGCAGACTTCTTTTGCTTTGGATGATCCCATTAAGAATAAGTTCATGTCCCTTGATTGTATGAGATTTGGGACTTCTGCACAGCAGGATACGAAGGAAGTTATTTGATCTGTTAATTTTACTGCATCAGTTGCTGTCCGTTTTGGATGGATGTATATGTTAAACTTCATTTTGTGCTGCTGCCAAGGAAAGAGTGAGTTTGACTGCTAAAGCTACATCTGTTTCCGGGCCAGTTACCATCACTGTTGGTATGAATGTTGTTGAAATATAGGTTGCCAGCCCCCCTGAAGAGTGACCTGTTTTGCTACCCTTAACGGCCGGACAAGCAAAGCAAAGGAACCCGTGTATGTGTAGTGGTTCCATGAGCCATGTTTCCTGTAGCATAATTATATCAACGTTATTAAGATATTGCAGGAATTATGGGTCTTGAATTTTTGACGCTAAGCCGTTTACATTCCACGAGCAGAGGTGTATTGCTGGTTCTCTTTGTCTATTGTTGCCATGGTCTGTGTGGTTATTATGTCATTGGGTTGCTGTCACAAGGGTTATGGTTCTTATGAATGGATCAGCGATCCAGGAGTTGCATCCGCGTGATGTTTCAGCCCTTGAAGATCCATGTTGTATGCCTTGGTTGAAAGCTCTTCTCAGCTCTGAGTGGCCAAGAGTCCCTTTTAGTACAGAGGTAGAGGGCCTTGAGCATTCTTTGGTGCCTGGCCTTGGGCTCAGGTTTAGTAGCAGTCCTGGATAAGCTGGAGGATAATAGGGGCAGATTTGGATGCCACAGTCTTTGAAGGTGAGATGATGATTTAATGCTCTCTGTGCTGTTGTGTCTGATTTCCATAATGCCCTTGTTATTTCTGGCTTAGCTGGGTTATCTGCAGTGAGAAACTCAATTGCGAGTAAATCTTTTTTGTTCATGTCTGCTAGAGTGGGTATGGCCTGAAGTAATTTTAGAACGTTGCCTCGGTTCAGCATATCGTGGAATCCTTTTGTAAGATACTCTGGTTTGAGCAGTATGTATCTCGGGGTCAATGATGAATCATTTGGGGGATAGGTTGTGATTTCAAGTGGCCCGTCCATTTAGCAGCAGAGTTTTGTCATGTTAGCTGATGAGGCTCATTCTAATCTTGTTGCACAACTGCACGAAAGGCATTGCAATCTTTTTTGATAGTTATTGTTGGAGTTCAGTTTCCTTGTTGGCTCTGTTGTTGCCAGGGAAGAGAAGCCTGAGGTGGTTGGTCCAGGGCTATCCTCAATTGGTTCCCCTTTGGTGAGGATGCCACTATCTGAGTTGTGCAGGTCATTCTCTTTACAGTTTCATTGTTTCTAGCTGTGGGGCCAGTGGGAAGTTGTCGGGTTTCCTGCCGGGTATGCTCCTGGTTGCTATCCTTTGCTAGGGCCTGGATTTTATGACGGATGGCTAGCCCAGCATGCCAATTTAAGTTGGATATGGTGGTTTGTAGAGGAGGATCGGGAACTGAACTGTTGGCGGCTTTGCCCCTTTCCGAGCCAGAGACTGTCTCAGCTTGCTTTGAAGACCATTCCTCTGTTCCTGCTAGAGGCCCTCCAGGGTTGTAGGAACAAGAGAATGCTGCTATGTCTTGATGGTTTTTTGTGTGAGCCGGTTTTTCTTGGGTATCGCACTCTTTTGAAGCAATGATTGGAGTCAAACTTTGTTTACTGAAAATTTAATAAGTGGCTGCTTGATTAGGAGGGAGTCATTTCTGATTGCGGCCTTCCCCCAGTTTTTCATCAATCCCTGATGTAAACACTGCCAGAGTGTTTAATAGTGAGAGCTGTATATCCATCTTGTCTGATTGGTATTGTAGCGCCTCCACTGACAGTTGCATGGTTTTTAGGAGGGAATCCCAGGTGCTACCATCCTGCAGGTTTGGGTGCCACCGCTCCTTTGGGCTCACTTCCCTCTTTCCCCATGAGGGCTAAGTGTCCGGTAAAAGTGGGTGTGGGTGTTTCATCTAGGTTATCAGTAATATCACCGTTAGATATGTTTGAATCCTGGGATCCGATGGCAAAACCTTCGCCGGCCCATAGAGAGTGCTGTTTAGTCAGCGTATTTTCTAGGCTGGATGCATCTGAACCAGACTGCTTTCTCCAGTTATTCTGTTGTCCTTGGGGGAGAAGCCTGCACCACTGCTGCCCCCACGTCCCGCTTCCAGGTGGACAGCGCGGTTCCTACCGCTGTGAGGTTAGCTTGTCTGGGCTTTGCGCTACCTTACACCACTGCAGGGTGGGTCTGCTGGGACTCTAGTCTAGCCCAGATCCCATTGCTGCCTGTACCTGGAGTCTGCTGGGCTGCTACCGCAGCGCCTCCCGCCATGCTTCATGCCTCTCGCCGTAGCTCCTCTCACCGCGCCTCCGGAGCGATGCCTGCTCCTGGTGCTGCCGAGCTACTCCCCGTCCTCCCGCGGCCTCTTGCCGGTCACTTACAGGTGCAGTGCGGGGCTTCCTCATCTGATGGAGTGGGGTATGTGTTGTGAATGCCGGTCGGCAGAGCAATGGGTCGGTGTTCAGGCAGGCGAGCAGGCATGGAGGCGAGGAGCGAAGAGCAGGGCATGCAAAGCAGGATCAGGTGTGAGCAGGTAGGAGTTGGAGATTAGGTGTGGTCATTGGAATGTGGTTGGAGAAAGCTGCCATAATGATTTCTTCATCATGTGGGAAAATTCTGGTGGCCAGTCTTTTTCAGCTAGAAGAATGTCATAACCTTTAGAGAGTCGCTCCCAAAAGAGTGCTCTTATTTTTCTTGTTATGTCACCCTCCATCCGGAGTGTTACTTCATATAACTTATATGGAGAACTAACCCTGGTATCTGCAGTTTCAACTTGGATGCACTCATTCAAGTCCACCGTCTCCAGATGATCCTTAAATTTCATGCGAGCTATGGTGACTTCTGCTGCGCTGTCCAACATTGTTGAGCCCATTCCCCGTTCTTGAGTTGTGTCCTCAAGATCCTTGGCATGTCTGATTTTTAGACATGTTACGTGTTGATCGTCTTTGGACTTCACACGTTCTTCGTTGTTTTCTGACAGTCCTCTTCTTTTGGATTTGTGTGATGAAGTCTGATAGGTACGAGAGGAACATGTATCAATATCTTGATATCTATCAGGTTTTCTCAAATTATCCCAATTCCTGTGGTTATACCTCCTTTCAGAGGGCTCCTTTTGAGAAGACCTACCTCGGGATTGAAAACTCTTCTCTTTAGAAGTTTGTTTAGTATTCTCCCACTTATTTTCAGAAGGAGTAGGATTCTTTTTAGTAAAGACCTTTTCAGGACTTTCTGACAGTTGAGGTTTAACTGGTTTCCCACCCAAGCTGTCTCTGCCTAATTCTTCATAGGATTTTTCAATTGTTCTGGACAGTTTATGTGGTTGCTCAGTTACATCAAATTCTCTCAGCTTTTGGCGGATCGCCACAGATGCTGATTCACCTTTAATATCAGCTAATATTATTGTTGAGACTTGTTTGAAAGCTTTCAGCGATTTCATACCTAGATTTAGAGCAGGCTCTGCCCCAAATTCATTTTGAATCTGTTTCAGGACATCCGGTATTTCCACCACAGACAGAACACCATGTGTTTTAGTGTAGATTGCAGCAAAGACTGTACCCCAAGTGTCGCAGTCCTCCAGGTTTGGTGCGATCCCCATTGGTAAACAGATTGTTAGCTTTCTGTGTTCCTCAAGAGGGGTAGTATCAGGAAATACTGCCTCTATTTGAGTAATTTTTTGAGCTATCCTGAATGGAATTTATTCCTGTTTTGCGGGTAATTTACCAACAACTAAATGTAGAGACTCTGGTGTAATTTAATACATGTTCCCCTGGTAAGGGGTGTGTTGTGGAATTCTTATTGCCGTTTGGACCGTGAAAGTCTGCATGACATATTAAACCAATTGTCTATAGATTAATTTGCTCTTTGAGTTGAACTAATACTTCTGCATCTGACATTTCTTCAATGCAGGTTGTGGTGTATAGCTGGGTAACACCGGCCATGTTGCTCCTGGTCTACCTAGTGGACCAAAGCTGGTAATGTTATTTATATGTTTTAGGGCGCTTTTAAACCATAGTGCATGCTCTTGGTAATTTAGTGGAATTTCAATGTCCTCAAAAGGAATGTATTCCTCTGGTAGTTCTTCTTTGTAGAAGTGAAACACGTTTGTCATTTGATCTGCTTCAGGGAAGATTATCCAAGAATAGAGTACCTCTGTCTGGTGATATTCGTGTGCCTCTATCACAAAAACTACCCTACCACCTCTTGATGGTAGGCCATTTTGCATAAGTTTTTTAGTGTTGGCTTTCCTTGAAGTTTCTGGAAAGCTTATAGCATCCTAATCGGTCTCTTGGAGACCTGTAAAGTTTGAAGCTTGTACGGCGTTGTGGCTTGTAACTCCACTGGCCCCTGGATTATCTTTGTCAGCCATTTTGTTGACTGAAAGTTTGCAAAGCAGGTTTCAAGGAAACAAAGCTAAGGTGCACAATATTTTGGAACACTGTATCCTTCAGCGTTGAAAAAACTAAAACTAATACATTTAAGTCCTACTCAGTTATGTTGGATATTATCCTGTTACCCACTAAATTAGTGCCTTACCAAACATTGGGCGCCATGTAGTGTAGTTCCTTTATTCCCAATTGGCTCTGAGCATTGGAATAATATATCCTATAGATTTGACGTAGGACTGAGGTCAACTATGTCTCTATTGAATATAATAAACTTAATTGTGTGTGTGCCAGCTAACTCAGAGGTCACTAGAAACTTTCTTGAATACACAAGAAGGGATTAGATTCTGACAGGCACATAAACATGACAACTTTGTTTCCCAAGTATAGGAATATATCTCTCAGAGTTGCGCAAACAATAGATAAGTATTTCACTCAGTCAATCGTGCATGCTTCGTTTCTATAGAGTTGCAGAGAAATAGTGAGACGGGCGTTTTCAATGAAAAGGGTTTACTGAACAGTCTTCTATCTCATGCAAGAGAGGTGAACTGCTACAATCGTTATGCAGACTGCAAAGTAAAATGTGTACAGCCTAAACAGTAATATGAAATAATACTGTAAGAGCATTGTATGGCTTCTAAGCCATATACAAATAAATACATAAGTAAATACATAAGTAACATTGACTAAAATACTGGTGCTTCTAAAATACGCCTACCCCAATGTACCTAACCTAAGTCTAGTACGAGGGAAGAAGTAAGTATTGGGTAGCATAGGTTTAGTTTTTGCCAAGAATTTCCCAAAGGTTTCTCTAGGTTCTAATCAGCTCCATACCTTGTTTAGAATGAAGGAGGTCTTGAATCTCTGTCTCGGGACTCGATTTCCCAACACCCCGCAAGGGGAGCCAGAAACACTGGAGCTGGATTCTCAGCAGGAGAAGGGCAGCTTCCTGATCAGTGCGTCAGCTGGAGAGTCAGCTTCCTTCTGCATTTGCTGTAGCGAGCTGCGTTGGGCAAGTAGTTCTTCGAACTGCTCTGAACCCCTGTATCTAGCTAGAGCAAGTGAAGGTATATTTATACCTCGAGGGTGTTTAGGAATGCCACAATTTGAAGTAAAGTCGGGCATATGAACGTGAGGAAAGAACCCCTAAGGAATTGTTGGTCTTTGTAAAGTAACTGACTTCTAGGACAAATCAATAATCAGGCAAAGGGGAGTCCATGACTGCTTAAGCCTGTTTTTCCATACGGGTGGAAGTAGCCATGCCTGTATTTGGGTAGCATGGGCTGTGCCTAAATAAGGGCAATGTGAATGAATAAATTGTACATATATAAGGGCATGAATCAGGAAAATTCCCTCGGAGCTTAAAATGCCACACAACAAAATGACTAATAAATCCTCCCTATGAATGGACTAAATTATGGTACAAGAGTATATAAATTATGCAGCAAAATATGCATCTTACTCTCTGTCATTATAATGGCATCCATTGGAGGCACAAATATTTTTGTGATATTTGGAAATCATGTGGTCAATACATGGCAAATGCCGCAAGTCCTTAATGCAGATATATACTGCAGCCAAAGACTTGCATAAATTCACCAGTGTTCATTCCTTTACCAAAAATAATTCATGAATAGTAAAGAAAACCAAACTTTCTAATTCCAATCTGTTCTCACTGTTAGCTGTATATTATAGATTATAAATAGGTAGAAATACAAATTATCAAGATTTGCTATGTATATTTTTTATATAGGTATTATATAAATATATTGAGAGATGCTCTATAAGGGGTTAATGGGTAACTGTGTAATATTACCATTGATGATTTTTCATGACAGCATGAACAATGAGGAGTGATTTGTTAACTTCACCACCATCTCACAAAGAGAGTTTTGGACCATTCTACCAGCGCCTATATGTTTTTTTATATTGCATGTTTTTTTTGGGGCATCAAACTTGAAAATGTTTTTTTTTTTTAAACAGAGAAATGTTTATTCCAATTTGTAAGTTCAACCCTGGACTAACTATACTGTTTGGTTTTATGTAGAAAACAAAACAAGCATTTTCATAGCAATAGGTCTCACATTTATGAAAGATTAAGGTATTGGTGTTGTAAATGACTATACCTTTTATTTATGTTTTAAAAACCAAAATATAAATAAAAGGCATTGTCATTTACAATGGCAATAGCTCAAACTCGCTTAAATGTGAGACCTTTTGCATTGCAAATGCTTGGTTTGTTGGTATCCAAGTATGAGTTTTCGCAATGGACGTTCTGTGCTGATATGCACACGGGTGAATCATCTCGGCGGATCCTCATGTACTCCAACCGAAATCTTTGAACAGAGCTGTGCCCTTGGTAATTCTGGAAAAGGAAATAACAGTGAAAACTTATGGCTGCAGTGGGTATTTCTACCTGCTTGACCAACAGCTGCTGCAGTGGTGGATGATGAAAGGTGGCTCTTTAATACTCAGCAACTCTCAGTGGCAAGGGAATTTAGTCGGACTAAAGGAATGCCATGAGGCTGGGACGGTACAGACAGGATCTGTGTCAATGCCAATAGATGTTTACATCCAAAGTCATAGCAACCCTAAAGTTGCAGCAGTACACTAATCACGCTTGTGTATGTTGTGTCAGTGATTAATAAAACACTAATCCCCTTTAAGACTTTTAGCTGTTATACTCTGTTTTCACACAAAGGTGGAGATGACGTCCTTACCTGTTTCCCAAACTCCTCGCCTTCCTCAATGACTAAGGCTCCGCAGGATATGAGCAAATGTATGAGCAAGACTGCAATGTGTACAAAAACCTGGCCTTGGCATCCTAATGAATGTCTCAAGGCCTTGATATCTCATTTCTGAATCAGCTTGAATGATGCATTCAGTTAATTTATTGATCTCTATAGCACACATTCCAAAAACTGATATGATTTATTGTATTACTCTGAATGGTTCGAATGGCATATTTTGCTGTGTCTGGTTGATGAATGTTAACTGTTTAAATTGGCGGTTAGGCTTGGTTCAATAATGCTGCCAGGAAAGATTCTTCTGTGATAAACCCCGGAGTTTTTAGTGCTCTGAATAAAACTTTGCTGCACAGAGATTGACCGGTACAAAATGGGCGTGGTGATGGACGGAGCATCTGAACCAATCAAACACTCACACCCAGTCAACAGAGCTGGGTTTAATCCATCACCGTTCTTTAGTCCACTCTGCCACCCCAGTTCAAACATGGCCATATGCAAATCAGTCTGACCCTGTGCCTCATGGGAACAGTTCAGCCCGAACTGCCAAGCCATGCCTTCTCTGGACCAGATTCAAGCTTCCTAGGGCCGGTTTCTGGCATTACAGCAGTCTTCAGCCAGGCTTGCTTGAATCCAGTGGCAGAGTGAGCAAGGGACTCACGTCTGAGCATACGCTGCCAACTTATGGTGAACAAAGAGCTACAAAAGGGGGGTTGTGATGGACGAAGCATCTGAACCAATCAAACACTCACACCCAGTCAACAGATCTGGGTTTAATCCATCACCGTTCTTTAGCCCACTCTGCCACCCCAGTTCAGACATGGCCATATGCAAATCAGTCTGACCATCTGCATCATTGGAACAGTCCAGCCCGAACTGCCAAGCCATGCCTTTACTGGACCAGATTCTAGCTTCCTAGGACCAGTGTCTGGAATTACAGCCGTCTTCAGCCAGCCTTGCTTGAATCCAGTGGCAAAGTGAGCAAGGGACTCACGTCTGAGCATACCCTGCCAACTTATGGCGAACAAAGCGGTACAAAAGTGGGGTTGGTGATGGACGGAGCATCTGAACCAATCAAACACTCACACCCAGTCAACATATCTGAGTTTAATACATCACCGTTCTTTAGCTCACTCTGCCACCCCTCTTCAGACATGGCCATATGCAAATCAGTCTGACCCTGTGCCTCATGGGAACAGTCCAGCCCGAACTGCCAAGCCATGTCTTCCCTGGACCGTAAACAAGCTTCCGAGGACCGGTTTCTGGCAATCCAGCCGTCTTCAGCCCGGCTTGCTTGAATCCAGTGGCAAAGTGAGCACGGGACTCATGTCTGAGAATACCCTGCCACACTTATGGCGGCCAAAAGCGGTACAAAAGGGGGTGGTGATGAACGGAGCATCTGAATCAATCAAACACTCACACCCAGTCAAAAGATCTGGGTTCAATCCATCACCGTTCTTTAGCCCACTCTGCCACCCCAGTTCAGACATGGCTATATGCAAATCAGTCTGACCCTGTGCCTCATGGGAACAGTCCAGCCCGAACTGCCAAGCCATGTCTTCCCTGGACCGTAAACAAGCTTCCGAGGACCGGTTTCTGGCAATCCAGCCGTCTTCAGCCCGGCTTGCTTGAATCCAGTGGCAAAGTGAGCACGGGACTCACGTCTGAGAATACCCTGCCACACTTATGGCGGCCAAAAGCGGTACAAAAGGGGGTGGTGATGAACAGAGCATCTGAATCAATCAAACACTCACACCCAGTCAAAAGATCTGGGTTCAATCCATCACCGTTCTTTAGCCCACTCTGCCACCTCAGTTCAGACATGGCTATATGCAAATCAGTCCGACCCTGTGCCTCATGGGAACAGTCCAGCCCGAACTGCCAAGCCATGCCTTCCCTGGACCAGATTCAAGCTTCCTAGGACCGGTTTCTGGCATTATAGCCGTCTTCATTCAGGCTTGCTTGAATCCAGTGGCAAAGTGAGCAAGGGACTCACGTCTGAGCATACCCTGCCAACTAAAGGAATGCTGTGAGGCTGGGACGGTTCAGACAGGATCTGTGTCAATGCCAATAGATGTTTACATCCTTAGTCAAAGCAAACCTAAAGGTGCAGCCGTACACTAATCATGCTTGTGTACGTTGTGTCAGTGAATAATAAAAAAGATCTTTTTACTAGGTGTGAGTGTTTGATTGATTCAAATGCTCCGTCCATCACCACCCCCTTTTGTACCGCTTTTGGCCACCATAAGTGTGGCAGGGTATGCTCAGACATGAGTCCCTTGCTCACTTTGCCACTGGATTCAAGCAAGCCGGGCTGAAGACGGCTGGAATGCCAGAAACCGGTCCTCGGAAGCTTGTTTCTGGTCCAGGGAATACATGGCTTGGCAGTTCGGGCTGGACTGTTCCCATGAGGCACAGGGTCAGACTGATTTGCATATAGAGATGTCTGAACTGGGGTGGTAGAGTGGGCTAAAGAACGGTGATGGATTGAACCCAGATCTTTTGACTGGGTGTGAGTGTTTGATTGATTCAGATGCTCCGTCCATCACCACCCCCTTTTGTATCGGTTTTGGCCGCCATAAGTGTGGCAGGGTATGCTCAGACATGAATCCCTTGCTCACTTTGCCACTGGATTCAAGCAAGCCGGGCTGAAGACGGCTGGAATGCCAGAAACCGGTCGTCGTAAGATTGTTTCCGGTCCAGGGAAGACATGGCTTGGCAGTTCGGGCTGGACTGTTCCCATGAGGCACAGGGTCAGACTGATTTGCATATAGCCATGTCTGAACTGGGGTGGCAGAGTTGGCTAAAGAACGGTGATGGATTGAACCCAGATCTTTTGACTGGGTGTGAGTGTTTGATTGATTCAGATGCTCCGTCCATCACCACCCCCTTTTGTACCGCTTTTGGCCGCCATAAGTGTGGCAGGTTATGCTCAGACGTGAGTCCCTTGCTCACTTTGCCACTGGATTCAAGCAAGCCGGGCTGAAGATGGCTGGAAAGCCAAAAACCGGTCCTCTGAAGCTTGTTTCCGGTCCAGGGAAGACATGACTTGGCAGTTCGGGCTGGACTGTTCCCATGAGGCACAGAGTCAGACTGATTTGCATATAGCCATGTCTGAACTGGGGTGGCAGATTGGGCTAAAGAACGGTGATGGATTGAACCCAGATCTTTTGACTGGGTGTGAGTGTTTGATTGATTCAGATGCTCCGTCCATCACCACCCCCTTTTGTACCGCTTTTGGCCGCCATAAGTGTGGCAGGGTATGCTCAGACGTGAGTCCATTGCTCACTTTCCCACTGGATTCAATCAAGCCGGGCTGAAGATGGCTGGAATGCCAGAAACCGGTCGTTGGAAGATTGTTTCCGGTCCAGTGAAGACATCACATGGCTTAGCAGTTCGAGATGGACTGTTCCCATGAGGCACAGGGTCAAACTGATTTGCATATAGCCATGTCTGAACTGGGGTGGCAGAGTGGGCTAAAGAACGGTGATGGATTGAACCCAGATCTTTTGACTGGGTGTGAGTGTTTGATTGCTTCAGATGCTCCGTCCATCACCACCCCCTTTTGTACCGCTTTTGGCCGCCATAAGTGTGGCAGGATATGCTCAGACGTGAGTCCCTTGCTCACTTTGCCACTGGATTCAAGCAAGTCGGGCTGTAGACGGCTGGAATGCCAGAAACCGGTCCTCGGAAGCTTGTTTTCGGTCCAGAAAAGACATGGCTTGGCAGTTCGGGCTGGACTGTTCCCATGAGGCACAGGGTCAGACTGAAATGCATATAGCCATGTCTGAACTGGGGTGGCAGAGTGGGCTAAAGAACGGTGATGGATTGAACCCAGATCTTTTGACTGGGTGTGAGTGTTTGATCGATTCAGATGCTCCGTCCATCACCACCCCCTTTTGTACCGCTTTTGGCCGCGATAAGTGTGGCAGGGTATGCTCAGACGTGAGTCCCTTACTCACTTTGCCACTGGATTCAAGCAAGCCGGGCTGAAGACGGCTGGAATGCAAAAAAACGGTCCTCGGAAGCTTGTTTCATGTCCAGGGAAGACATGGCTTGGCAGTTCGGGCTGGACTGTTCCCATGAGGCACAGGGTCAGACTGATTTGCATATAGCCATGTCTGAACTGGGGTGGCAGAGTGGGCTAAAGAACGGTGATAGATTGAACCCAAATCTTTTGACTGGGTGTGAGTGTTTGATTGATTCAGATGCTCCGTCCATCACCACTCCCTTTTGTACCGCTTTTGGCCGCCATAAGTGTGGCAGGGTATGCTCAGACGCGAGTCCCTTGCTCACTTTGCCACTCGATTCAAGCAAGCCGGGCTGAAGACGGCTGGAATGCCAGAAACCGGTCCTCAGAAGCTTGTTTCCGGTCCAGGGACGACATGGCTTGGCAGTTCGGGCTGGACTGTTACCATGAGGCACAGGGTCAGACTGATTTGCATATAGCCATGTCTGAACTGGGGTGGCAGAGTGGGCTAAAGAACGGTGATGGATTGAACCCAGATCTTTTTACTGGGTGTGAGTGTTTGATAGATTCAGATGCTCCGTCGATCACCACCCCTTTTTGTACTGCTTTTGGCCGCCATAAGTGTGGCAGGGTATGCTCAGACGTGAGTCCCTTGTTCACTTTGCCACTGGATTCAAGCAAGCCAGCTGAAGACGGCTGGAATGCCAAAAACTGGTCCTCTGAAGCTTGTTTCCGGTCCAGGGAAGACATGGCTTGGCAGTTCGGGCTGGACTGTTCCCATGAGGCACAGGGTCAGACTGATTTGCATATAGCCATGTCTGAACTGGGGTGGCAGAGTGGGCTAAAGAACGGTGATGAATTGAACCCAAATCATTTGACTGGGTGTGAGTGTTTGATGGATTCAGATGCACCGTCCATCACCACTCCCTTTTGTACCGCTTTTGGCCGCCATAAGTGTGGCAGGGTATGCTCAGACGTGAGTCCCTTGCTTACTTTGCCACTGGATTCAAGCAAGCCGGGCTGAAGACGGCTGGAATGCCAGAAACCGGTCCTCGGAAGCTTGTTTCCGTTCCAGGGAAGACATGGCTTGGCAGTTCGGGCTGGACTGTTCCCATGAGGCACAGGGTCGGACTGATTTGCATATAGCCATGTCTGAACTGGGGTGGCAGAGTGGGCTAAAGAACGGTGATGGATTGAACCCAGATCTTTTGACTGGGTGTGAGTGTTTGATTGATTCAGATGCTCCGTTCATCACCACCCCCTTTTGTACCGCTTTTGGCCGCCATAAGTGTGGCAGGGTATTCTCAGACGTGAGTCCCGTGCTCACTTTGCCACTGGATTCAAGCAAGCCGGGCTGAAGACGGCTGGATTGCCAGAAACCGGTCCTCGGAAGCTTGTTTACGGTCCAGGGAAGACATGGCTTGGCAGTTCGGGCTGGACTGTTCCCATGAGGCACAGGGTCAGACTGATTTGCATATAGCCATGTCTGAACTGGGGTGGCAGAGTGGGCTAAAGAATGGTGATGGATTGAACCCAGATCTTTTGACTGGGGGTGAGTGTTTGATTGATTCAGATGCTCCGTCCATCACCACCCCCTTTTGTACCGCTTTTGGCCACCATAAGTGTGGCAGGGTATGCTCAGACATGACTCCCTTGCTCACTTTGCCACTGGATTCAAGCAAGCCGGGCTGAAGACGTCTGGAATGCCAGAAACCGGTCCTCGGAAGTTTGTTTCCGGTCCAGGGAAGACATGGCTTGGCAGTTCGGGCTGGACTGTTCCCGTGAGGCACAGGGTCAGACTGATTTGCATATAGCGATGTCTGAACTTGGGTGGCAGAGTGGGCTAAAGAACGGTGATGGATTGAACCCAGATCTTTTGACTGGGTGTGAGTGTTTGATTGATTCAGATGCTCCGTCCATCACCACCCCCTTTTGTACCGCATCTCTTGGTAGCTGGCACCGAGCATTCAGGCCCATCTTCGGAGGCAGGAGCGTAAAGCATTTAAAAGAACCTATAAACTAAAAAAGTAAGCCACCAAACACAATAGGAATCCCACACCAATTTATAAAAATAGGTGATATCCAATGTAGGGAACAAAAGATAGAATTGTAAAAGTGTTAACACTCCCTAGTGCTTTAAAACGTATAGTGCCACTTTGAGACCTCTGGACACCCTTGAGCGTGATAAGGCCCTGGCCGGATACACTAAGTGGGAGGCCTCAGTTGAAATTTTACATTCACATTTTTCTGTAGCTATTTCTTCTGACCTTGATTGACCCTCCACAGCAGGCCATATTCAGTGAAGTGTTGCTGACTTGACTTTCTGTGAGGTTCCTGTAAAATGCTGGAAGTCCGGAGCTTTCAGCTAGAGGGACTTGAACCTGAAGGTAATCGGCCTGGCTCCTTTAGTAGGGTCAGTCACCTTCCTGAGCTTTTTCACAGAAAGTCTCAAAACTGATGGTTTCATTGTCGGTTCTAAGTGCCCAAAGCACCAATCCAAATGACTGGAATCTCCTAGACGGTCATTGGGATGTCTGGACTACAATTCGCAAAATGGACCTTGCCAAATCCTTAAAATACTCACTAGACGCACTCCAGTATTGGGACTCTTGGTGGAGATGATGCAGGTGGGCTCTGTTAATGTTTAGCTTTCAGAGAGTCCTTCTTGAAGCAATGTACATTCCCAGAGCTGCAGTACCAGACTGTGCAGCAGGCGCATCACTCAGAATTTAGTCATTTGGGTAAAAAAACAGATTCCAGCAGGGCGGTCCTCTTCTTGTAGATTCAGGCAGCAGATCTGACAGCCTATGCAGCTTTCACATATCTTTTCAGCATTCTGGGCAACAAGTAGCGGGTCACCTCTGTTCAATGAGATGCTGGGCGCCACCCAAAAGCATGACAACTTTCTCCAAATTGTGGCATCTTCTTATCCCACAAAGCAGAGCACTTCCAAAAATCCAAAATGGATGAAGTCACTCCAAAGGAGTAAGAACCGGCTAAATCAATCTACTGGTGTGGCTCACTTACCTGAACCATCCCCTCCAGATCCCTGGAAAATCCATTCTTGGCCCAGGAAGAGGGGATGGGCCTGGTTGGCATTTCTTACTGTTCTGCTTTCTTTAAAGCTCATGTTTTATTATTCATCGAACTGGCTGGCCTGGTCTTTGCAGCTGCAGAACTCTCAACATCAGATAACCTCTGCTCCAGCCAAGCCACTTATCACCTAATCAAAACAGCCAGGCTAGGCCTGTTTAGACGGAACAATCAGCAGAGACTACTAGAAGGCTGGATTTTGGCTCACAGAAGAAAATGTTCTAGAACGTATTTCCTGTACTAGTTATGATGAATTCAACTGTGGCAAGTTGTTAGATTTATCATTGCCCATCTTTGAAGTATTTGAATCACATTTTTAGCCCCTTCCTACTAATAGTTCCACTTGAACAAAATATTCTCATGTTAGCCTAGCCTGGATCTATTGTTCTATAATTGGGAAATTAAATTGGCAGTTTGTTTCCTCACCAGGGCTGGCAAAACATTGTTTGTAATGTCCCTGTTTATAGTTCCATGGCAATCCACCACTGCCACACCCAGAGGATATGTTAGGGGTGACTAATATGCAAAAATAAGGTAGAATATTACTTTCAGAGTACCAATATCACACAAGTTGAATTTCCATTGTATTTACTTTTAAAGAAAGTCTTCCGAGCAAGGCTGCCTTTAAATTGACAGCAGGCATTCAGCAGTGCACCACCCATAAAAGTGCACATAATCTGCGTTGCCTCTAAACTTCCATGCCCTGTTACATACTAGGGTTGCATAGGTATTTTAACCCCCTGGCCCTTTTCTATACTGTGAACTTATAGGGTATGTCAGTATCTGTCGTGACAATTTACTTTTAAAGACAGCCTGCAAGGCAGGACTACCTGTAAGAGTACAGTAGGCACAAAACAGAGCACACATGCAAGTGCTGGAAAACTGCTGTGCTGATAAACTTCCATGCTTCATTATCTTCTAGGGACTTATAGGTAGGTTGAATCCACTGGCCCTAATATGTACTAGGGACTTATAGTGTCTGTCATTGCCAGTTGTAAGTGTACCCTATCACATGTACCTTTTTAAATATAGCACTGGCTTTGGGCTTGGTAAGCAGAGGACATATCACAGTCAGAGTAAGTTACCACCTGTATAATTGAGCAAAAAACGGGGACAAATTGGGCAACATGGTGACTTTTTAACACTTGATGAGGTCAGTCAGTTGGGCTTCGTACATGTTTCATAGAGCAGTCTTTTCCAAAGACACTTGTTAAACACCACAGCTCAAATGAATTAAGATGGACTTGAATGGGGGAAGAGGGTCCCTTGTTATCCCCTAAAGAAATCAGTCTATCCATTGCAGTTCTTGAAACATGATACCCGTCTCAGACAATCTGTTGAAGCTAATAGTGTGATAAGATGCTCTGAAAGGTGCAGAGAAATTTCAGAGAATCAAGTTTATAGTATGTTCTTGATGCATCATCATGCAGATTCATCAAAAGCAGAAGTCAAAACAGTGTTGCTCTTGCGAGCTGGAAGCCAGAGTAGAATAAGACCCTAAACAGCTTGCTTAAATATCATATCCTAAAGGCGCAGAATGTAAATTGATTTAAAATTAGCAAAACCTGGGGAATTAGCTTAAAGAGGAGCAAGTTAAGATTGCTTGTGTGGAACGAGGGCTATTGCTGACAAAAAAGAATAGTTGGGTATTTTACAGACTGCAGAAACATGTGTGCAGAATTTAAAGCATGTGAGTCTCTAGAGGGCACCAACTAATTTGGTCACAGCTTAGTCAAGCTCCAGTGGTAGGAGGACTAATAAGTCTAAAACAGCAATTAAATATTTCCATCATTCCCATCAAAATTTGAGACCAGTTTTTATTTTTGAAAAGCGATGGCATGTAAACCAGTGCAGTCCAACATGGAGACACACAGAATTGGCCTGGTTACCTGGCAGCTTCTGAGCATAGCCTGTTTACCTAAAGGGCATTGGCACCCTTAGTGCAGTGCAGAGCCATCCATCTGGCCATACTCCTGAACTGCATTCATTACTGTGACGTGGCTGGGAAGAGAACTACAGCAAGTTATGGTGGATTTCCTCATCTCCAGGGAAACCATCAAACTGGCCTGCCACAGGAGGTAAACACAATGCTGTGGTGGAAGGGCTAATACTGTGTATAATGAGCTGTGCTATATGTGTTCCTTAAAGTGCATATGCTGTACGGTCCTTCATACTCACACCATACCTCAAATCTGCTACTCAGAGTGAAAGGAAATGCAATGATGCACACAGGTGTTCATTGCTGCACTAGCGCAGGTCGCGCTGCCATCTGGCTCTGACAACTGGATATTTTAAAACTACCTTTTGCTTATCTTGGTTCCTTTAGGTTTTTTAACCCCTGATTTTACTTACCGCTCCACTGGGCTCCTGTCCCCTCACTCGCATTTAATTCTGGAAAACGCACCGCCATTTGGCGGGTCCGGGTCCCGGGGCTGAACATTCGTGGGCGCCATCTTTGTTTGGGGTGAGTGTGTTTGTGCGCGGGCGCCATCTTGGAGCGTCCCGACGCTCGAGTGGTTTTGGGAGACGCCTATTTAAAGTCGTCCTCTCCCGCGCAGCGGGATCGCGCAGTGGGACGCCGTCGCTTAGCCGGAGTCGTGCCAGAGTCCTGCCCGTCTGCGCCCGTCAGCGTCCCGGAGGCGCCCGAGGCGGCGGGCAGGACTGAGCTATATTTTGCATTTTGCTTGTATATGTGGGCACTATGCTCCACTACTCGGGATCGGAACTTCGCTCCTGGCAGCTTTTTAATGGCGCATGCCGTACGCTATTTCCTGCGCGCCACAAGGGCAAGCATTGCTGTCCTGAGTGTGGCTGGCGCCCGCAGAAACATCTGGTTGGGGCGCCGCAGAAGACGGCAGACAGCGTCAAACATCTGGGCTTACTGCTTAATACTAGATCTCTCGGCCGGCATGCTCTGGATATTTTCGACCTGTTGGAGTCAGAAAAACCACTGTTTCTGATGCTCACCGAGACGTGGCTCGGCGAGGCGTCCAACCCAGATATTGCCACTGCGATTCCGCCCGAGTATAACATCTTCAGGCAGGACAGGCCGAAGGGACGCGGAGGCGGGGTTGCACTGATAGTAAACAAAAGTGCCACCTGCAACATCATTCCCTCTGACGTGATTAAGGATTGCGAATCCCTTGCCTTTGCTATTGTCCTTTCACCACACCATTCGGTGAAAGGTCTTCTTGTTTATCGTCCGCCAGGGCCCATAGGCTCTTTTTTTGAAGAGTTCCAGTCGGTGACCTCATCCCTGTTACTCACGTCTGAGCATTGTATCGTCGCCGGAGACTTTAATGTCCATATGGACGTTGAAATGGATGCCGACGCAATTAAAATGATGGATGTTACAGCCCCTCTGGGCCTGGTACCCTATCACGTTGGACCGACCCATGAGAAGGGACACACCCTAGATCTTACTTTCTCTACGACCCCCATAGAGATGCTGGCTCCTATCCAGGTGCTTTGGTCTGATCACAGGTTGGTGAAATTTTATCTCTCTGAAGTCAGGAAGCCTTCCGGTGCCCCCCGGCAGGCTTCCGTGGGACTCAGGGCACTCCACGGGGTCACTCCGGAACTGCTGGCACAGTCTTGTGCGGACCATCCCTGTGTTTTGACTGGGGACTTAGAGGAGGATGTTGAGCGACTGCAGGCCTGGCTCTTAGAAAGGCTTAATGATCTTGCTCCTCTGAGACCCCCCCGCAAACCTGACAAGGGTGCATCCGCCCCTTGGTTTACAGAAGCATTGGCGGCTTCACGTCGACAATGCAAGGTAGCGGAAAGAGCATGGCGCGTGAAATATGACTCAACAGCGAAACTCGCCTACAGGTCCTTGGCGAAAGCTTATCATCGGGACATCCTCTCGGAGAAGAAGGCTTATTTTGCGAGAAAAATTGAAGCTGCCTCCAATTCCTGTAAGGAGCTTTTCGCCATTGTACGGGAGTTTACAACTTCACGCGCTGCACCAACTCAGACCCCCCCCTCCTGCGCCTTGGGTCAGGGCGATCGCGGACTTTTTTACCTCTAAGATCCAACGGATCCAGGACTCTTTCCCTGTGCAGGAGCCTGAGACGCCCGGTCGGGCGGAGAATGCCGCTGTTACCCTGCCTAGTGCAGGTGTGGACTTGGCAGTTTTTCCTCCTCTCTCCATGACCGCTTCATTTGATCTGATGGCTTGTCTTAAATCAGGTTCACCCCGGGATGCCTGCCCCGCAAAATTTCTGGCAAAAATGGCAGCTACCATTAATCCATATGTGAACCCCCTGTTGAATTGTTCTCTTGCACAGGGTGTGGTTCCCCAGTCCTGGAAGCAGGCGATGATTATCCCCTTGCTCAGAAAGCCTGGTTTGGATGCGGAGGTGTTGGCGAATTATAGGCCTATCTCGCTCCTGCCTGCTTTTGCGAAGGTCATAGAAAAGCATGTGCATAAGGTGCTTTCCGATTACCTGGAGTCCCACGACCTATTGCCCCCACCCAATCGGGTTTCCGCACCAATCTTAGCACCGAAACAGCTCTCCTGGAAGTCTCGGAGGCGATTAAGGAGGTGCTGGACTCGGGTGGCAGGGCGATGCTGGTGATGTTAGATCTGTCGGCGGCCTTCGACACCGTCCCCCATGAGGGTCTTCTTGCAAGACTCTCAGAGATTGGTCTCCGGGGGACGGTGCTCCAGTGGTTTCGTTCGTTCCTGGCAGGTCGTCGACAAACGGTCCGGGCTTCTGCTTGCTCCGCCGAGATGTCGCCATTGGGTGTCGGAGTTCCTCAGGGCTCAGTATTGAGCCCAACTCTATTTAACATCTTCATGACCCCTCTGGCGGCTCTGGCGGAGTCTTTCGGGGCTCAGATCGTTTCCTACGCCGATGACACCCAGCTCCTCTTCACCTGTGAGAGGGGTGCGGATTTCGATGGAGGTAGGATCCAGGGTTGCCTTGAGGCTGTGTTTCAGTGGTTCCAACATAACACCCTCAAGTGCAACTCGGATAAATCCGAGGTCCTCTTTTTCGGGTGCAGTTCGGATCCGGACTGGAAAGTGTGGTGGCCCGAGAACATGTTTCCACCAGCAAGTTCGTCCCAGGTGGCAAAAAACCTTGGGATTAAGATCGACAATGGCTTCACACTGCGCTCACAGGTAATCGGTCTCACTGGCACCTGCTTTGGCCTGCTCCGGATGCTGCATAAGTTTCTCCCCCTGTTATCGGAGGAACACAGGAAGATCACGGTGCAGGCGATCATAGGCTCGAGAATTGACTACTCTAACATTCTGTATCTCGGCCTGCCAGAATACCTGCTTCAACGGTTACAGGTGGTCCAGAATTCGGCAGCACGGGCCATTTTTGGATTATCTCGCCGTGCCAGAGCCTCGGGCCTCCTGGAAGCACTGCACTGGCTTCCTGTCCGGAAGCGGATAATTTTTAAGACCCTTACTCTGGCACACAAAGCCTTGCACGCCTCCGGAGCGAAATACCTCCAAAAAAGGCTGACCTTTTACCATCCAGCCAGGTCGCTGAGGTCAGAATCCTTGTTTCTTGCGGCGGTGCCTCGTGTGAAGAGAGCACGTATTGGAGGCCGCTCTTTCAAATTATTGGCGCCCCAGTTGTGGAATAAGCTGCCTGTGGCCCTGCGCAGCACTCCAAACCTGTTGGCCTTTAGGAAGGGGCTCAAAACCTGGCTTTTTACCTCTTAATTTTCTGGCCTTGTCTGGTTTCCTTCTTTCTGCCTTTTATCTGTTTTTCCTGTTATGTTATGAGTTTGGTGCGCAATTCAAAGCGTCGGGACACTCTTCCGAGTAGCCGTACGCTATATAAAACCCCGGTATAACATAACATAACATAACATAACATAACAGGTCGACGCGCAATGTCATAGAGCAGACATTCGGATAACTGAAGAGTAGGTTCCGCTGTCTACACAAAAGAGGAGGAGCACTGGAGTATAGGCCAGAGATCTGTTGCAAAATTGTGGCCACTTGTGCCACACTACACAACTTAGAAACAACCAATGGCTTACCATTGGACCTCACAGATTCAGAGTCTGATGAAGAGGAGGAAGCATGTCTAAGTCCTAGAGCAGCAGGTGGTGTAGGTGCAGTGGATGTCAGACAGAAATGTGATGAGATCACACACAGCTATTTCTAGGTGAGTAATGATGAGACAAAGCAACTCATGGCTGTTGAACAACTGTGTTTTATTGACCTTAACATCAGGTAAAATGTGTTCACACAGCCTTCTACTCCTTACTTGTGTGTACTTTGTATTGCTCAACCTTGCATATATACATTCCATGCACAAATTACAACCCTTTTAGTACTATACCATGGGTTACCACACCCATTTGCATGCCTCTGTCACAGCACTGACTATTTTGTGCGTCCATGCACAGCACTAGGATGATCAATGTTCACACTGCCCTCCCTTGAAGAGGCTTCAGATGCTGTTCCTTGCCTTACACTCCGCTGTCTGGGCTCAGTCACCCATGGAGTAATGCTGCTGCGGCTGGAGGCCTCCTCACTCTCCCCTGCACCCCAATACCTTTGCTAGCTATGTTGGCTGTCTGTAGCTGCTTAATAGCAGTGGTGATCTGAATCAATCCTCTGGCAACATCCTGGCTGCAGTGGGCTATTTCAAGCTGCATGGACACGGTGCATCTGGACAGGACTGATCTGCCATGGCACAGACAATTGACTGCCTTTCTATACCCATCAAAACGGCAAAATAGGTGTTGCTTTTCCCGGTCTTTGGAGGCATGGTCCCTCTGGATGGTGATGCATTGCTCTTTGATCCCTACAGTCATGTCTTTAATACTGTCTGCATCAGCCCTATGACCCTCTGCCACAGTGTTGTTAAGAACCCTCATGCCGGCCTTGAAGTCAGTCATGTTTTGATTTGGGGGCACCAATTGCCTTTACATTGATCACATGCTTTTTAATTTCAGCTGCTGCACCTTCACTGCAGTGCCCTCCATCCCAGAGAAGACAGCGGACTCCTATCTATTCATCAGCGACACGTTGTGCGCTTGCTCTGCCTCAGAAGTGATTGCTGTTGCTACGCAGCACAGGAGACGCTGTACCTGCTCTTGAGGCCTTGATTGTGGCTCATCCTGGATGTCTTTAACCACTCCCTCCATCTCCTGTGGTGTACCTGTGTGGTCTTGATAGAGGTGTTGTTTGTGTTGAGGTGTCTGACTCTTCTTTCTCTGCTTTTTCCTGTAGCTCAGATGCCTCATGATTTTGTGTGTCTTTAGCCTGTGGCACAGGTTCATCTGTGAATACAAGAGAACTACTTATTGTGTGTCCTCCTTTCTGTTATTTTCAAATTACATGTACTTGAGTTGGTATACCTAAATTGTGTGCTTAGCTTGATCATTGACTGGTGTGTGTCAACTGCAGATATGTTTCTCTGTTTCACTGCTTTACTATCTTATGTGTGGGACTGCATCTCCCATGATGCTTTGCTGGGTAGTTATACAATTGTGGACTGGAGTGTCAATCTTACTTGATCATTGGGTCATTTCTAAGTGGGGTGTTTAGTGAGTAATGGGTCAGGGGTAAATTAGCATACATCCTACCTTGTCTGGTGTTTTCTGTGGCTGGGCTGTCAATGTCTGCTATGCCACTGAGTGATTCTGGCTGTAGGGTGCACTCCACCAAGTCCTCAAGGGGTGTGGACGCTGGTTGTGAAGATGGTTTTTCACCAGTTTTCTTTGTGTCTGCAAGCCTGCTTGCCACCTTCTCTTTTGCCCTTGAGCGCAAGTCATACCAGCGCTTGTGTAGATATTCTGTAGAGTGCTGTGCGACCCCAATGGCATTTACTTTTGCTTGTATTTCCTGCCAGATTTTCCTCTTCTCTGACTCAGGAATGTGCAGGGATTTTTTACCAAATAGTTGTTCATGGCTCTTCACCATTTCCTCAATGAGGACCTCCGATTCTTTCACACTGAATTTGTGTTTTCTTTGATGTCCTTTAGCCTCCTTTGCCTTCTCCTGTGTAACCATGATGTGTTATTGTGCCTGTCTTAGCACTCCTGAAGGGCTCCTGAGTGGTGTGCTCCTGCTCTCAAGCTCTTACACAGCCTCAGGCACTCAGAAACAGCATGGGCAGTCTCACTTCCTGCTTGTGATGTCCCCAAGCTGCATCCAAATAGCAGATTCGCTAATTTGTGATTTCTTATTTTGCTAACCATAATTGCGATTATTACCGAATAGCACATTTTTTAAACATTTTTTTATGTGCATAGCGTTTTGCGTTTCTCAAATAGTGATTCGGTAAAAATCGCTATTTGGGAATCTCAAATTGCTTTTTTGATACATCTGGCCCCAAGTCTTTCTTTTTTGTGTATTTCTGTTTCAATTAAATGTGTAAACATCTGTCATGATTCACAAGCATTGATCTGCAGTTTTTGAAAACAAATTGCTCCACTCCTAAGAGCATGGTTCTGCCTGTATTAGGGTCAGTACTTTATCTTCTCAGGTAAAATTCTCTTGGGTTTTGAATTGTATGATAGCTGGTTCACAAGTGGGTGTTCTCAGGCATGTTAGGTGTGCATTAAATGTAAATAAATCTTAAAAATATTAAACTCCAGTGACAATTCAATAGTCTAAGTGGGAAGAAACAAGGGTTTGGCAAAGGTTTGGCCAATGTCATGATATTAGAAATTAGACAGAAGTTGTTTGGATCCGATAAGTCTGCATTTGGCTTTTTTGGGAATGAGGTTACTTGTCCAATCTTGAGTCAATCAAGAATCCTACCCTTCATGGGAGATTAATGAATAATCATGGGTCAGAATAGGAGAATGGCAGATTTAAGCGCTTTGAAGATCTAATTAGGCAGAGGATCTTAGAAATGATTAATTAGAGAGTTTTAATGAAGTCATAGATTAGAGCAGTTCAGCATTGTCTGATAGTAAAAAGGTGTTCCATGATCCATTGTTTTTTGGTACATAATTTATAGAGCAGGAAGTGGGGGCACTCGTTGAGGTTAGCTAAGATGATGGTGTGGGCTGGGTTTGATACTATGCATTTGAATATGTGATTTGCCGTTCTAGTTCTACCTTTCTTATTTTTTCAATAAAATGTGCAGAGAAATCCTCACCACTAGGGAGTGAGATCTTGGTTACAGAGTGTTGGTTGGTTGAGTGCCTAGCTTGCTGTTTGATTATTTCAAATATTTTTGGATCTGTTTTTGGCATTGTCAAGCTGTGCCCTACTGTGATCTTTTATCGCCCTACATTTGTATTTGTTATAACAACTAGTCATCCTCAACTGTTTCGGTTGTGTTATGGAAGGAGAGTTTTTCCATGATCTCTCCAGAAGTCTTAATTTGCATTGTTCCTCTTTAGGGAGCAATTGAACTAGGGTTTGGACTGTTTGATCGGCATCCTTCTGAGTTGCTTCATTGCAATTGGGTTGAATATATTTGTCATGGCATGGATGTAATGATCAATGAGGTCATCCAGATTAGTCATGTTGGGGGGTGGAGAAAGTAGATTATTACTAATTGAGATATGTTGATTTACATTGATGTTCTCAGATTTTGAGACAATTGTTTGGTCTTGTGATGTTGACCTTGTCTAACAAGTACCTTTTCCAAGATGTGGTAGTGATCTGACTAGTCACAAGGTACAATATCTTCAAGTTGTATGATGTTATATTTAGCTATGATTAAATCAAGGGTGGAGTCCTTTGTTGTGGGTATGTCCATTGCATGCCTGGGTGAAGTTTAGGTTGGAGAGGAAAGCTTTGAAGGAGCACAGTATTGGATCAGTATTGTCTTTCCAGTGTAAGGTTAAATCCCAGAGAAAGATATGATTGGGGCATTGTTCAGAGTTTTAGGAAGTTTACTCCAATATTTGTTCAATGACGAGAAAATTGTCACCTGGGGTATTGTAGATCATGTGGAACAAACAATATATCCTGACATTGTTCCCGATTTCAAAGCCTATGTGTTCACAGGAGGACATTGGAGAACTTTTCTCCGGGTGAGAATGGAGCGATAGATGCATGCAATGCCACCCTCAACTTCAACAGGTCTATCAAGTCTTATGACGTCATCTTCAGGAGACACTAAGATGTCCAAAATTGAAGACGGTGTGTCATTAAGCCAGGTTTCAGTTAAGTCCAGTTCTTGCGTGAGGATGAAGTCAGCAGTATCCGCTGCATATTTAACCACTATCCTGCAGTTGAAAAGCATCGATTTGATGTGCAAATTAGTTGCTACTGCTTTTAGGTGTAATGTGGGGACAGGCAATAAATTATCCGTGTTCATAGATCTTAGGTTAACACTGGATTCTCTAAAGGGATTGGAAGAAATAGTTTGGATATTGAATGGTGAGGATGATGAGACACTGTGATAGCCATTGTAAGATAGAAGTAGGAAGAGAATGTCATCATCAGACAGATGGTTAGTAGATCTATGGGGCCAGGAATGGTGATTTAGAGCCAGATGTGTTTTCCACAGTGGTCTGAGCGGGTTTTTAAAGAAGACGAAGGTTTACACATGCAGTGTTTATGCATTACAGTAGGGCTGGGTTGATTTGTCTCAAGGGTCGGATTGAGCTTCCAAAGAATCTCCATCTTCATAGAGAAGTGTAATAGGTTCTGCAGGCTATCTTTAACTAGTTGGAGATAATGACTGACGTCTGTCAGCTTATCCTCAATTGAGGATGGGTTATCATTGTGGGCAGGAGGTCTAGGGGTAGATCGTAGATGAGACCTCTAGGAGAAAGGAGTGTTGGAATGCAATGTGGATTCCTGATAGATGAGGTATTAAGTAGTGGGGAGGAGAAGATGATGTTGCTGGTTAGATGATGGTGTACTGGAGGATGAGGGTGGGTGAAAGGTAGGGAGAGTTTACCAATTTGCTTCCTCTATAACTCTCCTGACTTGAGGAGTAGTGGACACGGATGGGCAGGAGAGGGTGGTGGAAAAGAAGAAGTAGAGGAATGGTAGATAGCAGAGCTGAGGTTCCCCAGACCTTTGTTGTTGGAAGCTTTAGAGGAGTGAGCATTGTTTTTCAGATTATTGAGTGAAGCGAAGGAAGACAGATCTACCAATTTGGTATTCGGGCAGACTTGAGTTGATATACCAGGCATAGGTTTATTGGCAATGTAGTCACTATAGGTGCCAGGGGACTGGTCATACTTGGTCAGAGGGAGTAAGGGAGAATCAAAGCAGGTGGAGGATGATGCATGAGGTTTTAAAACTGAGGGAGGACCTTGATTAGGTAGGGTAGCTAGAACTGTATTATCCATCATATTTATAATCCTTGTAAAGATTCTGTCATACTGTTCAAAATTTCGGTCTGATGCCTGTTTAAGGATGTTTCCATTGTTGTAAAGGGATACGGCAAGATCAGCATTGAAGTCTGGTGAGGGTATTATGGTTAGTCTGAAAACACGAGGAGTTCTCCTCATTGGTTTGAATCAAAGCAGTGTGTTGTGTAGTTCAGATATACCTTATACAGGGTCTGTTAATTTAGATAACATAAACTATGGGATTGGTGACGGACTGATTCCGTACACCCCCACTGGATACGTTAGCCTGTTTGTATCAGCTAGCTAACAGTGCCACTATAATCTCCTCTCACCAAGGAGAGAATAGATTTGACAAACTCAGAACATGACAACCCTGATCTACTAAGATCCTGGAAACAATATACTACTTTTCGCACAATCACTCATGCTCACTTACTTTGTCTCAGAGATACACATAATAAACATACCAGGCGTTTGTCAATAAGGATTTATTACACAGTTGTTATTCTAGTGTAGAATAAATTAGCTGAAACAACCAGTAGACAGTACCAAAGATATATTATTAGAAGCACTAAGAAAGTGAATGGATTGCATCACTCTACTATCTTGCAACAATCATGAACATATATAAGCATATAAAATACATGATTAAAAGTGCATACTCCTATGATTTCTCCCTAACTATTTGTACCTAAATGTACCTAGCATCTATGTCGGTGTTATGCCAAGAATCCCTCTAGGATCCAGGCAACCCCGTTACCTGAGAAATAGAGAATATGGGACCCCGTACTGGTCTCAAGTTGGACACCCCGCGAGGGATGTTAGACCACTGCTAGCTGGAGCGCCTGCCTGCAGGAACTTCAGTGTCTTTGATCAGTGTGTCAGCCGGGAAGTCCCGGTCTCCTGTATCTTTTTAAGCAAGACATGAAGTATATATACCCATAGGTCTCCCCAGGGGTCCTACCTTGCAGTGTTACTGTGTCGGCCTAAAGGATGAGTTTATACAGAGATATTATATAGGGGAGGTTCGTCCAGCTGTTAGTCCTGCTGTGCTTCCAAGAAGCCTCATGCATAATGCATGAGATTCGAACTAGGGAAAAACTTGAGTTCTGAATGCAATATTGTATCTTGCTAAAATATCATTCCCTATGAACCGTTATGTATGTAATGTCGGGAATTATGTAGGTGAAAGTTTGCAATGTTACCTGCGCCTATATAGGGTACCTATATGGAATATAACACCCACTCCTGTTCTGACTGGACAACACATGTAACTAAGTATCGTATTACTAATCTAACTAAATAGTGGTACGCATACTCAAAGAAAGTTTTAAAAATTTTGATTTTGCTAGAATGTTTAAAAACATCTGAAAAGAAAATTCTAAAAAACATAAAAGAAATTTTAAAATCTTGCAAGCCATAGCTCTAAAATGCCCGTACCTATATAGTTCTAACCACTATGAGCATTTGAAAGCCATGTATGCCCAATAATGAAAGCAATTTCATTCTTGTTTTTGAGTTCCAAATCGACTTTGTTTAAAAAAGGTTAATTTCTTCCAGCACACGACAAGCGAAAATGAGTCAAATATTTGTGTCCTGGCTGGTTGCTGCAACATTTTCGTTGCATGTTTCCGCACTAGGCGGCCCCTGTAGCACCTCGCAGAGTACGTCAATTGAGTACAGAGCATGTTCCACGCTGTCCGCAGCTGGTGCTGGTTCTGGCTCAGTCTGTGCACCTTCCAAAGCCTGTGTGCCAGTGGAGAGCTGGTGCCCATACCAACAGGTGCTGTTACAACCTGTGGTGGCTCAAGGAATGCCCCCATCAATAGTGGAATCAACTGAGGACACTGCAGAACATGGGCCGTTATCAGGTCCTGGAACGCATTCGCGTCCGGTTGTGCACATGATGGGAGTGTCAAACAAAATTCTAACATGCATTCTTCTTCGAAAAACAGGCATCAGAGGACAGGTAAGATGCAGTCAATCCAGACTGCTCCAAATGACAGGAACCAAGATGCACTCAGTCCTCTAAAGCAAGCCGTGCCTGAATGTTGTACCATGGGGTCATGGTATTTACGCTTCAGGAGTGCTTACAATCACCATACCTGCTATTGGAAACAGGATCAGCGGAAGTCCTCCAAAGATGCTTCCGAATATGGAATAAATTAACTTTGGTTTAACTCCAAGTACCGTCTGAAAGGTGCTTTAGGTCCAGAACCAGAGGGCCCGATTTACAGAACTAACTTAAGACAAAATCCTAAACTTACTACCATTTTGGTATTCACAGAAGGCACTTATTCATTTTAGTATTCACAGAAGGCACTTACTCATTGATGAGTAAGTGCCTTCTGTGAGTACCAAAATGAGCGCCTCCCTGAATGTATGTGTACCCTGGAACTCACGGTTACCAGATATGTATCCCTGACTTTTAGGATCTAGACAGGTCTTGCCATGACTGATTTGACTTCCCCAGTGGCTGTTTGCTTCAGGTGGAAATTTCTTTATATTGTGCAGGATTCATTTAGATCCTGCAAAACAGCCAAACGATCATGGATGTCAAAAGGCTTTTCATCTGCCACTGCGCCTTCACAACCAAGATCAGGTACCCACATTCTTGTCCCAAATAGGACCTTATATGGAGTGACCCCCCATGAGAATTTGTTGGCATGTTGTTCAAAGCCTGCTGCACTCCATACAGATGTTTTACCCAACTCTCACCCATGCCTAGTACTCTAGCTGTCAAAGGCTGCTTTAAGTCTCGTTTTTTTCTCTCCATGACCAAATTTCCCTCTGGATGGTATGGAGAGGAGTACCACAATTCTAAACCCAAACTTCCAATGGCTTCCTTGTAAGTCCTAGAGCTAAAAGCAGGACCCTGCTCAGAATGTAATGAGAAAGTTAACATCAAAAACAAATTGATTCCACAGCAAACCCAGCACACCTCACAGCTCAAACAAATCCAACGCCAGTTGAAGGGTTTGCAAGACAGAGAGTGGACGATGCAGAAGGGAGATCTCGACATAATAATGTCCGACTCCTTGGAATACCGGAGCGCAGTGAGGGGTCTAACCCCACACAATTTGTGGAAGACTGGTTACGAGATTATGTGGCAAAGGAAGGAACTGACGGCCCTCTAAGCGTAGAAAAGGCGCAATGGGTGCAGCCGAGGCCGCTTCAGCCAAGACCATTGATAGCACGCATCCTGCATTATAAAGATCGCAACACGATACTGCGGGCCCCCAGAGAGAATGCCAGTACCCGCCAACTTAAGTGGGACGCCTTCAGAACGGTGATATGAAGAGTAGCGATTGGCACAAAAACAGGAGTTTGACTTGCTCTCATAGAGCGATCACTGAGATTGAAAGTATTCTGAATGCATTGGAAGGGGAGGCGGCAGGGACAAATGAGTTATTGACCCAGCTGCAGGAGGCTATCATACAATACGCGGAACTCCGAGTGGAGCTGCGCATAGTAGATTAAAGACTCTACAAGCAGAAACAACACAAGCTGGCAGACAGAGTGGGCCCTCTATTGGGTAGGCTAGTTCGGAATGTTCCCCCACGGACCCCTATTCTAGAGATCCAGAATAATGTGGGTACAGTAGTTAATACACAGCTGGATATCAACACTGCATTTTGGGACTATTATGCACACCTTTACAGGCACCCAGTGGAACACATAGACACAGACTTTGCACCCCTCTTTGACGGGTTACAATTGACGCAGCTCATGCAACAGCAAAGTGAGGAACTAGCACCGCAGGTAACTGTGCTGGAAATTGGACAGGCGATCAAAGCTCTGCCGCGTAATAAATCCCCGGGTAACAACGGCCTTCCTGTTGAGTTTGACATAGGCTGACTTATTAGTGCCACATTTACAATGCTTATATCACAAGTCATTGGGGACAGGTATGCTCCCCTCTACCACATTACAAGCAACAGTGGTTTCACTATTGAAACCTGGGAGGGACGGTACAGACATGTCGTGTATAGGCCCTTATCGTTATTAAATACGGATTATAAAATATTAAGGAAACTGTTAGCTAACCGACTATGTCAGTTCATCCCAAAACTAATACACACTGACCAATCTGGGTTCTTACCGGGTAGAGTACTGCACTTAACATTAGATGATTGTATCAAATTATGATCGGTACACTTAACACGGGAACAAAGGAAGGATGTGTATCACTTGACCTGCATCAGGCAATCGATTCATTGCATTGGGATTACATGTGTTATGCTCTCTCAAGGTTTGGTATACCGGATGAGTATATTAAATGGGTGCGGTTATTATATACAAACACAACGGCACATACACGTACAGGGCAGCATATTTCCCAGCAGTATAATGTGGCTAGGGGTACCAGACAGGGGTGCCCGTTATTGCTGCTACTATTTATATTGGGGCTGGAACCCTTACTACACAGATTACAATCCTTACTGGGGTGCAAGGGGATAATAAGAGGACGTACACCGCATATTGTCTCTGCTTATGCGGATGATCTCATTTTATTTATAAAGGATATGGATATGGATCTCGAGCCATTGCCCTCGATGTTTGACCTTTTTCAAGAACTGTCTGGCCTGGCCATAAATGCCACCAAATCTTATGCCTATTACTTTGACGATCCCGCGCGTGTTGGCATGTTTAAGTTCGGACACTGTAATTTCCACATAGCGCCCGAGACATTTTGATATCTGGGGATTCAGATCTATCGGGATTGAACAGATTCATTGGAAGGCAATTTGTCTTGAGCAATAACTGCTCTTGGGTCCCAAGTCAAGTTTTGTACCTCGTTGCCTCTGCCTGTGACAGGATGGGTCACTATAAATAAGATGGTGTTGTTACCAAGACTGCTTTATTATTTTACCAATTTGCCTATATTAGTGCCAGTAGGGATCTTTAAATCATTAAATTATTTAATGTCAGAGCTGATCTGGGGAACAGGATGCAGATAGATTGGCCTATCGAAATTACAATTAAGCACGAGGCAGGGTGTACTAGGGGTGCCGGATTTAAAGGCGTACTGCTATGCTAGCCAGCTACAGTTGCTGGCGTATTGGTTGGCAGGGCATAATTTATAGGAGTTTGATATGTCACACAGGGAATGGGATCAGGGAGACATTCACAGGCTCCTGATGCACAAGGCTCACATTTCCACATTGCTACCCCACCTGTTACAAATAGCAATCAAATACTGGAAAAACGCACTGAGATACAGAAATCAGACTCCACTGTATGTCCCTACTATTCCGCTACTAGGTGTCCCTACACGGTCAGGAATAGTTACTCACCACAAAATAAGGGCATGGGCCTATGCGGAAATTACTAAAATAGGGGCGTTCTTCTCGGGGGTTCCCTCATGCCCCATGGAGACTTTGTGCGTGAGCACAGAGTTTCAGATCAACTATTCTTATTACACGCAAGCATATCCCGATATATCAGAGAAACGTGGGCACGGTAGAGTGTCAAACCTGCTATGAACACACTACTCACTATGAAATATTTGATGGGACATGGGGCACACCTGACCAGATGGCTGACTCACGGGATCCGCTCTGAAGTGGCGGTCTCATTACAACTGCTCTGAGACAAATGGGTGATAGACACAGGTCACTTTGTTGCGTGTTTATCTAGGTTCCTGATCGACTATAAATCCATTTATTCCCTATATTGGCATAACCGTTCAAGTGCGATTTTCTGGAAAGTCATCTCTGGCCTCACACGAACAGAGCCACATTCCAGCATGACTCTCTGCTACTTCCTTTGCGACCAATTAGTGCAATGACAGTGCAGCAGTCCCTATCTGATATTCCTAGATAACACTCCGAGTTCTTCAACAAGATAAAAACTTAGCAAACCTGGAAATCCCCGCTTGCTATGTTTTGATTAGTAATGGAACTCTAATGAGCAACTGATAACTATCACTTCCTAGTGACATCTTTAATTGACGTCTTATGTCCAGCAAACTTGCGTCAAACCCGGCACCTGTCAGGTATAAATATTACCAACGTTGCCTTAAGCAATGTTCGTTGCCTGTTGCTGATGCCAGCTGCCTGCATGACCCTGTGTTGGTAAATCTAGCACTCTGTCGCTGCAGCCTGCTATCCTGTGGTGGTGAAGCTGCTGATTACCATTATCGCCGCTACAGCGCGAACTATGGTGCAGTACGCTTAAGGAGCTGAACAGCCGTCCTCTGCGAAGACATCCAGCAGATTCCAGCTGCCCGCGGACGCTGTCCCCCCTCCTTCCTCGACGCGCTGAAGAGAAGCCGCTGCCTTTCTCGTGCAGAGAAATCCAGTCCCGGCGCTTCCTGTTTACCCTCGCGGGTGACTGGGATATCGAGAGAGACCCCTGAAGGAGATACCAATCCTCCATCATTCTATTCAGAGGTATGGTGTTGACTAAACCCTTAGACGAGAATTCTTGAAACAAACCTTGGCAAAACCAACTTAACTTAAGCTACTTCCTTACTCCCCTTTCACGTGTTAGGCTTAGGTCAGGCACACTGGGGTAGGCTTAGTTAGAAGCACCAGTTGAGTATGTTAGCCTAATGTATATATGACTGTATATATGTTTTATTACTTTTAAACCATTGTATGGCTAAGAAACCATATCAATGCTTTTACAGTTCTATTTCGCAATACTTATCTTACTGTACGTACTTTTTATAATAACAATTATTGCAATTGTGGCAATACATTTCTCTTGTACGAGAAGAAAGACTGTTCAATAAATGTTAACCCTTTATTGACAAACGCCCGTCTCTCTATTCTCTACATCTCGTGAAAGTAAACTGCACTAGACTGACTGAGTGAAATCTATGTCTATTGTTTCACACGACCCTAGAGATTGACTCTTGATCTGAGGAGCAAAGTTGTCATGTTGCACGGTTGTTGGAAAGCTGAATCCCTTCTTGTCTGTGCCAAGGAAGCTGATCACTTCCTATGCAGAGAAGAAAGTTTCCAGTGACCTCTGAGCTAGTTGGTAACACAACCCAATTAAGTTTAGCATAGTCAGTGGAGGCCTGGAATATCCGCAGTTCCACGTCGATACTACTGTTTATGTTATTCCAATGCGCAGGGCCTAGTGGGAAACTAGGAACTACACTACATGGCGCCCAACGTTTGGTAAGGCGATAAACTAACGCAAGACTTGTAGAGTAACTCAGTTGTGCATATTTCACACCCCTCTCTCCCGTAAATACTCCAATAGACGTCTGGAGTGGGTGAAAGGTTAAAATCCGCCCGACCTTAGTAGGAAGAGATTCCTATGTAAAGCTCTGGTTTATTCAACGTTGAAGGATACAGTGTTCCAAAATATTGTGCACCTAATCTTTGTCTCCTTGGAGACCTACTCTGCAAACATCGCATTTTTACAATGCCAGAAAACGGAACCACTGGGGCCGCAGCAGACGCGACTCAGCAAGGTCCCGAATACACAGACCCGGATGCAATAATCATCCCGGCACAATTAAGAAAATCTATAACTTCAAAACTTATAGTAAACAGACTGACACCTCAGGGTGGTACAGTAATTTTTGTGATAGAGGCTCACGAGTATCGGCAGACAGAGGTATTCTATTCATGGATAAACTTTCCAGCGGTAAACGCTATAACAAAAGAGTTTCACTATTACAAAATAGAGAAATCCCCGGAAGAGTACGCTCCTTTCGAGGAGATTGAAATTCCACTTAAATTTCAAGAGCACCTGCTCTGGTTTAATGGCACCCTAAAACACACTGATCAAATAACTAGGCTCGGTCCACTAGGTAGACCAGGAGCCACGTGGCCGGTTCTAGCCAGCTACACACCACATCCTGACATTGCAAAAATGTCTAAGGAAGAGCTGTTAGCACAGCTAAACACATTAATAAAAATACATAGGCAATTAGTCCAATATGTAATGCGGACTGCAACAGTCCAGCCAGCTGTTAATTCACACCAGCTGACCCCTCACCAGGGGAACACAAATAAAATTACACCACAGAACATACAGTCATGTCTTGGTAAAACACCCGTAAAACGGGAACAAATTCCTTTTTGGTTAGCACAGAAAATCACTCAAATAGAGGCAGTATTTCCTGATACTACCCCTATTGAGAAACACAGAATCTTGACCATCTGCCTTCCTATGGGAATCGCACCACACATGGAGGACTGCGACACTTGGGGTACAGTCTTTGCTTCCATTTACACAAAAACACACGGTGTTCCGTCTATGGCGGTAATACCAGAAGTGCTAAAACAGATTCAAAATAAATTCGGTCCAGAGCCCGCTTTAAATCTAGGTATGAAATTACTGAAAGACTTCAAGCAGGTCACGGCTATATTATTAGCCAACATTAGAGGAGAAGCAGCATCTGTGGCGATTCGCCAGAAGTTGAGGGAAACAGATATAAAAGATCCTGTTGAGCTTGCAAAAATCATAGAAAAATGCTATGAAGAATTAGGTAGAGACAGCTTGGGTGGAAAACCAATTAAGCCCCAACTGCTCGAAAATCCTGAAAAATTATTTATTAAAAATAATTCAATTACTCCTAAAAAGAACTGGGATGGAAATAAACAATCCACTCCCAAGGAAAAAGTTTTCCAGTCCAGAGGAAGGTCTCCTCGACGGAGGGAAAGAACTCCGACTCGAGAACGCCAGTCTCCCCAACGGGAGCCCTCTGAGAAAAGATATAACCTTAGAAATAGGGATAATCTGAAAAAACCTGATAGATATCAAAGTATTGATACACGTCCCTCTCGATCTTTTCCACAGAATTCGGAAAGAAGAGGACGGTCAGACCCAGGAGAGCACACCAAGTCCAAAGACAAGGAACCTGCTCAAAATAAGAAATCTCAATTTCAGAAAAAGAAGGTAGCCAGTATTAGAGTAATCAACCATGCCGAGAATACTGAGGACACAGTTGAAAAACGGGGAGTGGGCATTGACAATGTTGGACAGTGCAGCAGAAATCAGTATAGCGCGCAAGATTTTGATGAGTCATCTGGAGACAGTGGACACGAATGAATACATTCAAGTTGAAACTGCCGATGCCAGGCTTAGCGAGCCCCATAAAATATACGAAATAACATTGCGTATAGAGGGTGATAAGACTAGGAAAATTAAGGGTCTATTTTGGGATAAGCTCTCAAAAGGCTATGATATTCTGTTAGCTGAAAAAGATTGGCCCCCAGAGTTTGTCAGGGAGTGCCCTCGTGGCGAAGAAGTGATTATGCCTGCCTTCTCGAATCACATTCCGATTCACAAAAAATACACATCTGCAAGGAAATGGGCAGTAGCCCAGGCACCTGCATTATATAAAAATCATGTAGGATGGGATGAGGATTCACCACCTCACAAAATCCAATTAAAAAGTGAACCAACTGCCCAACGGCAGTATCCCATAAAGCAAGAAGCTAAAAAACAAGTCAGGGAGATCTTAGATCAACTTGAGTACCAGGGGGTGATTGAAACATGCACCTCTCAAATGAACAATCCTTTGTTTCCTGTCTCCAAGCCAGACAATTCATATCGTCTAGTTTTGGACTACAGACACCTTAATACATGTTGCAAAACTTTTGCAGTACAAAACTCGCATAGTGCAGCCCTAATGAATAACATAGTTAGGAAAAAATACAAAACGACACTAGACATATCTAATGGTTTCTTTTGTCAAAACATTGCAACAGAAAGCAGATATTTGACCGCTTTCTCTGCATTTGGGTCACAGAAAAAATTCTGTCGACTCCCACAGGGATTCAAGAACAGCCCAGGACTATTCTCAGCTAGGGTAACAGAGTTACTACAAATCTATGATGATGAAGCATTATCTTACGTAGATGATATTTATCTCACAGACGACGACTTGGATACTCACTTGAAAAGAGTGAACACCATTATACTTGGGTTTGCAGCAGAGGGTTACAAATTCAACTTTAAAAAGTCCCGAATTGCCCATCTGACAGTACTATTTTTAGGGTACGAATTATCAAGTGAAGGGAAAAGCCTAGCGGACAACTTCTTAGAGAAGTGCGCTGTACTCCAAGCTCCAAAAACGCTGAAGAATTTACAATCAATACTAGGTTTTCTGAATTTCGGAAGAACTTACATTCTAAATTACGCAGAGAGGGTTAAACCTCTCTACGAACTAATAAAACCTGATTTAAAACAAATCAATTGGACTCAAAAACACACAGAAATTTTGAGATCACTGCAAACAGACATGTTAGCAAAAACAAAATTAGATACACGTGACAACACACGTGATCTTGTAATCCGAGTCATCCCAGGAAGATGCGGATTCACATACCTAACCTCTAATGAGGGAGAAAAGGTACCAATAGCTTACAAATCACATTTGTACACAAAGGCTGAAATAAAATTCAGTTCAACTGAGAAAATTCTAACTGCGGTTCAGACTGCTGTAGCGAAAGAAAGGCCCCTGGCACAAGGTAAACGAATAATAATCGTAACTCCTATACCGGCTTTAGAAGCGGTAACTAAAGCAAGCATTCCTAATGCTAAAGCTTTGCATCCGAGATGGATTCAGTGGGTTAATTCTCTTGCTGCAACAGACGTAGTTTACGAATTTGATCTTAACTTAAAAACACAGGAATTTTTACAATATGAATATGAATGTCCTCTGCCAATTGAAATCCTGCCTCTCGAAGAATACGGAAGTATTATATATACTGACGGATCAGCACAACCCGCAGTTGGGGGTAAGCAAGCTTACAGTGCTGCGTGCGCGATTGTAAAAGGTCGCTGGCACAAAGGAAAATTCAGACCACTGGTCACTAAAACTCAATCTCTAGGAGATTGCTCGGCTCAACGAGCTGAATTCCCCACACTAATAGTGTGCGATTCTTTTTATTGCGTACAATCTTATAATGAATACTTGCAGAATTGGGTGGAAAATGGTTTCAAAGATGCAAAAGGTGGCACAATAAAGCATAAAATGCTTTGGGAACAGGTAGTTCTTTTACAGAAAGAACTACAAAAGACTCACGTGATACATACACTGAGTCATCAACGTGATGGCGTTCACGTTGCAGGGAATTCATTGGCTGATGAAGCCGCGAAGGCAGCTGTGCAAACGGCTTCCGTAGCTGCGATAACTCGGTCACAAACAAAAATAGACAGCGATATTCTACAAGCTGTCAGTGCGTCAGTAAATAATGATAAGAAAACACTCCCAAAAGGCTTTCCTGAAAAGTACTTGTACTTAACGGATACAAATAATGTTCCTTTTGCTCGAATCCCTGGAGTGGGGGATAGAGTAATTCCAAACAGGGAACACAGACTAGGACTAATCAAAGCGGCACACGAAGGGCTTGCTTCTGCACACGCTGGCGTTTCCCCAACAATATCACTATTAAAACAGAGATATTGGTGGCCTCGCTTGAGAATACAAACTAAAAAGTATGTATTAGAATGCGACATATGCCAAAGGATAAAAGTATCAACAGTAAAACGACCAGTGCAGACACCCCTTCTCATCTCGGATAAACCATTTGCATGCGTTTACCTGGACCACTGTGGTCCCCTACAAAGGGACGGCAACTATAGATATATCATGGTAGCAGTGTATTCCTGTACGAGGTTCATATGGATGTGGCCCCAGCGCTTGGCTGACGCTAGAACGGTTATAAAAGATTTGCGAGTCTTTATCGGCACATACGCAATTACCACGTTCCATTCTGACCAGGGTCCTGCTTTCAGCTCTCAAGCTTATAAGGAGGCCATGGCTGGCATGGGAATTGGGTTGCGGTATTCTTGTCCGTCGCACCCCGAAGGGAATAGTGTGGTAGAAAGAAAAAACCGTGACATAAAGCAATCTATAACAGCGAAGGTATTAGGTTCAGGCGCTGGGTGGGTCAAACATTTAATAAGTGTCCAGACTAGTCTTAACAACATGCCAAGAAATTCTCTAAAAGGTTTCAGCCCATACAAACTATTGTTCGGAATTAGAATGCGAGTTCAGGACCTCGATAGTCAGATGTCAGTGGTACAAGAAGAAACAACGCACTTTGATGTAAAAGATCGTTTGGTTGTTTTACAGGAACTGAATGAAACAAGAAAATCATTAAGCAACATAAAGTTAAAGCAACAGCCAAGTACCACTGACGAGGCACCACCCGCAACAGCCCCAGCAAGGCCTGTCTGGATTCCAAAGATTGGGGATCTAGTCAGAGAAAATATCGCGGTGAAGAAGGAATTTGGGCCTTCTTACAGAAAAGCAGTACCTGTCTTGGCAGTCACGGGAACAAGATCATTTGTGCTACCGCCCCTTGCTGGTAAAAAGGAGAACAGAATCGTGTCTATCGATCTGGTAAAACCACAAGCATGTGGCCTATAATCAACAGTAGGCCCAGTGGACTCCCAAGAAACAACAGAATACCCAAACTTGCAACAATCCAAGAGGTTCAAACTGAAAGACTAATCACATTCGATCAGCCTGCAGTGCACAATGAAGGACTATGCAATAATGCCATGGAACTCGTGCCTCTTGAAACACAGATTGAAACAGTTCGTCAAGAAACAACACCAGTCTACAATGATGTGGCATCAGAAAGTGCTACCGAAAGACAGATTGAAAGAACAATCCCATCAATTGACAGAACTGCCTCTGGTTATTTCATCAACTTCGACAACTTCTCTGAAGATTTAAACGACCCCGAAGTGATGCCAGAAACAAAAAAGACTTTTAAAGAAAAAGCAACAGAACTCTTTCATCAACTGAAGGAAATCTACCTTATTTCCCCTTGGCTAGAGTTCTGGTTCGGTCTAGGTGTATTTTTCCTCCTGCTTTGGCTCATCATGGTACTTTGTTTGGGAAAATTCATTGAAGGAAAATATATTACAATGGACACAGCAAGTCAGAACATCAACCTAGTCCTGAAACCACACAAACCATCCCACGTGAAGAAAAGAGAACTGCCAACAGTAAATGTCACAGCAATTCCAATACCTGGTGGGGTAGTATGGGAGAAAACAGACTATGAGATCTATGGTCCGGTCGAAATCCTGAAGTATCCTCATCAACTAAAGGTTTCCTTAAGTGACTTTGTGACACCGAGTACATTCTCTGATGATTGGGACTTTAACAGTATTAATGACATGATGTCTGATTTAGTAATGTCAGCTAGATTCACAGATCATGATTATTTACAAGGTTCATCTAGTTATGAGCAGTTATTCTGTTACACCCACTATGGGGATCATTACTTGCATAAATCTGCACAGCCTAGAAATGTTTTTATGTATAATCAATGGGAACATTGTTCTACACCACCTAAAAGCAGTTCTAAAGCATTTTTTGAGAAATTCAAATACTTCTCAGGGTTTAACACCAGTGATGCAGAAAAGTTTTATTACAAACTGTTAGATAAAACAGGTATGAAAACAATGCTGACAAATTCTAAATTGATATATTCAGAAGCATTTTATGACAAAATGATGACATTTGGTTTTGATTATTGGAAAAATAATATTGAAACAAAAACAATTTGGGGTACAAAAGATTGGCAGGTGCAAGGCATAGAAGCACTGTTTAGAACCTGCATGATACCAGAACAAATGTTATTTTTAAATGACCCAATACACCAAACATCTTGTCTTGGCCTAGCTAAGATCAAAGACCTTAAAACACCATCTATACCGAAGCCAATACCTGAAAATGCAACCGCAGATATTGAGTTAGACGTGTCACACATTTTAAATTTCAACAGAACACATCCTGATTGGAAAAAGTGGTTAATCTGGCCTACAGACACAAATAGCTGTCAAGATAGGTTCCTGAATAAAACACAGGGGTTAAAAATGACCAGATTAGACCCTAGATACTCCCAGAGACAACATCCAGGGATTATAACAACATACAGTGTAGGGAAACTCTGCCTAGAATGGCTAACTATATCCACACTGGCTGAAATTAAGCAACACTTGTCTTTATTAAAAGATGGTGCTGATTTGCGCGATTTCATTCTTGGACCACGCAAACAGCGTCAGAAGCGTTTCATAGCGACCAGTATCTATGCTGCTTACAACGAGGCGTGGAAAGTAAAGCAAATTGAAACTGCTGAAAAAATACGAGAAATTGATCGTATTAATTTGGAGAAATCACTTTCTGTGGTAGACAATGGGTTAACGACTCTGTCTTCCAGAATATATTCTTTGGACAATATTGTATCCTCTGCCTTTGATGTGATAGACAGAGATTTGCTAATGTTACAACATGGCCAATCTCAATTACGCTCTATTATAGAATTAGGCTGGACGCTGCAAAATCTTCGTTCAGGCTATGTGCCTTGGCGTTTAATCAACACGACGTCATTATTTTCCAGTTTTAACCTTACTGATAAACAGATCAGTTTGGCACAGAAAGGAGCAGACTATACAATCCTGAGCATCGAAAAACTCGAGAGATTACCATTGACAATGTCAGAGAGTCCTGTCATTGAATGGATAATACACGGAATTATCACAATTCCGATTACAACTTTCCGATTTAAAAAGTGCCTTGAGTACATACCTGCTGGCCAATATGAACAATTGGGTAAAGGATATGTGAAATCCGAATGGAAATTACCATACACTCATTCTTGCTATAGTGACAGCGACAAAAATGTATTTCTTAGTGGTAACAACTGTAAACATTCACTAAGCGGTATACTTTTGTGTCAGGGTATTAATTTACACGGAGCATGTGATGGAAATTCAAACAACCTTTCATGCCACCAGCTAGTCACACCTGCAACTCAGATAGAGCCCTTCTTTATGCAACTCGCAAACGGGAGTTACATTCTTAGAACGGATCACAGATGTTGTGGCCTGACGCCAGGGAAAAGTTATCTAATAGAAGTAATGTCCATGGTCAAATGTTGTATGCAAGCATTGTTCCCGAGCGGGCCTCCAGACATAGTGACTCCCCTCTGGCCTCGTCTGAATCTCTATTCTATACGAATTGATACATTAAGCAAAATGAAATCTGTACTTTTACAGACAACCATGCCTATAACGTCATCTAAAGAGACGTATGATCTTCTAGTCGCAAGGACGGCTACTGAGGTTCATGACCTTTTATCAACAAATTGCCCCGTGCATTTCGTAGAAATGTTCAGCCAACTCCTTAACATGTCTAGTGCAACAAGCATCCCAGGCATATTTAAGACAGTCTTTTCGGGACTGCTAACACCCTTCCAGGCAATTTTGGGAATCTTTCCTAATTTTGTGCACTCCATTTTTGGCGGCATACCATTATTTTTGGGACTCGTTGCAGGGATTCTATTTTTGACCCTCCTGCTACGTTATGGCAAGCCTCGGCTCAGACATAGCTCCCATGGGAATGGAAGAGACATTCCTAGCAATGTGCTACCGGGACAGGATAACTAACGTCCTCGGATTGGCCAGGCTGAGAGATCTAAACATGACCTGGTTCCTTTCATTCAGACCGATATGGCAAAATTGCATTTTACCTGTGCTACGGTGTATGCTTTGCGGCGATGAATGCGTGTTGGACATCTGTCTTTCACTTCCATCAGCAGTACCAATGGACGTCGATACTTTGCTTAGTTCAATAACGGCTCACGCATTGTGTTGTCCCCAGCGGCTACCAATCCTGATGACGGCATTCGTGGAGACTCCTGTACTACAGCCAAGTGGTAACAGTGGAGCGAGTGACAAAAGCAACATCATCCAGGTACAACGTTCTGTGAGCATTGCTGGTCCTGCCTTCGATGACAGCAATCATTCTCACACCTGCCAAGTTACAGCGCTATCTAATTTGGTTGAACTATCACCTGAATTTGTAGACCAATTCTTTGAGAGCCTGTCTGATACGATGTTCTCACCCACAGAGAAACAATAACTTTTTGAGAAGCTTTCCGACACACAGCTTTCCCATGAACTCTGAATTCGGCCTTCGGTTTTGATCAACAAAAACTGCCAAGAACTTTGGAAATCTATTTTTCCCCGTTCAAGCAATAACTTTTTGAATTGGACAATTTTTCTAATATTGACCTTTTTTGGCATGAACAATTCTTTGCTTAACGTAAAAACTATTCTTAGAGAACAGAAGCTTCACACTTCTATTTCTAAAAACACATCTAGAGACATAACATCATTACACCAGCCTCTAGCACACATGTTATTGCAATGCATTTTTATGTGATGATTTATCTCGCTTTTCTTCTGTCAGAGATACTTCATGTGTAATTCTTTATGCATAATCGTTCATTGATTTCATATGCAATAATTTTTTGAATGATTTCTATGCTTTAAAAAACGTACAGTACCTATATTCCATGTATTACAAGTACGCCTATTTCAAATGCATTTATGTATTTTGGGGTGGGCAATGTTGCACATGCATCTAATTGCTTAGTTTTAGTAATTTTGATGGACATTAACCCGTGGAGTGGTTGTTGCGTGTTTACCTAGGTTCCTGATCGATACTGTGACCTTATGCCCCTATTCGGCTATAAATCCATTTATTCCCTATATTGGCATAACCGTTCAAGTGCGATTTTCTGGAAAGTCATCTCTGGCCTCACACGAACAGAGCCACATTCCAGCATGACTCTCTGCTACTTCCTTTGCGACCAATTAGTGCAATGACAGTGCAGCAGTCCCTATCTGATATTCCTAGATAACACTCCGAGTTCTTCAACAAGATAAAAACTTAGCAAACCTGGAAATCCCCGCTTGCTATGTTTTGATTAGTAATGGAACTCTAATGAGCAACTGATAACTATCACTTCCTAGTGACATCTTTAATTGACGTCTTATGTCCAGCAAACTTGCGTCAAACCCGGCACCTGTCAGGTATAAATATTACCAACGTTGCCTTAAGCAATGTTCGTTGCCTGTTGCTGATGCCAGCTGCCTGCATGACCCTGTGTTGGTAAATCTAGCACTCTGTCGCTGCAGCCTGCTATCCTGTGGTGGTGAAGCTGCTGATTACCATTATCGCCGCTACAGCGCGAACTATGGTGCAGTACGCTTAAGGAGCTGAACAGCCGTCCTCTGCGAAGACATCCAGCAGATTCCAGCTGCCCGCGGACGCTGTCCCCCCTCCTTCCTCGACGCGCTGAAGAGAAGCCGCTGCCTTTCTCGTGCAGAGAAATCCAGTCCCGGCGCTTCCGGTTTACCCTCGCGGGTGACTGGGATATCGAGAGAGACCCCTGAAGGAGATACCAATCCTCCATCATTCTATTCAGAGGTATGGTGTTGACTAAACCCTTAGACGAGAATTCTTGAAACAAACCTTGGCAAAACCAACTTAACTTAAGCTACTTCCTTACTCCCCTTTCACGTGTTAGGCTTAGGTCAGGCACACTGGGGTAGGCTTAGTTAGAAGCACCAGTTGAGTATGTTAGCCTAATGTATATATGACTGTATATATGTTTTATTACTTTTAAACCATTGTATGGCTAAGAAACCATATCAATGCTTTTACAGTTCTATTTCGCAATACTTATCTTACTGTACGTACTTTTTATAATAACAATTATTGCAATTGTGGCAATACATTTCTCTTGTACGAGAAGAAAGACTGTTCAATAAATGTTAACCCTTTATTGACAAACGCCCGTCTCTCTATTCCCTACATCTCGTGAAAGTAAACTGCACTAGACTGACTGAGTGAAATCTATGTCTATTGTTTCACACGACCCTAGAGATTGACTCTTGATCTGAGGAGCAAAGTTGTCATGTTGCACGGTTGTTGGAAAGCTGAATCCCTTCTTGTCTGTGCCAAGGAAGCTGATCACTTCCTATGCAGAGAAGAAAGTTTCCAGTGACCTCTGAGCTAGTTGGTAACACAACCCAATTAAGTTTAGCATAGTCAGTGGAGGCCTGGAATATCCGCAGTTCCACGTCGATACTACTGTTTATGTTATTCCAATGCGCAGGGCCTAGTGGGAAACTAGGAACTACACTACAACTTGTGTACTGACAAAGAATGGGACACTATAATTGGCTACCCAAAGAAGGTGTCTCATAAACCCAAACTTAAATTTATCCAACTGATGCTGTTACATCGGTCCTATCTGAACCCACCTAACACGGGACTGGTACACATGATATGGGATTGCCCGAGATTGGGAGCTATTGGGTGTCAGTGTGCCGGATACTGATGGAAATTGACCCAGTGTGCAATAACAACACTATGGAATAGTAGTTATTTGGACTGGACCCCAGGGAAAAAAGGGTAATCTAACATATAGATTCTCTAATCTCGGACTTTTACTAGCTAAAAGGAATATTACCACAAGGTGGCAAGCCACCAGGGCACCGACCTTGCAAGAACGGCATGTGGAAATGGTGAGGTGGGGAAAAGCGGAACGGGAGGAATTACAAAGAGAAGAAAATAGGGGTTTGCGACGTTCACCAATATCTATATTGTGGTACGTAATGTTGGAGGAATTTGCCACGATTGACATATTGTTCTATTGAGGGATCGTGGGTGTACCTGGTGGAGCCCCAGCCCAGAGTGGATAGCTGCACAAGTCAGCAAAAGTAGTATTTCGTACTATATTAAGATGTGAGGCACAGATAGTAGTACCTGCGGAGGAACTGCCCCGCAGGATCACGATATGAGCAGGTGCCAAAAGTATTGATAGGGAGAGATGGCTGAGCATGGGAGAGGAGGGAGGGATGGGGTATTAGTGTTTTGGTAGGTTAGTTATAAAATGTGAAGATTAGCTTTTGTACACTCAAACGGATATAAAATTAATGTTTATAATATTATTACATTTTTGCTCTTTCTGGTTGGAGGCGAATGATACACAAGTTTGCACATTCTTTGAAAGGTTGAAACTATCCTGTGATATTCGAGAACTGTGACACTGATATTTACTAACTGTTTGAAGCTTTTCAGCAATATCTTTAAAATTATGATAGTAATAGATGTATATGCAAACGACACATGTCACATAAGTGGAATGTTACTGTCCTGTTCCTTCCATTTATGAATGTAGATTGTTGTATAACAGTCAATAAAAAGATGATTAAAAAATAAAAATGTAGTGTTTGTCAAAACATATTGTGTAGTGAGAAACTCCTTATGTTATAATAGTGAAATAACACCTTAACAAGTGGAAAACCTAAATATAAAAAAACAAAAATTACCCTATGTGACAGTACGACAATGTAAGTGAAAATTGTGACCATAGTGTATAGTACCGATCGGCATATTGTGAATGGTGAAAAGCCCAAGTTAAATCTTGCAAAACTTCATGTATCCCGTTCAAAGTAGAAATATGTTAAAACAAAGTGGGGGGGGGGGGCAAAATCTGGAGGGAAAAAAGGCCCGGAAAACTATGGGCGAGCAAAGGGAAGAACACTTTGAGTAACAGAAAAAGCCGAAGGGGGTCACCAAAATTAAGTAAGGAATGAAATGATTCCTGAAATTGGAGATAACAAATTCTAATTAATCTGTGGAAGTAAAATGGTTTGAAACCAATCCAAATCAAAAGAATGTGGAGGCAGGAGAATGCAAATATGTAGTGTTTAAAGGGAAGAGAGCGTGCTTACTGCTCTGCTGGTGATAATTCTGACCCGGCTGTCCAAGGTCATTGTCACTTAAATAGTAGATGGGTTAAAAGTGTATAGTTTGGAGAATCCACCTATATTGACAAAACAGGGAGAGTCAGAAATAATGCTTACAGTTGTTTGGCAGAAACAATCGCTGTGTATTAAAGCATATAGGAAAGTAGACAAGATTTTACCACAGTAATGGGGATATCGCATGTAAAGCGTGCGGTAAGTGTTCTGAGAACGATAGGTAGTCTGCATTCTTAGAATGGATCTGAAAAATAGATTCCACTTTAGTGGTGGTTGGAGTAGAATCACTCAATCAACAAAAACAAGCTTGCATTCTGTACTCTGTGAGGGGAGGGGAAGGTCTTACCTCCAGCATGTGCATTGTTATTTCTCAGGGCGACGGTCTTGTATGGAGTGTTCCGGGTGTGGACACTTAAAATAACCCAGAAGTAGTATTTATACTATCTGAATCGTTGGAAAACTAGAAGGACAACCAGTCACCGGCCTGATAAACAAATCTTTATTGATAATGTGTCCACTTATTAAGGTGTTATGTCCCCTTTGGGGAATTTTTACGTATCCGTCGTAACTGTACGGATATGGCATCCTTTCATGAGCATGGAGATGCTTTAAAGGATAGACTCTTGAAGAGAGGTTACCCTCATCGCCTTGTACGACACTCATACAAGAGAGTCAAGTATTATAATAGAGAGGCACTCTTGCAGGGGTCCATGCGCCCGAGCCAGAATCGCATCAGATGTGTCATCAACCATTCGACCCTCAACTTTAAAATCAGGAATGTCATAAACAAAAATTGGGGAATCCTGAATTCTGATGAAAGTGTCCCTCCCATGCCACTGCCCCTGGTGGCCTATAGAAGAAATAAAAATCTCAAAGATATGTTGGTCCATACTCGTCAGGTTAAAAGGCAACCCTTGGATGGCCAGCTATCAATTACAGGTCTGCCGGCTATACTAGGCAATCACAGATGTGGCTCTTGCCCCGCCTGCGACTCAGCACTGATATCAGATGTGATCAACTACAACGATAAGGAAATCAAGCTACGTTATCTAACCAACTGCCGCAGTAGCAATGTTATATACATCCTTCTCTGTCCGTGCGGTTTGGTCTATGTGGGGGAAACTGGCCAGGAATTTCGTTTGCGATTTAGCGAACACAAGTCCGCGATTAGAACCAAAACACTGACAGCACCCCTGGTCCAACATTGTTTGGATATGAACCACTGTGAGATTGAACTAAAGTGGTCGATTCTGGAGAAAGTGCAACCCAAAGTGGGCCAACCAGTAGAAGTTACAAGAAGCGGGAGGCCTTTTGGGTCTATCATCTAGACTGCGTTAAACGTGGCCTGAATGAAGAAATCGCGTGGTACGTGACTAGGTAAATGGTGAATATTTACTTGGAATATTTACACATAGAGATTTTGTTGAACTTTAACACCTTGACTAACTTGCACTAACATATATGAGATTTTTTTCTCTGGTAAAGTAATTTCCATCTTTTCAGCAAAACAGCCAAATGGTATTCCACCTTTACATCGGCCATTTGCGTTGATCTATACAGCCTATTCCCACCTCTTGATAGAACTCTGTTTATTCCAGTGTGTAATGTATTCTCACAACGTGACGCTGGATGTACGCTACGCTATAGTTCTTTGGCCACCGTATGAGTTAACACAGTTCAGAGATTGGTTAGTGTAATCTTCGGTTTTTACTTTGTCATGTGTAGTATTATCTGTATAACTTACAAACGGGAATTGTTGTACATCCTCTGTGACCTGTGATATGGATGTTAGTATCTCGGTTTGTGACATAGCATTCTTGGTCCTAAATTTATCATGCACTCTATTGTGAGACAGCCCTTTGGACTCACATGACTTTATTGAATATGTTTCATTATGGTTCACATTTGACTTTTTTTACTGAGTTTATTGAGAGTTGCTCGCTAACTAGTACATGCTCTTTATGCCCGGGGCAGGCTTGCGAGGTTTACTACCCTCACCTTAGATGGCCGCACCGTAGTCCGTTTTCTATTTTTTCTTTCTAAACCTGCACGCATTATCGGAAGTGAACTGTTATCGCAAGAACTTCACTATGTCTCAAGTGTTTAAATACACTGGGACAATGGGGGCTCGCCACTTCTAATCGTGTCATGAAGTTGGAAGACACGACGGCCCGCTGTAACTTTGAAATTAGGTAAGCCCTGACATGTTGTGTATACATGCCGCTTGTTAGTGATTGGGGTTAAGGATCATGTTTATATATCTGTCATTTGTGGTATAACGTTTAATGATTATGGAATCGCTACAACATCGAGATTCCGTCTGCCTGCGTACAGCTAATAAACATAAAGATGGGCGCTCACTAAGTGGAGATATACTCGAGGCATACTATGTCGCGCAAATAAGGACTCTCACACAACTCTGAATATAGTATAAAAGGTCACCTTTATTACCAGGACAGCCAAAGACAGACCCGCAACATAACTTTTCCAACAAACTTTATCTTTATTTATTTCTCCAAACCTTTTTTCATATAACCATTTCCTTTTTCCAATTCTTTCTTTTCCGATAACATAACTTGTTTTGATACCATCCTTGAGTTTTCCTTCTTCTTTTTCCATCTCTTCCCCACCTACCCTCCCAAGCCCTCCCCCTTAGAGAAAGGATGAATCCGCTCTAGATTATCCAATCCCCCTCACACACGCCGACAAGACAACAAAAGAATCTGCCCGAGTTGTCCTGAGGTGACATCTTGACACTTTGACCTGAATCAAGAGGTAGGCATGCATGCCCGACTTTATTATCAAGCTGTGAAACCCTCCATTGCAGCTTGTTTTTTCTTTTTTTTTTTTTTTTATAACTGAACAACATAAAGACACGACAGACAACAAAAAACACCTACCCTTGATTTTTTGAAATCCGGGTGGGTGGGTCAAAAAGCGACTCCACCGTTCCTTTCACTCGCTCAGAGTGACGTCACCCTCCCTCCCCACCCTTCACTTGACCCTAAACCCCTCCCACCACCCAATCAGGTCGCGTGAGGTCGTCCCTCGTGCGAAATCCCCCAGGGGGACATTGGCTTTGCCAAGTGCCCCTGGGGGCCCATCGCGCAAATAAGGACTCTCACACAACTCTGAATATAGTATAAAAGGTCACCTTTATTACCAGGACAGCCAAAGACAGACCCGCAACATAACTTTTCCAACAAACTTTATCTTTATTTATTTCTCCAAACCTTTTTTCATATAACCATTTCCTTTTTCCAATTCTTTCTTTTCCGATAACATAACTTGTTTTGATACCATCCTTGAGTTTTCCTTCTTCTTTTTCCATCTCTTCCCCACCTACCCTCCCAAGCCCTCCCCCTTAGAGAAAGGATGAATCCGCTCTAGATTATCCAATCCCCCTCACACACGCCACCCAGGAAAACCCTTGAGTTTTCCTGCCCCACCCACACAAACCCTCCCCTAATGCAGAAATAGTCCGCTCAAGACAATACCTAATGTCTGTGAAGGAAAACTTTTAACCTCAAATTCTTCCTTTCACTTCTTTGGTTTGGAGCACCATAAATCGACACACCAAAGATTTGCCAAAGTATCATGTAGTGAGCGCGCTAGCATGGTACGTCACGTGGCTACGTGACGTACGTTGACGTAGAGGCGTGGCAGGCGCAGCGCGGCATTCAGAGCGCGAGCAGGCTGGGCGCAGGACATGCTTTGCGCTCCTTGTATGTAATTACTCTAATAAAGAGGTTGGCACCACTACCCGTCTCCGACAGTTATTGGGGGAAGATTGTGCATCATTACAGTGGCGACAAGGGTGGGATCCCGACCCACGACCCCCACCACGCAGACTACGAGATACACGGCGGAACGGAGTGGTGGCGCAGGAGGAACGAGGAAGGCCCGAGGGTACGCAGAGCGACCCCACCCTCATAGGGCACAGCAAGGAGCGCAACGCAACCGTCAGCAAGAGGAACGGAGCACCGAGAGCCCAAATAGCGACGGTCGTAGAACCCTGAACAACCGAGGCAGGAAGCCAGTCACGGTCAAGGCCCACCGGCGTACGCACTGGCTACTCCACCCGAACAGGAAAGGGCTGAAAGGAGCAGCCCTCCACCCTTGCTCAAGAAGGAAGAACGAAACGGTGCACCAGGGAGCCCGAGAAGCCTGGAAGGTACGCTGCCCGCGGCCCGGGCGGAGAAGATGAATGCGCCAGCGGGCTATGCGATAGCGCCAGTCCAGTTCCTTCCCAGACCAGGGGAACCGCTCATGAAATGGGAGGACTGGAAGGAATACATAGACAATTTCATAGAGGTGATGGAAGACGAAAGCGAGGAGAAATTCAAGCCGCCGAGAAAGAAACGCATCCTGCTGCTAAATCTGGGCCCAGAAGGCCTAAGGATCTACAAAAGCTTGGTGCCGAAAAAGAGAGAGACAGAGGATGACGACGTGTATGCATTGCCCACGCGCTGGAAGACCTAGAAGAACACTTCAAACCCTCAGTGTGCGTCTCAGTAGATAGGTTTAACTTCCAGCAAAGGAAGCAACTACCCGGGGAAACGGTAGAAGAATATGTGGCGGCGTTGAAGAAACTGGCGGTCTCGTGCAAATATGCCAACTGGGAAAGTGAATTCATAAAAGACCAGGTGGTGATGCACACCACGTGCACGAGCGTGCAGGACAAGCTATGGGCCGCAGGGGACACCTCCCTCAAGGACGTGTTGGTGATAGTTAAAAGGGCTGAACTGGCACGAAGGTGTGCAGCGGCTACGAAGAAAGAGATCGTGCCCAGTGGAACAGTGAACAAAGTAGATGATGAGGAACACCACAGGGATAATCAAGCACGGAAACAGCCAGAAAAGGGTCCCGACAAATGGCGGAACAGCCCAGGCAACCCCGGCAAACAGGCCGGAAGTAGCAAACGGCCTTGCTACAGATGCGGCAGTTGGACGCACGAGGCGCACGACCGGAAGTGCCCCGCGCTTCGCGCCAAATGTATGTTCTGTGGGATAGTCGGCCATTATGAAAAGGTGTGCAGGAAGAAGGCAACCAAGAACGCAGTGAAGTACGTGGCCCAAGCAGCGGAGGAGCCAGAAGAAGCAGCAGAGGAAGAGGTGATCACAGTCCTCTGCATCTATGACGAAATATTAAGCATAAACGACCAAGGCCGAGGCACTGGGGGTGGAAGAACGATGAAACCAGTCATGGAAATGAAGATCGGAGGTGTCGAAATCCAAGTGGTGGCGGACACCGGGTCGCCTTACACCATCATCCCCCGGAGTGTGTGGGAAGAGAAGTTTGCTCCGCGACTGGGCCCCGAGCTGGACAAACTGGACATACGTCCCGTCACCTACAACGGGGATCGCATCCCCATGGCTGGGTGCAGGAAACTGATCTTCGAGTTCAGGGGCAGAGAGGCCAGGTGCAAACTGTATGTCTCCGAGAAAGGTCCCTCCGTCCTAGGGTGGCTCGACCAAGGAGACCTGGGCATCAAGCTGGACCCGGGCGGCAAGGAACAGATATTAACGACGGAGCTGGAGGAAGCACTGGACACGAATAAATGGAGGAAGGAGTTCCCAACGGTCTTTGGAGGTTCAGTGGGCAGGCTCGACAAATTCGCGCACAAGATCATACTCAAAAAAGGAGCTGTACCGGTGGCACACAAGGTGAGAAACATCCCGCTAGCAGTAAGGGACGACGTGAGGGAAGAACTACAACAGCTGGAGAAAAGGGGGATCATTGAGCCGATAGCCTGTGCTGAATGGCTATCGCCGTTGGTGGTAGTGAAGAAACCGAATGGGAAGGTCCGTTTATGCGTGGACCTACGTGAGTTGAACAAAAACATAGTGGTGGAGAAGTTTCCCCTTCCCCGGATAGAGGAGATGCTGGCCAGCACAAGGGGTATTCAGTGGTACTCCACCATAGACTTAACTTCAGCGTATCATCAGATAGCATTACACCCAGAGAGCCGCAGCTTAACATCCTTCATAACTCCCTTCGGATGCTATCGATTCCGCCGCATGCCGTTCGGACTAGCCTCGGCGGCTGCGGTGTTTCAAAAGCTCATGCATCAGCTGTTTCAGGACATCAAGGGAGTGCAATACTTCCAGGACGATATATTGGTGATGGGCCACGACAGGATGGACCACGACAGAAAGCTGGAGACGGTGTTGGGCATCCTGGAAGGGAAGGGCCTCACAGCAGAATGGGCCAAGTGCCGGATAGGGATGGAGAAGGTAACGTACTTGGGCCACGAAATCAGTGCCCAAGGAGTCACTCCCAAGAGTGAGAACGTAAAGGCGATCTGCGACGCACCATCACCAGCTAACAAGGAGGAGGTCAGATCATTCCTGGGGATGGCGGAATACTATGGTAAATTCATTGAACATTTCGCCTCGAAAACTCACCATATGAGGCTGTCAACCCGAGAGAACAGCGAGTTCTGTTGGTCAGAGGAAGCTCAACGGGAGTTTGAAATGATAAAGAGTGAAGTGGCAGGGGCAATACCCCTGCAAGGATTTGACCCCCAAGGAAGCACCATACTCACCACAGATGCGAGTGATAAAGGACTGGGAGCAGTTCTCATGCAGGACCGAGGCCAAGGGAGAGTTGAAACCATATGCTTCGCATCCCGCACCCTAAATGACACTGAGAAAAGATACAGTGTGATCGAAAAGGAAATGTTGGTGGTGGTGTGGGCCATGTCCCGGTTCCGGCAGTTCCTGTGGGGCACAAGGTTCCGGTTGAGGACCGATCACAAGCCCCTGCTCAAAGTACTCACATCGAGTGGACATGCAGAAGCGACACCGAGGATCTCGAAAATGTCGCTCAAATTAATGGAGTTCCGTTATGATGTTGAACACATTCCAGGGAACAGGAACAAGGTGGCGGACTACCTGAGTAGGGCGGCAGCGATGGAGCCCAGTACAGAATGCCCCGAGGCGGGGGAAGAGTGGGTCGCACTCACCGAGGACCTCGAAGTATCCATCAGCAAACAGGAGTGGAAAACGGCTTATGACGGAGACCCGACTCTGGAGAAAGTGAAGGACTACATCGTAAGAGGCTGGCCGGACAAATGCAAATTAGAGCGTGGCCTTGTCCCCTACTTCGAGGTGAGAGAGGAACTATCTATGGATGACCAGGGCACATTTGTATACAGAGGGGAAAGAGTCATAACCCCGGCAATGATGATATCCAGATTGATGGACATGTTACACGAAGGTCACCTAGGAGCGGGAAAGTTGAAACTAAGGGCCAAGCAGAATTATTGGTGGCCAGGAATGGACATAAGAGCGGAAAGACATGTGAGAGAGTGCCCGAGGTGCCAGGGCGCGGACAAGACACTGAAACCATTGCGCCCTGCCCTGGGAAAGATTGATCCTCCACAAAATCCGTGGGAGGAGCTGTCCATAGACATTTTAGGGCCAGTGCTGAATGCACAAGGAATACAGAAATACATTTGTGTAATGGTGGACCGCTATTCAAAATGGCCGGAATTAAAGATTGAAGAAACAATGGACACAGAGAGGATAGTGAGCTTCATGGCGGAGACCTTTGTGAGAGAGGGCATCCCTAAGTGTGTCCTCAGTGATAATGGGCCCCAATTCCGCTCTGACAAATGGAACCAGTCTATGCAAAGAAATGGAATAGAGTCAAAACACACATCCATATACCACCCGGCGGGGAATGGTTTGGTGGAGCGCTTCAATAGAGTGGTAATGGGCTCGATACAAGCAGCTATTGCAGACAACAAAGACTGGGAGGCGGAGATATGGCACATGGTGTGGGCGTATCGGATAACTCCCACGAACACTGGTTATAGCCCTTTCCAGATATTGAGGGGCCGGGAGCCGTTCACCCAAGACAACAGGATATGGAAGGACAGAGTCATCAAGAGTGAGTGGTCACCTGCAGTGGTGCAAGCCAATCTAAAGAAGGCACAAGCAGTGTATACCAAACACTATGATGCGAGGAGGAATGTAAAAGACACTGCCCTCGAAAAGGGGGAATGGGTGAGAGTAAGATTGCCCACACTACAGAAAAAAGGGGAAAGTAAGTACAGCAGGCCCCTGAGAGTTGTGGAAATCAAGGGCCGGGCGGCGTTGCTGAGCGATGGAAATGTGTGGTCGCAGGATCGCATGGCCAGGTGCAACAAAATACTCAACTGGAGTAGCGGAGGCAATGTGGAAGAGAGTGAGAGCAGCAGTGACCACTCCAGCGACTACGGAGGTGAGGGCCCGGACCTTGGCGAAAGTAGTAATGAAGATCAAGAGGCAAGTGCAGAGTGTCAGCCGGAGGAAGATAGCAGTCGGAGTGTGCCTAGCGCGGCCGCGCCAGAGAGAGGACAAAGGGAAGAAGCAACGACTGCCAGTTCCCCGGTAAGACTGACGAGAAGGGGCAGGGCGGTGGTCCCACCAGTGAGGTTCAGAGACTATGATATGAGTCAGGACTTGTTCACATCATTCGTTGGAAAAAAGGGAGATATGTAGTGAGCGCGCTAGCATGGTACGTCACGTGGCTACGTGACGTACGTTGACGTAGAGGCGTGGCAGGCGCAGCGCGGCATTCAGAGCGCGAGCAGGCTGGGCGCAGGACATGCTTTGCGCTCCTTGTATGTAATTACTCTAATAAAGAGGTTGGCACCACTACCCGTCTCCGACAGTTATTGGGGGAAGATTGTGCATCATTACAGTTCATATCTCTGAGTTCCATCAAGTAATATGACTGCCCCATTTGTGAGAGATGAACCCCATCCTGCCTTAACAAGTGCAGCATTTCGCCATTAAAATGCTCATGGGCAATGACCGTAATTCCCATTGCCACGCAGTATGTCTTCAATGCTTTATTAACTTTCTTGCGGGCCCTCTCAACAGCTGCATGAACCCTAGCACCCTTCCTCTGGCTCCTGTACAGAAATTCTGTCCACACCACCCTGGCCCCGTGCCATCTGTCCTTAATCACAGCCAAATCCAGCTTCATCTGTTTGATTAAAGCAAGACCTGAACACTCCACCAAGTCATTTTCACCCAAATGTAGGATCAACAGATCTGGGATGCCCCACACTTCAGCCATTTTGTTTAGTACCGAAAACAACTCTCCCCATTTCATCCCCCCTAAGCCCTTCCAAATCACCTCATGGTCATTGCCATATAGTCCCAGCCCTCTCCCACACAGCTGCTGTTTGGCAAAGTTCGCCGCCCACTTCACTATAGAATGGCCGACAATCCAGGTCCTCTTTTTTCGAGGAAAATCCGCCACTCGACCTGTGATGGAAAAAGTAACATTAACTAACTGACTTCTGCATTGAGTCTAACCTTTTTTTTTTTTTTTTTTTTATAACCGAACATATTTAAAACAACAATTTGATTTCCATCTACCAATTCGCTGCAACTCCTCTGCCCACCAACCCAACTTTGCCGCTTCTGTAGCCGCACCTATTCTGAACGAATGCGTCCCAAAACAGTGCGAATTTTCACCCACGAAAGTCAATGCCTTCCGTAAGACCGCTAAAAATTGGAAACAAGTTAACTGTATTTTGTTTTTATGGCAAAATATCCCACCCTCTCGAAATACCCCTGAAACCACAAATGCCTCCCACTCCCCAACCGGGCAGCAACCCTTCATCCCACTCCTGCCCAGGCGCACCAACATCCCTTTTCCTGCCTGGTCTGTCTTTGACCTTCTCAATGTGATTTGTAACACACCATTGCCCAAAAGAACAATATCAGATGAACGGATCCCTTCCTGATTTCGTAACCCCAATAATTCTGATATCCGAAATGCACCGAAAAACAACCATATCATGCACAACTTGAACCGAAACCATTCCCACTCATCATAACAGCAGGAGGGCAACACACCCAACAATTTTTGTAGCAAGTCGAACGTAATGGGGTCCCTCAACTTCTTTGCCTGCCCAAAGGACCTCCCAAAACCCTTCAGCATTTTCTGCAAACGAAAGCCTTTCTGCACCTCACACCCCAACTCTAGTTGACTATAAAATGAAATGCCTGCCAACTTGCCTGAAATGGTTGAAGGCGACAAACCTTTGTCTATCAAACTCAGAACAAAACACCACATAAACTTTTCATCCCGCACTGCCGTACCATCCCTGCCGTGCTGTGCAGTGTAACTCAAAAAAACAGACCATGCCAGCTGATAGCTGCGTCGCATGGATTCTGATAAGGACTGCTCCGCAAACTCTGCCATTCTCAATTCCCCAGGTCCCACATGTTCGGCGGAATCGGTGTTCTGCAATGGTCCGCTCCAGGTGCCAAATCCCGAAACCTCTGCCACTGGCAACGAGACAAAGCGTCGGCAATTGAATTGTTGACACCAGGGATGTGTTGGGCTTTAAACACAATATTCAGCTGCAATACACGCAACATGAAGGCCCGTAACAATTGTAACACCTTTAAATCCTTTGCCCGCTGCCCGTTCACCAGAAAAACCACCGCCATGTTGTCGATATGAAACAACACGCAGCGGTCCCTGAACTCTTCACCCCAAATCTGCAGCGCCACCAACAATGGAAAGAATTCTAAAAAAGCAATGCTGCGGCCCTGCTGCAACCACTGTGCCGGCCACTGCTCTGCGCACCACCGTCCGTCCCAGAACACGCCGAAACCTAAGGCCCCAGCCGCGTCCGAGAATATCTGCACTGGCCAGACCGTGTCTTCTGACACAAAATTGATGGACACGCCATTGAAATCGTCCAAAAAACGCAGCCAAATGCTCAAATCCTCCTTGATTTTTGCTGTCAAACGTATGTGGTGGTGTGGCAAGTACGCCCCAGCCATAGCAAAGCCCAGCCGCCTGCAAAACGTCCTGCCTGCCCTGACAACTCGACAAGCAAAGTTTAAATAGCCCAGAAGCCTCTGGACTTGCCTCAGCTGCACTCTTTTAGCTCCCAGGATTTCTTGCAAAAAAGACCTGATCTCTTGTACTTTTGTTCTGGGCAAACGGGCCACCATCTCTATTGTGTCTATTTCTATGCCCAGGAAGGTCAACCTAGGCGTTGGACCTTCCGTTTTGTCCTCCGCCAAAGGCACACCAAACTCTTTAGCCAAGTCCTGGAAACAAGCCAAGACTTTAGTACATTGCTCCGTATCCGCTTTGCCCACAAACAAAAAATCATCCAGGTAAGGGCATACAGCTGCGTGATCTGAGCGCTGGACTACACACCACTCCAAAAATGTACTAAAAGTTTCGAAAAGTGAGCAAGAGATAGCACAGCCCATGGGTAACACCCGGTCCACGTAATATTCTCCTGCAAAGTACATACCCAGCAAACCAAAATCGGCTGGATGAATAGGCAAAAGGCGAAAAGCGGCCTGTATGTCACATTTTGCAAGGTCAGCTCCTACCCCTGCCTTGCGCACCAATTCCAAAGCGTCATCCACTGACGCATATGTCACTGCCGAATCGGAAGTGGAAATGAAGTCGTTAACTGAAAGCCCCTCCGGCCAAGACAGATGGTGTATCAGGCGGAACTCACCCTTCGCCTTCTTCGGGATAACACCAAGTGGCGACACAATTAGGTTTGGCAAGGGGCAAAATTCGAAAGGGCCAACTACTCTGCCTAATTCCACTTCCTTCAGCAACTTCACCTCTACCACCGACGCCATCTCCTTTGCTGACTTCAAGTTATCAGCCCAACGTGAAATTCTGGGGCCTTGATAACCAATCCTAAAGCCGAGCCGAAACCCCCAAAACAACTTGGCCGCTCCTTCCACATCAGGGTAAGCTTCCAATGTGCTCAACATGGCCTGTAACCTAATTGGAGTAGGCGCCTTTTGGCATAAGAGGCGGCACAGATCCTCTCCCCCCCCTCTGACCCCTACCGTGATCTCCCGGGTGTTGGTTGGGGAAGCATTGGAAGACAGCATGTCTGCCCCCACACTGGGAGCATTCATGTTTAAATTTACAATACTGGCGCACGCAGGAACCTCTGTTGAAGCTCCAACATGCTCCAGTTGTGGGCAACTGTCCACGTCCGACGCCATTTGCCCCTTGTGTGGCGGGACGCTGAGAAAAGGGCCGGTAAGGAATCGGCAACCCACTGGCTGTGTGGATCGTGTTGGCAGAAGAATGACCTGACATCCACTGCAACCACAACTCCTGATCAACCTCCCCCCATGGCTTATCGTGGAATAAACTCATTCGCGCCCGAAACTCTTCATCGTAGTTCAGCCACGCGTAACCCCCTGCCTGCAAATGTGCCTTTCTTATGACATCTAAATATTTGAACAGCGAAACCGCCCTCTCAGGGTATCGTTCACTGTATACGCTGGCATATATCAAAAAGGCCGCTGTCCAGTTTTCTATTGTTTTAGGAACTTTGGGACGGCGGGACAATTCAGCCTCCTCCTCTTTAGAACCTTCCTTTGCTTGCAATTCCCTATGAAGGAGCCTGAACACATCTACATATTCATGATCCCAAATACGCTGCCTAGTTCTGGTTGACAAATGTATGCCCAATGGCATTGATACTCCCATGTAAGGCAGTCTCGTACCACTCACTCTAGGCAAATCACTCTGTTCTGAACTAGTAACCGATGAACCTGGGCTGTCATATCCCGGCCTCCCCCCATTCCCTGACACTGCCTTTACCTTTTCACTTTGCTTTGAAACCGAGCCGTCCCCCACCTCCACCCTCACTTGACCACCCTCTGCAGGCGCCCCACCTGACACACCAGCCAACGGCCGTGTCCAAGCAGCCCACCAGTCTGTCTTACCTGCTGGTAACTGCGCAGCCCGTTGTCGAAAGTCTTCCAGACCGTCACGCCGATGACGTCCGCCTTGCATCCCGTGTGCCGGTGAGAGAACCGCTCCAGAACTCTGTAACACACTGGCAGAAGTTAATCTCCTCTCCCCCCTCCCAGCCCCAGCTCTACCACCATGAGACAGACCACCTCTTGTCCCATAATCATTCTCTTTATCATAATCACCATCATCACCATCCAGGTGCTGTTCACTTTCCGACCTTACCAAACTCCTATCTGGCCTATTGCCAGACGCCAAGTTAGTAAAAGCACTTTGAAACTCAGACTCGGGCCTCCGTGCAAAGCGCCCAGTCTCTGATGTTAAATCCGCACCAGATCCGCCTCTCAAATTCGCCCCCCCCCTAAACACCGCGCTCTGCGGCGCCGCCTGAGAATAGCAGAACTGCTCATCTGGTACCAGACCAGCAGCTTCAGAAAGGTACTCGCCGCTCGAGCGAGGGCCCACACCATACTTACCTGCCACCTGAGTAGATGAAGTACCCGCCCTGTCTGGCACAGGCAGCTCTGTATGTTCCACCCACACCCATTGGCCTTGTGGAATCGCAGACCCCATGCTATGAATCGCCTCAGGGCACCCAGGCGGGGGCCTGGCATTTGGGAACATTGAAGTGGCTTCCTGCACCTGCCTGCCCTCACCCCTGTCACCCATGCCCCCCCACCTCCCACCCTTGAACTGCCTTGCTGGTGGTTTCCATCTCACACCCCCCAACCCCTGCTCCTCCTGTAAAACCTGAAAATCACATTGTAAATCAACATTAGAATCCTCCTCCACCAATTGTCTCGGGGGGCCCCTAGGCCGAGGAACAAGAATGTTCTGGCAGTCCTCGAACTCAACCAGCTGGTGTTGCTCATCGACGTCAGATGCGCCTCCCTCGACCTCCTCGCCTTCCTCAACTCCAGAAAGCTCATACTCCTCAGCCTCGCTATCGCTGGAATAGTCCACTAACATTTGACTCCGCCTGGCAGCATCTAAATCTGGCGCTATTTCGATTTTCTTGCCACTCGCCTGCTGCCCTGCTACCCTCACATGTAGACTTGATGCAGCCCTCATGCTGGGACGTGGCGCCGCCTCGCAATGCTCCAGGGATGTCGACGCTATCTGCACTTCAAACTCCCTGTCAGCCTCTCCTTCTATCAGCTGGACCTGAGACACGCGCGTGTCAAAACTACCACCAGCGCTGCCTCCTCGCCTGCCAGCTCTACGTCGAAGGGATGCCACACTGACGTTACGGCCCCCCCTGAACTCACTTGGGGCTGATGACGAGCGCGGGGGCGGCTGCTTCTTACCCCGACCTCCTCGGCTCGTCGAGCGCGCTCTCCTGATCCTCGCCGCTGGTGTCCTCATGACGCTGTCCTCCCCATGGCGATCGCTGCGAGCTGACTGACAGGCCGCCACCGCTCGAGACACCCCTTCTGCTGCCAAGCGACGTGGACGCTTCACCACAGAGGTATCGTCGAAAGCGCCGGGCCTCAGTAAGTCGCTCCGCCCTACCGCCACCAAAGCTCGCACTGCCTCAAGGGCAATCTCCTCAGACGACATGCTTCGGTAACTGACAGGAAATTCCTTTGAAAATCAATCACAACAGTGAATGACAGCTCTGACAAGATAGAAAACAGCAGCGCCTCAAAAAGCGACTCCACCGTTCCTTTCACTCGCTCAGAGTGACGTCACCCTCCCTCCCCACCCTTCACTTGACCCTAAACCCCTCCCACCACCCAATCAGGTCGCGTGAGGTCGTCCCTCGCGCGAAATCCCCCAGGGGGACATTGGCTTTGCCAAGTGCCCCTGGGGGCCCATTCTGCTCCAATTACGCCCGATGCTGAAATGCTTTAATTATACCTGAATTTTAGGGCATTTATGATGCAGTCATTTTTGCGGCTTTACATACACGATTAGCACGTGTTATCTGACTTTATAACTGAATTTGCCACGCTGCATGTATTCTGTCCCTTACCGCTATCACAGAGCCGACAATTATTGGCGCATGAATAGTCACTGCTGTTCTAGTTGATCTAATCTTGGTTTCATATTAATGTTAAGTATTGAGAGGCCCCCCCCGCGCCTTGGGGAGGGGGGCCTTTAGTGGCATTTCGGGCGAGAGAGGCTGGGACAGTGTACATCTGGTTAGGGGAGTGGGAGGGGCCGCCATGAAATTTGAGGCAGTAAGGCAGGCACTCAGTGCGTCACTTAGGTGCGCAGGCGACCCCTCCACAGATAAGGATAAGAGCACGGAGCACGAGGGAGAAGCCCTCTTTGTCCTCTTGCCTCGGGCGCCCAGTGGGTCGCAGCCAGAAGCGAAGTTGGCAAATTGCGGCGGGCACCGGGGTGAGGGGGCCTCACAGCGTAGCAAAGGGACCGGGTCTGGCAAGGTGTGTATTTTAGTGCTGTTTTGGTGGTCTCTTTTAGCAATTTATTTTAATAAGATAATGAGACGGAGGGTTTGTTTAAGTTTATTTCATGCGGGGACGGAGGAAGTCATTATTCATTTTCGGCGTCAGTGCAGCTGGGCGAGCGGAGGGCTCGATTTAGCCGGGCTGAGAAGTATCGCAGGACTAACCCTTTAAATCCTACTGTGGGTGCTGTTCAATTGTTGTCTGCATGGGACTGCGACTTATTTGGTGTTAGTCCATAGGAAAGGAGGAAATCGTTAATCATGTTATGCGTGGATACAGTCGGCCAAGAGGTGGGTTTCTCTAGGCGGACTGAAAAGAATCGTGGGGCTAATCCTTTTTTTTATACAGTGGATTGCGGTTCAGTGTTTACCGCGCAAAACACAAGGGCTTAGAAACAATTGCATGGCCCTTTAGAGAGGGGCGATGAAAACAAAGTGGAACGGAGATATTTAACAGTAATGGTTTGAAGTGAATAGCAGGTGGGTTAAGGACTTTTATAGTGTGTTTAGGCAGGTTCTCGCTGCCTCGTCGGCTGTGGTCTGTGGAAGAGCACGATCACTACGTGTGTTCAGTGCGAGTCAAAGTGGCAGCTTTACATGGGTCCGGTCTCCTCGTCCAGTGCGGTAGCGGGGGATAGGTGGGACTTATGGGGCAAAAAGCGGCATGACAGAGTCGGCTGGTTTTACACTGTTTCAATTTAGCCTTTGTTCCGATTAATCAGAGGATGTAGCTCAATGGCATTGCACAGGCTTTGCATGTATGAGGCCCCGGGATCAATCCCTGGCATCTCCAGTGACTTTCAGATATATTGAACATAGGCTATTTGTTGAAATATACAGATTTCTGGGGCATTTTATTTATTTAATTTTGCTCAACCATTTATAGCTTGAATTTATGCGCAGAATGCATCGGGCCATCGATACATTGGGGGTGCTCCACTTGGGTGGGCTCGTGCAGTGTTTGCCCGGGGTTGCTGTTACAGGGGTGCCGGGGGTGAGCGTGCACAAGATGTTCCTGGTAGGCATAGTGTAAGGTGCTGAAGGATTGATTGCGGCGGTGATGCACATATGGGTGGTGTATGGGGTGCAAAGCCGGCAAGATATGTTGTGAGTAGGTGCAGTACTTGAGCGATGGTGTAATCGTCTCCTTTTTCGTTGCTTTCATGCTGGCGGATTTCGGAGGTGTGCCGTGCTGGGAAGGTGGCGGCAGGGTGTGCAGTGCTGCCGGCGGACAGAAACTCCCGGAAGATCAGGAAGCAGGAACATCATGAGAGCATCAGCAAGCGGCCCAGCCCAACAGAGGTTAACAAAGTGATGGTGATGGTTTCAGGGTCCGGCAAGCTAGGATGTGGTAACATCCTTGTTCGCGAGAAACCTCGGTTGGTTAAAGTTTGAAAATTTTAACGCATGTTGGGCATAAAAAAAAAAAAAAAAAAAGCAGCCACACCTTCGCCGGTGGGAACTGGGGGCAGGCGCAGTTCAGTCAGGAGGTTAATGACCTGAGTGCGCCATGGATAGCGTTACATGGTCTTATTGAACGCTTTGCTACTTTACCACTCCTTGCACAAGGGAAATCCTCGGGTTAGCAATGGGCGGTCCTTAAGGGCTTAAGGGGGTCCAAGAGAGATGGAAATAGGAGGCACCTGGGATAGGTCGGAGGGATGTTTGTAACGGTTGGCGACCGCTGGGGGCAGGCGCAGATCAGGCTGGAGGTTAATGGCTTGAGGGCGCTAGGGGCAACGTTCCATGGTCCTATCGAACGTTTTCTACCTTCTCACTTCTGGCACAGGGGAAATCTTTGGGTTAATACCAGGGTGTTCTTAAGGGCATCTCGGGAGGGCTGGGGTAATGGTTAGTGAAAGGAACGCAATTGGGGGCATTGCGTTGAGGGAGCCAGCTTTAATTGGAGTGCTCTGGGGTAAGTGCCTGAGTTAAGGAGTGCTGGGAGAGTGACGGTAAACGGAGTAACTCTGGTTGGGGGAGCGGGTGTAATGGCGTAGAAGCCATGGCGTCACTCCGGTTGAAGGGTACGGGTTCAATTTCGCACACGCCTTTGGTTTCATAAAGGGTAGTAAATCGAACGAAGTGGGGGATGGTGCGCTTGTTGGACACAGATATCCGAGGGGAACACGTGGGTGGTACCGGATTTCCGGCGTGTTTGTAAGGGCAATCCAAGAAGCATGGCGGAGTGGTAAGGGGTGCCTGAGAGTGATGGTATACTGAGTCACTCGGGTCGAAGGGTGCGGGGGCCATTTCCGCATATGCCACTCCCCTTTTTCGAAGCGTGACCATTAGAATGCATTTGGGGGAGTTACGCTCATGGGAGACAGATACTCAAGGTGGGCGCATGGCGAAGTACCTGAGTGGTTACAGAGGTCCTGAGAATGAGTGTAAGAGGATGTCTACAAGGTTGGGTGTGGAGCCAAGCACAGATCAGACCAGAGTGTAATTGCTTAAGGGTGCGCCCTCATTCACCCATTAAATAATTATGAAGTCTTGCGAAGGGGATGTGACCAGGAAAAGCGTTATTTCTGGTAACCCAGATAATGTTGCCTGGGGGCAGGATACGCTGGAGGATGGAGGTGCCTGCGGTGCCGTTGTGGAAAAAATCGGGGCTTCAAGGACACATATTTGGGGGAACATTGGGTGCTCAGTGTTCAGGAGCTGAATATGGTTTAGTGTTCTGCTGGATTACAGGGACCATAGGTAAACCAACTGCGCCATTGGAGACACTGGAAGGGGGGCAGCTACGTATTGCGGCCGATTCAGGCAGGGGTTGGACGGCCCAACATCGGGCCCTCACAGGCAGCAGTGAGGCATGGTGGTAGGGGTGGCTACCGTACAGGCAATAGATTTGCCTAGATGTTTTGCAGGCCAATAGGGCTCAGGGAAGGGATGCAGAGGCTACCTAGCAGCATAGGCTGCAGGCTTTCAAGCCGGTGACTCCCAAGCAACGCTCCCAAGGGAGGGGGTGGCTGCAATACAAGCAGTTTTAATGGTCTAGATTGGGCAGGCTGGTGGTTGCGATACTCAGCGCGGAGGGAAATTATGTTATCAACACCTCTGGGGTACAGGGCTGGCGGTTACCACAGAAAAAATCAGTGCAAGTCAGCGCCGGTGGCCGGTTGACTCAACAATCATAAGAGTACATTTCTGGGGAGCCTGAGGGCGAAGGGTCATTTGTGGAAGGTCATTTACCATCATTCAGTGGCTGGAAGAGTATAGGGACAGCGGAGGGCCATATCTACTAGGGGTGAGGCTCTCCCTTTATCCGGCACAGAGTGGCGCTGTTTTAGTGGCAATTAGAGGATCAAATACCAAGCCACTGCAAAACGGTGTGTCTCACCCAGGAGGTGGTAGATGCCGACCATTCGCCACAGACAAGGGACAGAAAGGCATGGCGGATGCCGGCGACAGTGAGGATGCTTCGATTTCTTAATGGGGGTTCAACGTCTAGATGGACCCAGGAGGGGCCAGTGGCAACATGTACTATATAACCCTAACCCGGCTTAGATCGACTGGAGTAGAAGATTGCTGGGGGGCATTTCTTCAGTTTCTTAGAGGCAAGGGGAATACGCAATAAGGGTGTTTTTGACCCAGGAGGGGCCAGTGGCAACATGTACTATTTAACCCTAACCCGGCATAGATCGACTGGAGTAGAAGATTGCTGGGGGGTGTTTCTTCAGTTTCTTAGAGGCAAGGGGAATACCCAATAAGGGTGTTTTTGACCCAGGAGGGGCCAGTGGCAACATGTACTATTTAACCCTAACCCGGCATAGATCGACTGGAGAAGAAGATTACTGGGGGGCGTTTCTTCACTTTCTGAGAGGGAAGGGGAATACCCCACAAGGGTGTTTTTAACTATGGAATGTACCCCATGAGGGGGTATTTTCCATGGGTATGGAGGGTAGACGGAGAGAGAGCTGGCCTACCAGTGATTCTGGCACTCTACTGCCCTAACCCAACACGGATGGACTGGAGTAGATGGTTGGGGGGGTGTTGCATTTTTCTAGGGGGCAAGGGGGTTGCCAAATAGCTGAAAACCACCGTTATCTGTAGACTCCATTAAGGGGTGGCTCTAAACCAACACTGGTGGGCTGGAGGAGAATATTTGGGGGGGAGGCTGCAGGTGTGCAGGTACCCTTGGGGTGGGGGCAGATGCGGGATGCTGTGCTTCGGGGCTTTAAAGTGGTGCCACTGTCGGCTGTAGACCGTTGGGGCCTGCTGGCGCAATGGACGCAGCAGAGTGGTTACTTGGTAGGCCGTGTCAGCTATGTTCTGGAATACGACTATGTTCTGGAGTACGACTATGTTCTGAGGTACAGCTAAGTGCTGGAGTATGGCTAAGTGCTGGAGTATGGCTAAGTGCTGGGGTGCGGCTAAGTACGGAGGTACGGCTAAGTTCTGGCATATGGCCAAAGTTCTGGAGTACGGCTAAGTTTGGAAGGACGGTTAAGTTCAAGAGTACAACCAAGGTCAAGAGCAAGGCCTAAATTCAAATATGCGGCCAAGTGCAGGAGTACGGGTAGGCTGCAGAAGTGGTGAAATCTCTTGGCTAAAACTTGCTTGCTACCTTTCATAGGTGGACATTGAAAAAGTGGAGCTGTGATCAGTTGATATACCCAAGGAGGGTTTGCCTACTACGGGGTATTAAAATGGAAGACAAGATGGGGTGCAAAACAAAAAATTTTCCCGGGATGGCATTTGTAGTCCTGCGGCACCCAGATCAATTGGTTTGTCGCCCTTAGTTAGTGACTCCAGGGGACAAAGGAGAATGTTTGTTAGGTTGGGTTTTATTCAGGTGTTGAAACAGGGTCACTGCCAATTGAAGCAGTGTCACTGTCCATTAGAGCAACAACATGATCAAAAGGTGGACAGGTGGAGGTCATCTAGTTGGGAACGATATGGCAGAATGCAGGTAGGATGATCAGTGGCCGATTGGCAGCAGCAATTTTACAGTGCCTTGTTTCTTTCTTTTCGGTGACATTCATATTGTGGTTGCAAGGCATCTGACGCAAGTATGCGGGGGTGGAGATTTGCATGCGGCAATATTATGATTCCGGTGGGCAGCGGGGGGTGAAGGACCCCCTTTTCGCTACAGTCACGCCGTTATGCTCCATTAGGCATACCATGATACAGGCCGTGTAATCGGAATTGTACTTGACAGATAGGGCGCAGCTGCCCAAAGCAGGTTTGGAATTATTCATCATGCTTCATTGAAGGGCTTTAGCGTTAGATCTGGAAGGCGAGGCTGTTTTTGGGGGGGGGGGGGCGAGAGCGCCAGTAGGCTCCTCGCCCTGCGGCGGGGTCCCGGTCAAGGAAAATGGCGGGGACTCCTGTTTGACGTAGGGCTGGCCGATCCTAGAACAGGGCGGCAGTCAATGGGGCTCCGGGCTGGTGGGAGAGGGGGCCGTCCTGCTGGTGGCTCTGGACTCTCCGGCCCCACCCGAGATGCCGGGGGTTGGAGGAAGCAACCTGGTGAAAGCTGGTGCGCAAGGAAAGGCGCAAAGCAGTGCCCTGGTGGCCGCGTCTAGGAGGTAGACGACAGGTAGTTGCCTAAAATTAAAGCAATGGAGATGGGTTGTGTCCTGCTGGTACAACCCGCATACAGTGAGACGACAGGCAGTTGCCTGAAATGGAAGCAATTGAGATGGGTTGTGGCCTGCTGGTACAACCCGCATACAGTGTGTCTCTGGAGATCCTGAACTGTAAATACAATTGTAACTGTAACCTGTGGTTCAAACGGATACTGTGCAACTCAATGTTTATCAATGTGTGTTGGATTGGTTAATAAAAGTTGGTCTAATGAGGACAGTGCATCTACAAATAAAGATGGCCTTATTTAAGAATTAATAAAGACTACGCAGTGAAGACCAGCCACTGGTTTGGTGCCTTTTTGTGGTGGGAAAAGAGGGGGTAAACGATGGTGGGACGAATCGCACGTTATATGCCTACTATGAGAGGCCCCCCCCGCGCCTAGGGGAGGGGGGCCTTTAGTGGCATTTCAGGCGAGAGAGGCTGGGACAGTGTACATCTGGTTAGGGGAGTGGGAGGGGCCGCCATGAAATTTGAGGCAGTAAGGCAGGCACTCAGTGCGTCACTTAGGTGCGCAGGCGACCCCTCCGCGGATAAGGATAAGAGCACGGAGCACGAGGGAGAAGCCCTCTTTGCCCTCTTGCCTCGGGCGCCCAGTGGGTCGCAGCCAGAAGCGAAGTTGCCCACCCACCCATCCCTCATTTTAAAGGTAGAGCTGGCGGGGTCCCGGGCAAGGAAAATGGCGGGGACTCCTGTTTGACGTAGGGCTGGCCGATCCTAGAACAGGGCGGCAGTCAATGGGGCTCTGGGCTGGTGGGAAAGGGGGCCGTCCTGCTGGTGGCTCTGGACTCTCCGGCCCCACCCGAGATGCCGGGGGTTGGAGGAAGCAACCTGGTGAAAGCTGGTGCGCAAGGAAAGGAGCAAAGCAGTGCCCTGGTGGCCGCGTCTAGGAGGTAGACGACAGGTAGTTGCCTAAAATTAAAGCAATGGAGATGGGTTGTGTCCTGCTGGTACAGCCCGCATACAGTGAGACGACAGGCAGTTGCCTGAAATGGAAGCAATTGAGATGGGTTGTGGCCTGCTGGTACAACCCGCATACAGTGTGTCTCTGGAGATCCTGAACTGTAAATACAATTGTAACTGTAACCTGTGGTTCAAACGGATACTGTGCAACCCAATGTTTATCAATGTGTGTTGGATTGGTTAATAAAAGTTGGTCTAATGCGGACAGTGCATCTACAAATAAAGATGGCCTTATTTAAGAATTAATAAAGACTACGCAGTGAAGACCAGCCACTGGTTTGGTGCCTTTTTGTGGTGGGAAAAGAGGGGGTAAACGATGGTGGGACGAATCGCACGTTATATGCCTACTATGCTTCACTCGACAGGTGATTTTCAAACATGAAGAGATAGCCTTACATCCTGTACCCTTCGGAGGAATAGAAATCTTGAAAAGGGGAGATCGGTTTTTCCGGGGAAATAATTTATACAAAAAGGTGGGTTTAACCTAATCAGTTAGCCCCTGACTTATAGATGCGTTACATCCTCGGGTACACGGGCAGCCCTTATTTTCTTGTGATTGTCTCTCTGCAGCTTAAAGAGACTCACGATCTCATCTTGTGATGGTACTTATGTGTGAATCTTAACAAATAGCGATACTACGACATTCGGGTTAAGATATACTTGATACCTTATTTGTTTCCATGATCAACGATGCAACATATAGACCATAGTTTGATACTCTGATCTCGTATTTTTTAGGTAGCCAGGTCTGCACTTTATTGATTTTGGACTTACAGGATACAGCAGGGTCTAACCATTGATATCATTTTCATTGGGCAGGATTAGTGACCTGTTTTTTTACGTAAGTACCCTAGTGCACCTAAATAATGTAGGGGATGTCCCTCATATGAGATTATCTCTATAAAAGTGTCCCATTTGGATGAGTTGTGAGTCACTCCAATGACATTGTAATGTTTTTTTTCTTTGTTTTTCTGTTTTTACTTCTGAATTCCTATCCTATGAGATGATATTCATGTTGTTCGGTCACATGGGGGAGTCTATGTTAGCTTTAGCATAATTACAGTGGTCTGTTATTTCTTTTGTCTTTCATGAGACCATATGTGGTGACTGTACATATTATATATTTTTAGGTCCCCTGAGCATATGTGCTTGCTTATCTGGAAGAGGTCCTGAGGAAGGTGGCCTTGTGCCACCGAAACGCGCGTCGACCAAGTGCGAAATCTCATACTGGGTTTTGAGATTTACCGATTGGCAGAGATTCCTTTGCCAATTGGATCCAGTCACTTTTTTTCAGATGTTGTTGGAATGAGTCTGGTGAGGGTATGATTATGTGAGAATGTTTGTGATAGATTGTTGGTTACCAGGGGTACAACGATTTTGATGATTTGTGTTTTTTCGTATAAATTAGTATTTCATATTATGTGTATATTTATGTACCTGTTTTCTTGTATGAAATATCAATGCATTCGTATGTTTGAGATTTATACACTTATTATGATTTTGGTCATAAGCTGGTAATTTTTAAAAAAGAAATCCTTTTTTCTGAGTCTATATGATGAGGAATTTAAATTAAAAAAAAGAGAATACTTTGGAAATAATGAATAAAACGTTATACTTTTGAAAAAAAGCAAATAAGATTGTTGTGTATCTGTCACCCATACTCAATTGAATGTTGAGCAACAAATGAAAAGTATACATTTGTACTAAAATATTTGGTCATCGAGGGAAAACTGTTCTTCTTGTTGTGTTATGTCACTATTAAAACATAAAGAGTTTCTCACTTCCCAATATGTTTTGACGAACACTACATTGTGTTCATATTACGCTTTGTATCTTTCCCAGCCCTGAGGAAGTCACAGGATTATTTCCTTTGGCGACAAAACACATATTGGCTGTTTTTTCTTGCTTACGTTAATAAAGAATAAAGACAAACTAAATAACTAATTCACCTAGATGAACATTGATATATCTTTTGAAATCCACTTGAACTGAATCATGCCTTTTGTTATTGTAACACTACTTGACGTGTTCCCAGGACGTGGTTTTACTAACTTGTAGGAGTACTTGAGTTGAAACTTTTTCGGTAATGCTTTGCTGTTTTTGGGTGAAGCATTGACAGCTACTATAATGTTACAGTCTATTCCCGTTTTAGAACTAGTGATTGCAGCTCCGGAAGCCATCCATAAAGCCCCCTTCGCAGCTTCATCAGACAAAGAATTACCTTCAACATGAACGCCATCACACTGATAACTCAGTGTATGTATCACGTGAGCCCTCGGTAGTTCGTTTTTCAACTCCATTACCTGATCCCAAAGAATTTTGTGCTTAATTGTGCCACCTTTTGCATCTTTAAACCCGTTTTTAACCCAGTACTGCAAATAATAATTATATGACTGAACTCAGTAAAAGGAATCACACACAATTAGTGTGGGGAATTCTCGATCCATATTTACCAGTGCTAATATCAAAGCTTTTAACACTCTCAGCTGTGCCGTGCAGTCTCCTAGAGATTGAGTTTTTGTGCAACTGGGGTGGAACTTTCCATTCCGCGATTGCCCAAGCTGTGCTATGCCCGGTTGAACAGATCTGTCAGTGTAAATTATTCATACTGATCTAGAGGCATTATTTTGTTTGTTAGAGGAAATTCTTGTTTGTATTGCAGAAATGCTTCTGTCTTTAGATTTGAGTCGCCCCTGTATTCTACATCTGTTGCAGTGAGAGAATTAGCCCATAGTATCCATCTCAGATGTAAGGCTTTAGCGTTAGGAACACTTGCCTTTGTTGCAGCCTCTAAGGCTGGAACTGGAGTCACTACTATTATTCGTTTCCCCTGAGCCATTTCTCTTTCTCTCACTACACCAATCTGTACCACTCTTAGAATCTTTTCTGTGGATGCAAAATGCATCTCAGAATTTGTGTATAAATGGAATCGGTACTGTTTCACCTTCATTATATATCAGATAGGTGTACCCACATTGACTCACAACTATGCAGACCACCAGGTTGCGTACATTCATAAATGTCTGTAAGTGTTTAGAAGCTATCATGTCAGCTTGTAAGGAAAAAGTGTTTATGTGTCTTCCTGGGCCCAATACCTCACTGAAAAATGTGGTTTTATTAAGTCATTTTACTCTTTTTGCGTAATCCAAAAAGTATGTTCTATCAAAGTTTGGTAATCCCAGAATTGACTAAATTTTTCATTGATTTTGGAGGATGGAGCAGCATACATTTTTCACAAGAATTGGCTGCCATGCTTTTCCGTTTATTTGAAAACTCATATCCTAAAAACAGGACACTGAGGTGGGTTATTTTTGATTTTTTAAAGTTGAATTAGTAGCGCTCAGATGAAAAACCCAAAATTATGGTATTTACTCTGTTCAATTGTTCCCCTAGGTCATTGTCCATTAGATGTATATCATCCATATAGGGCAATGCCTCTTCATCTAAATTTTGAAGTAACTCAGTTATTCTGGACGAAAACAAACCTGAGCTGTTCTTATACCCTTGGGGGAGTTGACAAAATTGCCTCTGTGACCCTAGTGCTGAGAGTACTGCTAGATACCTGCTTTCAGGCACTATATTTTGGCAGAAAAACCCATTTGCGATATCTAGTGTTGTTTTATATTTTTTTCCTCACAATGTTATTAATAATGCGGCACTGTGTGCATTTTGAACTGCAAATGTCTTAGAGAAAGTGTTTAAATATCTGTAATTTAAAACTAGATGATATTGTCTGTTTTTGATACAGAAAACATAGGATTGTTAATTGACGAGGCACAATTTTCGATCATCCCTTGGTACTCAAGTTGATCTAAGATCTTCTTTACCTGTTAGCTTCTTGCTTTATTGGATACTGCCTTTATGCAGTTGGAATATTATTTAAAAAAATTGTGTGATGGGTTGAATCCTCATCACATCTGACATGGTTTTTGAATAATGCTTGAGACTGGGCTACCGCCCACTCCTGCGCATATGTGTGTTGTAAGTACCTGGGAATATGATCTGAGAAAGCTGGTAAAATTATCTTTTCTACTCTAGTAGAATCAATGAGAAAAGATGGAGGTCAATCCTGTTTAGCTAATTTAATGTCATAGCTTAACATCCAGTTATTCCAAAAAAGACATCTAACTGTCCTACATTTGTCTCCCTCCATCTGGAGCATTATTTCACAAAACATATGTGGGACATTTACCCTAGTATTGGGTGTTTCTACCGTAATATAATCATCCAATTCTACTGTCTTCTACTGTCACCAGAAATTCTATCAGGTTCTGGTGAGCTATTGTTACTTCTACCACACTGTCAAGCATCGTCAGAGCCCATTACCAGTTCAGTAGTTGAGTTTTCAGAATTCTGGGCATGTCTGATCTTTAGACGTGCAACCTTCTTCTTTTTGAACTGTGGGTTTTGTTTCCGGTTGTTCTTCTTTCTTAGAATTGTAATCTTGTGTGTGCTGCTTGTCTCTGGACTTTGTACACTCTTCTTGTCTTTCTGACCGCCCCTCCATCTCTGAGTTTTTCAATGAACCCAGAAAGGAACGTGTATCAATATCCTAATATTATCTAAGGTTATACCTCTTTTTGGAGAAATCCTGTGGAGGAGATCTACCTCGGGATTGAGATCTGTTTCCTTTAATGTTTTGTTGTATTTTATTACCCCACTTCTTCTTAGTTTAGGCAGGTGTCTGCTTGGAAGTGGCCTTTTCAGGACTCCCCATCAGTTGTGGTTCCAAAGAATTCCCACCCAAACTGTCTCTGCCTAATTCTGCATATGCAGTTTCAATTATTTTTGGTAGTTCATGTTCCTGTTCTACAGGACTGAACTCCCTTAGGCGTTGGCGGATAGCCACTGGAGATGCTTCCCCTTTAATATTGGCTGATACCTGGGCATAGTTAGCTAGTAACTTTATCCCCAAGTTCAGGGCAGGTTCTGCTCCATACTCATTTTGTACTTGTCTCAATACGTCTGGTACTACTTTTAATGACGGGATACCATGAGTTCCGGTATAAATGGCAGCAAAGACTGTACCCCAAGTGATAGAATCCTCTACTTGTGGTGTTATCCCCATGGGCAAGTAGATTGTTAGCATTCTGTGTTTTTCATACGGGGTAATGATAGCCATGTTGCCCCTTTTGTTCCGAGCAGTCTAAGTCTTACTCTTCTTCTTATGTGGGGTAGGGCGCCTTTAAACCAGTATACATGTTCCTGGTATGTTAACGGAACCTCAATGTCTTCAAACAGACAATATACCGCTGGTGTATCTCCTTTTGTGTAAGAGTGACATGTTTTTCTTCTTTCATTTGCTACTGGGAATCTAACCCACAAATACAATACCTCTGTTCTTTTTGATTTGTGTGCCTCAATCATGAAAACTACTAAGCCACCCCTAGCTGACAAACCATGCGCAAGCAGTTTCAGGATGATTGTATTTCTAAAATGTGGTGCAATTTGTATTGCATCAACAAAGAAGGAGTGGGGTTCTCCTATGCCAAAGAAACAGGATAACAAAATGACTTCAAGTCAAAATAACAGTTTCCCTTTGGAATGTTATTAGAGCAAACTACCACTTGTTCATATCACTTCCATACAGAACCATACCATATTCACCAGTACGTATCACAAAATCATCAAAGCTAAATTAAAAAAAAATATATTCATTAGTATATTAAAAAGACTTATGTTACAAAAGTACATTTAAAAAAACATTTAAAACCGTTAAACAATTGTTTCAATCAATAGTCACCTCTAACAGGTTACATACACATAATATTGCTGCTAAATTTCAAAGTGGGAGCTTATGCTTGACATAAAAAGTTTTCTTTTTTATTAGGCACACTAATCAAACAATAATGTCATGGTCAACACATCATTATATACCTATCATATCTTGGTGACCAAACAAGTTCAATTTAGTGCTTTTAAATGCAGCGCAACGCGTTTCGGTGGTATCAACTGTTCCAACCACCTTCTTCAGGCAAAAAGGCCTGATGTGTCCCAACACTTCATCAATAAAAACACCATAGAAAAGAATTACAAAAATGTATAATTTCCAAACAGGTCATTTACATTAGATTTGTTTTAAGAGTCTCATCTTGTAATCATGCCAAATACATTTTTAATTTAGGTAAAAAAGTGCATGTATCTAAATATATCTACATATTTTTTATTATATACTTTGGTTCATAGTCAAACTCTGGTGATTATGAAAAACATTTACCAACATTCCTCTAACCAGACATTACCTTGTTGGAATGGTTATGGCATTACATTTAAACTCACATTTATGCTCATTCAGTACAAAATGATTGATGATCAAGCCCGATGCTAAAAAGGTAGCTATAGGAAATAACCAACCAGAAATAGTGATGAAACGATTGTACGTTCTGAGGGGATCTTGACCCACAACACTACTATGCCAATTCACATGTATGTCCCATAATTGTTTGTCTATCAATATAGACCTAAAGGAAAATATGGACAGATGAAAGCACACTTCAAGTTCAAGTTCAAGTTTGAAATTTGTATAGCGCCCTATATACCCAGAGGGTCTCAAGGCGCTTGGGGGAAGGGGAGGTTTATTTGTCGAATATCCAAGTTTTTAGTTGTTTTCTGAAGGTGAGGTGGTTCTGGGTAAGGCGGAGATGGGTGGGGAGAGAGTTCCAGGTTTTGGCCGCTAAGTAGGAGAAGGATCTTCCTCCCATGGTGGACTTATGGATGCGTGGGATTGCGGCGAGGGCTTGTGTGGATGATCGTAGTTGGCGGGGGGGGTGTAAAAGGACAGGCGTGTGTTGAGGCAGTCGGGTCCTAGGTCGTAGAGGGCTTTGTGTGCGTGGGTAAGGAGGCGGAACGTTATTCTCTTGTTGACGGGAAGCCAGTGGAGGTCTTTCAGGTGCCCGGAGATGTGAGCTCGGCGGGGGAGGTTCAGTATAAGTCTGGCTGAGGCGTTTTGGATGCGTTGGAGTTTTTTCTGGAGTTTGGTGGTGGTTCCGGCGTAGAGGGTGTTTCCGTAGTCCAGTCGGCTGGTAACCAATGCGTGGTGACCGTTTTTCTTGTTTCGGTGGGGATCCAGCGGAAGATTTTTTTAAGCATGCGTAGGATGTTGAAGCAAGATGAGGTGACGGCGGTGACTTGTCTGGTCATTGAGAGGGAGGAGTCTAGGATGAAACCCAGGTTGCGTGCGTGTTCAGCAGGTGTGGGTGCAATTCCCAGGGCCGGTGGCCACCAAGAATCGTCCCAGGCGGAGGGGGATGAGCCTAATATGAGGACTTCAGTTTTGTCCGAGTTCAGTTTTAGACGGCTGTCTTTCATCCATTCGGCTACTTCTTTCATTCCTTCGTGTAGGTTGGTTTTGGCGGTACTGGGATCGTTGGTGAGGGAGAGGATGAGCTGTGTGTCGTCTGCATAGGAGATGATGTAGAGGTTGTGTTTGCGTGCGATGGATGCGAGGGGACTCATGTATACGTTGAAGAGGGTGGGGCTGAGTGAAGATCCTTGTGGTACACCACAGATGACTTTGGTGGCCTCTGATCTGAAGGGGGGGAGGCGGACTCTCTGAGTTCTACCGGCGAGGAACGAGACTATCCAGTCTAGTGCTTTACCTCGTATCCTGACGTTGCTAAGGCGTTTGATAAGGGTGGTATGGCAGAATGTGTCAAATGCTGCAGAGAGGTCAAGTAGGATGAGTGCGGTTGTTTCTCCATTGTCCAGTAGTGTCCGAATGTCGTCAGTTGCTGCGATGAGGGCGGTTTCCGTGCTGTGTTTGGCTCGGAAGCCGGATTGTGAAGGGTCGAGGGATTTGTTGGAGTCGAGGAAGGCGGCGAGCTGATTGTATATGGCTTTCTCGATGACTTTGGGAAAGGAAGGAGTGAGATGGGGCGGTAATTCTTGAGTTCGGTGGGGTCTGCTGTGGGTTTCTTCAGGAGGGCGCTGAGTTCGGCGTGTTTCCAGCTTTCTGGGAAGGTGGCAGCGTTTAGGGAGCAGTTGATGACATCTCGGAGATGGGGTGCGATAACGGAGTCTGCTTTGTTGAAAATGTAGTGGGGACATGGGTCGGTTGGTGATCCTAGCTCTAGCTCTAGCTCTCCACTACTTAAGGAGCCCCTAGGAAGCAGGCTCGTGATTTAGAAAGCGTTTTGCCAGCATTGCACAGTATTCTACTCGCTCCCTTAGAAACGCTGCTTACTTTAGCTGATACTAGGAATTACCATTGTTTAATATTGCATTTTAATCGCCGATTTTTAAAACTTTTAAAACTTGTGTAAATTGTTATTTCCACACTGTTAGCACTCAGCATACCTCCCCAGCTGCTTGCATTTATTTTACACCGCTTGTAGAAGGTCTCAGCTGACCTTAGGGCAGAAACTCGATCTATAGGGATAACATCCCCTACGGCGGCCATCTTAGGTGGGAGGCGACAGCAGTGAGAGCGCTCTAGCTCTCCACTACTTAAGAATACGGTCGCTCTCCGCGCCAGCGGACGCGCTTTGCGGAAGCGCCTCGTTCAGCGCCCGAGTCACGCCTGAGTCAGCCCGTCTGCACTTGTCCTCGCCACGGACGTGCAATAGGACCATGGCGTTATCATCACCTATCAGTAAGGAACACTTACAGGTATTGCATGTGGTGGAAGGAACTGCTAATACAAGCACTGCATATACATCTGAATATATGCAAACTCTACGATTTCCCAAGTCACCCCGGTGTACTCTGCTGAATCTAGGTCAAAGTGATGTATGTCAAAACTGCCCCCTTTATTCAAATCCAGTAAGAACAAAAGTGTTTGAAGCCAGATCTAGCAGTCAATCCCCTGGAGACACTCCGACATTCTTTTCTTTTCTAAGTTTGAATTGTCGCTCTCTTCCAGGACATAAGACAGAAATATTTAATCTGCTACTTGACGAGACACCTGATGCCTTGTTTCTGACAGAGACATGGCTTCAGGACAGTTCGGGACCCGATATTGCAACAGCTCTCCCGGACACATACGCTATTATTAGACAGGATAGGCCAAAAAATTTAGGTGGTGGTATAGCTATCATTTTTAAGAAAAATTACAACTGTGAAATTAGCCCGCTCCCATGCTTAGGGTGTGAGGGTGCTATTTTTAAGCTTCTGCTAGCCCCCAATTATACCTTTTCAGGCGCCCTTGTCTACCGTCCGCCAGGGCCAGTATCTAACTGGCAAGCTGCCTTGTTGGATCTGCTTACCCCGCTGGTAATGAAGGCGGCCAACTTTACAATCATTGGTGATCTAAATGTGCACTTGGATAATGCCAACTGTACAATCGCAACTGACCTTATCTCTGATTTTGCCTCCCTCAATTTAATCTTGAAAAATACTGGACCCACGCATCGTGCAGGGCACTTATTGGATCCCATTTTCTCCAATATCCTGGATATGATTACATTCCCTGCCCTTCCCATCCCATGGTCTGATCACTTCCTAGTAAAATTTTCCATTCGAACTAATTTAGGTAAAAACGAAAATATATCAACTATTGCTCAATATATTAGGAAGTGGAAAAAGCTGGACATTAATACTTTAAATGCCTTTCTTGAAACTAATAGCCCATGTACAAAATCAGACATTAAAAGCCTTTCTTTTTCAGTACAGAATTGGCTCATGACAGCCATTGATTCTTGCCTACCTAAAACAAAATTAAGAGGCCATACCCGTCATCCTCCTGCCCCTTGGTTTAATGACACTCTAAAGGAAGAAAAAACTAAATGTAAAAGTGCGGAGCGCAATTGGCGGAAAACCTATTCCCTGGAAGCCAAACAAACTTATAAATCTAAAGTGACGCACTATCAGATGTTATGTAGAAGAGCAAAAACAGACTATGTCTGTATGACAATTACGGAGGCGTTAAACAAATCAAAAACATTGTTTAATGTTGTAAAAGAGCTTGCAGGATCTAACACTGTTCAAAAACCACCCGATTTAAACAAAAAACAGTGTGATCAGTTAGCTTCCTTCTTTGTCAACAAAGTGGACAAAATTCATAAGGGCATAGAGCTCGCACAAAAAGATCAACACCAGCTTAATACGATCATTCCTGGTGATCCAATTATGGAAGTTGGCGATGCTTCCAAAGAGTTGGACTCTTGTGCCATTGACAAAAGACATGCAACCTTAGAATGTTGGCCACCACTAAATGCCGACATGGTTGTCAATTTACTAAATACGATCAAATCCGGCTCACCAAAGGACCCCTTACCCTGCTCTGTCCTAAAACAATTGAATAGAAATGTATTGACGTCCATTACAGATCTACTTAATGCCTCTCTTCAGGAAGCATACGTTCCAGCAGAATGGAAGCATGCTATGGTCCACCCATTGTTGAAGAAGGCTGGAGCAGATCCAAATATGCCCTCCAACTTTAGACCAATATCTCTTCTGCCTATCTTTTCAAAAATCTTGGAAAAGCACGTGCATCAGGTGCTGTCGGAATTCATAAAAACACACGATCTCCTTCCTTTACAACAATCTGGATTCCGTGTAGGTTTTTCTACGGAAACGACGTTGCTTGGAGTGACAGAAAACATCCGCGCCATGATAGATAGAGGAGAAACTGTGGCACTCATATTATTAGACCTGAGTGCCGCGTTCGACACTGTTTCACATGTGGTGCTGTTACGAACACTCTCCTCCATAGGTATTCATGGCGCAGCCATAAATTGGATTGAGTCACTGTTAAGCAATCGTACGTTTCAAGTTTTTTCTCAGTCTGCCTGCTCTGAGACTTTACTTCTTAAACATGGAGTACCACAGGGCTCAATTTTAAGTCCACTGCTTTTTAATTTGTATATGAGTCCTCTTGCGAGATTAGTTGAGGAGACAGGTTTGAATATGTTTTCATATGCTGACGACTCACAGCTCCTTTTCTCTCTTTCTTCAGCCGAAAGTAACCATCCTTCCATGCTAAAATTAGGGTTAGGTAAGATCGCTGGATGGATGCAGGATAATTTTCTTAAGCTTAACGGCGAGAAAACGGAGCTAATTATTCTTGGAAAAAATAGAGAGGCCTGGGGACCAAAACACTGGCCATCTGAAATGGGCCCTCTTCCTATACCTGTTTCACAGGCACGTAACTTGGGAGTCATCATTGACGAATCTTTAGATATGCACCAGCAAGCCGTTAAGACTTCTGCTACATGTTTTGCAGTCTTAAAATGGCTAAAGAAGATCTGCTGGATGCTCCCTGATGGCACCAAAAAAACTGTCATCAATGCCTTGATTACTTCAAGGCTAGATTATAGTAATGTGCTGTACCTAGGGGCAAAGAAAGCTACAATCAGAAGGCTGCAATTAGTACAAAATGCAGCGGCGAGACTTCTCTTCAAAATCCCTATGTCCTGCCCCACTACTAAATACATCCGTGACCTCCATTGGTTGAAAATTGAAAATAGGATTAGGTTCAAATCCTTATGCTTTATGCACAAAATTTCAACTCGAACTGCTCCTAAATATCTGCGGAACCTTGTGCATCCTTACTTACCTTCGAGAGTCCTTAGATCAGCAACCGCTAACAATTTCATTATTCCTAAAATCAAATTATCACGGATGGGGGGAAGATCCTTTGCCTTCTTAGGCCCATCCCTCTGGAACAAGATGCCTCATTCCTTACGTTCGGAAGTCAGCCATGTGAAGTTTAGGAAAGCATTAAAAACGTGGCTTTTTAACATCTGATATTGACTGGCAAAATACGCATTTCTGAACTACTAGCCCCGGGAAACCCCTTGGTGGGTAGCTGTAGCGCTATACAAATTAAATAAATAAATAAAATAAATCCTGAGTGGATGGAGTTCATCAGACGGATGGTTTCATCAGTGGAGATTGGGTTCCAGGCGCAGAGGTTGTTAGGGGGGTGTTGAAGTTCAGGTGAGGGTGGTGGGGCTTGGATTCCGGTCTCATTTGCGAAGCTGTTATGTATGTCTGCGATTTTGTTGTGGAAGAATGAGGCTAAGGAGTCGCAGAGGTCTTGGGAGGGGGTGATATTGTTCGTGCCGGCGGGGGGGTTGGTGAATTCTTTGACAATGTTGAATAGTTCCTTGCTGTTTTGGGCGTTGTTGTCGAGTCGTTCTTTGAGTGCTGATTTCTTGGTGGATCGGATCAGTTGGTGGTGTTTGCGGATGGCGTTCTTAAAGGCTGCCTGGTTGTCAGAGGTTCAGTCTTTTTTCCAGGCTTTCTCGAGGGTGCGGCAGGTCTTCTTAGAGTTTTTGAGGTCCTCATTAAACCAAGGGGCTTTATTGTTGATTTGTTTGGATTGCTGTTTTTTCAAGGGTGCTAATTCATCAGCGCTGTGGGTGATCCATTGTGTGAGGTTGGTTGCTGCAAGGTTTGGGTCCGATGATTTTACAGGGAGGTTTTGTTGCAGTGATGTGAAGAGTTGGTTGGTTGTAATTTTGTTCCAGTTTCTGTGCGGAATTGGTTGAGGGAGGTTGTGGGTTGTAGTATTTTTGTAGCTGAAGTGAACGCAGCTGTGGTCTGTCCATTGGTGGGCTGTGGTGTGGTCGAAGGAGATATGCTTGCTGGAGGTGAAGATTGGGTCAAGCGTGTGGCCTGCGTTGTGAGTGGGGGTGTTGACAAGTTGTTTGAGTCTGAGATTGGCGAGGTTGTCCAGAAGGGTGGTGGTGTTGCTGTCATTGTTCTTTTCTAGGTGGAAGTTGATGTCTCCTAGCAGGATGTAGTCCTCGGAGGGGAGGGCGTGAGGGGTGACGAATTCAGTGATGTCTTCGCAGAATTGTGCGCGGGGACCTGGTGGTCTATAGATGAGGGTGCCTCTGAGTGTGGACTTCGGGTCGGTGTGGATCTGGAAGTGGAGGTGTTCGACGGTAGCGAGGTTATCGTCGGAGCTGGTAGAGATGCGGATGGTGTTCTTATGGACGATGGCGATGCCTCCTCCTGTTTGTTTGGTGGTGCGATCTTTTCGGATGATCTTGTAGCTGTCTGGAATGGCTATGGCGATGTCGGGTGCTGAAGATGTGTTCATCCAGGTTTCTGTGAGAAAGGCGATGTCCGGCGCTGTGGTGTCAAGTAGGTTCCATAGTTCGATGGCGTTACTGTGGACCGAGCGAGTGTTGAGCAGGATGCACTTCAGATGGTTGGGGTCGGATCGCGGTTTGGAATCTGAGGGTGTGGTGGGTTTCTTAGTGCAGTTGTACTTGCAGGAGTGGCAGGCGAATGGTCCATGGGTGCGTCCAGATTCGGCTTGGTAGCAGTTTGGTGATCGGCCGGGATTAAGGGCTGAGAGGGTAGCTGCATTGTATGTGATGCGGGAGGGGTGGGGTTTGCGGGGACCAGGGGGTCTGGCGCTGGGCGCGGTCTTGGCGTGGACGGGCGTAGACGGGCTTACCTTTGGCGCACCTTCGGCGCGGCCGCAGCGCGTGGTCGCTGCGCGTAGGACCATCTGATTTAAATGGATAGTGGCGGGGGCGGAGCATGGGAGGGGCAGCTGGGAGGCTGGGAGGAGACACGGGCCACGAGCACAACAAATGGAGTGAGGGAAAGTGAAACTGGGGCACGGACACACAGAAGGGGACAGCTAAAACCCAGTGAATGCAGCGCTATGTAAGTAAAATATGCTGTAAAGTAAAACGAAATTACACAGGGCAGGCAATGCAGCGCTTTTAAAATAAAATAAAATAAAATGTGATATGCCCTAAATAACGATACCACACAGGCAATGAGCGCTAGTCCGGCGTCGAGGCGCTAAATGTCGCCCACGATACATATACTTCCATGGTGCAGTACTCTCAAAATTGTTACCTGCAACCAACGGGTATGAAGAAAGATACATGTAAACTAGTTTGTGATTGTAAGAACACAACAGTCTTCAAATGGTGGGTCTTCCATATAACACCCACTTACATTGCAATTAAAACCAGGAACCTGTTGATAGAAAACCCTACGTGAGCTAACATAATTTTGGACCGTGTGTAAAAAACGTATTACTTATAATTCTCTTTTTTAGTCAATTTGTTTTAAAAAATAAATTATATTATTTGGGTTACTCCTTAATCCCTGCACAATACAAACAGATGACAGAGAATATCTACATCGTCCCCTTCACCTAAATTAAAACCACCTGACAGAGGGAATTTAATCCTGATGTCAGAACTGTTGCCTAATCGTTTCCAGGCTCAATATGTATATGTAGTGTAAGGCATATAGGGAATTCTGCCCCACAATAACACCCTCTTACTCACACTCGTAAACCAACTTACTTAGCGCATGCTGAAAAGGCTCATGTTACTTAGCTATCCCATGGACAATTTTCTAACACTCCTCAAATGTCGTTTATTTTTTTTTTAGCTTTGGCGATTTTGTGATACGTACTGGTGCTGAATAACAGATGTTTGTTGTTACCTAACTCAATGGTACTCATTTTATTGACCTCAGATGGATGAAAGGCTGATTGGACCCGCCGCGATTTGAACCTGTGACCACGAGGTCAAACACAGGCCCTTGTAGTAGACGCATTAGTCCACTGAGCCACCAGACCCGGCCTTTTCATACAAACTATTTAGTATACTGTACATTCATTCAATAGACAATGAAAAATCACCATTCCAAGATTGCTGCTACTAAAGTGATCCAAGTGAGAAGTCCTACCTTTCTATAGTGCACTAGCAGGATGTATAAAGTCCACATTTATTTTCTATGAAAGAGAATGAATGCTAGTCCTATGTTTATTTTCATCAAACTGCTCAGTCGCCATCTTGAAGAAGAAGGCTTCATGTGAAGAGTGTAGATAGGGACTACCCAAAATGGAGTTCTATCCCAGGATGAGCACAATCCCCATCAGCAAAAAGTCAACCTACAAATACATCTTACAAGAAAGCAATTCACCATGTGATGCAGTAGTCACAAGCTTTCCCCCGCACACACTGAGCAAATAATGTGGGGTCAAGAAAAGTACAAATGAGCGGAAAAAAAACCACCTAGTGACAAAAGATGCACCCTCATATCTGTCCCTCCCTGAGTGCACAAGCTGACCTGGGCCGTCAACCTGGCCACAGTGCCACACAAACACAGTACAAGCTGAACCAGGGGCACACACACTCTGATGCTGTGCCTTGCCTTAAACTGGGAGGTCTCATCAATGAGCTTTATTGTCGGGATGGAGGCAGTCACAACAATCCAAGGCAGACAGCCGGAGAACACTGCCGCCCGCGAGCCACATCCCGCTAGTTTGCTGGGCCATGCAAGACACATTGTGCTGTGAAGGTCATTAGCACCTCAGAGATCTGTGTACATGAGGCAACCGCTGGACTCAGGCAAACTCAAGGTCTAGCTCACAGGTTGGGAAGATGGCATAAAACTCACCCTCACCACAGCATACCAAATCTCCTGGCATAAAAGGGCTCTAACCACTTCAGAGAAGACACTGGAGGGATCAAGGGGCATCTGGATTTCAGTCCTTGGTGGCGTACACCATCTTTGGAGTCAGCCTCAGCCATAGACTCCACCAATCCGGAGGAGTCACCTCTGGAGCCTTGGGATGTCAGAAGAGAATGATTGTCAGGGATCCAGCATATAAGTGAGGTGCCGGCAACAGCTGGAACCAGGGTCAGGTGAACGATGGTCTGACCTCCTCACCCACTTCAGACAAGATGGACTGCTCATACCTACAGAGCCAGAAGGCACAAATATCAGACACCAGCGCCCCCACAGTGAACTCCACTGATCTGGGTGATGCACAGAGGCATTAGCTGGGGAGAGCTGGCAAGGGCTACATGTCCCAGTGGGATCCGCCTCTCCTCAATGCTCACCACATCTCCTCATTGCTTACCACATCTAGGTTCTGCTGGGATTGGAACTGGAATGTCCCGAAGCAAGGATGTGGGTGCCCCTTGTGCAGCAGACTCGTCAAAGTCTCCAGGGAGATAAGTGGAAGTGATGATGCTGCAGTAGGACTTCAGAGGCCGACTGATGAAGGGATATTCACTAGAAGGTGATCCCAAGCCCGGGAGTCTCTTTGAGGTCCTAATTTCCAGTGGTCAGCTTGGTCTTCAATATATATGTTACATGAATTGCATTACACATTACGTACACATACATATCTACAGATTCACAACATATATGTGAAGTAAGTTAATGTTTCCTGTCTCCACATCACCATAGCCTCATTCTGTCAGGACTTTAGTGCCAGGACAACAGGAACATCTAAATCGGCTCAGCATAAACCCGCCTGCCTGATGACACGGAGTACTGCTGGGCAGCTGAGAAGACCGCCGCCGCAGGGGAGACCTGGCCATTGCCACAACACCTAAATACCGCAGGTGGGCAGACCATGTTCAGCTTGATGGAGTACAGCCATGATCTAAATCAGGCCCTAAGTCTATGTTTTGGAAGTCAAAAATCTCCAGTGGGATGAAGCTGGAGGCTGTATCCTACAAGAGTTCCATGAGGCCAGGTAGCTCTATGGTGAAGAGCCTCTGAACAGGATTTGCTGCTGCAGAGAAGAACGCAGTGGGAGCTACGGCGAAGTCAGGCTGTCCATTTAGGCGCCTAGATGAGCATGTTGGTCCTGGTCTCCTATTGGTTCAAGATCCAGTTTTGGTCTAAAATTTCCAAAATGCCAAGTTTTAGAGCTCATCTATATGGGCAAGTTTAACACACCACTAAGGTTCCAGAATTGGAGGGGCACCACTGGGGGAGTTAGGAGTCACTCAAGTTGGGTCCAGGTGCTGATCTAAGATAGATTAAGCCTTTTCTGTTCCAAAGGCTCTGATAAGGAGGTTAGCAGCCTAGCCCTCGGAGTCACTCTGGTAGTCCTGGGTTTAAGATGTGGTACAGGGCTCTATCAGCAAAGCAGACCTCTGAGGGTTCAAGGCAGGCTTCAATCAGAAAGGCAATCCTATGTGATGCAGCATAGCAGTTTTCTAAAGTACACAACAGTTTACAGCATTGAGTAGTTCTCTGAGAGTCTTTCCACAGGTCAAAAGGGTGAACTGAAGTGTGGTCCCTATGAATTTATAATGGTGATTTCTTTAAAGTAGGGGAAGTTTCTTGAAATTTCCTGCATCCTCTGCCCTGTCTCTAATCTAGATTCATGAGCATAGCAGCGGTGCCGAGTCCTATGTGTGAAGGCAGAGTACATCATTTTCAGCGATGGCCCACCCAGGAACAACTATCTCTCTATTGTGTAACTGTCTGGGAGGAATAAACAGAGTTCAACTTGCAATTACATCAAGTCATGCGAGCCAGGAAAAGGCTTCAGGTACCAAAATGCCAACTTTCTAAAAGTGTCATTTTCAAACTTGTGACTTAAAATTTGACTTTGTCATTAAAGCGGTTTTTGAATTACATTTCTCAGACAAAAAACATGAATATTTACTTGTTCCCAATCAATAGTTAGCACTGACTAAATGTAATAAGGAAACCCAATTCTATCCAGTGGGAGGAGCTGGCGTTATAGTTATGCAAAATGAATGTGGGACATTTTCATTAACAGGGCATGTAAAACTAAAAAGTACAAACCTTCAACTGCAATGCACCCTGGCATATGGGCTACCTAGGGCTTTGCTTAGTGGTGCCTTCTAATTATTAGAAAGGAAGTTTGAGGTGTGGCAAGGGGCTTATAAGTAAATTGAATATGCCAATCAAGTGTAACCCAATTTTACCATGTTTTCAGGGAGTAAGCACAAACACTTTAGCACTGATTAGAAGCCCTAATACCAGCAAAACCGGATTAAGGAAAATAGGAGAGTAAAGGCAAAAGATGTGGGAGTGACCCTGAAGAGAGGGCCAAATCCAACACGTATACAGCGAAAAAACGCACATGCATCTTCCGGACCTCACCTAAGTTTGTTGTCTTTTTTTAAACTATGGATTGATAGAAAGTAACTTAAACATGTTTATTTTAAGCCATGCACATTGTTAGCTGCAGTTTAAAGAAAATACAATTTTTATTCTCACTACCCCATAGTAAGCATGTAATATGAAAGGACATACAGGTTAACATATGTAATATGTTCCTATTTTGGTATCTAGGTGAGGATAAAGATATGGAGGAATCAGACAGGGCCAGGTTCACAAAGGGTCTCCTCAATCATGGCGGAGGTCCCCAGTTGTGGGGGAGTCTTCACAATCAGAGCGGAATATCCGCAATAAGAATTTTCATTGCGGAGATTCTGTCCTCAGTGCTGAGACTCTCCCACGACTGCAGATCTTTTGTCACAAGTGGGGAGGCCCTTGTGAATCAGATTCTCTGTTTTCCACCTTGGGATTTATAATGTCACCAGTACCCCTCAAAAGCAGATTTGGACCATATTATATAGTTACGCATATCCTCTCAATAAATGTACACATAATGGCGGCAGCAAAAGCACTTCTGCATGAATCGATTAGGTCTGGCCTAATAAAAAGCCTTTATTCACTAATAACATGTGTGTCATTCTATGAATCTCCAAGAAGGTTTCCGATTTGTGTTTAGTATAATACCATTTGTGCAGATCCATCAATGGGTAGCCAAAAAAAAAGGGGTGGTCGAAATAATGACATTCCCCATTTTAAATCCCATGGAGAGAACAGCTAGATGGAATTACACAAAACAAGCTTTAAAGTCAAACTTTATTAAAGGAAATGCCTTTGCTTAGTTTTATGTTAATCTATTCTGTTTTTTTGGGGGAAATTCACATAGTGATTGCGCCAACACCCTCGCCCCGATCAAAACCCATTCCAACAGTCACACCAACAAGACTACCAACTGATTCTCTGCGGACCTCCAGACCTCCAAGCAAAACGGCCGAAAGCTGGAGAAGAAATGACACCAGGAACAGACACCCTAGAACCAAGCAGCCCACAATAATGCTATGCACTAACATCACCACCTCATCAGATCTGCCAAAAGGAACTCCTTCAAGGACTGCCTCGACAACAAAGCACACAACAGCAAAGAGCTCTTCAACATTGTGAAGGAACTCTCCAACCCCAGCTCCAGCACCAACGACATCCTACCTTCGCAAGACCTGTGCAACTCCCTGGCCTCCTTCTTCCACCACAAGATTGCAGACATCCACAACAGCTTCGAAAACCAGTCTACCACGGCAGCCAACGACACCATAGACCCCATGGCAACCACCCATGGCGACTCCCTATTCACCTGGACCAACATCAACGATGACGACACCATCAAAATCAGGAGCACCACCCACTCCGGCTCCCCATAAGACCTGTGCCCTCACCACATCTTCAACAAATCCAGTGCCACCATCGCACCCTCATCGCACCCTATCTCCACAATGCCATCAACAACTCCATTGAGACAGCGACCTTCCCGGAAAGCTGAAGCACGCAGACATCAACGCCCTGCTCAAGAAACACAAAGCAGACCCCGAGGACCTCAAGAACTTCTGGCCCATCTTCCTGCTCTCGTTCCCGGCGAAGGTCATCGAGAAAACTGTCAACAAACAGCTGACCCGCTACCTCAAGGAGAACAACATCCCGGACCCATCCCAGTTTGGGTTCTGCAGCAACTACAGCACCAAAACTGCCCTCATCGCCACCACCGATTAAATCAGGGCCCTGCTGGACAATGGCGAGACCGCAACCCTCATCCTCCTGGACCTATCAGCCGCTTTCGACACAGTCTGCCACAGCACCCTATGCACTCGCCTCCACGACGCAGGAATCCGATGCAAAGAACTGGACTGGACCACCTCCTTCCTCCCCGGCAGAACGCAGTGCTTCCACCTCTCCCCCTTCCGATCCGAAGCCACCAAGATAATCTACAAAAATAACAGTTGATGGACAGAATGCAGAACAATGTCATACATTCACCCCAGTACAGAGATCTGGGCCTAAATCCATCGTTTTTTTGCACTCCACACCACCCCAGTTTAGACATGGGCACATGCAAATCAGACTTGACCCTGTGCCTCATGGGAACAGTCCAGCCAGAACTGCCAAGCCATTCTTTCCTGGACCGGAATCAAGTATCCTAGGACCAGTTTCTGGCTATCAGCCGTCTTCAGCCAGGATAGCTTGACTCCAGTGGTGTGGAGAGCATGCGACTCACGTCTGAGCATACCCATCCCACTCGGGGTGACAAATGCAAAAATAACAGTTGATGGACAGAATGCAGAACAATGTCATATATTCACCCCAGTACAGAGATCTGGGCCTAAATCCATCGTTTTTTTGCACTCCACACCACCCCAGTTCAGACATGGCCATATGCAAATCAGCCTTGACCCTCTGCCTCATGGGAACAGTCCAGCCCTAACTACCAAGCCATGTCTTTCCTGGACCGGAATCCAGCATCCTAGGACCGGTTTCTGGCTATCAGCTGTCTTCAGCCAGAATAGCTTAACTACAATGGTGTGGAGAGCATGGGACTCACATCTGAGTATACCCATCTTACTCGGAGTGACAAATGCAAAAATAACAGTTGATGGACAGAATGAAGAACAATGTCATACTTTCACCCCAGTACAGAGATCTGGGCCTAAATCCATCGTTGTTTTGCACTCCACACCACCCCAGTTCAGACATGGCCATATGCAAATCAGCCTTGACCCTGTGCCTCATGGGAACAGTCCAGCCCGAACTGCCAAGCCATGTCTTTCCTGGACCGGAATCAAGCATCCTAGGACCGGTTTCTGGTTATCAGCCGTCTTCGGCCAGGATAGCTTGAATCCAGTGGTGTTTAGAGCATGGGACTCACGTCTGAGCATACCCATTCCACTCGGGGTGACAAATGCAAAAATAACAGTTGATGGACTGAATGCAGAACAATCTCATACATTCACCCCAGTACAGAGATCTGGGCCTAAATCCATCGTTTTTTGCACTCCACACCACCCCAGTTCAGACATGGCCATATGCAAATCAGCCCTGACCCTGTGCCTCATGGGAACAGTCCAGCCCGAACTGCCAAGCTATGTCTTTCCTGGACTGGAATCAAGCATCCTAGGACCGGTTTCTGGCTATCAGCCATCTTTAGCCAGGATAGCTTGACTCCAGTGGTGTGGAAAGCATGGGACTCACGTCTGAGCATTCCCATTCCACTCGGGTTGACAAATGCAAAAATAACAGTTGATGGACAGAATGCAGAACAATGTCATACATTCACCCCAGTACAGAGATCTGGGCCTAAATCCATCATTTTTTTGCACTCCACACCACCCCAGTTCAGACATGGCCATATGCAAATCAGCATTGACCCTGTACCTCAATGGAACAGTCCAGCCCGAACTGCCTAGCTATGTCTTTCCTGGACTGGAATCAAGCATCCTAGGACCGGTTTCTGGCTATCAGCCGTCTTCAGCCAGGATAGCATGACTCCAGTGGTGTGGAGAGCATGCGACTCACGTCTGAGCATACCCATCCCACTCGGGGTGACAAATGCAAAAATAATAGTTGATGGACAGAATGCAGAACAATGTCATATATTCACCCCAGTACAGAGATCTGGGCCTAAATCCATCGTTTTTTTGCACTCCACACCACCCCAGTTCAGACATGGCCATATGCAAATCAGCCTTGACCCTCTGCCTCATGGGAACAGTCCAGCCCTAACTACCAAGCCATGCCAAGCCATGTCTTTCCTGGACCGGAATCAAGCATCAAGCATCAAGTTGTTTTTGTACCAAGATAATCTACGTCGTACCACAAGGTTCCTCCCTCAGCCCGATGTTGTTTAACATCTACATGACCTCGCTCGCCCATGTCGCCAGACTGCACAACCTCAACATCATCTCTTATGCTGACAACACTCTGATCCTCTCGCTCACCAAGGACCCTCACACTGCCATAACCATCCTTTACAAATGGATGAAGAACAGCCGTCTAAAGCTGAACTCGGTCAAGACGGAGCTCCTCATCCTCAGCTCCACACCCTCTGCCTAGGACAACTCCTGGTGGCTGACCGCCCTGGGAGCAGCACCAACACCCACGACCATGCGCGCAACCTGGGATTCATCCTCGATTCAACACTCTCCATGACCAAGCAAGTCAATGCCATCTCATCCTCCTGTTTCAACACCCTCAGCATGATCCAAAGTATTTACAGGTGGATCCCCACCGACACTAAAAGAACGGTCACCTAGGCCCTCGTCAGCAGCAGCCTGGACTATGGAAACGCCCTCTACGAGGGAGCCCTGGCAAACTGCTGAAACCACTACAACGCATAGAGGACGCCTCTGCATGCCTGATCCTTGACATCCTTCGCCACAGCCACATCACACCCCACCTGTGAGACCTGCACTGGCTTCCCATCAAGAAGAGGATCCCCTTCAAGCTCCTCACCAACACACACAAAGCACTCTACAACACCGGACCAGCATACCTCAACAAATGACTCACCTTCTACACCCTGAACTGCCAGCTCCGCTCTGCTGACCTCGCCCTCGCCACCATCCCCCACATCCAGAGAACGACCACCGACAGCAGATCATTCTCCCACCTCGCCACCATGCACTGGTACACCCTCCCCATCCTCCTACGGCAGACCGAAGACCTACTTACCTTCCTTCAGGAGGCTACTCAAGACGTGGCTGTTCGAGCAGTAGCAGCAGCCCTCCTCCCCCCACAGCGCCTGGAGACCCTCATGGGTGAGTAGCACGCTTTACAAGTGTCTTGATTGATTGAATGATTGATTGATTGATTAGCGAGAAGGTGGTGTATGACCAACCCTATCTTTTTGGCTGCTATCGGGGCCCAAAGTTATTCTCTGTTATTAAAGTAAGGAAAATGCTGTTTTTGCCTATCAGGTACAAGGACTCCTAAGATAGGTTTGTGGTGCCCAAAGGGTCCAACCTGAGGCACACTAGACTATGGTGTTGGTCTGAAAAGCCTAAGCAAATGTCACTTCAATCTCATTGGAATTGCTGCAGGATATGTGGATGCAGCACAGAATCGAAAACCCTTAGAAAAAGCAACACTTAAACATGCAACATCAAATAGCATCATGTACTCCACCCAATAGGAAATATTTCTTTCTTAGTTCTCTTCTACATTGTGTTAAGGGTAATGTGATGTGTAACCTCATCTGTAAGATAATCATGACGTTTGTAACTTTAGCTGTAATGTTGGTAATACAATTTGATGATAGAGGGCAAAATTAAAAAGGAGGGAAAACATATTTTAAAGCGAAAAAACTTCATAGATCTACACAGCATTTGGAAGACAGTTTGCAAGTTTAACTTTTTATATTTTGTGTTTCTTAGAACATTCATCAAGGGAGGCATGGTTATAGTGGGATCAGGAATAAAACATGTTATTTTTATAATAATGTTTGCATCTTTTGACAAACCTGTCTAAATTCATCATTAACTTATATGTTGTATGCAGGTCTGTTACGAGGAGCCAAACTTAAAAGGAGGTTGATAGGCCTTGGGTTTTTGGTCAGTAGCGATAGTCACTCTGTCCAAGCAGGGACCGCAATCATAGTCATGGTAAGTAAGAAACGCACTTTAAATTAGTGTGTGGTCACTCTCTGGTTTCTTGGCATAGAGCAGTTCGGTTTAAATTAAGAGGCAATGTGTAAAGTATTTGTGTAACACTTCAAATAGTAACACAGTGAAAACACAGCAAAAAATACCAAATACCTGTTTAGAAAAATAGCTCATATTTTTATGAGTAGAACAGGACAAAAATGACGAAGATTCTGATATGTAGAAATCAACATATGACTTTTTAAAGAGTAAGCTGTTCTGTAGTGCTTAGAAATAATCTAGACGCACTTGAATGGGTCAAATCCAAATGTTTAGCCCCACTTTGATAAAGCACCTAAATATGATGTTCCTGTCCCCACACATAGGATGTCACAAACCCACGTAGTGAGTCTGGAACCAAGACAGGGAAGGAGGAACTGTGCACACTTCAAATCCCCCCTTTTGAAGTCCCCCCCACTTCAAAGACACCATGGGGTATGAGAAGTAGACTTCTTATCTCCACCCACCCAACTCAGTACACTTCTAGGCCTATGGATATTCTGCCAGGAAGAAGGACTTCTGCACTGCTACAAGGGCAGTCACCTTTCTGGAATGCTGCTCTGGAAGACCTTCATTCTTGCTGTGCTGATCTGCTTCCTGCGTACCTCCTTTCCAGGGTGAAAAGGACTCAATCCACATAACTTGACCCTAAATCTCAGAGTGACTCAACAGGCTTGTCTGCTTGTCTCTTGTTTGGAAGCATCATGGACATCAAATACTTCCACCCATCCTGGAACAGCACATGGACTCTGCTATCTGTGAGGTGTGCCCTGCCAAGTGGTTCCAATCCAGTCCTGGGCCTGTGGAAGTTGGTATAAAGTGATGCATCAGCCAAAATCTATGCATCAACACTGTTGTGCCAGTCAGAACCTGTACATTTCTATCTATGCTGATGCAAAACCGATGCTGTGGGGATTGGAGACATCGCATCACAGACAGCACAGTGCATTGACTGCTTTTGTGACACATCTCTGACTTTGTGCAGCTCAGAGCTGACGCATCACCAACTTCCCAAGAATCACTGGTGACACATTGCCTCCACTGCTCCTCGCACCACACTTGATGTTGGTGAAAACAATGTACTTTTTAGTGGTCAAAAGCTGGCCCCTGTATCCGACCCACACTCCATTGCAGAATGTCACAAACTTTCAGAATTGATTGAGGCTTACACAAGCAAATAGCTACGGTTGACTCGTTATGCTTTTTACCACTACGTCTAGGTCGTGTTTTGTTAATTAAATTATGCTCTATGTGTTTAACCTATTTGTGAGGCAATAAGAGATGGAAAAATATATCTGGTACCCACTGGAACTTGACAAGTTTCAGAATGTGCTGCGCTGCATAAAAGTCTCGTCTTTACCTTAGCTCTGAGGATATTCTATGTGAATGAAATGCTTTAGATACAAAAATTGTATGAATTGAGAATAGATATTTGTTTCCAAGTAGAATCATTGGATCATCTTGCAATATGTTCTTTTCCCATTGAGAAGATTTGAAACCTCATCCTTGTTTCATGTTTTCAATCTATTTAGTGAATAATTGCAGTACATAGGAGTTCAGAGAATGAATGTGTGATCTTAATTTTTGCTATTATTGCGGCTATTCCATATTAACTCATGCACCCATATGTATTGAGGAATGTTTTGATCAGTTTTGGTAACAGTGATGTGTGCAGTTTTCCTTTTGTGCCTTGTTCCAATATGTAAATATGTTGCTTTGCACAGTTGCCATTTCTTTTGAGATGCAAACCCAGTGCAAAGTGTTAGTAAATCTGGGCCTGTATGTGATGCTGGCGGTGGACACATGGAATGTAGGTTGCCTGCGGCAAATCCCTACTGCATAACACAAGAGGCTCTAAAAGGAGAGAGAGAGGGGAGAATCCAAAGGGTGAAATCCATTCGTCTGGAGCCGCAGTGAAGCGTCACTTAACGGAAGGCAGCAGTGAATTGCTGAGAAAAGGTCTGTGGAGTAGAAGGAAGGGGACAAGGATGGGAGTAACTGACAGGGTCTTTCTTTTTCTCCTACACTGGCCCCTTTTAGTGCCTCCAGGTAACTCCCTTACCGCCTATCCAGCTATTTTTCCTCCTTGCTTTATCCCCCCTCCCTTTTCTGGGCTTCACTCCATCTGATTATCCCTCCCTTTCCCCCTGAATCTATAGAGCACTCTTCAAGACATGTAACCATCATCCTGATGATGACCTCAAGTTAAAGAGGTCAAAACGTCATCGACTCTACAACGCCATACACGGCAATCAAAGAGTCATTCGCCAATAATGAAATTACATTGTCTCCTAATCACATGTGTCACTGCGCCGTTTATTAACTGCAACTCTCCCAGTGCACATTTGGTTGTTATGGTTACTGCAATTTAGTTGTATTTTGTACTTCTAAATAACAACCCATCCACCCTTACTTGGTCTCCCTCACACCTTTCTGTGCTAGTTGATTGATTCACAATTTGTATACAGTCCCTTTGCATGATATACCAGTTGTGTTATTGTTATAATACTTACCCGGTCTCAGCTGGGATAACGGGTTAACTCCTATTTATGTTTACGTTCACACAGTTGTGGCACACTATTTTGCATTAAGCTAGTCTAATGCACATTTTCTGTTTGTTTTCCTTCCTAGGTGGCGTCAGGAGCAGCTTATTGGCCCATCCTGATATTCTTTGTGGGTACTTACTTTTAAATTCTTTGATTCATGTGCACTTCATTACCTTTTTACCATTCTGGTCCATAACGACCTTTCTGGCAACAGAGGCGCGGAACATGTTGACCTATTTTACCTGGGCACAGTGTGCCTACTGGGACTACACCATATTCATGTTTTTTTTACGAGCCAAGGGTTTTGCTACAGCTAACATCTCTTTTTGAGATTTCCCTGTCAGTTTTAACCACCATGCACGCACTTTTTTAATTCCCACACAGGACCCACACCCCACACATCCACATGCACCATTCGGTGATATTAAAAGATCTCTGATACATTGACCCATTGGGGGACCCATAGGGTATTGCAGTACCAGGTCGACGAGAAGTAAATGCCTGATTATAAAGCATGACACCTTTTGGGGTGTGTGAGGGCAACAGGAGATAATACTTGCTCTTTCCCCTTACCAGTGGGTCCATTCAACTTAGGAGTCTGTCGTTCTCTTTCTCCTTTTCTTTTTAGAGGCGCACGAGTGACTTTTTGCACCCCGCCTCAGGAACAGTGTCCTCTTTTTGGTTTTAAAGTATTACATATGGAGCATGGACACTGGACCATATTTGGCTCTTAGGTCCCCCCTCTTTTTGCTGTTGATACAATACTATTCATCCTGCCATAAAACACTCACTCTGTTTATGTGAACTCAGACAAAAACAAGTTTCAAATTACAATAATACAGTCATACCCCTCCTCGCACTCGCAGAGGCAAAGAATTCACCTTGAACCCAGGCAGAACCATTGAGGGGGATTAGACATAGACCAAATCCTGTAACGCCCAACCTGTAGGGGTAGGAGGAGTGCTACCAAGTAGAAGGCAATCGTAAACCCTTCTCCACCTTTGTTACACTTAGGTGGGTGCAGGGGAAAATGAATTAGGAGACCGAAGTATTTTGTAAATTAATGAAAATATAGTGGCAAATGTATCAGATATTCACTCAATGCAAATTGCCACTCTGCTGCACTGTGCTATGTGAAAATGAAAGGGAGGTAATGTGCTGTATTTACCAATATATGAAATATTCCTGCTCTCTGCCTGCACTGGTGCACAAACTGCTGCTGAGCACCAACAGAGACATGCTTGCACCTTGCTGGAAAGATGCCTGTGTTGTAGGTAGGAAAGGTATATCTTCCTGTACACAAACTATCTACTGTGGCTTTTTCATCGTTCTATATGTCCTGAAGGATGGCAAAATATAGGAACAAAACAAGAAGAAATAAGCGAATTTCTCTGTGTTACTTCTCCCCTGGGAAGGCATAGCATTTTTAAGCATTCCTGTGTCTACCACTAATGCTAATTCTGGGAATGCACCCAAATCTATGGGTGGATGCGTAAGAACACAAATTGGTGGACCCATGGAACACCTCCCTGAGGCAGAGCAATGCAAGGCAGTGCCTTGTGCTGCCTTGCTTTACTTCACATTCATCAAGCCAAGCAGTGCCAAGCAGGGTGGTCTTGTGTGACCTGCTAAATATCATTCTAGGCTTGGTGTTGTCCTTGCAAGGCAAAGCCATGATAAATGAGCCCAACAGTGTGCCTTTTTTTGATATAACAAGCTTTAAGGAAGGACAGAGTCAGTTAGGCAGACCTACCAAACTATGGGATGATAAAATTACAAAAAAAAGACTGCACAGGAAGGAAGGCTTATTTGTAGGACTAAGGTAACAACAAGGGAATTGGGGCTGAGAGCTAAACAGAGAGGAAAAGAGACTTCCCAGGGTTTGTAGATGTCACTGTAGACTGCAGTGATGAGGGAACTGAGGCACAAAGAAAAGGAGATCAAAAGTGAAGAACCTACTCCAGGAAAATAGCAGTGTCAGAGAGGGGATAAGAGATGAGAAATCTGTCACTACAAGACACAGCTCTAGAAAGAAGAAAATACTGCTCAAAGAAGGCCGAGCAGAAATTCATAGCGGCTCCAAAACCTCTTTAGCTGTGTGCCCCACCAGCATCTTGCTGCTGCTCCCTGTGCCGAACTGAATAATGCTGAGTGTCATTTAGAGGTTACACATGTGATCCTGTCAGAATAAAAAACGCCTGATGTGATGAGAGAAAGAAACAGAAAGCATGACATTTTAATGCACATGTGATTACAATTAAATTTGCTTGGAAGACCAGGCTAGACAGTAAGATTTGGTTCCTCTCTTTGATGTTTGCACTCCACCATCCTTTGTGACTGAAGCATGTACCAAGGTAAAAAGTATGTAAGTCAGCCAAAAATACTTTATTCGGTTTATATTAAAACCATAAAAGCATGCTAAAAAATATGTATACCACAGAATTATAAAACCATAAATTACATATAAAGAATATTAACTATATACACAAATGTTAAGTACACAATACATATAGTCAATTCATTTGGGGTAAATTTCATAAAACCACATTACAGGGTTAAGGCATCCATAAATTCAATTAATTCAGATTGGCGCATTGGGACCGGTCATATATAGCTTATCTTTTCTGTTAATTCTAACGGCCGCAGTAAGGAAACTGGCAACATTAAACAATTTGCACACATTTGATAATAACTGCAAGTAAAGAAGAGCTGGCTTAACTTGCAGGTAGCCTTTGTTTGCTAGAATTGGAAGGATAAAACGCTTCCGGATTTCAATAAAGTGCTCACAGACGAAAATAAAGTGTGTTGTGTCCTGTGCAGAAAAATAATCGCAGGAACAAACCCCCAGATCTTTCACTCTCCTCCAGCCTGGTGAATCTGCAAGGAGGAAATGAACTAGGTTCAGCCTGAATCTAACCAGTAGGAATTGATGATTGGGGTTTGTGACAATGACCAAGCATGGTTCAATAGTCAAAGTAGTTTTCCACAATACAGGAAGGTGGAAACCCTAGACAATGCGTTCCCCTCGCAGTGAGAGGTTTTAGCCCTTTTGGTTTTACAACCAATTGTCATTATGTAGGACTTTGAGAAGTTGACACCAAGGTCTAGGGATTTCATGAAGGTCGCAAAGGAATTTAAAAGTAGTTGTAACCCCACTGCAGTTTGTGCTAAAAGAGCGGCATCATCCCCATAAAGGAGTGCCGGGATCAGAAGTTTCCCAACACGTGGAATATCTTTACACGCTTCGCATAGTACAGAGTTTAAATTAATAATATAAAGGGTAAAAAGTAAGGGGGCCAAAATGCACCCCTGCCTGACACCGTTGGTAATACGTATTCCTCCAGTATAACTACCCATCAGGAAATAAACAATATTTTTGTAAACGCCTAATTTCTGGAGCATGACCCAAAATCTGGAGCTATTCACTCGGTCAAAGGCCAAGGAAAGGTCCATAAATGCTAGAAAGAGTGCTCCCTTCTTGGCAACTGTATATTTCCCAATCAGTAGGTGTAAATTGAGGCATTGATCTGACGTGCCGCTGCACTTTCTGATACCATATTGCAGATCTGAAAGGGTTTTTGTTTCCTCAAGCCATCCCGTGAGTTGACTGAGCACCACCCTACCGAGCACCTTGACTGCGGAATCAATGAGGGAGATTGGGCGATAACAAGTAGGATCCCCTCTATTGCCTTTTTTAAAAATAGGTACTATTACGGACTCTGACCACGTGTTAGGTAGGCCCGATTTACAGGCCTTGTTAAAGACATTATACAATATTTTCGACCAAGTCTTAATATCAGATTTAAAAAGATCAGCCGGCACACCATTCGCTCCCGGGGCCTTATTACTCGTCATCTGTTTACTTGCCTCTGACACCTCTAACACTGAAAACGATAATGTATACGCCTCAGTTTTTAAATCGGGATTGGCACAAATGTCTTCCCTGTCCAGGATACCACAGTCAAGCTGATTATTGAGAGACTCATGAAAGAAAGGCGTATTAATAACTTCCCAAAATTAGCGCTATTTTTGATGACGTCAGTGGATAATAACTCATTCCAGGCCTCCTTTCTGATCTCCTTTTTCCGGTTTATAAGGGCCAATTTATAGGTTTTCCTAAGTGCAGCTATTGTTGGCTTATCTGATTAATTCGATTTAAGAACAGCCAACAATTTATGGTGGGCTACTGAACAATTGTGGTCAAACCATCTCACCCCTACTGTGTCCTGACCTTTACATAGCTGTTTTAGAACCGAGATGATCTGGGTACAGATTTTAGTATAAGCCACCAAGACATCCTCATCCCCATTACCTTCATTCATGCAGATAGACATCTCCTGGCCAGTCATGGTCAGCAGATTGGCATGGAAATCCTGGGGTACCACCCGACACCATTTTATTTTACGAGCTTGGTCTGTGGGCCGAATGTCTAAATTGCCATCCATTCTATTAGTTTTTCCTAGTTTCTTTAGGTCATCCACCAAGGTCAGAATAACAGGATTATAGTCAATAAATGTAGACCAAGATACAGTACACCCACTTACCCTATCAATCATTACAGCACTAATGAAAATGTAATCAATAATTGATCCAATGCCATTGCTCTTAAAGGTTGGAACTGTCGAGCCCCCATTAGTTGACTTTGGATAAATCAGATCATATTCTGCCACCAGTTCCTCCAAATAGAGTCCCTGTGATGAATGTTTAAAATGGGTATCTTCTTGGTCAACCGGTCCTAAACTATCCCAAACATGGCAATTTTCAATACAACAATGTACATTAAAATCAACCAAAACAATAACGAATATGATTTAGTATTTATCTCGCTATATGATTCGAGAAAATGATATAGACTGTATAAATGTTCATTATTAAAAGTTCTTTCAAAGGAATTTTAAAAATGTACAATAAGCCAGTTGCCAGCCTCAATGGACACAATTTGTACTGCCAAACAATTGGGTGAACCTGTTTCCAGTTTGGTATGGGTATCAGCAATTTTCAAGGAAATCAGTGTCAATAAACCACCCTTCGCCCTCCCCATAGAAGAAGCTGTTGCAGGTGACCAATATGTTGTTTAGCCATCCAAATTAAACAGGTTTTTGTTGTCCCAAGTTTCCTGTAACCCAATAATGTCGGATTCAGTTAGACAAGCCCTCAACCTAGCATCGTCAGACTTATTTTTTAACCCTGCAACATTTCAGCTGAGTATCTTTGTCTCTGCATGAATTTCCATGATGGGGATACCTGACACTAATATTTCCTCATTAGTGAACGACCCACTATTTATAATGGTCTTCGGTGGTACTGAGGGGACCAGTCAATCAATATCTTCTAAACTTGTGAGTGTCTCAAATCTGTTATGGGTAGGAACAGTAAACTCATAGGTGTTCTCTATATTTGCTCGACCCTACCGCTTATAGTTGGTGATGTGTTTCGGTAGAAGAACCCTAGGGGTAGAATGCTAATACCAACTCCACTTAAGTTCCTAGTTCCAGTCATCTCTAAAATCAATTTGACAATTTGTGGGGATCCAAGGTTTAATATTACGCAGTCGCCTCTACTAGATTTAACGGAATCCCCTATCCAGGCAATCCTGCGCGTCATTTTAAATTCTCTAAATAAACAAATGCTGTGCCCTGTTAAATTATCCAAATGATGGAGGGCTTTGTTCCTAAAGGAGGTCCAATGTTCCTCCATTCCAGATTGCAATAGGGGTACATTAGACAAGATGACGGTGTAAGGAGTGGCTGCTGGGGGTAAATTAAACTGATTAGCTCTATTTTGTTGATGATATACTCCCTGGTTGACTCCTAAATATGGAACCTTTGCCTCTCATTGCCATGTGGTACAGATGTATTGCCTCTCAGTACTAGAGAGGCTTGAATACCAGTGTTGCAGCCTCTACCAGGCACCCCTGGTGGCTCGTTTGGCAGTAACTGGTCCCCCAGTCGGATTAGTCGACCCATTTGGCCCTCCTCCAACCGGAATGCATTGAGGCAAGAGTAACTGGTTCTCAATTTTACTCAACCTACAGTATATTTCTGTAAGTTTAGTGGAAATAGGTTTAAGTAGAGACAGTAATTTTTGTTCAAGTTTTGCTACTATTCGTTCTTCCAGGTCACATTGCACCTGCCTAAGGGAACCTTGTGGATTAACACTTGTTGGACTAGGTATGCTCAACAACCTCTTGTACACAACCTTTCGGTCCGCGAGGACCTCTGGTTTTTGGCACCTTACTCGCCTGATGTAAGGTAGCTGGAATGACACCTGCCTTCCTTTTTTTCGCTATGGTACTGACGGTAACAGCATCCCCCCCTTTTTCTGCATGAACTAATCCTTGCTGGCAGGTTAAAATTTTAGAAGGAGAGGGTTGATTAGGGACAGAAGTCTCAACCACATAGGTGAGTCATTTAACACTGCAACCGGTGATACAATTGCTGGTTGATGGATCTGAGCCTTATGCACATTCAATATTTTTCCTGTTTGCACTGTGACTGATGTTTGCATTGAGCCCAGTGGAGGGGCTCCAACAGGGACCCAATTAAGATCTAACGACAACCTCTATTGGGTCAACTCTATTTCATGGATTAGTACCGATTCAGCCCTGGGAAGGAAGGCATCAAGAGTGCCCACCACCTCTGATCCCCCAGTCCCCTTACAATGACCCTTGTTCATTCTTAACAATTTATTTTGGTCACAAATATTAAAAAGAGGATACAACACTATTTAGAGTTCAGATTTAGATACACTGACCCAAGTCCTTTGGAAACGCGATGCGATGGTTTTGATGAAAGGGAGGTGGCCCAGCCCAGCCTCTTTCGGCCGCTGAAGGGTACGGACAGGCCCGCCCTTGGCCCGGGCTTGGTGCGGGCACGCCCATGCCTTGGGAGGCGCGCGTTGATTTAAGCGCCTCAGGGCGCTTGGCTGTAACGTCCTCGCTGTGCGCGACCCCTGGGTGCACTGAGTAGTGTGGTCCAAAGCCGCCTCGCACAACGAAGGTGGCGGCACTTCAGGGCAGCTCAGCCGGTCCTGTGGCAACGCTACAATGCCCCCAGCAACAGAAAGCAACAACAGGTAAGGGCAGGCAGAAAAGAGAAGAGTTCCAATTAACTGTATTGGCCACTCGCAAACTCAACACTGGTATTTCTCTTTGTTTACAATTATGTTTCATCTACTTTGTGATGTAAAGAAATAGATACTTTAAACTACTTATGCAGCTTCTTGGAGAAACGCTGCACACATGGCTGTCATTTGTGTGCCATCTTGTCTCATTTGGGAGCCCTTCTTATAGGACCTTTTTGAAGGGATGCTCTGAATTTCCCAAGCTGCTTAGCTGACGCTAACCCATCCTATTCCAAGATTTGGCTTCTGGTATACCGGTACTTTGAATTCCCCCATCCCCCACTTGCATCATTGCTTGTGCAGTGAGTACCCACCGCTCCTTCAGCACCATCACTCTAGTCTTGTGCAGAACTCTTTTCCTGGACCAACGTTGTCTAGACATGGAGAGCAGAATGTATCAGACGCCGCTTAATGTATGGCAGTTTTGTTTTACCTGGCTCACATTTCTTTTTCATCTTCCCAAATAAGTCAGCTTGAATTGATCACTGTTTTCTTGAAACATACGGGGATTTTGCAGTCGCAAGATCTTTCAAATACAAGCATGTAAATCTAGTTTTACCAAAACACATTTTTGGTGTGCTTTTATTATAACAACTGTAGTGCTAGCCAAAATATGTTCCTTGCTTTCAAAGTGTGTAGATCGTATGGACTGCTGTTGCAATTTCGAAAACAATGTCTTCTTTTAAGAAAGAAGATGGGGTGAGGGAGTCCTATCTTGAACAATCAGAGTCTGGCGGGATTGAGAGCCTTTCCTCTGTCAGAAGAAGATGCCTTCATTTTCTGTGCTCCTTAGGATCCCCGGTGGAGCGATAAATCCCACTGTGCACAGCCGTCCAGGCCTACAGCTTAGAGGGAATTAGGCCATAACCATGAAACAAGGTGTTAAGTTGGTGCAAGGTGACAACATTATATTGAACAGTCACACTGGTTATTAATGTGGTTGTTTTACTATGCTCAGTCATTTCTACATGCAAAGTGCGAGGCAGGAAATAGTGTTTTCTCGTGTCAATTTATCGGTGCTGTTGTAATACATTAGCACAGTTGCTCTGAATAACAAAGGCCATATTACTTTTCCCATGTTTATGCACCTTGAGGAGTATAGCTTCAACAATCTCTTCTCTTTTAGAATGCAGAGGTTGTTTTTTCTAATATTCAACATACTTAACTATGTATTGATCTTTTCTTTTTACTGCACACAATGAGTACACATCCTGTATTTTCCTGCTTGGAAAATACATTTTTCTCAAGATAATTACTTTAAAATTAGCAATTATTGTAAGCAACAAAAAAAAAGTTAACATGTGTAATATGTTATCTTAGGGTCAGGTGACATTAAAAACACACTTATACTTTGTCATCCTGTTTTAATATGTTGGCACAAACTCCGGATGACAACAGTGGTTAACATTGCAGGTTTTATGCATATGGGATCTTTCACTTTCTCTCATTTTCTCTCTGGGTTCAATAAACACATAACCTTCCGATTTTTTTTCTATTACATTGTTGCCCTGGACCCAAGTCTTACATACCCGGCGCACTTATGCCTTTGTTCGCTATGCCACTGAATTCAATTAGCCTTGATGATGAGGGGTGATACTCCAAACCAAGTCCCAGGGTACTTATTTTCTGGACCAGGGAGGACCTGGCTTGGCAGTTCGGGTCGGACTGTTCCCAAGGAGAGCATGGTCAAGATTGATTTGCATGTGGCCTGGTCTAAATTGAAGTGGCATGTTGAGTAAAAAACAATGAATTTGATTTATTTATTTGGGTCATTTGTAAAGTGCACAAATCATCCCCAAGGGGATCTCTCGGCGCCTGAGAAAGACAGGCAGTCATTAATGAGCAGATTAGAAATGCCAGGTATTTGAATAGGAGTGAATGTTTGGAAATGTTGGGCATTCTGTCTATCATCTTTTTTTTGTTGCACCAGTAGACCAGCAGCACCTATTGGGCCATCCACTTAAGTAGCACTTTAAAACATGTGCCAGGTCTGCCAGTGCAGCCTAAATGCAATTTTAAACTGACATGGCAATTTGGGATTAAAGCCCTCTTATGAATCCTTAAACTCCTGTTTTATTACATTTTTACATATAGGCAACCCTTAAATTAGGGTAGGGTGCAGAGAAACATTTAAGTTTTACTTGCCATCATAGTGAAAAACTCCTAAATTAGTTTTTTATTACTGTGAGGGCAACCGCTCACTTAGGATTACATTTTGATTTCCTTATTACATTTATTAGCTGTAATTCCCAATGATGAGCAAGTGGCTACCTCATGTTTGGTGACTTTGGAATTGTAGGGAAGAGCCCTATTTTAATGGTAAAGTCAGGTTTTTTTTCACAATTATAAAAATGACCCTTTTATAAAGTCAGCCTTAAGCCTTGTGTGCCTATAGTCTAGCCTGGGTTACATGGCTGGGTATAATCACAGTTAGAATTTGTAAATTCCTCCCAGACAGTCACACTATAGAGGAATTAGGAGTGCCTAAATAAGCCATCTAGTGACAAGATGGGGTAGAGCTGAGCACTGCCCCAGATGCAACTGAATAGCCTATGTTCTGCCGTCACATAAAGGGCCAAATGACCCTCCACTGTTGTTTCAGCCACCTTGGAGCCAGGGCAAGGGAGGTAGGGAATTCCATGTACTTCAAAGGCACCATCGAGACAGTTCAACCACCTTCCCGACCAAGTGTTGCAGCGTATAAATGTGGGGCCTCAGACACTAACTATTGAGCACACTTCCGGACCTGTGGAAACTTGGCCAGGATGTAGGACTGCTTGCCTGGATTGCTGCAATTTTCACCCGAGTGTGCTGGGTATACTCAGACGTGAGTCCCAGGCTCTCCACACCACTGGAGTCAAGCTATCCAGGCTGATGAAGGCTGATAGCCAGAAACCGGTCCTTGGATGCTTGATTCCGGTCTGGGAAAGACATGGCTTGGTAGTTCGGACTGGACTGTTCCCATGAGGCACAGGGTCAGAGCTGATTTGGATATCGCCAGTGTCTAACCCAGGGTGGTGTGGAGTGCAAAAAAAACGATGGATTTAGTCCCAGATACTTGTACTGGGGTGAATGTATGACATTGTTCTACATTCTGTCCATCTACTGTGTTTTTTGCAATTTTCACCCCGAGTGTGCTGGGTATACTCATACGTGAGTGCCAGTCTCCCCACACCACTGGAGTCAAGCTATTCAGGCTGATGAAGGCTGATAGCCAGAAACCGGTCCTTGGATGCTTGATTCCAGTCTGGGAAAGACATGGCAGACATGGCTTGGTAGTTCGGACTGGACTGTTCCCATGAGGCACAGGGTCAGAGCTGATTTGCATATAGCCAGTGTCTAACCCAGGGTGGTGTGGAGTGCAAAAAAACGATGGATTTATGCCCAGATCCTTGTACTTGGGTGAATGTATGACATTGTTCTACATTCTGTCCATCAACTGTGTTTTTTGCATCTGGGGTAAAGGCTGGAATGGGACATAGCTAACATTATACTGTGCATTCTTGTCTTTATCCTGCTCTTGTGCAAGGGTGCCTGCACTATAAGCAGGATTGTGTTGTGTAAGAAGGCATACCTCCCTGCACAAAAACAATCCGGAGAGGTATTTTCCTCTTCTTATATGTGCTGCAAAATACAGCACACATAGATAGAGGAAATAACAAGGAGAAATAAAAATATTTGTCCTTGTTGTGGCTCAGATGGAGAGGCATATCATTTTCACCAGTGTTGGAAAATCTGGGACTGCACCTAAATTCACATGTGGGTGCATGGGAACACCCACGCTCCACCAATGGAACACCTCCCTGGGGCAGAGTAAGGCAACACAGTCAATTGTGCTACATTGTGAACCTCTTGATTTATCAAACTATACAAGACAAGGCCATTCAAGGTGGCTGTGCATCGCATGATAAATCAATCTTTGCAGTTGTGTTGTTTGTTGCATATACATAGATATATCTATTTCTATATTTATAGATATAGATGATCTATTTCAATATTTATAAAGATAGCTGTATATAAATAGCTATCTATATTCATCTATCTATCTATCTATCTATCTATCTATCTATCTATCTATCTATCTATCTATCTATCTATCTATCTATCTATCTATCTATCTATCTATCTATCTATATATTCACTGAAAAAAACATGGGTTTCAGGAATGTTATGGTTAGTTACACATTTTACTCTTACAAAACTAGAGGAATTCAGCCTTTATAGTTAGTTGAGTTAACTATACCCTGTGCCCTCCCAATGCACTGCTGCTGATGATGATGATGATGTCACATATTATATCACTCATGACATGGTCAGTGACATCACTCATGACATCTTCATTGACATCACTAATGACATCTTCCAGTGGCTGTGTGTTTCTGCAAAATTTAAATATGTTTTACATTTATATATATGCCGTGGTGTATTGAAGAATGAGTGGGTGCATCAGTGCATGTATGGATGATTTAGTAGGTGTCCGTTATTGACCTGCTGCCTTTGCAGCTGACATTGCCACGCCTGTATTCAGGGAGGAACACAAGCCCCAAGCTGCAACGTGGGTCTCTGACCAGACACGTCATCGTCAGCCCCCGGAGGAGCTTATAACGTGGACAGGGCCCCGGCAGCACAGGAGCCTGTTATTGACCTGCTGCCTTTGCTGCAGACACTGCCATGCCTGTCATCAGCCACACAGCAGGGAGGAGCATGGACCACAAGTCCCACGCTGCAACATGGGTCTCAGACCAGACACGTCATCGCCAGCACCCGGAGGCGCTTATAACGCAGACAGGGCCCCCGTAGCGCGGTAGCCCGTTATTGACCTGCTGCCTTTGCCACCGACACTGCCACGCCAATAATCAGCCACACAGCAGGGAGGGGCAAGGACCACAAGCGCCATGCTGCAACACGGGTCTCAGACACAACACGTCATCACCAGCACCCGGAGGCACTTATAACGCGGACTGGGACCCCACGGCATGGGAGCCCGTTGTTGACCTGCTGCCTTTGCCTCCAACACTGCCATGCCTGCCATCAGCCACACAGCAGGGAGGGGTGAGGACCACATGCCCCATGCTGCAACGCAGGTCTCAGACCCGACACGTCATCGCTAGCGCCCGGGGGCCCTTATAGCTTGGACAGGGCCCCCGCCGATCGGGATGCATGCGGGCCTGCCCGGGCCAAGGGCCGCCTCGTCCGCACCCGTCAGGGGCCGGAAGAGGCTGGGATGGGCCATCCCCTAACTCCACCAGAACCTTCAAACACTTGCATTACTGCCCGGATACTTACCCCCAACAAGAGGGGGTGAGGTGCGGACAAACCTAAGGTGCTTATTTGTAGTCTTTTGTCTTACTACTGTGGGGTGGAGACTGCAGCACAGCCTGGACATTTATTCCCTGGAAAAACATAGAGGACTTGGGAAGAACACTCCTAGTTTTCTTAAGGCTTTGGACTGTACGGATTGTCCTGTTGGTATTGGGTGAGGCCACCCGGTCACCTGTTCACCTAGCTGGATGAGCAGGAGGAAGGCGAAGGATTCCCTAGTGGGGGGGAATGTAAAGGGGACATTAGTTGCATTTTTACTGAGGGAAGAGTCTTTATTAGTGCATGAGATCCAGTTGGCCCTGAGAAGACTTTCATTGGACTCAATTGTGTTGCAGAAGAGGTCATCAATGGGGGGGCCTAGCTATGTCCAGGTCACCTAATGTTGGAAACCTAGCAGTCCAAGATATTGTAAATGGTGATCATATTGTAAATAGCCCGAACGCCACCGCTGCAGTATCACAAGTAACGGGATCATCAACGCAAACAACTAAGGGCCAGATGTAGGTAATTCCCGATTACCGATTCTTAAATACCAAATCATACCGATTCAGTATTTAAGAACTGGCAATCGGGATGTAGCTATGTTTACCGATTCAATTACCGAATCGGTATTTACCGATTCGGTAATTGACATTGATTCCTATGGGCCTTGAGGCCCATAGGAATCATTGTCAATTACCGAATCAGTAAATACTGATTCGGTAAAATTACCGAATTTACAAGGGGGAAAGGGTGTAACTTTGACACCCTGTTGCACCCCTGATTCTGGCTTGTGTGCAATGTGAACCCATTCCGATCAACACTCATAGAGCCACCAGACTCAATTCTAGAGCCATTGTTGAAAATAACCTCACTATAATCTCCATCATAGCCAAATCCATCACAGTATCCACCCAGCCATGGCTAAACTGTATCCTTCTAAACTGCAGGTCCACTTCTAGACACGCAGCTGATATAGCTGACCATATCTAAGAATAAGAATAATTCTTTATTGCTCAGTTAGTTAAAACCATTGCAATCAGCATATTTACATGTAGATGAACTTAAAATAAAACTTTTGTCTAGTAAAATATGACTATCAAACATTTCAGTTAAATAAACTTTAAAATGTTCTAAGAACTTACTTGAGCAAAAAATATATGTTGGAAGGCGATTAGGCTTTCGATTATCTAAATGCTAAGTCATTTTGTAAACAGGAAGAGAATAAAGAATAAAAGGCAAGCTTGCGGACTCCCTGCAGCCTTTACAGATTCTTTGGGGTTCGTAATCCATCCGTGGTAATTGTGGCTTGAGTTTGTGGTAGCGGCTTGATGGGGCGGTAGTCGGAGTTAAATGTTGTGTGGGTTAGTGTCTTCCGGGCTCTCCCTTCTGTCGTTCTGCTTCTTACCAGCTTTTTCCAGGAATTTTACCAGATGACTTGCTAATTGGATGTTTTTTCCATCAAAGCATGCTTTGACTGCCTGCCGGCATGTCCTTATTCCCAGTTTCTTTAGGGTTGGCTTTAGATGTTGTTGGCGCTCCTTGTCCAGACCTTTGCAGATGCATATTAAGTGAAGGATGTCCTCTTTTGTGTCCCCACATAATCGGCAACTTGATGGCATTTGTGGCCGTTTCCACGGGGGAAGGTGGATTTGAGATGGGAGGATGCCCAGCCTTAGTTGTATAAATTTCTCCTTTGTAGACCGTGTAAAACCGGCTCCTAAGTAGCTTTGGCATGAGCTGCTGGTGTAGTTTTGGATGACGATCCAGCCGTGTGCCCTTTTCGTTAATGCAGCTTTGTCCTCTATTAGAGACATGGTCCTTACAGATTTATTTGCTAGTTGTTTGAACAAATTATGTGAGATGTTGCTCTTCCAGGCTTCTTGTAGCTCCAAAGTTTCTATGGAGTGCTTTAGATAAGTTGCGGCAGCACTCGTGTTTCTCCCTGATAGCTCGTTCCAGAGATGATAATCCATGGATGAGGCATCGGCTCCTCGTATTTTGTGCCAACTTTTGGCATAGACCCCCATTCTTTCTGTTACTTGATTTCTCAGGCCAAATTCGAGTCTTTTCTGTGCTTGTGAAGTGTATTTGGGCAGATTAAATACCATTCGCATTGCCCTGGCTATTGTTTTGTTCAGTATCTGTGCGTCCCTTCCTCGGAGGCATTCACTTCCATAGGTGATAGCCGTTGTTATTTTTGCTTAGATTATTTGTAGGAGTGGAGTGAAACTGCGGCCAGATACTTTCTTTTTAAGGTTTCTCAGTGCAGCTGATATTGTGGTACCTCTCCTTGATATTGCTTCCTTCTGAGGGAGGAATGTCCCTTTTCTGTCAACAATTACACCCAGGTATTTGTACTCGTCCACGGTTTCCACTGTTAGGCCTCCCATTTGCCAGAGAAATTTAGATGTGGCCGGCTTCTCATTTACTCTCATGGCTTTTGTTTTGGAGAGGTTTATGCTGAGGCCGTTCGTGGCTGCATGGGTGTATGTTGTGTTGATTAGGTGTTGTAGCCCTATCGGCGTCCTGCTAATGAGCACGATGTCATCGGCGTACATCAAGTTTGAGACTATAAGTCCTCCTAGTTTTGGGGTGTGAGGATTGCATTAGTCTAAAGATCCGACATAAAAATATTGAAGAGGGTCAGGGCTAGAACTCACCCTTGTTTGAGGGCCTTGGTCGTCTGTACTTTTCTTGACAGGCAGTCTCCTGAGCCTAGCTTGATTTGTACCCATGTGTCCGTGTGTAATAGCACCAGTTGTGATAGTAAAGTTGTCGGCATTTTCCTGTTGGCAAGCTTCTCCCATAGTAAGTTTCTGTTGATGTTATCGAAAGCGGAAGTGAAGTCAATGAAGCATATATAGAGGGGTGAACTGGCGAGTTTGGCGGATTCAATTAGCGGAGTTAGGGCCAGAATGTTTGTCATTGTTCCTAGTTTTTTCCGAAAGCCTGTTTGGGTGATGGGGATTACTGCATTTTCATTTACCCATTCTGTGAGCTCCTCTAGTAATAGGCCAGCATAGTATTTGGCCTCATTGTCAATTAGAGCAACAAGTCTATAATTTTTTGGTTCATTTTTGCTGCCTTTCCTATGAATGGGAGCTATTATTGAGCCTTTCCATGAGTCGGGAATCGTTCCCGTTTCGGAAATCTGTTTGAATAGTGGCAATAGGGCTGCTGCCCAATATTCCGGATTTCGTTTGTACAAAATGGGAGGAATTCCATTGGGGCCTGGCGCCCCCTCTGTCTTCCCTTTTGCTATCCTGCTTATGATTTGTTTTTCTGAGAAGCACTTTGATGTTGACTCTGTTTGTTGTATGCAGTCTGAGGTTTTTCTATTGAGTTCTGATGACTTTTTGGCAGAGTTATTTGTTGTTGTATTGAAATGGAGCCATAAAAATTCAGACCAGGCTTCTTCGGTGATGTCTGAGTTTATGCTGGGTTTTCTGGTATCCTGGAGGTCATTCACTGTCTTCCAGAATCTTCCACTGGTGTCAATTCCTTTTGCATCATGGAGCAGCTTTGCCCATAGGTCATCCTCTGCCTCCCTTTTCAGGTTTCATATTTATTTCTTCTTGATGGATTTTTGTTTTTGCAGTTCCTTTTGGACTTCTTTGTTCGGGCCTTCTCGGTGTAGTTGCCTCAGTAGTTTGTTGATGTTTTCCTTATGAATCTTTAAATTGATGTTCCGTTTTATTTTCTTGTCTTCCTCTTCCTTGTTGCGAGATCTCTTTTTGGAACTTGGTTGGTTTTGATTTTCCAAGTTTTTAAGGGCTGTTTTTGAGCTTGTTTGGGCAGTTCCAAGGCTGCTGGTGAATGATTCCCATCGGCTTGGATTATCTGTCCAGGACTCTATGCTTTTTTCCAACAGTTTTTTCGCTTCTTTTTCGAAACCTTCTAAGTTGTGCGTTTTGCATTTTATCCTTTTTTGTATAACCAAGTATGATAATCCCACACTAGCTACTGGTAAGGTGGCCGCGGCCCCGTAGGTGTCAAGAGTGATCTCTTACGGTAGGTGGTCGCTGGCTGCGGTTGTTCCTATTCGAAAATCCAGAATTTTGCCAAACAGTTGTAGAGATGAGAATGTGAGGTCTATTGTGGAGCTTGCCATTGTGTTGTGAAAAGTGTCTGCTGATGGGATGTCGTTTATGATACGGCCGTTTAGAGCTACAAGGTTAAGATGTTCTAAATCTTTCAGGCTGTCTCTTGACAATCTGCTTTTTTTTCCCCATTTGCTGGTCACCTGTTGGGGGATTCCCCATATGTTAAAATGTTCTTCTAGGAGTGAGTCCCTTAGCTGGGGCCCGCCTAAGTACATATTAAAGTCCCCTGTTAGTAAGAGGTTGGTTGTTGACTCCTCTGACAGTATCTTTGTTACTTCTGCAATTAGTAGTGTAATCCCGGCTTTTTTTTCCCGGGGGTGAACATATACATCTAGCAGTATTAGCTTTTGATTTTGATCTTTTCCCCCTAGTTCCAGCTCTATTGTTTTTATGCTGTTGTTACCTGACTGTGTGGCGTCTTTACCCTTTATTTCATTTATGCTCTTTATTGGAGTGTATCTTGTTTGGCCACCTTTTGAATGGCCATATTTAGCATTTCTTGAAGCTGGTGTGTGGTGTGCTTTAAAGCCCTGTATTTGGTACGGCTCATCCGACCAGGTCTCTTGAAGGGCAATTATGTCAAAATTCTGGAGGTATAGTAGAAGCTGAGCGTCGTCTGCTTTATTTCCTAAGCTGTTTATGTTCCAGGAACAAATTCTTAATTGATGGTTTTCTGGATTGTTTTGTTGCGAGCTTTGTCATTACTTCTCAGGCCTTGTATTGATGGTCCTTGCTACCCAATACCAATCCTCATCTCGGATTGGTCCTTGGGCTTTCCTTGCGCTCAGTGGGTATATATCTGTCTGGGAGACTGAAATGCTTCTGGCCCCTTTCAGGACGCTTGCGCTTTTCTCTGAATTTTGTTTGTTTTCGAAGCAGTCGAGTCTCTCATTTTGTGCTTGGCTTAGTGGTTCTGGTTATCCTGTTTTTTCCTGTATTTTTAATCCCCCATGTTTTAAAACGTTGTTCAGACTCCATGATTCTTTCAGTTATTTCCTGCTTAGCCCATATGGTTTTGGTTACCTCTTGTTCGGACAGGTGACTGTGGCGTTCACACTCCACAGATTCAAGGTTGTTTGTTTTTATGTCCTTCAAGTTGCTAATGGTGGACAGTAAGTGTAGTATGTTACCTCTGTTGAGCTGTTGAGTATATCCCCTCTGCCTCTTGACCTGTACTCCGTGATGAACAGAATTGTGCCTTTTTCAACTTCCTTCTGCTTGTGGCCCCGTTGCATATGTTCTTCAATGTCTGGTTTAATCAGTGTCTGCTCGGCTCTTTTTGAAAGTGATTGCTTTTCGTCTCGGGCTTCTATGGGCTCCTTGTCTTCTTCCTGCATTAGGCCTTGTAACTCAGGGGTTCCCTTAGTGACTGCTAGTGAAGCTCCCGACCTTGCTGTAATGTTTGTCCTCTCTGTTTCATTTGTGGGCTTGCTTTTATCTCGACTGAATTCTGTTTGACCGTTATTGGTTGTGTTTCTGCCTTTGTGGTTGGCGTTTTGACTTAATGAGATTTGTTTAGTTTCTGTAGCCGGTGAGGTTGTTATGGTCGCTGTTTGCCTGTCTGTATCTGCTTCCTGATCCCTTTCCGATGTTAGGTTTACCACTTTGAAAAAAGCTTTTAGGTTGCTTGTCTTTTTTCCTCCTTTTTTTTTCTGTTTTCGACCTTGTTTGTTTATATCCCTGAGTTTTTCAGGGCTTTCTATCCCCGAGCTCTTGTTTCGAGGGCTGTTATAGTTCGTGGTCCCTGCGCATCACTAAGCTGTGTGTTCTTTTGTTTTCCAGCTAACCTTTTGTTGTGATTCTGCAGGTGTTTGTGTTACTTTCCATGCCACCTCGGAATAAGTTTCAACTTTGTTTTTCCCTGAGGTATTCTGGCATGTTGGACCGCCCCTGCTCGAGTTTTGTGCCTTCTGCCCTTTCTTGGTTCCCAGTGAGAGTCCAATCGATGAGAGTTTGTCCATTATTGTGTAGCAGGCGCAGCTTGGCTGCTCTATTTTTGTATCAGCTTGTACTCTTTTGATCATGTCGTTCATGTCTGCAAGCTTGTTGTCGATGTTTGCTACATGTATCGCTAGAAAATTTAGAAGGGAAAGTTGCATATCCATTTTGTCCGAGTGATACTGCATGGCTTTTATTGATAGCTGTAGGGTGTTTAGCAAGGATGACCATAGTATTTCTGGTCCATTAGAAGACTCTTCTGTAATTGGGATTTTAACAGGAACTTGTTGACTATCCTCCACCTGTGGGATAACTGGGGAGTAAGATGCTACTAGCCTCTCCCACTCCTCTGTTGTGAGCTGGCCGGTGTTCTCTAATTTGGAGATATCTGTTTGATCGAGCTCGGTTTTTTCTGTCTCTTCCGGTTCTTCTTTTTCTTCATTTTTTGGTGATATTCCTGGTTCTCTTCCGACATCCTCTTGTGAGTGTTTTTGATGTTGCGGGTGCTCATGGGCCTGGTTAGTGGTAATATTAGTTGCTTGTTTACTAGTGATGGGTTCTGTATTTGCTTTTGACTGATCCTGTATTTTGTAGTCCATTTTTGTTGGCTTTGTTGGAAATGGTGATTCCGATTTTCTGGGCGTGAGTTGTTTTCTATTGTTTAGGGCTCTTGATAATTTTGCCCCTTCTCTATTGCTGTTATTAGTGGTTGTGACGTTGGCAGGATAGCTATCCTTGGCTCAAGGGGATAGCCCCTTTCCTCCTTGTAGCTGTTGTGGGCGCTATGGATTTCGCTTTGTCCGTCCTTGCCTGTGCAAATCAAATCTGCTTGGGTTGAGCTTTCCTTGGTTGAGTGTGTTCCCCTTTTGCCCTTGGCGTTACTCTCCCTCTTCCTTTCTTGGTCTTCCTCCCAGCCGTCACCAGTGTCTCTCTCTGTCCCCGGTTTTTCTTGTCTTATGTTCTCGCTTGTTTCACCTCCTGGGTTGATGGCAGTTATTTGGGTAGATCCCGCAGGTTCCAATGGGGAGGGAAGGCCCTTGAGATCGCTGATTGAAGAGCTTAAGAACGACCCAGGATCTTTCAGGAAAGAAAAGATTGAGTACTTTTTTGGTTGGTTGCCCTTATGTGCGAGTTTGCTGAGTGTATCTGCCTTGTCGTCCTCGCACGACTGATTTTCTAGTGTTGCTAGCTCCTGTTCCTGCAGGTGTATTATTTCGTCCAGTGGCTTGGACTTACTGTTCCCACGCCTTCTAGTCTGGGCGTTGTTGGTTGCTTTCCTGACTTTTCCGGACCTCATCCCGCTGTCAGAAGTTTGCTGGTTTGCAGTTGAGGTTAGTGCCTCTCAAGTGGTTGCTTCCTGTTTATCTACTTGGTTGCCCTCCCAGTTGGTAGATGTGCTGATCTGAATTTTTTTTTTCTATTTATTTGTGTATTTATTTATTTATTTATTTATTTATTTTTCTGTTTCCTTGTCTTCCTGGTGTTCCACTGTGGGTTATGTTACTGTGGATCTGGTTGGGGGCGTGGTTTGGACGCCGATCGGGATGGCGGCGTGAGCTTGCAGCTCCGCGCAGGGTCCCGCAATTTCTCCTGAAAACCGCGCCCAGGGCATCCCCTGGTCGGCGCAACTTGACTGCGGAGTGTTGGGGAACCTCTGGTGAACGGAGGAGCCCTCATCGGGGTCCGTTAGCCCCACGGAGACCGAGTCAGACGACGTTCGAGGTGTTGCCTGGAGTGTGAAGAAAATGGTGGCGGCGAGGGTCGATGCTCTCTGAACCGAAACTGAGCAGATTTGGCATCGGCTAACGGGGTGGCCCGCCTGTGCGAGATCGGAGTTGCAGGATCTGCTGGCACAGACCTGGGGAGTGGGGGAGATTGGTGGTCACCGTTGGATTGGATCACTGGGGATCGCGCTCATCTCTACTTCCCCCCCCCCCCACCCCCCTCCACCCCGGATCTGGCGACAGTGGGAAGGACGGAGCTAGAACTTTTGATCCCTGGCGCGACGGGTATAGCAGAGGCTCCCTATCACGTTCGCTGCTGCGGCGCACGTCCCCTGGATAGAGATTGTTGGGACCTGGTGAGGTCCGGCCTGCCCGTGTAGCTGCGACAGAGACACCTAAGATGGCGGCTGAGAATTGAGCGGCCATCACGGGGCAGAGCCGGGAGGATTCGGCCGCGCTATCCCAGGTTGGCGAGGCCGCCCCGCCGATGATGGATCAGGAGCAGAGACTGAATCGGCGCCTGGATGCTATTCTAGAAGCCATCACCTCGACTAAGGAGGCATTGCAGCAGGACATTGCGCAGGTCGCCACGGGGCTGGGGCTCCTGAGAGCGGATCATGCTAAATTGGCGGACAAGGTTAAGGACCATGAACAGCTGTTGTTGGACCTGAAACCAGCGGTGGTGGCCGCGGAACATAAGATAACGGATATTTTGGCCCGGCTGGACTCGTTGGAGCGGAGAGCGGAGGATGCTGAAAGCCGTAATAGGCGGAACAACGTGCGGGTCGTCGTCCTGCCGGAAAGAATTGAGGGGGAGGATGCGGTGGCCTACATGGAGGACTGGTTCTGGACAGTGGTGGCACCGGAGGGTCTTACTCCCTTCTTTACGTTGGAGCGGGCGCACAGGGTGTCTGCTCGCCCGCCAGCGCTTGGCCGCCCCCCCAGACTGATGGTGGTAAAGCTCCTTCATTACAAAGATCGGGACCTCCTCATCCAGAAAGCTCGGGCCTCGGGCCCGTATGAGGTGGAGAACAGCCGGGTCACGATCTTCCGGGACTATACTCAGGCGGTCCAGAAGAATAGGGCATCCTTCTTGGCCGTGAAAAAGGAGCTGCGGGAGGAGGGCATCCAATATTCATTGCTCTTCCCGGCCAAGCTGCGGATAATCCTGGATGGGATAACTCATTTTTTCCAAACTCCGGATGAAGTGTGGCTGTGGCTGGAATCATACCGAGCTGGTACGGACAGGAATAACAAGAGTCAACGTGCGAAGCCTAACCCGCCCAAGGTCCGGAAATCTCAGAGGATTCGCTCCCGCACCAAGCTTCAACGGGAGGAACGAGAGGCCCAAATGGCTGCGGACAAGAGAGGGGCGCTGGCAGCGACGGCGGCCCTTACGAGGTCACAGCGGGAGAGTGACTTGGCGGCAACGGATTCTGGAGAGGACGGTGGCAGGACTGGAGAGGACTTTTCGGAGGCGGAGAGCTTGAAGGGGCCGGTGGTCACCCCCCAAACGTCTGATGAGATTTTTCATGGCTGATTCTTCTATGGGACTTGGGACACTGTATCTGGTAGGGTGGCATCCTGTTGGCGCTGGGTGGGTCGCCTGGTAGGGTGCAGCATCAGTTGGCGGGATGGAAGGCGCGGGGTGCGGGCTCCGCCTGCCCGGGGTCGGCGGTAATTCACCCCCTCAGGGCCCTTAAGGCCTTCTGTGGTGGCGACCACAGGCTAGTCGGATGTGTGTGTTGTTTGAGGTTTGGATAGGGGCTCACACTGGGTTTGTAGGCTCTGTCATGGGGAGTGGGGTTTGGGGTGTTTTTCTTTTAGCTGGTTTGGGGGGGGCAACCGCTGTGATGTGGGCATGGAATGGTTATACTTGAACTGGATTGCTCAATGCTGGTATGGGGACTGCGAACTATGGTCAAACGTCGCAAAGTGCATGCTTATTTGGTGCGGCGGGTGGTTCAGGTTACCATGTTGAAGGAGACTCATCTCACGAAACAGGAATGCATTGCACTACAGAAGAGATGGCGGGGTCAGGTCTTTAGCACTACTTACTCCGCATTTGCTAGAGGGGTACTGATATGGGTGCGGGCAGGGATACCGTTCCAGGCGCTGAATCAGTTGGTGGATCCTGAGGGCAGATATGTGGCGGTGGAGGGGAGGTTGTATGGCCTGGAATGGTATTCAGCTGCATTTACGCTCCCAATGTTGATCAGGCCCGCTTCTTTGATGGTCTATCTGGCTCCTTGGCCTCTTTCTTAGCGGGGCCTCTGATACTGGGGGGGGGGCTTTAATTCAATCACAGATGTGGCCTTAGATAGATCCCACCCACCACTCGTTGATTCCCCTGTACGTAAGTTAGCCGCACACAGGAAGGATTGGCAGGAAAGATGGGGATTGCTGGATGTGTGGCGGGAACAGCACCGGGATAGTAGGGACTATTCCTTTTTTTAAGCCCTCCACGCCTTGCATGTGAGGATTGATTCGGTACTGTGCAGCGGGTCCTTAGCCCCATTGGTCTCCCATACGGAGTATCTGACCAGGACCATATCGGATCATAATCCTTTGCTGATGCATATCCAATGGCAGAGAGCGCAATCTGCGATTCCAACATGGCGGCTCCGGCCCGACACCCTGGAGGACTCGGTGTTCAGTGACGCAGTCCAGCGGGGCATAGATCAGTATTTTGGCGAGAATGAGGGGACATCTTCTTGTAGATCCACTGAATGGGACGCTATGAAAGTGGTGGTGAGAGGAGTATGCTTGGGGAGGTTCTCGAATGCTCGAACGTCGGTGTTGAGTGCGCTTGCCAGTGCGGAAGAGAAATTGAGGGACTTGGAGCGGCGTAGGCCAAACCGGCCGGATCTACAGACCCAGCTGCTGGAAGCTAAAGAGGTGGTGGCCACCGAAACAGAACGGTTACGGAGCTATGACTATAGACAATATGCCATAAGAGCTCATGATGAGAGGGACAAGGTGGGCACGTTACTGGCTAGACTAGGTCTTGAGCATCAAAAATGATATGGGGGAGACGGTCTACTCCCAAACGGCGGTACTGGAGTGCTTTAGAGCCTACTATGCTGAGTTGTATGAGAGTCAATTAGGAGTGGGGGCATGCAAAATAGCGGGATATCTAGAGTCAGTGCAGCTTCTGGTGCTTGATGACGACAATGCGAAGGTCTTGGGAGGTCCTGTCACGCTGGCCGAGATTCGGGCGGCCATTAAACACATGGCAAAGAATAAGACACCAGGGGTGGATGGTCTGCCCATAGAATTTTACCAAAAGTATGCTGATAGCTTGGCGCCCAGGCTATTGGTGGTATATGAGGAGGCTCACAGGTTAGGGAACCTGCCCGGATCGCTGAGGGAGGCATTGATAGTGCCGTTGCTAAAGCCCGGCAGGGAAGCGACTGATGTGAGGTCTTATAGACCCCTGTCCATGCTGACGGTGGACTATAAGATACTAAGCCGAATCTTGGCCACCAGGTTGGCCCCACACATGACCAGCCTGGTGCACAGGGACCAAGCGGGGTTTATCCCCACGAGGAATACGCCGTCTGATAGGGATACTGGACGGCACGGTGGAAACGGACGGCATCCAGGCGGTGCTGTCTGTGGACATTGAGAAGGCTTTTGATAGTTTAGAATGGGTTTATCTGGATGAAGTCCTAGTGAGGTTCGGCATAGGTGAAGGGTTCTGCAAATGGACGAAGGTGTTATATTCCTCGGCGACGGCGCGGGTACGACTGGGCAATCTGGTGTCAGCGGCTTATCCTGTTGGTAGGGGGACGAGACAGGGGTGCTCCCTCTCCCCCCTTTTGTTCGCACTGGCGATGGAACCACTAGCGGTACGAGCCAGGTCGGGAGACATGTACGCAGGGATTGCGAGAGGTGGCCAGTTGCACTACATATCATTGTACGCGGACGATTTACTACTGTATATGGAGGATACGGAACGGGCTCTGGAAGGAGCGGTGGAGATGCTGTCTGAGTTTGGCCGGTTATCGGGCCTCAGGGTCAATTGGACGAAGACGTGTGTCTTCCCGCTTAGAGCGACCACGCCCTGCCCCGCCCGTGATATAGGGGTGGTTTGGGAGCCATCTTGCTTTACTTATCTGGGAGTCCGTATTTACCATGAGGTCGCGGACTTATTAGAGGGCAATATTGGGCGGTGCGTACGGGCCCTGAGGGGTTGCATGTCTTTTTGGGCGTCCCTCCCCCTGTCGGTGGTGGGTAGGGTGGCTCTGCTGAAGATGGTGGCGCTTCCGCGACTCTTGTACTATTTTCGCACGTTGCCCATTTGAATTTCCCAGAGGGTCTTCAGGGATTTGCAGACGATGGTCATTGACTTCCTTTGGGGACACGGCCGCCGTCGAGTGGCACTTAATACGTTGCTCCGTCCTAAGCTTGAAGGGGGGATGGCCGTCCCAGACTTTGAGTTGTATTATTTGGCGGCGCAGCTTCAGGTTCTCACACAACATGTGGCTAGGGTGTATAGAGGACCGGAACATGACGAGAGCAGGGGATACAGCGCCATGTCCTGGCCTATATCATTATGCAGCAGAAACTGGACTTGCGAGGTCTTACTATGGAGGAGCGGACGCTCAGGTTGTGCTGGCAGAGGAGTTTGAGGAGGGCGAAGGCGGCCCGGCCGTATGCCCCGGAGATACCGATAGGCATGCTGACTGCGCTGCCGCATGGGGGCGACTGGTCTCCATTGTCGGAGTGGGAGGAGCTGGGACTGCAAGTGGTGGGGGACTTGTACGTTGATGGTACGTTGGTACCCTTCCGCACGCTACAAGAACAGTTTGGGCTGCCGGAGGGGAGCTTCCTCTTGCATGCGGCTGTGGTGCGGCCATGCAAAAGCATTGGAGAGAGGGGCTCATTGAACCGGGCACGACTATGGCTTGCCAATATGTAGTGATGGCCGCCGGCACCTTTAAGGCGGTGACCTGCCTCCATAATAGGATGTTGCATGAGGGGTTGGAACCGCTCCTAGGCCTGAAAGGGAAATGGGAGGTGAGCATAGGCAGGCCCATTCTAGACACTGTGTGGGGTCATATCCTTAAGCGTACGTGGAAGGGCACGAGGAATGCGCGCTTTCAGCAGGTGCACTTTTATGTTTTGCATAGGGCCTATTTGACGCCGGAGAAAATCAAACGATACTTTCAGGTACAGGAGGCGCGGTGTCCGAGGTGCATGGCGTTGGAGGCGGATCTCGATCATCTGTTATGGGGCTGCCCGAAACTGGAGGACTACTGGGAGGAGATTGGGGGACTCCTCAATGCAGTGACCGACAGGGAAGTGGAGTTTGATATGGCGGCGTGCTTGTTGCTCTGGTTCACACATACTAAAAACACTAAGGTGACAAGCAAATTTATTGACCTGGGGCTGATATTAGCGCAAAGGGAGATCACCTGGCACTGGAAGTCCAGGGAGGGGCCGTCGGTGAGGAGGTGGACGAACGAATTGCTGAGGTGGTCTGAATGCGAGAGTGTGCTCCGTATGAGACAAGCAGTCAAGCTTGACAACGAAAAGAGCCTGGAATCAGCACGGGCGTGGGAATTGATAGTGCAAGCTCTGCGTGACTCCCTGGTGGACGATGAGGATTGAATGGTTGAGGCATGAGGACACTGCGAGGCTTACGAGTATGGAGGCATATATATAGATGTGTAGCGGGACCCATACCGGAGATAGGGGCACGGCACACATCATTAGCGGTTGCTGGGGGGGAGGGAGTGGGTGTTGTTCTAGGGTTGTTGAGAGGAGGGTTAGACACCGGGATCCAGGTTGGGAACGGAGGTATTACTGGGCCGTGACCGCCTCCAAGGTCGTGGAGCAGGGACAGATAGTGGCACGGAGGCACATAGCTCTGTAGCGACAGGACCCTGCAGGGTCTGGGGGGCGGGATTGCAGTATCGCCATGAGACCGGGCTGCTAGCTTGTGATGGACGGTGTTGGGGTTGGGTTCAGGGTTGGTGGGGTAAAATGCAGATACATGAAAGGCTTTGGACCATTGTCCCTCAGGGATGCGCACTGTGATGTCTTACTGGCAATCTGGAACATTATGCTGCCCGGCCCGCGGGATACGGGCTGAATGGCTGTGTATACACTATTACTCGAACTATGCGGGGGACAACATGAGTGAGCTGGTTGATTTATTGAATGCAATGGTTTCTAATTCTGCAATAAAAAAAAAAAAAAAAAAAATGTTACTGTGGATCTGGTTTTACTGCTTTTACGTTACGTTGCCGTTATGCCATTTGCTGTATTGTTTGTTATATTATTCGCCCCCTTCGGGCAGCTTGTTGAGCTTGTTGGGGCTTTCACTGCCCTTTCTTTAATGCCTGGTTATAGAGGAGCCAGGTTGCCTTGCCCTGCCTTGACTTGACTTGGCTCCGCCTGCCGGCCCGCTCTCTCAAGGATCACGGACCACCACCACTGTCAGTTATGTTGACTCAATTTAAGGCATAAAAAGTATGGTGGGGTGTCCTTATTTTCCTGCCCTGAACAATGCTTTCTTTAGATATGATAAAATGAGTGTTCGTTATACCGTCACGCAGTGCCCACATTCACTGCTGCAATATAGGCTTCCAATACTCTAGTCACTCACAGGCACAGTGAGTTTCCCCCGTTACAGTTTTCCACATGGGGTCCTGGTCCTGGTCGTTGGAGGGGTAGCCTTCCCCTGTCCTGCTTGGGGATGACTGGCAGAGACTGGCCCTCCGGCGTCCTCTGGTGACCTCCTCTCTGTGTGTCCCTGCAATGCCTGCTGGATGATGTAGGCTACGCCTGCCTGGCCGTTTTCCTTGCAGCGGTGCTAAACTGCGAGGCAGACGACCCCCAGGGAAAGCAGGTGAGGTCAAAATGGAGTGGCTGGGTGAGTATGAGGTCCGGCACCTCGGAGGGGTCTCAAGTCCGGGGCTTTAGGTAATATGCCCCCCGCGGCTCGTGGCGCTCAGCTCCCTTGGCTCCTGCGACTTGTGGCTCTCTGCTCTCGCTGCTCCGTCAGCCTCTTGTACGCTCTGAGGCCCTAAGGGGAAGCAGGCAGAGCCGGGTCTAAGGCAAAGCAGGCAGAGCGGGAGGTCGCGGTCACGGCCGCAGGCAGGGAACCACGAACAAACTCACCTGCCCACGCTCACCGCTCGATTGCTCGCCGTTCGCCTCCCACCGCTCCTCTTGCTGCTCCGAGGCGCCAGGTGCCAGGTGCCAGATACCGCTTGGTTTGAAGCTCGGCTCAGCTCGGCTCAGGCTTTCGGGGTGGGGGTGAGGGCTTCCTTGCCTTACCCCGGCTCCTCTCGACCCCTCGCAGCCTCGCCTCAGCCGTGCTCCTTGCTCCTCGTTCCCTGCTCAGGATACTCACTGCTCACAGCTCATGCAGGAAGTGACAAATTTTTTCAAAACCTGGGGTTGAGTAGGCGTTCACATCATCACGAGCAAACCAGACATTACAATCTTAACAGAAACCTGGCTAAATAAAACATCTACTCCCATCATGGACATCTTGCTAACCCCTAACTACGACATAACCAGACTACACAGAACCGACAGGCCAGGCGGTGGGGTAGCCTGCATACACCAGATCAGCCTTACAGTGACCAACACTAACGCCCCTGCTATATCATCGTGCAAATACCTATGCTTAAACATCGACAAGAATAACAACAAATATGCTATTTACACATCTTCTACCATCCTCCGGGAGATAACCTCACTTTCATAGAACACTTCATGGACATTCTAGCTTCAAATGACAACCAACATGTTAAGCAAATTTATCTATTGGACTTTAACCTTCACTGGGATGACCAGAATGACCCAGGGGTAAACAGCCTCATAGCCTTCCTCACGGACCTCAATCTAACCCAAATATGTAACAGTGCGACACACGACAAGGGTGCAACCCTTGACCTAATAATCTCCAAAGCGGAGTCCACTCAGCTCGACTATATATATTCACCTGCGACTGGTCTGACCATCATGTCATTACATTCCAAATATTGGAAACCATTAAACGACTCCCTAGGCAACCCCAGAGAACTAATATCTGGAAGAGAAACGTGAAAAACGTCGGATCTTACCTTACAGCCTTAGCTAACTCTAACCCTCTCAGTCCCCAGGAAGACCTGGCTGATGTACAAGAACTGACTAATCACTACTTTCACTCCATGAACAACCTCCTCGACAATATTGCACTGTTGCAACTGAAAAGAACCTCCTCAAAAGACTCTAAACCATGGTACGGTGGGTGACTAAATGAAGACAGGCGCTCTCTTAGAGTAATTGAACGTTACTGGAGAGCTACACCTTCAACTGACCTCCTCAAACTTCTAAGAAAATCCAGAAACGCTTATTTTAGAAACATCAGAAAATCAAAAACTGATTTCTTCAGGTCCCAACTAGACCTAGACAAGAACCAACCCAAACAACTATTCAATCGTATCAAAGCACGAAACAAAAGCCTACCTAAAGCACTCAGTGCCAACCCTCTCTCTACTCCGAACTGTGATGAATTTTCTTCCTTCTTTGCCTCCAAAACAGAATCCATAAAATCAGATCTACTCAAGGACCTAATATCCATATCAGACTTGAAAGATAACTCATCACTGCCCCTAGCCGGTGCCCCAGATAATGACCTCCCTTTATTTAAACAAAAAAACAATGTATCCTGGTCCCACTTCAACACTTACAGTGAAGACACCGTTTTAAAGACGCTAAACTCACTGAAACCTTCCAATAACTTCATCAACCTGCTCTCGGCGAACTACATAAAAGACTTCATTCCTCTCTTACTACCCATCTGGATAAAGATCATTAATACATCCCTTCTCCAAGGATCCATTCCAGACATCCTGAAAACTGGGGAAGGTCTTGCCTATCCTAAATAAAACTTCAGCAGACCCTTCAGACCCTAATCTCTATTGTCCGATATCTAAAATCCCTATGTTAGCCAAACACCTGTAAAAATGTGTTAATATACAACTGAACAATCACACTGATCGATTCAACCTGCTGAACCAGTTTCAATCAGGCTTCAGAGCAGGTCACAGCAAAAATCAGCCATGACACATGTATTAGACGACGCTCTAAAAATCCTGGACCAAAATGAAGCATGTCTACTAATCCTACTCGACCTGTCATCAGCCTTTGACACCATCAAACACAACAACCTGCTGGATCTCCTGAAACACAGAATGGGTATGTCGGGAAATGTATTGAACAGGTTTGCCTCTTTCCTCCAAAACAGATCCCAAAGATTCAAGGTCAACCAATCCCTGTCCATTCCCTTTTCCGTTACACTGGGAGTTCCTCAAGGCTCCTCCCTCTCTCCCACCCTGTTCAAACTTTTCATGGAACCTCTTACTGATCTTCTCAGCCTCTCCAAGATTCCCTTCCACATGTTGACACCCAAATATACATCAAGATCACTTACTAGAAGACATCAAATCTCTCAACACCACAACTCAAAAAACCCAAACTTGCTGGCCGAAAACAATCTTAAACTGAACTCCCTCAAAACGGAATTCCTTCTAAGTGCTCCCCCTAACAAAACTAACACTATCCTAGACTGGATGAAGCACCTAACAGCTCTCAATGGACAACCGCTCATAGTCGACTCAGTGAAATTTCTTGGGGTAATGCTGGACAGCAACCTAAAAATGCAGAGACACATCAGCACCTCAACAAAAGGAGCCAACTTTCACCTAAAGACCCTGTGAAAACTGAAACCCTATCTGCCCGCCTATGATTTCAAACAAGCAGTTCAAGCCCTAGCTATCCCCCACATGGAATATGGAGCAGTAACCTTATGCGGCCTCCCATGGTCATCGACAGCCCCGCTTAGAGCCACGATCAACTCTGCTGAAAGACTCATCATAGGTTGTAAGAGAAACGCTCACATATCCCCTGACCTGAGAACCCTCAAATGGCTTCCGTTTGAAGCAAGAATTCATTTAAAAATCACTTGTATAACACACAAGGCCCTCTACCACACCACCCCACACTACCTAGCTCAGAAACTGGTACTCTCAGCGGGCAACAGAGCTTCCAGGAGTGCCAAGACTCTTCTCCTTCAACCTCAACGATTTGCAAAGAAAAAAATGTATAACCGGTCCTTATCTGGTATGGCTCCAAGAATATGGAACGCTCTACCCAGCGAAACAAGAATGAATCCTTCAACTGCCTTCTTCAAAAGAGAAGTGAAAGCTATCCTCATGGCTAAATGCACGTGAACTCTATCTCTATTCACTGTAATGTATTTTTCTTTTACTGTCTCTTGCGCTCATATTCGTCCTTCTGTTTAGTTTTTGTTGGCGCTAGCTTAGCACTGTCTTCTCTTGATCTGTAACTATGTTTGACGTACCCCATGGATCTTGGTGTTTACTGCCCTCTGCTTGACATGTAAAGCGCTCTGATACTCGTGACAGTCTTGTTCGCGCTATATAAAACTTTCAAAATAAATAAATAAATAAATAAGGGTTGCTTTGCCCTCAGAGTGACATAATGACATGAAACATGCTGGCAAAAATCAGATGGGAATAAGGGAGGGTGTAGATAAAGAGCTCCTGGTGGGGTCTAGGGATGGAAATGCCCTGAGTTTAAGAAGTGCTGTGCGAGATACCCGACACACGAGGGCGGGACCTGTAGACCAAAACCGGAGTCCGATTTGTAGGCTCGGAAAACACAGGGGGCATAGCTGGTAGAGCACTTCCACCACAGGATATTCTGTCCACCCAAGACTACTGCGTAAGGTGTACCACGGCTCTGCCGGTTCTAGACCTTCTGCCAGCAGCCTGCTCTTACACAATAGTCCTGACAGAGACAGAGAAGAAACCCCGCAATGCTGATTAATAAGGTGGCCCACTGGCTGAATAAAAATTGACATTTCAACATCACAAACCACAGGCATATATTAATGCCAAGATGGGTGACCTGGATTGGTTGTAGCAGGAATTGCTTCCCAGGAGATAATGTGATTTTAAATTTTAGGTTTCCAGGGTTGGTACAGGATCTCCTCACCCAGTGCAAAGGGCTCTTCCAGGCAGAGGGTGGCTTGACTATCAAAATATTACCACTGGGGTTCTTTTATAGGGATATAAGGGGAGCAAACATTAATGACAATCAGAGGAGGGACCAAGCAGGACGTGTCCGAGAGGGTCCCCCGATTCCGTTATTCAATCAGTATGTTCCTCTTGCAAACATCTCGGCTCTAGACGATATTGATTGATGCGATAGGAGCATCCCAGCCGGTGATGGCCACAGATTGGATGACGTTTCTCTCAATACAGGCATGGAAGGTACATCACTGCTACAGGCCAAGGTCCCTATGTTCCCGTTTATCTCAGGAGACTCCAGCGGCCCTGTTATTAAAGGGAATACCCGAGTAACCACTGTTCCCCCCAGGCCCACTAGTTGTCCGACACCAGACAGCCCAGACACCTTAGTCATGGTACTATTGAGATTATCTCATGGAACATAGCTAGGCTCTCATCTAAAATATTCAACACTCAATGGCTATCCTATATAAAGACTTTCCAGGTCATCTGCCTCCAGGAAACATGGGAGATGGACAGTAGCTCATTGTCCCTTGAGAGTTACAAAATGTGTTTTGTACCGGCTCGCAAGGGTGTTATGGGAAGAGAAAGGGGAGGCCACATTACATACGTGAATTTAAGGCTCAAGGGGAGGTGGGAAGATTTGGGTTGGGATTGTATGAGGGGTCACAAGGTAATTTTTATTAACTTTTATAATGCTGTTTTATTGGGTCAACCTACATTAAGACTGAAGGAATTGGAGAACAGGCTAGCAGAGATACATTACCAGGGGGAACGGGCGCACCAGTTGGTGTTACTCGGTGACTTTAACTGTCACCTGTGCCCAAACGTGAAATTCAGAAGAGGGGATTGGTCTTCTTGCCCACTGGGAGAGGGCCCGCATGTAGAGCTCACAATAGAGGGAAAGGAGCTAAATAAGGTGCTAGGAACCTATGCCCTCTCACATACCATGGACCTGATTAGTAGGGGAGAATTACCTTGTCCACCCAACCTTTAAAGGTAGAGGCTGTGACTCTTTTATTTATTTTATTTTTTTCCAACACTTTAAAGTGGGGGATTTTACGGTTAGAGATACAGTTAAGTATTTTTAGCGACCATAATTCATTGGTCATTACGCTCAGGGATCCAAATTTAACTAAGCACCCTGTTTGTATGGGGGAGAGTGGCATTTTAACAGCCACAGATCAAGGGAGGAGACTTAGACTTAGATGGTCTCAGGCAGATGGTGAATCCTTTTATAGAGCCTTATTGGTGGACAAACAACAGTATTTGTGGAAGTGCCTAACCCCAACAGTGGACGGGGCTGAACTGGTTATAGCCTTTGAAGGTGTCACTAAGCACATCAATAGTCTACCTAGGACTAAATCTGTCAAAAAAGGTAAGGAGGACCATAGGTAGTTCGATTGCGATTGCTCTTTGGACTAGAAAGAGCTAAAGCTAGCTGTAAAAGCAGTCCCTAAGGATAAGGCAAGGGTGCCCACATGTTAGGCACTCTACAAACAGGCAGTTAAGCGATGCAAAACCTCCTTGCAACAGCAGGCTTGGGAGAATCTGAGGGAAGCGGTTGAGTCTAAGAACATGGCTGCCTTTTGGAAGGTTATTAATGACCCCTGCTTCCAAGAGGCTAGCAACCCTAAGATAGCAAACCACATCCTGCCAGAATCCTGGTATGAGCACTTTAATGGCCTATACAATAATGCCATGACAGATGACCTATAAAAGCTGAGGAAGGAGGAGAGTCTGCGGGACATATAATATTCTCCTTGGGCGATATAAAGGTGGGCATTGAGGGTCTGACAAGGAATAAGGCTCCAGGGCCCGACGGGGTTCACTCCGATCTTTTCTTGAGCCAGGTACAATTGTGGGCACCTATTCTGACCAGAGTTATTAATGCTGCAGTAGATTCGGGTATGCCTGCATCCTAGTCCACAGCCACAATTGAACCCATTTTTAAAAAGGGAAATAGGGACAGCTCATTGTGTTACTGTCCCATCTCTCTCATTAAAGCGACAGTGAAAGTTTTAGGCAGGACAATTCTCAATCGACTACTGGATTGGGCGGAAGAACACTGTATAATCACTAACACTCAGTATGGGTTTAGATCAGGACGTCCATCAGCCGACCAATGCCTCAATTTATATCTATTGAAAGCCAAGTACACTATTGCTAGTCAGGAGACTGTGTACTTGGCTTTCATGGACTTGACAGCGGTTTTCGACCATGTGAACCGTAGGAAATTGTGGTAACTCTTCGGGGCTCTCGGCATGGACCCGGGTTAAGTAAACATCTTAAGAGCTCTACACAGGAACACTTTTGCTCAGGTCAGACATAACGAGGAGGGTAGCTTGACTGATCAATTCCCATACTCAAGGTGGGTAAGACAGAGTTGCATATTGGCACCTTTTTTATTCACCCTATATATAAAGGGTTTGGAGCATCTGTTAGATGTTTTGGGGGTGGACTGTCCAAGGATAGGAACAAGGGGGGTCCCCGTTCTGCTTTATGCAGATGACGCAGTATTTCTCGCGCGGACCCCTCGAGGCCTACAATGCCTATTAGATGGCTTTGTCTGTTTCATGGAGAGTCTAGACCTGTTTGCTAACCTTTCCAAATCATACATTATGGAGGCGGGGAAAATGCCGAAAAGGAAACACAAATATATGATTGGCGTGCACTGCCTGGAAAAAGTCTAGACATTTTCTTATTTGGGAACTTTATTTGACACCCGTCTTAGTTTTAAACCCTTGCTCGATGAGAAATGTCGCACCTTAACTGGTTGTTCCGGCTCCATTATGAACTGTGCGTGTAGGTTGGGCCCTGGTCACAGGAACAATATAGAATCTCTACAACTCGATGTGCTGTGCCAAAATACTTTTTGGTAGTGAGATTTAGGGGTTTACTGACACGCAAATTCTCCAAAATGATGAGAACAAATACCTGCGGCGATTGCTGAAAGTCCCGCAAAGCACCCCATCCTTCATCATTCACGTGGAATCGGGTGTCAGTTACATGAGAAAAAGGATATAATTTAAACCCATCAATTGTTGGGTTAAGATTTGGACCAACCCTGAGGCCACACTAACCAAGGAGATTATAATAGACTGCATGGCACGTGACCAGGGGAGGAACATCCCATGGCTGAAGTATGTCAGGGAAAGCCTGTCAGTCCTGGGTTGTGTAGACTTCTTTAATAACCCTACTAAACTGGTACCTCGGGATAAGGTCCTTATTAAGATGGAATTCCTGAATCATGTGGCCGCCCATAAGGAAGACAGAGAGGTGAACAAACCCTCTGTGAGAGTGCACCTTTTGACCAAATCTTGCTTGGGCATTGAACCTTACTTGTCTTTTATCCACAATGCCCAAGACAGATTTTTAATGACACGCTTCAGGCTAAACCTTTTACATCCCAGTCTATTGGTGCTGGCAGGTTACACTAAAACTATAGAGTTGAAGGGCCCGTGCTGTTGCGACCTACAGTCTCCGCAGGATACCCTTCACTTTGTCTTACTGTGTCCCTACAGTGTGCACCCCAGGAAGCTATTTTTAAAAAGTATTTTTTAAAAAAGCTGGCTTTAAGCAGGCTAAGGTGGCCCTACTGTTTTTGAAGTTGTCTACAGAGGTGTTAACTCTTTGTTGTACTGTACATTTTTGAAGGTCTGCAATGCGACTTAGAAACACCAGCGGAGAGGTGTGATTATACTGACTTTAGTATTGCTAGGCTGAGGGTACCGGTAATGAATTGTGTGGGTGAGGGTACCTTTGAAACAAATGACTACCTATTGTGTTCCCTGTTAGAAGGCTGCATGTGCTATTATTTTAACTGATGATGCCTGTTAGACCTGGCACCATTAGCGTGGGTCTCTCTTCCATTTTGTTGTTGCCTCATGTATTTTTGCTGGTATTAGATGCTTTGGGCATTGTGCCACTGCTATCCAGTGCCACAGTGCAAGTGCTCCCTATTGTAAATTGATGTAATAATCAGTGGTTCCATGTTTGGCTATTTGTTTTACTTGTCAGACCCTAGTCTAGTGCACTGAGTGTGCCCAGGGCATGTAAATCCAAAAGCTGCTGGTAAGCCTGAAGCACTGGTTGTGCCACCCACAGAAGCAGCCTTGTAAAATGTGTCTGAGGTCTGCCATTGCAGAGCCTACGTGCAGTCTGGTACGGTCATGCTGACTGGGCAAGTGCACCCACTTGCCAGTCCCTAAACCTTCCCTTTTCGTCATATTAGTCACCCCTATTGTAGGCCCAAGGGCAGGGTGCATTGTAAGTATAAGGTAGGACAAGCCCTGATGTGTGTGGCATGTCATAATAGTGATCTACAACCATTTTCGTTTTTCACTATTGCAAGGCCACCTGTTTTCCAAAGGCCAGAATGGGCTGTTAGAATTATTACATTTTATAATCCTAATTGTCTCAGAGAACATGGTAGAAATTCGGGTTTAGTATGCCTGAACTCAGATTGATAAAACACATCTTTTAGTGAAGTTTATTTTAATATTCTTTGTTTGCAAATACCACTTTTAGAAAGTAGGTATTTGCTTGTCTAACCATTCAAACCTGCCTCTGCTAGTTTGTGTATTCCTATGTCTGGTTTTTGTGAGTGACAGGGCTGGGGAATTTCAGGAGACAGGCTGAGTCACCCAGTGGTGAATAGAGAGCTCTGCATTTCGATGGGAGGAGTTGAACCTGAACTTTTAATAGGGCTGCGCCTGCCTTCCACAATGCTGCCTCCACCCCCTGGGGAGCGGCTGATGTCTCTGCCCTACACACTGAAAGAAGAGAAGGAGTCCTGTAAACAAAGTGCTCCAGAACTGTACTTGCCTTCCACAATACTTGCTCCACCTCCTGTTGTGCATCTGATTTGCATGCCCTGCACTATGAAAGGAAAGGAGAAGTCTGGTAAACAGAGTGCTTCAGAACTGGTTTACAAAGGATTTTGTGGGTATAAATATTGGGACCCTGATCCCTTTGGACCACAACAAGAAACCTTTACTGAGGAGAGGAACCTGAAGAAACTGAGGAGAGACTATTCACAAGCTGAAGTTCTGCCTGGGTGATTGGCCTGCAGTTGTTGCCTTACTGCCAAAGGAAGGAGAAAAGAACTTTGTGTACTTTGCTTTCAACTTGTGAAGGATCTCCAAAGGGCCTGGAAAAGAGCTTGCCTCCTGCTGAAGTCTCAGGGACAACAGACTTCGCCCCCGGCTCTTTTAGAAGGGCCTGCTGCTGTTTTGGGCCTTCTGAGGAACTGCGTGTCACACGGAGCTGGAAGCGCAACTCAACGAGAAGAAGCGTGTCGCCGTCGCTGTGCCTGCCGCTGCAACTCCAAAGGAGGGTGTCGCTGCTGGAACTGTTGCACTGCACTGCTTTGGAGAGAAGCGTGCCGCAACGAAGAGGGAGCTAGTCGCCATCGCTGCTACTGCGGTTGCAACTCCGAAGAATTAGGGTTTTCGCTGCTGGAGCTGTTGCACTGCACCGCATCAGGAGAAGAATCTCGCAATGAGGTCGGAGTATGTTGCCGTCGCTGTGCCTGCCGTCGCAACTCCGAAGGAGGGTGTCGCCATTGGAACTGTCGCACTGCACCGCATTGACCAAGAGCCCCTTGCATCCCCGAGAAGCACGCTGCCGTTGGAGCTGCAGCCATCAAATCTTGGATGTCGCAACTGTAGTTGTTGCATCGAGCGGAAGCTTCACGCATTGTGGAGAAGAGCATCGCTATTGGAGCTGTTGCCGTCGCATTGTAAGGGTATCGCTGCTGCAGTCCACGCATCGAACTGAGAGCTTCTCGCATCCCGATAAGCGTGCAGCATCTGGACGATCTTCACGTCTTTATTTTTTTGCACCTGACGTTGACGCATTTCCCATCACTGCAACATTGCTTGTCGTGGAAGTGCAACAGAACTTAAGGTACATTGACGCAGAGTGTCGCATCTAAAAACTGAACTGAACTAAGCTTAAATCTCCCACCTTAAAGTTATCATAGTGTGTATTTTTGTTGTTTATGGTCTTCTGGTAACTCTATATAAAATCTACCTATTTTTTATATAAAACCTGTGTGGTGTCCATGTGTAGTGTTGTCACTGGGTTACTGTATGTGGTCACAACTGCTTAACTTACAATGCTTCTGAAGTAAGCCTTGACTGCTCCCGCCACGCAACCTAGAGGGTGAGCAGGGGTTATTTTAGGAGTGTAATCCCCTTGCCCTGACTAGAGGAGAGGGTCCCTATTTGTCACAAGTACCTACCTGTGCCACCTAGAGACCCCCACATCTAACAATGCCATTACTTTTTTTTTAACACATGATATTTATTAATCACCTGTATAAGAATGATAGTAGAGAACGGGCTTTATCAGTAAACGTTTTGTATATGTATTGTTGGGTCGGGTCTGTCTGATTGTGATAATTGTGACATTTGAATGTTTTTCTAATCTGCACTTTTATGGTATTGATTTGATGCTGAATAAAGTATATATTAATAGTAGGTGTGTTACTGACTGTATAAGTGAGCGATTAAACGTGTCTTACTGAATGCATGAGTTAGTGACTAAACTGTGTGAATGTCTGTATCAGTCAGTTGGTGTGTAAGCAGTTGCATGGGTAGATGAGTAGCTACATGAGGGTTTATAATGGTTATTGATTGGTTTAGTATCTGTATGATGTCTGCGTGTCTGTGTGGGTAGGTGGAGGTTGTTTGACTCAGTGCATAGATGTGTGAGTGGGTGAGACACTTGGTGTATGGGTTTAAGAGTGTATCTGCGAAGGGCTGTACGTGTGGGTGAGTCTGTGTAGGGGTGTGTTGGTGAGCATTTAGATGTCTCAGTAGGATATGTGTGAGTAACTACACATGTGAAAGTCAGTATATGTGAGTGTTGGACTATATAAATGACTATATGGGAGAGTGAATGATTGTTAGACTGGTTGTATGGATGAGTGTGTGCTTGTGTCAGTGATTGTATAACAGAGTAAAAATGTGTTATGATCTGTATGAATTAGTGAGGTGGTGTGTGTATATTTGTGTAGTGAGTAAATGGGAGTGTGATTGATTCTTTGCATGACTGACTATGTGTGCGAGTAACTCTATGGTGAGTGGCTGTGTGTGAATGTCTGCATATTTGTATGAGTGCAAATGATAGTGCTGTATTGATGAGTGACTGCATGCATGAGTGAATGTATGGGTAAATGAGTAGATGTGGTGTAGATCTAAAATCAGTGAGTGGGTATGTAGTAACTGGTATTGGTGTGTCTTTGGTTTCGAAAATGGTAGTCTGCATTTTAGAGTGGGTGTAAAAAAGGTTATATTAGGGTGTGAGATGGTGCATCAGAATATCACTTGGATGAAGTCATCAGTGTTCTCATCAGTGATGTCATTTGAGATGTCATGAGTGATGTCTCTGACCATGTCATGAGAGGTGTACTAAGTGATGTCATCAGCAGTGCATTGTGGGGCGCGAATTATAGTTACCTCTACTAACTATCTGGTTTTGTACGAGTGAAATGTCCAACAAGCTATAACGTCAAGGAAACACATTGTTTTTTCAGTAAATTTCTAAGGTTTTTTTAAATTCTAATTTCTAACTATAGTATCCCTGAAACTTATGTTTTTTTTCAGTGAATTTCAAAGGTTACCCAGCACAATTTTACAAAACCTTCTGTGGGGAGCTAGTGCCCATACTCACAAGGCTTTTTACCTCCTTTCTGGATAGTGGAGCGGACCACAGCCTTTACGGATCCTACTGCCCTATTTCTTTACTTAACACCGATGCCAAGCTCTTCACTGGAGTCCTGGCAGCCCGGCTGAACCCCCTCATGGCGGGTCTGATTGACCCGGACCAGGCAGGCTTCATTCCCACTCGCCAGGGTGGGGATAATGCAAACACCTCCTACACCTCACGGACAGTGTTGACAGGTCTCACAAGGAGGCCATACTCCTGTCCGTTGACGCAGAAAAAGCATTCAACAGGGTACAATGGAAATTTGTGTTCAATACGTGGCCCACTTTATCCAGTGGGTTCAATGCATATACCATTATCCCCGCGCCTTTATTAGGGTAAATGGGATATCCTCAACTCCCTTTATGATCGCCAGAGGCACAAGGCAGGGAAGTCTGCTTTCACCCCTCCTTTTTGCCTTATACATGAAACCCTTTGCTCAAAAGATACGAGACCACCCAAACATTCAGGGCCTCAGATTTGGGAGCAGCACCCAAAAAAAGAGCCTCTATGCAGATGATGTCATCCTCTCCCTCGCAGAGCTTCGCTTGTCTCTACCCACACTTGTAAGTGAATAAGAGTCCTTTGGAAAGGTATTGGGATTTAGGGTAAATCTCAGTACATCTCAAGTGCTTAACTTGACCTCACCACAGGCACATGTAGATTTAACTTCAAAAGAGTATCCCCCTGCACTGATCATGTGACCCAATAACCTACTTGCATATCCTCCTTGCCCTCTCGCTTTCGCCTACACTGGAGCTGAGCTGCTCAGCACTAGCCAAACAGACCATAAAGGCGCTGGATAGATGGAATAGGCTTAACCTGGCCTGGTTCGGGCGTATGAGAAAAGGATAAAAAACCCTGTCTTAGTAATATTAGGTACAATTACCTAAAGTATGGAAACAGTAATAAGAATTCTTTGGAACCTCTAAATAGGGTAATTGAGGAAATTGTACCGAAAGCAGGGCAGGGCTAAGTAGACAAATGAACAGAATAAATGTACACAATTAATAACGCTAAATAAACAAAATGTATCAAAATTTAAACATAAAATTTATTACCTCCCGAACGGGTTACAATCTAAAAAATGATTAAAACCAATTCATACAAGCCACCAAACAGTGGACAATTCTTATAGCAATAGATAAAATCAATCATATGAAGTCAAGTGAACACAGTCGACGCAGCGTTTCGGGGCTTTAATTAATCTTCGCACCTTCCTCAGGACATTCACAACAATTGACTTGAATATCTAAAAGATCAAGAGAAGTAAAAATAATTAAGCTACTTGTCTACACATCTGAATGATTCTAGCTCCTGCTCTCCTACTTGTATCAATTAATTATCCAGATTGGACATGTACAATAACTAGAATATGCTTGCCCAATGTTCATAAATTTACTAACCCAGTATGACCTGTTGCTCTAAAAGTTAAACAGGTCAAAAAACCACATAGTCACTACTTTACATGGTTCTGGACAACTCTAGTCCTTTAGTGGTCAGCTATTGTTTGAGTCTACATTATCTGTCTAGGGTTAAGAGTTTTATACATGGGTATTTTATTAGTACCTGTACAGATTGAGGGATGAATGTATCAATTCTTTTCATCCGGCAAACTATATTCTCTTAGCGGTTAAAACTCGCCCAGGCTGTATGGTGAGAAGGCATCGAGAATATTCAGTGATTTATAATTCTACTCTCTTAACAATTTCAACAGATATTATAATGTGATGGATTACCTTCTCTGTGGATGCACGGATATTTGAAGTGCACGGAGGGGCCACCGAAGATGAATGGCATAAAGAATCCTAAATGGATATGGACCACCAAATATCTTAGCTGTATGTTTAAAATTTAAGGAATCTCATCTATTATTGCACTTATCATCCCCTGTTTGTACTAACCTGTTTTTAATTCAGGTTCACACCGATAATTTCACGACTCTTGATTATTGTCGGGTCAGAAGGTTCTTCTTATAATTCGAAGAGACAATATGGCTCTAAGTTCAAAACACATTGAAAGAGGACAATAGTATCATGGATGTTGTTAATAACTGATGGCTATCAGACATATTTAGGCATTGCCCTTATCTTTAATCGAGGTGTACTCTAGTGCTAATGCAGAGATTTTAAACTAACAGTAAAAAGATACCTTGTCTCGAATGGTCGATGTGATTACATGCTTCATTCAAGAGCCAAGCGGCTTAGCACCCTATCTTAAGGGAGTCTAGGCGTATAGTAACATTAACGCTGTCTCAGCCGTCACAATTAAATGCGCTGCCTCGTATTTGAAAATTGATCTTAGAGATTTTAAACTAACAGTCAAAGGTACCTTATCTCAAATGGTCGATATAACTACACGCTACATTTGAGAGCCAAACGGCTTAACACCCTATCTTGTAGGGCGTCTTGGCATCTAGTGAAGTTAACGCTATCTCAGTAGTCCGAATTCAATGTGCTGACTCGTGTTAAAAAATTACTCTTCGATCGGAAATACGACCATGTCTATCCTAAGAACAAGGGGCAGAGCGTATGCATACCTGTATTAATGCATTCGGCCTCCCTGCTCCTCCGTGCTGCCGCGGTTGTTGATGCCTTCGTGATGGTGCAAGATAAATGCATCCATTAACGACGGCTCCTTTATGCTGACACCGCTGAGTTTAACCCGGAAGTTAATGGGCGAGATTAAATGTAATACATTTTTATTATTACGTATAACCCAAAATCGAAATGTATATAATGAGCAGGGTAATAACTAGGGCAATAAATTCCTAAGACTTACAGATTAGATTTAGCAATGAGATATTTACATTGCAAGACGGTTCGGGCGTATTGCAGCGGTAAACATGATGGTGCTACCGCGGATTCTGTACCTGTTTCAGACACTACCCCTGGTGCCCCCTTCGAAAGCTATGAGTGCCTTGCAGCTGGCCATAAATAAATTTGTCTGGGGAAGTAGAAAGGCACGCCTGTCCGTATCTCAGCAGACACGACCCAAGAGTGAGGGCGGAGTGAACTTACCGCTAGTCCATAGATACCTACAAGCCTCCCACCTCCACTATGTGTTGAAATGGAACCACCCTCTCACAGAAAAAAACTGGACCTTTATGGACAAGGCAGTGGCTGAAGCGAACATCTGGCGGGAGATCTGGCTTCCTCATAAACTAAGAGCGTGTGGTCTCTACTCCTCCCCTGTTACAACAGCAACAATGAAGGTCTGGGATGCAGCGGCCTTCAAGAGGGGCCTCACATAATTCCCCCATCCAATGACCCCGAAGGTTGATAACCCAGACTTACCCCCAGGTTGTAAACCTGTGGTCACTCAGCGATGGAGGGAAGCAGGTTGTAAACTGCTGGGTCCTGATGTGGAAGGCATGCTTCCCTTCGCCCAGGTGCGACAGGACTATAACCTACCCAGTCTGATGGATTCTATTATCTGCAACTACGACACTGACCCACCTCGGTGGCCTACTTGCCGCATGTTTCTCGCAAACTAACCCCTTTCGAGAAATGGATAGTGAGCAGGGAGGATGATAGGCACATGATTGCAGAACTCTATGTCCTGCTTGAGTTGGACCAGGAAGGGAAGCGCACAAAAGGTGAACTAAGCTGGGAGGAGGAGCTAGGGAGAGCCCTTACTGATGAGGAGTGGGAACATATTAATTAAAGAGTGCACCACACCCCCAACAATACCCTAGAAATAAGTCCGCATTTAAGATAGCTTCATACTGCTACCTCACACTGGTTCATATCCACAAATGGGACAAAAACCACACAGAGAAATGCTGGCGGGGCTGTGGACTGGTCGGCTCACTAGTGCACCTACTCTGGCACTGCCCGAAATTAGAGCAATTTTGGGAGCAGGTGATGAATGGCATAGTGGCTGTCTTCGGGACTGAGATCCCTCATTACCTAGCCTACACGCTCTTAGGGATTTCTAATGCACTCAAGCTCCCCCTACGGTCACTGAGGGGCAGGCAAATGGCTCTGGCATTACAAACAGCGCGACAAGCGATCCAGGTGCATTGGGGCATGTCTATGGTGCCATATCACACGGCGTGGCTTGATAGACTATGGTTGACTCTAGCCATGTAACGCCTCTCTCTAGTGCAAGACCATAAAGGTGAAACGTATGCAGAACTATGGGCCCCTTTTATTTCTTTACAATCTAAAGAAGACAGGGAAGTCACCTGTCCCAAATACCTATAAATCTTACAGCTGATTCAGAGGGCACATGACCAGGTCTCATCCTGTACATCATGATGAGGATTCCCCAGTTGGGGCTGGATGGTGGGGGTAAGACGCTTCAAAGGAGCTAAAGGTGCTAGGTGCATGTGCCCTTTCTATCAATTTCCTCTTTTTTTTCTCTTGTTGGAAGGGCGGGAGGGGATTTGTTGTCATTGCTATGTTTTTGTAATCTGGTAATAACGCCTATTCTGTTTTAGTGTAATTTACTAATCTCAGGGAATTCAGAAGTCGCTGCCAGCCTCAGGGTTGTAGGCATTGAAGCTGTGTAAATATGCGTTGTGTATCCTCTTGCTGCCAGCCACGGTGGCTGTAGGCATACAGCTGTGTATTTATGATTGCTTGCCTTATAAAAGGAATACCAAGATTTGTTCCATAAAATAATACAGAGTTAAGAGGTAGTTGTTTTAATGGAGTGTGTTATTCAGTGTTGCAGGGATTCTGCTCATTCACAGAACTATGCGCAGGAAACCAGGACCTTGATGTATTGTGGTGTACCAAAAAGCCACCTCAGTGCCCAGAACCCCGATCCAACTAGCATTAGTGTCTCATTCGTTCTCCGTACTATAGCGAAGCTATCAATGATTAGACAACCTAGAGCATGCAACTTAGTAAACTCTCAGGAATAGTGGGAATCAAGAACACTCTTTCGCTCAAACACTCATACTAGTCCACAACATGAGTAATCAGAGACACGGTTTAGTTTAAAATGTTTATATTAACTAACGTGCTCTAATGTGCAGTACACAAGCCAACACTAGCAACAAAATGCATAAGAATAATACAATTAGCATTTTTACAATGCCATAAAACACAAAAGAGGAAACTATATTATAATGACAGTGGAAACAGGACTATAGTGCCTTTGCCACCCTCCCTGTGCTAGAAGCTAGTTTACGTTTAATTATAGAAGACCCCTAGGCTTTTTCAGGTGGACCCCATACCTCCAATAAGAGGAAGTGAATCACATCCCAGGACAATCACAGGTCATCTCAGTCGGAAAGATGTTCTCCAAATGCCTCCTCATGCATGCAATGCAACTTTAAAAGCACTCGAGTTTGAGTTTGGGCAGCTGTGCCTTCTGTTATGTCTATGTGCATGGGACTCATCAACCTGAATTAACAGCATACATTGTTATTCAACCTTGAACACGCTGTGCAGACAGAAAGTACAGTGCAAGACTAGATATGTGAAAAACAAACAGTTTTCATGTGAAGAAGCTCAAGCAGTTTATTTACGAGAACAGAGCCATGTAGTGTTGTGTGCAAAACCTGCAAAATGGTGTCTAAGCATATATTTCACTTATACTAACATAGCAATGTCTGCAGTTAACCCCTTATCCTCATTACACCAGTGAAGTAAAGTCTGAAAAATGTGGTTTCAAATAATGAAACTACAGGGTAGAGAGTAAAAGGGGCTCTGAAATCAGGTGTTCTTTGGTCTATTCCTTCTCTTGCAAGCTTAGTGTTTTGTTTTTGGGGCTGGGAGCTTGGGATGACTCAGTGGACACCCCATGCCAGGGCATGTTCAATTAGCATAATGATTTACAGAAAATTATATCTTTCAGGGAGGAGATGTAAAGAGGTAGACAGATATGTCCTCAGGCACAAAACAAAACACAAGTACATGATGTACTAGAACATCTAAGTGAACCGAAATTCATCATGAACAGAGCCACTGAAATGTATGCAATTATGCAGTTACATCATGTTCCACAATATTCTGGATGTATCTTTCTTGCCACATATTTCATTACCTTCAGCATGATTATCATTATTCAACAAAAAAAGTTGCTTTGTCTCATATGTACCCGCTGCGCTGCCTGGTGCCTCTCAAAGGAATATTCACCAGGTCATCTTTCATTTGCTGAGTGCTTAATTCTGCCATTGAACTGATACTAATGAGGTGTAACTTTTTCCCAGATAATGCTAACTTGTAAAAAGGACAACATAATCAAGAAGTACTAGTACTGGTGCAAATTGTGCCCCATTACACCACATAATTTGCCTTTTCTTGAAGCATAACTCATTGAATTATGCTAGGTAGTTTGTTCCTCCACTGCTGCATAAAAAACATTGGCCGTGATCACTCCAGGGAATGTATTTGTTGTTTGTCTTTCCGCAAATACAAAAAAGGATCAATGTAATGCTCAAAGGATGGCATTTATGAAAGAGCTGAGGGGCAGCTCAGAAAGTCAGTAAGTAAAGTAAGTAAGTAAATATTTATTGCATATGGTTAATTAAAACCTTTACAAGATTGAGTACAAAACACTATACGAACTAGCCTTGGTTAAAATGCATTTACACTCTTTAAAAAACAAGTTCTTTTTTTTAAAAACAGTGTTACATCGACTGCGGCCTGAGCCTCACCTAACATATCAATCATTCGGACTTGGTCCGCACCATTTTTTTTTCAGTTTTCTGGATTAGGAGGCTCGCCTTCTGTAAGAATTTGGAGGCCCTACAGGCCGTTTGCAACTGGAAACTGTTCAGTGCTAGCATGACGGCAGGCCTGCATGTTCTGATTTGATAATAACGAAATATTTGTAATAGGTAGTAACGTCTCAAACTAGCCAATGATGGACAGATGCACAGGATGTGAGTCAGTGTTTCTTCCGAACGGCCACACAGTCTGCATAGCGATGTTTGCCATGTTTGCTTCCATGCTGGGGTCTGATCCTTTGTGGTGTAGGTGCCCAGACGTATGCGAAGGAGCATTTGTTGTGTGGACGGTGTTATATAGTTGACTAGGTATGGTTGTGGGGCAGTTCTCTCATACGTGGCTAGCACCGTCCAGCCATGTTTTTTCTTTGCGAGGGCGGCTTTGTCAACAATCATGGATTTTTGTTTTGCTGTACTGTTGGCTATTTTTTTGAAGGCCATAAAGGGGTGGTTTGTATTCCATGCCTCTCGCATATTAAGTTGTGTCAGTGCGTCTTCCAAAGATGTTTTCCATACGTTTTTTGCATTTGTTCGGTTGTTAATTTCGCACCAACAATGGCCCATCAGCGTGTCCTCACTTGCTGCCCTTAATTTCCAGCACATTTTTAGTATCCCGGCCTGCCTGACTTGATGCTGATTTGAAAGCCCAAATTCCAGGCGTACTTGCGCTTGTGATACAGACCTTGGTATGTAAAAGATGTATTTGAACAGATTTGACTGTTGTAAGTTCAAGAAGTTTGCGTCTTTGCCTCTGAATAGCTCTGAACCGTACGTGAGGGAGGGTAAAAACTTTGCCTCAATCACTTTCAAGAGGTAAAGGTTGGAGGGGCATTTCAATTTTGTTTTCAGTAACATTAGAGCAAACCGTAGTTTATTGGACTGCGCTTTTCTATGCAGTTGGTGAGTTTTTAATGACCAGCTTGAGTCGACCACTACCCCCAGGTACTTGTAAGAGTTACTTGACTCTATGGTGTTACCCGCGATGTGCCATTTGGAGGGTTGTCGTCCTTGCCGGGATGAGAAGCAGACTATCTTTGTTTTATTATAGTTAATTTGCAGGCGATTCGCAGAGATGTATTCATGCAATTTTGTGATGGAGCGTTGAAGACCCAAAGGGGTCTGGCTGCAGAGAACTATGTCGTCGGCATACTGTAAGCTCCTTATTTTGTATTGAGCTAGCTTTGGCGGGTCAGTTTGTGTCTCCGCGATGCGCTTATCAAGGTCGGCGGTGAAGATGTTGAAAAGGGTTGGGGCTAATACGCATCCCTGCTTCAGGCCGATTAGGGTGGGGATTTTTTTTGTTGTTCTATTTGCAAAAAGTGAAGATGACAGACCAGGAGTTTAAGACTGTCAAACTAATAATGTGGTCACTGGGACCATCCTACCGTGTCCTCTTGAACCATTTGTTGATAGAGGATGCAGTCCTGTAAATACAAAAACAGAAGGAGAATACTACTATGTGTTCTTAAAGCTTAACAAACTTACAGGAGCAGTTAACCCCAAAGGGGGTTACACTATTATAACACAAGGACCAAAACAAGGCTTAGCACGGCCAGGCCAAATTAGACCGGCCGCTTTGATTTACCACAGGTTGCACTTAAAATAAACCACAGAAATTTCTGAATACAAAGTTGAAAACAATGAAAAAGACTTACCCAACAGTGTCTGGGAGTCAAGCCTCACCTCACCCGGCACTTTTTTACACTACTATCAGAGTGTACCTTTGCAGTAGCAACATTCCATATAAATGGCCCTGAAGAATGCCGGTGTAGTTTCACCTATTGGCAGAAACATGTTGGCCTATTTAATCACACAGCAAAGTAGACAGTGATTTTGTCACACTGTCTTGCATCTCTTTTTAATCTGACGTCCAGGTGAATACCAATAAAGAGTTTTTTGTTTGCTTTGACCGTCATTTTACATCACTTATTCACTTTTCTTTTTTGCACTGCATTGCACCAGCACCGCCCAGTGGCGTGGACACTTCTATCGTATGAGCCATAATTGTGTGCTGTCTAGCCAATTCATCTAGGCTTTGACACACCAATCTGGTTCTAGACGTCCTACATGACGAGGCTCCGCCAAGTGGGTGGGCTGATAGGATATCTATTATACACCTAGTGTCCAGTGACCACTTTGGTCTGGTTCAGTGCAATACAAATGTGTAGCTTTCAATAAGGACCTTGTAGACTTGGCACTTTGCTTCCCAGACCCTCCAACTCTTCTTGTTCTTTATAGTTTCAATAGGGGTGATCCGAGTTTGGACGGTCTATAAATATATTCCCCTTGACCCATCATTAAATAGTTGTTTTTCCACACATTTACAGTAGCCAGCGTCTCGCAACATGTTCTTCTGCATTACAAATTTGGTGCACCCTCAGTCCTTCTGGTCGGGCCATAACCCTCCCTCTATATATGGTATAATTGCTTGAGAGCAGAATTCCCAATCGTTCAGCAGTAGGACCACCCCCGACGCTTCCCCCGTCCTTTATATGAAGGTGAGTTTACCTGATTAAAGTGCCCTCAGCACTGGCGAACCTGTCACGTCACTCGCACAAGTTCGGGCATTTTGTGAATGGCAGAGTTTTCCACGTTTAATTTCACGTGAATCTAGGATTAGTCAGGTGTATTGGTGTTCAGTGAATTAAGCCAGTATCTATATAGGGCCTATATAACCCTAGGTTTGGAACTAATTGGCATAAACTTCCAGTAGCATATTAACGGTTATTTGCAGCATGTAACAACTTTTAACCAGGTTTGTAAATCTGGTGCCGACCTCACACCCCAGTGAATAGCCTCTCGGTGCTTTGCCAACAGAAGCAAAATAGGGTGAGCCGTTGGCTGGACTTGGGAATGGGCATTTCTTACCCGTAGCCTTAACTGGCAGGGGCCTTCATATTTTGTTAATTTGTTGTTTATTTTCTCCTATTTCTGCATTTTAGATCCTGCTCATCTGCCGAATTGTCAGCTGAGCGCGTGGGGCGAGGTTTGAAAACATCAGTCCAGCTGATCCTAATCAGGGCCGCTATGAGGACAGTTTTTTAGGAGTGGCCAAAGCTCGTCCGCGCAAGTGGGGTACCAAAGGCAAACCAAAGGCAATTCCGTCTGCGCCCATCTGGCACAGCCAGTGCTCAGCGCCAGCCCTTCTGCCCATTTTGCATCAGTCCCAGTGCAATCGATTACATACTCAAAGGAGGTACTATGATTTGATTTGAGCATTTATAAAGCACACAACTGCCCATAGGCTTCTAGGCGCTCATACCTGGAAGGTACTATGGAGGCTAAATGCAAGGGGCAATGTTAGTATGGCATGCCTTGATACGGGAAGGAAGGGGCTAGAGCAGGGCCGGTATTGTCCTGTTTGTAAGTCTACTCTACCAGTTTTTATCGATCAGGGTATTAGGCAGCTAGGGGGTAGGAATGTTAACATAGTTAGAAATGTGTCCTTTACCAAAACGATAAATTGTGCTATTATTAATGCCAGATCTTTAGTAAAACATAGTTATGAGGGTGTTGAACATATAGAAAGCCACGGTAGTGATCTTATTTTCATTATGGAGACCTGGACTGACAGGGCCCTCGGTACCAGCCTGATAGAGGCTACTCCACCAGGATATGGGTTTATTATATTAGATAAGAAGGAAATAAAAGGCTGGGGTCTGAGCATTATTTACCAGGAGTCACTGGCTGGGACCTTCTTCTCTTCCTCCTCACCGTGCTGTGAAGCACTTTTTTTCAGTTTTCAACCGACTGACTAACAAAAATTTAAAGGCATTTTAGTTTATCGACCACTGGACCCAGAGGTGTTTTTACTAACAATGCACATAATCTCTTAGAAGATTATTTAGCAGTTTCAAATTTCACATTGCTGGAGCATTTCAATTTTCATTTAGAAGGTATCTTAGAGACTGACACGGTCTCCTTATTGGATTTCATGGAGAGCTTTGGGCTCAAACAATTAGTGAAGAGGCCCTCCCATTGATGGGGTGTTTACTAATAATCCTAACATTCAGGTACAGTATAGCCCGCCACTTACCTGGCGAGACCATTCAGTCATTTTATTTGATATAAGGTTAACTGGATCTGCCCCATAGACTGGCGGAATCTGTAGCAACAGAGTGGGGAGAGAATGGAGTAGGATTAATGAACTGGATTTCCAGGACAATCTGGCTAAATCTCAGCCAGAATATGGGGAGGATGTAGATGATAATGCCAGAAAATACAACAACTGGTTGGAATTGAGTGGTTCACAATTAGCCCCCCTGTAGCCATTGAACTGCCCCGGTGGTACTCAGATAGACTGAAGACCTGTTATTAGGTTGTAAAAAACAGGAACGATCTGCAGACTGGCCTATGATCCTTCAGAAACACTAAAATGTAAGCAAATAATAGGTAAGTATAAAGAAATGATAAGGAGTGAACAAACGCTATATTTTATGACAAAAATTAAGGGTGCAAAGAAAAGAATTTGAAAGAGATAATTAATACAGTTATGTCGCTTACCTCACCATCTAGTCCAGAAATACTGCCAACTTAAGTGCTGGTGATCATATCGCTAAGCATTTTGTACATAAGTTGGAAAGCATTTATACCTGCCATGTTGTACTTGGAAACGCAGGGGGGTACCATAGGTACCACCCCATGTGCACCCCCACAACCCCGGCAATGGGCCCACAAAGCAAAGACCTTTTGTCTTTCAGTAGCAGCATTGCCGCCACGGAAAGGCATACCTCACAGCCCATCCTAATATGGCTAGCGGTGTCAGATAGACACTGCCACCATATTAGAGCTTTTCCGCCACAGTCTCAAGGCGACCGGAGCGGAAAAGCTGCGGACGGGGTTTCTGACCGCCGTGGTCCCCCCGCCATTGTAATATGGCGGGGGGGGGAATTGAGAGCGGACGGACACGGATGGCGGACGGATCGCCACTGCCTGCATGGCAGTGGCAATCCGTCCGCCATCCTAATCGGTCCCTAAATCAGGATCACTGATTGATCCATGCCCAATGGTGGTGGTGAAAAAAAGCCCAGGGATTAGTGGCAGAAAATTTGACTAATATGTTTAATCTCCTTATTCTTGCGCATAGGCTGTAATATAACTAACGGTAAACCCTTTAACATACGGAGGAAGAGAACAGTAGATAGTTCCCTCGAAGAACCTGGTTTTACTAAGTTTGTAGCCATGAAAAAGGCGTCAGTTGAAGAAGTGGTGGATCGAATTAAGGGATCGATTAGGGTGGTGGACGGACAAAGTCCGTCTGCCATCCTGTCTGGGGCTGGTACCGTCCGCCACAAGGGCGGAGGAACCGTGCCCCCAATTAGGATGCACCCGCCACTGTGGCGGGTGCATCCCACATTTTTAACATTGCGGCAGACGGTGCTTACAGCACCACCCGCCGCAATGCTAAAAAGGCATGCTGTGCGTTTCAAAGCACAACATGACAGGCAGTGCATGGTGCCTGCCATGTTGTACTTGGAAACGCAGGGGGGTACCATAGGTACCACCCCATGTGCACCCCCACAACCCCGGCAATGGGCCCACAAAGCAAAAACCTTTTGTCTTTCAGTAGCAGCATTGCCGCCACGGAAAGGCATACCTCACAGCCCATCCTAATATGGCTAGCGGTGCCAGATAGACACTGCCACCATATTAGAGCTTTTCCACCACAGTCTCAAGGCGACCGGAGCGGAAAAGCTGCGGACGGGGTTTCTGACCGCCGTGGTCCCCCCACCATTGTAATATGGCGGGGGGGGAATTGAGAGCGGACGGACACGGATGGCGGACGGATCGCCACTGCCTGCATGGCAGTGGCAATCCGTCCGCCATCCTAATCGGTCCCTAAATCAGGATCACTGATTGATCCATGCCCAATGGTGGTGGTGAAAAAAAGCCCAGGGATTAGTGGCAGAAAATTTGACTAATATGTTTAATCTCATTATTGGGATGGGACTCTTTCCGTAAATATGGAAAACGGTGTCAATCTTGCCTCTTCAAAAAAAAAAAACCGAGACCCGGGGGAAGTCAATAATTATTGCCCTATATCGATATTGCCATTTCCGGTGAAACTTGTTGTGAGGTCCATGAATAAACAGCAGGTGAAGTATATCAATATTTCTTATCAACAAGAGAGGGAGGGAAGAGTATACTCTCAGTCCCCTAGGTATGTAAACTTCAAACAACATAAGAGTGTAAATCAATGAATGTATAAAAGCACATAAGGAGAGAAGATAAGTATGCAAATCTTGTTAGATTTGTATAGGAAGCCCTCACTCACCACCCTGGTTGGTGACATGCTTCATCATCGGGCCCACCGGGAGAAGCGAATGCCTCCCTGGTGTGCTACAACGCCAGGTTTACTGCGGAGCTGGTTAGTTGTGAAGATTATGTAAATGTGAAAAAGGTTAAAAATGTCCAGATTGTGTCTCACATAAAAACTTTATTCTGTGGCCAATCTGACATATTAAAAGCAATATGTTTAGGAAACTACCATGTTAATTGTTTGGCTATTTCCACTTAAAGTGGGGTCAACATGTTTCTGCCCTTGATGTGTGATTTACTGGGCATTCGTCAGGACCATGGGGAGTGTACCTCGTCGGTATGGGCACGCTAAGGCCCAACCTGACCAGAGAACGTGAAAGTTAAAAATCGGTGTGAAAAAAGGTGCAAAATAAACAAACCAACAAGTTGTGGGAAAATTACTTCAAAATCAGAGGAACCTGTATGGTCTGTAAAGGAAAAATTGACACTCAAACATATAGAAAGACAAAACACGTAATTAGTACGATCTGTCACGCTGGTTTGAAAAAATCCATTCTCTGAAAGATGTGCTTATGACACCACTTAAATAGGTGGTTTCAAATAATGACTGTTATTGTATTTTATAGTGGTAGAAGCACTGGCCTTGGGGAGGAGGACCAGTGGCAGTACATGTACAATGCAAGATAATGGCAACACAATGGCCCTCCACGCCTGTTCTAGCGTTATATCGGTACTCGTGATGGTCAGAGATCAATGGGCCAAAATGCGGGGCCAGTGGATTAGGGTGACTAAGGTATAACCTTGCACAATCAATAGGGATATTATCACATGAGAGGACTCTCACTTGAAAAGTAAAAGATCCACGCCCCATAGGTCTCGGGAGGGGGTGTAGGCGAAAATGGCATACCCTGTTGGAGGAAGGACGAAAAATAAAGCAGTTTGAGAAGGCGTTGTAAGAGATGCTCGAGGCACGAAGAAAGTACTTAGCTATTAGAGAAGATGATTGGAACTCAAGCCCGCAACGCCTGGCCCCCTTTCGATACCTAATCTAGCCTCTAACCGGACCTCGTAGATGTGGGTCGGAGGATGAGGCATCGTTAAAGTAGTCTCATCGGAAAGGCTGAACCGGGAAGAGGTCTGCGGCCACAGACGTGGGTTGGATGCGACACTTCGATCGCAGGCCATGTTGGAAAGTGACGTTTGGGAAAGGCTAGAGCGCTAACCTCGATGGTGTTAAATGGAGGAAAACAGGGGGTTCAAGCGAGTGTCGGCACTAATTCTGAGACACTACTAATTAAAAAGCAAGAATAACCATAATTGAAAATGGGTGGTGGATCAGGCAAAAAAACCCAGCGAACACATTTTTGATGTATTTATGTTCATTCAATAAAACTTTATTGAGTCGTAAGGAATTGGGTAACAAAAACAGACTATTCCGAGAACTGGCCGTATGCAGCGATTACTTTTGCGGTAGAGAAGAGATAGTTTGTTAATTCAGCGCAATTTATAGTATGTAAGGGGAGGCTAAATCGCTGGTTATTTGTTGAATGAGTGGTGTTCCTCATTTGTCGATTGTACTGTATTAGCAAAAAAAACTGCGAACACATTTTTTAATTCTTAATTTAGTGGATGTATTTATGTTGATTCAATAAAACTTTATTGAGTCATAAGGGAGTAACTGGGTAACAGAAACATACCGTTTCGAGAACTTGCCGAATGCAGTGATTACTTTTGCGGTAGAGAGGAAACAGATCATTAATTCAGCGCAATTTGTAGTATATAAGGGAATGATAATCCGCTGGATATTGTTGAATGTGTTCTACTGTGGTCGTAAACCATTCCTTATTTGTCGATTGTACTGTATTGGTGCAGGTATTATCATTTCTGTACTCTGCATTCAATAGTTGGTGCAAGAGGGGCAAGCATCAATTGTGGGATTATTGGCTGGGGCTAGAGTAATTAATCAGGGGCAGTACGTTGTCACACATGAGGTTATGAAACCAATTCGGTATATGGCTATTACTATTAACCGAAGTGTTAGCATTTAAGTACTGTAGACCATGGTATTCCATCATTCAGGCCATTTAGATGCGTCCCCAGACGGTAGACCCAGCGTTGTTCTTTTTCGAATAATATGTTGGCGATATTCTTGCCAGTGCATACTTGTTCGATAAAGGTCCAGTTTAGATCGTTTGGGGTGTGATTTGAGAGGAGGAAGTGTTCACTCATTTTTGTTGTTACCTTGCGACACCTAATGTTGCTACGGTGTTCGCATATTCGTTGTTTGATTTTGCGTGTGGTCATGCCCACATATCTCTTTTGATACGGGCAAGTGATCAAGTAAACCACATTAGTGAAGTTGCAGTTTGTGTGAACACGTGGAGTCCAGAGTTTACTAGGTTCCAGAGTCAATTGATTAGTGTGTGTGGTCAAATGGCACACACTACAATTCGAGCAGGGGTAGTGGCCGGTTATTAATGGGAGACCCCAGGCACTTGTAATGGATCTCTCAGCCGACACGTTAGCGGTGTCGATTTTAGGGTGTGTGTGAACAAGGGAATCTTTTAGGCTTCTTCCCTTTTTAAAAGAAAAAATAAGTTTTTCCCAGGTTTTTTTGTTGCTGGTAATAAAATTCCAGTTTTTGTTAATTGATTTCTTCATTACGTCTGACAAACTGTTGTATGTGGTAACGCATGTGAGTGGTGCTTCCTTGAGCTCTTTCATGTTGTCTTCGAGAAGTGCCTCACGAGGTTGCTTCCTAGCCCACTTGTAGCCTTTGTCCAGTATGTTCATGGGGTACCCTCTTGATCTTAGTCTTTGGGTTAAACCAGTAGCTTGTTCCCGGTAGTCCTTGATGTTGCTGCAGTTTCTCTGGATCCTGAGATACTGACCGTATGGTAGATTTTCCCTGTGCGGTCTCGGGTGGAATCTTGAGAACTCTAGCAGGTTGCTTTTAGCAGTTGGCTTGTAGTGTGTTGTAGTAGTTTGAGTTTGGGCAGCTGTGCCTTCTGTTATGTCTATGTGCATGGGACTCATCAACCTGAATTAACAGCATACATTGTTATTCAACCTTGAACACGCTGTGCAGACAGAAAGTACAGTGCAAGACTAGATATGTGAAAAACAAACCGTTTTCATGTGAAGAAGCTCAAGTAGTTTATTTACGAGAACAGAGCCATGTAGTGTTGTGTGCAAAACCTGCAAAATGGTGTCTAAGCATATATTTCACTTATACTAACATAGCAATGTCTGCAGTTAACCCCTTATCCTCATTACACCAGTGAAGTAAAGTCTGAAAAATGTGGTTTCAAATAATGAAACTACAGGGTAGAGAGTAAAAGGGGCTCTGAAATCAGGTGTTCTTTGGTCTATTCCTTCTCTTGCAAGCTTAGTGTTTTGTTTTTGGGGCTGGAAGCTTGGGATGACTCAGTGGACACCCCATGCCAGGGCATGTTCAATTAGCATAATGATTTACAGAAAATTATATCTTTCAGGGAGGAGATGTAAAGAGGTAGACAGATATGTCCTCAGGCACAAAACAAAACACAAGTACATGATGTACTAGAACATCTAAGTGAACCGAAATTCATCATGAACAGAGCCACTGAAATGTATGCAATTATGCAGTTACATCATGTTCCACAATATTCTGGATGTATCTTTCTTGCCACATATTTCATTACCTTCAGCATGATTATCATTATTCAACAAAAAAAGTTGCTTTGTCTAATATGTACCCGCTGCGCTGCCTGGTGCCTCTCAAAGGAATATTCACCAGGTCATCTTTCATTTGCTGAGTGCTTAATTCTGCCATTGAACTGATACTAATGAGGTGTAACTTTTTCCCAGATAATGCTAACTTGTAAAAAGGACAACATAATCAAGAAGTACTAGTACTGGTGCAAATTGTGCCCCATTACACCACATAATTTGCCTTTTCTTGAAGCATAACTCATTGAATTATGCTAGGTAGTTTGTTCCTCCACTGCTGCATAAAAAACATTGGCCGTGATCACTCCAGGGAATGTATTTGTTGTTTGTCTTTCCGCAAATACAAAAAAGGATCAATGTAATGCTCAAAGGATGACATTTATGAAAGAGCTGAGGGGCAGCTCAGGAAGTCATCTTGCTGACCTGCGTCACTCGGGAAAGAGCAGGAAACCGCCATTTTTTAATTTTGTTTGTTGAGTTTTAAACATCTAACAACCACATTTGTCTTGCATGGTCAGATACATTATGGTACACATTTACAGTAAAGAACAAGAAGAGTTGGAGGGTCTGGGGAGCAAAGTGCCAAGTCTACAAGGTCCTTATTGAAAGCTACACATTTGTATTGCACTGAACCAGACCAAAGTGGCCACTGGACACTAGGTGTATAATAGATATCCTATCAGCCCACCCACTTGGCGGAGCCTCGTCATGTAGGACGTCTAGAACCAGATTGGTGTGTCAAAGCCTAGATGAATTGGCTAGACAGCACACAATTATGGCTCATACGATAGAAGTGTCCACGCCACTGGGCGGTGCTGGTGCAGTGCAGTGCAAAAAAGAAAAGTGAATAAGTGATGTAAAATGACGGTCAAGGCAAACAAAAAACTCTTTATTGGTATTCACCTGGACGTCAGATTAAAAAGAGATGCAAGGCAGTGTGACAAAATCACTGTCTACTTTGCTGTGTGATTAAATAGGCCAACATGTTTCTGCCAATAGGTGAAACTACACCGGCATTCTTCAGGGCCATTTATATGGAATGTTGCTACTGCAAAGGTACACTCTGATAGTAGTGTAAAAAAGTGAAGATGACAGACCAGGAGTTTAAGAGTGTCAAACTAATAATGTGGTCACTGGGACCATCCTACCGTGTCCTCTTGAACCATTTGTTGATAGAGGATGCAGTCCTGTAAATACAAAAACAGAAGGAGAATACTACTATGTGTTCTTAAAGCTTAACAAACTTACAGGAGCAGTTAACCCCAAAGGGGGTTACACTATTATAACACAAGGACCAAAACAAGGCTTAGCACGGCCAGGCCAAATTAGACCGGCCGCTTTGATTTACCACAGGTTGCACTTAAAATAAACCACAGAAATTTCTGAATACAAATTTGAAAACAATGAAAAAGACTTACCCAACAGTATCTGGGAGTCAAGCCTCACCTCACCCGGCACTTTTTTACACTACTATCAGAGTGTACCTTTGCAGTAGCAACATTCCATATAAATGGCCCTGAAGAATGCCGGTGTAGTTTCACCTATTGGCAGAAACATGTTGGCCTATTTAATCACACAGCAAAGTAGACAGTGATTTTGTCACACTGTCTTGCATCTCTTTTTAATCTGACGTCCAGGTGAATACCAATAAAGAGTTTTTTGTTTGCCTTGACCGTCATTTTACATCACTTATTCACTTTTCTTTTTTGCACTGCACTGCACCAGCACCGCCCAGTGGCGTGGACACTTCTATCGTATGAGCCATAATTGTGTGCTGTCTAGCCAATTCATCTAGGCTTTGACACACCAATCTGGTTCTAGACGTCCTACATGACGAGGCTCCACCAAGTGGGTGGGCTGATAGGATATCTATTATACACCTAGTGTCCAGTGACCACTTTGGTCTGGTTCAGTGCAATACAAATGTGTAGCTTTCAATAAGGACCTTGTAGACTTGGCACTTTGCTTCCCAGACCCTCCAACTCTTCTTGTTCTTTATAGTTTCAATAGGGGTGATCCGAGTTTGGACGGTCTATAAATATATTCCCCTTGACCCTCCTTAAATAGTTGTTTTTCCACACATTTACAGTAGCCAGCGTCTCGCAACATGTTCTTCTGCATTACAAATTTGGTGCACCCTAGGCCTTCTGGTCGGGCCATAACCCTCCCTCTATATATGGTATAATTGCTTGAGAGCAGAATTCCCAATCGTTCAGCAGTAGGACCACCCCCGACGCTTCCCCCGTCCTTTATATGAAGGTGAGTTTACCTGATTACAGTGCCCTCAGCACTGGCGAACCTGTCACGTCACTCGCACAAGTTCGGGCATTTTGTGAATGGCAGAGTTTTCCACGTTTAATTTCACGTGAATCTAGGATTAGTCAGGTGTATTGGTGTTCAGTGAATTAAGCCAGTATCTATATAGGGCCTATATAACCCTAGGTTTGGAACTAATTGGCATAAACTTCCAGTAGCATATTAACGGTTATTTGCAGCATGTAACAACTTTTAACCAGGTTTGTAAATCTGGTGCCGACCTCACACCCCAGTGAATAGCCTCTCGGTGCTTTGCCAACAGAAGCAAAATAGGGTGAGCCGTTGGCTGGACTTGGGAATGGGCATTTCTTACCCGTAGCCTTAACTGGCAGGGGCCTTCATATTTTGTTAATTTGTTGTTTATTTTCTCCTATTTCTGCATTTTAGATCCTGCTCATCTGCCGAATTGTCAGCTGAGCGCGTGGGGCGAGGTTTGAAAACATCAGTCCAGCTGATCCTAATCAGGGCCGCTATGAGGACAGTTTTTTAGGAGTGGCCAAAGCTCGTCCGCGCAAGTGGGGTACCAAAGGCAAACCAAAGGCAATTCCGTCTGCGCCCATCTGGCACAGCCAGTGCTCAGCGCCAGCCCTTCTGCCCATTTTGCATCAGTCCCAGTGCAATCGATTACATACTCAAAGGAGGTACTATGATTTGATTTGAGCATTTATAAAGCACACAACTGCCCATAGGCTTCTAGGCGCTCATACCTGGAAGGTACTATGGAGGCTAAATGCAAGGGGCAATGTTAGTATGGCATGCCTTGATACGGGAAGGAAGGGGCTAGAGCAGGGCCGGTATTGTCCTGTTTGTAAGTCTACTCTACCAGTTTTTATCGATCAGGGTATTAGGCAGCTAGGGGGTAGGAATGTTAACATAGTTAGAAATGTGTCCTTTACCAAAACGATAAATTGTGCTATTATTAATGCCAGATCTTTAGTAAAACATAGTTATGAGGGTGTTGAACATATAGAAAGCCACGGTAGTGATCTTATTTTCATTATGGAGACCTGGACTGACAGGGCCCTCGGTACCAGCCTGATAGAGGCTACTCCACCAGGATATGGGTTTATTATATTAGATAAGAAGGAAATAAAAGGCTGGGGTCTGAGCATTATTTACCAGGAGTCACTGGCTGGGACCTTCTTCTCTTCCTCCTCACCGTGCTGTGAAGCACTTTTTTTCAGTTTTCAACCGACTGACTAACAAAAATTTAAAGGCATTTTAGTTTATCGACCACTGGACCCAGAGGTGTTTTTACTAACAATGCACATAATCTCTTAGAAGATTATTTAGCAGTTTCAAATTTCACATTGCTGGAGCATTTCAATTTTCATTTAGAAGGTATCTTAGAGACTGACACGGTCTCCTTATTGGATTTCATGGAGAGCTTTGGGCTCAAACAATTAGTGAAGAGGCCCTCCCATTGATGGGGTGTTTACTAATAATCCTAACATTCAGGTACAGTATAGCCCGCCACTTACCTGGCGAGACCATTCAGTCATTTTATTTGATATAAGGTTAACTGGATCTGCCCCATAGACTGGCGGAATCTGTAGCAACAGAGTGGGGAGAGAATGGAGTAGGATTAATGAACTGGATTTCCAGGACAATCTGGCTAAATCTCAGCCAGAATATGGGGAGGATGTAGATGATAATGCCAGAAAATACAACAACTGGTTGGAATTGAGTGGTTCACAATTAGCCCCCCTGTAGCCATTGAACTGCCCCGGTGGTACTCAGATAGACTGAAGACCTGTTATTAGGTTGTAAAAAACAGGAACGATCTGCAGACTGGCCTATGATCCTTCAGAAACACTAAAATGTAAGCAAATAATAGGTAAGTATAAAGAAATGATAAGGAGTGAACAAACGCTATATTTTATGACAAAAATTAAGGGTGCAAAGAAAAGAATTTGAAAGAGATAATTAATACAGTTATGTCGCTTACCTCACCATCTAGTCCAGAAATACTGCCAACTTAAGTGCTGGTGATCATATCGCTAAGCATTTTGTACATAAGTTGGAAAGCATTTATACCTGCCATGTTGTACTTGGAAACGCAGGGGGGTACCATAGGTACCACCCCATGTGCACCCCCACAACCCCGGCAATGGGCCCACAAAGCAAAGACCTTTTGTCTTTCAGTAGCAGCATTGCCGCCACGGAAAGGCATACCTCACAGCCCATCCTAATATGGCTAGCGGTGTCAGATAGACACTGCCACCATATTAGAGCTTTTCCGCCACAGTCTCAAGGCGACCGGAGCGGAAAAGCTGCGGACGGGGTTTCTGACCGCCGTGGTCCCCCCGCCATTGTAATATGGCGGGGGGGGGAATTGAGAGCGGACGGACACGGATGGCGGACGGATCGCCACTGCCTGCATGGCAGTGGCAATCTGTCCGCCATCCTAATCGGTCCCTAAATCAGGATCACTGATTGATCCATGCCCAATGGTGGTGGTGAAAAAAAGCCCAGGGATTAGTGGCAGAAAATTTGACTAATATGTTTAATCTCCTTATTCTTGCGCATAGGCTGTAATATAACTAACGGTAAACCCTTTAACATACGGAGGAAGAGAACAGTAGATAGTTCCCTCGAAGAACCTGGTTTTACTAAGTTTGTAGCCATGAAAAAGGCGTCAGTTGAAGAAGTGGTGGATCGAATTAAGGGATCGATTAGGGTGGTGGACGGACAAAGTCCGTCTGCCATCCTGTCTGGGGCTGGTACCGTCCGCCACAAGGGCGGAGGAACCGTGCCCCCAATTAGGATGCACCCGCCACTGTGGCGGGTGCATCCCACATTTTTAACATTGCGGCAGACGGTGCTTACAGCACCACCCGCCGCAATGCTAAAAAGGCATGCTGTGCGTTTCAAAGCACAACATGACAGGCAGTGCATGGTGCCTGCCATGTTGTACTTGGAAACGCAGGGGGGTACCATAGGTACCACCCCATGTGCACCCCCACAACCCCGGCAATGGGCCCACAAAGCAAAAACCTTTTGTCTTTCAGTAGCAGCATTGCCGCCACGGAAAGGCATACCTCACAGCCCATCCTAATATGGCTAGCGGTGCCAGATAGACACTGCCACCATATTAGAGCTTTTCCACCACAGTCTCAAGGCGACCGGAGCGGAAAAGCTGCGGACGGGGTTTCTGACCGCCGTGGTCCCCCCACCATTGTAATATGGCGGGGGGGGGAATTGAGAGCGGACGGACACGGATGGCGGACGGATCGCCACTGCCTGCATGGCAGTGGCAATCCGTCCGCCATCCTAATCGGTCCCTAAATCAGGATCACTGATTGATCCATGCCCAATGGTGGTGGTGAAAAAAAGCCCAGGGATTAGTGGCAGAAAATTTGACTAATATGTTTAATCTCATTATTAGGATGGGACTCTTTCCGTAAATATGGAAAACGGTGTCAATCTTGCCTCTTCAAAAAAAAAAAAACGAGACCCGGGGGAAGTCAATAATTATTGCCCTATATCGATATTGCCATTTCCGGTGAAACTTGTTGTGAGGTCCATGAATAAACAGCAGGTGAAGTATATCAATATTTCTTATCAACAAGAGAGGGAGGGAAGAGTATACTCTCAGTCCCCTAGGTATGTAAACTTCAAACAACATAAGAGTGTAAATCAATGAATGTATAAAAGCACATAAGGAGAGAAGATAAGTATGCAAATCTTGTTAGATTTGTATAGGAAGCCCTCACTCACCACCCTGGTTGGTGACATGCTTCATCATCGGGCCCACCGGGAGAAGCGAATGCCTCCCTGGTGTGCTACAACGCCAGGTTTACTGCGGAGCTGGTTAGTTGTGAAGATTATGTAAATGTGAAAAAGGTTAAAAATGTCCAGATTGTGTCTCACATAAAAACTTTATTCTGTGGCCAATCTGACATATTAAAAGCAATATGTTTAGGAAACTACCATGTTAATTGTTTGGCTATTTCCACTTAAAGTGGGGTCAACATGTTTCTGCCCTTGATGTGTGATTTACTGGGCATTCGTCAGGACCATGGGGAGTGTACCTCGTCGGTATGGGCACGCTAAGGCCCAACCTGACCAGAGAACGTGAAAGTTAAAAATCGGTGTGAAAAAAGGTGCAAAATAAACAAACCAACAAGTTGTGGGAAAATTACTTCAAAATTAGAGGAACCTGTATGGTCTGTAAAGGAAAAATTGACACTCAAACATATAGAAAGACAAAACACGTAATTAGTACGATCTGTCACGCTGGTTTGAAAAAATCCATTCTCTGAAAGATGTGCTTATGACACCACTTAAATAGGTGGTTTCAAATAATGACTGTTATTGTATTTTATAGTGGTAGAAGCACTGGCCTTGGGGAGGAGGACCAGTGGCAGTACATGTACAATGCAAGATAATGGCAACACAATGGCCCTCCACGCCTGTTCTAGCGTTATATCGGTACTCGTGATGGTCAGAGATCAATGGGCCAAAATGCGGGGCCAGTGGATTAGGGTGACTAAGGTATAACCTTGCACAATCAATAGGGATATTATCACATGAGAGGACTCTCACTTGAAAAGTAAAAGATCCACGCCCCATAGGTCTCGGGAGGGGGTGTAGGCGAAAATGGCATACCCTGTTGGAGGAAGGACGAAAAATAAAGCAGTTTGAGAAGGCGTTGTAAGAGATGCTCGAGGCACGAAGAAAGTACTTAGCTATTAGAGAAGATGATTGGAACTCAAGCCCGCAACGCCTGGCCCCCTTTCGATACCTAATCTAGCCTCTAACCGGACCTCGTAGATGTGGGTCGGAGGATGAGGCATCGTTAAAGTAGTCTCATCGGAAAGGCTGAACCGGGAAGAGGTCTGCGGCCACAGACGTGGGTTGGATGCGACACTTCGATCGCAGGCCATGTTGGAAAGTGACGTTTGGGAAAGGCTAGAGCGCTAACCTCGATGGTGTTAAATGGAGGAAAACAGGGGGTTCAAGCGAGTGTCGGCACTAATTCTGAGACACTACTAATTAAAAAGCAAGAATAACCATAATTGAAAATGGGTGGTGGATCAGGCAAAAAAACCCAGCGAACACATTTTTGATGTATTTATGTTCATTCAATAAAACTTTATTGAGTCGTAAGGAATTGGGTAACAAAAACAGACTATTCCGAGAACTGGCCGTATGCAGCGATTACTTTTGCGGTAGAGAAGAGATAGTTTGTTAATTCAGCGCAATTTATAGTATGTAAGGGGAGGCTAAATCGCTGGTTATTTGTTGAATGAGTGGTGTTCCTCATTTGTCGATTGTACTGTATTAGCAAAAAAAACTGCGAACACATTTTTTAATTCTTAATTTAGTGGATGTATTTATGTTGATTCAATAAAACTTTATTGAGTCATAAGGGAGTAACTGGGTAACAGAAACATACCGTTTCGAGAACTTGCCGAATGCAGTGATTACTTTTGCGGTAGAGAGGAAACAGATCATTAATTCAGCGCAATTTGTAGTATATAAGGGAATGATAATCCGCTGGATATTGTTGAATGTGTTCTACTGTGGTCGTAAACCATTCCTTATTTGTCGATTGTACTGTATTGGTGCAGGTATTATCATTTCTGTACTCTGCATTCAATAGTTGGTGCAAGAGGGGCAAGCATCAATTGTGGGATTATTGGCTGGGGCTAGAGTAATTAATCAGGGGCAGTACGTTGTCACACATGAGGTTATGAAACCAATTCGGTATATGGCTATTACTATTAACCGAAGTGTTAGCATTTAAGTACTGTAGACCATGGTATTCCATCATTCAGGCCATTTAGATGCGTCCCCAGACGGTAGACCCAGCGTTGTTCTTTTTCGAATAATATGTTGGCGATATTCTTGCCAGTGCATACTTGTTCGATAAAGGTCCAGTTTAGATCGTTTGGGGTGTGATTTGAGAGGAGGAAGTGTTCACTCATTTTTGTTGTTACCTTGCGACACCTAATGTTGCTACGGTGTTCGCATATTCGTTGTTTGATTTTGCGTGTGGTCATGCCCACATATCTCTTTTGATACGGGCAAGTGATCAAGTAAACCACATTAGTGAAGTTGCAGTTTGTGTGAACACGTGGAGTCCAGAGTTTACTAGGTTCCAGAGTCAATTGATTAGTGTGTGTGGTCAAATGGCACACACTACAATTCGAGCAGGGGTAGTGGCCGGTTATTAATGGGAGACCCCAGGCACTTGTAATGGATCTCTCAGCCGACACGTTAGCGGTGTCGATTTTAGGGTGTGTGTGAACAAGGGAATCTTTTAGGCTTCTTCCCTTTTTAAAAGAAAAAATAGGTTTTTCCCAGGTTTTTTTGTTGCTGGTAATAAAATTCCAGTTTTTGTTAATTGATTTCTTCATTACGTCTGACAAACTGTTGTATGTGGTAACGCATGTGAGTGGTGCTTCCTTGAGCTCTTTCATGTTGTCTTCGAGAAGTGCCTCACGAGGTTGCTTCCTAGCCCACTTGAAGCCTTTGTCCAGTATGTTCATGGGGTACCCTCTTGATCTTAGTCTTTGGGTTAAACCAGTAGCTTGTTCCCGGTAGTCCTTGATGTTGCTGCAGTTTCTCTGGATCCTGAGATACTGACCGTATGGTAGATTTTCCCTGTGCGGTCTCGGGTGGAATCTTGAGAACTCTAGCAGGTTGCTTTTAGCAGTTGGCTTGTAGTGTGTTGTAGTAGTTTGAGTTTGGGCAGCTGTGCCTTCTGTTATGTCTATGTGCATGGGACTCATCAACCTGAATTAACAGCATACATTGTTATTCAACCTTGAACACGCTGTGCAGACAGAAAGTACAGTGCAAGACTAGATATGTGAAAAACAAACCGTTTTCATGTGAAGAAGCTCAAGTAGTTTATTTACGAGAACAGAGCCATGTAGTGTTGTGTGCAAAACCTGCAAAATGGTGTCTAAGCATATATTTCACTTATACTAACATAGCAATGTCTGCAGTTAACCCCTTATCCTCATTACACCAGTGAAGTAAAGTCTGAAAAATGTGGTTTCAAATAATGAAACTACAGGGTAGAGAGTAAAAGGGGCTCTGAAATCAGGTGTTCTTTGGTCTATTCCTTCTCTTGCAAGCTTAGTGTTTTGTTTTTGGGGCTGGAAGCTTGGGATGACTCAGTGGACACCCCATGCCAGGGCATGTTCAATTAGCATAATGATTTACAGAAAATTATATCTTTCAGGGAGGAGATGTAAAGAGGTAGACAGATATGTCCTCAGGCACAAAACAAAACACAAGTACATGATGTACTAGAACATCTAAGTGAACCGAAATTCATCATGAACAGAGCCACTGAAATGTATGCAATTATGCAGTTACATCATGTTCCACAATATTCTGGATGTATCTTTCTTGCCACATATTTCATTACCTTCAGCATGATTATCATTATTCAACAAAAAAAGTTGCTTTGTCTAATATGTACCCGCTGCGCTGCCTGGTGCCTCTCAAAGGAATATTCACCAGGTCATCTTTCATTTGCTGAGTGCTTAATTCTGCCATTGAACTGATACTAATGAGGTGTAAATTTTTCCCAGATAATGCTAACTTGTAAAAAGGACAACATAATCAAGAAGTACTAGTACTGGTGCAAATTGTGCCCCATTACACCACATAATTTGCCTTTTCTTGAAGCATAACTCATTGAATTATGCTAGGTAGTTTGTTCCTCCACTGCTGCATAAAAAACATTGGCCGTGATCACTCCAGGGAATGTATTTGTTGTTTGTCTTTCCGCAAATACAAAAAAGGATCAATGTAATGCTCAAAGGATGACATTTATGAAAGAGCTGAGGGGCAGCTCAGGAAGTCATCTTGCTGACCTGCGTCACTCGGGAAAGAGCAGGAAACCGCCATTTTTTAATTTTGTTTGTTGAGTTTTAAACATCTAACAACCACATTTGTCTTGCATGGTCAGATACATTATGGTACACATTTACAGTAAAGAACAAGAAGAGTTGGAGGGTCTGGGGAGCAAAGTGCCAAGTCTACAAGGTCCTTATTGAAAGCTACACATTTGTATTGCACTGAACCAGACCAAAGTGGCCACTGGACACTAGGTGTATAATAGATATCCTATCAGCCCACCCACTTGGCGGAGCCTCGTCATGTAGGACGTCTAGAACTAGATTGGTGTGTCAAAGCCTAGATGAATTGGCTAGACAGCACACAATTATGGCTCATACGATAGAAGTGTCCACGCCACTGGGCGGTGCTGGTGCAGTGCAGTGCAAAAAAGAAAAGTGAATAAGTGATGTAAAATGACGGTCAAGGCAAACAAAAAACTCTTTATTGGTATTCACCTGGACGTCAGATTAAAAAGAGATGCAAGGCAGTGTGACAAAATCACTGTCTACTTTGCTGTGTGATTAAATAGGCCAACATGTTTCTGCCAATAGGTGAAACTACACCGGCATTCTTCAGGGCCATTTATATGGAATGTTGCTACTGCAAAGGTACACTCTGATAGTAGTGTAAAAAAGTGAAGATGACAGACCAGGAGTTTAAGAGTGTCAAACTAATAATGTGGTCACTGGGACCATCCTACCGTGTCCTCTTGAACCATTTGTTGATAGAGGATGCAGTCCTGTAAATACAAAAACAGAAGGAGAATACTACTATGTGTTCTTAAAGCTTAACAAACTTACAGGAGCAGTTAACCCCAAAGGGGGTTACACTATTATAACACAAGGACCAAAACAAGGCTTAGCACGGCCAGGCCAAATTAGACCGGCCGCTTTGATTTACCACAGGTTGCACTTAAAATAAACCACAGAAATTTCTGAATACAAATTTGAAAACAATGAAAAAGACTTACCCAACAGTATCTGGGAGTCAAGCCTCACCTCACCCGGCACTTTTTTACACTACTATCAGAGTGTACCTTTGCAGTAGCAACATTCCATATAAATGGCCCTGAAGAATGCCGGTGTAGTTTCACCTATTGGCAGAAACATGTTGGCCTATTTAATCACACAGCAAAGTAGACAGTGATTTTGTCACACTGTCTTGCATCTCTTTTTAATCTGACGTCCAGGTGAATACCAATAAAGAGTTTTTTGTTTGCCTTGACCGTCATTTTACATCACTTATTCACTTTTCTTTTTTGCACTGCACTGCACCAGCACCGCCCAGTGGCGTGGACACTTCTATCGTATGAGCCATAATTGTGTGCTGTCTAGCCAATTCATCTAGGCTTTGACACACCAATCTGGTTCTAGACGTCCTACATGACGAGGCTCCACCAAGTGGGTGGGCTGATAGGATATCTATTATACACCTAGTGTCCAGTGACCACTTTGGTCTGGTTCAGTGCAATACAAATGTGTAGCTTTCAATAAGGACCTTGTAGACTTGGCACTTTGCTTCCCAGACCCTCCAACTCTTCTTGTTCTTTATAGTTTCAATAGGGGTGATCCGAGTTTGGACGGTCTATAAATATATTCCCCTTGACCCTCCTTAAATAGTTGTTTTTCCACACATTTACAGTAGCCAGCGTCTCGCAACATGTTCTTCTGCATTACAAATTTGGTGCACCCTAGGCCTTCTGGTCGGGCCATAACCCTCCCTCTATATATGGTATAATTGCTTGAGAGCAGAATTCCCAATCGTTCAGCAGTAGGACCACCCCCGACGCTTCCCCCGTCCTTTATATGAAGGTGAGTTTACCTGATTACAGTGCCCTCAGCACTGGCGAACCTGTCACGTCACTCGCACAAGTTCGGGCATTTTGTGAATGGCAGAGTTTTCCACGTTTAATTTCACGTGAATCTAGGATTAGTCAGGTGTATTGGTGTTCAGTGAATTAAGCCAGTATCTATATAGGGCCTATATAACCCTAGGTTTGGAACTAATTGGCATAAACTTCCAGTAGCATATTAACGGTTATTTGCAGCATGTAACAACTTTTAACCAGGTTTGTAAATCTGGTGCCGACCTCACACCCCAGTGAATAGCCTCTCGGTGCTTTGCCAACAGAAGCAAAATAGGGTGAGCCGTTGGCTGGACTTGGGAATGGGCATTTCTTACCCGTAGCCTTAACTGGCAGGGGACCTTCATATTTTGTTAATTTGTTGTTTATTTTCTCCTTTTTCTGCATTTTAGATCCTGCTCATCTGCCGAATTGTCAGCTGAGCGCGTGGGGCGAGGTTTGAAAACATCAGTCCAGCTGATCCTAATCAGGGCCGCTATGAGGACAGTTTTTTAGGAGTGGCCAAAGCTCGTCCGCGCAAGTGGGGTACCAAAGGCACACCAAAGGCAATTCCGTCTGCGCCCATCTGGCACAGCCAGCGCTCAGCGCCAGCCCTTCTGCCCATTTTGCATCAGTCCCAGTGCAATCGATTACATACTCAAAGGAGGTACTATGATTTGATTTGAGCATTTATAAAGCACACAACTGCCCATAGGCTTCTAGGCGCTCATACCTGGAAGGTACTATGGAGGCTAAATGCAAGGGGCAATGTTAGTATGGCATGCCTTGATACGGGAAGGAAGGGGCTAGAGCAGGGCCGGTATTGTCCTGTTTGTAAGTCTACTCTACCAGTTTTTATCGATCAGGGTATTAGGCAGCTAGGGGGTAGGAATGTTAACATAGTTAGAAATGTGTCCTTTACCAAAACGATAAATTGTGCTATTATTAATGCCAGATCTTTAGTAAAACATAGTTATGAGGGTGTTGAACATATAGAAAGCCAAGGTAGTGATCATATTTTCATTATGGAGACCTGGACTGACAGGGCCCTCGGTACCAGCCTGATAGAGGCTACTCCACCAGGATATGGGTTTATTATATTAGATAAGAAGGAAATAAAAGGCTGGGGTCTGAGCATTATTTACCAGGAGTCACTGGCTGGGACCTTCTTCTCTTCCTCCTCACCGTGCTGTGAAGCACTTTTTTTCAGTTTTCAACCGACTGACTAACAAAAATTTAAAGGCATTTTAGTTTATCGACCACTGGACCCAGAGGTGTTTTTACTAACAATGCACATAATCTCTTAGAAGATTATTTAGCAGTTTCAAATTTCACATTGCTGGAGCATTTCAATTTTCATTTAGAAGGTATCTTAGAGACTGACACGGTCTCCTTATTGGATTTCATGGAGAGCTTTTTGCTCAAACAATTAGTGAAGAGGCCCTCCCATTGATGGGGTGTTTACTAATAATCCTAACATTCAGGTACAGTATAGTCCGCCACTTACCTGGCGAGACCATTCAGTCATTTTATTTGATATAAGGTTAACTGGATCTGCCCCATAGACTGGCGGAATCTGTAGCAACAGAGTGGGGAGAGAATGGAGTAGGATTAATGAACTGGATTTCCAGGACAATCTGGCTAAATCTCAGCCAGAATATGGGGAGGATGTAGATGATAATGCCAGAAAATACAACAACTGGTTGGAATTGAGTGGTTCACAATTAGCCCCCCTGTAGCCATTGAACTGCCCCGTGGTACTCAGATAGACTGAAGACCTGTTATTAGGTTGTAAAAAACAGGAACGATCTGCAGACTGGCCTATGATCCTTCAGAAACACTAAAATGTAAGCAAATAATAGGTAAGTATAAAGAAATGATAAGGAGTGAACAAACGCTATATTTTACGACAAAAATTAAGGGTGCAAAGAAAAGAATTTGAAAGAGATAATTAATACAGTTATGTCGCTTACCTCACCATCTAGTCCAGAAATACTGCCAACTTAAGTGCTGGTGATCATATCGCTAAGCATTTTGTACATAAGTTGGAAAGCATTTATACCTGCCATGTTGTACTTGGAAACGCAGGGGGGTACCATAGGTACCACCCCATGTGCACCCCCACAACCCCGGCAATGGGCCCACAAAGCAAAGACCTTTTGTCTTTCAGTAGCAGCATTGCCGCCACGGAAAGGCATACCTCACAGCCCATCCTAATATGGCTAGCGGTGTCAGATAGACACTGCCACCATATTAGAGCTTTTCCGCCACAGTCTCAAGGCGACCGGAGCGGAAAAGCTGCGGACGGGGTTTCTGACCGCCGTGGTCCCCCCGCCATTGTAAAATGGCGGGGGGGGGGGGGAATTGAGAGCGGACGGACACGGATGGCGGACGGATCGCCACTGCCTGCATGGCAGTGGCAATCCGTCCGCCATCCTAATCGGTCCCTAAATCAGGATCACTGATTGATCCATGCCCAATGGTGGTGGTGAAAAAAAGCCCAGGGATTAGTGGCAGAAAATTTGACTAATATGTTTAATCTCATTATTCTTGCGCATAGGCTGTAATATAACTAACGGTAAACCCTTTAACATACGGAGGAAGAGAACAGTAGATAGTTCCCTCGAAGAACCTGGTTTTACTAAGTTTGTAGCCATGAAAAAGGCGTCAGTTGAAGAAGTGGTGGATCGAATTAAGGGGTCGATTAGGGTGGTGGACGGACAAAGTCCGTCTGCCATCCTGTCTGGGGCTGGTACCGTCCGCCACAAGGGCGGAGGAACCGTGCCCCCAATTAGGATGCACCCGCCACTGTGGCGGGTGCATCCCACATTTTTAACATTGCGGCGGACGGTGCTTAAAGCACCACCCGCCGCAATGCTAAAAAGGCATGCTGTGCGTTTCAAAGCACAACATGAGAGGCAGTGCATGGTGCCTGCCATGTTGTACTTGGAAACGCAGGGGGGTACCATAGGTACTACCCCATGTGCACCCCCACAACCCCGGCAATGGGCTCACAAAGCAAAGACCTTTTGTCTTTCAGTAGCAGCATTGCCGCCACGGAAAGGCATACCTCACAGCCCATCCTAATATGGCTAGCGGTGTCAGATAGACACTGCCACCATATTAGAGCTTTTCCGCCACAGTCTCAAGGCGACCGGAGCCGAAAAGCTGCGGACGGGGTTTCTGACCGCCGTGGTCCCCCCGCCATTGTAATATGGCGGGGGGGGGGAATTGAGAGTGGAGGGACACGGATGGCGGACGGATCGCCACTGCCTGCATGGCAGTGGCAATCCGTCCGCCATCCTAATCGGTCCCTAAATCAGGATCACTGATTGATCCATGCCCAATGGTGGTGGTGAAAAAAAGCCCAGGGATTAGTGGCAGAAAATTTGACTAATATGTTTAATCTCATTATTAGGATGGGACTCTTTCCGTAAATATGGAAAACGGTGTCAATCTTGCCTCTTCAAAAAAAAAAAAACGAGACCCGGGGGAAGTCAATAATTATTGCCCTATATCGATATTGCCATTTCCGGTGAAACTTGTTGTGAGGTCCATGAATAAACAGCAGGTGAAGTATATCAATATTTCTTATCAACAAGAGAGGGAGGGAAGAGTATACTCTCAGTCCCCTAGGTATGTAAACTTCAAACAACATAAGAGTGTAAATCAATGAATGTATAAAAGCACATAAGGAGAGAAGATAAGTATGCAAATCTTGTTAGATTTGTATAGGAAGCCCTCACTCACCACCCTGGTTGGTGACATGCTTCATCATCGGGCCCACCGGGAGAAGCGAATGCCTCCCTGGTGTGCTACAACGCCAGGTTTACTGCGGAGCTGGTTAGTTGTGAAGATTATGTAAATGTGAAAAAGGTTAAAAATGTCCAGATTGTGTCTCACATAAAAACTTTATTCTGTGGCCAATCTGACATATTAAAAGCAATATGTTTAGGAAACTACCATGTTAATTGTTTGGCTATTTCCACTTAAAGTGGGGTCAACATGTTTCTGCCCTTGATGTGTGATTTACTGGGCATTCGTCAGGACCATGGGGAGTGTACCTCGTCGGTATGGGCACGCTAAGGCCCAACCTGACCAGAGAACTTGAAAGTTAAAAATCGGTGTGAAAAAAGGTGCAAAATAAACAAACCAACAAGTTGTGGGAAAATTACTTCAAAATCAGAGGAACCTGTATGGTCTGTAAAGGAAAAATTGACACTCAAACATATAGAAAGACAAAACACGTAATTAGTACGATCTGTCACGCTGGTTTGAAAAAATCCATTCTCTGAAAGATGTGCTTATGACACCACTTAAATAGGTGGTTTCAAATAATGACTGTTATTGTATTTTATAGTGGTAGGTGCACTGGCCTTGGGGAGGAGGGCCAGTGGCAGTACATGCACAATGCAAGATAATGGCAACACAATGGCCCTCCACGCCTGTTCTAGCGTTATATCGGTACTCGTGATGGTCAGAGATCAATGGGCCAAAATGCGGGGCCAGTGGATTAGGGTGACTAAGGTATAACCTTGCACAATCAATAGGGATATTATCACATGTGAGGACTCTCACTTGAAAAGTAAAAGATCCACGCCCCATAGGTCTCGGGAGGGGGTGTAGGCGAAAATGGCAGGAAGGACGAAAAATAAAGCAGTTTGAGAAGGCGTTGTAAGAGATGCTCGAGGCACAAAGAAAGTACTTAGCTATTAGAGAAGATGATTGGAACTCAAGTCCGCAACGCCTGGCCCCCTTTCGATACCTAATCTAGCCTCTAACCGGACCTCGTAGATGTGGGTCGGAGGATGAGGCATGGTTAAAGTAGTCTCATCGGAAAGGCTGAACCGGGAAGAGGTCTGCGGCCACAGACGTGGGTTGGATGCGACACTCCGATCGCAGGCCATGTTGGAAAGTGACATTTGGGAAAGGCTAGAGCGCTAACCTCGATGGTGTTAAATGGAGGAAAACAGGGGGTCAAGCGAGTGTCGGCACTAATTCTGAGACACTACTAATTAAAAAGCAAGAATAACCATAATTGAAAATGGGTGGTGGATCAGGCAAAAAAAACCAGCGAACAAATTTTTGATGTATTTATGTTCATTCAATAAAACTTTATTGAGTCGTAAGGAATTTGGTAACAAAAACAGACTATTCCGAGAACTGGCCGTATGCAGCGATTACTTTTGCGGTAGAGAAGAGATAGTTTGTTAATTCAGCGCACTTTATAGTATGTAAGGGGAGGCTAAATCGCTGGTTATTTGTTGAATGAGTGGTGTTCCTCATTTGTCGATTGTACTGTATTAGCAAAAAAAACTGCGAACACATTTTTTAATTCTTAATTTAGTGGATGTATTTATGTTGATTCAATAAAACTTTATTGAGTCATAAGGGAGTAACTGGGTCACAGAAACATACCGTTTCGAGAACTTGCCGAATGCAGTGATTACTTTTGCGGTAGAGAGGAAACAGATCATTAATTCAGCGCAATTTGTAGTATATAAGGGAATGATAAACCGCTGGATATTGTTGAATGTGTTCTACTGTGGTCGTAAACCATTCCTTATTTGTCGATTGTACTGTATTGGTGCATGTATTATCATTTCTGTACTCTGCATTCAATAGTTGGTGCAAGAGGGCCAAGCATCAATTGTGGGATTATTGGCTGGGGCTAGAGAAATTAATCAGGGGCAGTACGTTGTCACACATGAGGTTATGAAACCAATTCGGTATATGGCTATTACTATTAACCGAAGTGTTAGCATTTAAGTACTGTAGACCATGGTATTCCATCATTCAGGCCATTTAGATGCGTCCCCAGACGGTAGACCCAGCGTTTTTCTTTTTCGAATAATATGTTGGCGATATTCTTGCCAGTGCATACTTGTTCGATAAAGGTCCAGTTTAGATCGTTTGGGGTGTGATTTAAGAGGAGGAAGTGTTCACTCATTTTTGTTGTTACCTTGCGACACCTAATGTTGCTACGGTGTTCGCATATTCGTTGTTTGATTTTGCGTGTGGTCATGCCCCCATATCTCTTTTGATACGGGCAAGTGATCAAGTAAACCACATTAGTGAAGTTGCAGTTTGTGTGAACACGTGGAGTCCAGAGTTTACCAGGTTCCAGAGTCAATTGATTAGTGTGTGTGGTCAAATGGCACACACTACAATTCGAGCAGGGGTAGTGGCCGGTTATTAGTGGGAGACCCCAGGCACTTGTAATGGATCTCTCAGCCGACACGTTAGCGGTGTTGATTTTAGGGTGTGTGTGAACAAGGGAATCTTTTAGGCTTCTTCCCTTTTTAAAAGAAAAAATAGGTTTTTCCCAGGTTTTTTTTGTTGCTGGTAATAATATTCCAGTTTTTGTTAATTGATTTCTTCATTACGTCTGACAAACTGTTGTATGTGGTAACGCATGTGAGTGGTGCTTCCTTGAGCTCTTTCATGTTGTCTTCGAGAAGTGCCTCACGAGGTTGCTTCCTAGCCCACTTGTAGCCTTTGTCCAGTATGTTCATGGGGTACCCTCTTGATCTTAGTCTTTGGGTTAAACCAGTAGCTTGTTCCCGGTAGTCCTTGATGTTGCTGCAGTTTCTCTGGATCCTGAGATACTGACCGTATGGTAGATTTTCCCTGTGCGGTCTCAGGTGGAGGCTTGAGAACTCTAGCAGGTTGCTTTTAGCAGTTGGCTTGTAGTGTGTTGTAGTAGTTAGGGTTGTACCTCTCACTGTGATTACAACATCTAAGAACACAACTTCTTTTTTGCTGCTGCAATGGGTAAATTTCAGGTTAGGATCTAGGGTATTTATCCAGTCAAAAAAATGTTCCAGTAGGGTTTCACAGCCCTTCCAGATGAGAAGTATATCATCTATATACTTCCTCCATAGTCCTATGGAGGAGGAGAACCAGCCATCTGTGGGCAGAATATATTTCAATTCAAAATCATGGACCTTCAGTCCCGCTGCACTGGGGCGAATGTGCTGCCCATTGAAGTACCAGTGCTTTGTAGGCATAGTTTGCCCTTGTGTTTAAAGTAATTATCTTTCAGTGCTATTGTTGCACATTGCTGGATGAAGTCTTTGGGTGTTTGGTATTCCCAAGTTGTGGAGTCAAGTGCTGATGCCAAGACTCTTAGGGTGTCATCTTCAGGGATACTTGTGAAAAGACTTTCTATATCTAATGTTAAAATAATGATTGATCCTTCCTCAAAGGTAAAGTTTTTCAGGAGTAGTAGAACACTCTTGGTGTCTTTGAGGTAGGTAGTGGTTCCTTGTATAATGGGTTTCAAGAAACGGTCACAGAACACTGAAAGTGATTGGGTCACTCAAGTGACGCAATCCCTGACACAATCGGTCTGCCTGGTGGGGGGATTTTGTTCTTGTGTGTCTTCAGTAGTGTATAGAAATAGGATATCACATGGTCCACTGCAGTGAGAAATGCCGCCTCATGTCTAGAGATATATTCATTTTCTTCTGCTTCCTTGACTAGATCCTGGAAGTGTGATTTAAGTTCTGGGGTTGGATCTTATCTCAGGAGGGTATATTTGGTTCTATTGTCCACGAGGGCAGACATACTTTATCATAATCAGTTGTGTTCTGGACGACAATGCCACCCCCCTTATCAGCAGGTTTGATAGTAATGTCTCTGTTGCTATGTAGGTCTCGAAGAGCTTGGTATTCTAGAGCGGTGAAGTTCTCAAAAGTATTGGGCACCTGTAGGGCTTCTATGTCCTTGAAAACTGCGAGCTCAAAGGCTGTTATCGTAGCTGGTATTGTGTAAGGAGGAGGTATGAAAGTGGACCATACGGTCAGTATCTCAGGGTCTAGAGAAACTGCAGCAACATCAAGGAATACCGGGAACAAGCTACTGATTTAACCCAAAGACTAAGATCAAGAGGGTACCCTATGAACATTCTGGACAAAGGCTACAAGTGGGCTAGGAACCAACATCCCTAGGCACTTCTCAAAGACAACATGAAAGAGCTCCAGGAAGTACCACTCAGGTGTGTTACCCCATACAACAGTTTGTCAGACGCAATGTAGAAATCAATTAACAAAAACTGGAGTATTATCACCAGCAACAAAAAAAACATGGAAAAAACAAATTTTTTGTTTAAAAAGGGAAGAAGCCTAAAAGATTCCCTTGTTCACACGCGCCCAAAAAATCGACACCGCTAACGTGTTGGCTGAGAGATCTATTACAAGTGCCTGGGGTCTCCCACCGATAACCGGCCACTACCCCTGCTCGAATTGAAGTGTGTGCCATTTGACCACACACACTAATCAATTGACTCTGGAACCTGGTAAACTCTGGACTCAACAAGTTCACACAAACTGCAACCCACTAATGTGGTTTACATGATCACTTGCCCGTGTCAAAAGAGATATGGGGGCAAGACCACACACAAAATCAAACAACGAATATGCGAACACCGTAGCAACATTAGGTGTCGCAAGTAACAACAAAAATGAGTGAACACTTCCTCCTCTCAAATCACGATCTAAACTGGACCATTATCAAACAAGTATGCACTGGCAAGAATATCGCCAACATCCGTCCGCCATCCTAATCGGTCCCTAAATCAGGATCACTGATTGATCCATGCCCAATGGTGGTGGTGAAAAAAAGCCCAGGGATTAGTGGCAGAAAATTTGACTAATATGTTTAATCTCATTATTAGGATGGGACTCTTTCCGTAAATATGGAAAACGGTGTCAATCTTGCCTCTTCAAAAAAAAAAAAACGAGACCCGGGGGAAGTCAATAATTATTGCCCTATATCGATATTGCCATTTCCGGTGAAACTTGTTGTGAGGTCCATGAATAAACAGCAGGTGAAGTATATCAATATTTCTTATCAACAAGAGAGGGAGGGAAGAGTATACTCTCAGTCCCCTAGGTATGTAAACTTCAAACAACAAAAGAGTGTAAATCAATGAATGTATAAAAGCACATAAGGAGAGAAGATAAGTATGCAAATCTTGTTAGATTTGTATAGGAAGCCCTCACTCACCACTCTGGTTGGTGACATGCTTCATCATCGGGCCCACCGGGAGAAGCGAATGCCTCCCTGGTGTGCTACAACGCCAGGTTTACTGCGGAGCTGGTTAGTTGTGAAGAATATGTAAATGTGAAAAAGGTTAAAAATGTCCAGATTGTGTCTCACATAAAAACTTTATTCTGTGGCCAATCTGACATATTAAAAGCAATATGTTTAGGAAACTACCATGTTAATTGTTTGGCTATTTCCACTTAAAGTGGGGTCAACATGTTTCTGCCCTTGATGTGTGATTTACTGGGCATTCGTCAGGACCATAGGGACTGTACCTCGTCGGTATGGGCACGCTAAGGCCCAACCTGACCAGAGAACTTGAAAGTTAAAAATCGGTGTGAAAAAAGGTGCAAAATAAACAAACCAACAAGTTGTGGGAAAATTACTTCAAAATCAGAGGAACCTGTATGGTCTGTAAAGGAAAAATTGACACTCAAACATATAGAAAGACAAAACACGTAATTAGTACGATCTGTCACGCTGGTTTGAAAAAATCCATTCTCTGAAAGATGTGCTTATGACACCACTTAAATATGTGGTTTCAAATAATGACTGTTATTGTATTTTATAGTGGTAGGTGCACTGGCCTTGGGGAGGAGGGCCAGTGGCAGTACATGCACAATGCAAGATAATGGCAACACAATGGCCCTCCACGCCTGTTTTAGCGTTATATCAGTACTCGTGATGGTCAGAGATCAATGGGCCAAAATGCGGGGCCAGTGGATTAGGGTGACTAAGGTATAACCTTGCACAATCAATAGGGATATTATCACATGTGAGGACTCTCACTTGAAAAGTAAAAGATCCACGCCCCATAGGTCTCGGGAGGGGGTGTAGGCGAAAATGGCAGGAAGGACGAAAAATAAAGCAGTTTGAGAAGGCGTTGTAAGAGATGCTCGAGGCACAAAGAAAGTACTTAGCTATTAGAGAAGATGATTGGAACTCAAGCCCGCAACGCCTGGCCCCCTTTCGATACCTAATCTAGCCTCTAACCGGACCTCGTAGATGTGGGTCGGAGGATGAGGCATGGTTAAAGTAGTCTCATCGGAAAGGCTGAACCGGGAAGAGGTCTGCGGCCACAGACGTGGGTTGGATGCGACACTCCGATCGCAGGCCATGTTGGAAAGTGACATTTGGGAAAGGCTAGAGCGCTAACCTCGATGGTGTTAAATGGAGGAAAACAGGGGGTTCAAGCGAGTGTCGGCACTAATTCTGAGACACTACTAATTAAAAAGCAAGAATAACCATAATTGAAAATGGGTGGTGGATCAGGCAAAAAAACCCAGCGAACAAATTTTTGATGTATTTATGTTCATTCAATAAAACTTTATTGAGTCGTAAGGAATTTGGTAACAAAAACAGACTATTCCGAGAACTGGCCGTATGCAGCGATTACTTTTGCGGTAGAGAAGAGATAGTTTGTTAATTCAGCGCACTTTATAGTATGTAAGGGGAGGCTAAATCGCTGGTTATTTGTTGAATGAGTGGTGTTCCTCATTTGTCGATTGTACTGTATTAGCAAAAAAAACTGCGAACACATTTTTTAATTCTTAATTTAGTGGATGTATTTATGTTGATTCAATAAAACTTTATTGAGTCATAAGGGAGTAACTGGGTAACAGAAACATACCGTTTCGAGAACTTGCCGAATGCAGTGATTACTTTTGCGGTAGAGAGGAAACAGATCATTAATTCAGCGCAATTTGTAGTATATAAGGGAATGATAAACCGCTGGATATTGTTGAATGTGTTCTACTGTGGTCGTAAACCATTCCTTATTTGTCGATTGTACTGTATTGGTGCATGTATTATCATTTCTGTACTCTGCATTCAATAGTTGGTGCAAGAGGGGCAAGCATCAATTGTGGGATTATTGGCTGGGGCTAGAGAAATTAATCAGGGGCAGTACGTTGTCACACATGAGGTTATGAAACCAATTCGGTATATGGCTATTACTATTAACCGAAGTGTTAGCATTTAAGTACTGTAGACCATGGTATTCCATCATTCAGGCCATTTAGATGCGTCCCCAGACGGTAGACCCAGCGTTTTTCTTTTTCGAATAATATGTTGGCGATATTCTTGCCAGTGCATACTTGTTCGATAAAGGTCCAGTTTAGATCGTTTGGGGTGTGATTTGAGAGGAGGAAGTGTTCACTCATTTTTGTTGTTACCTTGCGACACCTAATGTTGCTACGGTGTTCGCATATTCGTTGTTTGATTTTGCGTGTGGTCATGCCCACATATCTCTTTTGATACGGGCAAGTGATAAAGTAAACCACATTAGTGAAGTTGCAGTTTGTGTGAACACGTGGAGTCCAGAGTTTACCAGGTTCCAGAGTCAATTGATTAGTGTGTGTGGTCAAATGGCACACACTACAATTCGAGCAGGGGTAGTGGCCGGTTATTAGTGGGAGACCCCAGGCACTTGTAATGGATCTCTCAGCCGACACGTTAGCGGTGTTGATTTTAGGGTGTGTGTGAACAAGGGAATCTTTTAGGCTTCTTCCCTTTTTAAAAGAAAAAATAGTTTTTTCCCAGGTTTTTTTTGTTGCTGGTAATAATATTCCAGTTTTTGTTAATTGATTTCTTCATTACGTCTGACAAACTGTTGTATGTGGTAACGCATGTGAGTGGTGCTTCCTTGAGCTCTTTCATGTTGTCTTCGAGAAGTGCCTCACGAGGTTGCTTCCTAGCCCACTTGTAGCCTTTGTCCAGTATGTTCATGGGGTACCCTCTTGATCTTAGTCTTTGGGTTAAACCAGTAGCTTGTTCCCGGTAGTCCTTGATGTTGCTGCAGTTTCTCTGGATCCTGAGATACTGACCGTATGGTAGATTTTCCCTGTGCGGTCTCAGGTGGAGGCTTGAGAACTCTAGCAGGTTGCTTTTAGCAGTTGGCTTGTAGTGTGTTGTAGTAGTTAGGGTTGTACCTCTCACTGTGATTACAACATCTAAGAACACAACTTCTTTTTTGCTGCTGCAATGGGTAAATTTCAGGTTAGGATCTAGGGTATTTATCCAGTCAAAAAAATGTTCCAGTAGGGTTTCACAGCCCTTCCAGATGAGAAGTATATCATCTATATACTTCCTCCATAGTCCTATGGAGGAGGAGAACCAGCCATCTGTGGGCAGAATATATTTCAATTCAAAATCATGGACCTTCAGTCCCGCTGCACTGGGGCGAATGTGCTGCCCATTGAAGTACCAGTGCTTTGTAGGCATAGTTTGCCCTTGTGTTTAAAGTAATTATCTTTCAGTGCTATTGTTGCACATTGCTGAATGAAGTCTTTGGGTGTTTGGTATTCCCAAGTTGTGGAGTCAAGTGCTGATGCCAAGACTCTTAGGGTGTCATCTTCAGGGATACTTGTGAAAAGACTTTCTATATCTAATGTTAAAATAATGATTGATCCTTCCTCAAAGGTAAAGTTTTTCAGGAGTAGTAGAACACTCTTGGTGTCTTTGAGGTAGGTAGTGGTTCCTTGTATAATGGGTTTCAAGAAACGGTCACAGAACACTGAAAGTGATTGGGTCACTCAAGTGACGCAATCCCTGGCACAATCGGTCTGCCTGGTGGGGGGATTTTGTTCTTGTGTGTCTTCAGTAGTGTATAGAAATAGGATATCACATGGTCCACTGCAGTGAGAAATGCCGCCTCATGTCTAGAGATATATTCATTTTCTTCTGCTTCCTTGACTAGATCCTGGAAGTGTGATTTAAGTTCTGGGGTTGGATCTTATCTCAGGAGGGTATATTTGGTTCTATTGTCCACGAGGGCAGACATACTTTATCATAATCAGTTGTGTTCTGGACGACAATGCCACCCCCCTTATCAGCAGGTTTGATAGTAATGTCTCTGTTGCTATGTAGGTCTCGAAGAGCTTGGTATTCTAGAGCGGTGAAATTCTCAAAAGTATTGGGCACCTGTAGGGCTTCTATGTCCTTGAAAACTGCGAGCTCAAAGGCTGTTATCGTAGCTGGTATTGTGTAAGGAGGAGGTATGAAAGTGGACCATACGGTCAGTATCTCAGGATCTAGAGAAACTGCAGCAACATCAAGGAATACCGGGAACAAGCTACTGATTTAACCCAAAGACTAAGATCAAGAGGGTACCCTATGAACATTCTGGACAAAGGCTACAAGTGGGCTAGGAACCAACATCGCTAGGCACTTCTCAAAGACAACATGAAAGAGCTCCAGGAAGTACCACTCAGGTGCGTTACCCCATACAACAGTTTGTCAGACGCAATGTAGAAATCAATTAACAAAAACTGGAGTATTATCACCAGCAACAAAAAAAACATGGAAAAACCTAATTTTTTGTTTAAAAAGGGAAGAAGCCTAAAAGATTCCCTTGTTCACACGCGCCCAAAAAATCGACACCGCTAACGTGTTGGCTGAGAGATCCATTACAAGTGCCTGGGGTCTCCCACCGATAACCGGCCACTACCCCTGCTCGAATTGAAGTGTGTGCCATTTGACCACACACACTAATCAATTGACTCTGGAACCTGGTAAACTCTGGACTCAACAAGTTCACACAAACTGCAACCCACTAATGTGGTTTACATGATCACTTGCCCGTGTCAAAAGAGATATGTGGGCAAGACCACACACAAAATCAAACAACGAATATGCGAACACCGTAGCAACATTAGGTGTCGCAAGTAACAACAAAAATGAGTGAACACTTCCTTCTCTCAAATCACGATCTAAACTGGACCATTATCAAACAAGTATGCACTGGCAAGAATATCGCCAACATATTATTTGAAATAGAACAACGCTGGGTCTACCGCCTGGGGACAGATCTAAATGGCTTGAAATGATGGGATACCATGGTCTACAGTACTTAAACGCTAACACTTCGGTTAATAGTATTAGCCATATACCCAATTAGTTTCATAACCTCATATGGGACAACGTACTGCCCCAGATTCATTTCCGCTAGCCCCAGCCAATAATCCCACAATTGATCCTTGCCCATCTTGCACCAACTATTGAATGCAGAGTACAGAAACGATAATAACTGCACCAATACAGTACAATCGACAAATGAGAAATGGTTTACGACCACTGTACTACACATTCAAAATAACCGGCGGTTTAGCATTCCCTTATATACTAAAAATTGCGCTGAATTAATGATCTGTTGCCTCTCTACCGCAAAAGTAATCACTGCATGCGGCAAGTTCTCGAAACGGTCTGTTTCTGTTACCCAGTTACTCCCTTACGACTCAATATAGTTTTATTGAATCAACATAAATACATCCACTAAATTAAGAATTAAAAAATGTGTTGGCTGTTTTTTTGCCAATACAGTACAATCGACAAATGAGGATCACCACTCATTCAACAAACAAGCAGCGGTTTAGCATCCCCTTACATACTATAAATTGCGCTGAATTAAAGAACTATCTCTTCTCTACCGCAAAAGTAATCGCTGCATACGGCCAGTTCTCGGAATAGTCTGTTTTTATTACCCAGTTCCTTACGACTCAATAACGTTTTCTTGAATTAACATAAATACATCTAAAATTTGTTCGCTGGGTCTTTTTGCCTGATCCACCACCTATTTTCAATTATGGTCATTGTTCCTTTTTGATTAGTAGTGTCTCAGAATTAGTGCCGACACCTCACTCGAACCCCTTGTTTTCCTCCATTCAACACCAACCGAGGTTAGCGCTCTAGCCTTTCCCAAACGTCACTTTCCAACAATGCCTACGATTGGAGGGTCGCTTCCAACCCACGTCTGTGGCCGCAGACCTCTTCCAGGTCCAGCATTTACGATGAGACTACTTTAACAATGCCTTATCCTCCGATACCCATCCACGAGGTCCCGTTAGAAGCTACACGCAGGTATCGAATGGGTGCCTGGCGTTTCGGGCGTGAGTTCCACTCATCTTCTCAAAGTAGCTAAGTACTATCTTGATGCCTCGAACATCTCTTACAACGCCTTCTCAAACTGCTTTATTTGGTGTCCTTCCTCCAACAGGGTGTGCCATTTTCGCCTCCAACCCCCTCCCGAGACCTATGGGGCGTGGATCTTTTACTTTTCAAGTGAGAGTCCTCTAATGTGATAATATCCCTATTGATTGTGCAAGGTTATACCTTAGTCACTCTAATCCACTGGCCCGCATTTTGGCCCATTGATCTCTGACCATCATGAGTATCGATATAACTCCAGAACAGACATGGAGGGCCATTGTGTTGCCATTATCATGCATTGTGCATGTACTGCCACTGGTCCTCCTCCCCGAGGCCTGTGCACCTACCACTATAAAATACAATTACAGTCATTATTTGAAACCACCTATTTATGTGGTGAGTCATAAGCACATCTTCCAGAGAATGGATTTTTTCAAACCAGCATGACAGATCGTACTAATTACGTGTTTTGTCTTTTCATATGTTTGTGTCTCAATTTTTCCTTTACAGACTATACAGGTTCCTCTGATTTTGAGGTCATTTTCCCACAATTTGTTGGTTTGTTCATTTTGCACCTTTTTTCGCACCGTTTTTTTACTTTCACGTCCTCTGGTCAGGGTGGGCCTTAGCGTGCCCATAACGCAGAGGTACACTCCCCATGGTCCTGACGAGTGCCCAGTAAATCACACATCACAGGCAGAAACATGTTGACCCCACTTTAAGTGGAAATAGCCAAACAATTAACTTGGTAGTTTCCTAAACATATTGCTTTTAATATGTCCGATTGGCCACAGATTAAAGTTTTTGTGTGAGACACAATCTGGACATTTTTTACCTTTTTCTCATTTACATAATCTTCACAACTAACCAGCTCCGCAGTAAACCTGGCGTTGTAGCACACCGGGGAGGCATTCAGCTTCTCCCGGTGGGCCTGATGATAAAGCATGTCACCAACCAGGGTGGTGAGTGAGGGCTTCCTATACCAATCTAATAAGATTTGCATACTTATCTATGGCTGAGATACCCGCCACCCCCTCTCAACACAATCCCCAAGGATGGGAAACCGGAAACAGTTCTGAACTTTTGGAAGGCGGGAGGGAGTGACCCTCCCGGCCGTATTTATTAAAATATGAAACAAAATCAAAACATTAAAATAACAGTTTCATATTATGTACAATTTTATTTCCACATTACGATGTTTTGGCTAACCTTAACATATTTCTAATACAAAGGTTCTCCTAGCCGAAACTAACATCCTACAAATACATTTTACCTTAAAATTGTACATCCTAACGTTAAGGGCCAACGGCAAGGTCGTAACCGGTGTCAGATCCCTAAACCAGAATTACCCCCTCACTTGCGAGGGGCGACCGCACAGAGGGCTGTACCTCATGTGCACATACCAATTTCCCTTGACTTGACGGGGGCCCCAATGAACTCGACGCCATTTTATGGTCATCCGAGGACTCGTGTGAGGTGTCTAGAAGGTAGCGTAAACCCCCCTCCCCACCCCACACAACTTACCACATCTGCCGTCGCAGATGTCCTGGCCCCGGGAAATTCCCAGGAGGGGACCGTAGCCCCTCCTATCCAGGGAGGGGCCTTGACCGCCTTCCCTTTCCTTTCGGCGTCCCATCCTTAGAAGGGACCGCCTCCCCGTTGAGGGGCCAATGGCCACCTCCCCCCGGGCGCTCCCATCCGTAATGGGTGACGCCCCCACCATAGGGATCTTCCAATTACTGCTCACCGATCATGACCTTACCGCCACAGGCCGGATAGTTGACCGGCTATCCGGACCCCCCACAAAACTCCTGCCTAAAGGTCATGCTGTAAACTCTTTAACCAGGCTATGAGGTCTCCTATGAGTAACACATTCCCCACCCGGGACAAATGGACCCCATCCTCCAAATACATATTGTCCCCCTTGATACAACCATGAGGAATAGAATGCAATGCATTTGAACGAAACAATCTACTCAATTTGTTATTGACTTTCTTTACCGAATGATTTATAGCAGACATCGAATTCGCCCCCCGCCACACCTTACGTGGAATCATATGGGACCATGCAATTGTGCACCCTGGAACCCTTCTCGCCAACCAACTTACTGTGGAAAGTATCGCCTCGAGAAGAAGTCGTCTACCAGTGGTCACCAAATCGTTGCCCCCAAGATGGACTATGATTATAGATGGCGGTGACCTTGTCCGCCCTAACAAACCCTCGACAAAAGGTTGAAACTGGTCAATACAGAGCCCGCCCCTTCCGTAGAAGGTCACCCTGTACCCGTATTCCCCAGCCACGTGAATCATGTCACCTGCTTTGAATACGTCCGCGGCACGCCTCACGTATGAGTGGCCCACGACCCACACCACTTTTTCCGCAGCCGGTGATGTTTGACCGCTGGTTCCCAGGTGTCGGGTCGACTGCACAGTTCGCCCCGCCTCGTAAGCTTGCGAAACTGTAAACCAAACAAAAACAAGAAGCGTGAGTACATGATAGCAGCTTCACAACATGTGCAACCGCACATACCTTTTGTAACAATTCGAGGACCAACGCCCCAATCGTTTCACTTTTTCCACACTCAGACCCCTGGCTGTAGCCTCAGTAGCAGCCCCTATCCGAAAGGAATGGGTCCCAAACTCGCCGGGGTTCAAACCTGCGGCCGAAATTGCCATTGTAAGCACCCGCTGGAACTGAAACCTCGTCAGTGGGGTGGCATCAGCGTGTCTCAACAAGGTCCCCCCCCATGATGCCGCCCTCTGCGCTAAATATTCCTCTACGCAAACCACAGGGCACATGGGAGATCCAGGAATCCGATGTATGACTACGCAATCCCCAATCGCACCCTGATCGGCCTTGGACCTGACAAACGAGACAATCATCGCCTCCCCCTTAACCTGAATGTGCTCTCGGCACAGTCCTCCCACCGTATCCCGCTTGTTCTTTGCCACCAGTTCGCTTACCCGCATCGCCCCATGGAATGCTAACGCAAAAGCGGCCCGGAATAATACTGTTTCATACTGAGATGAACATGCCACAGGGAGTACGGATAATAACAGGGCCAACCTATCCAGACCTATCGGGTGCCTCTCATCTACTCTGCGACCCTCAAGGCGTTGCCACCCACGTAGCGCTTTCTGTACAACGAAAGACGCTGTCGGGTCCTGGATCCCATGAGCCCTTGCCATAAAGGAAATGGCGGCCCGATGCCTCTGGGCCGTAGCTACCGACTTGCCTGCCTGATGTAAAGACAGCAAAAATTTTACAACAAACTCTTCCTGGCCCCAAAACTCCCCCCTAGCAGCACCCAAAAAGGACCAATAGGAACGGAACGCCCCTTCATATGCCTTTCTTGTCCTGGGTGCTAAACTCTCTCCCACCAGGTTTTGTAGTTCGGGGCACCGAGAGACCAGAGAGCTTCGGGGAAGGGTGCCGCCACCGGGTCCGCTGTGGGCAGAAAACCCCAGAAGGCCTGCATACGGAAACGAGAAAGCGCATCAGCCGCTTGGTTCAGTACCCCCGGCACATGTCTTGCCCTAAAGGGCACATTCAATTGCATACACAATAACACAATTTCTTTGAGCAATCTCAGAATCCATTTGCATCGTGCTGCCTGACTATTGATACACTCAACCACGGTCATGTTATCAGACCAGAACACCACAGAGTGATCCCGGAACCCCTCCGGCCATGTTTTCAGGGCCACCAAAATAGGGAAAAGTTCAAGAAAAGCAATGTTACTCGTCAGCCCGGACTCGTGCCACCATGACGGCCATTTTTGAGCCGACCATTGATTACCGAATATGGCGCCAAAACCTATACTCCCCGCCGAATCTGTCCACAGCCCCAGCTCCTCGGAGGACACCGCCGGCTTGTTCCAGACAATTCGACCATTGAAATCCGCCAGGAATGCCAACCAAATGCGCATGTCCTGGCGAATCTCTGCCGATAGCCTCGTGCGGTGGTGTCCCTCTTTAAGACCGACCATGGCTTGTGCAATCGAGCGGGAAAATGGGCGGGCCATTGGCATCACTCTAAGGGCAAAATTCAACTGACCCACAGTTTGCTGCAATTGATGCAAGTTCACCTTAGTCTCCCGAATACATGTTTTAAGGGAGGCCCTGAATTTCCCCACCTTTTCCTTGGGTAGCCGAAAACAACCTTCTTCTGAATCGAGCTCTATTCCAAGAAACTCGAGCGAAGTTGATGGCCCCACAGTCTTACCTGGTGCCAATGGCACACCAAACTGACTCATTAGGACAGAAAATTCTTTTAAAGCCTGTGCACATTCTGGATCCCCAGCTGGCCCCAGGAACAGAAAATCATCAAGATAATGCATAACATGCTGGAAACCCGTCTTTCTCATGAATACGCATTGCAGAAAACAACTGAATTTTTCAAAATAAGCACAAGATACGGAGCATCCCATTGGCATACATTTGTCCATGTAATAGCGACCCTGAAACATAAAACCAAGGAGACGCTGATCGTCTGGGTGTACCGGGAGCAACCGGAACGCTGACTCGATGTCCGATTTTGCCATCAGCGCTCCGGGCCCCAGGCGATTCAACATGGCGACGGCCTCATCGAAAGATGCGTACCGCACCAAACACACTTCCGGGTCTATCGCATCATTCACGGAAAGACCTCGTGGGGCTGACAAATTATGTATTAGTCTAAACTCACCCGGGTCCTTCTTTGGGACCACTCCTAAGGGGGAACAAACAAAGTTAGCAACCGGTGGTATATCGAATGGTCCGGCAACCCGCCCTCGAGTCACCTCTTTCCCAATCTTTACCTGTACCACCGCCGTATTTTGCAGGACCGACAGTTGGTTCTTACAACGTGCCTTACCCTGAAAATTCCCCACTGGAATGCGGAAACCATACGAAAACCCGTCTCGCAACACCCCAGCGGAGACATGATCCGGGTATTCATTGAGCCAAGGAATCATTGCCATGGTATCAACCGGGGTAGGTAAAGGCGCCCCTCGGACTATTTCAGACCTGTTTGGCGCTTCCCCTACCACCGTTATCACCCGTTTTGGCTCTGCACATGGTCTCAGGATGCGAGGACTGTCCACACCCCCCACACTCGTGCCTAAACTTGCATGACCCCTGGGGCCTTGTACATTTTCCCCTATTAAAATTCCAACAGATCCCCTTTTTACCTGCGTTGCCACTCAGCTTCGATTGATGCTCGTTACCTGCCCCCGTCCGAAAGGGCGTCCCAGACGAATGGCGGGAAAACTCACCCCCGCTACCCCCCGACAATGGTGTCTTTAACATGCCTGAATTCTCCATTTTTTGCCAAGAAATGGAGTCGTAACAATCCCAGGTCAAAGCTGGGTTGTGCTCATTGGCCTTACGAAAAACATTATCATAGCAAAACCACTGATTGCCCTCATATGATTGAGAATACTCCATGATACGTGTCTGATATATGGGCAACTCAGCCAACAACTCAGGCCTTCGTTCCCCCATAATTGAAGTGAATATGCCAAACGCTCTGCCCCAGGTACCTATGTTCTCATCGACCTTAAAGGCGGCCATCTTTGCGCGCCAAACACTCGGATGCAGAAACTCTTTTTGACCCTTCACATGCTCGATCTCGTAGTGATCGGTAAGCAAAGAAAACATGTTTACATACTTATCAGCCCAAATCTTTTCCTTGACTTCAATTGGAATATGCTGGGCCACTTTCTCCCTCCGTGAGGGTACAGATCCCTCCCCCGCAATCGGCAGTAGCCGCTTACCTAAATTAGAAGCTGTAGTCGCTGCTGAACTCGTGCCCGCTGCGGATTTACCCACCGGAGCCTGTGGGGGAACAGAAGATGATGCCTTCGCAGCCTATCTAGATTCCCGCAGTTGCCTCATTACTGCCCTGGCGTCATCTGCCGTGGTGCCCTCACAATCTTTCCCCAACCACGCTGCCAGTTGTGCAGCCAACTCGGGAGGCATATCCCCCTTGTTCACGGGGGTGACTACGACGGGGATCGGTTGCCCCTCCTTCGGAACCGAGACTGGCTCCTCAATCGGTGTATCGGGAACCGGGGCCTCTCCCCCAGGTGCCCCCCTCTTGGACCTCTTGCCTCTACCGCTGGGGACTACACCAGGCAATGCTGGCCCGACAATGCGTTTCGGGCCTCCTGGCCCGTTCATTGCCGCCATCTGCTTCTTCATCTCAGCCATATCCTTTACGAGCATGCGGAGCATCTGATCGGTACCGACCCGCTTTCCGACCTTCTTGCTCGGCATTCTCCAACGAAGATATCTGAAAGAACAAGGACAAAATTACAACGCTCAAAATTGGCTCTTCGTTCCGTCTCGAGCTCACGTGCAGTGGGGAGGTGCAGCTTCAGAGCACAGGAACAAGAGGATGCTTCCTTGGCTTGTTGCTCCTTTTATCCTTCTTCCGGCAGGCGTAAACCCGCCTCCGCCCGCCTCCGGGGGCGTGGCTGGCGGCTTCAGTGTCTAGGACAACCCACTCTAGGGCGGGAGAAAGCGCGCCCCGGCTACGCCGCTTCGGGCGTACCAGCCGAGACTCGCCTCTTGCCCAAGATGGCCTCCCGGGCGGATCGGGGTACTCCACCATACGTTCGGGGGACCGAGTGGTCGCCCCTTTCCATTCTCTCCTTTTGTGCTTTTATACTTTCATTGATTTACACTCTTTCGTTGTTTGAGGAGTATATAAATACCCATATATGCTTGGATTATATTCAACATGGAATCAGAAATGGGAATAGTACAGAGTAGGCCTCGATCAAATTCGCTGAAAATATAAGGATAGCCTTGGATAACAGAGGGAAGGCCGCACTTATATTGTTAGATCTATCAGCAAACTTTGATACTGTCCACCATGCCATCTTGGTGAACAGATTAGCTGAACTAAGTGTCCAGGGTGTGGCTCTTCACCAGGTAAAATCTTCCCTAGAAGATAGGATGCAATTTGTGGCTATGGGCCCGTTTACATCTGATCCTTTTCGGCTCCCCTGTGGATTGCCTCCGGGCTCGTCAATTAGCCTGACACTTCTTAATATCTATATGGAGGCTTTAACCCTGTTATACAAGAGTTTGGCTTCAACTTAATGATGTATGCTGATGATACACAGATAGTGGTATAAGTCAGAAATGCTGTTTCATTACTGCATGCTTGCCTTTAGCTCATGGTTGAGTGTTCATAGCCTGAAGCTTAATTATAGCAAAACAATGATCCCTCTTTTTGGTCTCCAGATTGGTGGCCAAGGAATTTAGATGCGCTGTCAGAACCAGTTGCAAAGCCAAGAGTCTAGGTATAATCATCGACAAAAAATGTACTTTTGCGGGGCAGGTTAATGCCCTTACATCTTCTACTTTTAACATTTTGAGGAAAATTAGAAAGGTCCTGTCGGACATTCCCGTAAGATTTCAACAACTTCTTGACAATTTAATTTAATTTAATTTAACAATGGCCAGATTAGATGATTGCAGTGGCCATTATCTTAACCCACAGGCCCAGCATCTTAGGATGCTTCAGGTTCTGCAAAACGGAGCCGCAAGAGTTTTCCCCCATACACCAAAGTAGGTTTCAGTCAGGATAACATTAAACAACTACATTGGTTACCAGTAAATGAGAGGCATCATTTTAAAGCATTGTGCTTCGCATACAAGGTATTGCACAAACAAGGGTCACCATATTTAACCCAGAAATGTAGTTGGTACACTCTTCGTGGATCACTTAGATCTCTCAAAACCAGAACTCTGGTGGTGGCAATTGATTTTTGGGGCAGAAGTTTTTATCTGGGGACAATAAAAATATGGAATAATCTCCCTATATCCATTCAATCAGCCTCCTCATTACTTAATTTCAGGCGGGAGAACTTCGGACGTCTGGTAAATTACCAGTCTTTCTTGTACTTGAGCAGTCGGTCAGTTCAAGCTCTCCATTTGGTAACAGAGCGCTTTATAAATCGTTCACATTAACATTAACAATGTGGGCAGTTCCAGGCCATATGCAGCAAGGCTGCCTTAGGTGTCCACAGCGCCAGCGTCTGATATCTACACTCACTCCCATGCGGTTCAGTTGTGTCGGGGTGCGATGCAGGAATTTAAAGTGCATTAAACTTAAGTGGTAGTTTGGGGAAAGCTGCTCAAGCTGGCCACTGCAGAAAGCCCACTTGGGGCCCGATGTAGGTAAATCTGATTTACCGATTCTAGAATACCGAATTTTACCGATTCGGTATTCTAGATTCAGTAAATCAGATGTAGGTAAAAAAATTGGTAATTTTGACCGAATCTGTATGATTCGGTAATTACCAAATCGATATTTACCGATTCGGTTATTGCCATTAATGCCTATGGGCCTTGAGGCCCATAGGAATCAATGTGAATTACCGAATTGGTAAATACCGATTCGGTAAAATTACCGATTTTGCAAGGGGGACAGGGTGTCACTTTGACACCCTGTTGTACCCCTTATTCAGGCTTGTGTGCCATGTGACACACAGACATGCCCTTAGGGCATGTCTGTGTGACACATGGCACAGGTGTACATGCACAGATGTGCATGTACACAGGTATTCGTTATTTACCATCAAATAGTATTTGGTGGTAAATAACGAATCGGTAAGGGCCTGTTGCACTGTTTAAAGTGCCACCTACATCTGTATTTACCGATCCGGTAAATATACTGATTCGGTATTTTACAGAGTCAGTAAATTTACCGAATCGGTAAATATACCAATCTGTAACTACAAGGCCCCCTACATGTCAAATAGCAAATACCGGTCAGTAACGGCCGAAATCGGCTGTTACCGACCGGTAATTGCCATCCTGCATCCGGCCCTTGAATCCTTGATATTAGGATCCAAGTCAGCATCCCAGGAGCGACGTGAATTGGGAGCAATAATCAATGATGTTTGTTGTGTTCTAGGATTTTCGTGCAGATACGTCTAAGATCATGTGCTCTAGTGCTGGTAGTGGCTGGAGAAAATCATGGAATGTGACATTTAACTCTTTGCAGGCGGCTGGCAGCTGTAGGTATAATAGTATGTCAAGCTGGCACTATCATGGCTGATCTAATGTGCTTCAGAAAGTGTGCAGTGAGTAGCATGGTGATGTCGACAAAGAGGTACAGCAAGTTTGAAAGAATTATCAATTTTATGATAGCAATGCTCCCTACTAGGGAAATGGGCATCTTCCTCTAAATATAGATTATTTCCTTTATCCATGTCATTACTTTTTCTATGCAGATCTCTGCTTATCCAGATGCCTAGATATCTCAGAAATCTGTGGTCAAATTTGGTTGTGCCCTTGGTGGGTAAAAGTAGCATAGGTTTGGCCCAATTGATGTAAATTCCTGAGAGGCCCCTCACATTTAAAACGCTTGTGTATTACAGGTACTAAATTTGCCCTGGGTTCTTACATGGAGTGTGATATCGTTGGAGTACATAGATGCTATCAAACCCCTGGTGTCGAGACTTAAGCCCTTATTAGCATGGTGCTGGCTGATACATGCTGCCAGGGGCTTCATTGCAATGGTGAAGAGCATGGGGGATAATCGGCATCCCGGGTGAATGCCATGTGTAATTTCTATTGGATCAGAAATGAACCCAGTGAACTCTGGCAGTTGGCAATGTATAAAGTAGTTGGACTTGCTGCATGAATGTTTGACTTATCTCAAATCTACCTATAAGCGTCATTAGGAACTTTCATTCTAGTAAATCAAATACTTTCGTAGCATTGAGTAGCATGGTGACCACTTACACATGTGGGGCAAGTTGGTACATTCAAGCAAAGATTGTGCTTAGGTTATGAGATGTTCAACGGCCCGGTATAATGCCAGATAGTTCTAGGTGGACGATTAGTGGAAGTAGTGGTTGCAACCTATTCAGCAACAATTTAGCAAACATTTCTTTATCTAGATTTATTATTGACAGATGGAGCTACGAGTCGCATGACATCAGGGCCTTGCCTGGCTTTAATAACATGATATTGGCAACCTCCCTTATGAATGGTGGAAGTACCCTTTTGTGGAGTGCTTTTTGGAACACCGCGAATAAACGGGGGCCAGCTGTGTAGCGTATTCTTAATAAAAGGCCGATGTGAGCCCATCCAGACCAGGCGCTTTATCACCTGGTAGGTTTTGTATTATACTTTAAACATCCTCATTTGTGAAAGTCCCATCTAGATAATCACGGCGTGCCCTGTCGAGCCATAGCACCTTGATGGTGTCCAAGTACTCCAGTAACTTGGAATCTGCTGGGGCAGTCGTTGATGTGTACAGCTGGGCATAGAAGCATTTCATTGCCTCTAATATATCTGATGATGAGCGGACTGGGGTTGTGTCGCCTGTCTGTAGTTTTGTGATGTATGGGGAGGCTCTGGAGGATCTCAGCAAATACATCAGCGTCTTACTGGGATGATGGCCTTCTCTATATCTCCTAGCTTGTGCGTGTTTGTGTAGGAATTTAGTCTCTCTCTCTACTTCATCTTGGAAGCCTGACAGCTTCCCCCTGATTTCAGCTAACAGGTCAGGGTTTTGGGTTAAAAAAGGCTTGCTTTCTAATTCGAGAATATTTCCCTCTAGCTTCGTTAGGGTGTTGCAGATATCCCTGAGAACCTCAGATTGTGTGGCCCTACACGCCTCCTTATCACAATCTTGAATGCCTCCCACAGTGTGCCAGCCGAATCCACTGAGTTTTTGTTTAGCTCAAAATATTCTGTAATATTTATTCATATGTAAGCCTTTAATATACCCTCTACTTGCACAGTTTGGGGCAGGTGCCAAGTGAATACTCTTAGAGGGAACTGTGGAATTTGCAGTGTGAGGAACACTGGCGCATGGTCAGCGAGCAAGAGCAGTAAATGTGAGGCTGCTGTGGTCCCAGAATGTATGTCATTGGATGTCAACCATATGTCTAATCTGGAACAGGCTCTGTGCTGATGTGTTATGCAGGTGTCCTCCCTGTCCTCAGGATGTAGTAATCTCCATATGTACACTAAATCTTTGTCCCCTAGTAATGTACAGAGTGTAGCTGTGGCCTGCCGGTGGTGGCTTCTGAATGCGCCTACTCTATCCATCTGGTCGGACAAAGTTACCTTGAAGTCCTCTCCCCAGAGCGTGGTGGAGTTACCTAGTGACTGTATCCTCATCCAGACTTGCCTAAAAAAGTCTGGATCATCATTATTCGGACTTTATATATTGACAATTGTGATCTGCTTGCAATATAGTGAGTCCTTCAGTAGAAAACATCTGCAGTCTGGCTCAATGATATTGTGGTCAAGTTCCCATTGGAGGTTCTTGCGAATTAGTATCCCCACCCTCCGAGTAGGTCGAAGCAGATATGTCCAACCATCTACCTGCATTTAATTTTGCCAAGGAAGTTTCTTTCAGATGTGTTTCTTGCAGCAGGCAAATATCCACACCATGCCTGGCTATGTATGAATGAACAAGCGGTGCTTTTCTGTAGTCGTTTAGACCTCTAATGTTCCAGGTGATACAAGTTAAGTTTGCCATGGTACTAGTCTAAAAACAAGCAGAATGTATCGTACATGGGTCTGCAGGTGGTTTAACCAATTGCATTTTTGGGTGCAGTTGGAGCAGCGATGTGCATGGTAGTTGTGATGACATACTGGATACATTACTGCCTTTTTTTTGCTATGAGGTATATTTGCTGTGTTTACATGCATTTAGCGGTGTAAAATAACAATAACATTATATCTACCGTCCCCCACCCACATCAACCCCCACTTAAGTTTTAGTGAAAGCCCAACCATTTACCCAGAATAAAACAATGACAGTAGTGAGCCCGAAGGCAACACAAGTATTATCCCAGGGGTAAGTTGGGTTTGGCCGGCGAACTACCCTGACAATAATGGCTGGGTGGCTAAGTCATAATTATTTTGGTTTGTGTTTGAAGCTCAACAATATAAATGATGAGGCACAGGCATATTACTGCGGAATTCCCATATCAAGGGCTACCATGTGCTCGACCTGACATAACAGAATCCTTCACATGGCGCATGTGCTAGCAATGTTCTGTTGCAAAATGGTAGTCCTTAAAGATGATAAGAGAAAGAAAACTGTGCACTTAGTCATTATGACTGGCGTTCTCCCTGTGGGTGATGTGAACTTCATGAAGCCTCTAGCTTGCTTGGCAAATTTTAAAGAGATTTTTGCACCTTTGAAGAAGTGTGACACTCAGTCTCTCTGGGTATAATATCAAGTAGTATGTCCCTGCTTTTTGAAATATATTTTTAGCAGGTAGGAATTTTTTACAGGCAGCCTGGACAAGTTGGGTAAAACTGGGATAAAAGGAGACCACGTTGCCATGGTATTGTATTGAGCCAAGTTCACATGCCGATTTTAGAATGGTGTCACGGTAACAGTAGTTTATAAGGCAAGCAACAATTTGATGTGGTGGAGCTCCCACCGGTGGCTTTGGATTTAGAGTGCGGTGGGCTCGTTCCACAAAGAACACAGAGGAGAGATCCTTGCTTAATAGCTCACATAGCATATTGTTCACAAAGTTTACCATATTAGCTATGTTGGTCGGTTCTGGTATTCCTGTGATTCTGTTATTGTTACTCCTGGATCTGGCCTCAAAATCTTCATTCTTGGCTTTAATTAATTACAATACTTTGTCCGTCGATGGCATCTGCTCTATTGACTCCATTTGGAAGCCTTCTGCGTCTAACACTCTGTTCTCGAGGACATCAATGCGCATTTCATGTTTTTCTACACTTTGCTTAATGTGATCTAAGCAAGTTGTGAGGCTGTCTAGTTTGGAGTCTATTGTTAGCAGGCTGGTCTTGACCTCTTTCAGCATGGGGTGTATGTCATCCTCTTACGCCGTGTTTCCCTCCATGTCTCCTTTGCCTCTGATACAAGATCCACCTCATGGCCACTGACTGCATGGCGGCTGGGTCTCTTGTTGAATGACAGTTTGGCTTGTGCAGCAGTGTTTTTCTCCATGTCTCCATCGCTTAATACCGAGCTACAGTGGTTTAAGTGGTACACAGATTCCTTGCAAGTGCAGCATGTATGTTGCTCCTGAATAGCTGTGGGTCTTGGAGCTGAGTGGTGGGTGACGCAAATGGATGCCACTTTTTAAGCCAGGATAACAGAGCATATACTGCCAAGATTCTGCTCGGGCTGCACTTATGTAGTGAGTGCACCTTCATGAGCTGTCCGTCACCATGCTGAGCTTCCCGGGGGATCATGAAGAGTGGCTTTTGTTAAGCCTAATGTGCATGTTGAAGTGCTCACATAATGTTATGATTATAGCTGCCCCTTTATTGAAGCTTATGCTCTTAGCTTTTGTGGCAGTTAAGTTCATATGAGTGGTGATGGCCCAATTAATTCACCCACAGCCCAGGGCATAGTGTCCTTTCGATGTCCCTTGGACCTCACACACCATGGCCTATTGCAGGCCTTAGTCAGCATGCAGCCTAGCTGTTCAGGCCTGCCTGCAACTTGCATCTGTTTATTACTTTACAGCCACAGGGCGGGTCCTGGAGGAAGGGTGGCTACAATCACCGTAGCTCTACACAAGCCCTCCACACAAGCACTTTTTGGCGATTCCCTCGCATTCCTTAATTGCGACTCGCAAATTGCAATTCGCAATTAAGGAATGGCTTCCAATTCATTCCTACGAGCCAATAGGCCTATGAGATTGAATGGGAATTTGCGAGTACCCATTAGGGAGTCGCATATTGTGAGCAATTTCAAGGGAGCATGGGTTCCAAAAGGACACCCTGTTGCACCACTGAAATGTGCATGTGTGCATATGTGGCGCACATACATGCCCTAGGGGGCATGTTTGTGTGCCACATGGCACTTTTGAAAAAAGCAAAAAAGTGTTTCTGTAAAGGAAATCGCAAATTACCACCAACTTGAAGTTGGTGGTAATTTGTGATTCCTTAGAGCAACTTTGCAATTTGCGATGCCTACTAGCATAGCATTTTGGGGATTGCAAATTGCGATTCTCTAAATGATTGTACAAAATAGGAATCACAATTTTTTCAATTCCTTATTTTACAAGTAGGTATTTGCCTACCTACAGAGCACACAGCTAAATTGCAATTGCAGATGCTGAAATTCATCAAATTGCAGCATTTGCGAATGCAATTTAGCTTGATACATCAGGCCCTAGGAGTAATTCCATGTTTACAAGTCCTTGAAAATCTGGCAAATCATGAAAATCCATGGGAGTTGCTTGGGAACACAAATTGCACCTCCCAATGAACAGCTACCCATGGCAGAGTAGTACAAAGTAGCGATTTGCATTGCATTGCACTAGTCCAGATTTATGAGGACACTCAGAGCAATGCAAAGTGTCTTTCCGGGGCTTTATAAATCTGACTTAGATGTTTGCATCATGCTTGTTCCGCATTGCCTGGCGCAAACACGAGCCGAGCCTCCCATGAATATGCACCATGCTCCTTACCATGGATACTACAGTAAAAAATACCATAAGCGGTTACAATGTCCATTTTGCAAAAAGCACACTAACACTTTTAACCCCTTCGCTGCTAGGCCTTCCTCCCTGTGCTAAGTCTTGTTTTGGCTATTTGATGTAGTTTGCGCTTCGGCCCATTTAACTTTTTGACCACATAAGATATCCACGCCAAAATTGTGTCCTTTTCTTCCAACATCAGGAGGATTCTGAAGGTACCCAGGGTTTGTGCATTCCCCCAGAGGGGACCCAGAAATTAGCTAAAATATAGCTAAATTCTTTGGGGGAAAAAATGTGAAAAAAGGGCCACAGATGAAAGTGTTTTCTGTTTATTTCCCTGCAAATGGTATCAACAAAGGAATTGGGGTTCTGAAATCACAATTTTCCCAGCTTTCAGGAAAATGCAGACTTTTGTCAGAAAACCAACATTTTTTACACAGTTTTTGCATTTTTCTGGGACATACCCTTTTTTTGCTGTTTTTTGTGATTTCAACCACCTTCCAGTTAATGGTAGCAATGAATATAAAAGAGATAATGGATCCTGGACAGCCATACATTTTAGAAAATTAGAGACAATTCTGAATTCAACAAGGGATCATTTGTGTAGATCCTTCAAGGTTTGTTTATAGAAAATAACAGTTAAATATAGAAAAAATGTAAAATTAGTTGAAAAAAACAGCCATTTGTGTCAACATTTTTACCAGTAACGTCTTCTAATTATGAAAGCTATTTGAAAAGAATATACTGTTACGTCCCCTGGACCTTTATGATTGTGAGAATATATAGGACTTGTACGTTCACCAAGAACCCGACAAACCCAGAGCCAATAACTGAGCAATGTCTTGCAATGGGTTTTTATTATGTACCCAGCAGATAGCAATTAATTTGTGAAAATATATACAATGAAAAATTGGTATGAAAGAAACCTAAGTATTTCTGAAATTGGAGCAAAATATAGAGTTTAGAAACAGTAGGTATTTGCACATATCCGAAAATTGTGAATACACATAATAGCATGGAAATTAGAGGTCAAAATGACTTCTTTTTTACACATTGTCTTTCATTTGGAAGGCAGAAATGCATCAAAAGTCAAAAGTTAATAACAGTGACTCTACAATTCTGTGTCACCCTAAGTCACCCAATAAAAATGGCACCTGTCATGTGTGTGTAGTCCTAGTGCCCACAAATCGCTCAAAAAGCAAGTGGGCGCACCTTCATTTTCCAGTGAAAACTGAACCTTTTTTTGCAAAGTGCCTAGCAGTAGAGTTTGAACCCTAGCTCTGCCGGCACTTAGGGAAACCTAGCAAACCTATACATTTTTTCAAACGAGACACCCGGGGGAATCTAGGATGGGGTGACTTGATTCGCTCTCACTAGGTTTTGTTACCCAGAATCCCTTGTAAAAAAAAACCTAAATTTTCCTCACATTTCTGCGATGCGAAGTTCGGGAAACTGCATGGATCCACATAATTCCACCCACCCGGCATATCCCAAAGTCTTCCAAGGAAAATGGTACCTCACTCCTGTGGTTAGGCCTAGTGCCCGCAATGGGAAAAAGCCCAAAACGCAACGTGGATACACCACATTTTCTCAGTGAAAGTTGACCCTTTATTTGCAAAGTGCCTGGCTGTAGATTTTGAACCCTAGCACTGCCAGCACGTAGGGAAACCTAGAAAACCTATAATTTTTTTAAAACTAGACACTTAGGGGAATCCAGGATGGGGTGACTTGTCTGGCTCTCTCTAGGTTATGTTATCCAGAATCACTTAAAACCTCAACTTTTGTCAAAAAAATTAATTTTCCTCATAATTCTGTGGTGGAAAGCTCTGCAATCTGCGCGGATCCACAAAATTCCATTCATCTGGCATTCCTCAAAGTGTTCCTGAGAAAAATGGTACCTCACTTATGTGGGTAGGCCTAGTGCTTGTGACAGGAAACAGCCCAAAACAACTTGGACACAAAGTGCCTAGCTGTAGATTTTGAACCCTAGCTATGTCAGCACCTAGGGAAAACTAGCAAACCTATAACATTTTGAAAACTAAACACCCAGGGGAACCCTACATAGGGTGCCTTGTCTGGCACTCACCAGGTTCTGTTACTGGTGGAAAGTTCTGGAATCTGTGTAGATCCGAAAAATTCCACCCACTCAGCATTCCCCGAAGTCCTCAGAGAAAAATTGTACCTAATTTTGTGGGTGGGTCAAGTACCCTCGACAGGCAAGGGCCCAAAACGTATTGAGAAGACATCAAAATGACCTATCACAAAACAACCTGGTTTTGAAAGGGGGAGTCACCTAGGTTTTTGGCCCGGACTCGGCGGCCTTCTTGGGAAAGTACTAAACCCACACATTTCTAAAAAATAGGCACCATGGAGATTTCAGCGAGGTATGGCTTGCATGGATCCCCCAAAGTTTCCCTACCCAGAATGCCCTGAAAACCTCAAATTTAACAGAAAAAAACATACATTCCACATATTTTTGGGTGGTATTACCGTGCCAGCACAAATGTCATCCCCTTAAGCATTCCTCTCTTCTCCCGAGTAAAATGAATCACTAATGTAGGTGGGGGAAAGGGCCTGTGATTGGGAAAATAGGGATTTAGGGTATAGCACCGACAATTGTAAGCGCTACAGTTTAAAAAACAAAACTTTTTTTAGTCAATTCTGCATTGGACACACACACAAGTGAGGTATTATTTTACTTGGTAATGCTGTGGGGTAGTACATATGTGCCGGCACAGTGATTCCACCCAAAATATGTGGAAAATGTTTTTTTCCAGCTAAATTTGAGGTTTGCTGGGGATTCTAGGTAGGGAAACTCTGGGGGATCCACACAAGTGTTATCTCATCGGACACCCAGGTTGTCTAGTTTTCAGAAATGTGTGGGTTTGGTAGGTTTCCCTAGATGGCGACTAACCCAGGGCCAATAATCAAGGTGCCCCCTCCAAAACAAGGTCGTTTTTTATAGATAATTTTGAAGTCTCCACAGTTTGATTTGGGCCATTGCCTGTTGCAGGCACTATGCCTACACATACATGTGAGGTACCATTTTTGTTGGGAGACCTCGGGGAATGCTGCCATGTGATACTTTATCGCATGTAATACATGGTCACACCATCACCTTTCCCTCAGACCACTTATAACGCTGGTGTGCAGCTCTTTCATATGAATGGGAAAGATAGCTTGCAAACATTAAGAATAAAAATGAATCCTGTAGTGTAAAATTAAACAAATCAAAAACCTGCTAGATGTTTGTTGTAAACATATATTAGAAACAGTTCAATACAATTGAGTTTATTTTTTAAAAAGCTGCAGCAGTTCTGAATGTGTAGAAACATTCAAAAGCAAGTGGGAACCACATAAATTTATATTTCAAAGCAAGTGACTTAGGTGTGTAAATAGTTAGTAATCAATCTATGATTATAACAAATGCATACCACCATGTTTTGGATGAGATATTTCCAATTTGTCCTTATTTCCTGAAATGCAATTGCTAGCAATAGATCTGTTGCCTAATTCCGATGCCGTTCGGAAGGCCTCCGAATCGGATTTGCCTTTCCAGGAAATGATTTGTAGCTCTTGATTATGACCGAATCATACGCAGGTCCAAATGAACAAGTACGATGCGAAGATCACGAACATATGACTCATTCGTAGCTGAATCTTGCTGCGCTATGCAGCCGAATTCCAACTGAGCGAGTATGATGCACAATTCGGACAGCTGCTTCGCCTTGGTCTCAGCAAGACAAAACGGCTGTTAGAGTGATACTTCAGGGGGGTCGTAGCGGGCCCCGCGTTACCCAGGGCCCTCCAAATCTGTCACGGGTGTGCCCATGGGTCCACCCAATCCAGGAATGCAGAGTATGGCCGGCATCATGGGGTGCACACCTCAAGGTGTTTGTTTTTCCCCACCCATCCTAGTCATACGGAGGGCTTCCTAGCAAGATCAGAATCTGGCCTCTAATATTCATACATGTCCCCCAGTCCTCAGATAAACTTCTCAAGAAAATATTAATGAGAGAAAATGATACCTTGGAATTGAAGATGGATTTAATCAGATTCCAGATTTGTAATCAAACATTATGAAGATAACTGCATGTTGTCATTGATATGACAAAGAAGTATGAGATAGGTCTGACTTAACCCTGGGCGTAGTATGCGTAGTCGCGCTACGCGAAGCTACGCGAAGACGTTCTTGCACTACGCGAGCTTCGCGTAGCTTCGCGAGCGTGCGTAGTAGCTTGCTGGACCCGTTCACGAGCCGTTTTTTTTCTCTGGAGCACGTTGTGCGTGTTCCAGGGCGCTGTCTGCGTGCTCGGGGGATTGTAGCGTACGACCTTACCCATGTGGTGGGCTATGGGCGCCGCCATATTGTTTTTTCAATTGTCCCACCCGCTCGCGTCCCCTCTTTCCTCGTCGGGTCGCGTATAATGTGTTCGCGTGGTGCACATCTTGTTCGGGAACACAACTACTTGTTCATGCTGACAAAGTGTGTGTTTGCGTGAAATCGCGCGCAAACTTACCCACGTGGTCGCGATGGGCGCGGCCATCTTGTTTTTCAGACTCTATGCTATGGTTCTGGGCCTAGTTTTCTATCCACCTTTTATCTTTGCAATCTTTTCACAGTTTTTCTTACTTATTTTTACTTATCATCTATCTCTCTCTGTCTCTAAGTTCATATTTTGCATTTTATTTCTACTTTTCCACCTTGTTTTAAACTTTTCTACTGTTTTATTTTACTTCTTTATTTAAGCTCCTACTTCTTCCCCTTAACTTTTTTTCCTTTTGTTCTAACTTTTCTTTTCCACCTCCACCTCCACCCCAGAACCATGGCAAAGGGGAGAAGCAGAACCGGCTCGAAGGGCAAGGCGCCTGCGCCCAAGAGCCGGCTGCCTTGCGGCAGAATGCGACCTGCAGGGGTGCAGGCCCGGGAACTTTTCGGGGAGGCGGAGGTGGCCGCCCTGGTTTTTATCATCCAGTGCCACCTTCCCTTGACCTTGGCAGCATGCGGTAGGCCAGGCTCCAGTTACCTTACAGAGGAGCGTCACCGCCAGTGGGCGAAGGTGCGCCGGGCAGTCTACTGCCGTTCAGATATCCGGCGCACCCACCAGCAGCTTGCCCACCGGTGGGCAGACATTCAGGACCTGTTGGTCCTGCTAGGTGTGGAGGTCGTGGGGATTGGTGAGGAGCTAGTATTATTAATATATATATAGTAGTAGAAGTATTGTGTATAATTTTTGGACGAATAAGTAACACGATTACTGGTGCGCTTAGTTACATTGCAGATCAATTCCGTCTCAAAATCTTCTGTTATTGTATGACACAGGTGCTGCTCGCCACTTCTCTTACTGGTTTGTAACTTTGCGCTAGCTTGGGCTGGTGATTATTGATGTTAGAGTTTTTAGTTAATGCTTTTGCTAGAGTCTAGTCCTTACATTGTCCTTTAGTGAAATAGTGGTGGATGAATAGTATTAGTTCATATTTTTTTAACAGTCTGCATGACGCTTCCTCTGTCACTGAATGCTTAGTTAGTTCTTATTTATCCCACCCCTCATAGTCACGTCAGTCAGTAGCAGTTCATATGATGCAAGCAACCAACAATTCCGTGTACGCACAAATTTATGCATGTGTCCTCCATCTCATCTATGCATGTTTGCGGGCAAAAATAAAAATGGAAATGCCGAATTACTGAACAATTGGCCCGTCTGGATTCTGGAATAGGTGGTGTAGGTCAGGTGGTACTGGCTTCGTTAGTATATTATTCTGCAATCAGAATGTTTAAGGAACATTTGATTAGTGTTCTATAAGTCGACGGTCTGTGAATCCTGCAAGCCAGTAGTCATTTATACTTCAAGGTCAATTTTATTGGAATTGTTGTTTCCTAAAATGTTTGAGAGGATTTTTGAATGATGTCTTTGTTTCACAACACTCAATGTTTCTCTTTCTTTATTATTTCTTACATCATCAGCACCACACAGGGGCAAGAAGATGGGGTCCGAGTCGGCGGGACAACCACGAGAGGAGCGCTCCTCTACCGAGGATCCTGCTGCTGGCTCCAGTAAGTCCTACAGTGCTTATATTATTAACAATTATATTTCCCTAAATTTTTAACGCACCTTATTTTTTCAAACCTATTAAGCCTCCTTCCTAATTCAATGTTAGCAAAACCTTCTTTGGTCTTTTCTAAATTTTGGGTATCCAATGCCATCCCTGACTTTCAGTTCCTTCAAACTGCCTCTGCCCTATGATTCTCTGTGCTACTGCTCTGTGATTAGACTGTCTGTAGCTAAGCTTGCCCTATTGGCCACTCTTTAGTTAAGGTATTCTTTTGAATGAAGTTGTGATAGAATAGCTGTAGCCACTGGGTCCACGCCTGTCTTTTGCGTTGTCCTCTGTAATCTCTAGTCTTTGTCAATTCCCACCAACAAAATGCGCAACCAGATGTTTGCCTACTAATTCTTGTTCGGTTAGTATACTACTACTACTGCTGTGGTTATCATTCTCTGCACATCCACACACAGAACTATGCACAAGAAAATAGGATGTTGATGATAGGGAGGTTGGACCTTACTTACACCTTACACCCGAGTCACAGAACTCAGTCAGAAGAACCCACAATCCAATGACCGTCTACCTACCCAAGTGTCTCAGTCATAGTCATTTGTCCCACTCCCGACCCCCACAAGAAGATAGTTAGATATATATACCCAATGATTTTATTAAACAACCCAGAACAGAAGAACACCCTTCCGCTCACTCACTCGTTTCAGTCCACAACACCCCAGACACTCAAATTATACCACAGAGTCTATGTGCAAGTTCAAAAACTTTATTTTTTCAATAACAAGCTTTGTATTGTTGTAACTCATAAGTATTTCCATAAAAAACATCCAGCTCCTTATTGCAAAATGAAGAAGATTAAATACTATACATTTTGTACATATAGTGCAAGATAGAGAAATGTGTGAATTGTGGGAGACCCCTCCCTGTTGAACGTATACTGGTTACACATGCATCTTTCGAAAACTCCGCAAATCTCTGGTTCGTAGAAGGCAATCTTCTCATCAGCCTATGAGAAAAATGTTGCACGTTAGACAGTGAATACAACTATGCCAGTTTTTAGCAGCCATGGCAAAAAGTGCAAAATTATGGATAAGCAAAAGGGACTAACAATACTTGTTTGTCAACCTTTTTAGTTGTATGCAACACTCATGTGGCCTCAAAGGTGTATTTCTTACTGTGCAACAAGCTGCAAGGTAACATGGGAAAAACAGTAGACCCGGATCTTAAATGGTTACATGGCTCAGGCTAACGTTCCAAAGACTAGAGTAGGAGTAGAGATTAGATGACCAAACTCTGTCTAATGTGACTGCTGTACAGTTGGATGCAATTTGGACTAGTTACAACGATTTATGTTGTAGGTAACTGTTTTTTCAATCCTCCTTCCTGGTGAAAAAAGTACAACTAGTAAAATAGGGGGAGGTGTGCAGCTATCTTAAAAGGTGTACTTGCTTTTTATAGGTGCACAATCACTACCAACCACCAGTGCCGACGGGACCAGCGGCGATGCGATTGCCATCCAGGAGGGGACATTGGCTGCGGCACCTGCAGGAGCATCAGTGGGGGAGGAAACTTCAGCGGTGGGCGTTGGTAAGTTATATTCATTTCTTATTTGCGTTACTAGGTGGAAGGGGAACATTTCCCTCACTGTGCTATGAAACTTATTAAGAAAGTATGAATTTGAAGTTGTACTGGACAATGTACAATGGTTGAAGAAGACACCCTTTGCAGCATTACTAGTGTGAGTTGAGTAAACAAGGCCTCTTCTATCAGACTCCAACTCAGCTGTGAAAGTTATGGAGAAGACTAAAAGTCAGAAAGGGAAATAAGTGAACTAGGGTGGAAGGAGGAAGGGCTAAAGAGATGTAATAATAAGACTACCCCAGAAGGATACTTTGGTAGGTTCATGCACGTGGCTGATATGATTCTGATGCATGGGTTGTTGAAGGATGGGTAGAACTGGAAGGTGAAAGAAAATGCAGGCATGGTTGGGCAAAACAATATGGGTGCATGGATATAGTGGATTGCAAGAATCACGAGCGGAGTTTGTGTCAATGAAACCCAAGGCAAGGAAGGAGTGGACGCATGGGTGGTTGCTGCTGAAAGTGAAACCAGCTAAGGCGATAATAAAGAATGATAGACATTTACTTTTAATGGGTGGATGCCCCCTAAATGTATTGTATTCATCATCGGTGAAGACTGTGACTGTAAGCATAGTCTTATTTTGAAAATATAAAAGGAGATACAAAAAAGACTGGTGTTCATCTGTGTACTCAAGTCCACCCATAGTACTAGGGCAAGTATAATACTGGAAAAAACTTCAACAAATGCTACAGGCAGGGGAAGCAGGAGGACAGATTAGATAGATGCTAAAAATTGGCCACCAATTGTATGTACTGCGCTTGGTAGTGCTACTATGCCACAATGTGTTGAATTCATTTTGAAGAGTTTCAGTTACAATTCTGTTTCTTTTTTATAGATACTCATACTCCTTCCCAAAAACCATCATAGAAGGAGTTGGCAGCCAGGGCCCGGCAAAGGAAACTGCAGGCCATTGTGGAGGAGTACCGCCGACTGGTGGCTGAGGCCGAGGAGGAGGAAGATACGGTGGCAGCAGCCGCTGCCTCTTCCAATGCTCGTTAATAATAGAATCTGGAACTGCACGTACAACCCGGATTGACCTGTTTTTGAGCCGTGAGTCTGTGGCTGCAGTCTTGGTACTTTATTCAAATCTATGTTCTTACTTCTTTGCTGTTATTCTTGTGTTTCATTTCCGCCTTCTTCCACTGAAATCATGATGGGGCTAGACGGGTATAGCAACAATTGCCATCTGAATTATAATCACCACAGTGTATTGGGGCTAGTATTCGCTACTGTTTCAAATTTATGAAGTGCATGTAGTATGTCATATCAGTAGAAATGATGTACTTAGAGTGTATTCTTTCTGATATCCCTTCAAGCTTTGTCAAGACTCTGTATTCAGTGTTTGTATGTGGGTAATGTGTTGCAAACTTTTGATTGTTTTTGATATCATTTACACGTGGCTAACTCACATACACTCTGACACCCGAGTCATCAACGCATGTGAACACCGTCAAGTTCCCTGCATTCTCATATTTGACAACCCATAACACTCAGTGGACTGCAAGGACCAAGATCCTTTGCGTCATGTCCACTCGAAAATGCTGCCGTGCCTTTAAGTAGCCCTCAGTAGGGCGGCGCCCACTCACGAAGCTGACCTGATCGGCAGACACGAACAACTACGGACTCCAACCTCGGAAGGTTTGAAGTAAGCTAACCCCGGCTTTTCCCACTTCCCACTCCAAACACGGCACAGTCAACGTATCATATCATTAATCTCACGGACTTTGCTTGTCCACAGCTTACAGCGAGAGATTGATTCCCGCCCAGCCGCTCAAAAACGGACCGCGGCTTGTTTCCTTCGTACAGCGCAAATTTATCTGTGCAGGTAGGAAACGTCTCTGTTTTCAAACCTCTGCCAGAATTTTTGAAGCGCGAATCTTACCGCATCTGAATCTGACTTGTCCATTCTGTACATTTGCTCCCCAGCCTTCAACAACTTAAATATATACAGAAAAGAGAATGTGAGTCTCTACCGACTAACACAGATCGCCCTGGGCACCCCGGATCCTGGCATCTTTGACACTGCATTCAGGTATCTTGCTCATTCATTTAATCCCATCCTTGCGTGTTGTACAACGTTACACGCATACACTGATAGCCTCCACTTTTGTCTTTGCAGAACAATTCCAGTGGTTCCTTCCACTTCTCTCCACGCAGTCACTGTGTTGGCTGAGAAGGTAATCTTACTTACTTATGGGTAGCCAGTCAGAGTACTATCTCGCCAAAAATATATACCATCTGTACAGCTGCTGACACCTTCCCCAAATTCCCTTTCAGGTACATCTTTACCCAGTCCTCGTCCTGAGGAGAACCTAGACTAAATAAGGTTCGAAACGCGTTGACCCCCAGCCTGTGTCAAGAACAAAGGGTGCAGCTAGGGACAAACTCATACCACTCTTGTGGGCCCTATCTGTAATTTCTTACAGTTTTGTACAAAACAATCGGGACAGTGGACCACTTATACACCTTCAATGCACCAACCCATGTATCACCAATATGTAAATGAGAATTTCTTATAAATAGCGTACAATTTCAAATACTCCCTGTCCCAGGAGTACATCCCAGACACATCCTAGGAAAAAGACAATTTTCAATCAAATTTCGAAATGCACCACTCGGGTAAAGTGACTCGCCACTAAGCTTAAATGGTAAAGTTCATGAACAAATAATAGTCCCAGATGAAAAACGCTGAATCCGCAGTTGCAAAAGAGTTCTTTTAATATGCCAAGAGAAACCAGCCAACGCGTTTCGTTCCGTCAGGCGGAACTTCTTCAGGGCTGTAAATCATAAAGTGAAACATACAAAAACCCGTGTAAGTAGCTTCTAACAGAAATGTGTGTATCGTAATGAGAATATGTGCAAAGACATTACATAAACAGAAAACAAACCACAGTTAAAAACATGTTTCAATTTAAAAATAGCAGCATTCTCTTCTCAACAGTGCATTTTATACTCATTTTCCAAAGTTCCTATGCTGCATCAAAAATATCAAACGCAGGTCTCATTATAGACCCACAACAGGACCCAACCATCGGGGTAATTCTGTCAAGCAAAAATTATATACATTTTACAGTTTTGTGGATACATCATCCCTAAAATATTGTTTATGCAATTGCAAATAGCAAAAAAACAGCGTTATCCTTATTGTTGATCATATTAGAATTTTAAACCCAGCACATGTTTCCGCGCCTAAAACATTTTATAGGGCCAAACAAGTCATTTCATCTTCCATTGTCAGAGATTTTTGTATGTAACCCTCTTATGCTAATGCCGCAAATCCATGCCACACTAGAAACCGACAGCAAACGCTCTCCAGATGAGTCTCAATAGTCTTAAGTTAATAGTATAACACTTATCAATCCTTAGTAATTAATAAAAACAGATATGGATATAATTCCTACCGCAATAATGTTCAAGAGGGCAGGAGTATATTCCAATTCAGAGTGTCAGTTTGAGAAAGGAACCCAATCCTTCCTTGTAATTGTGAAGTGGGTAGAGTAGAAATTTCCGGAAATATTTCCAAATATGATCTTCACCTAAAAATGCATACAGCAAGTGCGTGCATAAAAGAGACAGTTGCTGATAAAACCCTAATATGTTTGAATACGGGCTAGGTGACTACTTCTGCACCTTTATCAAGATAAATATAATGGATATGTACCTTTTATGTTCGAGAAATATGGTTCTCAAGCGGACGCTCTCATGTCCTCATATAGATTTCTGACGTATTGCGTGTTCCACTGGGCCCAATTATTGGCCTATAACAATTATAAAAAACAAACTATCAGGCATGAAAATATTTGAGACCTGTAGTGATAGCAGGTTATCACTCTTGAGGTGTAAGAGTAGGTCTATCGCTATATCCAATGGCCTACCTTCAAATGGTGTGACGTGCACTTTATTTGCACCGTCGCGTGTTCTATTCGTGCGTTCCTCAATTGACTCCAGATTTGTAGTCACTTTAAGGTAATTACCTGCAAGTCAATATGAATATGTATGTTCATAGGGAAAAGAATGGTTACATAGCTCGTGATATAGTTCTAAATATCTTAATCTCTAGTGCTACCCCTCAGAAAAACGAAATATCGGTTCCCCAGAGTATCATCTTAAATGTCTCTTATGCACATGAAGGAGACTGTAATATGTCTCACTATGGTAACATCCGTTTTTATTTTTATTGCACCTAGTTCTAACGGACAAGGCATGGTAAACCACCGAGGCCGAAAAGCATATGCCCCGCATATTAGTCTGTACTTGCAATGCTTTTACACTTGTGCCGGACCGGAATATATGTGCCCATAACGGAAACAACCTTTGCACTGCTTTTTAGTTTGCACTGGCAATATATTAGAATTTTGTCGGAGTGAGGACCCATACCGCCAGAGTAATTTGGTTGAAAATTGTAATTTCTTACAATTCACTACTCACAGGTGTTGTGTGACAGGCAGGCTATTCCATCTCAGTTCCGCCCTGTTCACAGGTTTTGTTACCAAAGGACTGGTTCATTTCTTCTATGAATTGTTAAGAAAGTGTTCAAACTGCAATCAATGTGCTATTGAATTCATATTGCAAACAATAGCTGGTGTCATTATAATAATTTGATTATATGTTTTCTCTTTTTTCCTTAAGTGTATGTTGCCTTCATTGTTATATTGTTGTATACACTTGTATATATTTTTCCACGTTTTTGTACTAACTGTTGTGATGGAGTGTCTATTTGATGTCATGTTTTTCATGAAATAATACAAAAGTTTTTTCAAAATATACGAAAGTTGTTGGGCAATATTTTAAACCCTTGGCTACACGGCATACATTGGCTGTGCAGTTCCAGATTCTATTATTAACGATCCTGATCAGCCACTTTGTTCTGTTTCCCGACTATTGAGGTCCAGGCTGGTTAGTAGTAGGACCCTACACCTCTTTTTGTGTACTGCCTCTTCCAATGCGTCAGGCCCCAGCAAGGCCCCACCTGCAGGAGTACGGCGCCACGGTCAGGCAGCCGCTCACCGCTGGCATTTCACATCTGTCGCCCCCCCACAGCATGGATGCAAATGTAGGTGCCATGCATTTCGGCAACAACTTCTCCTCTGGGTGGTCAAGCTGAAGGACCAATTAGAGGAGCACGTCAAGATAATAGTGGACAAACACCTCTAAGCCCACCAATTGTAATGGACCCTGTTCATTTGCCACTTTTTAAATATTTTTGTTGGTGGGTGGGAATTGGGTGTTGGGTTTATTTTTGTGGGACAGTCTTTGGACTTGGACATTGGTCAGGGTTTGGGTGGGGATAGGGGTGGAATAGGACTTGGAGGATATTTTTTTTATTTACATGAATAAATGGTATTTATTTTCAACGTACACATTTGATGTTGTTTTGTGGTGGGGTTACTGTTGTACGTCACAAGGTTTACTCTAGATGCAGTGCAGCGGCCAGTGTTTGATTGAAATAATTTATTAATTGACCACATGTGTAACATCATGCAAACAGATAGATGCAGTACCCCTCACTCAGTTATATTTGTCCTATTAGTACTACCAGCCTCTCCTCCATTATACCTCCCAGCAAACTTCTCTTCTTACCTGTGATTGATGATGATTAAGTTTCGCACCGCAAGCGCTGCATGGTTTCTCAAGACAACAGAGAATATGCTGTGGTTGTGTGATGGTAGTAGTAGACTAGACACTGGCACTAGCATTGGCAAACAAAAACAAAGAGACAGTCATTTGCCTGAAAGAGAATGTGGGGGAAGTAGAAAAATACAGTACATAAGACTGACAAAAAAATACAAACAATATTGCAACTGCTAAACGACCCAACTCAAAGAAATCAATGGTGTCGGGGACTGCCAAGTACATGAAGATAACTGTAGTTGTGTTGGAGTCAGTAAAACACAATCCAATTCGTAAACTTAAATGCTCTAAAATTAAATTCAAACAATGCCAGCAATTATTTAGATTTATTCGTTGGGTCACTTTGGGAAATTAATTGCCATGTACGCTAGTACATAAAGAGAGCTTGGGTGGGCAAGCTGAAGAACATCCTTGCCCTTCTCGTTGACATTTGATTTCATTAGTGTTGCTTTCACCATATCTGCCCCAGCAAGCGTGTGATTAATTGTTGGTGTAGAATTAATGTAGTAACATCACACCTCAATATAAAACCACACAGTCCGAGGGTTAGGGTTTGATGAATGGATGGGAACGGGGGTTTGGGGAAAGGTTTGACAAAGAAAAACAGTACGCATGGAGACAACAAAAGCAAAACAATGAAGACGATGATTGATGATCCACTACTACCCAATAAATCTAAAGTTCAGAAAAACGAAATGCATGCATGATGAAGATAAGTTATAACTCGATGGTTACTAAAAAGTGGTACTTAACTACTACTACACAATTCAAAGGAAGTATTTCTTATATATGATAGGAATATGACTTTTGCCTAGGCTGTATGCCCTCTCAGAAACCGTAATACCTGCTGTAGCGGGCTGAAAGCTAGCAAAGAAAAGTAAGCAATAGTTTAAGTGAACGATCAATTACCAAACACAGGCGTAAAATAAATGAAGAGGAAAAAGGAATAAAAAGAAATTACGAAAATGATACTAAAGTTATTGTATTATCCAGGTCCAAATGTGTAGTTGTATCTCGTCATTCATCTTTGTCCTCCATTCCATGGACACTGTGACTGAATATCATTCTTGGGCGCCTCTGGCTGGATGACGAGGAGGATTGGTGAAAGGCTGGCCTGTAAGTGTTGATGAAAAAAGAAATGGGGTATTCCAAAATAAGTTAACTGAATGAATACATTAAAAAAATCAATTACGGTGTAGTGCAAAAAAGAAAAGACAAGACTCTTGAGCGAGAAGATTTTCTGACTGAGGCGGCTTGGATACATTGATTAACTGTACTCTCCTAGTTTCACAGCAGTCATCAAAAACAACAAGATAGGAGCCAGCACAGAACAGTTACAGGACCACACCACAACACCAGGCCGTGAGTCTGTGGCCCAAACTCCATTTACCTACATTTTTCACAGTTCCAGACAAAAGGCATATACAGCAACCTAGCAGATTAAATCAATGCGCCATTGTCAGTCAATCATACCACTATTCTATTCCACCACTGCACACACATGCAGCCTACGTCTGCTGTGGTTCTTGTTGATTGGTTGTGTTTACCTTGTATTCCACTTCCTGAAGTATTCCATCAATCATCACAGATCAAACTGACTGACAGCGTGTACAGATGGTATGGTGGTCATCATCATCCAGTGTGGCACGTGTACGCGTTGTCCAACAGACCACCAACAGCAACCAGTCTGTAGTGAGTGACTACGATTAAGTCCAGACTGCACCTGCAGTAGTAGGAGTACAATTGGATACATAATATTAAACAACATGGAAACATTGACCATCACTTGAGACACAAGTACTTTGTTATTATATTAAATTACTAGTATAGTTGTACTTCATGCACATTTGCTCTGAGTCAGCAAGCATCCAATGCAATGTATGGCATCATTAATTTCATATACCTGTCTTTCTCTTCTTTGTGGCTGTCAGATCACAGATGCAGCAGATGCTTCTGAAAGTGATGACAAGTTTACTTTAATTTTGGAGCCCTGCTCAAGTACTGACATTGAAGAGTTGTGTATGCCAGTTCAGACAGAGGTGGTAGCCTTAAGACAGTGATGCGTTTCAGATTGGAAACAAAACAGAAGATGGCTATAGTCACGTACGTTTCACTTGTTATGGAGGGACTGTTAGACGCTACATTATTGTACTATTCTCCATCTCCATCCAATGTTTGGCAAGATGGAAATGTATTTAGGGTGATTCAGGAAGATGGAGCAGGACTGTGAGGTGTGGAGTGCACAGTTAAATGCACAGATGTGCAACTCCAATAGGTAATTAAAAAAGTAAGAGAAAGGAGGGTGTTGGTTTCGAAGTTTGAACCAGAAAGACAGATACACACACACAAATAAAGGAAGGGAGAATGTAACAATTTAAAAGCCTAGTTGTCAGGGAAGAGGAGCTTGTCCTCAAACCCTGGTGGTTCTTCTGACAGAAGTAGGTCATGTAACCCAGTAGTTATGTCTTCCGACTCGCTCTCCTCTTCCAGCTGTGATTCACGTATTTTTTAGTCTGGTGGTATGAAGTGCTGATTCATTTTGATCATGGTTAACCTCTCCACGCTTTTGGGCGAGAGACTGGTCCTTTTCACAGTTACAATGGCACCAGCAGCACTGAAAACACACTCAGAAGAGACACTTGCAACAGGGCAAGCCAGATACTTTATCGCCAGCCTGCTGAGCACTGGCCAGTCGCTTCTTTTCCTATACCAATACACCAATGGGCTTTGCTCCATGAACACCTCTGTTGTGTCATCCAGATGGCCTGGACCATCCACTCAATGTTCGATGGTGCTGCGGTTTGCTTGTCCTCTATTTGCTTTGTGACAGCAACGGACTTACCTATCCCTTTCTGTAGAAACCAAGCAGCAATTTTTTGGGTTGTGTCTGATGAATCAGATCCTGTTGGTGCTGTTGTTGTTATTGGTAGTGTTGGTGACTGCTGGGAAGCAAATGCACTGCTCTCATGCTGTGAAGAGGAATTTGACTCTGTAGGATGCTCAGAAGTACTTGCACTGTCCTGGGCTGGAACTAGCAGGCCTCTAATTCTGAGCCGTTCGTTTTATAAATAAGTGGCTTTCTCAGCTATTACAGTTTTGTACTTGGGACCATCCCCTTCTGAAAAAGGAATTACTGTTCACAAATATTTTGTACCGTGGATCCAAAATTGTGGCAGTAATGTAATGTTGATGTGACTCAATCTTATTTCGCCAAATAACATGCTTCAAGTTTTCCTTCAACACCTTCGTATGTTTCAGACACCTCCTTTAGCTCTTGCTTAAGCATGTACAACAATGGGATAGCTTTGCCCATAGTACAGTCCTCCCTGCTGACTCACGTGGGAAGACCTCAAAAGGAAGTAGCATATCTGTAAGGCATTTAATGAGGTCCCATTGCCACATCTCAACGGTCATGGCTTTAACAGTAGGATCCCCTGATCTTCTTGTCATGACATAAACATTAAGTGGTATGTACTGCTCAAACAGCCGATCAAGCATGTAATAAGTAGATTTCCAACGTGTTGGGACCACCTGGATGAGTGCTTTGACTGGCATTTTATAGTCACGTTGAATGACCGGTAGCTGCTTCCGGGCTTCTAAAGAATGGTTGAAATGCGTGCAGATTCTTCTGCAAATGGTCAGTAAGTTGCTGACTTTGCTTTAATTTTTCAGAAAGTCTTGAACAACAATGTTAATGCAGTGTGCCAAACACGGGACCCTGAATTAGTGACCATCTTGCATGGCCTTAACTACATTATGGCCATTGTCAGTGGCACCAAAACCAATGTTAAGGCCTCTTGGTTGCAGCCATTCAAAGACCTTGCTGTTAAACTCAGCCAAAATGTTTGCAGCAGTATGCGATTTCTCCATAGCAAACATGGCTACAGTTGCATGTCTGCGAGTATCTTTAAAAATCTCAGCAGTGTCAATGCCTGCAGATACCTTGTCTCTAACACCTGAAAAAGAGATCCAGTGTGCAGTGATGCACAGGTAATCAGTGGCTTGGCAACTGGTCCACATGTCTGTTGTCAGGTGGATACTATGAACAGCACTCTGCTGCAAGGCTTTTCCAAGCAATTCCAGCACGTCGTGGTATAGTGCTGGAACAGCAACTTTGGCAAATTAGTAGCGGATGGGAACATTCCATTTTGGGCAGAGGGTTGTCACAAATTCCAGGAAACCCACCCCTTCAACAAAAGAAAAAGGGAGAACGTCCAGTGATAACATTTCATCAAGCTTAGCATTGTACAAAGGTGCTATTGGGTGGTTGTGCTCGCACTTTCCCTCCTGCCTAAACATGCTAAGAATGGTATGCTGCTTGGTATTTCTTTCACTTATGCTCGATGCAGTACTTCGCGTCGCCATCTTCGCACCCGTACTCCTTGGTGTCTCCGGGTAACTCTTACTCTGGTGCCACTGAGATGTTGCTGATGCGGAGGATGTGGGCTCTACCACTGCACTGCTGGGTACAGGGGTACTTTGTGTACCACTACCAGATAGAATCACTCCCTCTTCTTCCTGTTCGACCGTGAGTGGTCCTTTTACTACTTCCCCACCAACATTAATGGTTCCTGCTTTCATGCTACGTAGGTGGTCCTCCCACTGGACTGCGTGGTGTTTTTTCAAATGGGTCATTTGGCCTCTGGTACCACAGTTTGTACCAAGCTTACCACGACTAACAGAGGAATGACAAATGGAGCATATAGCAATGTTGTCCTTGTTTGCGCTAACTGTAAAGACGTCCCACACTGGGGAGCTTAACTTTTGTCTCCTGCTAGAAGTGCCACTTCCAATGCCGGATGAACTTGAGGTTGTTTGTTGAATTTCACTATGTGGCTGTGCAGTAGTACCACTACCTACTTCTGCTGAGGTGGAACTTGTGCTGGATGTAGGACGCTGCCGGCCCTGTGCAAAGGTAAAAATGGAAGCTGGAGGTAGTTTTGATTTTGGTGTGGCCTGTGTTGGAGGTATGCGGGCTACATCCCTACTAGTCGCATCCATTCTCGCTAGGGTTAAAATGTTGGTCTCCATGTTCTCAGGCCCAGGAGTAATGCTTGTGATGACTGGGTCTGACTCGTCATCACCATCATTATCCGGCTGTTCAACATCGCACTCCATAAGTGTAAGGCTTCCTGGAACCTTTCTTTTCCATAGCCTGGTTTTCTTGGGATGTCTCTCCCTCTCATGTTCAGATTGTTGTGGCTCCCAATTGAGATCAAGATCATCAGAAGGGATGCTTGGCGTAGAACTCGATGGACTAACCCTCCTTTTACTTGGTAGGGATTTGGAAAAAAATAGATCTCCAGCATCAGGTGCTTCCTCTTCTTCTTGCTTTGCATCAGGCTCAATTTCCTGAACTGCCCTGACTTTGGGAGGAACAACAACTACTATTTCGGGTGGTGGTTGTTGAACAACAACTATTGCGGCACTGGTTGTGGTTGTTGTTTTCGAGGAACATCTGCTATTGAGGGCTGTGGTTGTGGAACAGCTACTATTGCGAGCGGTGGTTGTTGAACAACTACTATTGCGGGCGGTGGCTCAGGTTGAACATCTACTATTGCGGGCGGTGGTTGTGGATTCTGTTTAGGAACATCTACTATTGCGGGCAGTGGTTGTTGTTCACCACTTTTCTGCTGTGTTCCCTCTTGCATGGATTGTGTACTACTTTGAGATAGCGCTACGTTTAGGTCAGGCTCAGTATCACTGATTTCCACCATTAGGCTGGCTACCTCTTCCCCACTCATCTACTTGGGCCTGGGTTGGTGGCTTGGGCCCACTGATGCCGTGTTGCTGGCCCCAGCTTGGACCCCTGTCTCCGCTGCTGAAGGCGTACTTTTTTTTTCCCAAAAAAGGTTTTTGGGTCAACACCAGACTTAAGTGTCACTGCCTTATTCTGTTCTTCCTTCTTCTCAGCAACTTTCTTGGTCTTGGAGGACCTGGTACCTGCTTTATTTGGGCCCAACTTCTTCAGGAGTCAGCAGCAGCACTCAGTTGCACAAGTGGCTGAGAATGATGTCTGGTCAGGTGAGTCACACCACACATGACGTACTACAGAAGGACGTCAGTCTGGCAGTAGAACAGGCGATGAATGATGACGGACACTTCCTCTCAGTCTTCAGTCTTTTGTGCACCTACAAGCAAAGAAGGCAGAATAACATCAGTCGAATGTGGAATTATTTTAGCTTTAATTTTAATTACTACTAGAAGTATTAGTACACTCAGTAAGAGTAAATATAGCAAATAACTAAAAAGCAAATGTAGTGGAAGTGGAACTTGTTTATCCTTAATTTGTGCATCATTTCGGATGGATGCAGCATCAGTGACCTGCAGCAGATAGCAATGGGGATGTGAACAGTAGTAAGCTAACAGGAACAATGGCAAGACACAGGCCAATTTGTCAAAAACAAAACCGCACACTACCACCACAGCTCCCAGCCACATGGGCACATATCACAGGTACATGGGTAAAGGCCAGAAAACAATAAACTCAAGCAGGCCTATATACCTATATGACTAGAAAAAGAAGGACGCCTGTTACACATCACAGCTTAATGCACAAAAAAGAAAATCCCCATGGCTAAAAGGTTTGAAAGTTACACAAAAACAACACAAACAACAAAGGCATTTACAGTTTTTTACACATACCCAAACAGTTAACTACACCCCAAACACCACATTTGGAAATTCAATGTACTGCCATCTATGCCCTAAAGAATGTTAAATTCAACAGACAAAATGGAAACCGCTACATCAAGCACCCCCGCTGCGCTGACTACCTCTGGGACTCTAGGCCTACTGGCAGAACAAATCACAAGTTTGTAGGCCTGCGACTAAAGCACGATGGAAGGTCACACAAAATGGCCACCCCCACATGGCCTGGCCATCCCCAACAACATGAAAAGAAAAAGAAGACAGACAATACATGCCTACAGCAAAAGAACATTGCTTGGCTTCACAAAATGGCCGCCCCGCCACCCACATGGTCAGGCCACCCTCAAACAACAAAGTACATAGAGGACAGAAACAGTAAGTGGTCCATGCTCCAAAAACTACAACCAAATGACAACCTGAGAAGTTTCTTTAGCAAAATGAACAGCATCAACATTTTCAAGAAGGTTTTATGCAACTCCAGACATATTGCTCGCGAGATTACAAAATCGGCGTGTTCGGCAGCGCGAATTGTACAAAACGTCGTTATCGCGTGCCCGAGCACGCACATTGAGCACGCGAAGAAGACAAAAACTGTAAGGTTGCGTTGTCACACTGTGCAAAGTTACCAAAACTACACAAGCTGAATTCTCGGGTTACCTACTGCGCAGAAAAAGCCATATTATTCAACACACAACCAAAACCTGCAATTCAACACCAAACACACATTTTGCTAATCAATCCAAAGCCATCCATGACCTACATGATGTTACACTTACAACTTAAACACCACAATAACAGTTGAACAACTTTCATGCACCCATGATGATGACTCTACTAGTACCCTTGGGCCTACTGGCAGAGTAGGCCACAAGCTTGGAAGCCTATGGAAAAAACACAGTGGCTTAAAACACAAAATGGCCGCCACCACCTGGCCAATCCACCCACAGAAAGTAAATGAACTCAAGCAGGCCTACACTAACTACATGAACTACTAGGGTTACCTAATTTTACAAAAAAATGAAATTCCACTACAACAGAGTTTGCAATTGAATCCAATGCCATCCATGATGTTTTACAGACACCACAGAAACATGGTTGGACCCGTGGGTACCTCTAGGCCTACTGGATGAAACTTCAAAGACATACAACTTGGCCCCTCATGAAAGTACAGGCCTCCCTCAATATCATTTTTAAGAAAGATTGATAAGCACAGAAAACTGTAGTTAAAAAACCCAAACCAAACAAAAATGTACAGTTGGTACACCAATTCTCAATCTTACTTGTAAAAGAAAAGTTCAAATCCAAAATTCAACAATAAACCCAATCAAATGCTATGATGCAGCAGACATACACAAAGAGTGATCCTTCCAGCTCCAAAATCCACATGAAAGTGAACACCACATGGACAAAACACTGGGAGGAGCCTGGTGGACAGGAAGAGGAAGTTGGAGACTCAGGGGCACTTCCTTTCTCTTGAAAAAAAAAGTAGAAACAATAAGAGGACTCCTTGGCCAAAACAATACAGCCAAATCACAATCTGAGGGGTTTTCCTGAGCAAAATGATCATTTTTGAGAAGGTTTTAACATGCTCGAGAGATATTCTGTGCCAGATTGCAGTTTCTGCGTGTTCGGAAACGCAATCTTACCTACATGGCGCTCCAAGGAAGATCGCGCGACATAATGATGTGTTTGCGCGTCCGAATGACGTTATCGCGTTCTCACAGTCGCATGGGATTGTGCGGCTGGATTCCAAACATCGTAGCGAACGCGACCGGGAGAGAAAAGCGAGAAAGCGAACGCAGAACCACGGTAAGTCATTACCGCGCACGCAAGAATGCTATTGAGCGGGCGAGGAAGAAAAACTACTACGCTACGCTGTAGATTGCGAAGTAGTCGACAACTTTGCGCTCGCCGCAAAGTGCGAGCGGAGCGTAGTTGTCCGCCCAGGGATAAGTATACATCTTGTGTGGAGTTGAGGGACATAATGAGAGTCCATTGTAAATATAAAAAAGTTTTTTTTTGTTGTTTGCTGTGTGTGCAAATTTGTGCCCTGATTTTCTTCCACATAGAAATATGCCATGTTAATCCTAAACTATTTTCCCTGGATGTTTCAGCGTCTGTTTTACTACTCTTAACAGGTAGTATTTGTAAAAGATGATAAATAATAGAACCTTTGGGAGCAACAAATAACAGAACTCCTAAGCAAGTAGCGGGGGTTGAAGTATGTTGAATGTGAGACTTGAACTCGTCTGGATGATGTGTATGCAGTGTTTGAGGTGTTGGATGTCTGAAGCCAATGATATTTTCAAGTAGAGTTGCCTATCAACGGCTTATTAATGAATCCTCTACTGTGAATAGAGAACCATATGTGGCTTAATGTAGAGGTGCAAGATTCCATTGGGGAATATTTAGGATAAGCTGTTGGTTGAAAAGGTAGAACAAGAACCAGTTAAGGGCATTGCTAGTGAATCCCAATTGAGACAGTGTGTGTATAAGTGTGGGGTATTTGACTGTGTTGAAGGCAACTGAGAGACAAGTGGGAGGTCCAGAATATCAGGAGGCAGGGGTAATCTTCATTTGTGATAAGGAGGGTATTGTCTATGATGTTTAAACTAGCTTTATCTGTACTGATGCATGATTTGTGGCCTAACTGGTGGTCTTGCAGTAGATGGTTAGCATTAACATAAGTTGAACTATTTTTTCTATGATTTTCCTGATGAATAGTAGGTGAGTGAAGGGTCAATAGTAGGGGTGGGCGGAAGTCGCGGAAGGGACTGTTGCGAAGAGGCACGGAGATTGAACCAATCTCCGTGCCTCTCTGCAGTATTTCCATTACGCGAGCCCACCCATCCGCCACCCGTCCGCTGCCCGCTCCCTGCCCACCTCCCGTCCGCCTTATTAAATTATATTTAAAGGCTAAAATGAAACTTAAATAAAACTTACGTTATTGCGCCGCAAACTTCCCCATCGAGACTTCATCTTGGAAACTGACAATGCGCGGGAGCCTGCACCTGTGCATTCCTCACCAGGACGGCGCATGCGCAGGCTCCTGCGCATGCGCAGTTTCCAACATGAAGTCGCGATGGGGAAGTTTGCGGTGCAATAAGGTAAGTTTTATTTACGTTTCATTTTAGCCAATAAATATAATTTAATGTGGCAGGCAGGAGGCGAGTGGGAAGCCGGGGGCGGGCGGGCGAATGTGCAGAAATTTGCCCCATTTTTCCACCTTCTATGAGGAAGGTGCAAATTTCCGCACATTCCATGGGCAGAACTGAAATGTCTGCCTACCCCTAGTCAATAGGCTGTGATGTCATAAGGGTCTAGTGTAGGTTTATTTAGGAATAGGAGGTCCATGGAAGTCTTAAGAGCTTATGAGAATATTCTTTGAAAGATAAAGGCATTGAGAAAGGATAGTAGGGACAAGAGAGCATTCCCAGAGAGGGCCTTGTTTAATAATGAGACATTGTCTTTATTATAAGTGGCTTTTAAGAAGTATGTCAATGAGGTATGCAAGAGATAGGGATTTGGAGACCAATGAATGGGGGATTCTACATGTGGGAGGAATGTAAGGGATGCAGCAGGCATGGTATTGTTGATGTACTAACACATCTTAATTTTATTATCAAAAACAGGTTGCATTACACTCTCCCATGGAATTGTGATGCATTCCCAGTGTTACCATCACTGGTAGACATAGAAAAGTGGGAGGAATGTCTTCACTTTGCTACATCCTCTTTCTATGTATGCTGGAGAATGCAGCACACATAGAAAGAGGAAAAGAGGATTGTGCCTCTGAGGATTGTTTTTGTGCAGAAAAGACCTGCATGCACTGCAGGCACTCATGCACCATCGGGCAAGGGAGCCTGCGCTGGCCCTAGGCAGCCCATTGTGTGCAAGTGCTGGAAAAGGGACAGGAATTCACAGTATTTTAATAAATATTGCACATTCCTGCCCTTTCCTTGTAAAGAAGTTCAGCAAGGCAAATTGATGTGCTTTTATCTAAACTTTTTTGTTTTTTGTTAAACTCCTTTAAAATGTTTACTGCAGTGTGAGATTTCTCCATGGCAAACATGGCTACTGTTGCATGTTTCTGAATAGCTTGAAAAATGGTGTCACTGTCAACACCTGCATATATCTTGTCTCTAACCCCTGCAAAAGAGAACCAGTGTGCAGTGATGCACATGTAATCAAGGGCTTGGCAACTGGTCCACATGTCTGTGGTCAGGTGGATAGTGTGAACAGCACTCTTCTGCAAAGCTGCCCCAATCACCTCGAGCACATCTTGATGTAGTGCTGGAACCGCAACTCTGGCAAACTAGGACCGGCTAGGAACCTTCTATTTAGGGCAGACTGTTGCCACAAATTCTAGCAAACCCACCCCTTCCACGAAAGTAAAAGGGAGAAGGTCCAGCGCTAACATTTTAGCCAGCATTGCATTATAAAGAGGTGCCGTTGGGTGGTTGCGTTCATTTGGTGCCTCCGACCAAAACATGCTGTTAATGGTGGTCTGGACCGTATTCATACGTAATGATGATGATCCAGACTTCTTCAGCCCAGTTAGGCTCAATAATGTACTTTTTCGCATTGGTGTCTCTCCCAGACTCTTAGTCTGCCTCATAGATGTTGCCCGGGTAGAGGGTGTGGGCGCTACCACTGCAGTGCTGCTGCCAGGGGTACTGTGTGCACCAAAAAAAATGTCTGTCGCTTCTTCACCTCCCCCCTGCACGATCATCAGCCCCTCATCATCATCAGATGCAATATCAATGGATATATTTGGATTTGTTGTACTTTTGGCGTCCTGGATCTTACTTAGGTGTTCCTCCCACTGGATGGTGTGGTGTTTTTGGAGATGGCCTTTCTGGCCTCCTGTACCATAGTTGGTACCAAGCTTACCCCGACTAACTGCAGTTTTACAAATCGAACAAATAACTAGGTTTTCCGCCTTTTTGCTAATACTATAGAAGTCCCAAACTGGGGAGTTGAGATTTTTGGTGTGGGTGGTGGAGGTGCTACTTTTAATGCCAGATGAAGTGGAGAATGGTTGTGGCCAAATTTACTCTGTTGTGCACTTACAGTTACAGCACCACTACTTGAGGTAACGGAGGTCGAGCTGGATGGAGGTCCCTGCCGGCCCTTCTGAAGAGAAAATATGGCAGATGTAGGTAGTGTTGGTGTAGTAGTTTCCTGTGTTGGTGGTGTACCAGTGCCACGCCACCCACATCCCGCTCAGAAGCAATTCGGGATAGGGTAAAAATGTCTGTCTGCTGCATGCCCGCTGGGGCTTGAGTGACGACTTTGATGACTGGGTCGTCATCGTCAGACTGTTCATCAGCAGCAGAATACACTACTTCTACTTCTTGTTTGTCGTCATCACCCATAAGTGAAAGCCTTGCGGGAACCTTCCTTTTAGGCTTAGCTACCTTTGTCAGCTCATGGCGTGGCACCCTCTCAGACTGCATTGGTGGGTTACAATCAAGATCTAGATCATCAGAAGGAAGGGGGCTTGAAGAAGAACTTGTACTAGCCCTCCTTGACCTTTTTCGTGCTGGGGATCTGGAAGACAATGGATAATCAGGAGGAGTGGCTTGCTCGGATGATACCTCCGCGTGAATCTCGATTTCCTGATGTGCCCCTACTTCTGGAGGAACAAGCATTGTGGGCAGTTGTACCTCTCCATGTGCCTCTACTTGTGCCTCTCCTTGCGCCTCTCATGCGCCTCTACTTGCGCCTCTACTCGCGCCACTCCTTGCATCACAATTGTGCCTCTACTTGCGCCACTCCTTGCGCCACTTCTTGCTCCTCTCCTTGCACATCTCCTTGCGCCTCTCCTTGTGCCTCTCCTTGTGCCTCTCCTTGTTACACCTGTGGTTGTCGTTGCGGCTGTGGTTGAACACTTGTCGGATGAGTTACACCCTGCGTTGATTGGATGCTACTTTCTTGCGATGAGTCAACGCCAATATCACTGGTCGATTGTGATTGAGCAATTAAAGTGGCTGCCTCTGCGGCACTCATGGCCTTGGGCCTAACTTAGTGTGGTGGCACTGAGATCAATGAAGCTGAGGTGCTGCTCCCAGCTCGGTCCCCATAAGATACCGCTGCTGCAGGCGTAGTTTTTTCCCAAAAAAGTGTCTGTGGGCACACCAGTATCCTTTGTAAGTGGGGCCACTTGCTTCTTCTGCTCCTTCTTACTGGCAGTGGCACTTTCTTGGTAGAGGAGCTACGGCCACCTTTATGTGGGCCCATCTTCTTCAGATGTCAGAACAGCAGGCCGCAGTTGCACGAGTTAAAGAGTTGTCTGTGGCCACACGTGACGTCACGTGACATGTGCTGCACACACCGCAGCAGGACTTCTTCCTCGCACAAATGATGGATCTTGCTGCGTGATCGCGCGAGAGTTTTTCGACTGCGATTACATTATCATGGCCCGCCATCTTGCACAGCGAGAGTTTGACAATGCTAGTACGTCATAAGGGCCCGCGATCAAGCATCGCGGGAGTAAACCATTGCGAACACGTAGATGCGGCGAGCAGCTTACTTTCGGCGGGGGATTTGAACAGCTCACTTTCCCGAACTTGCTAAAATTGCAATTCTGCACAAGAAATCCACCGCAGGCAGCATAAACCTTCTGAAAATTAGGATTTTGATTAGAATAACTCCTCAGATTGACATTTGGCTGCACTTGTTTGTGCAAGGAGTCCATTTTTGGGGTGGGTGGGAGTAAGGAAGTGCCCCAGAGTCTCCAACTTCCTGTTCCTGTCCAACAGTCTCCTCCCAGTGCTTTGTCCATGTCCTGGTCACTTTTGATTTGGATCTGGAGCTGGAAGGATTACTTTTTTGGCTGCTGCTGGATATTTGTATTTGAGGACTTTTTGGACTTTGGAGTTTGGATCACTTTTGAATTTGAGATTTTACAAGTAAGTTGGTGTTGTTTGTTTGGGGCATTGCAGTTGCTTCAACTACAATTTTAAAACTTTTTCACAACTTAAAAAAATATATATTGTGGGTAGCCACAGTATCCAGTAGGCCCAGTGTTAGTCATGGGTGCATGACACAACTGTTTCTGTGAGTTTTTTTTTAACTCAAATCTCATTTATTTGTGGAATTTTAGCTCACTGTTGTATGTGGATTTTTTATTTTATTTTGGGGTGCCTGTAAAGCCTCACTAGCCAGTAGGCCCAAGGGTAGTGAGTGGTGCATGAACCAAATCTTTCTGTGGGGTGTCTTGAATTTAAACATCATTGAGGGCATGGATGTCATTGGATTGTGGTGATTATTGTGTGTTTTTTGACTTTTTGGGGTGTTGTTAGGGCCTAGCCATGTGGGTGGGTTTTATTTTGAGGCCTGGTCCAGGCAGGGCCTGGCCATGTGGTGGGGGACAAGGGGCCATTTTGAAGCCAGGCAGTGTGCTTAGGCCTGCACCCAGTTTGCCTTGCATTCATCCATTATGCCCAGGGGTAGTGAGTGGTGGATGGACAAAGTCTTTCTGTGGGGTGTCTTGAATTTAAACATCATTGAGGGCATGGATGGCATTGGAATGTGGTGATTTCTGTGTTTTTTTCGACTTTTTAGGTGCTGTTGGGGCATGGGTGGGGGCCATTTTGAGGCCTGGTCCAGGCCGGGCCTGTCCATGTGGTGGGAGTCAAGGGGCCATTTTGAAGCCAGGCAGTGTGCTCAGGCCTGCACCCAGTTTACCTTGCTTTCATCCACTATGCCCAGGGGTAGTGAGCGGTGCATGGGCCAAGTCTTTCTCTGGGGGATCCTAAATTTAAACACATTGAGGGCATGGATGGCATTGGATTGTGGTGATTTTTGTGTGTTTTTCCACTTTTTGGGTGCTGTTGGGGCATGGCCATGTGGGTGGGGGCCATTTTGAGGCCTGGTCCAGGCAGGGCCTGGCCATGTGGTGGGGGTCAAGGGGCCATTTTGAAGCCAGGCAGTGTGGTCAGGCCTGCACCCAGTTTGCCTTGTTTTCATCCATTATGCCCAAGGGTAGTGAGTGGTGCAAGGACCAAGTCTTTCTGTGGGGTGCCTTGAATTTAAACATCATTGAGGGCATGGATGGCATTGGAATGTGGTGATTTTTGTGTGTTTTTCGACTTTCTGGGTGCTGTTGGAGCATGGCCATGTGGGTGGGGGCCATTTTGAGGCCTGGTCCAGTCTGGGCCTGGCCATGTGGTGGGGGTCAAGGGGCCATTTTGAAGCCAGAAAGTGTGCTCATGCCTGCACCCAGCTTGCCTTGCTTTCATCCATTATGCCCAGGGGTAGCGAGTGGTGCATGGACCAAGTCTTTCTGTGGGTGTCTTGAATTTAAACATCATTAAGGGCATGGATGGCATTGGATTCTGGTGATTTATGTGTGTTTTCAACCTTTTACGGTGCTGTTGGGCATGGCCATGTGAGTGGGGGCCATTTTGAGGCCTGGTCCAGGCAGGGCCAAGCCATGTGGTGGGGGTCTAGGGGCCATTTTAAAGCCAGGAAGTGTGCTCAGGGCTGCACCCAGTTTGCCTTGCTTTCATCCATTATGTAAATGTAAATTTAAATGCCATTTGTAAAGCTCACAGCTACCTCCAACGGAGGTGTCTTGGCGCTGTCGGTATACCGCTTAGGAACGCTTCCTGGTTTTTCCCTGTGGAATGTCCACTCCTGGGCACCCCCAATGTGAAGCCAGGCATCCAAGCGCTGTTGGGGCCATTGTGGAGATTAAGCAAGCTATTGCCCAGAGTGGCAGAGTGAGACCCATGTTTAGAATAGGCACAGAGGCGAGAATTATCAGGTCCAAGGAAATTGAGCCCAACACCCGCCGAGGTGGTGGTGGGGCCTGGGTGGGGATCAAGGGCCATTTTAAAGCCAGGCAGTGTGCTTTGTGCCACAGGCCTGCACCCAGTCTGCCCTGCTTTTATCCATTATGCCCAGGGGTACTCAGTGGTGCATGGACCAAGGATTTCTGTGGGGTGTCTTGAATTTAAACATCATTGAGGGCATGGATGGCATTGGTTTGTGGTGATTTGTGTTTGTTTTCGACTTTTTTGGGTGTTTAACTGATGTTCCTCTGGCTTCCTTTGCTTTTAGGTGCACAAGAGAACCACCAGTGCAAGGAAGAAGTCCTGCAGCGGTGTGTGCAGCACAACGTCACATTACGTCAACTGTGGCCACAGACAACTCTGCAACTCGTGCAACTGCGGCCTGCTGTTCTGACATCTGAAGAAGATGGGCCCAAAGAAAGGAGGCCGTAGCTCCTCTACGAAAAAAGTTGCCAGTGCCACTGCCAGTAAGAAGGAGCAGAAGAAGCAAGTGGCACCACCTACCAAGGAGGCTGGTGTGCCCACAGACACTTTTTTGGGGGAAAAAACTATGCCTGCAGCAGCAGCGGTGTCCGCCAGGGACCAAGCTGGGAGCAGCACCTCCGCTTCATTGGGCTCAGTGCCACCACGCCAAGTTAGGTCCAAGCCCATGAGTGTTGCAGAGGCAGCCACTTGAATTAGTTAATCACCATCGACCAGAGATGTTGGCTCATCACAAGAAAGTAACTCAGCTGACGAGTGTTCAACAACCACAGCCACAACAACAACCACAGGTGTAACTAGTACAAGCATGGAGAGGCGCATGGAAAGGTGCATGGAGAGGCGCAACTAGAGGCGCATGGAGCGGCACAATTGCCAACAATGCTTGTTCCTCCAGAAGTAGGGGCACATCAGGAAATCGAGATTGAAGCGGAGGTATCCTCCGAGGAAGCCACTCCTCCTGATGGTGATCCATTGTCTTCCATATCCCCAGCAAGAAAAAGGTCATGGAGGGCTACCAAAAGTTCTTCTTCAAGCCCCCTTCCTTCTGATGATCTTGATGTTGATTGGAACCAACCAATGCAGTCTGAGAGGGAGGCACGCCATGAGCCGACAAAGGTAGCTAAGCCTAAAAGGAAGGTTCCTGCAAAGCTTTTAATTATGGGTGATGATGACGACTAACAAGAGGTGGTGTATTCTGCTGCTGATCAACAGTCTGACCACGACCCAGTCATCACAGTCGTCACTCCAGCCCCAGCGGGCATGCAGCAAGACATTTTGACCCTATCCCGAAATGGTGCTGAGCGGGATGCTGGGCGGCGTGAAACTGGTACCACCACCAACGCAGTAAAATACTACACCAACACGACCAACAGCTTCCATATTTTCTCATCATAAGGGCCGGCAGGGACCTCCATCTAGCTCAACCTCCATTACGCCAAGTAGTGGTGCTGTAAGTGCACAACGGAGTCAAATTCAGCCTCGCCTATCCTCCTCTTCATCTGGTATTGAAACTGAAAGTAGCATCTCCACCACCAGCAGACATCTCCAGTCCCCAGTTTGGGACTTCTGTAGTGTTAGCAAAAAAGCGGAAAACTTGGTTGTTTGTTCGATTTGTAAAATAGTAGTTTAGTCGGGGTTAGCTTGGTACCAACTATGGTACGGGAGGCCAGAGAGGTCATTTCCAAAAACACCACACTATCAAGTGGGAGGGGCACCTAAGGAAGATCTGGGAAGCAAAAGAAAAACAAACCCAAATGTATCCATTTATATTGCATCTGATGATGACAAGGGGCTGATCGTGCAGGGGGGAAGTGAAGAAGCGACAGACATTTTTTCTGGTACACTCAGTACCCCTGGCAGCAGCACTGCAGTGGTAGCGCCCACACCCTCTACCCTAGCAACATGTATGAGCCACACTAAAAGTCTGTGAGAGACACAAATGTGAAAAAGTACATCAATGAGCCTAACTGGTTTGAGGAAGTCTGCATCATCATCATCACGAAAAATGGTCCACACCAGCATTAGGAGCATGTTTTGTTGGGGGCGCCATTTGAACGCAACCACCATTTTGGAGGAGTTTAACAGTAAGGTCTTTTAATGGCTGCATCTAAGAAAGCGCATGATTGGTTATGTTTCCACGCATAATGGCAATATTATAGTTAAGGCCATGCATGAGAGTGTCTATTTCAGAGTGCCGTGTTTGGCGCACAGTATTAACATTGTTGTGCAAGATTTCTTGAAAAAAGAAAAGACAGTCAGCAAGTTACTGACCACCTGCCGAAGAATATGCACACATTCAGCCATTATTTTAAGGCCCGGAAGCGGCTGAGGAACATGCAACGTGAACGTAGACTTCCAGTCAGAGGACTAATCCAGGAGGTGGTAACATGTTGGAACTCAACCTTCTACATGCTTGAGCGTCTGTCTGAGCAGTGGATGGTAATCAATCAGTATGTCTTTAGACTGGGTTCTTCTATAAAAGACATGAGGCTAGAGGTGGAGGAATGGGACCTAGTTAAAAGCCTGACAGACATGCTTCGTCCTTTTGAGGTCTTCACGCGTGAAGTCAGTAGGGAGGACTGTACTTTGGGGAAAGCTATCCCATTGTTGCGCATGCTAGAGCACCAAATGAAGGCGGTGTATTCAATGTTCAAAGACAAGCAAGATGCCATATCAGTTGGCGGAGAGTTTATTAACCCTCCTAGTTGACAATGAAAGGATTAAGAAAATACATACAGAACAACATTACATTTGTGCTACTATTCTGGGTCCATGGTACAAAAATGCACTGGCCAGCAATGCATTCATTCCTTTTACTGAAGCAGATGTTTTAAAGTACAAACATTGGCCTGCTCTGTCAACCTTGGGTAGAAAGGGCAAAAAAGGGGGCTGTTTGCCCCTGGGGGCAGAATACACATATATTAAAAAATGCCCCCTGGAAGTGACCCTTGCCCAAGAAGTCACTTCCATAATCCCTGGTGTCTAGTGTGGTGTTCTACCCCCCTGGGGGCATAAAATCCCCCCATAAATGGCCAATCTACCCGCAGGGGATGCGCAGAATACACTTACGCAAAAAATATGACCCCTGGAAGCGAACCTTGCCCCCCTCGAGCCTCAAATCTCCTCTGCTGCCATCCCCCTTTGTGGGGGCTCGATGGGCTTCTCATGGGGGGAGCGCCGGCACTTCCCCCATGCGCGGGTGCCATGATGGAACGGTTCCATCATGATCACACGCCCACCGTTGCTCAAGATTTTATTTCACATGATTGACTGTACTTTCCATTGTTCATCTTATGGGTGAATCTATCAATGAGAGTTCTTCAGCTAGGTTATTTGTAAGTTCACCTTTCACTGGAAGGCTCTGTGTCTCATTTCTGCATGAAAGACATGTGGCTGGAGTTGGGAGAATGGAAGTTAGTTGCAAGCCTGACAGACATGCTTCGTCCTTTTGAGGTCTTCACGCGTGAAGTCAGCAGGGAGGACTGAACTTTGGGCAAAACTATCCCATTGTTGCGCATGCTAAAGCACCAACTGAAGGCGGTGCCTTCAACGTTCCGAGATGATGCTGAAAAGCAAGACGCATATAAGTTGGCGGTTATTAAAAGCAGCCTAGTTGATAATGAAAGGATTAAAAAAAATACATACAGAACAACATTACATTTGTGCCACTATTCTGGATCCACGGTACAAAAAGGCCGCGGCCAGGAAAGCATTCATTCCTTTTAATGAAGCAGATGTTTCAAAGTACAAACATTGGCTAGCTCTGTCAGCCACTGGGTTCGAAAAAGAGCGGCAGAAAATTGAAGGAACCTGCAGAAGTACTACTGAATCAGCAGTCTATCCGGCGTCAAGGTCCGCTTCAGAATCTGTGGCCGAAAGGAGTCACTTTTCCTCACAGCTGTTAACAACACTAGCAACCGTATCATCATCCTCACCTGCACCAGGCTCAGCCATAATATTGTCCTAAGCGGATTGGCTAACTCATCAAAGGTTTGCTCGTTCCAGTGATGCAAATGCCACAGATGGTACGCAAAGTGGAGCAACCCTGGAGAACCTTGAGTCAATTCAATTCAATTCTTTTATTCGATTAACCGTTTTGTCAATCATAAAAAGTACATCATAATAAAACAATACATTATAAAATCACAATTGTTATTAATGCGTTTTAGGAATACAGTTTATGTACATTTACAGCACTAGTACTGACAATCATACAAAGTTCGTTTCCAGGGTTTTACGGATGGCTATACAGGTTTTCAAAAACACAGCTAAATTCTTTGCCACATATTGCGAGTCAAGCTGTTGCAAGGCTAAAAACGCCGGGCGACAGGTCCTCAACCCCATTTGTCGTAACAAAGGTAAGACCCAGCGCCTGCGTGGTACTGCGTAGTAGTGGCAAAACAGTACCACGTGCATTGTTGTTTGGGGGAGACCTTGTCGCATGGACATTTATCCAAATCATGTGACCAAGTAGACATTTTAGGAAAGGTAACTAAACGGAAAAACAAATTAAACCGAAACCTCGTTAATAGGTACTTTTCATGATTGGATATGTGATATGATAAATATGCTTGGGTGCATGGGGACGTCTGAACCATCAGAATACGGGCGTTGGATTGTTTAGATACTTCACTGGACATACGGAGTTCCCTTAGATGAGTAAGACAGTGTGCTTTCAGAGTTTTTCTACTCATCTCAGTAATGGCTGAAGGTTCGATGATGTACTGAGTAAAGTCAAGGTCTTTCAGGAAATTGATCACGAAAGACAGCCATGGGATGTTTTTCCAGGCCGACAACTCGAGACAATCTGAGATCAGGGCACGTGTAAGATGGCACTGGGGCTTTGTCCATATGCGGTGCCATAGTAGCATTGGTTGACACCTAACATAATCTGTTAGATAATCTATCCCAAGCTCTATATGGCATCCGAAAGAGGGGGCGCTCTGCGGGAGAGCCAGGAGATATTTTACAAAGCCATTTTGTATTTTTTGTAGTTCATCTGTTTTTACGTAGCCCCAGACCCCGGCTCCGTACGTGGCTATGCTCAGGCATTTTGCTTGATGGATTTTAAGCAATACTGGGGGAGATGGTTTGCCCATTTTTCTGGAAAAGGAAACGAGGGCAGAAGTTGCACGTTGGTAGAGCAATCTTCTGTTTACCATCGCCCTTTTCCATGATAGTTTATCGTCTACGAGGATACCCAGGTAGGGGTATTCCGTGACGCGTTCCAGTTTTGATTGGTCTATGCAAAGATGTTTCGAGCTTTTTACCTTGGGGCCTGATTGCATGACAAAGGTCTTGGTCTTATTGACCTTTAGCCCAAGTGAAAGCATAAAAGTGCAATATTTATCTAGCTGTTTCTGAAGTTGCACTAGGGTCCTAGCAAATATTACGGAGTCGTCCGCATAGAGGAGTGCTGGTATCGGGCGCTTATTGATGGTAGGAAGATCCCGGCTCCCCTCCAGCATGGCCGCTTCCAAGCCGTTGGTATATAAATTAAATAAAAAGGGGGCGAGGACGCAGCCTTGTCTAACTCCACGATTTATTGGAAAAGATGGGGTCAACTCACCGCCTGTGCCAAATCTTACGCGAGCCGATGCGCCAGTATAGAGCTCCCGCAGAAATTTGAGAAGAGGTGGGTCAACACCCAACTTGTCCAGGATGGACCAGAGCTTGGCATGGATTACACAATCAAACGCCGCACTGAGGTCGACGTAGACCATGAAAAGGTTTCCCCGTTTAACTCCAGCATATTTCCCTATTAGAAGTGTTAAATTTAGTGCTTGTTCAACAGTGCCCAGTCCCTCCCGGAAACCGTACTGGAGGTCTGTTAAGATGTTTTTTTCAGTCGCCCAGTCCTGGAGGCGGTCCAAGATTAAGCGGCCCGCAACTTTACCCAGTGAATCCAGGAGGGATATGGGCCTGTAGCACGTAGGGTTGTTTCTCTCGCCTTTTTTAAAGATTGGGAGCAGTATGGAGGAAGACCAAGAGGCTAAAAGTCCTTCTTTTAATACGGCAGCGATTAGCTGGGTGATTATAGGCGACCACAACTCGATGTTAAAAAGAAATATATCTAGTGGTGCACCATCGGGGCCAGGGGCTTTTCCGGCTTTTGAAGAAGATAGTGCGCTTATAACTTCATCAAGAGAGAAGTTAAGGTCAATAGGATATTCCCCTTTCTCAATGGGCTCGGGTACAAAATTTGGTTGAGCGACACTTTCTGCGATGGGGTCACTAAAGATTTTTGAAAAGTGGGACACCCACTCGTCCGCAGACACAGCTACATCCAAATATTGATGAGAGCTACCCTCGCTCAGGAAGGGAGATTTTACCGTTTGCCAGAATAGAATGCTGTCTTTTCTATTACAACTCTCGTGTAATTGGGCCCATAAGTCGTTCTTGTGGTCTCTCCTACAGTTATGCTGAGCCTGCTTATATTCCTGTCTTAGTTTAGCTATTTTTACTCGGTCCCTGATTGGATTATGTAGCTCTTTTTTTAAGGCGTTTAGAGCTTTCCTGCAAGCCGTATTGAACCAGCCTGGCTCCTTGCAGCGGTCCTGCTTGCGAGTTCGAAAGAGGGCCTTCTGGATTACTTTCAGAATTTCCCCAAAACTGGTGATAATTTGCGCTGGGGAGGATGTCTCGTTTAAGCATGTATTAATCCAAGGGAGTGCGTTTGAGATCACAGTGGTTGATGTTTCAACTGGTTCGATTCTTGACCATTTCACACAGTACCCATTATTTTTGGCCATGGACAATGTTTCTTGGGCCAGAAGGCTTTTCTTAAAAGGTTGCGGCGCACTCAAAATTAGAGATAGTACTATTGTGTTGGAGAAGTGGTCTCCTGAAAGTTCGGATCCTGTACTAAACTGTGAAACAGTACCCTTTAATGAATAAGAACATAATATAAAATCAATGGTGCTAAAGCAACCCCTTCCGTGAAAAGTGGGATTAAATTCCACGGGGGGGTCAGTAAGTTCGTTAGCAAAAGTCAATTCCAATGACATTAGACTACCATTAAAGGAATCTCCTACAGAGGAGTGAGTAAAATGTGTCATAGGGCAGTCGTTTTCATCTAAGAGGCCACATTCAGAATTCATATAGTGGGAACACAATTGGGCATTGAAATCCCCTCCCCAGATTACATTACATGTAGTTGACGCAAACCTTGCACGTAGATCGCCTACATAAAGTGAAATTTCGGAAACAATTTTAACACATTCTATAGGTAAAAGGTTATTATAGAAATTAATAAAACAATATGAAATACCATTTTTAAAAGTAATCAGAAGAATCTGGTAATACAAAGAAGTACACTGCAGGGAAATTTTCTTGACTTCAAGCTTATTGGATACATATACCGCAAGACCCCCCTTTGGTCTGCCGTGTGTTGAGGGGCTAGCGGGAGAATGGAATGTTACGTAACCTTGAATGTGCAGTGGATCAGTTATCCATGTCTCTTGAAAGCACATTATCGTGTGAGAGGTAGCAAAAGCCAACCATGGTGCCGATAGCATCCTGGGTCGCAGACCAGCTACGTTCCAGAATAATATCGGCAATGAGATGGCCGCTGGTGGTCCGTTGGCAGTTGCTACCAGTCCGTTATGGGGTTGTTTACCTTGTGTTGAAGTCGTCTCGGTGCTGGGAGATCGGGGCAGACTTTCATGATGGTTAACACACAGGTTGTTGGAATGAAGGTAAGGCTGAGAACCAACATGTTGGGAGGTTAACTTGGCTGGTGATGATGGGGACGTAGGTATGGGCGACGGTTTTTGAATGACAGGGGAAATTACTGATATCAAGAATAGGGGCTCTAAAGTGGAGGGGTTACCAACAGCCAGGACATTGGGTGTTGGTGGTCAGTCCACCATCTCCAAACAGTCAAACCTGTTAGACGTGGGGACTCCTCTCCAATCCAAAGAAGGCATGGTGTTTCTGCCTCCTTGTCCTTGCCAGTTTATCCAATCCGTGTTTCTATGTCGGTTCCCTACCTGAGTCCAGTTCCACTCGGGAGCCGGTGGAAGGAGGTTGGTTGGGGGGTAGAAGAAAGCTAACCTTTTCGTGCCAATTCCTTCCGAGGAGGTTTGAGCACTCCATGGGCAGATATATTCTATGATTTGGGGGTCTTCAAAAGTTATTATGACGCAATCACCTGGGATGGTTTTTTTCTCTTTCCCTACCCAGGGAACTCTACGGACTGAGACAATGCCATTGTTGACAAATGGGGGAAGTGGTCGATTCAATGACAACCAATGGAGAACCTTATTTTTTAATGACCAACCGGGTTCTTCTGAGTTGACATGCAACGCTGGGACCCCGGTCATGATAGCTACATACGGGGTAGCTTCTGGAGGGAGATGAGCTGAGCGAGGGACATTGCGCCTTGCATTATAGGCCGCATTTTTATTGACTGATGTTTTAGCTGCGGGGCGTGTAGGTGGTGGACCGGAAGAGGTGGCCTTTTGTACAGGAGGGTCGGGCACAGAAGGAATAACAGGTTGTTTTGTGGCTGAATTTGATGAGGTTTGCTGAGGATTGAGGCTGGTTATGGGGGCAGATTTTTGGTGGACCACCGCTGTGGTGGTCACCACTTTAGGAAGTTGTAAAGTTTGTTTGGGGACAGTGGCCCCTGATTTTACCGGTTTTGGAATGGGTTTTGAATTAGGTTGCCGAGTCACTGGGGCTGCAGGCTTGGTGGTCGTAGTGTTAGTTTTTAATTCAGTTGTCAGTGTGGCTAATGATTTCTCGATCTTAGATAGAACCAATTTAATGGGATTAAGATGTAATTTAATTAGAGCCTCTATGGAGGCTAAAATAGGCATATCTTGCGGCAAAGAGGTTCGCCCTTTGCCTGTAGTACCTTCCGGAACGATGCTACAATTGTCAGATGAAAGATCAATTGTTTCTGGCAGTGTTAAGATGTTAAGCTGATTTGAAATTTCGGTTAGTGGCAAGGAGTGAGTTGATAAGTGTGGATCAACATTAAATTGGGGCTGGAGAACCTGTTGCAGCTCAGTGGGGTTCGGGGTAGGGTGATTATCTTTTTTTTTCTTTCTGTTTTTCGGGATTGCACCTTCCCGTTGACCCCTGGTGTTCGGGGACAGAGGATTCACCTCCAAGTTGGAAAAAAGAATAGGAGTTCTCTCAAGTGATCTTGAGGGGTGAGGAGCAGAAAGCTGGGATATTTGTGTTACAGAAAGGTCAATAGATACTGATGAATCCACCGTCCCTGGTACTGACGGAGTTTCATATTGAGAGTCAGGCACCAAGGGACGTTGTGGTGTTATGGCAGAGGCCAGTAGGCCCAATGAAGAGCGCCTGGCCATAGCGAGATCTTGTGATACCCTTCTCTCTAATAATAGCACACCTTGGTTAATAGCGTCATGAGCTTTTGCAATGAATTGATCTATGGGACCTATGATCTGGGCAGCGTGCGCGGCTTTACTGTTTCGGGTGATTCTGGGAGACATGCTTAAACAATACAGTAAATACAGATGCACAACCAGAAACAATAAAGTTAGAATCAAAAGTCCTGGGTATACAGTAACAGATATGGAAAAATGTTAGTGGGGTGGCCCAGTCCAGTCTTACCCGGTCTAGAACGGGCTAAAACGGGCCCGCCCTTGGCCCGGGCTTCGCCTCGCGCTTCTCCTCGCGCGCGTCCCGCGTTGCGTTTAATGCGGTTCAATTTAAGGGGAGGTTTATGCACGGGGGCGTTACCGCCGGGGGAAGAGGCACCAGGTGTAAGAAGCAAAGGCTTCTGGGCCTCGCAGTCCCCCGGTGCAGGCAGCCAGTGGCGATGGGGTCAAGCGCTTGCTGGGAGCTAACAGGCACTCCGTCGAGCACGGAAGAGCTCCCACCAGCAGCGCGACCTCGGTGAAATCAGGATGCAGGCTGAAAGGCTGAAAGGCTGCACAAAAAGCGCTCCTCGCTTCCGATGCTGTGAGAGTTCCCTTGCAGGCAGTGATAGCTTTGTGAGTGGCACCCCTTGAGTCGATGGTGCAGGCCTATCTGGATGACCCAACAGAGGTCTTTGTTAACCACTTGGCTGCTAAGGGGTTTTCCCGTCCTGCGCTGATCATTTTTTTTTCCCATTATACATGACGAGTTATCCTTGTCATGAGCACAGCTCCAGTGTGCCTCATGACGAGTTCACCTTGTCATTAGCATCCAAGTGGTTAATCAGAACCCATTGCTGTATTGGTATGATAAAAGGCCTCTATGGCGAATGATCACCAACCTGGCTCTAAATTATTTGTCTTTCCCACTTGCAAGTAATTTGTAATTTGTAATTTGTAACTGGGTTTTGTATCGCGCCAACTCACCGACAGGTCTCAAAGCGCTACTGACCAAATACAGCAACAAGGACGAAATAAGGGTATAGAGGTGTCTGATCTAGTAACCGACTATTGAGATGAGAATGCGTCTTTAAAGAGTAAGGTTTTCAAGGACTTCCTAAAATGGAGAAGATTGGGTTCTCTGCGAAGCGCCTCCGGTAGCTTATTCCAGATGGTAGGAGCCTGAGCTGAAAAAGATCTGCCTCCTTTTGTTGTTAGCTTGAAACGTGGACAGGATAGCAGAAAAGATCCGGACGATCGCAGGGCGCGCTTAGGTTCGTATATTTCAAGCCTATCTTTTATGTAGGCTGGCGCCTGTCCGTGGATTGCTTTGTGGCAGATACACATACTCTTAAATTCGACTCTTTGCACTATAGGCAACCAATGTAGCCTATAGAGCAGAGGGGAGGCATGAGTCCTCCTCGGCATTCCAAAAATCAGACGTGCTGCGTCATTCAGGATAACCTGAAGACGGTTGATGGAGTTTTTTGGAAGGCCGAGGTACAACGCATTGCCGTAGTCTATTCTAGACACTATTGTGGCTGAGACAATGGTTCGCAGCATATTCCTCGAGAGCAGGGGGACAAGTTTACGTAGTTGCCTGATCAGGTTGGTGCAGGAGCCAACTACAGCGGATACTTGGTTAGCCATCGAGAGTTCCTGATCGATTTTCATCCCAAGACTCTTGACACTAGGGCACGGTTTTGGGTGGAGTCCTAGTTCTTGTGGCCAAAACAAATCATTCCAGGGGGAAGTGGAGGTTGAAACTACGAGGACTTCCGTTTTATCTGGATTGATTTTCAACAGATTGGACGACATCCAGTTCACTGTAAATCGTAGTATGTCTTGGGCCATGGACTGAGCCGATGGTGTATTGTCGATACTCAGCAACAGCTGAGTATCGTCGGCATAGTTAAAAACTTTACAGTTCATGTTTGCCAGGGACTCTATCAATGGTTGTAGATAAAGATTAAATAAGAGCGGAGAGAGCGCTGATCCTTGCGGGACTCCACAGGCTAACATGCCCACGTCTGAGACGTGGTCTGCCAACTGGATCTTCTGCGTCCTTCCTGTTAAGAAAGCTGTTAACCATTTGAGGGCTTGCTCTCCTATCCCAAACCTAGCCAGTCTGTCCAGGAGCAGTGCATGGCTGACAGTATCAAACGACGCTGAAAGATCTAATAATATCAGGGCGCTTGGCTTTTTACTGTCAGCCGTGCATCTGAGCTCATCTAGTACCGACAGCATTACTAGTTCTGTACTATGGTGGGCACGAAAACCAGCTTGCCGCTCCTGGAGAAGGTGGTGAGATTCCAGGAGGGATGACAGGGATTTTAGTACGTGCTGTTCTAGTACTTTTGACAGAAATGGCAGCTGGGAGATTGGCCTGTAGTTCTTCAGGCTAGTTGGATCCGCTCCAGGCTTTTTTATCAGGGGTCTGACGTGTGCCTCTTTGAAGGTAGATGGTAATGAAGTGTGTAATGAAGTGTGTCTTCTGAACAAGTTTTCAGTGCTGCTTGTGCCATTGTAACTTCAAAAAGGACCCGCCTCTTGCCCAAAAATGTGGAGAGGTTAACAATGATCAAGATGAATCAGCTCTTCATACAACCAGATTACAAATACGTGAATGCACGCAGGAAGAAGAGGACACCGACTTAGGTGACGGAAGTTCTTCTCTGTTAGCTGACCTACTCCTGTCTCAATTCACAGAGTTTGGGGACGTGCTCTACTTCCCTGAAACCAAAGCCTGAAAATGACTTCCTTTTTTTTTCGTCCTTATTCACTTTTATTCCTGTGTGTCTGTCTTTGTTATGCAACTTTTACCACAGCAAAACTCTAATCATCTAATCACACCACGTCCATCAGCAGCACTGTCTTCAGCTTATTTCCTTATGGATTTGAAGGTGCCGTAGTCTGCATTCCTCAGGTTCACAAGTTCAGTCATCAGATTTTTTGGCCCATGCTTGCGGCAGGGCCATATAGACAGTCAAGGCAGGCACCACTGAGTGAAGCAACCTGATGTAGCATACCTAGGCTCTTTGACACAGACAGACAAAGCATTTCTTATTGTATGCAGAAAGCCACATAGCCCCAATTTTACATGAACTGCTGTACGGACTCTGCCTGGCATAAAAACAATACACTGCCTCGACCACTCCATACCACGACTAGACAGACATGTAGTTCTTCTGTAGTAGTTGTTGTAGACTGGTTTACCTGTTTGCTCACGTCACAAATTGGCCCTAGTTCTTCCGTAAACCGACGATGATGATCCATACATACATCCCAGTGAGTGACTGTAAAGAAAAAATAGATATCATTTAACTTTGATCATCAACACTCATCATTAATCATCATGGTATATTGGCAAACAGTGAGTCCAAGGACATTTTGCATATTGGAAAATGCAACGTAGTGGCCCGTGCAGTTGAAGTACAATTTGAATTAAACAAGGTAAAAAAAAGCAGAGTAGACTTGAGTTACATTTAGTGTGTAAAAGACTAAATAATAACAAAGACATATGATTCATTTCATGCACAACAAACAAACAGCAATTGATTTCATCAGAGCCAGACAGCCATTGCTGTCACTGCATGCCATCTTCTTATTATCATTACCTGTTCCACTTTTTGTCTGCATCTTCTTCTGAAAGTGAAGGCCCATAGGGCAGCCTCCCTGTCAATTTCACAATTTCAGAAGTAACTGTCAGCAATCAGCATGTAGTCAGTAATTCCAATACCACTTGAGGGGACTCGTCTAAGAAGACAAAGTTTCTTGATTGTACGTAATCCAGCCATCTGCCTTGAGGGAAATGGCTAGGAGGAGTCTGGAGGAGGAGGATAGAGGAGCATGACTGAACTTGGAATGCTTTAACACTGCTTAGGCTACAATTTATGGCACTGTTCTCTACCGTACTATCTATCATACTGTTTCTAATGCTACGCTCAGGCCAGTCAATGTTTCATTCCCTTTTTTTTCATCTGCTGCTACTGCCAGTGTGTACCACTACCACTACCAGCACAACGATGATATTTCATCCGTCCAGGATTCAAGTCAAAACCCAACCTTAATCGCCATTTGCCATGCAGCCAGCCCTGTGACTAGCCCTATTCTCAAACAAGAATCCCAGGTAGATAAGCATTTGTAGAGGTAGAATAATGGGCTAGGACTCGGAGGAGAGGAGAGACTGACAGTAGTACTAGTAAAGTACTAGTGGGGCAAATTAATTCACAAACTCTGTTTGTGGCACTTTTGTACATTTTTGGACGTTTAGATAATTCATGCTGGTAAGTTTGAAGAAACCAAACGTACAATAACCCCCGCCCACCACCACATAAAATAATATGAATGCGTATACTATGTTTAAGTATGTAAAATAAATGAATATATTTCCCCTAACAAAAATTAACTAACCCAACTCACCCCCCTCCCTAACCCCAATCAATGTCCAAATGTCCTTCTTCAAGTCCCTTTCCCCAATGCCCAAGTCCTGCCCCCCCCAACAGTCTTTAAAAAAGGGTCAAGGGACAGTCACTTCCTCCGGCGGTGTCCTGTGGACAGGTGGTCCCGCAGCGCTTTGCGGAGGTTCCGGAGCTGGCGCAGTTGCTTCTCTGCCAAGCGCTCCTGGTAGTCCACTCTCTTTCGGAGGTGGCGCAGACGTGCCATCCAGGCTCTAGGGCGGCCGGCGGGAGGCTGTCGGGCCACAGCGCCATTTCGCTGGAGGCTACTGGCTGGTGGCCCCGGGGGTACTGGAGGAGGATGCAGTAGTTGCCGCCTCCTCCTCCTCCTGCTCCCGAGCCCACAGCCGATGATATTCGGTGCAAATGGCCTCTAGCTTAAGGGCCCTGGCCCGGACAGCCATCTCCTTCCGGTGAGTTTTTTTTGTTGCGGAGCATAAATATGAAGAAAGAAAGAAGAATACTGTAGCCAATAGTCTTTAACATTAACTCAAAATAATTCAACAGAAATTTGTCTCACAGTAACACTAGAAACTTCCAATTACAGTATTAACTTTTGGCATGTATCTTTCTGCCATCTTTGTAGGCCTCTGACATTAGTGGGAATTTCAGGAATTCTACTAGCAGTACTATCGACTCACTTCTACATAGTCAGAGAGTCAGAGACTACTTCTTTTTTTCTCTTGTTTTGCAACAGAAATTACTTGTACGTGAACTTGTGGTAGCCGGCATAATGCCAGCACACTCAGCTTGCACCCAAGAAAAACAGACACAAGCCATGATGACGCAGACTCGCATTACTTTAAGCAGTACATGCAGGTGGGGATAGGAAGCTCTTACTTTTCTATAGGGGTGGCACTGGCCATACTCGGTTATATCAAGGGCTACTACTCAATGTAATTTCTATTTCGCACTGCCCCCCCTGGCCTTGACTACTACAAAAGGAAAATGAAGATTATTCATTTCTGATTATATATCCTGCCGATTACCTGATCTTTGCTTATATGATGGATGACTTTAGGTGCTTTGTTTTGGTAGATTGAGTGAACAGCAGCGATAGTCCACCCATGACGCAGCTGAAAGAAAATTATTAACATAGGGAGTGAGTGTGGTACCCATAATTGCCGTAGGAAGGGACTTGACTTGATATAATGTCAACTATACAATACATACACAATATATACTGTGCTTGCAAAGTATACTGCTGTACTGTTAGTCAGGGGAGTATTTCTGAACAATCACAACTTCTAGTATTTGGATTTCCTCAGCTTTGCTACTCTGACATGGACATGGTGTTCAAAGTAACACTGTTCATCCACTGAGCGTCTGCTCTACTACATACACCTCTTCTATCTATGAGGAAGAAGAAGATATCATCCATGCTTCCAAAGTAAACGTCTATCATTCTTCTTAACCCCTTCGATGCTCATGACGGAACGGTTCCGTCATGAGCATCGGTTGAGCTGTATTGTATTGTAGGTATACTTGTAAAGCGCGGTCCTGTCACCCAGAGGGCATCCTGGCGCTTGAAGTTCGGTCCCCCACACTTATCACTGCTAGACCATTCTGGGGAAACTGTGAGTTTTTAAGGCTTTTCTGAATGGATAGTATTCCCTATGGCATCTCAAAGAGAGTGGCAGGGAGTTCCAAAGTTTGGCCGCTGCAACACTAAACGAGCGGCCACCCATCCTGACTCTCTGGAACCTAGGGACCACTAACAGATGTGCAGAGGAAGAGCTGTGCTCATGATAGAACCAATCCGTCATGACCACACCCATTTCTAAGGATCCAGCACACCAGGAAAATCTCCTTAGCAGCCATGAGGTTAATGTCCCAACTGTACAAAGTTTACTTTTTCTCAACAACCAACTAACACCCTTTTCATTTTATTTAGTAAACCACCGTCTTGACTTGCATTTGAGTTTGACCCAAATGATATATTGCAATGCACACCACAGATGCATTTTCCGATTCACCCACACAGGCAGTCATCTTTTCTTTCTCCTCCAACCATCCTTGCTTCAAGCAGCCATGCATCTGATTCCTTCCTATCAGCCACCTCTGCCTGCATTCAAAAACATGTATCATTCTTTACAGTCATAAATGTTACAATTTGCTTGTCCTTTCTTTCACCCTTGTTTCCCTTTTCGTTCTTCACATCCCTCAAGTTCATCTGATATGATTTGGCTTCACGATAAAATTTTCCCAGCTGAGTTGAAGTCAAATAGAGGGGGCCATTGCTTACCTGAGAACTACCGCCGCTAATGCTATTACTAAGTCAAGGTAAATGTCCTATTTCTCTTGTCCATACTTCTGTATGTGCAGAATAGTCCCTGAAACACTAGCTGTATGGTATGTGCTCCTATCAAATAAAAAAAGCCAACTACTAGCTTATTCTTGGTGGACACATTGACATTTTCTTGTTGGAAATTGTCAAAGCACTTACATTAAAAAGACCAGAAAAGACAGCAAGGGCAACCAAGAGAACTGCACTAAGGGCCTAGAGCTATTACTGGATCAGAGTTATGTTTAACACCGTTTGCCGACTGGGCAAGCTTAGCTACCTACACAGACCGACTCATAATAATAGTAAGTAGTAGTAGCACAGAGAGTGATGGTAAAGACAGGATAAGAATGTAGAAACAGTCTAGAAGAAGATCAAAGACTATTTTGTAAAACATAGAATTAGGAAACAGTTTGTAATGAATAGGAGCTATAAAAGTTAGGGAAGTATAAGTATTAATATAGCAATAGAACAGCTTACTGGGGCCAGCAGAAGAGCCTGCAGAGGACCGATCCTGCTGCCCACCTTGTTCCGCCGGAGTCTCTGTTGTGGTAGTCTCCTTGCCCCTGGGAGGTGCTGATGATCATGAAATAAACACAACAAGGATGATTGTTTTTTTGAAATATTTGATTTCTTTGACCACAATCTAAAATGATCTAGGGGAAATGAATTACCAACAATTGCACTACATGTATTGACCCATCTGATCTGGTAAACTCGGAGGATAGTACAGTATTGCTGGATTCGCAGACCGTCTACTACGAAAGTTATGTAAATCACTAACTACACCAACAGCAAAAAGGTTCTACTACGACTGACAGCACTCAGCAGCACGCGGCGTGACAGACACAGTCCGTCATCATGATTGCAGACCACTAAAAAATGTCCTACTACTAAATAACAAGTCATAAATAATATACTCAAACTATCAATCCACCACTATCTCTACTTATTGGCAGCAGGAGTGCAAAGGAAGAACTAGACTTGAGTCTCTAGTGTCTCTAGCATTACGCAGTTCTGCTCTCAAATGAGCACAAAGTTGCAAACAAGTAAGCACAGTAGCAAATCCACTGAGCAGGCAAACACCTGCAATCACAGAAGCTATTTAAACATTAATTTACCTGCAATGTAATCGAATCGGCAGCATTTTTGCTCTACGGGAAAAACATATATTAGCAATATAACACAGAGCAGAAGAAAACAAAGTGGTAATTAAATAGTTACTCACCAAGGCCAGGGATCTCCACACCTAGCAGGTGGAGCAGGTCCTTCTCCCGGTCAAGGAGGTCCGACCACCGGTGCGTCGCTTGCTGGTAGGTGCGCCGGACCTCCGACTCCCTACGCATGGCACGGCACACCTTCTACCACAGCTGGCGACTCTCCCGGAGGCCATACCCTGAAGCGAGCCTGCCCCCTGCTGCCACGATCTTTGGGAGGTAGCACCTCCCCCGCAGTAAAGACTTCCCTGGCCTGTATATTCTACGTCTTCAAGCGCCCGCAAGCGAGCCGGCTACGGGATGCAGGACCCTTCCCCTTTGACTTGCCAGCTCCCTTTTCCATGGTCCTGGGCGAAAGAAGAAAAGAATAGGGTGGAAAAAAATGATAAAAGAGAGAGCCAAACAAAAAAAGTAGTTATTAAAGTAACAAAAAGTTGAAAAAAACGCAAAATATAGATGTAGAAAAATAGAGAGATAGATAATGAGCATAAAAGTTTAAATTTTTTTTTCAAAGAAACAAAGAATTGCAAAGATTGAAGGAGGATAGAAAAAGCATGCCCAGAACCATAGCAATGAATGAAAAACAAGCTGCCGCGCCCATAGATGACCGCGTGGGTACGTTTGCGCGATATTTCCCCCGCGAGTACACAAAAACACCCGCTACCACGTAATCGCGCCCAGCGCACAACGCGAGCATACAACTAGCACCCGGAAACGGAAATACGCAAACCGGACAAGATTGACGCGCCCATGTACGACCGCATGGGTAATGTCGCGGTCTGTGCGCTGCAAGAGGCCCGCGAACATGCAAAGCGCCCCGCGAACACGCAAAAAAACCCTGCAAATTTGCACGAATTCGCGGATTATGCAGAATGCGAATTCGCTTTCGCACGAATTCGCGGTACGCCCTCACATAGTATTTTTGAAGCACAACCAAGCAAAAAAATCTGCCTGAATGTGAATTGCAAATTTTTTGACAACTTTGCGCGATTCGTAAGGATACAGACTGGGGAATTGAAGATATGAAAGACAAGTGTGCAGGTAGATATAAGACTGCATGCATAGTGTATAGGAGTTTGAAGCAGTCCATGACCTGAGGCCTACTTTACTGCATGAGTACTTGGGTACTGACTGAATGATTACAGTTCTGCAAGGACAGTGCCTGACTGAATTTATAATGTGCTTGAGATTTAGCGCAGTGAATAGATTAGCACAAACTACTGAATGGGTCACGACAACAGTGTAACAGCAGTGACACAGTGCTTGGTGAAAGTGTAAGGATACAGACTAGGGAATTGAAGCTATACAAGACAAGTGTGCAAGTAGATACAAGACTACATGCATAGTGCATAGGGGTTTAAAGCAGTTCATGCCCTAAGGCCTACTTCGCTGCATGAGTACTTGAGTGCTGACTGAATGATCAAAGTACTGTAAACAGAGTGTCTAAGTGAATACATAAGTGCTTGAGCTTTAGTGCAGTAAATGGATTAGTACATACTGCTGAATGGGTCACTACAACAGGGCAACAGCAGTGACAGAGTGCTTGGTGGAAGTGTAAAGATACAGACAAAGGAATTGAAGATATAAAAGACAAGTGTGCAGGTAGATACAAGGCTAGGGATATCAAGAGGGGGGAGGAAGAGGTAGTGCTGCGTGGCACCGAGGTGGGCACGTCCTCCTAATGCAAAAGTAACTGTAATCAACAGGGTCCACCTCAAGGAGGTTTTTTTGTATGTATCCTGATGTCTATGGAGTACACACATTTGTTTAAAATACCCCTCACACACCAAAAGGGCCCTTGGTGTCATGCTTCATCATCGGGGTCTTCCCGCCCGGCTGCCGGACGGGGCAGTGCTGCGACAAGCGACTACGCTGGAGCACCTTTTTAAATGTGGGGGCTATGTGAGTGAATTGGAGTGAGTGTCAGTGGGGTCAGGAGTGATATAAAGGTGATGTTAAAAAATACCTGGCCTAGTGATAAAAAAACTATTTAATAAACACTGGCTGGTATTGTTAAAAAACGTGAAGTCGGAAAGAGTAAGCGGGGTTATGAGCTTACTTTCCTGTGTGGGTCGACATGTTTCCGGGCGCCATGCCCCTTCGTCAGGACCGGGGTAAGAGATCCCCCTGTCACTCACTAGAATCTTGCCACAATGGGTTTATTTACAAAAAGTGAAACAAAGATCTATGTGTATGGATTTAGAATTAATATTCTAATACACATCCCTTTCTAAACAAGATACTTATATAGTATGCCTGAAAAGACAAGAGCACTGTGTTATTAATGCGCGGATCCCAAAGCGCTATTACCTAAGTACCTGTAAGAAAAAAGGGACAAACATACATATAGCCGTTGTCCATCCCTAGGAAAACCCAGGGAGGGATCTGTGGTTTTACAATGATAGTCACACATAAATGAATACATCACACATTACATACATATATAGTGCAGAGAGGTTGGCTGTACTAAGTTTCAATACATACTTATTGTGATGAGGAACAGTGCCTCATGGGCCAACACTAGATGGAAGGGTATTAAGGGGGTCCCGCTGCAGGTGGGATAAAAATGAAACAGAGATGCATATGTAGAAGGTTTCTAAGAGATATATCAATGGCATCCCATAAGCCACTGTTTCCTAGTCTTTCTATTCGGCTGTGCCGTACTTACTCAACCCCCAGCCTCGTTGTGCTTCCTCCTCCGTCCGTGGCCACCGTGGTAATGAGGATGGAGGTAGGGGCGGGAGTTTAAATAGCCATGATAATTAGTTAATTGGGGTGTGTCTCTTTTCCGATACCGGACACCTGTGCTCGAAAAAATGGAGTGCCGAGATCCGGTTATTGTGGTGGCCATTATGGGCTAGTCACCACCAGTGGTTTCACATGGAGAGTAGGGGTGGATTTAGAGATGCCCCGTAGTGTTCGCTCCATGAGGCATTGTCATTTTGAATTCAGAGCGTCGGAAGGAGGTTCGGGAGTTTCAAACTCCCATTGCGTGCGACCGCCGAGGTGGGCGGTGGAGTGTTTCCACCTCGCGCATGCGTCGCGGTGCTCGAGGGGATCAGAGCATGCGCGAACACGTGCGGCGCTGACTGAGCATGCGTGGAGTCTGTACACACTCCTCCACGCATGCTCAGTCAGCGCCGCACGTGTTCGCGCATGCTCTGATCCCCTCCGACGCTCTGAATTTAAAACCCACATCAATTAACTAATTATCATGGCTATTTAAACTCCCGCCCCTACCTCCATCCTCATTACCACAGTGGCCACGGACGGAGGAGGAAGCACAACGAGGCTGGGGGTTGAGTAAGTACGGCACAGCCGAATAGAAAGACTAGGAAACAGTGGCTTATGGGATGCCATTGATATATCTCTTAGAAACCTTCTACATATGCATCTCTGTTTCATTTTTATCCCACCTGCAGCTGGACCCCCTTAATACCCTTCCATCTAGTGTTGGCCCATGAGGCACTGTTCCTCATCACAATTAGTATGTATTGAAACTTAGTACAGCCAACCTCTCTGCACTATATATGTATGTAATGTGTGATGTATTCATTTATGTGTGACTATCATTGTAAAACCACAGATCCCTCCCTGGGTTTTCCTAGGGATGGACAACGGCTATATGTATGTTTGTCCCCTTTTTCTTACATGTACTTAGGTAATAGCGCTTTGGGATCCGCGCATTAATAACACAGTGCTCTTGTCTTTTCAGGCATACTACATAAGTATCTTGTTTAGAAAGGGATGTGTATTAGAATATTAATTCTAAATCCATACACATATATCTTTGTTTCACTTATTGTAAATAAACCCATTGTGGCAAGACTCTAGTGAGTGACAGGGGGATCTCTTACCCCGGTCCTGACGAAGGGGCATGGTGCCCCGAAACATGTCGACCCACACAGGAAAGTAAGCTCATAACTCCGCTTACTCTTTCCGACTTCACGTTTTTTAACAATACCAGCCAGTGTTTATTAAATAGTTTTTTTATCACTAGGCCAGGTATTTTTTACCATCACCTTTATAGCACTCCTGACCCCACTGACACTCACTCCAATTCACTCACATAGCACCCACATTTAAAAAGGTGCTCCAGCGTAGTCGCTTGTCGCAGCACTGCCCCATCCGGCAGCCGGGCGGGAAGACCCCGATGATGAAGCATGACACCAAGGGCCCTTTTGGTGTGTGAGGGGTATTTTAAACAAATGTGTGTACTGCATAGACATCAGGATACATACAAAAAAACCTCCTTGAGGTGGACCCTGTTGATTACAGGTAGATACAAGGCTACATATATAGTGCATAGGGGTTTGAAGCAAATCATGGCATAAGGCCTACTTCGCTGCATGAGTCCTTGGTGCTGACTGAATGATTATAGTTCTGCAAGGAAAGTACCTGACTGAATTTATAAGTGCTTGAGTTTTTTTACACCAAAAAAGTGACACAATAGAACAACAAAGAGGCACAAGGGGCTTGTAAATCAGCTCCAGAGTGTATGCAGCAGTGTATGTATACTGACTGGTAAATTGTAGGTTTGAAACATAAGTCTGATTGTACACAAGCAACACTATTAATTACTCTTGAACGGCTAATATGACTGCACACATTCCAGAAATATAAATACTGCATTTTACTGTACAACCATGAGTCATTTTGCAAATACAAAAGCAATAACTGGTTTCTAATTCTATCAAAACTTGAAAAAAGGATAGGTTTTAAGCACTTATATATCTGCAAACACAAACGTACAAAAATGCTTTTCTCAGAATAATTCCTAAATGCACACAGACTCACAGTGTGATTCTAGACTAAAAAATATTAGACCTTGCATTTTACCAAAACACATTTACTACTCTAGAAATGGTAAGGTGACTAAACACATTCTATATATATGACTGCTGCATTTTACTATACAATCCTAACTCATTTTGCAAATACATAAGCAATCTGCTGCATTATTGGCACCAACATTACATCAAAAACGTTACACAATGGCAGCACAAAGAGATGCAAGAGGCTTTTAAATCTGCCACAGAGAGTTTGCAGTAGTGTATGTATACTGCCTGGAAAATTGTAGATTTGAAACACAAGCCTAATTCTAAACAAGCACCACTATTAACTACTCTACAACTAAAAAAAAGTGACTGCACACATTCTACATTTTTTAGTACTGCACCTTACTGTACAAAGCTGACTCACCAAACACATTAACTTACCAAATGCAATGGTTATCCAAATGCAGACAAACTCAAAATGTGATTCTACACAACAAAACTACTACTTGCACTTTAGAAGGAGAAACACATTACTCTTATAAAAAAATGCACCATATGCATCCCATTACAAGTTGACAACTCACCTTTCTCAAATAGATTTGTAGATTAAGAAGTATGTCAGTCACACAACAGATATTCCTATACAGAATCTCTGTACTTCACTGTTCTTAGCAAAACCAGAAAATGGCAAACTTTCCCCCTCATTCTACACACATATATATGTTAATAAACAAATCACATTTCTTCCCCCATTAATTCAAATGCAAACACACATTTCTACTGGTTGAACTTTTGAACCCTTTCCAACTGACATAACTTTTAACCCTACCCCATTCTGCCTTCTGCCTGTTACCATGGAAACACCTCACTTATCTGAGCACACAGGTCAAAAGTTTATCACACAATATTACTAATCAAAACATCAAGTGTGCTTGACTTTTCAACATGTCAGCTTATCTTATGTATTGGACTTAGTGATTAACAACGGAAAATCGCACGTTATGTCACAGGGCTCAAGAAAGAACAGCATCAAAATATTTTACCGCAATGATTCTGCAATCTCTATAGTGAAAGTCTTTACGTGCCTGGGGGTTGTGTTTGACGACAATGGGTCCTGGGTTCCCCAACTTTCCATTAAAGTAACAGCTGTGAGAAGAACCTCCGCTGCAATATTAGGCTTTGCTAAGAGGCTGGGGGGCAAACCGTGTGAAGCGATTTTATCCATATATAAAGCAAAAACCATCGCAATTGCAAGGTATGGGGCTGCAATATGCGGCTATAAACAACCTGATTCCATCCAGAGAGAGGAAAATAAATTCCTCCGTGCCCTTTTAGCCCTTCCTCAATCATCAACTACCTTTGCGGTCCACCTTGAATTGGGCATTGGATATATCTCAGACATAATTAACATGGCTCCTATCTTATTATGGAATAGAACTTGGTTGAACCCCAATCTTACCCTAAACCATAAGATCCTTAGGGACTGTATGAAGTTAGAGAAAGCTAAGGAAATCCAGTGGTTGTCCTTTATTAAAACAACATCTAGGATTCTGGGGCGTCCAGAGATTTATACAAACCCAGAGGGTCTGATAAAAGCTGAACTAAACTGCGTTAAAAGTAACTTCATAAAGATTAGAGAGCTGGAGAGGGAAGCGATAGAACTAAGAAACCCGATGTTAAGGACCCATTATCTGCTTATTTCGTCCCTATCCATTCAACCATATCTTATTATTGTAACGATTTCCTTTCACAGATTTATTTGTTATTAAGTGATCTGAAGGGGTGGAGTAGGCCGGAGGATGCTGCACCTTGTAAGTGTGATGACCACTCTCTCCAAGACATGATGCATTTCATGTTCTTTTGTCTCTTTTATATTGCGGGTCGGTCAAAGTTTATTTTTCCACTGTTAAAAAACAAGGGTTTTACGCAGTATAAACCAGCACTACTCTATTAACAATTAATGGAACTTCCGGTAGTCATGTTTGGTGTTGCAGGTTTCCTTGTTGCATCTATTCGAAGTAGGAAGACTAGATTGGCAGTCCAAATGGCGCCGGATCACCAAACACATTGAGTTACATTGAAAGGGATAAATTGATATAATTGTGAAATTGTTTTTAATGGCAGCAAATCTATGAAATTCTGGCATCATCTGTGTATGCATGGTATACAGATTTTTATGTGATAATGTTTTTAAAATGTTTTTAATGAGAACTTATCAAATTCTGACACTATTTCGTATTATGTATAGTTTACTTTTATGATTTTTATTAATCGAATACAGTGGATTTTTGATTGATTGATTGATTATGTAACGTACCTTTCTATCAGTTTTTGTTAACCAATAAGAATAATGCTTTTAAAAAACAGAAACATGCACCCTAGTTTTCAGTGTAGAATGTTGTCAAACAACCAATCATTTCTTTTCTTTTTTCAAAACTGCTTCTTATCCACCATTTTATAAAATTCTTACTTTTCAAACTGCCATTTCATTTACCATCTGAGTCTATCCAGACCTCTCTTCAACATGCTTACAGTCTGGATTGTGGGACACAGCAACATTTTCTGGAGCCAAAGGTACGCAGAACAGAAAGGAATTCACAAAGACCTAGGTTTACCAAATGCAGACATTAAATGGATTGGACAGAGAGGGTTAAAGTGGCACCAATTGATGCCAATGGTTAAATCTTTTTTACATCTCCAACACCCTGACTTCATAATTGTTCACTGTGGTGGCAATGACGTAGGCACTTAGACTGGAGTAGGTCTGGAACTGCTTATGAAGGACACCTTTGTAGAATTGATGGCACTTTTCCCCCAAACTGTCTTTGTCTATTCTAATATATTCCAAAGGCAGCAATTGAACTGGTCCAACCAATATTGTTCACGGATTGAGAAAGCTAGGAAACATGTGAATAAATCTGTTTCTGCATTTCTCCGAGACTATAGAATGGGGTCCATTTACCACAATAATCTGCATTTCAATATGCATGGCATCTATAGTAGAGATAGTGTACATTTTACAGATGAGGGGAACAGAGTCTTCCTCTTGAACTTTAGACTCTGTATTTGTACTTACTTGTAGGTACCAAAATCTCCCAATAAACACAAGGGCTCTTTTTAGAGCCACCCAACATCTAAACACATAAGCTTGATAGATATCTGAAAAAATACTTGCTTGGATACATGTACTGAACGCATTATAAATCAGGCAGCATATGGGGTATGATATGAGTACCCAAGGCGTGCACACCAGAGGTCGCGCTAGGCGCCGCGCTGCGTATCCTAATTTTACCATAAAAAAAACCTGCCCTTAATTTAAACATTTAGTGCCCCGGGGAGGTGTCGTACCCCAGGGCTTGGAGGGGCCTTTCAGCCCCCCCACACATGTACATTTGCTGCAAGGGGGCAGGCGGTCCCCAGGGCTGGCACACATAATGTTAATGCCCCAGAGGTGGCGGTTTCCCGGGGCTGCGGGAGGGCCGTGAGCCCCAGCATATGAAATGTTAATGCCCCGGGGGTGGCGGTCCCCCCATTATTATAAAAAAAAGATGCCCTGGGGGTGGCGGTCCGTGATTCCCCCTGCATTTGTATCATTAAAGCCCTGGAGATGGCAGTCCCCAGGGCTGGGGGCCCCTCTGGGCCCCCCATTATAATAAATGACATTGCCCCCGTGACTTGCCCCCCCCCTCTGGGGGCTAATTAGCACTAAAGCGGGCTTTGGTTTGTTTTTTTGTTTCACGCAATCCGAGTCTATTACGAGTCTCCCCATGATTTTTTTAAAATCGAGCAGGCCTAGGGGGTCAGGGTGTTTCTAACCTGCCCCCTTTGCATCTTTTTCCGCACTTGTTTTTCAGTTTTCCTGTGCCTCGATTCTACCGAGACACAAGATGGCTGACAACACTTCCTGGTTTGGAGTGTTGACAGACAGTTGACAGCCAATTAGCATGCAGCTAGTGCTCGTAAGGGTACGCGTATAATCCTCGGACGATACGCGTAAGCGTACCCTACTTCGTCAATAGATATATCTATGATTTTACTTTTGATTTTCTCAGAAACTACTGCACAGATTTACACCATTTAGCAAAAATCATGATCTGCGAACCAAACTCTACCTTTTCGCCAAATTTGGTGTAATTCCGTTCAGCAGTTTGGGATGTAGCCGTGTCTGAAAGGTCCCTAGGCAAAATTGCATGGGGAAAACACGTTTTGGGACCCCCCTCTTTTCCTGGCCCCCACTTGACAAATCAACCTGAAACATTAAGGATAGGAGGGGAGCAAAGCGCAGCAGAGTGCCCCATCTTCTTGGAGAATTTCGGGAAGATTCGTTGACCTGCGCCAAAGTTATTCCAAATAGAATGTTGCAGATTTCCTATGGAAACTATGTCCTAACTATAACTACCTACTGGCGACTGCCAGTAGGTAATATATATCTTACTGGCAGTCACCAGTAGGTAGTTATAGTTAGGACCAAGTTTCCATAGGAAGAGCATTTTTTTTGCTTATAACTTTGCCGTCGTTTGATGAATCTTCATGTTGAAAGTTTGGAGGTGTTTGGTCAAGGTGGGCCGAGATAAAAGTGGGGTTCCAAAACGTGTTTTCTCCATGTTCATTTCCATAGGAAACTTTAGACAAGGCTACAGGTCAAACGGGTGAAAGGAATAACCACAAATTAGGCAGGGAAAAGGGTCTTGGTCTAGAAGGCACATTTTTGTTTATTTGGTGTACATTCGTTCAGTAGTTTTGGAGAAATATCGAAATTTACAGATATCGAAATGTGGGAATTCTGCTTTCTTATTGGCTGAGGCATTACGAGCACGAACTTGCTGCTGATTGGCTGCGAGCATTGTGAGCAGTTGCAACTAGAAAGTGTTGGCCGCCATTTTCCCCTTACTCACTTCAATGGAATTTTGTGATTCCATTGAAGTGAGTAAGGGGAAAAACTGCACAAAAAGTGGGAAAGAGAAGGGTAGGAGCACTGTAACCTCTGTGGGGTGTTTAGGGTGTGCAATAGAGAGGGTATGACGTGAAGTATTCACCCCTACTGGTGTTAAAGTGGCGGGCTACAGAAATTAGGTGAGGTATTGCCTAGCGCGAATTTGTGTACCTGGATCTCCTGAGGGGAACAGCTGTTTCCTAGCACTCCAGCACCTCCGCACTTCAGCCCTCGAGTCGTGAGGGGAACGTCCGGCACACCATATCTTTTGCATTAAGCCGTGGGGGGAACGGCCATCGCGGAAAACGACTGCTCCCATCGGCCCCTGTCCATCAGGCACTGGGTGATGCTGCCTCTGTGCCAGGCGGTGCTGGTAAAGCCGCACCACACCACAGCAGTGTTGGAAGCGCAAATTTGTGTACCTGGGTCTCCTGAGGGGATCGGCTGTTTCCTAGCGTTCCAGCACCTCAGCACTTCAGCCCTAGAGCCGCAAGGGGAACAGCCGGTGCACCACAGCTCTAGCATTAAGCCATGATGGTAATGAGCATCGCAGAAAACTATTGCTCCCAGCGGCCCATGTCCATCGGGCGCTGGGTGACGCTGCCTCTGCGCTAGGTGGAGCTGGTAAAGCCGCAACACACCACCCCAGAGCAGGAAGCGCAAATTCGATGTACTTGGGTCTCCTGAGGGGAGCGGCTGTTTCCTAGCGCTCCAGCACCTCGGCACTTTAGCCCTCGAGCCGTGAGGGGAACGGCCGGCGCACCGTAGCTCTTGCATTAGGCTATGAGGGGAATGGCCATCGCGGAAAACTACTGCTCCCAGTGACCCCTGTCCATTGGGCACTGGGTGATGTTGCCTCTGAGCCAGGCGGTGCTGGTAAAGCTGCACCACACCACCGTAGCGCGGGAAGCGCAAATGTGAGTACTTGGGTCTCCTGAGGGAGCAGCTGTTACCTGGCGCTCCAGCACCTCTGCACTTCAGCCCTCGAGCCGTAAGGGAATCAGCTGGCGCACCGCAGCTCTTGCACTGGGATGCGCTGGAATGCACTCGGATGCGCTGGGATGCCCTATGGGTAGCCATGCGCTGTATAAGTGTGTATTCATTCATTCATTCATTAAGCCATGAGGGGTACTGCCATCGCTGAAAACTCTTGCTCTCAGTGGCCCATGTCCATCGGGCGCTGGGTGACGCTGCCTCTGTGCCAGGCGGCGCTGGTAAAGCTGCACCACACCACCGCAGCGCAGGAAGCGCACATTTGTGTACTTGGATCTCCTGAGGGGAGCGACTGTTTCCTAGTGCTCCAGCACCTCGGCACTTCAGCCCTCGAGCCGTGAAGGGAACAGCCGGCGCACCACAGCTCTTGCATTAAGCCATGAGGGGAATGGCCATCGTGGAAAACTACTGCTCCCAGTAGTTCCTGTCCATCGGCGCTGGGTGACGCTGCCTCTGCGCCAGGCAGCGCTGGTAAAGCCACTCCACACCACTGTAGTGCAGGACGCGCGCGGGAGGCACCCGAGCAAAGCCCGGCCAATGGCAGGCACGTCCTTGCCCGTCACTGCCAGGAGGTGACAGGGCTGGGCCCCCCCTTTATCATTGCGACCAGGTGCTGAATCAGCAAGAGTGAGAAACCTAAGCTACTGTGACATTGTTTGTTTGACCCAGAACTAATTGACTGAGAGTGTCCTGGATTTTGTGGCCCATTGAAGGCAATTTCAGGACCAGAGGACCATAATACTCTGTTACCTTTTGTAAAATTAAGCAATACACTGCGTAGTATCAGTGAGGCCAAGGTTTACTTGAACCAGGAGAAGGGTGTTATCCAGTGCCGGCAGAGCTATTACAGTATAACAGAATTCCAAAAGACCAAGGCAGCAGACCAGGTCAAGCACTCAAGATCCTATAGTTCACAATTTAGGGTGGTGCAAACTACTTCCTACACCTGCTACCAATAGGTGTATAAATCAGAAATATGCAAACAGAAAATGGAAGGTGCACACAATTAGAGTCAAAAAAGGCAGTAATATGTTAAATATCTTTTTCTTTATTTGGTGGTATTCATTAGACATAGGCACAGCCAACGCGTTTCGTTCCATTTGCCTTTAAGGAACTTCGTCAGGACAAAGAGATATGATATATAATTCAGTGCTGTCATCAAAATTGGACAAGGATATGAGGATCAAAAAGGACAGCTACCAGTTGTGGGTCAAAATAATGTGACCTGTAGAGACGGTGTCATCACTGAGTGAGAAGAGTCCAGTTGCGATCCTATAGATGTATTCCAAGTACGCCAAGGCTGACTGGTGTTAAATAAAGGATCAGATGGAGAGTATAGCTGAATTGTCACTCCACAGGAGGTCTAGTGGGTCCCGTGGGGAAGTTTTCTTTATTTCTCTAAACCTTGTTCTCCGGGAAGGGCCAAATGTAGAGGCGTGTACGCCACCACTCTGTATAGTAGTACGGTGTTCGTGGCAATAACCACGGGGCACCTCTGATAAGGTGCTTCAGTCCCGTAAATCCGTTTTTCGTGGTCTCTACAGGTCACATTATTTTGACCCACAACTGGTAGCTGTTCTTTTTGATCCTCATATCCTTGTCCAATTTTGATGACAGCACTGAATTATATATCATATCTCTTTGCCCTGACGAAGTTCCTTAAAGGCAAATGGAACGAAACGCGTTGGCTGAGCCTACGTCTAATGAATACCACTAAATAAAGAAGAAGATATTTAACATATTACTGCCTTTTTTGACTCTAATTGTGTGCACCTTCCATTTTCTGTTTGCCTATTACAGTATAACGTAGCTTAGATAAATGGGAAAACGAAAGGCACTGAAAGACAGTGGGGAGGGAAGTGAGGATGGGGCAAGACGAGACAATAGGGGGAAGAAGGCAACAAAATCATAAAAATCTGCAGCAAGTAACTGTGTTAGATACTCTTATAAGTGAGTGTGAGGTCCGCTTAGAATCAACTCCCTTGAAGCACGCAAATAGAAGCAATAAAACCAATCCCATAGAGAAGCTATCCGCAAAGACTGCAAAATCAGTAATCCCTGATATGTTTCACAAATCAGAGAAGAAACTTGCAACTAAGGTATAGGTTGCGGTACTGGATTCCACCGCTACATTATCAACTGCTAAAGAGCCAAATAAGGTATTGCCTCAAAGTGAACAAATATCCCATATAGATCATATAGTCATCTGTTCCAACAGATTTCAGCTATTTCTAGATTTGGAAGTAAAACACAGAGAGGGGGGATATTTTAGAGTTGGTGCAAACTCCATTTAACCTACCCACACAAGGGCTAGACATTGAACCAGGCCCACTCTCAGAATGGTTACATTTGTATCAAGAAGTCACCAAGTCCTTCAAGGGCTTGCTAGAGAAGATATTCACAATGGTCAAATCTTTATTACTAGATGTAGTGCTAAAAGGGAAGAGAAGTACACAGGGTAGCAGAGATTTGGAAGCTCCACATGACCCCATACCTAATAGCCCTACTTCTAATGACTCTCAGTGCCCACTGATTATCCCAGGCTTAGCTGGTAATAAAACAGCAAGAGGGGTAAAACAAAACCCAGTCCCAGCAAAAAGAGCATCAACGTGGCAAACCCACTAATGGAGAGGCGCACAACACTCACCCTAGCTAACAATAATATCATAAAATATAGCAAACCTACAGGTAAGAGGAACCACTCCCCCTTGGGAGCATAACCCCTACTTATGAGAGTACGCCAAAAGATGGACTTAAATCGGAGCCCAGCAGGCCGAATATACCAAACACAGCCTGCCCCTCTAAAATATACATTGTAAATGTACCAAAATGTGATGCACGTAGAGGAACTGAGAACAGCGACTCCCTAACCAATATTGCTATCCATTGGATAAGGCATGTTAGAGGTTGCCACTCGATGATTAGGGACAATATATTAGCTGTGCATAGGTTAACTTCCCCAAACCGCACTTACAATTCTATTGAGCTCTTCATGAAAATCACGGACCTTATTGAGAACCTTTTAATGTTGGAGTTTTATATTAGTTCCCCGGAGAATTCAAAAATTCAATTTAGATGTTTCCCTACTACTAATGAGAGCTGTATTATGTCCACAAAGAGACCACTTAGCATGCAGGGATGCTCTACACTTAGGCATAACGACTGACTAAGTCAAGCAGGAATACCGAGGCCACTTGTAGGGTCTAGTAAAACATATGTCAAGGATACATCAGTAGTGACGGTGCAATCCCCTAAGACGGCTCTGGACGTTTCTATTCAAATTGATGCCATTCCGGTAAGGTGTATCCTACCATCCTATTATACTAGGATGCAGCACCCCTTAGCTTCAACTCCACCAAAGACTAGAATCCTGAGCTGGAATATTGCAGGGTTGAGCACCAAGATGGCTTCCCCAGAATGGCATGCATGTATAGAGGTGTATGATATATGCCTATTTCAAGAAACATGGGCATAATCAGCCCTTTTTTGTGCTGGATATTTAAACTTCTTTCTAGTTGCAAGTAAGGGAGCTAAAAGGAGGTCTTTGGGAGGGCTGACTATCTGGGGGCGTCAAGACCTAGAGGCTAACATTCAGGTTCTCCCAACCCAGAATCATGATATACAGGCAATCAGACTGACCACGTGTGACCAAATTAGACATATTTAACATCTACGCTATAGGAACAAGAGGGAAAAGGTTGGGAGTTTTAGTGGCTCCTGATGATCTCCTTGATTCGCATCAAGATCCTCAAACATTAATAGCGGGGGACTTTAAAAAAATGTTCGAACCTCTTACCCTTGAAGATGGTTATATAACAGTAGAAGTAGATAGTAAATGGGGTGTCCCATTATTAGAGTTAAACCCCATAAGGAAGTGGTCTGATGTGGCCAATCAAATTAATAATATTTGCTTGGAAAAGGGTCTACGGGCCTCAAATGGGCGTACACAATCTGATAGGCAGGGGTCATACACCTTTAACAATGGCCATAGTAACAGTAGAATTGATCATGTTTTGGTGAGCTTGGGTCTATGGTATTCAGTGATGGACATGGAGGTCATAGATAGACTAGAAAGCGACCATAAACTCTTGTGCGGAATACTGGACCTGAGCTTTCAAATGTGCGGCACACAACCTAAATTGTTGTTGTTGTGTCTTGTAAAGCGCACTGCTACCCGGAGGCCTCGTAGCGCTATAGACCGCTGGGGAACCCGTCCTGGCTTTCCCTGTGAGATAGTCCCTCCTGGGGGTCTCCAAGGTGAAACCAGGCATCCCCGGCGTTTGTGTGGGGCCGTTGTGGAGATGAGGCAAGCTAATGCCCAGAGTTGCCGAGTGTGCTCCCTGGTCGGAGTAGGCACCGATGCGAGAATTATCAGTCCGCTGATCCTGGTCCAAGACCCTGCCGCGTCGGGAATCGAACCCTGGTCCCGGGCCGTTCTCTGCACTCGGGTCTGCCGCCTCTAACCAGTGAGCCACACCTCTCCAACCTACGAATATGTATCCTACAGGTGAGGTTGTTTCAACTAACGACCTGAGATGGCTTAAGTGGGTAAGAATAATAGAGATGCCAGATCTGCTAGACAACGTTCTCCAAAGTATGAATTACGCCACTAATGACCTAGAGGCGTGTGTAGCAGTAAATAGGGACCTAGCCAATTCAACACTTATACACGACTCACTTTTTAAAGAATGTCGAGAGGCGCACCAGGCCCTAGGGGCAGCCATCAAAGGGGGTGACCCCATAAAAGTTTGAGCAGCAAGGTCCCTCTATAGGGGCACCCAAGCAAGAGCCAAAAAATCATGGGACAACAAAAGGTGGCAGGAACTAAAGGAAGCCTGCGCGAAGAAAAACTAAAAAAAAAATAATATTTATAAGTGGTCCAATCGGGGACAGGCAGAGCGACCTCTAAACCATGTATCACAGTCGGACTGGGTGAACCATTTTAAACCCCAATATGCTTTAATCCTATCAGAAGGGGATGGAGAGATTAAGAACATTATACCTGGATGAAACATTTAGCAGGGCTGAGGCAGAGACAGCGTTCAAATCCGTACTGGCTGGAAAGGCACCAGGGCCTGATGGCATACCAGGGGATATCTACTTACATGATAAGGATAGATGATGCTCCTATATCTTTTTGCTGTCAAATGCTATTGCCCAAGGGTCCCCTATACCCAACTCCAAGAAGAGTGCAGAGATCATCCCCGTATTCAAGAAAGGGGACAAATCATGCCCGGAGAATTATAGGCCAATCAGCCTAATTGGCTGTTTGCAGAAAATAATTGGGAGGTTGGTGCTCAATAGAATACATGAATGGATTGAGGAGTTTGGGGTTTTGTCCCCTTTACAAGCCGGATTTCGAGCTTCCCTTAGCACCATCAATCAGGTGTTTCGATTTGTCCTAATCTACTGGAAGATAGTGACCTTAGGTAAAGAAATCCTTTATGCCACCTTTTTAGATCTTAAGGCGGCATTTGATCTCGTCCCCAGCACCAAACTATGGTTAGTCCTACAGAAACTAGGTATTCCATGAGAGTTCCTGAACTTGATTATTCGATTACATGAAGGCAACAGCACAAAAATTCGATAGGGTGGGCAGGGGGAAGTCACCGAAGCATTCCCTGTTAAAAGAGGCATGTGCCAAGGTTGTGTGATGGCCCCAACGCTTTTCTCATTATATATTAATTGGATAGTTGACTATATGTACCTGATAATTCTTGCCTCAGTGCCTAGTCTATACATGGGTCCCACTCTGTGACTCTGGGCAATAGCTTGCTTAATCTCCACAACGGCCCCAGCGGCGCTTGGATGCCTGGCTTTACCTTGGGGGTGCCCAGGAGTGGACATTTCACAGGAAATCCAGGAAGGGTTCCACAGCGGTATGAATACAGCGCTACGAGACCTCAGGGTAGAAGTGCACTATATAATTACAAATACATTTTACATATGAGCTCTGCCCCGTCGGAGGCCCCTGTACTGGCAGGCGATAAAGTGCCAATATTGATGTTTGCGGATGACTCGTGGATCTTATCCAAGATCCCAAGCAGACTTCAGAAAGCCCTAAAAACATTTGAGGGATTCTGCTTGCAGAGGGGCTTGAAGGTCAACGCGTCAAAGACAAAATTAATGGCATTTAACCCTCACAGGGCCCACAAGGGGGGTATCCGAATGAACTATAGGTCATTAGAACTGGTCAAGGAGTTCACCTATTTAGGGGTTAATTTTCAAGATAATATGAAGTGGGACTATCAGATTGAATTAGCTTCCCTTAAACATAGGCAGTTATCAGGGAACTTACACCTGGATTACAAAATCACAAAATCCATTAGCCCAGTCTTAGAAATCTATAATATGAAAGTCATTATCTCAGCCCTCTACGGTTCAGAACTTTGGGGGTGCGAGAACCTAGAAACTTCTTCGGAAAATTGGTTCTTGAGAAAAATTACTAGACTCCCACAAAATACCCCAATGAGCCCATTATTAATCGATCTGGGGAGAGAACCGATAGCAGCTGTATCTAAACACCGACCCCTCCTTTATTGGAGGAGACTCTGGACAAAGCCGAAGCAGGCAGCCTATGCGAAAGGTTTCTTAGAATAATAAGGGCTGATGCTCTACACAGTATTAAATGGCTATGGGTGGTAATAGACCTGTTCTGAAACTTGAGTATGTCCTCCATATGGCCGGATCCCAAAAACTCAAACATTCCCACAAAGGAGGTTCTGAAAGTCAAATATTGGGAATAGTTCCAGTATAAAAATAATAGAGAAAATGAGTCATCTTCCCTTTTGGGCCTTTTTTTGGAACACAAAGCCATGCCGAAGTTGGAGACATATTCGGACCTAATCATGAAACAGCTAGATCGCAAACTGTATTTCCAGTTTAGGGTAGGCACTCTGCCAGTAAGAGTGTTTACTGCTAAACGGAATACAGAAACAGTTGCCATATGCCCGGGATGTAAGTCTGCCAAAGAATCTTTGGCTCATCTTCTTTTTGTTTCTGCTGCTTATGCGTCCCTGCGCAGTGCTTGGTTGATCTCAATTTGTAAACTCCTGGGCACCGATACCTCACCATACATGGCAAAAGTCATGGCAAAATTAGTAGGGTGGTCATGGGTATTAAGGGCCCACTTAAAAAGTCTGAATGAGGTTACATAATGTTATGACGCAAAATAATCATCTTCTGATTAAGTAGTATAGGATATAATTGTGAGTGTCATTCATTAAGACCTAAATGAATCTTGTTAGTACAAGGTGTTTCATAACAAATGTTAATCTTACTTAAGATAGTCATGTGTACTTTTTAGGATTTTTTATTAAGTTTTATGATAAGTGCATTCATCTTATTTTTGCGAGGACAGGTCCAGCATGTATTGAACTCAATGCAGAAGGCCAACGTTGGACTCCAGATGCCGCACATACCCCTGATTATTTCCCAAAGTATCTTACAATGTTTGTATTCATGTGGTGTGCATACACAACTCCTGTTCCCACCTTTGAGGGCTACAACCCGTGGCCGAGAAGCAAAATAGCAAAGATGATGGAGTGGTGCACTAACAAAATATCCAAGGATTATTAATGAAGCTCAATCAGTTTCTTCGCAGAAAAATGGCTTTAATCATGTAAATCCAAGTGCATGAAATATAAAACAACAGCCAACACGTTTCGTTCTTGAAAGAACTTCGTCAGGGCAAATATTTATGTTGAATGTTAATCTCACTATGTATGCCTAGCATGTATTACCACTTGGTCCTATGACTATGAGTTCAAAGACAGTCTTAACCAGAGCACACACTCCTATTGGAAGATATGTAACTCCCTTTTTTAACTAATAATTGAATGTTTCTCCCATTAGACAGCTGTTCTATTCAATTAACCCTATTTGTATTTTTGTAATTGCTTTTATGACTCAAATTTGTCGAATAAAGCTGTTGAAATGAAAATGGTATTGACTAGAGTCTGATGCTGCTAAGGTGAGCTGGTGCAGGACTCATGGATTAAAGTGTGAGCCCAAATTGTGTGTCTTATGATGTGAAGTCATGTGCTGTGGCCACTGCACTACACTTGTGGAAATAGTGTCAGTATGTGTTTATAATTGCTAGGATGAAATACGGACCAGTACTGGTCTGAAAGTCCTGGGGTACGGAAAATATGTGAGGTACTGTCTAGAGTCTCATGCTGCTAAGCTGAGCTGCTGTCGGACTCGGGGTGAAAGCGTGAGTCCAAACTGTGTGTCATATGCTGTGAAGTCATGTGCTCTGGGCACTGTGCCACATCTGTCAAAATAGTGTCAACATGTAGTTATAGCTACTCAGAGGAAATTTTGTTTTGATCATTGTAACTTGTGTATGGTTCTTAGGGGGTGTTATACAGGGAGTGCAAATGTACATTTGCGTGTATCAAAATAATTTGGTATTTGTAAAGTGAAAACTACTCACTCCTACGGGTGTGATGGCACTGGTGGTGTAAACTGAGCTGCTAAAGGAGTCAGGGTAAAGTCGCTGACCCTCTGACCCCTACTGGTCTGAGTGCTGGGTACCGTAATTAGGTAAGGTGTTGCCTAGAGTGTCATGCTGGTAAATTGAGCTGCTGACTCAGGGATGAAACTGTGAGGCCAAGCTGTGTTTCCTATGCTGTGAAGTCATGTGCTCTTGGCGCTGTGCCACACCTGTCCAACTTGTATATAGTGCTTAGGTGGTGTTGAATAGGGAGGGCGAAGGTAAATCAATACGGTATTTTGTAAATCCCAAACTACTGACCCCTATGGGTGACTAGAGCCAGTGATCAAAGCGAGAGCTCTGTGCTGCAAAGTGAGATGGTGTGGTCGCTGCACCACAGGTTTGTGAAGAATACATTTTAGTGAGGGTCCGGGAGTTGCTGTTACCTGTCCCTAAAATTGCGGACCTAAGTTGTAAGATTTAGGGTGGCTCTGTAAAGAGACCATGTGTTCATTAGTTGGAGCTACATATTAGTGTGGATGCACAGCTTCAAGTTATTCAGGAACACTCCCTGATCTGTGAAGTGTACTCCATCACTTCTGTAGATATCAGCCATATCAAAATGTATGTTGTTGTAGATGGACCCCATTTTGTGGTCTCTGAGGTATGCAGACACAGCTTTGTTGACTTTCTTCCTAGATTTTTCAATCTGAGGACAAAATTGTTTTGACCATTTCCGCTTCTGTCTTTGGGATATATTGCAAAAGTAACATCATTTGTCCAAAGGTAAGCATTTCAAAACCTACCCCACTCAATGTGACTAGGTCGTTTCCACCACAGTGCACAATCATGAGGTTAGGGTGTTGGAGATGCAAACAGGTTTTAACCAAAGGCAACAATTGGTGCCACTTCAATCCTCTCTGTGGAAACCAATTAATGTCCACATTTTGTAAACCTAGGTCTACCTCAATACGTCTCTGTTCTGTATGCCGCTTGCACCAGAAAACATAGCTATGTCCAATGATCCACACTTGCATTTTGAAGGTATGGCTGAAAGTTATGTAAAGATGTCTGTAGCTCATGCAGTTCCTTCGTAGAATAAGAGATATGTTTAAAGATGGGGAACTAGTTTTTTTTCACATACACAACGATACCTGATTAGGAGATGAAAGGCATTGTTTTTTAAGAGTAGGGTATACATTTGTTTTGTGGAAAATCATGTTTGTGATTTGTTAAGAAAAAGCAGTTTAAACATGGAGTACATATTATAGGATAACATTTGATCAACTCAACCACACCTGCTAATTGCATTTAGAAGGCACTGTTTGAACTTAAAACGATTGTGAACTTTTAACCTGCATGTGCCGTTAAATATTCAAGAAAATGTTGCAAAACAATATCGTTAGGTTTTTAAAAAATTATGAACTTTTAACCTGCACATGTTGTAGAATGTTCTAGAAAGTGTGTTGATAGAATACATTGCACTGCTGACTTCGAAGTGTCGTTAAATATGAAAAAACTGTTTATATGGAAAATTAAAAAGAAACTAATAGAGAGAAGTTTTGAAATATAAAAAAATCAAGGAAATATTCGAAGTTGTTCGTTACTTAGATTCATGAACGGAGGAACAAAATTATAGAAACAGCACCAGGAAGAGGAAGAAGCAGGGAGTGGGGGGGACAGGGGGAGATGGGCACAATGGCACACATGCACAATGAAGTGCAGCACAAGTATAGACAAAGAATGGCCAAAATGAAACACACCGACAAGGAACATAAGTCACACAACCTGGCAAAATCATTCCACTGAACGGGCATATAAGTGAAAACCACACTGCATTCATACAGGATGTGTAGAAAGGCCGGTCGTAGCTGTTGTGGGATGTCTGCGACCGTGGTCATCATGGTTGAGATGCCCAGGCCATGGCACATGGGCGGGTTCACTGTGTGTTATGTTGCCAAACAGCTGCTCCTTCCTCCTGCAAGCCCCCACACTTTTGTGCAGTGCACTGCTGTATCCTGTGCACTCATAAGGCACAGCATTGTAATGTCTAATCCGGCATGTCCTACGGCATTCGAACTACACCATGAGAGTGCCGTTTGGTGGTGGTGTATCCTCACCTCATAATTATGCATGTGGACTAGACCCCGCCACAGATTTGGGAGAGGAGACACGTACTCAGGGCACAGAGAAGCTTGGGCCCAGGGAGGCACTAGTGTGAGGAAGGCCATAGAGAAACACAGCAACCATTTTGTGTGATTGCAGCAGAAGGCCTGACTCCCTTACAAGATGGAGGAAGAGGGCATTACAGTCTAAGATTGAAGGGGCACGCACCTGAAGCCAGGACCACCAAGCGGTTTAGAAGACATACACCAGGCTCTGCGGGGGCACTGAAGGACTCACCTGACACGGGGTGAGCCCAAAGCTGATGGAAAGTAGCGCAGGACTGCCGAATGCACCCAAGTGATGTCAGTGCAAGGTGGAGAAAGGAACCTTGAGGGTAACGAAGCCTTCGACTAGGAGGGGAGGGAGCACCCCCTTATTTCCTTCAGGCACAGGGGCAAAGGGAGTGCACCCTGAACCCAACGTGGACCTCATTTCCTGGCTGGAGAATATCAGCAGAAAGCAGAGTGAGAAAACAAGTTCAGTGCTGAGCTTTGGATCAAAGCCTGAATTGGCAGACTAACTAGCGGAGCAAAAAAACAATATTATTAAACTATCTATCTGTGGGACAGGGGGGTTAGGAGAGAAACCACTGAGACACCTGAAATAAATTCCTTCTTGACACCGTGTAACAAGATAGCAATATGGGGCGGATCACCAAGAGAAGGGATACTGAGCACCAGGAATCGCAAGGGAAGATACGGAGGAGTCAAGATCGCATAGGGGGTCCAGGAATGAACAGACGCCCCAACAAGGGGAGACATCACTGCACGATATCTTGCAGGCTATAAAAAAATTGCTGGGTGCGGAGGAGACTAAAATTGACACGATTCAGGACGTTCTGGGCTTACTACGAGGGGAGCACAGGAAACTGATGGACCATGTTACAACAGTGGAGGCTTAAATTGACAATCTGAAAACACCGGCTCAGGCGACTGTGCGCAAAGTCACCAACATAGAAAAGCGCGTTCTGGTACTGGAGAAAAGGGCGGAGTATGCCAAAAATCGAGCACGCCGGAATAAAATTAGGATCACGGGTCTACCTGAAAAAGTCGAAGGAGGAAATATGGTGGATTACCTTGAACACTAGTTGTGCACAGCGGTAACGGAAGAGGGACTATTGACGTTCTTTGCCCTGGAGATGGCGGACAGAGTACCCGCTTGGGCACCCCTGCCTGGCAGACCACTGGGACCTGTAGAGGCCCGTCTCCTCTTTTATAAAGACAGAGATCATATTCTGAATCAGGCTCGCCTTAAAGGGCAACTTAGGGTGGACAACAGCACTGTTAGAATGTTCCCTGATTTCTCCCGAGAAGTGCAGCACCAGCGAGAATCCTTTGTCACAGCCAAAAGGAAATTGCCCCAAATGGGAGTTTCCTACTTAATGGTGTTCCCGGGCCGGCTTCGCGTTGTGAGAGAGGGGGGAACCACATTCTTCAATACACCCCATGAGATCTGGGAATGGATAGAGGAACTGTTGTGAACGTATCTAGGACCCTAATTAAATATTCCCGATTTATGCCCTTATGTGGAGAAGTGTGGCTCAAGTGGTTGGAGCGGCAGACCCTGATGCAGAGGTCTGGCCCGGACCAGGGTTCAATTCCCCGCCTCAGCGGGTCTTGGGCTCAAAATTTCCCCGGATCTGACAATTCTCGCCTCGGTGCCTATTCCAATCATGGAGTCCCACTCTGTAACTCTGGGCAATAGCTTGCTTAATCTCCACAACGGCCCCTCGCAGCGGGATGCCTGGCTTTCACCTTGGGGATGCCCAGTAATGGGTTATCTCGCAGGGGAATACCAGGACGGGTTCCCTAAGCAAGCGCTGGGACGCTTTCGGGCAGCCATGCGCTCTACAAATCAAATTTCATTTCATTTCATTTCATTTCATTTCATATGTGGTTATAACAAATCATATCCTTATAAAGGCATAAGAATCCTATCCATATTTAGTCATAGCCAATGCAGTCCAAATACGGCAAGGCTACTTACTCAGACTCCTAGAAAGTACAACATGCTCTTTAAACAAACCAAACCTCCAGCAGCCCGGGAATTCCCCCTGCTTCTATTTTGATTTGTCCTAGAACTCCTGAAAGTCCTGAAAGAACTGCCAGTTCTTAGTGACAGTTCTAAGTGACGTCTTATGTCCAAACTTACGTCAAACACGGAACCCTTCCAGGTATAAATATACCAGCATTTCCCTTAAGCAACACACGGTGGTTTGTAAGAGAGCAGCTATCTACTTACCCAAAGCCTAGCTGATGCGAGTGCCGAAGAAAGCCGACCCTCCAATTTGACGCACTGAGAGAGACGCTGTCTTTTCTCCTGCCGGGAAATCCAGCTCCAGTGTTTCCAGTCACCCTTGCGGGTTGCTGGGAGATCGTGTCCTGAGAAAGAGATACAAGACCTCCTTCATTCTAAAACCAAGGTACGGAGCTGATTAGATCCTTAGAGAATTCTTGATTCAGATTCTTGACAAAACTAACTTGACTTAAACTGCAGCTCACTTACTCTAGGCTTAGGTTAGGTACACCGGGGTAGGCGTATTTTAGAAGCACCAGTTGAGTACGTTTAGTCAACTTTTATCATTGTATGTAACGGTAGATATTTTATCCTTTTTAAGTATCATATGGCTCAGAAACCATCTAAATGCTTTTACAGTATTATTTCATAATACTCCTTTTACTGTACGCACTTTACTTTATGATAAGTATTGCAATTGTGGCAATTCACTTTTCTTGCATGAGAAAGAAGACTGCTCAATAACTAACAACTTTTATTGAAAACGCCCGTCTCTCTATTTCTCTGCACCCTGGTGAAACTAAGCATGCACGATTGACTGAGTGAAATAGCTATCTATTGTTTTCACACAACTCTGTAGATATACTCCTTATTCTGGAGGGAGCAAAGTTGTCATGTTTATGCGGTTATCAGAAACTAATCCCTTCTTGTCTAATCAGGAAAGTTAACTCCTTCCTGTTCATTCGAGAAAGTTTCTAGTGACCTCTGAGCTAGCTGGCATACCTAATTAAGTCTAACATATTCAGTAGAGACCTAGTCGACCTCAGTCCTACGCTAAACTGCCGTTTATCTTATCCCAATGCGCAATATAGGAACTACACTACAGAACAAGATCCCAAATACCAAAGAGGGGAGGACAAGCCCCCACGGAACTAAACCCAGCACGTTCCCCTGATAAAGGGCAGAAACCAAAGAGTCAGAGACAGATCGAATGCGATTGCTGCAGTGGCCTCCATGAGCACAGCAAGCACCCGGGACACTCCCTCCCACTCTGAGGGAGAACACAGGAATTCGGACTCAGAGGCCAGCACAAGCATGATGGGAGAGGCGGATCAGGCCCTGCCGCACATTACACTCAGATCTGCTGACGACCTGATGGGAAGAAGAGAGCACAGGCAAGTACAGCCGGGACTATCTTGTTGGGCAGTGGGAAATGACGCCTGAGATGCCCTGAGCTAGGGCAGGGGGGGCCTCTGTACACCTCTATGTGACCTGTACACAGGGAGGAGGGGCCGTGGGTGGAGAGGACGGCTGTCCTCCAGGCGATCACTGGCTTAGTCAACACTTTCGGTTTACGACTGTTAAGGCACTAGAGTGCAAGTTTTGGATGGGAGAGAGGTACTCACTTGTCCTGGGAGCAGGAGTTGGGATGTTTATCTAGTTTTAATTTTAACAGGGGTGGAGCGTGTGTTGACAGGGGGAAAGGCCATGGCATGACGTCCCGCATGGGATTTCTGCGAGACACACAAAGTGGATCTGGGTGTCTGGACACGAACAGGGGGTAGTATGAGCACTCATGCAGCCGACAAAGGCCACCGATAACATAATGTCATGGGATGTTTGGGGCATGCACTCCATGAGCAAAAGGTATAAAATATTCTCACAATTGAATAGGCGGGGAGTGCAGATAGCGATGCTCCAAGAGACCCCCAATTGGGCACGGAGGGGGCGGCACTGGGCAGGCATTGTGGAGGTCAAGCATTTTACACATCATATTCAGCATTTGCCCGTGGTGTCCTGATCTGGGTGCGGCAGGGGTCTCCTTCCAACCTATTGAGCATAAAATGGATCCTGAGGGACGCTACCTGCTTGTCTCCGGGAGACTTGATGGACAGGATATCACCCTTGTAAATGTGTAGGGCCCAAATGTAGATCATATCCGATTTCTGGAGCAGTTGTTGGGTGTCCTGTCACCATACATGACTGGAGCGGCCCTAATAGGGGGAGACTTGAATTGCAGAGCAGACCCCGAAATGGACAGATCTCACCTGCCACTTCAAGACTCTCCTGTACATACTTTAGCTCGATTCTTTCAAGACTGGCAAACTCACTGGGGGCTAGTGGATGCATTGCTACTTGGATCTATCTAACCCTCACAATTTGCATGTATGCCTAGACACTTCTTTAAGCACACAGACCTCTACACCCAACTTGGGGGGGCGGAGTACCTGACCAGAAAAGTCTCGGACCATATCCCACTCATGCTCAGGTTCAAGGGGAGGACGCTATCACAGCCCATCCCTACATGGCACCTAAAGCTAGAAGCCCTGTAAGACTAAGCCTTCCAACACGAGACTAAGGAACATATCATACAATATTTCGCTGACAATGCCACCACCACAGGCCTTTAATGTCGTAATCAGAGGGGGATGCATGGCAACATTTATTGGGGTTCGTAGGATGCGTAGAGCAGACATAGAGAGAACAGATGTGGAACTCAAGAAATTAGAGTGTAGATGGCCGTAACACCCGGAATTGAGGCAGGAACTACTAGAGGCCAAAGAAGAGGTGGCAGTTCAGGAAGAGCGCCTACGCTGCTTTAAGTACCAGAAATACATGGACAGGATGCATGCTAAATGAGAAAAGGCAGGGCAACTGTCTGCATTGCTTGCCAATCTATCTAAGAGGGGCAGTACTATTTTGACAATTCATGACCACATAGGACGACCCTTACATAGACAAGAGGAGATTAATAACCGCTTCCGTGAATACTGTGCCTGTTTGTACAAAAGCACTGGAAGCTGCGAAATAGATAGGATTATAGACTATTTGTTACCCCTCCCATTCCACACCCTTGAGCCGGAGGGGGCAGAGTTACTAGGAGCCGCGATAAGAGAACAGTAGATCGGGGGACAGTCAATGCTATGGCACAAGTGAAAACCCCAGGCACACACGGACTACCCCAGGATTTCTATGCCACATACTTTGCAGAACTAGAACCCAGATTGGTGGAACTAAACGAGGAAATATGGGAAGGTGGGAGTCTACCACAGACAACGTGAGAGGTGGTAATGATTCCCCTGCTCAAGCCCGACAAGATCCCAACAGAGTGCACAGCATACCGACTGCTGTTGATGCTAAACTTAGATTTTAAAATCCTAAGTTAGATATTAGCCACCAGACTGCTACCACATATGACCTCCTTGGTCCATTCCGACCAAGCAGGATTCATCCGTAGCAGAAATACAACCCTTAACATCAGGCGTGTTTGGCAGTTCACAACAGGGTACGGAAGAAGCTCCAAAGGGGGTGATCTTTGCTATCGATATTGAAAAAGCATTCGATAGTCTTGAATGGGAACTTTTGTATGCGTTGTTCACATGAATTGGACTGGGACAGGGGTTCGTCCAGTCGGTTAAAATACCATATAAGGACCCAGTAGCGAGGGTCCGCACGGGCCAAACGATTTCCACGTAATATTTGGTGGAGAGGGGCACGAGACAGGGGTATCCCCTCTCCCCCCTATTATTCGCTCTAGTGATAGAGCCACTTGGATTGCGTAGCACGCTCGGGGACACTGCACAAGGGTATTAGATTAGCTGAGCAGACACATCACATTGCATTAAATACAGATGATCTCATGCTATTCCTAAAAGACACACGGTTGCAGCTTTAAGGGGGGGCCGGCACATGATGGATGAGTTTCGAACACTTTCTGGGCTATACTTTAACTGGCAGAAGTCACGACTCTTTCCGGTGACAAGAGATACTCCACCTCCCATGGGCCTGGTAGACCTACTGTGGGAGCCACAATGTTTTAGATACCTATGGGTGAAAGTATATCATGACCTCTCTGATGATCATGAGGGTAATGTCGGGGGGCTCTGCGATCGCTAAATGATTGTATGGCTTTCTGAGGAACGCTACCCCTGTCAGTGGCAGGGCGAATTTCCCTACTAAGAATGATAGCCCTGCCCCGATTGCTCTATTTCTTCACCACCCCACTGGTGTGGATCTCCAGTGCGTGGTTTCGCTTGCTCGACTCTCTTATTATTACTTTTATCTGGGGGCCCAGCAGAAACAGAGTAACCTTAGCTACGCTGAGAAGGGCGCAGGAAGAGGGAGGATTAGCGGTGCAGAATATGGAAAAATGTTACCTTGCAGGACAACTCCAACGCTTTACGCAATGGGTGGCAAATAGTCTAGACCCAGAAAGGAGGAAGCCCCATTCACCCCAAATGGGCGGATATCATGAGTACATTAATGGGCACCATTACACAGCAAAAGATAAGCTCTTCGAAGCACAGAGTGATAAGGAATTGCTGGGCCAGGTGTCTCCAGAAGACCAAAATCAAACGTCCTTTCTCCCCAGAGATGTCAGTGGCGTTTCTGGAGGCGCTTCCACATGGGGGCCACTGAAGATTATTAGAAGAATGGGCTCAAGCTGGAGTCATTAAAACAGGGGACCTATATGATGACGGGGAACTGCTTACGATTGCGGCATTCCAAGCAAACTGGGACATCCTGCAGGGACACCTTTTACTATATGTGGTGGTTACAGGGGCCATGCGCAGACACTAGGGACAGGGGACAACCAAACCACTGATGCACTCCACATGCGAATACATAAGCCTAGCAGGAGGCGTCATCAAGGTGGTATTGTAACTCTATCGAGCCATTCAGCGGCTCTCCACGAGACCGCTGGAGGGACTGAAGGATAAATGGGAGGCGGACCTTGGGATTACTATAGAGGATAAAGATTGGGAAAATGCACTTCTCCGGGCGACCAAGGTCTCCCGTAATGCAAGATTCCAATTAATTCATTTTTGCACCATGCATTGAGCATGCATTACGCCTGACAGAATTAATCGCTATTTCCATCGAGATGATGCGAGTTGCCCTTGGTGCCAGGAGATAGGAGCTAGCTAAATCCACATGTCGAGCTGCCCACAGCTAGAAGGGTACAGGCAAGAGGTGGTTGGGAGACAGTGCGCTTCACAGGAAGGAGATCCCATGCACCCCCATCCATGTGCTGCTCAACCTGTTCCCCCACTCTGCTAAGACAAAGGTCACAGCAAGATTCCAAGATCTAGCATATAAATTAGCAAAACGCAAACTAACAAGCAAATGGAAGGCCCCAGCGGGTCCGGGGGTGGTCAACTGGAAACGGGAATTAGAGAACTGTGCAGGCTGCTAACATAGAATACTGCTTCGGAATGCAATATGAGGCATAGGAAGACTAGACAGAGCGCAGGCTTGGGGAGTATTAGTAGACGACCTGAAGAATGTAGACCTGGAGTCTGCCCCAAGCACACCTCAGGCCGCGTCTCCATCGGTCAGCCCTAATAGCCAGGAACAGGAGGGGGGAGAAGGGGCGTCATGATCGGACCATAGCACCATAATATCTACAGACCTAAAGGTTTGCTCTACTCCGGCCTATGTCTTAGTCTATAGAGAGTGAGACCCAGACCACACGTACAGCAAGAGTTATAGTGGCAAGTTAGTCGGCAGCAGCAAGGGGTGGGGGGAGGCGGGGGCAGTTGGGGGGAACAGTTAGATTGTTATATTGGATGGCAGTCCTTTACCACTAGAACTGCATATTACGGCGGAAAGGCAACCCAGCAAGAAGAGATATGGACAAGTGGCTGGCTAATCAGCTGGGAATAGCACTTTGAACTGTTAACCAGGAATGTCAATGACTAAGAAATGAATTGAGTATGTACTGCTGATACTTAAATGCCAATAAAATATGTTTTAAAAAAACACAAAATAAACCAGGGAAATCTCGACTTCCCATCAGGAAAAGAGCACGCACACAAGGACTATTTGGGTTAAGGCCTTTTTATCAAATAGGCCTCCTCCGACCAAGCATAGATACACGTTTCAGCTGATGCAGCAGCCTGCTTCAGTCTAGTGTGCCATTTTCGTATCAACCTTTATACATAGTTGTGAGAAGTTGGCCTGGCATATGCTGTCCACTATTCTAGTGGGAACCTTGCACCAGTCCACACGACCCCTTATCGATGGTAGGTTAAACACAACCTTATCGAAAGCTATCCTACAAGTACATCAGTTAAACTTATTTAGCACACAGTAAATTAGCACAGTTTATGTTTAGCCCTAGGGGCCTCACAAACCAAATACTAAGAAAATGGTATAAGAACCACAACTAATATACATACAATGCCTAGAACCTGTAGAACCGCTGGGGCCACCAGGAACCGCCCAAGGTAGTGGAACCACGGGGGACACGTGCAGTGTCTAAACACAGCCACAAATCACTGTTAACTTCTACGGGGAAAGTCACAGTTGGAAAATTACAAAGGAAGGACACTTAGAAGAGGACTTGGAGCAAACCCCTTTAGAACTAGGCAGTTCTAAAGTCATTACCCACGCGATCACCGGAGTACTCGAGTTGCATCACCCAGGGAAGCCGGGTGCATAGGTGTCTTTTCGTCATCGTTGTCAATGGCGAGCTGCGAGAAAGTGCTGCAGGCGACCAATTTGAAAGTGTCCAGATGGATCCAAGCCTGTATCTGAGTTGAGAAGAACCATAAAGCAGAGGGAACAGAGTCTGGGTGACTAGCCAGTGACCAGGAAGGTGAAGAGAAGATGCCAACCAATGTCGGGTAATTTCAGGTGAAGAAGGTGAAGCTTGACTCTTCAGCCATGAGGAGCAGGAGGCATCGATGATGAAAAGGAGCTGGATTGCAGCTGTCCGAAAAAGGCTGCGGAGTCGGATTCCGGATGGGACCCAACAAGCCTTGGCAACAGCAACCCATGCAGAAACCAAAAATTGGCTTTGGTGCAGACCATCAAGGTTTGAGAGACTTGCCCTTTAGAGGAGAGTCAGGGCACATCCGGAGAAAGCAGGAAAGCTCAAGTAACAGAAGAGTTACCTTCGTGGGATCCACCAGTCAACAGACCAGGGATCGCAAAGGAGCCTCGAGAAGAAATCCTAGAAGCGGGCCCACGGAACACTCGTGGAGTGTTGGCCCACAATCTTCGGTGCAAATGGTGCTTGGTGTTTGGACTACGAGTAGCCCAATCCACAACTTCTGGAAAGCCCGGGATGTGCACGGTGTCCAGGAGTTCCGGTTCCACATCTCTTGTGTTGGCTACAGGTCGCAGCTTTGCTGGGATCTCGTGTTGACCTTGGAGATGTCTGGAAGTCCAAGTCCTGTGTTGCAAGTCTGGCAGGATCCGGCGGGATACAGCGGGAGCCTTGGAAATGCCGACCGGCCAGATGCTTCTTTGGTGCCTGTTTGAACAGGGAAGTCACTCCACTTCAGGCTGAAGTCTCTAAATCATTGCCAAGCAAGCATTCAACAGGAAGGTCTGCACTCACCACAACCTTCTTAAGGCCAGTTACCCATCCCAGAAGATATTAACTGCCTGGGCATGGTTGGTCCCGACATTGCTAGCATTGGTCACCTGGTAAAGTTCACCAAGTATGATCTGTCCAAGGTACATAAGGTCTTGTGTCACCATAGTGACACTTGCCCCAGTGTCACTGTAGGCCAAAGCCTCTTTTCCATTTATTAAAGGCTGTTTTCTGTACTTGCCCAGATTACTGGGACTCACGGAGGAGGTCATATCCATGCCTCGATCACAGACTAACAAAGCCAGAGTTGGAACTCTGACTGGGCCAGAGCCCATCTCAGTACCCAGGGTTAACCCTACTACACCCTTCCGCTGAGTACCACCTCCTTGAGCTGAACTAGGGGGAACAGTTGCCTTAGGGGCAATGGCGGCTTGAGTTGTATCCTTCTTGGTGCAATCACTTGTCAAATGGCTATTCTGTTTACAGATTTTACACCATGGTGTCTTTTGGCCTTTTCATTTCTTGGAGGATTGGGAATCCCCACCATTAGAAGCTTTTTGGGGGCCTTGTGAAGACTTCTGGTCTTCACCCTCCTCCCCACCCTTATTAGGATCTTGCTTCATTTGGTCACCACCTTGATTCTGTACCTTCTGCTTCACACTGGTGCTGACCCATTTGTCTGCCTTCTGTCCCATTTCTTGGAGAGAGATCGGATCAGAGTCTACCAGGTGCTGATGCAACAGCAGATTCTGACAGTGATTAAGGATCTGCTCCCTCATGATCAAGTTATATAATCCTGTATAATCACACACTTTACTGCCTATTAACCAACCTTCCAGAGCCTTAGTAGCACAATCAACAAAGTCAACCCAGTCCTGTGTCTTTGCCTTTTGGGTATCTCTGAACGGTATTCTATACTGCTCAGTGGTTAGGCTAAACCCATCCATGAGAGCACTCTTCAGGACTTTGTGATCATCAGCATCCTCTTCTCTGACAGTGAGGACCTTGTCTCTACCTTTGTCTGCAAAGGAGAGCCACAAGATTGGTGCCCACTGCTCTTGGGGTACCTTCTCTACTTTGCAGGACCTTTCCAGTGCAGTTATCCATTTGTATATGTCATCCCTATTCTGATGGGGAGGGACAATCTTGTTTAAGTTTATATGGTCATAAGATCTTTCCCTAACACTAGGGACGTTGCTGCCACCAAGGGACTCTAGTTGCATCCTTTTTCTTGCTTTTTAAAGCGCCAGGGACTCCCTTTCTAAGGCTACTTTCTGTCTCCTTATCCTCGGCTGAGCTTCTTCCATTCTTCATCTGATGCTCGTTCTTCTCCTGGGAGGTGTTCCTCCTATGAGAAGAGATAGAGGTTTCTATTGATATGCCAGAATGATCAGACCCGACTGAAGGTGATCTGGGTCTTCTAGGCACACCACCTACTATTCCTTAGGGGACAAAGAAGTGACCCACTGGGCCTCCCTCTCCATCTCCAGAAGGAGCTGGATTGTCCAGGTCTAGTTCATTGTCAACCTCCTGGTCATTATCAGAGTCTGAATCCTGTGGGATTGGACCACTGAGATTTTCCTCATCTGCTGCTCCCAACCCACTGCCTACCTTTTCAGGTTCTAAAGCCTTCTTCAGGTCATCTAACAGCAATACCTCTCTAAGGCTTTGGGTGTTGTCTCCTTTCCAGTCTTCAGTTGTCTAAGTGTACAAAGAGCCCTAAACTCAGAGAAAGGGAATAAATCATACTTATATGTCAGTACCATACTGATATCTGGCAGAGACACACTAGGTCCTGCCCTAGTGAAGTGTGGTGTATGCTTGTATTATTTGTACCTCTGGTACCTTTAGTGGTTGAGATTATCTGGTAAAACAATGGCAAGCTGGAATCCCACACGCTGCACACCAATGTGAGCAGTTGGCCTGGCATATGCTGTCCACTATTCTAGTGGGCACCTTGCACCAGTCCAAATGGTCCCTTATTGATGGTAGCTTAAAGACAACCTTATCGAAAGCTATCCAAGTGGTAGCTGTGGAGAACAGCCTTCAAGCTAAGTCTTGAAGGATTGTTGAAAAGCCTGTTTTACCTGTCTATAATCTTGTGAATGACCAAATGAAAGGAGAACCACACCAGGTATATATATAAAATATATGTAGTTTTCCTAAACACCCTCCTCTAGTCTCTTTACATCAGGTAAACTTATTTATCACACAGTAAATTAGCACAGTATACATTTAGCCGTAGGGGCCTCACAAACCATATACTAAGAAAGTGGTATAAGAACCACAACTGAAATAGATACATGGCCTAGAGCCTGTAGAACCACTGGGGACACCAGGAACCACCCAAGGTAGTGACACATGGTACCCACTGGGGACCCGTGCAGTGTCTAAACACAGCTGTGAATCACCACTAACTTCTATGGAGAAAATAGCAGTTGGAAAATTACAAAGGAAGAACTTTTAGAAGAGGACTTTAGAACAAGGCAGTTTTAGAGTAAATACCCACGGGAGCACCGGAGTACTCGTGTTACCTCACCCAGGGAAGCCGGGTGCATAGGTGTCTTTTTGTGTCGGGTATTGTCGTTGTTTTCAATGGCAAGCTGCAAGAAAGTGCTGCAAGCGACCAAGTCGAAAGTGTCCGGATGGATCCAAGCCTGGATCAGAGTTGAGAAGAACCTGAAAGCAGAGGGGAACAGAGGCTGAGTCACTAGCCAGTGACCAGGAAGCGAAGAGGAGATGCCATCCAATGTCGGGTGATTTCAGGTGAAGAAGGTGAAGTTGACTCCTCAGTCCTGAGGAGCAGGAGGTGTTGTCAATGGCCAGGAGCTGGATTCTAGCTGTCCCATGAAGGATGTCGAGTGCTGCTGTATTGGATTCCAGATGGAACCAAACAAGCCTTGGCAACAGCAACCCACGCAGAAAGCAGAGATTGGCTTTGGTGCAGACCAGCAAGGTCTGAGGGACTCACACTTTGGAGGGGAGACAGGGCACGTACTTAGCAAGCAGGAAAGCCCAAGGAACAGAAGAATTACCTTCATGGGGACCCACCAGTCAATGGACCATGGATAGCGAAGGAGCCTCGAGCGGAAATGCTAGAAGCGGGTCCACAGAACACGCGTAGAGTGTAGGCCCACAATCTTTGGTGCAAATGGTGCTCGGGGCTTGGACTAGGAGTAGCCTGATGCACAACTTCAGGAAAGCTGGGGAAGTCAATGCACTTGCAAATGTGTACGGTGTTCAGGAGTTAAGGTCCATCGGGATCCGGCAGGAGCCTTGGAAGTGCAGACTGGCAAGATGCTTCTTTGTTGCCTGTTTGAACAGGGGAGTCACTCCTTGACCCCAAGGGTGATTCTTCCATCGTCCAGTCTAAAAAGAATGTTTAAATTCCAGGATATATGTTGCAGAGTTTCGTCCAGGGTAATCTAAAGTACTAAGGACTGGGTTTCCATACTTATACTAAGTTTAGGGGTTGGACTTACTCTAGGGACCCACCTGTGTGTGGATCCAGGGACTGGGTGGTTACACCCCTTTCCCTTTGTCCAGTTTTGCACCGGAGCAGAGGCTGAGCGCCCCTGCAACTGGTTTGAACTGGGATATGCACAGGGACACCAAGTGTACCCCCAGCTCTGTCTGAAAAGCATTTGCTGAAAGCACCCACCCAGCCCCAATACACTAAAGCCTGTCTGGGGAGGTAGTTATACCTCCCTGTGACAGGAAACTTATTGTCCAGGCCTTCCCTGCCAGAGTTTCGTCCAGCAGCAGGAGGTCAGACACTGTCTGTGGCTGCAGCATCCATTTTGTCACGCTGGGGCTCTTTTAGAGTAGAACATTTAGGACTCCTAACTTTAGGACTCCTAAACTGAGAAAAATAATAACTTTAAGACTTTCGGTATTCACAGAAGGTATTTAGGAGTCCTAAAGTGTGGACTCCTAACTTCTGTGAAAATCGAAATGAGTAAGTGCTTTATACTAAAATGGTAGTAAGTTTAGGATTTTGTCTTAAGTTAGTTCTGTGAATCGGGCCCTGAATTTAAATATTCTGAAGAACTGTGAATCAATACTCAACATTTCATTAGTACTGTGTATTAGATAAATGTTATTATTGGCATTTCTATAATGCATAGTGCATGCAAGATAGTTCATAAATAAAGTGTATTGTGCACAGTCTAAACCACTCCAATACAAATTTAAAATTAATCACTGGTCCTTTATGCTATTCTAAATCTAGTAATATCCGTATGCCATTGTAAAAAAAAGCATCACACTGCACAAAATTAGAATTAAAATCCAAGGGAGACACGCTGCATTGCATTGCCATTACACTGCATTAAAAAGCATTGTTGGGGAATGTCTGTGAAATCACGTCCAGCTCAAAGGGAACAATGGTGAAATTATGTGCTGGTGTATGCTATCTGAGATTGAAACATATTTAAATACTAAACATTGTCTAATAACACGGCGCATGTTCACTGAAGCATATAAGCACTTATTCTTGAAGCACTCTCATTACCTACTTCGAGCCTCGTATATACATATATATGTATATATATCTCCAACCACTTTGTTCCCGGTTGCTCTCGGCTTCGTTGTGCGGCGGTCCTGTGCGGGTACCAGTAACCCCCAAAATTATTCCAGTGTTACTCCTCCTTCAAGGAAAACAGCACAAGACACCTCTGGATGCTTGATTTAATTTATTTGCAAAAAGATGAAGGTTGCCTACCAACGCGTTTCACCAATTACGGCTTGGCAACTATGAAGCTACCATCATGCAGGGGCTATTTACTTCCAGGGTTAATTATCATAGAAACAGGACTGAACCAGTGACATTAAGAAACACAATTTTTTTCTTAATTGTGATCAATCTCCTTTTACGGGGCAAAACGCGTCATGGGGACATTCGTCCCAAGAAAATGAAAATAAATTAATACTGTTCACACAACTTAGTGTGTTGGTGGCCCGTCATTGTACGTGAAACTTTGGGGGAAGAGGTCCGCACCTGCTTGGTTCCGCCTAAGAATTGGGGGTCAGGAATTGCACTTCGATATATATATATATATATATATATATATATATATATATATATATATATATATATATATATATATATATATATATATATTGTCGCTCCAGGTTGTCCAACTCTTGAGTAGCACATGAGCAGCAGCTTAATTTATGTGTAGGTCAGGACGGGGATCCGCTTGTAGATGCCGCTCCGTAATGGATCTGCCCGACGCGTTTTGAAGCTCCATCTGCTTCTCATCAGGGGCTTTAACGGAAGCGGTGTGCGCCCGCTGATACCCTTCTCCAATTTCCAAATGACACACCCGCCGATGGGAGGCTCCGATGAGACTGTGCATTATGTGAAGTGTGGTGCGGAAAGCACATAATCAAGTACTATATGTGCAGTAATCAGGGTTCCCAAGGCCTACATGCTCCGTAGATAACCCACTTACACTCAAGAACTGTTGGCACGGAAACTGTAAAAGGCAAAGAACAAGTTTATTAAGACCCCATGGGGTGGTGGTACACTCATACAGCACCCTTCGGTAATGCAAGAGGTATCACACCGAACACCGGTGTGACCCCGACTTTTATACAGTTTTGAGGTAATAAAAAGATAGGCGGCACAAGTTACAACACATTTATGTACATATATGGTCATGTTTTGGAACACAGCCAGCTCATTGGAGGGGGCACAACTCCGCTGGTCAGTTTGGCGCACATTCCTGAGGGGTAACTGGTCAGTGGGGACTGCGCATGCGCGAGCTTGACCAGTACTAAAAATAGCCTGTTGCTGGGCAGACTGAAGTGGTCAGTGGTATGGACAACGGACTAAAGGGCACGCTAGCCACGAGGCCGCTTATGGTCTAAGATGGCCGCCGCAACATTCAAAATGGCGTTTTCATATATAGCCAAGTTAAGGAGGAAAACGTGTAGTTTCAGCTAATCGCTAACGCGGCCATGCCAATTACGACAGACGACCCTTTTAGCGTTTAGCTGAATCTACCTCATAGTGAACATAATCAGGATGTTCGTCCTCGATGTCTATTAACATTATTTGTGTTACTTCTTTATGAAGCATCATTTTGTCATGGGCAAGAGATCGTCTTGATGGTATACAAGCTGATAGGCACATGGAACATAAGGCTGGGCCACATTGGATGCATAGACATACAAAAAACAGTGCCCCCACAATTATACATAGAATCGTTAACAGTTTCCAGCCCCAAGTAGTAAGCATTGACCAGAACCATCCTGAAAGTGTCCAAGTTCCATTATCCGGATGTATCTCAGCTGCGATTTTATGGAGCTTTGATATGGCATCATAAACAGATGGAGAATTGTCCGGTATGTACACACAGCAGCTACTTCCGATAATTCTGCATGCCCCCCCACGGTCAGCCAGAACTACATCCAACACCATCCTATTTTGGAGTGTAACTATTCTAGAAACCTGGAGTTTCTCAGTGATGTTTCCTAGGGCAATGGCAGTGTCATTCGCTACAGCCTCGACAACACGTGTCAATCGTCTTATTTTCCGGCTGTTCAACGCGGCCCCCACGAAGGAAAACAGTCCCAAATTGAAGTCCACATACTGTTGTAAGGCAGTATCAGTCTGGTCTATGTCATCCAGAACAACAGTCCGCTTGACTCTATTCAAGACAAAATCGTGATACAGGACGTAGTCATTGTGATACATTGGTGGGGCAATGAAGACAGGAGGTAGCACAAACAATACATAGCACGTGCCCAACCATCCCAATGGAAGCTGATGATAACCCTTCGTTCCACAAATGAAATACGTGTTTCGAGATGCTACAAACGAGATGCCATTCGGGCTATCAAAAGTAAGTGTGGTGTTGCATTCACTTTTCCCTACCGCAATCGAACCTTTATTTCTAATACACAAATCGGCTTTAGTAGCAATGACATTAATGACATGTGAGCTGGATACATTGATATTTCGTTGATTGCTGTACACACGCGGGGCAGATACATTGTCGGGCCTGTACTCTTCCCATTCAAATCGAGTACCCTCAGCCCGTGGAAACCCATCCTTGTCATGGGAGCATATTTTATTCAGACGAAAGAGCACCCCCCCTTTTGTTGGCCATCTCAAAGTAAAGAGGAGGGTGTACCAGGCATTGCAGGATCCATTATGCGAGAACGGGAGTGGAATGAGTGGGGTGCCCCCTCTCTTCTGGTGCCCCGGTAACATCCCACACACCCAGCAATTGGAAGTATTAGTCATATTATGCGTGTGATGAAGAATCTGAATAAAACTGTTATTCAGATAAGTTTGCCGATGTCGTTCTTCATGGTAGGGTAAGGTAAAGTGAAAATGTTCAGATGGAGCCGGGGTAGTCGGCAGCAAATGTTCACGTGCAGGTACCACAAGTTCAACTACCCAGGCTATTACAGCTATCACCACAATAGTCAAAACAAAGAGAATGGCACCCAAGATTCGCTTATCTCGTGATGCTGATGATGCCATAGTTCAGAAAAGGTCTTGCAAAATCTCAAATAGTTCAAATTGTTCACAAAGTCTCAAATACACATGCGTGTATACCTAAAAAAAAGAAAAATACGGTGCTGAACTCCGAGGTAGCCGTTGTTTTCTTCTCCGGGCCAAGACAGGTGTCGCTACACTGGCAGAACTGATCCCCCCCCCCTTGGAATTCCCGGTCTCCGTTTCACAAACCTGGAGCGGTAACCAACCAGTCATATACAAAAAAACAAAAAAAATCTTCTTATCGGGGACGCAGGTTGTAGTGCTCTCGTCCGGCAACAGCGTGGTCCGGGAAGGCTCCCTCAACTTCGGCCGACGTCACAGCTGGGCTCTTTTCTTTCTCCAGAATCTCTTTGTAGTCAGTCAGCACAGCAGGAGTCACCATATCCGGAGAGACACGGCGGCAGTGTGTCGAGTGCACCCACCGCTTCCTGTTGGTCACTCGTACAGCGGTCCGGGTCGCAAGGAGGACCTGTTCGGGGCCCTTCCACCTTGGCTCCAAACTGCTCGCTCTCTCAAACGATCGGATCATCACATGATCGCCAGGGCGAAGATCATGGCCCTCTCCAGTAGAGTTGTCAGGGAGCGCTTCTCGAACCTGTTGATGAATAGAAAGCAAATCATTTGTTAATCGTGCCAAATAGTTGTTCATCATAACACAAAGGCACATAATGTATTAATCGCGGCTTGGGCACCCCCCAGATATTCATGGGGCGCCCAAACACCACCTCATATGGTGTAAGGCCAGTTCGTGAATGGGGTACTGATCTAAGAGAGAGCAGTGCTAGCGGCAAAGCATCTGGCCACTTCAACGACGTGGATGCCACAATTTTGGCCAGTTTAAGTTTCAACGTAGCATTGTACCGCTCAACCAGATCTGCCGACTGAGGGTGGAACACAGCGTGGAACTTCTGCTGAATCCCTAACCCCTTCAGTACATACTCCACAATCTTCCCAACAAAATGAGGCCCATTATCGCTCCACAGAAATTTGCAAACTCCAAAGCGAGGAAAGAATTCCTTAAGAAACACTTTAGCCGTTGTTAGAGCTGTGTTGTCTTTCGTGGGGAAGGCCTCAACCCATTTGCTAAAGGCGCATACCACCACTAGGACGTACTTCAGGTTGTTGCAGCGCTCAAGTTGGATGTAATCCATTTGGAGTACCTCAAATGGTGCAGAAGGTGGAAAGAACCCTCCTTTCGGAGTATGGGTCCCCTTTCCAGGATTGTGTTGTAATCATAGCAGGCAGGTCTGCACTACTCTCTTGGCTGTATTAGCAATCTCGGGATGTTCCCAGACTCGTGTTAACAGTCGAGTGATTGCAAGAGCTCCGACATGCGCCAATCCATGTGTCATCTGGACCATCGCCTGCAAGTAAGCCGAAGGCAATTTCCATTTCTCCATGTCTTTGCTTCTCCAACAACCCTCATCATCTAGTACCCCATCTGTTGCCCATGCCACAAGTTCTGATTCAGTAGCTGATTTTTGAATATCCAATATTTCTGCTCTAGCATCGCTCCATCGCTCAGCCTGCGATTGTGTCACATACATGGGGGAGCTAGTCCGGGACATAGCCGTTTGTCTCGCTATGCTGTCTGCGAAAGCATTTCCTTGGCCCACTTTATCCGTAATCTTTTTGTGGGCACTGCATTTTACTATCGCTACTTTCTTTGGGCAAAGCAACGCGTTTAGGAGATCACGCACTAGCTCTCCGTGCGTAATGTGTTCTCCATGAGACGTCAAAAACCCACGTTCTCTCCAGAGTAGCCCGAAGTCATGCGCTACTCCGAAGGCTTACCGGCTGTCTGTGTATATGTTCACACATAGGCCAGCACTTAATTCGCAGGCTCTTGTTAAGGCTATCAGCTCTGCTGCCTGAGCCGATTTCTGTGGTATCCTAGCTGTTTCTACCACTGTCTTAAGTGTCGTGATCGCATAGGCTGCGGAAGTCGTACCATCTGGCAGCCTTAAACACGATCCATCAACCCACAGTTCCCCATCCACATCTGGAAGTGGCACATCCTGTAAGTCGACACGACCCTTTGTCTGTTCCTCGGTCAGGAAAACACAGTCGTGATGTTTTTCTTCCTGACCCTCCTCGACCGGATAGGGCAATAAAGTGGCGGGGTTCAGGGTAGCGCATCTTTTCAGTGTAATATGTGGCGCCAAAAGTGTCAACTCATATCCTGTTAGCCGCGCACTCGTAAGGTATTGGGTCTTTGTTTGATTTAGCAGAGCATCTACTGCGTGAGGAACTAACACCAGCAGTTTATGCGATAACACTATTCCCTCACTCTGCCGTATGGCTACTGCTGTTGCTGCTACCGCTCGAAAACACCCAGGCAACCCTCGTGCTACAGGATCAAGAATGGCAGAGAAGTATGCACATGGTCTCTGCTTGTCCCCATGTACTTGTACTAACACTGACAACGCGCACCCATCATTCTCGTGCACGTACAATGTGAAAAGTTTTGTGTAGTCTGGTGTGCCTAACACAGGTGCAGAACAAAGGGCCTGTCTCAACTGTTCAAAAGCCTTCTGACATTCATCTGTCCACTCAAGGGGCATTGGTGTAGCTTTGGACAGTACCGCTAGCAAGTGGACCCCTCCTCGATCCCATGTACGGCTGCTGTCTCACTTCCGTGACCCCCAAGGGTAACGGGAGGTGCATACTCCGTGGCTGGACTGCCGCGTGTAAATTGTCGCTCCAGGTTGTCCACCTCTTGAGTAGCACACAAGCAGCAGCTTAATTTATGTGTAGGTGAGGATGGGGATCCGCTTGTAGATGCCGCTCCGTAATGGATATGCCCGACGCGTTTCGAATCTCCATCTGCTACTCTTCAGGGGCATTAACGAAAGCGCTGTGCGCACCCGCTGACACACTTCTCCAATTTCCATATGACACACCCACCGATGGGAGGCTCCGATGAGACTGTGCATTATGGGAAGTGTGGTGCGGAAAGCACACAATCAAGTCCTGTATGGACCCCACAAGTGGGCTCATCCACGATCCCATGTACGGCTGCTGTTTCACTTCCGTGTCCCCTTAGGGTAACAGGGTGGTGCATACTCCGCAGCTGGACTGCCACGTGTAAATTGTCGCTCCAGGTTGTCCACCTCTTGAGTAGCACACGAGCAGCAGCTTAATTTATGTGTAGTTGAGGACGGGGATCCGCTTGGAGATTCCGCTCCGTAATGGATCTGCCCAACGCGTTTCGAAGCTCCATCTGCTTCTCATCAGGGGCTTTAACAGAAGCAGTGTGCGCACCCGCTCATACCCTTCTCCAATTTCCATATGACACACCCGCCGATGGGAGGCTCCGATGAGACTGTGCATTATGGGAAGTGTGGTGCGGAAAGCACATAATCAAGTACTATATGGACCCCACAAGTGGACCCGTCCTCAATCCCATGTACAACTGCTGTTTCACATCCGTGACCCCCAATCGTAACAGGGTGGTGCATACTCCGCGGCTGGACTGCCGCGTGTAAATTGTCGCTCCAGGTTGCCCGCCTCTTGAGTAACACACGAGCAGCAGCTTAATTTATGTGCAGGTGAGGACGGGACCCGCTTGTAGATGCCGCTCCGTAATGGATCTGCCCAACGCGTTTCGAAGCTCCATCTGCTTCTCTTCAGGGGCTTTAACGGAAGCGGTGTGCGCACCCGCTGACACACTTCTCAAATTTCCATATGACACACCCGCTGATGGGAGGCTCCGATGAGACTGTGCATTATGGGAAGTGTGGTGCGGAAAGCACACAATCAAGTCCAGGATGGACCCCACAAGTGGGCCCGTCCACGATCCCATGTACGGCTGCTGTTTCACTTCCGTGTCCCCCAAGGGTAACAGGGTGGTTTATAGTCCGCGGCTGGACTGCTGCGTGTAAATTGTCGCTCCAGGTTGTCCACCTCTTGAGTAAAACATGAGCAACAGCTTAATTTATGTGTAGGTGAGGACGGGGATCCGCTTGTAGATGCCGCTCCGTAATGGATATGCCCGACGCGTTTCTAAGCTCCATCTGCTTCTCATCAGGGGCATTAACGGAAGTGGTGTGCGCACCCGCTGACACACTTCTCCAATTTCCATATGACATACCCTCCGATGGGAGGCTCCGATGAGACTGCGCATTAGGGGAAGTGTGGTGCAGAAAGCACATAATCAAGTCCTGTATGGACCCCACAAGTGGGCCCGTCCTCGATCCCATGTATGGCTGCTGTTTCACTTCCGTGACCCCCAAGGGTAACAGGGTGGTGCATACTCCGCAGCTGGACTGCCGCGTGTAAATTGTCGCTCCAGGTTGCCCACCTCTTGAGTAACACACGAGCAGCAGCTTAATTTATGTGTAGGTGAGGACGGGGATCCACTTGTAGATGCTGCTCCGTAATGGATCTGCCCGACGCGTTTCGAAGCTCCATCTGCTTCTCTTCAGGGGCTTTAACGGAAGCGGCGTGCGCACCCGCTGACGCACTTCTCCAATTTCCATATGACACACCCGCCGATGGGAGGCTCCGATGAGACTGTGCATTATGGGAAGTGTGGTGCGGAAAGCACATAATCAAGTCCTGTATGGACCCCACAAGTGGGCCCGTCCTCGATCCCATGTATGGCTGCTGTTTCACTTCCGTGACCCCCAAGGGTAACGGGGTGGTGCATACTCCGCGGCTGGACTGCCGCGTTTAAATTGTTGTTCCTGGTTGTCCACCTCTTGAGTAGCACACAAGCAGCAGCTTAATTTATGTGTCGGTGAGGATGGGGATCCGCTTGTAGATGCCGCCCCGTAATGGATCTGTCCAACGCGTTTCGAAGCTCCATCTGCTTCTCTTCAAGGGCTTTAACGAAAGCGGTGTGCGCACCCGCTGACACACTTCTCCAATTTCCATATGACACACCCACCGATGGGAGGCTCCGATGAGACTGTGCATTATGGGAAGTGTGGTGCGGAACGCACACAATCAAGTCCTGTATGGACCCCACAAGTGAGCCCGTCCTCGATCCCATGTACAGCTGCTTTTTCACTTCCGTGACCCCAAAGGGTAACGGGGTGGTGCATACTCCGCGGCTGGACTCCTGCGTGTAAATTGTCCCTCCAGGTTGTCCTCCTCTTGAGTAGCACACGAGCAGCAGCTTAATTCATGTGTAGGTGAGGACAGGGATCCGCTTGTAGATGCTGCTCCGTAATGGATCTGCCCGACGCGTTTCGAAGCTCCATCTGCTTCTCTTCAGGGGCTTTAACGGAAGCGGTGTGCGCACCCGCTGAAACACTTCTCCAATTTCCATATGACACACCCGCCGATGGGAGGCTCCGATGAGACTGTGCATAATTTGGAAGTGTGGTGCGGAAAGCAAACAATCAATTCCTGTATGGACCCCACAAGTGGGCCCGTCCACGATCCCATGTACGGCTGCTGTTTCACTTCCATGTCCCCCAAGGGTAACAGGGTGGTGCATACTCCGCGGCTGGACTGCTGCGAGTAAATTGTCGCTCCTGGTTGTCCACCTCTTGAGTAGCACACGAGTAGCAGCTTAATTTATGTGTAGACAAGGACGGGGATCCGCTTGTAGATGCCGCTCCGTAATGGATCTGCCTGACGCGTTTCGAAGCTCCATCTGCTTCTCTTCAGGGGCTTTAACGGAAGCGGTTTGCGCACCCAATGACACACTTCTCCAATTTCCATATGCCACACCCGCCGATGGGAGGCTCCGATGAGACTGTGCATCATGGGAAGTGTGGTGCGGAAAGCATACAATCAAGTCCTGTATGGACCCCACAAGTGGGCCCGTCCTCGATCCCATGTACGGCTGCTGTTTCATTTCCGTGACCCCCAAGGATAACGGGGTGGTGCATAGTCCGGGGCGTGTAAATTGTCGCTCCAGGTTGCCCACCTCTTGAGTAACACACGAGCAGCAGCTTAATTTATGTGTAGGTGAGGACGGGGATCCACTTGTAGATGCTGCTCCGTAATGGATCTGCCCAACGCGTTTCAAAGCTCCATCTGCTTCTCTTCAGGGGCTTTAACGGAAGCGGTGTGCACACCCGCTGACACACTTCTCCAATTTCCATATGACACACCCGCCGATGGGAGGCTCCGATGAGACTGTGCATTATGGGAAGTGTGGTGCGGAAAGCACATAATCAAGTCCTGTATGGACCCCACAAGTGGGCCCGTCCTCGATCCCATGTATGGCTGCTGTTTCACTTCCGTGACCCCCAAGGGTAACGGGGTGGTGCATACTCCGCGGCTGGACTGCCGTGTTTAAATTGTCGCTCCTGGTTGTCCACCTCTTGAGTAGCACACAAGCAGCAGCTTAATTTATGTGTCGGTGAGGATGGGGATCCGCTTGTAGATGCCGCCCCGTAATGGATCTGTCCAACGCGTTTCGAAGCTCCATCTGCTTCTCTTCAAGGGCTTTAACGAAAGCGGTGTGCGCACCCGCTGACACACTTCTCCAATTTCCATATGACACACCCACCGATGGGAGGCTCCGATGAGACTGTGCATTATGGGAAGTGTGGTGCGGAAAGCACACAATCAAGTCCTGTATGGATCCCACAAGTGAGCCCGTCCTCGATCCCATGTACAGCTGCTTTTTCTCCTCCGTGACCCCAAAGGGTAACGGGGTGGTGCATACTCCGCGGCTGGACTCCTGCGTGTAAATTGTCACTCCAGGTTGTCCTCCTCTTGAGTAGCACACGAGCAGCAGTTTAATTCATGTGTAGGTGAGGACGGGGATCCGCTTATAGTTGCAGCTCCGTAATGGATCTGCCCGACGCGTTTCGAAGCTCCATCTGCTTCTCTTCAGGGGCTTTAACGGAAGCGGTGTGCGCACCCGCTGACACACTTCTCCAATTTCCATATGACACACCCGCCGATGGGAGGCTCCGATGAGACTGTGCATAATTTGGAAGTGTGGTGCGGAAAGCAAACAATCAATTCCTGATTGGACCCCACAAGTGGGCCCGTCCACGATCCCATGTACGGCTGCTGTTTCACTTCCATGTCCCCCAAGGGTAAAAGGGTGGTGCATACTCCGCGGCTGGACTGCTGCGAGTAAATTGTCGCTCCTGGTTGTCCACCTCTTGAGTAGCACACGAGCAGCAGCTTAATTTATATGTAGACAAGGACGGGGATCCGCTTGTAGATGCCGCTCCGTAATGGATCTGCCTGGCGCGTTTCGAAGCTCTATCTGCTTCTCTTCAGGGGCTTTAACGGAAGCGGTGTGCGCACCCGATGACACACTTCTCCAATTTCCATATGCCACACCCGCCGATGGGAGGCTCCGATGAGACTGTGCATCATGGGAAGTGTGGTGCGGAAAGCATACAATCAAGTCCTGTATGGACCCCACAAGTGGGCCCGTCCTCGATCCCATGTACGGCTGCTGTTTCATTTCCGTGACCCCCAAGGATAACGGGGTGGTGCATACTCCGGGGCTGGACTGCCGCGTGTAAATTGTCGCTCCAGGTTGTCCACCTCTTGAGTAGCACATGAGCAGCAGCTTAATTTATGTGTAGGTGAGGACGGGGATCCGTTTGTAGATGCCGCTCTGTAATGGATCTGCCCAACGCGTTTCGAAGGTCCATCTGCTTCTCTTCAGGGGCTTTAACGGAAGCGGTGTGCGCACCCGCTGACACACTTCTCCAAATTCCATATGACACACCCGCCGATGGGAGACTCCGATGAGACTGTGCATTATGGGATGTGTGGTGCGGAAAGCACACAATCAAGTCCTGTATGGACCCCACAAGTGGGCCCGTCCTCGATCCCATGTACGGCTGCTGTTTCACTTCAGTGACCCCCAAAGGTAACGTGGGGGTGGCTGCTCTGCGGCTGGATGGCCGCATGAAACAGCAGCTCAGTTCTAGAGAACCTATATGTGCTGCCTCCTCAGCTCAACCCAACTGCCCTCATGCCAAAAATAATCTTTAATCCTTTGACCACCAGGGACCCTCGGGAGTAGCCAAAGAAACCCATCCTTCTGTGCTCACTAGACTTTGCCTTTCAGTGTGTTTTCGCAAAACAACTGCCCAAAACATCCGTAACTCTTATCTCTTTTATATTTAGCTGAAGGGAAATAGCCAGATGTACTCAGCAACATGCAGTGAATTGAGAAAATCTCATACATTTAGAGTGTAGGTAGAATGGAGAAACTTTATATTCAGGATTTAGTTTGGGTTCCGTAACTTTGCTACTGACTTTTGGAAGATCTATATGTTTAATAACTCTAACTTGCAAATTTAAATTATGTAGCAGCTACAGGAACATTTCTAAGCATAGTTTGTTATTTGGATCCAGTGTTCACAAGCATAAGTCATATGTTCATTTTGTTTCCAGCTCCCTATATATACAGTACACTGCGACGGAATATGAATAGTCTGCAACATTTTTGAAAAAATACACACACTGCTTGATTTGTAAAAGAATACGAGCCAACAGACAGAAAGGCTTATTTATGAGAGGCTTGTGCCACAGTAGCGTCACTTTTTTTGATGCTCCAGGGGGCAAGCCTCTCAATCACATTTAAGAGGCAACAAAAAGCCACTCTGCATGGCTATGCATGGCCTCATGGATATAGAGTAAGACAAAGCAGCACAAGTCTCTGGCTTGCCTTACTCTGCATCAAGGAGGCCTTCAATGGGCATTCTGGTGGGTTTTCCCATGTACCACCCAAGGATTTCAAGTGACCTGGGACAGCATCAAAACCTTACACCAAGCGTAACTGGAAGAAATATTTTTAGTTTTCCTTGTTTCTTCCACTTTCCATGTGTGCTCCATTCAGCAGTATACATAGAAAGAGGAAAATTCTTCTTGGGATTGTTTTTGTGTAGGAGGGTGCCCCTTCCTGCACAAAACCAATCCTGCCTGCAATGGAGGCACCCTTGCACCATGGTCCACGGGTGCCAATGTTGGCACTAGGCAGCAAATTGTGCACCCATGTTCGGGGGTCAAAGGACAGGAATGCATTATATGTCATAAATAATGTGCATTCCTGCCCTTTCACGGTGGTGTAGAGAAACGCAGCAAGAAAACTTGCTGCACTGCCCTATGGCAATCCTCATAAATGAGGCCCATAGATTTTTAGGGTAACCCACTAGTGCTGATTCTGAATGCTGGAGTTGTTCAATACCTAGACTTTCCAGTTTTTATTTCAATTCATGTCTCTTTTATCCACCCGTATTCTCTTCCTGACACTACAATCACTCTTGTAGGTTTCTTTTAATCCCTGCTTTCTCCCTTTGCTGCTGATATTTTGGTCTTTCTTTTCCTCACTTTTCCACCCTTTGCTGCTTTTTTCATTCTTGCTCTTGGTCAAAGTTTGATGATTAGAAATAAGTCATGGGTCCCCCAATAAGGAGTACTGATGCACGACAATCTGCAACCACCAGCCCAAAGTCAGCACTCAAACCACTCTATCCTCCAAATCAATAGACATGTGATTGTGTGCTTTTAGTAAAGGTTTAGAGAAAGTTCATGGTCTCCCTTTCAGAAAGGAATGAATTATTATCAGTGTATATTCAGGGATTTGATGGATAGTGTATTGTTTAGCATTCGCTGTCATTCCAATAAATAGCAGTTGACACAATAATTGATGACCATCAGTATGCCACCAAACACTTGGAGACTCATTTTGACATGCGCCATAGTCTGAAAGATTATGAATATGAGCATGTCAACAATCAGGATGCAAAGAAAAAGAAGGTATGGCCTTTATTATACTGCTGGTAGCAGAGAACATAGCAGTCAGCTTAAACTTGAACCAAAATGTCCTATCCCTAGCTTCAGGCAGAGAGATTGCAACATACTATCATTACCTTGAGAAAGTTATTAACATTAGAATTGTGTTGGATAAAAGCATAATGCTTTGTACAAATTCTGTTTCTTTCATCTTCATAATCCAATAATTAAGTAAATTACTGTAGAGGAGCCACAATGGTTTTTTACAGAGAAAATGTATATGTCATTGGAGGTATTTCAAACATGATGTCCGATACAGTAAAAATACTCTGTGTTTTGGGGCCGGGTGCCGCTGAATTTAAGCTAGCCTGGGTGTTCAGAAGTGTTACCCCAAAACCAGTCAAAAGGATGCTTGTTTCAGGTCCAGGAATGACCTAGCCTGGCAGTTAGGGCTGAACTTGTCCCATGAGCAACAAGTACAAGACTGATTTGCATATAGCTGGGTCTGAACTTGGGAGGTGAAGTGAGCTCAAGAACGATTATGGATTCAACCCAGAACTGTGACAAGGGTGAGTGTCTCAAAAGTTTAATTGCTCCGTTCATCATCTTGTGATTGCTTTCTTCACCCTGAGTTAGAAAGGTATGCCCAGATGTGTCTCCCTTGCTCATTTTGCCATTGGTTTCTAGCTACCCTGGCTGATGATGGGTGTTACCCCGAAACTGATCCTAGGATACTTATTTTCGGTCTAGGAAAGACCTGACTTGTAAGTTCGTGCTGGGATGTTCCTATGAGGAACAGGTTCAAGACTGATTTGCTTATGGCTGGGCCTGAACTGGGGTGGCAACGTGTTATAAAGAACAATGGTGGATTCAATTCAGATCTGTGACTGGAGGTGAGTGTCCTAAAAGTTTCAGCGCTCCATCTATCATCTCCTTGTGTTTGCTTTGTTTGCCCTAATTTGGCAAGGTATGTCCAGGCATGGTCCCCTTTCTCACTTAGCCGCTGGATTCAAGCTAGCCTGGCTGAGGAGGGGTGTTACCCCAAAACCGGTACTAGGATGCTTGTTTCATGTCCAGGGAAGACTTGGCTTGGCAGTTCAGGCTGGACTGTTCCTATGAGGAACAGGGTCAAGACTGATTTGCATATGGCTGGGTCTGAAATGGGCCGGCAATGTGAGCTAAAGAACGATGATGGACTAAACTCAGATCTGTGTCTGGGGGTGATTGTCTGAAAGGTTTTAGTGCTTCATGCCATCATCACCTTGTGGTTGCTTTGTTTGCTCTAACTTTGCAGAGTATGCCCAGACGTGGGTCCCTTGCTCACTTTGCAGATGGATTCAAGCTAGTCTGGTTGATGAGGGGTTTTACTCCAAAACAGGATGCTTGTTTCTGGTCCAGAAAAGAACTGGCTTGGGAGTTTGGGCTGGACTGTTCCCATGGTCAAGACTGACTTGCATATGGCTGGGTCAAAACTGAAGTGGCAAAGTGAGCTAAAGTATGATGATGTGTTTAAACCAGATCTGTGACTTTGGGTGAGTGTCTCAGAGGTTTCAGCGCTCAATCCATCATATACTTGTTTTTGATTTGCTCACCCTAAGTTGGCAGGGAATGCCAAGAAGTGGGTCCCTTGCTCATTTTGCCACCGGATTAAAGCTAGCCTGGCTGACGAGGAATGTTACCCGAAACACATTCCAGGATGCTTTTTTCAGGTCCAGTGAATACCTGGTTTGGCACTTCATGATAGACTGTTCCCTATGGGAACAGGGTCACAGCTAATTTGCATTTGACAGGGTCTGAACTGGGTTGAGCTAAAGAATGATGATGGATTCAACCCAGATCTTTGATTGGGGGTGAGTGGCTGAAACATTTCATCACTCCGACCATCATCTACTTGTGTTTGCTTTGAGGCTGTTTGCTACCAAACCATAAAGACATGAGGAGCAATTCCTATTACCCCCAGGTCCGTTCAAGCCTCATCTCATCCTGTTGGTCACGGCAGGAGAAAACTGGTACTCAGACACTACAAAATGTCAATAAACAAGAGGCAAAGGATCATCAAACTGAACCAACTGACCCCGGCTAAAATCACAACCACTGACACAGAGCTGCTGGAGGAGAGAATAAAACCCTGAAAGAGGAGGGATGGGCGACACCAGTGGTCCAAGACCCTGCTATTCAGCCACAGCTCCATGAACTGGTAATATGAGCAGTAACGTGGACAGGAACACCAAAAGTCCATGCCCATATTCTCAAGACTAAGCACCAGGCAAACAATGGGACATGCAGAATGAGCACACTGTAGAAAACAAAGGAGAAGGAAAACCGCTATGTGGTTTTTATGGTGTCCAGGAGTTACGGTCCATCGGAATCCGGCAGGAGCCTTGGAATTGCAGACGGACACGATGCTTCTTTGTTGCTTGTTTGAACAGGGGAGTCACAACTTGACCCCAAGGGTGATTCTTCTGTCTTCTAGTCTCAAAAGAATGTCGAAGTTCCAGGATATATGTTACAAAGTTTCGTCCAGGGTAATCTATGGTACCAAGGACTGGGTTTCCATACATATACTAAGTTTAGGGGTTGGACTTTCTCTAGGGACCCACCTGTGCGTGGATCAATCAATCAATCAATCAATCAATCATAACACTTGTATAGCGCACTACTCACCCAGAAGGATCTCAAGGCGCTTGGGGAAGGGGTCCGCTACTGCTCGAACAGCCAGGTCTTGAGTTGTCTCCTGAAGGCGAGGTGGTCCTGGGTCAGCATAAGGTGGATGGGAGGGAGTTCCATGTCTTGGCCGCCAGGTAGGAGAAGGATCTGCCTCCGGTGGTGGCTCTTCGGATGCGTGGTACGGCGGCGAGGGCGAGGCCAGTAGACTGTAGCTGGCAGGTGTGCGTGTAGAAGGTCAGGCGGTCGTTGAGGTACTTGGGGCCCAGGTCGTGGAGAGACTTGTGTGCGTTGGTGAGGAGCCTGAACGTGATCCTCTTGTTGATGGGGAGCCAGTGCAGGTCCCTCAGGTGGCCGGAGATGTGGCTGTGTCGGGGTATGTCCAGAATGAGTCAGGCGGAGGCGTTCTGGATGCGTTGGAGTCTTTTCTGTAGCTTAGCTCTGGTTCCGGCGTAGAGGGTGTTTCCGTAGTCCAGTCGGCTGGTGACGAGGGGCTGGGTGACCGTGTTCCTGGTTTCGGTTGGGATCCATCGGAAGATCTTGCGAAGCATGCGAAGGGTCTGAAAGCATGATGAGGAGACGGAGTTGACTTGTTTGGTTATCGAGAGGGAGGAGTCCAGGATGAAGCCCAGGTTGCGTGCTTGGTCTGTTGGCTTGGGAGCGGTGCCCAAGGCTGGGGGCCACCAGGAGTCGTCCCAGGTGGAGAGCGATGGTTCCAGGATGAGGACTTCCGTCTTGTCTGAGTTCAGTTTCAGGTGGCTGTTCTTCATCCATTCGGCGACGTCTTTCATCCCTTCGTGTAGGCTGGTTCTGACGGTGTTGGGGTCTCTGGTGAGGGAGAGGATCAGCTGGGTGTCGTCGGCGTAGGAGATGATGTTGAGGTTGTGTTGGCGTGCGATGGCAGCAAGAGGTCTCATGTAGACGTTGAAGAGAGTGGGGCTGAGTGATGATCCTTGCGGGACGCCGCAGCTGACTTCGGTGGCCTCGGATCGAAACAGGTGCAGGCGGACCCCCTGCGTTCTTCCGGCGAGGAACGAGATGATCCACTCCAGTGCCTTCTCTTGGATGCCGAAGTTGCTGGGGCGTTGGACTAGGGTGCGGTGGCAGACAGTGTTAAATGCTGCAGAGAGGTCCAGGAGGATGAGTGCCGCTGTTTCCCCATTGTCGAGCAGGGCTCGGATGTCGTCGGTGGCTGCGATGAGGGCGGTCTCGGTGCTGTGGTTGGCTCTGAAACCGGACTGTGAGGGGTCGAGGGATCTGTTAGTCTCGAGGAAGGCGGCAAGCTGTCTGTTGACGATCTTCTCGATGACTTTGGCAGGAAAAGGGAGGAGCGAGATGGGGCAGAAGTTTTTGAGGTCGGTGGGGTCCGCTGTTGGTTTCTTCAGTAGGGCGCTGAGCTCGGCATGCTTCCAGCTCTCCGGGAAGGTGGTGGTGTTGAAGGAGGTGTTGATGACGTTCCGGAGTTGGGGTGTGATGGTGGAGTCGGCCTTGTTGAAGACGTGGTGGTGGCAGGGGTCGGTTGGAGATATGGAGTGGATGGTGTTCATCGTCCGGGCTGTGTCTTCGGTGGTCACCGTGGTCCAGGTGCGGAGGGTGGCGGTGGGGTGCGTTGGTTCGACGGTTGGGTGTGTGGATGGTGCGCCGAAACTGTTGTGGATGTCGGCAATCTTGCGGTGGAAGAACGAGGCGAGAGAGTCGCAGAGATCTTGTGAAGGAGTGATGTCGTTGTTGCCGGTGCTGGGGTTGGAGAACTTCTTGACGATGCTGAAGAGTTCCTTGCTGTTGTGGGCGTTGTTGTCCAGTCATTCCTTCAGTGATTTCTTCTTGGTGGTGCGGATGAGCTGGTGGTGCTTGCGGGTGGCGTGTTTGAGGGCGGTCATGTTGTCAGTTGTCTGGTCGAGGAGCCAGGCTTTCTCGAGGGTGAGGCAGGTCTTCTTGGAGTGCTTGAGTTCGTCGGTGAACCAGGGGGCCATCTTGCTTCTGGGTCTGCTGGGAGTGTTCTTCAGTGGTGCGAGGTCATCGGCGCAGGCGGTCAGCCAATGCGAGAAGTTGCGGGCTGCTTCGTTGGGGTCCGTTGTGCTGGCAGGTGGGTTCTGGCTGAGGGAGGTGGTGAGCTGGTCGGCGGTGATCTTGCTCCAGCTCCTGTGAGGAACCTGTTTCGGGTGGTGGTGGGTTGTGGTTTTTCTGAAGCTGAAGTGGACGCAGCTGTGGTCGGTCCAGTGGAGTCCGGTGGAGTGGCTGAAGGTGATGTGCTTGCTGGATGAGAAGACGGGATCAAGCGTGTGGCCGGCGTTGACCAGTTGCTTGAGTCCGAGGTTGGCGAGGTTGTCCATCAGGGCGGCGGTGTTGCGGTCCTTGTTGTTCTCCAGGTGGAAGTTGAGGTCCCCTAGGAGGATGTAGTCAGCGTAGGGGAGGGCTTGTGGGCTGATGAAGTCCGTGATGTCTTCGCTGATCCAGGGAGGGGGTGGTTACACTCCTTTCCCTTTGTCCTGTTTCGCGCCAGAGCTGGGGTTGAGCGCCCCTGCAACTGGTTTGAACTGGGATAAGCATAGGGACACCAAGTGTGCCACCAGCACTGCCTGAAAAGCATTAGCTGAATGCACCCACCCAGCCCCAATACACTAAAGCCTGTCTGGGGAGGTGGTTACACCTCCCTGTGACAGAAAACCTATTGTCCAGGCCTTCCCTGCTTGAGTTTCATCCAGCAGCAGGAGGTCAGGCGCTGTCTGTGGCTGTATCATCCATTTTGTGATGCTGGGGCTCTTTTGGAGTAGTAAATTTAGGACTCCTAAACTGAGAAAAATCCTAACTTTAAGACTTTCGGTATTCGAAGAAGGCATTTAGGAGTCCTAAAGTTAGAAGTCCAAACTTTACTACTTCTAAACTGAGAAAAATCATAACTTTAAGACTTTTGGTATTCACAGAAGTCATTTAGAAGTCCTAAAGTGTGGACTTCTAACTGTGTGAAAACCGAAATGAGTAAGTGCCTTCTGTGAATACCAAAATGAGTGGGAAAGAGATTCATAAAAGGAAATTCGGCTCGCAAAGGGCCAGATTCAAAGAATCTGGCCCTTTGCGAGCGCTATTTTTGCATTTGGGATTCATCATCCCAAATGCAAAAATCGCAATTATAGAAATCGTTAAATTGCGATTAATTGCATTTAAGGAATCTCAATTAGAGATTCCTTAAATGCAATTCATGAACCATTTAAAACTTGCGAATTCGCAATCTGGGGCCGCTATTTACCGCGAAGTCTGACTACGCGGTAAATAGCGAACCCTTAGAAAAATGCACTTTAGTGCATTTTTCTAAGTTGTATGTTACACACACACATGTCCTTTGGACATGTGTGTGCGCAACACCAGTGTACATGACCATTTCAGGGGTGCTACAGGGTGTCCTTTGGACACCCTGGCACCCTTGAAATCGCTTCCTTATTTGCGATTCGCTATTTGCTAATCGCAAATAAGGAATGACTCCCCATTCATTCCTTTGGGCCTTTGGGCCCTTTAGGCCCATAGGAATGAATGGGGAGTCATTCCTTATTTGCGATTAGCAATTAGCAAATCGCAAATAAGGAAGCTGTAGGAATCGCAATAAATATTGCGATTTCTACATGAATCCCGTTTTGCGAGTCTTTAATAGCGATTCCTTAATAATCGCTATTAAGGACTCGCAAAACATGACAATGATGAATCTGGGGGTAAGTGCCTTCTGTGAATACTAAAATAGTAGTAAGTTTAGGATTTTGTCTTAAGTTAGTTTTGTGAATCAAGCCCTGGATGTAAATATTCTGAAGAACTGTGAATCAATACGCAACATTTCATTAGTACTGTGTATTAGATGGTTGTTATTATTAGTTTTCTATAAGGCATAGTGCATGCAAAATAGTTCATAAATAAAGTGCATTTGCACAGACCAAACCATTCTAATACAAAATTAAACTTAATCACTGGTCCTTCATGCTAATCTACATCTAGTAATGTCCGTATTCCATTGTAAAAGAAAACCATCACGCTGCACACAATTAGAATTAAAATTCAAGGGAGACACGCTGCATTGCATTGCCATTATACTGCATTAAAAAGCATTGTTGGGGAATGATTGTGAAATCACGTCCAGCTCATAGTGAACAATGCTGAAATTATGTGCTGTTGTATGCTATCTGAGATTGAAACATATTTAAATAATAACACTGACTAATAACATGCCGCATGTTCACTGAAGCATATAAGCACTGGAGTGCACGTATTCTTGAAGCACTCTCATTAACCACTTAGAGGCTCGTATATACATATATATCTATATATATATATGTCATTACCAATATACCAATTTTAATTACTGATTGATATTATTGCTTATTATACTTTAATGCTTTGGATAAAACCAAGTAAAGTTCATGATGATGATAATGTACATAATTCTTAAACTAAACATGACATTTAAATTTATTGTAATGCCCCCTTTATTATTTTAACATGTTGTATATTATTTCTCCTTTTTACAGACAAACAGTGTACAGTTTCTCTATCAGGACAGTAAATTGTCAGAAATCAATGATTGGATAGTTTTCTTGTTCATGATTTTAGTGTTTAATTAGTTTGTTTCTTTTCCACATCTGTTGCAACTTCAATGGACTTTTATCGCACCAAAAACAGGTTCAAATAAGTCAATGCCTTATTTATGTATTTTATTGGAATATTTATTGAATTATGTGACAGTTCTATTTCCATGGCGTCACGGCAATGTTATTTTTTTCAAGCATGTGTTCTTTTTTACTCATTGTTGTTTCTTAACTGGCTGCTGTGAGTAATCAAGCAGGAAAGTGAAGCATGACATTCGCCTATGTTTCTTTGATAAGATTACTTGGAAAATCAAAATTGATCACATTCTTTTCACTCTGTGCAGTCTACAACATCCACCCTTCTCCTAACTTTGAAGCAGCAGCTCAGTTCTAGAGAACCTATATGTGCTGCCACCTCAGCTCAACCCACCTGCCCTCATGCCAAAAATAATCTTTAATCCTTTGACCACCAGGGACCCTCAGGAGTAGCCAAAGAAACCCATCCTTCTGTGCACACTAGACTTTGCTTTTCAGTGTTTTTTTGCAAAACAACTGCATAAAAACATCCGTAACTCTTATCTCTTTTATATTTAGCTGAAGGGAAATAGCCAGATGTACTCAGCAATATGCACTGAATAGAGAAAATCTCATACATTTACGGTGACATGCATCAACAAAACGTTTTGCGATTCCATATTAGCAATTTTTAAGGAATGGCAAATAAGGAATCGCAAAACGGGATGCATCAATTTATTCACATAATTTTTGCGAATTGGTAAAAATCGCAATTTTTACCAAATCGCAAATATTATGCGAATTCTAATTTGCGATTTCGCAATTCCTATTGATTCCTATAGGCCAAAAGGCCCATAGGAATCAATGGGAAGGCATTGACATTTTGCGAATTGCAATTAGCGATTCGCAAAATGTTAATGCATTCCATGGGTGCAGGGGGGGGTCCAAAGGACCCCCTCCTGCACCCCTAAAATGTATTTTAAAGTGCATGTTTCACACACACATGTCCTAAGGACATGTGTGTCTGTAACATGACAGTGTGTAAAATGCTAATTTGAGCATTTTAATAATTTTTCGCAAATTACCACGAGGTTCATCCTCGTGGTAATTTGCAACCCCTAATTGCGAATTTGCAATTTTAAAAGGTTTCTTGCATTGCATTTAAGGAATCACAAAATGCGATTCCTTAAATGCAATCGCAATTTGAGATTTCGCAAATATTTGCGAATTCTTAAATTGCGAGGGCCTGCAACCTTCATGCATTCCAAAAGAGGATTTTGCAATCGCAAACGGCCGATTTTTGCGATTCGCACCGTTTGCGATCGCAAAATACTTTGATGCATATACCTGTTTGAGTATAGGTAGAATGGAGAAAATTTACATTCAGGATTTAGTTTGGGTTCTGTAACTTTGCTACTGACATTTGAAAGATGTATATGTTTAATAACTCTAACTTGCAAATTTAAATTATGTAGCAGCTACAGGAACATTTCTAAGCATAGTTTGTTATGTGGATCCAGTGTTCACAAGCATAACTTAAATGTTAATTTTGTTTCCAGCTCCCTATATATACAGCACACTGCGACGTAATATGAATAGTCTGCAACATTTTTGAAAAAATACACACACTGCTTGATTTGTAAAAGAATACGAGCCAACAGACAGAAAGGCTTATTTATGAGAGGCTTGTGCCACAGTAGCGTCACTTTTTTTGATGCTCCAGTGGGCAAGCCTCTCAATCACATTTAAGAGGCAACAAAAAGCCACTCTGCATGGCTATGCATGGCCTCATGGATATGGAGTAAGACAAAGCAGCATAAGTCTCTGGCTTGCCTCACTGTGCATCAAGGAGGCCATCAATGGGCATTCTGGTGGGTTTTCCCACTTACCACCCAAGGATTTCAAGTGTGCCCCAGATTTACTTAATCACATTAACCTGGGACAGCATCAAAACCTTACCCCAGGTGTAACTGGAAGAAATATTTTTAGTTTTCCTTGTTTCTTCCACTTTACATATGTGCTCCATTCTGCAGCATACATAGAAAGAGGGAAATTCTTGTTCGGATTGTTTTTGTGTAAGTGTGTGCCCTTTCCTGCACAAAACCAATCCTGCCTGCAATGGAGGCACCCTTGCACCATGGTCCAGGGGTGCCAATGTTGGCACTAGGCAGCAAATTGTGCACCCGTGTTCGGGGGGCAAAGGACAGGAATGCGCTATATGTCATAAATAAGGTGCATTCCTGCCCATTCACATTGGTGTAGAGCAACGCAACAAGACAACTTGCTGCACTGCCCTATGGCAATCCTCATAAATGAGGCCCAAAGATTTTTAGGTAACCCACTAATGCTGATTCTGAATGCTGGAGTTGTTGAATACCTAGACTTGCCAGTTTTTATTTCAATTCATGTCTCTTTTATACACCCGTATTCTCTTCCTGACACTACAATCACTCTTGTAGGTTTCTTTTATTCCCTGCTTTCTCCCTTTGCTGCTGATATTTTTCCTCACTTTTCCACCCTTTGTTGCTTTTTTCATTCTTGCTCTGGGTCAAAGTTTGATGATTAGAAATAAGTCACGGTCCCCCAATAAGGAGCATTGATGCGCGACAATCTGCAACCACCAGCCCAAAGTCAGAACTCAAACCACTCTATCTTCCAAATAAATAGACGTGATTGTGTGCTTTTAGTAAAGGTTTAGAGAAAGTTCATGGTCTCCCTTTCAGAAAGGAATGAATTATTATAAGTGTATATTCAGGGATTTGATGGATAGTGTATTGTTTAGCATTCGCTGTCATTCCAATAAATAGCAGTTGACACAATAATTGATGACCATCTGTATGCCACCAAACACTTGGAAACTCATTTTGACATGCACCGTAGTGTGAAAGCTTATGAATATGAGCATGTCAACAATCATGATGCACAGAAAAAGACGGTATGGCCTTTATTATACTGCTGGTAGCAGAGAACATAGCAGTCAGCTTAAACTTGAGCCAAAATGTCCTATCCCTAGCTTCAGGCAGAGAGATTGCAACATACTACTAACATTACCTTGAGAAAGTTATTAACATTAGAAATGTGTTGGATCTTAGCATAATGCTTTGTACAAATTATGTTTCTTTCATCTTCATAATCCAATAATTAAGTAAATTACTCTAGAGGAGGCACAATGTTTTTTTACAGAGAAAATGTATATGTCATTGGAGGTATTTCAAACATGATGTCCGATACAGTAAAGATACTCTGTGTTTCGGGGCCGGATGCCACTGAATTTAAGCTAGCCTGTGTGTTCAGAAGTGTTACCGCAAAACCAGCCAAAAGGATGCTTGTTTCAGGTCCAGGAATGACCTAGCCTGGCAGTTAGGGCTGAACTTGTCCCATGAGCAACAAGTACAAGACTGATTTGCATATAGCTGGGTCTGAACTTGGGAGGTGAAGTGAGCTAAAGAACGATGGTGGATTCAAACCAGAACTGTGACAAGGGTGAGTGTCTCAAAAGTTTCATTGCTCCGTTCATCATCTCCTTGTGATTGCTTTCTTCACCCTGCGTTGGAAAGGTATGCCCAGATGTGGCTCCCTTGCTCATTTTGCCATTGGTTTCTAGCTACCCTGGCTGATGAGGGGGGTTACCCCGAAACTGATCCTAGGATACTTATTTTCGGTCTATGAAAGACCTGACTTGTAAGTTCGTGCTGGAATGTTCCTATGAGGAACAGGTTCAAAATTGATTTGCATATGGCTGGGCCTGAACTGGGGTGGCAAAGTGTTATAAAGAACAATGGTGGATTCAATTCAGATCTGTAACTGGAGGTGAGTGTCCTAAAAGTTTCAGCGCTCCACCTATCATCTCCTTGTGTTTGCTTTGTTTGCCCTAATTTGGAAAGGTATGTCCAGGCATGGTCCCCTTTCTCACTTAGCCACTGGATTCAAGCTAGACAGGCTGATGAAGGGTGTTACCTCTAAACCGGTACCAGGATGCTTGTTTCATGTCCAGGGACGACTTGGCTTGGCAGTTCAGGCTGGACTGTTCCTATGAGGAACAGGGTCAAGACTGGTTTGCATATGGCTAGGTCTGAAATGGTTCAGAAAAGGGGGTGGTGATGAACAGAGTGTCTGAATTAAGCAGACCACTCTTACCCAGTCCAAAGATCAGGGCTTGATCCATCACCGTTATTTATCTCACTGCACCATCCCAGCTCAGAACCTGGCTATATGCAAATCAGTCTGTCCCTGGCCCAGTGCATCATGGGAACAGGGCAGACTAAACTACCAAGCCAATTCTTCACCAGAAAGGAGCCAAGCTACCGGGGACCGGTTTCTGGCATTTCAGCCTTCTTCGGCCCGGCTTGCTTGAATCCTGATGGTGCAGTGAGAAAGGGACTCATGTCTGAGTATACCCTGCCACACCTGTAGTGGCCAAAAATGATTCAGAAAAGGGGGTGGTGATGAACAGAGTGTCTGAATTAAGAAGACCACTCTTACCCAGTCCAAAGATCAGGGCTTGATCCATCACCGTTATTTATCTCACTGCACCATCCCAGCTCAGAACCTGGCTATATGCAAATCAGTCTGTCCCTGGCCCAGTGCATCATGGGAACAGGGCAGACTAAACTACCAAGCCAATTCTTTTCCAGAAAGGAGACAAGCTACCGGGGACCGGTTTCTGGCATTTCAGCCTTCTTCGGCCCGGCTTGCTTGAATCCTGATGGTGCAGTGGGAAAGGGACTCATATCTGAGTATACCCTGCCACACCAATAGTGGCCAAAAATGATTCAGAAAAGGGGGTGGTGATGAACAGAGTGTCTGAATTAAGCAGACCACTCTTACCCAGTCCAAAGATCAGGGCTTGATCCATCACTGTTATTTATCTCACTGCACCATCCCAGCTCAGAACCTGGCTATATGCAAATCAGTCTGTCCCTGGCCCAGTGCATCATGGGAACAGGGCAGACTAAACTACCAAGCCAATTCTTCACCAGAAAGGAAACAAGCTACCGGGGACCGGTTTCTGGCATTTCAGCCTTCTTCGGCCCGGCTTGCTTAAATCCTGATGGTGCAGTGAGAAAGGGACTCATGTCTGAGTATACCCTGCCACACCTATAGTGGCCAAAAATGATTCAGAAAAGGGGGTGGTGATGAACAGAGTGTCTGAATTAGGCAGACCACTCTTACCCAGTCCAAAGATCAGGGCTTGATCCATCACCGTTATTTATCTCACTGCACCATCCCAGCTCAGAACCTGGCTATATGCAAATCAGTCTGTCCCTGGCCCAGTGCATCATGGGAACAGGGCAGACTAAACTACCAAGCCAATTCTTCACCAGAAAGGAGCCAAGCTACCGGGGACCGGTTTCTGGCATTTCAGCCTTCTTCGGCCCGGCTTGCTTGAATCCTGATGGTGCAGTGAGAAAGGGACTCATGTCTGAGTATACCCTGCCACACCTATAGTGGCCAAAAATGATTCAGAAAAGGGGGTGGTGATGAACAGAGTGTCTGATTTAAGCAGACCACTCTTACCCAGTCCAAAGATCAGGGCTTGATCCATCACCGTTATTTATCTCTCTGCACCATCCCAGCTCAGAACCTGGCTATATGCAAATCAGTCTGTCCCTGGCCCAGTGCATCATGGGAACAGGGCAGACTAAACTACCAAGCCAATTCTTCACCAGAAAGGAGCCAAGCTACCGGGGACCGGTTTCTGGCATTTCAGCCTTCTTCGGCCCGGCTTGCTTGAATCCTGATGGTGCAGTGAGAAAGGGACTCATGTCTGAGTATACCCTGCCACACCTATAGTGGCCAAAAATGATTCAGAAAAGGGGGTGGTGATGAACAGAGTGTCTGAATTAAGCAGACCACTCTTACCCAGTCCAAAGATCAGGGATTGATCCATCACCGTTATTTATCTCCCTGCACCATCCCAGCTCAGAACCTGGCTATATGCAAATCAGTCTGTCCCTGGCCCAGTGCATCATGGGAACAGGGCAGACTAAACTACCAAGCCAATTCTTCACCAGAAAGGAGACAAGCTACCAGGGACCGGTTTCTGGCATTTCAGCCTTCTTTGGCCCGGCTTGCTTGAATCCTGATGGTGCAGTGAGAAAGGGACTCATGTCTGAGTATACCCTGCCACACCTATAGTGGCCAAAAATGATTCAGAAAAGGGGGTGGTGATGAACAGAGTGTCTGAATCATTTTTGTCCACCATAAGCGTGGAAGGGTATACTCAGATGTGAGTCCCTAGCTCATTGCACCATCAGGATTCAAGCAAGCCGGGCCGAAGACGGCTGAAATGCCAGAAACCGGCCCCCGGTAGCTTGTTTCCTTCCCAATATAAGAATTGGCTTGGTAGTTTGGTATGCCCTGTTCCCATGATGCACTGGGCCAGGGTCAGACTAATTTGCATATAGCCAAGTTCTGAGCTGGGATGGTGCAGTGAGCTAAAAAACGGTGATGGATAAAGCCCTGATCTTTGGACTGGGTAAGAGTGGTCTGCTTAATTCAGACACTCTGTTCATCACCACCCCCTTTTCTGAATCATTTTTGTCCACCATAAGCGTGGAAGGGTATACTCAGATGTGAGTCCCTAGCTCATTGCACCATCAGGATTCAAGCAAGCTGGGCCGAAGACGGCTGAAATGCCAGAAACCGGTCCCCGGTAGCTTGTTTCCTTCCCAGTATAAGAATTGGCTTGGTAGTTTGGTCTGCCCTGTTCCCATGATGCACTGGGCCAGGGTCAGACTAATTTGCATATAGCCAAGTTCTGGGCTGGGATGGTGCATTGAGCTAAAAAACAGTGATGGATAAAGCCCTGATCTTTGGACTGGGTAAGAGTGGTCTGCTTAATTCAGACACTCTGTTCATCACCACTCCCTTTTCTGAATCGTTTTTGTCCACCATAAGCGTGGAAGGGTATACTCAGATGTGAGTCCCTAGCTCATTGCACCATCAGGATTCAAGCAAGCCGGGCCGAAGACGGCTGAAATACCAGAAACCGGTCCCCGGTAGCTTGTTTCCTTCCCAGTATAAGAATTGGCTTGGTAGTTTGGTCTGCCCTGTTCCCATGATGCACTGGGCCAAGGTCAGACTAATTTGCATATAGCCAAGTTCTGAGCTGGGATGGTGCAGTGAGCTAAAAAACGGTGATGGATAAAGCCCTGATCTTTGGACTGGGTAAGAGTGGTCTGCTTAATTCAGACACTCTGTTCATCACCACCCCCTTTTCTGAATCATTTTTGTCCACCATAAGCGTGGAAGGGTATACTCAGATGTGAGTCCCTAGCTCATTGCACCATCAGGATTCAAGCAAGCCGGGCTGAAGATGGCTGAAATGCCAGAAACCGGTCCCCGGTAGCTTGTTTCCTTCCCAGTATAAGAATTGGCTTGGTAGTTTGGTCTGCCCTGTTCCCATGATGCACTGGGCCAGGGTCAGACTAATTTGCATATAGCCAAGTTCTGAGCTGGGATGGTGCAGTGAGCTAAAAAACGGTGATGGATAAAGCCCTGATCTTTGGACTGGGTAAGAGTGGTCTGCTTAATTCAGACACTCTGTTCATCACCACCCCCTTTTCTGAATCATAGGTCTGAAATGGGGCGGCGATGTGAGCTAAAGAATGATGATGGACTAAACTCAGATCTGTGTCTGGGGGTGATTGTCTGAAAGGTTTTATTGCTTCAGGCCATCATCACCTTGTGGTTGCTTTGTTTGCTCTAAATTAGCAGGGGTTGCCCGGACGTGGGTCCCTTGCTCACTTTGCCAATGGATTCAATCTAGTCTGGTTGATGAGGGGTTTTACTCCAAAACAGGATGCTTGTTTCTGTTCCAGAAAATACCTTGCCTGGGAGTTTGGGCTGGACTGTTCCCATGGTCAAGACTGACTTGCATATGGCTGGGTCTAAACTGAAGTGGCAAAGTGAGCTAAAGTATGATGATGTAGCGAGGTCCAGACCTAAGGACCTTTGGTGTTATCTCACTGATTTTCTAGTTGCAAGACAGACTGGTGAGGAGGATTAAGGGGTCCCTGAGCTACAGCTTGGGTGATATGTCTTTAACGATTGCCTTCGTTCACTTGAGCGCTGGTGCCGGCGCGTGCCGTGGATGCTTGAATTGCACTAATCCTTTCTTTTTTCCTTCAGGGGTTATGGTCTCCAGTTAAATGTTGTGCCCAGGTCCGCTGGTTGCGGCCTATGGTTCCCATAAAAACACAAATACCGTTACAAGACCCAACTGTATGTTTTACACTGCCGTTCCGACTGCTTGTATCTATGTGCAATGCGCTTTTATTTTGGATTCCACCTTCGCAGCCGGCCTCACGGTTGTAGGCTACCAGCTGTGTAATGTTATGACTTTGCTACAATAAAGGTCTTGGAAAAAAAAAAAAAGTATGATGATGTATTTAAACTAGATCTTTGACTGGGGGTGAGTGTCTCACAGGTTTCAGCGCTCAATCCATCATCTACTTGTGTTTGATTTGCTCACCCTAAGTTGGCAGGGAATGCCAAGACGTGGGTCCCTTGCTCACTTTGCCACCGGATTAAAGCTAGCCTGGCTGACGAGGAATGTTGCCCCGAAACACATTCCAGGATGCTTTTTTCAGGTCCAGTAAATACCTGGTTTGGCACTTCAGGATCGACTGTTCCTTTGTGGAACAGGGTCACGACTGATTTGCATGTGACGGGGTCTGAACTGGGGTGAGCTAAAGAATGATGATGGATTCAACCCAGATCTGGGATTGGGGGTGAATGTCTGAAACATTTCATCTGCTTATGTTTGCTTTGAGGCTGGTTGCTACCAAACCATAAAGACATGAGGAGCAAATCCTATTACCCCCAGGCCCGTTCAAGCCTCATCTCATCCTGTTGGTCAGGGCAGGAGAAAACTGGTACTCAGACGCTACAAGATGCCAATGAACAAGAGGCAAAGGATCACCAAACTGAACCAACCCACCCCCGGCTAAAATCACGACCACTGACACAGAGCTGCTGGTGGAGAGAATAAAGCCCTGGAAGAGGAGGGATGGGCAACATCAGTGGACCAAGACCCTGCTACCCAGCCACAGGTCCATGCACTGGTAATATGAGCAGTAACGTGGACAGGAAAACCAAAGGTCCATGTCCATATTCTCAAGACTAAGCACCAGGCAAAAAATGGGTCATGCAGAATGAGCACACTTTAGAAAACAAAGAAGAAGGAAAACCACTATGTGTTTTTTACCTCCAGTGCTGGCAGACCTCCAAATGCACCTTCTGCCACTACAACGTCACCAGTAGCCAACCCAGGTACGCACCAAATGCCATAGCAACAGGGCAGCAGCCATCCGGCTACACCAGCAGCCAGGCATTTCAGGGGCACCTCCATCACAACCCCTCTGCCACAAACCTGCCACTGCAATGCATCTTCCATCTAGCTCAGCCACCAGGAAGACATGCCCCTCAACCTGTAACCCAATGGGATGGATGGTGCATCAGCTGCATAGGGCCAGCAAGCATTAACCACCTCTCCAGGCAAGCCCAGCTACCCGGGAAACACACAGAAAACCCCATCTAGACAGCCCAGCAGCCAGACGGGGACTCCACAGAAGACTGCCACACCTGACCAGCAGGAGCAGCATCCGGCACAATCGTCCTATTATGTTGGCAGACAGAAAAAAGAAAAGGATTCTGGGTATGTATGGGTTAAGTACTTCCAGTGGTAGTCGTGGGGTAGGGGTCCCAGCATTCCTCTGTTCTTTTTTCAGTCTGGGAGATGGTTATCTCCATATGTCATGAGTGGAACAAGGACAACAGGACAAGGAGTAATGAAGGTTACCGATGAACAATAGGGCAATCACGGCAGCACTAAAGAATACAATTATAAGTGTTTTCAAATTTTTAGATTATAAATACTTACAACCAATTACGTCAATTAGGGATTTCCTGGACACTTCTAGCCAGGCCCGGCACTTGTAGTACAAATATCAGAACCTTCCTGGATGAAATTAGGGGTGATAAGTCATGCTTCACAAATCTGGAATTATTATTAATAATATTTTTTTTATTATTATTACCATGTAGCAGAGGCAAAAGCATCTAAAATTGGTCACAGGGCAAGATAGCGTCTGGTTAGTGTGCTGCACTAGCTGCCTATCTGACTCCGGCTATTTGGAATGGAGAAGAACAGAAAAGAAACACTGGTTGCCTTTTAGAATGAGATGCTGGACCTCATTTATTTTTTAAAAGTAGCCGGACTACAGTACCTGAGTAACAGATTGGCTGCAGTTACTTTGTGGACGGGGAGGCCGCTTGGCAGCTCGCACGAGCGAGGGGTTGGCAGCTTGCTCAGTTCAAGGTGCTTGAAGATGCCACTGAAAGGGTGTCAGCGAAGTAGAGGGCTGAGTCTGCGGTGTCGGCCCCGGCGTGGACTGTGATTCACAGTGTGAAACCAGTACCCGGACGGAAGATAGGCGGAAGTTGCTGCACCAGTCGCTGGGAAACCTGATGACAGTGCTGATGATCCGAAGTGGGGGAGCCAAAGGAAATCAAGAGTGTGCAGTCTAATGCTAAAGCGCCAAAGGAGAGACAGTCCCCTATAACTGAGATCTTTACGGTGAAGGATCTGGGACAGTCTGCAAATAAGTCTGGCAGATCCACTACCCTTACATCTGCTCCTGAGGCGCACTCTCTGCAGCTTGGTAGCTCCGCCCTGGGAACTGTTAGCTCTGATACACCATGAGCTTCACATCCACAAAGGGTGATTAACATTGTCAGATATACAATAAAGATTATGTGGTGAAAACGGGTACCTCACAAGGAGGTGTGCCACTAGGCACGGGCCTGGCAGATACTCCCACTGTTGAAATGATCTACTCAACATTGAAACAGAAACAAGTTGAAGCCTGAACTGAGCACAAAAGAGCTCACTTGTCTACAAAGAAATTACAGGGAGTAGTACACAAAGTTAACAAAATCTGCTCCGAAATGGTGGAACAGATCTTGACTGTCTAGGAACGGGCAGATGAAGCTGCCATCGGCATTGTGACAGTGGCGAAATGGCGGAATACTCGGGAGTCTCAGCTGGCAGGTATGATGTGGAAGTTTAGGTACTTTATAATACGCCAACGAAGAAATAATTTACTGTTCCTCGGCCTGGCAGAGAATGTGGAGGGAACAGATATAAGGACTTTTATGTTGAGGTTGTTGAAGGGGTCATTTCCTGACCAAACCCATTTAGACTAGGAAGCAGAGGTAAAACAGGTCCACCGATTTCTCTTAATGCTTTAGAACAGTCAGCAATCCCAACAAAGGGAGAAGCCTAGAGTAATTCAGGTCTATTTTGGCAATTTTCTTTTACGACAAGCTATTTTTGATAAAGGAAAGCTAGAGGCAAAGCGGTAATATGAAGGTCATACAATCTTTGTTTGACCCAACTTCTGCCATGTGACAGTTGAGAGAAGGTGGATCCTATGGGAACTATTTGCGCCTTTTCAGCGAATAGGTTGTGAAGTGTTCTTGGTCAATCCAGCCCGCCTCAAGATTATATTCAAGGAAAAGACACAAACATTTTTGTCGGAGATCAAACCCTAAGAGTTCTTAAAAGAGATCTCGGATGAGGCAGGGCTGGGTTGATGGTTATGGATATTTCATTCCCTTGCCTGCAACGGCTGACTAAATCACCCTGGTAAGCCTGTCATTAAATTCACGCACTCCAATTGCACAACCCACCCCTCGCAACTATGGAAATCACTCAATCAACCACCCGCACTCGCCGCATTATTATCCTATATGCACATGTTTTCAGCTGTCCATACCATTCTCGGCTTCACTCGATCAGCCCGTACCACTGCGCCTACCACAATATCGTCACAATTGAGGTATCACTTCTTCGCTCTGCCCGGATCACTGCACATACCACTGCGCCGACCACAATATTGGCACAATTAAGGAATCACATTTTTACTTTGCCCGGATTATTGCGTACTACTGAGCCATAATATCGGCACAATTAAGGATTCTCTTCCTTGCTCTGCCCGGATTATAGAGCCATCCACTATACCGACACAAATGAGAAATTTCCACTTGGTCCTGATCATGCTGAATTAAATAAATAGCGACCTCCACCCCCTTAATCATGTTCTAACGATCCACGTGTAAATAATGTAAATAGGCTCACTATTCACCCTAAGTCACCTGATTAAGTATGTAAATAACTTTATGATTATGTTTCTAAAATATATGTATGTGCATCTCTCACTTAGGCAATTAGAGGCTTAATAATGTTAAGGCATCAATTGAATGTTCTGATGATGGTCCCCATGATTAAGTAGGGGGACCGAAACGTCGTCGACTTGTCTAGCACCCTATACAAAACTTGATTTATATGTGATGTAATGGTGCTTTCTTGAATACTTCTGTACAATTGAATTGTAAACAGAAAACGTTACTTTAGCCTTAAAAAGCCCTTCTATGTTCTTAATCTACATTTTGTATTTGATCTGATAGTGTTTGGGCACAGGCTTGTGCACCACACTGGTGAATTGTTGAAGTTATTCTTTCTGTATGAATCATTTGTTCATTGAGTAAATTTGAAGACCTCTGTCCGGCTGGATATGTCGCTCCTAATATAGATCTGATTCTGTCTATATTTATTGTCTCATATATACTTACATGCATGGGACCGCTGTTGTTCTAAAAAAAATGCTTAATTTGCAAACAAATGAAAAACTCATACTTTTTCTTACAAGGCCGTCACTCATGTTGCCGAATGTAGGGGTTCATGAAAACCAAAGCTTATACATTTTGATTCCACGTCATGCTTCTTTCTTCAATCAACCTACACTTCCTGTCATCTTATCTCAATCTTGTAGGTTATTTTTAATTCCTGCTATCTCCATCTGTCACTATTCCATTATCTTCCGCTGTCTTCTTTTTGCTCCCTTTCTGTAATTCTGTCTAGTAGTACCTCTGGACCAAAATATGGTGGAACAGGAAGAAAAATAACTCTCAGACCCCAAAACCTAATTCCCTCCACTACCAACCACCTTGCCAGGTAGATCGCCCCCCCCGCTGCAGCTCTCCAGCGCTTTTGCCAGCATCCTTTTGTTCTGCCCTCCTGGGTGCTGTTTTTCCCTTGCCCCCCCTGCCCACTGCTCAATTTCCCGCTGCTGCTGCCCCTGCGGCCTGCCCCGTGCCCATCACCGTCCCCTGCCTCCCACCTCCTGCCTCCCAGCTGCTCCTCCCTCCCAGCTTCCCTTCATAAGCTGCGCGGAGAGGAGAGCGAACCTTGACCTCCCCAGGTAGGTTGCTCCCCCCGCTGCAGCTCCTCCAGCACTTGTGCCAGCATCCTTCTGTTCCCACCTGGGTTTGTTTTTTCCCTTGCCCACCTTCCCCTTGCTCAATTTCCTGCCACTACTGCCCCCGACCTCATTCGTCTTCCCCTGCCTCCCGCCTCCCAGCTCCTCCTCCCTCCCAACTACCCTTGAAATGGCACCAGCTGCGCGCGGCTGCGACGCTGGCGCGCCAAAGGCGCCCCTAATGCAAGTTTGTCTGCGCCTGTCGGCGCCTGGACCACGCCCAGTGCCAGAACCCATGGACCCAGCAAATGCCACAACACCAAATTCGACTACGACGCAAGCACCACCTCCTCTGCATACTCCTAAACACCCGTTCTGCACGCAAACACGTCGTCGAGCTCTGGGATCTGCTCGACACCTCCGCCCCAGATGTGGCCTTCCTGACCGAAACCTGGTGGAATGACTCCTCGGTGCCCGACATTGCCATAGCCATCGCGGACGGCTACAAGATCACCCGCAGAGATCGCGTCACCAGAACTGCAGGAGGAATTGCCATCATCCACAAGTCCACCCTCAAGGTCGCCACCCACGCAGACGACACCCTCCACACTGCCGAACAACTGCACTTCCAGATCCACACCGACCCCAACACCACCCTCAGAGGAAAACTCATCTACAGACCCCCCGGACCCCGGTTCAGTTCAGCGACTCCATCGCCGACCTCGCCAGCACCCACGCACTCGCTTCCACGGACTGCATCCTCCTCGGGGACCTGAACTTCCATCTCGAGAAAAACGATGACGCCAACTCCACCACCCTGATCGCCAACCTCGCCAACCTCGGCCTCAAACAACTCGTCACCGTACCCACCCACGCCGCCGGCCACACGCTGGACCCCGTCTTCTCCACAGGAACCCACGTCACCTTTGACCACACCACCGAACACCACTGGACCAACCACCGCTGCATTCATTTCACCTTCAAGAAACCAACCACGCACCACCGCAACCAGCAGCTGCCTCGCCACTCCTGGAGCAAAGTCACCGAAGACCGGCTGATCACCACCCTCGCCCAGAACCCACCCACTAATCCCACTAACCCAGACGTCGCAGCCCGCAACCTCAGACAGTGGATCGATTACTGCGCCAACACCCTCGCCCCGCTCAAGAAACCCTCCTACAACCACGCCAGCAAGAGAGCCACCTGGTTCACCAGCGAGCTCCAGACTTCCAAATGTGTAGGCCGGACATTGGAGAAAATATGGCTCCACGAACGCAAATCGGACAGCCACGCAGTCCACCCGCACACATCACCTCCTCATCAGATTAGCCAAGAAATCCTCCTTCAAAGATCACTTGGGCAACAATGCACACAACAGCAAAGAGCTATTCTGCATCATAAAGGAACTCTCCAACCCCAGCGCTAATGACATTGTGCCCTCAAATGAACTGTGCGACTCACTAGCCATCTTCTTCCACCGCAAGATCGCTGACATCCACAACAGCTTCAACACCACAACCGCCCCGACTACGCCAGACTCCACCTCCCCTGCGAACACCACCAGCACCATCGGCCTGACCTCTTGGTCCATTGTCAACGATGACGAGACACGCAAGGTCATGAACTCCATCTACCCAGGATCTCCGTCAGACCCGTGCCCACACCATGTATTCAACAAAGCAGACGCAGCCATCGCACCGCTACTACGGAAGATCATCAACATCTCCTTCTAAACAGCGACATTCCCACAAAGCTGGAAGAACGCCTAAATCAACTTCCTCCTCAAGAAGCCCAAGGCGGACCCCAAGGAGCTCAAGAACTTCAGGCCCATCTTCCTGCTCCCATTCCTGGCAAAGGTCATCGAATAAATCCTCAACAGGCAACTGGTCCGCCACCTGGAAGACTACAACATCTTGGACCCGTCCCAGTCCGGATTCAGATGAAACTACAGCACCGAGACAGCCCTCATCGCCGCCACAGATGGCATCTGACACCAACTAGACAATGGCGAAACATCAGCCCTCATCCTCCTGGACCTATTGGCTGCCTTCAACATGGTCTGCCATCGCACTCTAAAGACACGCCTCCTAGAAGCCAGAAGCCAAGAGAAGACCCTCAACTGGACCACGTCTTTCCTCTCCGGCAGAACCCAGAGTGTCCGCCTTCCACCCTTCCGATCCAAAGCCACCGACATCATCTGCGGTGTACCCCAAGGCTTATCCCTCAGCACTACGCTGTTCAACATCTACATGGCCCCCCTCGCACAAGTGGTCCGCTAGCACGACCTCAACATCATCTCCTATACCGAGGACACCCTGCTCATCCTCTCCCTCACCAAGGACCCTCATACCGCAAAAATAAACCTCCACGAGGGAATGAAGCCCGTCACCGACTGGTTGAGGAGCAGCCTTCTGAAGCTGAACTCGGACAAGACGGAGGTACTTACCCACCCCCTCAGCCTGGGACGACTTCTGGTGGCCGACCACACTGGGAACAGCACCAACACCCACCCACCATGCACGCAACCTAGGATTCATCCTCGACTACACCCTCTCCATGGCTAAGAAGGTCAGCGCCTTCTCTTCCTCCTGCTACAACACCCTCCGCATGCTCTGCAGGATCTACAAGTGGATCCCGACTGAAACAAGAAGAACGGTGACACAGGCCCTCGTCAGCAGCAGACTGGCCTATGGCAACGCACTCTATGCAGGAATCCCCGCCAAACACCTATGACGACTACAACGCATCCAAAACGCCTCCGCCCGACTGATCGTCAACGTCCCCCACCGCAGCCACATCACTCCCAACCTGAGAGACCTACGCTGGTTCCCCGTCAACAAGAGGATCACCTTCAAGCTCCTCACCCATGCACAGAAAGCACTCCACAATGCCGGACCAGCCTACCTAACAGCAGACTCAGCTTCCAAACCCCCACCCGCCAGCTCCACTCCGCCAGCCTCACCCTCGCCACTGTCCCCCGCATCCATCGAACGACCTCCGGCGGGAGATCCTTCTCCTACCTCGCCACCAAGACCTGGAACACACTCCCTACCCACATAGGCAGACCCAAGACCTACTCGCCTTCAGAAGACTCCTCAAGACCTGGCTTTTTGAGCAGTAGCAGCATCCCTCCCCTTAGTTCCTTGAGACCCTCACGGGTAAATAGCGCACTCTACAAGTACTCTGATTGATTGATTGATTGATGCACTGTATACGGGACAAAGATGAGTCACAAGAGGAGGAAGGCCTCCTCCACTGGTATCCTGCCCAGCCCCGCAGCCACTGTCAGCAGCTGCCTGCCTGCTGCTGCACAGAGATGAGCTGCATTAGCCCAAGTAAAGGACGGCTGTTGGCTGGCCGAGGGTGAAGTAAAACTAATGGAGGCAGACACAAGCACGCACCCCATGCAATTTGGGCAAGCCCGCCTCAGGCTGTGAGCCAGCACACACTTGGTCATAGCTCGCCAGAAGCCTCAAGCCTACAGCCATTCCCAGGGGAAAATGTCATGACCGGCACTGGATACTACAAGCAGCTGATCATGCGCTGCCATGCAGGGCCCAGTTCTCACTTACTTGGGGCTGCGAGTCATGGGTGTTTACTTACCGCAGCACCGTGCCGGGCCGACTGCCTCCTGAGAGAGTCCAGTCCTGCAAGGTCACTGCCTCGGCAATTAGAAGGAGGGGTCGCTAAAGGTCATCATTTCAATTTTACTGCAGCTACGTCTATTCCACAAAAAACATACATACTCCCACGTTGCGATAATGTCACAAAAAGTCAAGTCTACATATTTATAGAGAAATAGATTTAGTTTAGAAACAAACTATCCCGCGCAACATACCTACAGACCCAAATATAGCTAAATAAAAATGCCTTTTATGTCCTCCTTTGTTCCAGCTAGTCCCGCGCTACTTAGTGGTTTGTTGGCAGTAACCTCTGTTATAATAATGAAGGGGAACAGTATTTAGCATGTTTATATTATTCAGACAAGACTAAAATCCCGATGCTGCTTTCCTAGCCAAGCCATCTTCTCTGTTAGCTGACCGACATTGCTGTGCATAACGTTTTGTGCTTGCCTGGAGCCTGCTCGCTGTGAGTGTCAGCAGCAGCGGGAATGCATTACAAATGCAACAGGAGGAAGGTTCTTTGGCTCCCTCATCATATTTCCCTCAGTGAGGGGCAATAGGTGCAGCCAGGTTGGATGCTTACTTAAAACGGCAACCTAGGGAGAAGAAAATTATGGACTATGGAACTGCCATGGAAATACCGTAACCAGCTTAACTGGCCGAACCGGCATGGGGCAGAGAGCCGGGCATTATCGAGCAAGTAAAGTCTGCTGCCGCCTGGGCTGGGCCCAAGGCATACAGGTGCAGAGGCGCTGGCGGGCGCTAGCATCAGGCAGGGTGGCTTTGGCTGCCCGGTTAGTGGCAAAATGCGTGACAATGCAGTTCAGTGCAGTGATGCGGGAACACCACACTGAAATGTGTTAGCGTCACGCCTGATGTGTGACACTTGGCAGGTCTGGGCGAATGGGACATCACAAAATGATGTTATACAAGTGGCTCTTACACTGGGCTCTATCTCAGGGTATGTGGCAGTTGATTCATCACTGTTATACTGGCTTTATGTAGAACTAACCAGGTGGCTGTTTCCATTGGTGATCTGTAGAAATCTTAATATAAACATCAAGAGGGCGGCCTTAAAAGCAGGTGTTAAAATTTACTAGGGGTGTAATTCCAAAGTATTTTGGTCTTTGACTAAGCTTATGATGACCCAAGAGTTATAAAATGTGTCCGCTGAGATGAACCTAATGAATCCTAGTTATACTTTTTACTCGCTGCCCCATTGGACACTGGGTCACCTAGACTAATTTTTGATATACAGTGGGGTATTACAAGCCTCTCGAATATATAAATACCCATACACATACAATCCCTTCTACATCCTATTGGGGGTTGGTCTTCTGAGAGGGCTCTGTTACTGGATGAGGATTACCTAAATCACATGAAGAAGAGGATCCTAATTTCAATGTCCAAAAACATAGGAAGTGCCCCTACAGATATAACTTGGGATGCTTTTAAAGCAGGGATTTGGGGTAAGCCTAAAAATGTATCTGTATCTGGTCTAACAGAAAAGGGAGTAGCAGCATTTGTAGGAACTTTATTTAGTTTTTTTGGTGGCAGAGGTAGGGTTGGTAGAGGCTGCATCAAGGGAACTAGGGAGTGAAGAGGCCAAGCTGAACGTTGCAATCACCAAAGCTGCTATAGTCGATATATCGGTAATGAAAGCAGCGGACAAAAACACAGTTATGAAGAACAAAGTATACGAATATAACAAAAGAATGGGATACTTATTAGCATTTTGCATGAGACAGCAGATGGCCTGCCGTGAGATTAACGAAATCCGGGACCCTGGTCTTGGAATTTTTTCAGTTCTAGACACAATACTGGCAGCCTTTTATAAGTTTTATCAGCGCCTATATGCTAAGGAGGAGGTAGAAGATGGAGAGATGTGGGGATATCCAGATTTAGATAACTGGGACGTTTTAAGTGAAGAGGATTGCAAGTTTTTAATGCAACCCATTTAATTAGAGGAAGTCACATCTGCCATATCCAACAGTAAAGTTCTATAAAACATCTGCTTGGAGTTTCCAAAAAAGGGTTAATCTGTGCTGGAATTAGGGTCTAATTAACCAATTACTTTAATCAATTGTGATACTAAAATCAATACCAAGATACTAGCCACATGCTTTAACTGGTATAATAAGAAGAGTACAGCACAGAATTCATCCCAGGATTGGGTACAACTGTTCATTTCTACAGGGTCATTACCTTAACTGACGCTACTCAAATATCAGAAGACCCTATAGCTTTAATACTCTTGGATGTTGAGAAAGCATTCAATAGGGTCTCCTGGCCATATCTGTGTGTAATAATGGACAAAAAAGGATTGGGGCCTGGATATATCAATTTGAATAAAACAATATATCTTAATTCATTTGCCACGATTTCTTTAATGAGCGTAGAATCCGGGATGGTGGTGATTCAACAGGGCACAAAGCAAGGCTGCCCTTCTTCCCCCCTTTTGTTTTCCCATTAATTCAGAACAATAAGGGTAATTCTGCAATCTCACTGATGTGTATGAAGGGGTGAAAAACTAAGATCCTGGCGTATGTCAATGCCCTGGCATTTGTTACCCCAGACCCTATAAGGGCAGTTAGGGAAATCGAACTAGAGATCAATTTGGTCGGCTCTTTTGGTACCGACTTAATCTAGTTTAAACTCACATTGTCATCAATGGCAATGTACAGTGTGATAACTGGCCGGTAGTGTATCTGACGATAATGCTATGTTAGACACAAATAAAATTGTGGTAATAAATCTGGACCCTCTGATTAATCAAACTAAACTGGAGTTTAGAAGATGGAATAATCTCAAATTCACTCTGATTGGGAGAAGCAACTTAGTAAATTTGATATTTTTACCCAAAGTTCTTTCTTTTCTTTAGGTCTATACCCCTTTGAGGTGGATAATTATTGGTTTAAGGTTTAAGGTTTTGGATGGGATGATTTGGAGATTTTTATGGGCCTATGCCAGGCCTCAGATGGCATTGAAGTTCTTCACCCTCCCAAGAGAAAGGTTCTGAATTCTCAACTGTATTATTGGACATCAGTGCTGCAACAGATGGCTATCTTGCTTTATGGCCTGAGCAAGGAGTATGCCTTAAGTAATGAAATTCCTACATGCTATGAGCTTTTGATAGGGGAATTAGCCAGGGGATACCTGCTGCGTCAAGCAGATTTTGGATATTTCAAAAGAGCGAGGTTCAAAACACTTCTGTGTGTATATCAAAGCTGGTCTGCTGTATGAAAGAAAATGGGGATTGGCCACTTTAGCTTTTATACACCTCTTCAAGAAAAACCCCTTTTTGCTGATGTATTCCAGGATGTCCCTGTTAGATGGTGGAAAGAGCAGGAACCGTTCATTCTTGAGGATTTTTGTGATGATAAATATATATTCACTTTTAATGTTAATAAAAATGATTTGAATTTAGGGCACAATGAATGTTTTAAATATTTGCAGATAACTGACCTTATAGTGAAAAATGGATGTGGACCTGGTGGGTTGTCTAATGTGGATAGGTTACTTGTATTGATTCAGAAAATGTAATCAATTGGAATTTTATATAACATGCTGAATAACAGGATGGGGATGACATGGGTAAGAAAATGTGTTGCTGGCAGGCAGAACTGCAAATGGTCAATGGGGAAAGTGTTGCCTCACTAGATTTACCAACCCTCAATTTTTATGTCTACCAATCAGCAAGCCCAACATTACATGTTGCTACTCTGTGCTAAATTGCCGATTTTAACTCTGCTCCTGACCACGAGGTTTAATAAGGTGTCTCCTGTTACCTTTCATGGACCCCGCTTCGCGGGCGCCGTACACAGAACTGTGGGGCAGGGCATCTGGACACTGAGGGACTGCGAGGCCCAGCAGGCATAGCCCCACACACCTTCTCCCTCTTCCCTCACTGGAGACACCCCCTCCTGGCTCTACATCAGCGCACTACTGACCGCGCTCTATGGGTGCTGCTACTCTGTGCTAAATTGCCGATTTTAACTCTGCTCCTGACTACGAGGATTCAGAAGGTGTCTCCTCTTACCTTTCACGGCCCCCGCTTCGCGGGCGCCCTTCACGGAACTGTGGGGCAGGGCATCTGGACACTGAGGGACTGCGAGGCCCAGCAGGCATAGCGCCACACACCTGCTCCCTCTTCCCTCACTGGACACGCCTCCTCCTGGGAGGACCATATAATCTAAACAAACTCCCTCCACACAGGACGCACGCGGGCGGTCACCAGGCTAAGCCCGGGCAAAGGGCGGGCCGTTTGAGGCCGTTCGAGGGCGCCAGAGACCGGACCGGCCAATCTCTCTAACTCGCACCTCCTGTAATCCACATCGAAACGTATGTACTGTCAAATCATTGACTCTGCACCTGCGACCTTTGAAATATTCTGTCTCATTGATCTTATCTTTATGTTAGAACTTATTTTCCTATATTTGTCTAACAGGAATAATGGTTTTAACTAGAGGAAACAAAACCAAGGTATCGGGGGTGTGTGGTTAAGCTGTTAGGCCCCATGGACGACTTTATTACCAAGGCAAACTCATTTATTGAACATAGTATTTCTTTGATGTAAGATAGGGTGTCCTTAGATTTAGCGTTTGCTAAGAGATCCTCCATGGGTAACTTAGCAGACGCAAGAACCCCCGCACCAGATAATAACTCTGGGCAAAGGACCCTTTTTGAGGGCAGGCGTAGCCTGCCAAACAATGTGGACCTGTCGGCTTCCCAGCTTTCTGATTCCCAGATAAGCTCTGATTTAGAAAGAACACCAGAGCTGCCACCCCAAATACATCCCAAATTACACCAGATGAAAGAAGGCAAGCAAGAGGGAGGAGGGAGGGCGCAATAAGGAAACGAAAGAATGATCGGAAAAATCCCATCTTCAATGAGATCGGTGACATGCCCAGTATGATAGAGAATCCACCCCCTAGAGTAGAACAGCTAGTAGTTTCTGTGATTATCCACCAGTCCGCACATGACACTCCTGCCCCCATTAGTCTGGAATCCCCTATTCTTTTATCCTGTAGCAAGGAAATAACCAATAGCAATAACTCCCAGCTGCTAAATAAGATCGCAAACTTATTAAAACATTTTCTTGAACCAGTAGAAGCAAGATTAGCGCAGAAAGAGATTCAGCCATCCAAGATCACAAACCTCACCCAATCCAAACAAGTGTCGGGGGCCCAAAAAACGGGGGGAAATAAACAGAACAAACATACCCTCCTAAAGCCTGCAGCTACACAAAAGAATGTATCTATATCCTCTGATGCAACATCTAAATTAACACACCCCGAAACACTAAATAATAACAGCACAGTGAATCCTTCTACTAATGTTGCCACAACTTTACCACAGGGAAAAGCCCTGTCAATAATAACACCTGCGCCCAAGACATCGGCACCAAAAAAAGTGGTACCTAAAACTCCGGCGTCGAAAACTCCAGCTCCTAAAACCCCGGCCTTGAAAACTTCGGCCCCAGTATCCAACAGAGATGGCCCTAGGGGACCCCCTGAAGTTAGATTTCCTGTCGATATGCCACCGGAAGGATGTCCTTTTGTAGTGGTAATGACAGGTGTGCCCGAGCTAGTGGATCACAACGCAGAACCAATCTGGTCTTTGAAAAATAAGGCTCAACACTGGCTAAATATCAATCGCCCCATTCCACCAACTTGGCAATGTAGGATTTTGACAGTACGTAGGACCCCTTGGGTGGGAAATGGCAAAAAAACAATTCAGAGAGATTGCATTGTGATTACATTCGAAGACCCCCGAGTAGTAGATTATATTTGCTCTTGATAGCACTTGAGTGTAAATGGAGGTATAGGCACCAAACCACTTTCCTTTTTCTATCCCTCAAGACATCTCAACGGTCCTTTTTACGATCATGACACCCCCTGGGCTGTAGCAGCCCCCCGTCACTTCGAATATGCCAATACAAGGCAACTAGGGGGCCCTCATCATCATGAGCATGATAGTTCCTGGCACACAGTGGGGTCACGCTATCAGGAAGGATGATGGGACGACTGGGGTCTGCACACGCAGAGGACGGCTCACAGAGAGTCGCCTCGCTGGGATCCCTGGTTCAGCATCCCGACGAGGAACAGATTTAGCGGCCTCAAAATGGTCGACTGACCATTAACGGAGATCGAATCTACTAACTCTAAACTACCCCAGTTAATGCCTAAAACAAAAACAATTTGTTCGGCAAACGAAGCTGCAGCAGTTAATCTAGAGCCACAGCCCATACCTATCCTCTTTTGGAATGTCGCGGGTTTACGCCCTAAAATTGAGGATGGGCCTGCCATGCACTTCCTGGACCCAAGTAAAATCATCTGCCTCCAGGAGACATGGTCCATGACGGAGCTTCACCTCCTGGGCTATAAAACATACTCTATCCCAGCCCTGGGCAGTAGTCTAGGTAGACCTAAGGGAGGGCTAACCATGTATATTGCAAACACCGTGAAACACCTAAAAGTGTCCATAGTCGACTCTGACCCAAATTTCCAATTACTCTCTCTTTCCTTTATGAACAAGGAGTCCATCCTCTTGATTAACCTCTATAATAACTTAGAGGATGGCCAATTCCTGATTCTTCTCTCTAACATTCAGGAGAAATTAACTTAGTTTTATCAATCAAAGGCAGGTCAAGGGGCAATCCATCTTCTATGGGGAGGGGATCTCAATCTCCACCCATGCCCACAGGCGGAAAAAAATTGCTGCGGGATAGCGGATGAACATGATGCTCCACTTATGCATTTTGCCCATACCAAGGTGGGGATTGCTATGAATAATGTGTTATCTGACTTAGATCTTGTAATAGCCAATACGCCAAGTTCAGGCTCAAACTCCCTCCAACCAACATATGTGGGTAGGGGACACCAAACAACAGTCGATGACATCCTCCTGTCATCTGGACTGCTACGCATAGCTAGATCCTTCCAGGTTATGATTAACACACTAAGTGATCATTCCACTCTGAGGATGGATCTTTACTTGACTGATTCCAAGCCCCTAAATACAGCTATAGCGAAAACTCTTGCCCAAAATAAATTGGAGTTAGGTAAACAAAATGGATTCACATTAAAATGGGGAAAAATAAATCCAACCGAAATTACAAAAAAATTGGTAAAAGCGGCATACCCAAATATAATTAAATGTCTGGATCTATCAGAAACAGATGAAGAAGTCCTAAATAATTTTACCCAAATATTAGAGAAAATCAAGGGACTTCTCGCAGTGAAACCAAGGACCGCGAACCCAATCATTAAGGGGTGGTTTAACCACAGTTGTAACGTGGCCCTAACTAACCTAAAGCTGGCCCTGCATAAAACACCCAGAGACTCGGAGCAGATCCAACTCCTTAGGCAGCAATATGGAAGGGAACGCAAACTAAGAATATATGAATTAAAACAGAAACTATGGGACGACCTACATACTAGTGCCGTCTCCAAAAATAGTGAGGCTTTCTGGCGAACAGTCAGAGCACCCTACTTAACAGACGATAACAGCCCAAAGATAAAAGTGGCTATAGATGAAGATACATGGGTGTCCCACTTTTCCAAAATTTTTAAAAATACAGTAACAGCAAGTGAGACAGAAAACACACATCCAACAGTTGAATACCCAATACCCCTGCACTTCGACATCCCCGACCTATTAGTGGCACTGGAAACAAGTAAAAATGGGAAAGCTCCAGGCCGAGATGGGGTCCCAGTGGATCTTTTTAAACACAATTTGGATCTCTGGGCCCCCTTTCTTACCAGAGTGTGTACCGCAGCTGCAAAAGTGGGACTGATAAAATCTTGGACCAATTCCATCATGGTCCCTATCTTTAAAAAAGGGGACCGTCAGGACGTGAAATGCTACCGCCCCATCTCACTGCTGGACTCTCTGGGCAAGGTCGTTGGCAGGGTAATCCTTGAGTGACTCCAGCAGTGGGCGGAGGAGGGAGGCATTATTTCCGATCTCCAGTTTGGATTCCGGGAGGGGTTTGGAACGGTAGAGCAGGCCCTCAATATTAGCATGATATTGGGCAAATATACCCAAGCAAAGAAGGACAAGGTCTACATGGTGTATGTAGACCTGTCCGCTGCCTTTGATTGCGTCTCGCACGCAAAACTCTGGACGGTCCTAAGACAAATGGGAGTGGATCCCCCCTTCTAGATTTCCTAAGAGAGCTTTATTCTAAAGCATCTGCGAGGGTGCGCTTTTGCACGAAGGGAGAGCTGGCAGCATCTTTTGGAGTGGAGCGTGGAGTCAGGCAGGGGTGTGTCCTGACCCTTTTTCTCTTTTCATTGTACACGAATGGCTTGGAGCTAGAGATGTTGAGGGGGGCCAGGATCTCCCGCGGGTAAAACAGCGCCTGATTCCCGCTCTGCTTTATGCAGATGATGCTGTCATTCTGGCGCGTACTCCGCGAGAATTACAGAAATCCCTGAACAGATATACGGACTTCATGGGTGGGTTGGACCTACATGTGAATGTTAAAAAATGTTTGTCAGGATAGCAGGCAGTGGGAAAAAACGAGCAAAGGACATCTATCTCGAAAACCAAAAACTTGAGGTAACTGCCCAGTACCCGTATTTGGGTATCATGATCGACGAAAGGCTGAATTGGAGGCCAGCAGTAGAGGCAAGGTGCCATTTGTTTAAAAGATCCATAGTGGCCCTGATGAGCTTCTCCCATAGATTGGGGAGGAGGGCACCAGTAGAGCTATTAACATTTTTTTAGTGCCAAGTGTCAGGCTATTGCTCTGTATGGGGTAGGAGTCTGGGGACACGTAGATGTTAGCGCCCTCCAGGTGGCAGAAAACACCTTCCTCAGATTCCTTCTAGCAACACAGAGATGCACCTCAATTTACGCATCCCACCTGGAACTTGGAATTACTTACCTAGAGGATCTGTTAAAGATACAACCATTGTTGCTTTGGCGGCGCATCTGGACCTCTGATAAAAATGCGCTGACTCAGGCAATCGTGGTAGACTCAATAGCTCTCGATCAATCCTCAAAAGTAAAATGGCTTCGGTACATCAGAAACTTCCTCAAGAATCTTGGCATTGAGAAGTACTATCTCCAACCTCAAGGTGTTATTGACCTTCCAAAGGGAGTGTTGAAACAACTGGCCCTGAGACACTTAGAGTCCTTGAGGTTGACTTCGGAGTCGACATAATCCTCGGTCCTTCATGCGAATTTGATCCAGGTCACATATTCTATCCAGCCGCACTTAACATTACAGACTAGTACGCATGATAGAATGTTACTGACAAGATTCAGATTAGATCTCTTTCATAGATTAGTAGCCTTTCCCGAGAGAAATAGATGGGACCAAATTCTCCCTCCCTGTCCCTGTTGTCGTAATTTGACAATGGCCGGGTTAGCGCTTAGCTTTGCTACACGTTATTTCCCTTAACTTGGCCTTATTCGGAAACGCCATTTTGTATGCTACGGCGGCCATTTTAGAGAATGAGCGGCCTCGTGGTCAGCATGCCCTTTAGTCCTTTGTCCGTGCCGCTGACCACTCGAGTTTGCCCAGCAACAGGCTATTTTTTGTAACGGTCAAGCCTGCACATGCGCAGTTCCAACTGACCAGTCACCCCTCAGGAATGTTCCACCAAAACTGACCAGTGGAGTTGTAACCCCTCCCATGAGTTGGCTGTGCTCCAAAAATGACCATATATGTACCTAAACTTTGTAACCTTGTACCGCCTACCTTTTTATTGCCTGTAAAATGTATAAAAGAAGGATTCGCACCAGCGTTCGGTGTGATACTTCTTGCATTGCCGAAGGGTGCTGTAGGAATGTACCACCTCCCCATGGGGTCTTAATAAACTTGTCTTTTGTACTTTTCAGTTTCCGTGCCAACAGTTCTTTTGGTGTAAGTGGGTATTTCTGCGGAGCATGTAGGCCTTGGGAACCCAATACCACAAATTGGCGACCACGAAGGGACTCATTGGCGACTCGGATGCCCGAAGGAGAGGTCGTGACGAAGGATTGGAAACTTGCCATGGACGCGTACGCTGCCACTGAGTGACCCGAGTCTAGGCACCCATTGTGTTTTCTTCCTTTCCTTCTGATCTGACCTTCCAGGTGGCGCCGGTCTCCGACTGAGATCCTGATCGTCTGCGTTGCTGTACAGTGCCCGTTTGGCTGATTCGATTAAAGACCTTGGCAGTTGGAACCTGGATATTTGAGATTGGGTAAGATTTGTGATCGGTAAGGTAGTCTACGGACGCTTACTGAAGTTCTATGATTGTGACTATGATTTGAGCTAGCTAACATTTTGACTTTGTGAACTTTGAATATATATGTGTAGTGCACTTCACATAGGCAGGCATGTAGAGATATTTCTCTAATTTTGTTTGTACTCTGAGCGGCACATTTGTGTGAAGTACTGTAAGTGCCATTTTTATGGTATCACGATTTCGTGGTACTTTTTGAACATGCCTATTTTAAGCACACTCCGAGGGATGTGCTGTCTTGGAAATGGTACCACAATTAGGTTAGCGGAATCTCAGCCGGCTCCTCCAGAGGGAACTCCCAATCGTGAGATGTATGTGAAATTCGGCCTTCCCTCTATACTGTACAGTAAATTATGGCATAAATACACTAGAACCGATCCTGAGTTGCAATGGCCACTACATGGGTTGTTTGATTTGCGAAAGGTTCAGTTTGTGGAGCAATGTTTGTTTCAGCGCAGATCTAGACAGGATATGTTTGATTGTGTGCGAATGTGGGAGAAAGCGGTGCGTGAACGTATGAAGCGTGAAGTTGCCTTGGCGGACAAAGAGCAGCGCAAGGCTGCTCGAGATAAAGCTTTACAGCTTGAGGAAAAGGAGGCGCAGGAAAAGAAAGAGAGGGAGGCACGGGAACGCAATTTGCAAACGACCGGTCAATTTCCTATTCGACGACCGCTTTATCCTGTCCTTAATAATGAAATTGATGGTTTTTCGTTATTAGATCGATCTCCGCCTCCGTATGTTCAGCCTACGGCTCCGACTGAAGATTCTGGTGATGAAGAACGGGATAAGTCGGATGGGAAGGATAAATCGAGTGTCAGGTTATCTGCGGAGAGAGCCGCGGATTTGCGTAGTTATGCTAGAAAATTTAATTTGAATCATATAACTGTGGCAGAAGTTGTAGCTGAAAGGAGTAAATGGACAGAACGAGAATTGATGTGTTTTTTGAATACTTTTGCAGATGAAGTTGTTACTCGATTTCGTAAACATTCAGAGACTTTAGAACCTAAGGTTGTGTCGGTCCATCGTGAGAATTTGGATAAAGGTTGATTTGTTCTTGCAGATGTCAATGACCTTTTCAAACAACTGCTCCAGCTACGGGATGAGGCGTCCAGGTTGCGGGAAGAAGGGAAAAAAGATAAGGAGTCCGTGCCGGGGTCGAAGGAGCAGTCCAAAGAGTGTTCTCTCCGGGGTTCAGATAAGAATTCTAAAGTGCATGTTATGCCTATGCGTGAATCTGCACCTTTGTATGTTCCGCCTAAAGGGGCCGGTACGAACATCGGCAAATGCAAAGGGGTATTTTATATATAATTGGGTGTATACGCCTTGGAACAGAGCAGATGTTAAGGCATTGAAAAATGCTTTACCTGATCTTCGTAAAAATCCAGCAGCATTCTATGAAGGGGTGGAGGGGGTCATTTCCTCTTGTGTTATGACTCTTGTTGATATAGATCTCTTCTTTGGATTAATTCTTCCGCCTGATATGTGGAGGTCGATTCGTAAAACTAATGATCAAACGATGTTTGGGGCAACTTGGAAAGAGATAAACCAGGCTGATTTAGATAGGGAACCTGCATGTAAACCATGTGATTTAATTTTTGAACTCCCAACGGCTATTTTGAACAAACTAAAAACGCTTGTTCCTCCTAAAAAGATCGATTGGACTATGTTAGCTTCGTGCAAACAAAAGCTAGATGAATCGGTATCAGATTTCTTTACACGTTTCGAAGAAGCGTTTCATGATTACAGTGGTCAATCGTTAACAGATTATACGGGTAGGCATCTGTTTGTTGATAAGTATGTGGCTAATCTCCTACCGGAGATTGCAAAGCGGTTAAAAACTTGTGAAAGTTCCTGGACCACGGCGACCCCTGCGTCTTTGTTAACTATGGCTCAGTATTATGAGCGGCAGGAATTAGAGGCTAAAGAAAGTGTAGATAAGAAAATTAAGGAATTGAAAACGAAGGTGATGTTGGCGCAGGTTCGCGGGGCGCAATCCAGAGGGAATGATAGAGGCAGGCGAGGAGGGGGTAATGCGTTGTACGGTCGTACTGACATTGCGGAGGACCAATGTGCATATTGTAAAGAGTTTGGGCATTGGGCTGAAGATTGTCCAGTGCTTCGTGAGCAACGTAGTCAGCGTGGTCGTGGAGGTGGAAGGTCGAGGAATAATTATTCAGGAGGGAGAGGTGGCGGAAGTGATTGTGGTAGGTTTGAAGCGAGGGGCCGTGGTCAGGATGAACAAAATACTTTTGATAGACGAAATCAATATCAGATATCGGAGGGTTAGAATGTGGAGCATCAGGATTATGTGCATGCAGAGGACTGCGTAGGATGGGGTACGGAATCAGTTGAAGTGCCAGTAGATCAAAGAGGTCCATATGTATCAGCGGGCATTTTGGGTTCTACTGATCAGTTTTTAGTTGACACAGGAGCTACTCGTAGTGCTTTGGCCAAAAACTTGGTTCCAAGGGCTCCCCTGTCTGGCGAAACGATAACATGTATAGGGTTTGATGGCACACCCTCTCCTAGCCCACTATCACAACCTCTTGCACTTTGCATTGACACATTTTTCAGTTTTTGTCCATTTTTGTTGTCACCACACACTCCAGATAACATTATGGGCATTGATTTGCTCAAATACTTTCGAGCAATGATTCGCTGCGCTCCTGAAGGAGTGCAGGTTATTTTGAACGACAATTACCCAGATTCAGACAGATTTTGTACAATGAAGGAAATTGAAGCATTAGCCTCTCTCCCTCACACGTTGTGGGCAACCTCAGATACGGATGTGGGACAGATGCTTATTCCACCTATTCGAATAACTGTCAAGGAGGGAGTCTCTTTGCCACGGTTACCTCAGGACAAGATCTCTAGGGAAGGTGAAATTGCCCTGACGCATATTGTTCAGGATTTGATCATCGCAGGAGTAGTGGAGGAAGTTCCTTACAATGTCTGTAACAGCCCTATTCTTCCGATCCTTAAGAAAGACACTGACAACAAAGTCTATCGATTTATTATTGATTTGAGAGAAATTAACAAAATTGTCATTCCCAATACCCGGTGGTGTCTGATATCACAACATTGCTCATATTGGTCCCTCCAACAGCGACGACCTTTTCCGTAATTGATCTTAAAAATGCATTCTTTTCAATTCCCATTCATCCCGACAGCAGATACCTATTTGGCTTCACGTTAAATAATAAATCGTATAGATTTTGTCGTGTTCCTCAAGGTTACACAGAGAGTCCCAGCATCTATAGCCAGGCTTTGAAAAGACAGCTTGACTCTTTTGAATTGCAATCTGGAGTAGCACTTATACAGTATTTTGACGACCTCCTGTTGGCTGCAGACACTTATGCACAATGTGAGGAGAGTACGCTTGCTTTGCTTTCCTTTTTGGCTCAGAACAACCATAAAGTCTCTAAGAAAAAGCTACAATACTGTAGACCCAAGGTGACCTACCTCGGTCATCTTTTGTCTAAGGAGGGGCGTGCATTAACATCAGATCGAATTCAAGCAATTCTAGATATGCCAGTCCCCCGCACTAAGAGAGATGTACGCGCTTTCATAGGACTAACGTCCTTTTGTAGACAGTGGATTATGGGGTTTTCGCACATTATCAAACCTTTGTTAGCGTTACTGTCCAAAACTACACCAATGCCTCTTGAATGGACAGATGAATGTCAGAATGCTTTTGAACAATTGAGACAGGCCCTTTGTTCTGCACCCGTGTTAGGTACACCAGATTACACAAAGATTTTTACATTGTACGTGCACGAGAAAGATGGGTGCGCGTTATCAGTGTTAGTGCAAACGCACGGGGATAAGCTGAGGCCATGCGCGTACTTCTCAGCCATTCTTGATCCTGTAGCACGAGGGTTACCTGAGTGCTTTCGAGCAGTTGCAGCAACAGCGGTAGCTATACGACAGAGTGAGGGAATAGTTTTGTCGCACAAATTGTTGGTGTTAGTTCCCCATGCAGTAGATGCCCTGTTAAATCAAACAAAGACTCAATATCTTACGAGCGCACGTTTAACAGGATATGAGCTCACACTCCTGGCGCCACATATCACACTGAAAAGATGTGCTACTCTGAACCCTGCCACTTTATTGCCTTATCCGGTTGAAGAGGGCCAGGAGGAAAAACATCATGATTGTGTTTTCCTGACTGAGGAACAAACAAAGGGTCGTGTCGACTTACAGGATATGCCACTTCCAGATGTGGATGGGGAACTGTGGGTTGACGGATCGTGTTTGAGGCTGCCAGATGGCACGACTTCTGCAGCATATGCGATCACGACACTTAAGACGGTGGTAGAAACAGCACGAATACCCCAGAAATCAGCCCAAGCAGCAGAGCTGATAGCCTTGACAAGAGCCTGCGAACTGAGTGCTGGCCTATGTGTGAATATCTACACAGACAGCCGGTACGCCTTCGGAGTAGCGCATGACTTCGGCTTACTCTGGAGAGAGCGTGGGTTTTTGACCTCTCATGGAGTACACATTATGCACGGAGAACTAGTGCGTGATCTCCTAAATGCGTTACTTTGCCCAAAGAAAGTAGCGATAATTAAATGCGGTGCACATAAAAAGGTCACTGACAAAGTGGGACAAGGCAATGCCTTTGCAGACAGTATAGCAAGACAAACAGCTATGTCTCGAAATGACTCCCCCATGTATGTGGCGAAGTCGCAGGCCGAGCGATGGCATGATGCTAGAGCAGAGATACTAGACATCCAAAAATAAGCGACTGAAGCAGAACTTGTAGCATGGGCAGCAGAAGGGGTACTGGATGACGAGGGTTGTTGGAGGAGCAAGGACATGGAGAGATGGAAATTGCCTGCAGCTTACTTGCAAGCGATGGTCCAGATGACACATGGGTTGGCACATGTGGGGGCTCTTGCAATCACTCGATTGTTAACACGAGTTTGGGAGCATCCTGAGATTGCCAATACTGCAAAGAGAATAGTGCAGACCTGTTTGATATGTTTACAGCACAATCCTGCAAAAGGGACGCATACTCCGAAAGGAGGGTTCGTTCCACCTTCCGCACCATTCGTGGTACTTCAAATGGATTACATCCAGCTTGAGCATTGCAATAACCTTAAGTATGTCCTAGTGGTGGTGTGTGCTTTTAGCAAATGGGTTGAGGCCTTCCCCACGAAAGATAATACAGCTTTGACAACAGCAAATGTTCTGCTTAAAGAGTACTTCCCTCGATTTGGAGTTTGTAAATTTTTGTGGAGCGATAATGGTCCTCATTTTGTTGGGAAAATTGTGGAGTATGTGCTAAAGGGACTGGGGATCCAGCAGAAGTTTCATGCTGTGTTCCACCCTCAATCAGCAGGTCTTGTCGAGCGGTACAATGCTACGTTGAAATTGAAACTGGCTAAGATTGTGGCGTCCACGTCATTGAAGTGGCCGGATGCCTTGCCGCTAGCATTACTCTCTCTTAGATCAGTGCCCCATTCTCGTACTGGCCTCACACCGTATGAAGTGGTGTTTGGAAGGCCTATGAATATATGGGTAGTTCCTAAGCCGCGATTGTTACATGATGTGCCTTGTATAATGATGAACGATTATTTGGCACGATTAACAAATGATTTGCTTTCTATTCACCAACAGGTTCGAGAAGCGCTCCCTGACAATTCCATTGGAGAGGCTCATAATCTCTGTCCTGGAGATTATGTCATGATTAAGTTGTTTGAGAGAGCGAACAGCTTGGAACCGAGGTGGCGTGGCCCCGAGCAAGTTCTCCTGGCAACTCGAACGGCTGTGCGAGTGACCAACAGAAAGCGGTGGGTGCATTCAACTCACTGCCGTCGCGTCTCTCCGGACCTGGTGAATCCTACTGTGTTGTCCGACTACAAAGAGATCTTGGACAAAGAAAAGAGCCCAGCTGTGACGTCGGCCGAATCTGAGGGAGCCTTCCCGGACCACACTGTTTCTGGACGACAGCGCTACGATCTGCGGCCAAGATAGGAAGAAGATTTTTTTTTGTGCGAGACTGGTTGGTTACAGCTCTGGGGTTTGTGAAACGGAAGCCGGGAATATCAAGGGGGGAGGATCAGTTCTGCCAAGAGTAGCGACACCCGTCTTGACCCCGGAGAAGAAAACAATCGCTACCTCGGAGTTCAGCACTAACGTTTTTATTTTTTGTAGTTGTATATTTGAGACATTGTGAACTTTTGAACTATGGCGTCTTCTGCATCACGAGACAAGAGAATTCTTGGCGCCATCTTGTTCGTACTGACAATTGTGATGATAGCAGTGATAGCCTGGGTAGTAGAACTTGTGGTGCCTGTACGAGAACATTTGCTGCCGACTACCCCGGCTCCATCTGAACATTTTCACTTCACCATACCCTATCATGAAGAACGGCACCGACAGACTTACTTGAACAATTGCTTTATTCAAATCTTGCATCATACTCATAATATGACGAACACTTCTAATTGTTGGGTGTGTGGGATGTTGCCTGGGCATCAGAAGAAAGGGGGCACACCGCTCATCCCACTCCCGTTTTCCCACAATGGTTCCTGCAATGCCTGGTATACTCTTCTATTCACTCTGCGATGGCCAACAAAAGGGGGGGTGCTTTTCCGTTTGAACAAGATATGTTATTATGATCGGGATGGCTATCCACGAGCTGAGGGTACTCGATTCGAATGGGAAGAGTACCGCCCCGACAATGTGTCTGCACCTCGAATTTACAGCAATCAACGGAACATTAACATATCCAGCTCGCATGTCATTAATGTCATAGATACTAAGGCTGATCTCTGTATACGCAATAAAGGTACAATCCCGGTTGGAAAGAGTGAATGTAACACCACACTTACATTTGACAGTCCGAATGGCATATCATTTGTGGCATCCCGAAATACATACTTCATTTGTGGTAATAAAGGCTATCATCAGCTCCCGTTAGGATGGCTAGGTACCTGCTATATCTCTTTTGTATTGCCCCCTGTATTCATTGCCCCACCAATGTATCATAATGATTATGTCCTATACCATGATTTTGTGTTAAATAGAGTTAGACGTGCTGTGGTCTTGGATGATATTGACCAGACCGATACTGCCTTACAACAATATGTAGATTTCAATTTAGGATTGTTTTCCTTTGTGGGGGCCGCTTTGAATAGTCGGAAAATACGACAACTGACTCGTGTTGTTGAGGCTGTAGCTAACGATACCGCTTTCGCATTGGGAAAGATAACGGAAGAACTTCAAATATCCAGAATTGTTACGCTTCAGAACCGAATGGTTCTTGATGTGGTTCTAGCTGACCGAGGGGGGCATGTAGAATTATCGGAAGTAGTTGTTGTGTTTACGTGCCTGATAACTCACCATCTGTATATGACGCTATTTCCAAACTCCACAAAATTGCTGCTGAAATACACCCGGACAATGGTACATGGACCCTTTCGGGGTGGTTCTGGTCAATGCTTAGTACTTGGGGCTGGAAGCTACTGACGATTTTATGTATCATAGTTGGGATACTATTCTTTGTGTGTTTATGTATACAATGTGGCCCTGCATTATGTTCTATGTGTTTATCAGCTTGTATTCCATCTAGGCGAGCTCTTGCCCAAAAAGAATTGATGCTTCATAAAGACGTAGCTCAAATAATGTCAATTGATATCGAAGATGAGTATCCCGACTACGTCCACTATGAGGTAGCTTCACCTAAACGCTAAAAGGGTCGTCTGTCGTAATTTGACAATGCCCGGGTTAGCGCTTAGCTTTGCTACACGTTATTTCCCTTAACTTGGCCTTATTCGGAAACGCCATTTTGTATGCTACGGCGGCCATTTTAGAGAATGAGCGGCCTCGTGGTCAGCATGCCCTTTAGTCCTTTGTCCGTGCCGCTGACCACTCGAGTTTGCCCAGCAACAGGCTATTTTTTGTAACGGTCAAGCCTGTACATGCGCAGTTCCAACTGACCAGTCACCCCTCAGGAATGTTCCGCCAAAACGGACCAGTGGAGTTCTAACCCCTCCCATGAGTTGGCTGTGCTCCAAAAATGACCATATATGTACCTAAACTTTGTAACCTTGTACCGCCTACCTTTTTATTGCCTGTAAAATGTATAAAAGAAGGATTCGCACCAACGTTCGGTGTGATACTTCTTGCATTGCCGAAGGGTGCTGTAGGAATATACCACCACCCCATGGGGTCTTAATAAACTTGTCTTTTGTACTTTTCAGTTTCCGTGCCAACAGTTCTTTTGGTGTAAGTGGGTATTTCTGCGGAGCATGTAGGCCTTGGGAACCCAATACCACACTGTGATGAGGAATCTATACAGACCAACATACACACAATATTGTTTTGTAAATTCCATCATCCACACAGGAAAATTTGGCTACTACCACTATTAAGGCGTTGGGGACTTAGACAGTGTTGTCCTGCAATGGTACGTCTCCAAATGCTAGAATCTGAACTTCTTTGTTATCTTGTCCTTAATTTTCTAAAATGCGTTATGAAGCACAGGAAAAATCTGTAAAAGGCATACCGGATCTAGTTCCAGAGGATGCAATGAAATAATTTGATACTCTGTTTTAAATATACTAATCTGTCTTCTATTTTGTTACATGATCTCTCGTTTAAATATGTAATTGTATTATCAAATGTTGCTTTTATGGTTTTCCTATGTGTAAAGCCGAATAAAGAAATTAATATTATTATCAAAAAATATGGTTTAACCTTTATATTATTAAATGGGGAGGAGTATCCGGCACAAACTGTCCTCGCTATAAGCTCTATGGGGCAGACCTAGTTCACATACTCACAGAATGCCTGTGTTTGGAAGATTTCAAACGAGACATAAGTCGATTTATCGAGGCTGCATTAGGTTTAGGGATTGCGGTTACACTCCAAATGATTTCATTAGGGGTACAAAAGTAAAAGATCCCCATATATTTCAAACCCTTTACTTTTCTTGTCATGGCAGAGTTAAGGCTGTGTCTAGCAACATCATGACTTGAGTCAGTTCCTCCATCCTGAACCAATGGTTGGGGTGGCTTATATCTATTTTCCATATAGAAATGGCTGTGTACGTCTGTAAAGGTAGACAGCCTAAAAAAAGTGGACTACAAGTCTGGGCTCCAATGAGGGACTGAATGGAGACACTTTTGAAGGGAGGAATTTAAGGCAATGGTGGGGTGGGGTGGGTCAACTAGTGGTACAATCTGTTAGGAGGTAGTAAGGCATAACGCAACTTTGTGGAGGGGAATGACCCTATTGTGCAAGGGGTACAGCAGCAGGGTTTGCTGATTTTTATATTCCAGCTCTGTGATTAATTATTAATAGTTTCGGAATGATAAGAGCCCCTCTTATCTCTTTATTTCATTGTTTCAGTTTGCTTGCCTGATTTGTAATACTGCTGGCATGGATGGAGGTGGTTGGGGAGTTTTGGCTTGGGTTAAAAGTTATGAATTTTCAATAAAGAATTTTAAATGAAAAAGATATATATGATTGCATCAAAAACAAAAGGTTACTTTATTTTCTGTAGCATTTTTATTTTTGGGAAACCTTTGCCAGGTTTTCCCAGTGATATCGGCTAACTCACTAGCTAGTTAAATGCACAGTGGCTATCAGGGGACAGTAGATCAATAGTATGTGAGGAATGCCTTTTTCTTTGTAGTAGTCTTTTCAGATGTTTTGTCAGCACTCTCCCATCAGTGTTACCAGTCCATATGCCAACTGATTTTGCATGTAATTTTGCATGCATTCAGTAGATGCAATGTCACACACAAAAACAATTAATAGAAAACTAGTGAAACAAAAGTACTCTTGCGGACTGCACCTAGATGTGATTGACAATGTCTCAAGCCAAGGTTCCACTTCTAAAGATGCAAATAACTGAAGAACAGCCGCCTAGCAAAGGAGCCTCCGACCCTGCAGGGCGGCCTCACAAAAATGGGCACGGAGCAGCCCATCAATTTCCTCTCCAACAAGAACTACATTAAGGCCCATTACCGGAGTGCAAGCATTTTATTTTCAGGCACAACAGCGCAGTAAGTTCTCCTTCTCCTTACACGTTTCGACAGCATCTGTCTTAATCACAGGTGGAGATAAAATGCTAATGGGCAGATTTATGTTAACTGGCGCATCCTCGGGATGCGCCAGTTAACGTGCGCCACAGCTACGGCACCCATGGTGCGCCGCATTTATAATGCGGCGCACCATTGTGCAAAAACGGCACAGATGCGTGACGCATCTGTGCCGGAAATGTGGCGCATTGCTGGAGTTGCGTCGCAAGCGTGACGCATCTCCAGCAAGGCTCGGGGGTACACCATGTGCACAATGCTGCGTCAAGACCTACGCCTGCTTCAAGCAGGCGCAGGGTTTTGACGCAGCATTGCCCTGAAAGTGACTGAGTGAAATCTCATAGATTTCACTCAGCCACTTTCAGGAGGCGTTCCTGCGCAGGAACGCCCCCCCCCCTGCGCAGGAACGCCTCCTTATGGCGCAGTGCTTTACAACGTGACGCATCTCCTAGATGCGTCACGTTGTAAATAGAACGCATTGTTTGCGCCGCAGTTGCGTCAAATAAAGTGACGCAATTGCGGCGCAAAGAGGCGCAACGGCCTCATAAATCTGCCCCCCAGTGTTTTTGTGCGCGCCTTTTATTTAAAAAGTCACACGACAAGCTTAAAGACTTCAATTCCCTTGATGCATTTCACTGGTAATTGCGATGTGATGCATGGAATCATGTTACATCCATATGCCTTTTCAGTCAAAAGTTCGGTTTTTTTCTTCCTCCATGCATCAAAAGTCATAGTGGGTTTATTTACTCACGCTGTCCTCTGCATTTTTTGTTGTGTTACATACCACTTGTTTTCCTGGCCTTGCAAACATGCCTGTCCTCCCACGATCAGAGTGAGGAATCATCCCCTCTCTGAATCCCTTCCTGCACCGTCACAACTTTGCTGTTTGCTATAAAGAGGAATTAGGATGCTGAAATTCCTTTTTAAGGATACTTCATGGAAGGCATTTGAAATTGATAATACATTCCTATTATAACTATAAATAAATGTGCAAGAAATATACAGAATGAAAACAATGATTACAATTATGTTGAGAAGCCCGGGAAATTCTGAATAGTTTGTTGGTTAGTAACCAGGTACTGGCTTAATCCGAACAAAGGTATGCTCCCCTTATTCCGATATCCACTTACTCAATTTTGCCCCACTGTATTTCAAAGGCCACCAGACTCCTTTCAGGCCTGCAAAAGGAGTACAGCAGCTTCTTGGAGAAATAACAGATTATTTATAAGACAATATTAATAAAAGAGACATTGCTATGAGGTAAATGTATTTTATGTAGCACAGGAAGTACCCAGTCCAGTTCAGTTCAATAACCTTTATTCGGGTAAAAAATATCAACCATAAAAGCAAATATGCATACACAAATACTGAAGTATAATGAATATAAAAACAACAAGAATTCAATCACAGCGCATATTAACATTCAAACATCATATTATTTCTGGCACAAATTGATCTTAGAATGTTGATCAGAACAAAAAGGAATATCTCGGGCTCTCTTAATGTAAAGATAAGCTCATAGCAGCAATAATGGTCTTGACATATATTACCTAGACAATGGTTTTAAGTAGGCAACTTTAGAATACAAATTATTAAAAAATATCAAAGACTCAATCACAGTATAATATAATTAGTACATCATACTTTTTCTGGCATAGATTGATTTTAAAATATATGTTGCAGCATAAAAACAAATCTCGGTCTCTCCTAATGTAAACAATAGACTCATAGCAGCATTAATACCTTTAACATAATTCTTAAACAGTGGTTTAAGGTAGGAAATTCTAAAATTCAAATACAAATCGTATAAAAGTAAAAAAGTGCAATGTGCTCTGTTTAGTGTGCCCGTCACATGGGCATGGTGAGGCTGATCTCTGTTTCATAGTGGGGAATGCTACTAAGTGATGAGTAAGGCTGAATCTTATCCTTGTTAAAACAAAGCGATGTGATGGTCCCGTAACTGATGTTAAATAGCCTTGGAAACCATCAATGCTTATATGCTGATGGTAAAGCTGATATGTGGGCTGCATCTCTACAGTTCTCAGCCTATTCTCCATCTTGTGGTGCAAGAAAATATTCTTTATCTCCTGTTTAGCCAATCCTGTTACAACATTTGGGTTTTCCAGGAACGGCATATTGAATAAATCTCTATACACCATAGCTATATTTTTAAGCCAGGGGATCTTAAGACAATTGTCCAGTCACATGCAATCCTTAATAATTGTTTCAGTAAATATAGTATCCTTCTTTGCCCATATTGACCTCCACAGTAGTAGGAGTCTAAGTAAGAGCAGATCGGAAAAATAGTGGAGCCCTACCTCACAATGATTCAATTCAGATGATGCTGAGGCATGCAAGCATAAGAGCTTTTTAAAAAAAGAATTATTCTTTATTTGCATATTTTGGCTAGACTAGTGACCCCAAACCCCTGCGCCGTAAAGTGCAATTGATTTGCATCTATCTTTGTAAATGTAGCTCATATCTTTGATGCGGTGATCCCCCCGTTTAGATGCAAACCTAAAAACCCCATACACACTTTTTGTCATTTTAACCCGAACATTTGACATTTCATGTACCCATTTGCCGTCACCAGAAAATGATAACCCCAAGTAACTGAAAGTATCAATGTTCTGTATTTTCTTTCCTTCTATAAAACAGGGTTTCATATCCCTGGGTTTGGGGCCTTAGGCCATTGTATAGGTTATAGCCTTGTTAATCACGTGCTTTCTTTCATTAATAAAGTTTACAAACCCATCGATTAACCGATAAAGGCCTATCGGGGTTCTGGATAAAAGCACTGCATCGTACGTGTATAGCAGGACTGGTACTTCCTGGCCCTCGGCTTGGGGGGAGTCCGTCTGAATCATTTTAAGAACTGCGTTGACTTCATTTATAAATAAGTTAAAAAGCAAAGGTGCTAAGACACAGCCCTGGCGGATACCACGTTTTACCTTAAAATTAGGTGTACACTCCCCCCTTTGGCCATACAGTACGAAGGTCGTTACTTTCTCATATAGCCTTGCTAAACAGTAAATAATGGGCTCTGGGGCTCTTAGGTTAAGTAGAACTTGCTAAAGTATATTGTGGTCCACAAGTCAAAGGCAGTGCTAAGATCAGCGAAACATAATAAAAGCTGTCCTTGTTTAGCTTAAGTATAATTACCAATTAAAAGTTCCAGATTAATACATTGTTTAATCGTGCCCACCCTTTTCTAAAACCATATTGTACCTGCGTCAATATCCCATTTTTTGCAACCCATTCTTCCAGTCTTACTAATAAAACCCTACTCATGACCTTGACTGATAAGTCCAACAGGGAAATCGGCCTATAATTCTTGGCTTCTGATTTATTCCCCTTTTTAAAAAGGGGAATAATAATGGATTCACCCCAAGTAGTAGGGGTTCCTTCAGTTCCTGCCGCATTAAAAACCCTGTTAAGGATTGGGCCCCACAGATCCAACACAGTTTTATATTTATCTATGGGTACCCCATCTGGGCCCTGCGCCTTTCCCCCTTTACTACTTCTAATACCTAACTCTACCTTGTCTAAAGTGACGTTTAGCGGGATAGCTGGCCATTTACTTAGATTGGTAAGGCTCTCAGGGTTGCAATCACATGGTTTAAATATACTAGAAAAATATTCCACCCATTCCTCACTACTGACATGGCATAAAAGATCTGGGTATGTATCATTTTTAAGAATGTTGAAATTACTGTTTCCCAGAACAATCTATTATTAGAAGTATCTGCGGCCAGTGCAAGGTTATCCCACGCCTCCTCGTGGAGTTCCCTCTTCCTTCATTTTACATTTAAATTATATTCTAGTCTAAATTTGTGGATTAACACCTGATCCCTAGGTCTACTATACAGTGCTCGTTTCAGCTGGTTCAGTGAATTGGTACAGGAGTGATTAAACCAGCCCCTATTCAGCAAATATTTCCTATGTGAAGGTGCAGTAAATATTTTGTTAATAGTGTAATTGATTTTTGCAAAAATCACTTAGTATCTTAGTATCTTTTTTGATTCAACCTCGATTTCTAGACTACCATAGATCTCATTAACACCATTCCACCTAATTCTTGTGCCATTTGGTCTGCATGGGGCAATAATATTAGTAACCGTTCAAAAAGCAGTGCTCCAAAAGCCGTTCCCCTCACGGCAGAAAGGAGCGAAGGAGATAAACAGCTGACCGTTCCCCTCACGGCCACTAGTGAAAGAGTGGCGCGTCCCCAGGAAGTACCCAAACAGGGCATTGTTAGACGGACCGATCGCGCCGCTGGCCACCAATGTTAGACGGACCGGGAGGGTCGGCCGAGATTACGGGGAGAGGTCTCCAGGGAGAGCCGTCTCCAACGACTGTACAGGTAAGTAACTTCCCCCCCACAGACGGACACCACACAAGATTGAAGGTTAACGAGACTTTATATGCAATTCTTAGGTTACGTCGTTATGATACAAGGAGGTCTGGACTCAGGGGTCCCCTCGGTTCTGATCTCTGGTTGAGGAGAAAGGGTAGCGGGACAGTCTTAGTTACCAATGAGTTAAATAGCTCTCAATCCTCGAGCTCGGCGTGGTTGCTGATCGGGCCGTGGAGGAGCCAAGCAGGTCCCGAGATGGATGAAGGATGGTCGACGGGCCGTGGAGAAGCCAAGCAGGTCCCGATGAAGATGATGGTTACAACGGTCCGCGGCCTCGCCAGCAGATCCGGACGACGGTGAAGAATGAAGGTTACGACGGCTGTGGCAGCGCCAACAGGCAGGACGATGGTGCACAGGACAGAGCTACGGCAGCGCCAGTAGTCCGTCCAGGATGAGTTCCTCTTACGTCTCTCGACTCCAAGATACAACTGACTTCCTGCTCCGGAGCTGCCCCAGTTATAGGGCTGGCGTGCTTTGATGTCCGGACCCTCGCACTTGGAGGTCGGGAGGTCCGGGATGAGGGAGTCCAGACACCCAGCAGGGGGGTGGAGCCAGCGCCCGGGGAGGCGATGGGCGAGCGGCACTGGGCGGGGGGAGAGCCATCGGCACCTCTTTCTCCCATTGACTTGCCAAGTAGCCCGCTCACCTCCTGGGTGGAGGGTGGTGCCGGATTGTCTGAGGCTGGGCTAGGCCCAGGGTTGAGGTCGATCGGGGGCCAGGCGGCCTCGTGGCGAGGTGTCCAAGATGGCGGCCCGGGCTGGGTGCATGGGCCGGCAGTGGATCGGACCCACGAGGTTATCATGTTCGAGGGCAGGGGTCCCTGAGGGGACGCAGGGCGTGCAATGGTGGTGTGTGGTGCTTGCGTGACTGGGCTCGGGCCTGGTCGAGCCGGGGGAGAGCGGCCCGTCATGTGGCCTGTCCAACAGGCATAAATTAGGTCATGCACTATGTTCCTAACATGCTGGAACCTACAGGAACACTTAGGGGCTTATTTGCAAGTCCCTTGTGCCACCGGTGTGTCACTTGTTGTGATGCACTGCTGGTCCAAACTCCTGCCTCATATTTCCAAGGACCTGTAAATCCACCCTGCATGGTTTTTCCTGTCCTTGTTACTATGGCCCCTTCTCACACAACACTTTGCGTGAAAGGGGCGCGACATGGGTGTTGCTCTGGGTATTCCCATGCAACACCCATATATTCTACAGCATGTCCAGATTTATGAGAATTCGTAAACTTGGTAATACGTAAGAATGCTAAGCCACCCTAACAGTGGCAGAGCGAGGCACAAAGAGGGAAATGTTTACATTTGTCCATGGTTTTTAGGTCAAGCCTACACAGCGCTTGCGCGGCTGGAAGATCATTTGTCTACACTTTGTGGGGTTTGACTCCTCCCACACTTTGGATTGGCTTGTGTGCATGTCAGTTAAAATCTTAGCCTGCAAATGGCTAATGATGGGTGCATGTCCCACCTTTTCTAAAAGGTGTACTCGCATGGAGTAGTGCTGTGGGAGGAAGTAGCGGAACGCACGCAGTCCCTACGTGCAGTGCAGAAAAGAAACATGTGTACTTCTACAGGCGTACTTTTAAGAGAGAACTTCGAGCCACGCGCACCTGTTCTTCCCTCAACGGTGACCCTCCCAAACAATATACATATCTATTTTCACCAATCAGCACGAGGCTATAGCAGCATTGACTAAATGTTGCAATGGGTGGAATTTCATAGTTAGCATGCCAGATGGTGGGAGTTTCCGGTGGAGTGGTGCATTTGAGTGAAGCGGGTAAGAAAAGAATATAGATCTGCAGGTAATGGACGTCATTGGGGTGACCTAGGCTACTCGTAATTCTGTTGGTGCTTTAAGATTTCATAATCATAATTTTTATTTTTAAACAGATTTTCTTTTTGCCCCTACATGGCATGACTTTGTTGATGCACACCGTTTTTCTGTTTACTTATACTGCACCAGCACTTTAGTTATAAGCAAGCTAAGCTAAATCCCTGGTGCCAAATTGCTTCCAAATTAAAGGAGTAGAAAAAAAAGAGTTTGCAGTGGAAAAGGAACTTGGGTCAGAGACTTGCCTTTTTCTTAGGCCCATCACTTTCTGCTGTCATTGTCCAGCCTATATTTATGAAAGGGGGTGTGAAGCCTGTTCCCTCGATACTCACATTACATCCTCTGCTTCATTATTATCCATGGTCAGCATGGAGTGGCCAGGAATGACTGGAGGGGTTGGGAATGGCAGGGGGAGGCCCTTGTACAGACTCACTGACTCATGAAAATCCAATGGACATCTGTTGTACCAGAGCACAGCTGCTGTATGGAAATACAGACAAGGGTCGCCCTGAGGCATTGCTGCAAGGATGCACTGGCTCTCTCTGTTCTGTCCTTGTTACACTTGGTCATTTGCAACACTGCCCTGTATGTGCGCGAGTGAGTGGTCCATGATGGAGTATATGGCAGTGTTGTTTCAGACACCCTCCCTCCCTCCCTAGACAACACGACGCAACGCCTCTCCCTCCTAGAAACTCAGTTGGAAATCCTGATTTGAGGCCTAAATGAAATTCTATCCAACTTTTCCTTGATCCGAAATCCCACCCAGCCACCCAGAGAGCTATTCAATCTCACCCAACCCAGTCTAGACAAGGTACCACCCTCTACAGAGCCTCAAGTCCCCGCCAGACCTCGACCCGGGTCCTCATGTAAGGGGAAGGATAGTTGCTTCGAAAGACCGAGAAGAGTAATTACCTCGCTATCGCCTCAGGAAGTGACACACCTAGCTGCATCCTACGACCCCGACAAATTCCTCCCCTAAATCTGCGATCCAAGTAATTACGGGATTTAGAAATGAATACCCCCTCTTAGAATCCCCAGACCCCTGCCCAGCTAGCCTTCCTTCCTAGAGTCCAATCCAGCGAGATCAGATGCAAAGAAGAACCCCCCCATCAACTGCTTGCTCCTAAACTGTAGATCAGCCTATTAACATGCAACCAATCTAGCGGAAGCCATCCTCTCCCATGTCATAGACATTGCATTCATAACAGAAACCTGGCTCAATAATCTCGCCTACCCCAACATGGACATGCTGGTACCTCCCGGATTCACAATGATTTACAAAGACAAGCAAGGGAAAAGAGGTGGGGCATTGCAGTCATTCACAAGAACAACATCTCCTTCACATAAACTCCCTCTTGTTTGTACAGCTCCTTTGAATGTTTCTCAGTCAATATAAAAAAACAGGATAGCAGGCCTACACTTTTCCATCTACTATGCCACCCCCCAGGCAATTCCACAGAATTCAGGGTTCACCTTTCCGACCTGATTGCCCATTGTTCACTCTGCACCTCTAACAACATAATTCTGGGTGACTTCAATCAATGGAATGAAACAATGAGCCCGCTCATTCAAACCCTACACAACCTATTGAGAGCTAACAATATGACCCAACACTGCTCAGAAGAAACACATCATAAAGGAGCAATCCTTGACGCAATTATAGCCGAAAGCAATGCAATTTCCCTCAACTACATCCTCCCAGTTGACTGGTCTGATCATCACATACTTCTCTTTCACATCAACTGTTTTGATGCAAGGTGGATCAAGTTTGAAGATCTAAAAAGGGAGTGGGAAAAAATTATTTCAGTGGCATAAAAAGAGCGAGCACATCTTTGGGGTTTGCCTTCTCCCTAGAAGACAGATTTGAGATGTCAGCCCTCAGCTCCTCTTTTCAATGGTGCCTGATGCAAAGTGCTGGCTCTCCATAATGGAAGCTAAGAGTACTGTAATGTCAGAGGTAGGGGCGCAGCCATAGCCGTTGAGGCCTTCCAGGTTGCAGACCAGAATCTGTTCTAAATCATATGCCTTCTAAACTCCTGCTTCAAGGTCATTGGAGCCGGAATTGTTTTTAAACGTTTTAAAAAGACCAACAACCCAACCACCCAGGTGCCTGCTGTAACTGTAATCACCCCCTATGAGACATCAAACCAGTAACATGCAGTGGGCTAACATCATTTAGTCTTTGGTTGTGTAACAGGCAGCCTTTTTTTAATGGAAAGAAGGCTTCTGTTTTAGTGTTACACATAAGTAACGTTGCATCCACAAACACTTCGAACAGGGAGCGAATGATCTTTTCATGGAAGCGCTGTACCATGCAGGACATGCTTCAGAAATCTGTTAAATTTGAATATTGGAAGAGGCTGATCTGGCACCACCATTAACTAGAGGTTCAGTATTTCAGGAAAGTTAACCAGAACTACCTACACATTTTTTTAAAAGTAAATCATAGACTCTACTAAGTGGCAAAGAGCCAGTCCTCGCATTTTATATACAATGTGTCTCAAGGCTTCCTCTATGTTTTGGCAATCACATTTCTAAAAACCAAAACACATATGCTTCCCCTCAACTCACATCCCTCCCCTTGCCCGTTTGTTTATGGGTCTACAGAGGCAATTGCTGTTATGATTTTGAGGTTAAGTAATAGTGTATGATCACTTATTTAGTGGTCTGTAATCCTGATGAGGCGGGAAATTAAATTACCTTTTCTTTGACAGATTTTTTAAAACAACACACAGTCACATGCCTCGGCTCTGCGGGGGGCACTGAATTATCCTGATACAATAAGGGCTTTCATGCTGACACCTGTGATCGACTCCTGCAAATCCTGCTTATAGGAAAGCCTGAAATTAAGGGGTGTGCGATCTGTACCAAGTCAGAGAGAAAATTTGTCAAAATATCTTTTTGGTAGGTAACATTGAGTCAATTTTAAATCAATTGTGCCTTTTCACTTCACTCAAAAAACAAACAAAAAAACAGCTCTTCTGTAATCAGGCATTGAAAAACACCTAGGAGGCAGTCGGCTTCCAGGGTGGGAACCCAGTGATGAAGCATGTCACCAACTAGGTTGGTGAGTAAGGGAGGGTTTCCCACTGCATCTCGGTAAGTGAAAGCCTCCAAAGGATCTTAAGTTTCGTAAAAAAAAAAGCACTCACTCTAGTTGTTTGATAGATGTAGTGAAGGGAAGACGAACAAGTGTTCTTTCTCTCTCTCTCTCTCCTTGCTGTTTATCATGCCAAATATTACACAACTCTTGCAATTGCTCGGCGTTTTGGAAAGAGTTTTGATAGGAAGTATCCGCCCTGATTGCTGCCTGTTTCGTAACTACCACTTCACAAGATCTTACCCGGCTTCCTCCAGGCGACAGGCTGCAGGAGCGAGCAGTTTCAAAGTTAATTGTGCTCTTGATTGCACACGTCTGTTGTCTTATTCAGAACAGCCACACTCAAGTTCCAAAGCATGCCTGGTGTTCTCTAAGGATTTTCCCCTTTGTTCTGTAGTTGGCAAAGGATTGTGGGATTCCTAGAATATTGCAAAGCATGGTGGGAGCACTATGATGTCACACGCATGCACCCCGCTGGCCATCTTTAGTGAGTCAATTCTACGCTTTGCCAATTTTTATGCTATCTGAGTGAGGATTTTTTTTACACTCACCACCAATTTATAAATATTAAGACTTTTGAGTGCGGATTTACACCGGTGACTTGCACACCTCACTTCAAGTAAGCAGATATTCTACATTTGAGCATATTGTGTGAATTTACATTGGTGATTCGCACACCTGTTATTCCAAATAACTTCTTAACTTTTATCAGTCTACAAAAATGTTTATTATATATATATACAGCCACAGCATTTATTCTAATTCATTAAAATATTTAATTTATTTCAATATCGCAATGTCTAACATTGTTGCACCACCACATTTCCTACCTGTTGCTGGTGAACCTAAGATGGAGTGGGATCTATGGTATCCTATGTTTTTGGCCTTTGTCGTAGTCTTAGAGGAAGATGGCTGTTCTCCCAAGAGAAAATGTGATTTGTTACAACATTGTTTAGGTGGCCAAGGGATTAAATAATTCTCAAATGTACCCCTATTGAAGGTTCTGAAGAAACAAATGTATGTGAAATTGCTGTTAAACAATTGAGCACCAGGTTTGGAAAGAAAATTAACATAGTGATAGAGTTGTTCAAATTTTATTCACGTGCTCAGAAAGAAGATGAATCTTTAGAAAACTATGTATCTGCTTTACGCTCTTTGGATGCTTCTTCGCATTTGACACTATCAACTATGAACAAGTATTTAGAGACCAGATTATGATGAAAACAAAGAGCAAAAAGATTCAAGAAAGATTCTGGTTAGGCACAAAATCCTCTTTACATGCTGTGGTCAACATTGCTAAAGGTATTCACCAATCAGAGAAGTTTGTCAGTGAAATCAGAGGTCAACCACAAAGTCTAACTTTAAAAATACAGGATTTTGTATCAGAATTATCTCTAGTAAAGAACCAATCTTTGTTTGTGTGTTGATCTCTGCAGTTTGAATAAAGAAAACTGGACTGATAGACATCCTTCACCAAACATACACAAAATATTTTCTACTCTTTCTGGGGCCTGTGTTTTTTCTACGTTAGATCTGGCCAGTGCTTATCACCAGGTAATGTTACATGACAAATCAAAATGTTTAACTGCATTCCTCACACCTGAGGGCATGTTCCAATTTGTATGTATGCCATTCAGTTTAGCGTGTGCTGCATCAGTTTTTCAAAGACTTATGAAAGAAGTGTTAGAAGATAGTTATGGAGCAATTGCTTTCCAGGATGACATCTTAATTTTGGGAAAAGACTTTGAGGAACATGATTCCAACTTGAAAGCAGTACTGAATAGTATACGAAAGAAAGGTTTGGCACTTACATTTTCAAAATGCTAATTTAGACAAAATAAAATGGTGAAAATTTAGGACATGAAATATCCAGTGAAGGCATTAAACCTAAATTTGATAATATTATTAGCATTTCAAAAGCTCCTGCACCGACTAACAGAGAGCAATTGTTTTCTTTTCTTGGTTTAACTGAATTTTATAGTAAGTTTGTGCAAAATTATTCTTCAAAGGTATTTCCTCTACGAATGTTGTTAAACAAAAATGTTAAATTTATGTGGGGTGATGACCAGCAATCAGCCTTTGAAACATTGAAAAAAGAAATCAGTTCTGCTCCTTTTCAAAGACCTTTTACCATTGGGAAGGAATGTATTGTAGCCGTGGATGCTAGCAGTATAGGTTTAGGTGATGTATTAATGCAAAAGAACTATGGAGATGAACATATAGTATCCTATGCTTCCAGGTCACTACGTCATGCGGAATATAATTATTCCACGATTGAGAGAGAATTACTGGCTGCTCAGCATTTCCTCCAATTTTTGTGGGGCACTAAACTTCAACTAAGAACAGATCACAATCCTCTAATTAATATGTTAGCTGCAGGAGGTGGCAGAACTCTCACAGCTCGTCTGGCAAGAATAGCTGCCAAGTTGCAAGAATACCAATGTAGTTTAGAATGTATTCCTGGCCATTTGAATGTGCATGCTGATTGTATGTCTCGATTACCTCGGCCCTACATTGCTGATTCAGACAATGTTGTTGAAGAGTGTGATGTAGCCTACACTATGGAAGATGTCAATTATGGTGCAGTTACTGATTCTGAGATTATTTTGAAAGATGCTTGGAAAAAGGCCGTGTTTGAAGATTGTGTTTTGAATAATGTTGTAAAATATTTACAAAATGGTTGGCCTGAAGAGAGAAAATTGAGTGGAGAGTTAAGCTCATTTTTTTTAAATAAAAATTTAACTTGTGTGTTTGCAGGGTATTATTACCGGAGGTGATAAAATGTCCTTCCGTACAAAATTCGAGTAAAACTAGTAGCTATTGCTCATGAAAGACATATGGGTATGTCTAGTACCAAGAGGCGTTTGAGAGAGTTTTATTGGTGGCCCAGCATAGATAGAATGACTGATAGATGGTTTAGAGACTGGCTAACGTTTTTTGGCGTGAAGGTTTACCTGCAGAACTTATTTCAGACCATGGTCCACAATTCATAAGTAAAGAAATGGAATTGTTTTTTAACAAATGTGGTATTGTGCATAAAAGAGTTTCTAATTATAATCCTCAAGCCAATGGTCAAGTTGAGCACTTTATAGAGTCATAAAAGAGTCTATTCAACTTGCTGTTAAGAGTGGTATTGTGTAGAGAAAGGATTTACACACCACTTTACTTACATATCATACATCTCCTAACTCAGTCACTGGCTGTTCTCCTTTTGAAATGTTAAGAGGTAGGAAACCTGGCTCAAAACTCATGCTTTGGTGGCTAAAAGCAAACAATTCATATGATCCTGTTTTGGATTTTTCTCAAGGTAGGGAACATGTTTAAAGACACCAAGAAAGAATGAAGAAAAGTGGTTCCAAGCATCAGTCTTTAAACCATTAAGTCCGAGGAGGAGATTTTGTACTTGTGAAGTTCAGGGATTCAACCAATAGAAGATGGTCCAAATTGCCTGATCCTATTAAAGTGATCGAAGTATTCACTAAAGCAGTTAGAGTAGAAGGTAGTAAGATTTGGAATTTCATGCGCTTATCAATGTGTAGATCCAATGATTAAGTAAGTAAATCACAAATAGGTCCACAACCTTCAAGGAACCTTGAGGAAAAAGATTTTCAAAACTTTTTAGATACTCTTGGTTGTTTTGATTCCAATTCCAATGCTTCTAATTCAGGTTCAAATAATGCTAATGTTGAACCAAGTCCTGTCCCTGTTATAAACCAAAGTGTTATTCCTGTAGAATGTATACCTGTACTTGATAAACAAGTGATTGAGCCTAGGAGAAGTTCTCGCATCAGAAATTTACCTGTTAAAAAGAAAGATATTATTTTGTATTCTTGTTGCTAATAAACTTACCTGCAACCTACCACATCATTGTGTGAGCGCTTATTTCACTCAGCATCAATATATATATTATTTTTTTTAAACACAGCAATTAAAGAAATAATCACTATTACAACAAAAATTCCTGCTCACCATCATAGCCTCAATCAAAGGAGTTGTCACACAGCGAGCTAAGTGATCAATATTAAAAGGCTGCCGACTTCCCCAGAGTATCTTCCTCAGGGGCAGCGGCAGACGAGCAGTCTCTGAAATCATGTTGTCTTCTGACTGGACATTATCCCATGGCCCATTCATCATGAGGCACAACAATGCCTCCTTGAAGAAATGAAGGGGCTCACGTGAGCGGAAGGTGTTGTGTAATATGTGGTATCCCCTCGGGATCATGTATCTCCTTGCCTTTGGCAGACTCATGACGTCCTGCCTATTGGACACCTTGGACAAGCCCACAAGCAGCCCCGCCCACCTCCGGAGAGGCAGCCTCGGCTTTAGCAGGCAGAAGCAGCAGCCCGCAGAGCAGCTGTCAGTAATTCACACATCTATCAGCTTTACACGCTTACTGGGGCACTCGAAAAGGGTGTCAGTATATATCATCTCTCTATCATTTCTTTACTCTGACTATTTGAACGGACACCCTCAAGATATTATCTACATGTAAAACAAAGGACAAAATGAACAGGCTATCTCGAATGCAAAACGAAACAAAAACATTACTTTAGGGAAATGGAATGACATCAACAAAAGTTAGACATAATTAAAAGGGAGATGAAAGTTTCACAGTAATGGAAAAGGCACAGAAATAATGCAAACATTAAACAGGGAACAAGGAATAATTTCAGGAGTGAAAAAAGAACAGAGAGAATGCATAACAGGAAAATGGAGAAAACAACATGTTGTCCTTTTTAATAAAAAAACGTACTCAAAGCCTTTAAGATAATTCATGAAAAGAAGAGCCCCTGCATGAGCTGGACCTTGAAAATGTTTGTATTAACATTTGTAAGCTTTGACATTAATTAGTCAGATGACAGTGCTGCACTGAGAGGTACTTCTTAAAAGTGATACAGCTAGATTCATCAACGAAAAATGGGCTAGAATCTAAGAATCTGGCCCTTTGCGAGTGCAATTTTTGCATTTGGGATTCATCATCCCAAATGCAAAATTCGCTATTAAAGAATTCGCACATTTGCATTTGCATTTAAGGAATCTCTATTTGAGATTCCTTAAATGCAATAAATGAACTATTTTAAAATTGCGAATTCGCAATTTTGGGCTGCTATTTACCGTGAGGTCAAACCTCGTGGTAAATAGCGAAAACTTAGAAAAATGCATTTAAATGCATTTTTCTAAGTTGCATGTTACACACACACAGGTCCTTTGGACATGTGTGTGCGCAACACCAATGTAGATTACATTTCAGGGGTGCTACAGGGTGTCCTTTGGACACCCCTGGCACCCTTGAAATCGCATCCTTATTTGCATTTAGCAATTTGCTAATCGCAAATAAGGAAGCTGTAGGAATCGCAATTTATTTAGCGATTCCTACATGAATGCCGTTTTGCAAGTCCTTAATTGCGATTCCTTAATAATCGCTATTAAAGACTCGCAAAACGGGACGATGATTAATCTGGCTGATAGTTCCTTCAACATGGATTTAGAACCATTTCTCCCCACCCTTAAACTGGTTACAGTGCCATTAGTAAAATAGGAGGCAGGACAGGATGTATTTGAACCCTGTCTGTCAAGCAGCATTATGATCTATTAAATCAATCACAGTAGGCTTTTGTGCAGCTGGTATTCTGAAATCACATATTGGAAAGTGCTATGCTTAAGATCACAACATTTAAGCAGGGAAGCCATGATTTATCCAAGTTTTCTGGTTTCACTTCGTGAAAATCAGTCACTAAGGGCCCGATGTAGGTCGGTCGGTAATGGCCGAAAATCGGTATTTTCGGCCGTTACCGATCGGTAAATAGGTGGATGGTATGTAGGGGGCATTATTTCACCGAATCGGTAAAATTACCGATTCGGTAATTTTACAGATTCGGTAAAATAAAAAATCAGTAAATTTACCGATTCTGAGCCACCCATATGTAGGTGGGACTCTTCAGAGTCCCAGGAGCCTTAACAAATCGGTATTTTACCATCAAATCCAATTTGATGGTAAAATACCGATTCCGGTGTGCATGCACATGTGTTGCATTCAAAAAAAGTACTTAATTAGGTAATTAGATCCAGTAGACGTTGGTATTCTTAAGTTGGTATTTATTAGTTAAAATAGGTAAAAGGAAGGTAAGAAGGAGTAAGGGAGAAGGCCCCACCGGGAACAGCATCCAGCTGCTCAGCCCACTCAATCAAACTGACCACACATTCAAACCATGCACACAGGAACATTCCAATGACATCACACACACAGGCTGAGCAGCAGGGAAAGAGATGAACAGGATATAACACATCTCCCTCTTTTAAAACAATGAAAACAAAAGAGAGAGGGTGAAACTAAATACAGTAAGTCCCGATGGTGACAAAATCAGGATTTCAAATAAACAGTCAACATAGAAAATGAATAACTGTAAATAATATCATGAAATGAACAGTCAACAAAGAAAATGAATAACTGTAAATAATATCATGAAATAGCAATATAGACAGTTCCGAAATCAATCTCAGTCAAAGTGTTCAACAACAGTACCTTTCTCATGAAGAACAGCCCGAAAATGCGCCGGATGTTATTGTGGAGACCGGAGCACAACAAAAAACTCAGGCAGTCAGTCCCTCGCAACCTCGATGCTCTTCGAACTTGCCATGACAGCCTTTCCAATGATGCACGCACGCGCACACAAACCCTGCGTGAACTTGACCCTTCATGACGCCGATGCACGTTCATAGATGACGGCGCGTTCCACAGAATCACCAATACTGTGGTAGCATTCTGTTGCGTCATCATTTAGCATCCAGACGGCAAAGAAACAGCTCCCCAGCCGATGAAAACGACCGTTGGAAACAAGGTGAGTAAAATACAGTCAGGGTGAAAATTTTCACTAAGCAAGTAATCAGTACACCGGGGCTCGATGTTAACCCCCGATATGCAATCTTTGCCGCCTCACAAAAATTGCTGAAAGGTTCCCAAGTTTTAATTTAATATTGTTCTTTTGATCTTTGCCCTTGAAATATAAATAGTCATTTTAACTTGGGCTCTGAACATCGCAGCACGAAAGATATATCATTTTTCCACTGTTTTACTCTGACAGCAGTCCTAACTTGAAATTTTGACGCTCTTGTAAATAAGTCTGTAATTTTAAAATTCAAATAAGCTACACAAAGTCCAACGCTTGAAACATACCTCTTTATAGATGTTTCCTGTAGGCTGTTAGATGTGACATGACACCGGTGGGGCATCAAAAGCGTTGCTTGTCTTGTTTTAAAATCTTTACTTCTCTTGTCAGTAGTTCCATGTTTCAAAAGTAGTTTCTGCACACGTAGTTCATCCCACCCTCGTCGCCATTGTTGCATTCAAAAAAAGTACTTAATTAGGTAATTAGATCCAGTAGACGTTGGTATTCTTAAGTTGGTATTTATTAGTTAAAATAGGTAAAAGGAAGGTAAGAAGGAGTAAGGGAGAAGGCCCCACCGGGAGCAGCATCCAGCTGCTCAGCCCACTCAATCAAACTGACCACACATTCAAACCATGCACACAGGAACATTCCAATGACATCACACACACAGGCTGAGCAGCAGGGAAAGAGATGAACAGGATATAACAACATGTGTGCATGCACACCTATGCCATGTGACAGGCAGACATGGCACCAGAGCCTGTTTTGAGAGTGCCAGAGGGTGTCAAAGTGACACCCCCTGCACCCTTGTGAAATTCGGTATTTACCGATTCGGTAAATACCGAATCGGTAATGCCCATTCATTCCTATGGGCTTCAATGCCCATAGGAATGAATGGGCATTACTGATTCGGTATTTACCGAATTGGTAAATACCGAATTCATCCGATTGGGTATTCCAGCACATCTGGAATACCTACATGTCGGACCCGTAGATTTACCGATTTTAAATTACCGAATCGGTAAAATTTGGTAATTTAAAATCGGTAAATCTTTTCTACCTACATCTAGCCCTAAATGTCTTTGATTTTGTCTCCTTGTTATGTTATTATGTTAAGGCTTTGTTTTGACCTCTTTGTGCATTTTTCTGCAATTTGACGCAAATGCAAACCCCAAGATACTGGAGCGCTTTATATCAGCAATATTTACATTAAAACATGGTCACATTTCTTTTGGCATGGGTAGGTTAAGTGATATTCCCAGAATCCCAGAATATTGAGCAGATGTTGAGCAGATGTTGAGACTTGAACCTGGTTACTCAGTTCCAATGCCGACAGCTCTGGCCGTAAATGTCAAGGTAGAGCAGAGACGAGCATTTGGTGCCTGCTGCCTGGGTCTTGGGTCACACATAGCTGCCAAGGTTTCAGATTGCTTATGTGTGACATTTTAATAATTTCAGTGAAATTATGAGTGACATTCAACGGCCATCAGTGACACTTTCTTGCAAGCAAAATCAAGCAATAAAGATAAGGGAAACATATATGTATCTCAGTAATGACACACATATGAGCAACAGGAAACTCTAAAAAGATCTGAAAACTGCTGGAAGGTACCAGAAATGGAAGGGTGTTAGTGACCTTGCAACTTGATTGTAGTCAAAGAAATGTGTAACCATGTTATTAACGGTCTGCAGGATTGCTGATGTGAAGAGATCAGTAGGATCAAATAACTTCTGAAAAATGTAAATATGAACTGCAGCATAAAGTACAAACAAAAGATGCATTGCTGATTACACTTACCATCGGGAGCTGGGTGCCAAGGTCAGGGAATTAAACCTGAGCAAATGGCTTTAAAGTAAGATTAAGTTGTGCCAAGGCAGGTGAACTGCTTTCCAAAAGTAGCCTTATAATGTGTTACATGTTTAGCCATTTATGACATTTGTTATCCAATATAAAATTGTCTTCTGGGGCACGTAGTTTAACTTTTCATTGTACTGTTGACTAAAAAACCAGACCTTACTGAATATGTTTGATACAACAGCTTACGCAATGATAAATAAAAGTTCTTTTAAAGACAAGAAGACCTGGAATGTATTCCGCTATTGAAACTTGATGAGCCCGACTGTGTACTCATGAGAGAGCCCATGTGTACATATTGCTGACACCACAGCATTGAGGCTAAATCTTTGGTTCTTTAATGCATGCAATCCTTTACTCTGAGAAAGAATTTACTCAGCATGTTCTTATTGCCGGTGCATGGCTCCTTATTACCTAACTATCTCCCGCTAGGTCTCCCAGTTATTAATTAGAGTAGGGGGTAGCTTGGTAAATTGCTGCACTTCAAAGGCTGGCACTAGGTATACATTTGCACCCACAGAATACCTCTTCAGTACATTTCTGACCTTGTGGAAGATTTCAGATGGACTTCCTGGACACCTAGTGGACCAGCCTGTTGCTTGAGGCCTGCCTTGGTTCCGGAGGTCTACACTGCTGCTACTAAAAAACTGCTCTGCTGCTTGAGGATCTTGCTACCCAGAGGACTTCCCTGCTGCTAGAGGCCCACCTGATGCTTGAAGGAGAACTGTACCATCTCCATGAATGCAGGACCACCAAACATGAGTGCAATAGATAGTTGGCTGGCCTTCTATGTGAGCTACTGGGGCATAACAAGCTCCAGAGTCCTTCAAATCTACACCTCTTCTCTGCTGGAGTGAGTGTTAATAACCACCTCCCCCCACCAAATGGTGCCTACCAAGTCTTTCACTCTTGGAAGTGGTATTACTCGTCCTGCTCCCGCCTAGCCCTAAACGTGGGACTTCTAAAAAGCTTCACTGAAAGTACTAAAAGAGCTGACAGAAGACTAGGAGCTACCTGACAGTGCATCCACCCAAGGTGAATTGCCAGTTAGGCTGACTGTGCAGTAGCTCCTGCTACGTTATTCTATGCAGCAGAAAATCCTGCTTGTTAGACCTGACAGCCCTAGGGTGGTCTTTCCCTGTGATTCTTTGCCCTTGCCTCATTTTTCCCACCTACTTTTTGTTGGCTTTTGGACTCTGGGCACCCTCCCATTACTAATCAATGGCTGCCACTGACCCCTGCTACTGCAGCGTGGTCTGTATAGGCGCACTCTAGTAGCCAGGAGCTGGCTGGAACCCTTTAACAATGTTGCCGTACCAGCCTGCCAGCCAGCCCATATCTAGAATGAGGGAAGCTCCTGGAACCTTCCAGAATAGGGGAGGCACCAACTGCCACTGCCAACTGCCACTATACAAGGAAAGGGAGGGAAACTTTCTAGTCAGTTGGGGCATCACTGACCTGGGGAACCCACGCAGGAGTTTTAGGCGGGAGGGCCTAGTGAGGAACCTATGCTACTGGGAGTGACAGGATTTAGGTGCTGCCTCTTAAGCTGGGTGAGGTGTCCTAAGCTAGCCCCCTGATCTGGCCCAGTGGTAGGGAACCCCAGGGTCCATCTGCAGTGACTGAGGAAAAACTCCTCAAGCCTTCAACTCAGACCCCCCCCCCTCTCAGCAACTTCAAGTAACCAGCAACTAAGGGCGCAGAACCATTCAAGCGCCAAGAAGTCTACTTTCCTGTGACCAGAGATCGCTGGGGGATCGACCAGGTACTGGACTTGTGCTGCCCTGCGCAACTCCTGCCTGCATTGGGGTCTAACCGCCCCACCTGACTACCGCCTGGCAGACTCTCTGCCCTCCATTCTCCCCTGCATTACTCGCTGTCTCACTTGAAAAGCGCTATAAATGGTCCCCTCCTCAAGCGCTATGGCCGGAGACTGCCGGTTCATCGGAAACTATTGAAATGGCCTTCCTTGCCCTGCCGCGCCTAGCGCTGTGAAGCATCTCCCAAGCGCTGTACCTTGCGCTCCTCTGAGGCGCCTGAGGGACTCCTGTGACGTGCACGGCATTGGCGCCGCTCCTTCGATGCCCGGGGCGCTTCCGGCCGCCAGCACTCCTGCCTGCCCTTGCGCCCGGCCTCAGCGGAGCCCACTCTGTCACTTGCTTCCCCCCTCGGCGGCCCCCGTGTGCCAGGAGAGGGCCGCCGCATCGGAGGCTGCAAACGAGCCCCTCATCAGCGCCGGCACCCGGAGAAGAGCTGGATTCGCCGCGGAGGGGTGGTGGAGAAACCCCGATGCCCCCTCCGCTCTGCACCGCATTTTGTCACCTTGCCCCGGGCCAGTGCTGTGCGACAGTCCCTGCACTGCGCCGGGCAGCGTGCGAGCCCGGTTGGAAGAAAGCTCCTCCCTCCACCTCAAGCCACCGCAAGGGCCCCGTAGGGCCGAAGAAGTGAGGTAACCCCCTGGGGAGGAGGGTGGTAGGCCAGGAGAGGCCCATGGTCGCCCCTCCCCCGGGGTTAACTGAGACTTGGCCCGGTTGGCCCCATCTAATGTGCCTTAAGACTTTGGAGGTTGAAGGATTAAACACAGTCCCTAGTGCACCATATTTACAAGCCTGAAATGTTCATAGTGCACCATATTTACAAGCCTGAAATATTCATAGGGCATCATATTTACAAGCCTGAAATGTTCATAGTGCACCATATTGACAAGCCTGAAATGAGAGGGAGCTTCACTTCACTGTACTGAGTTTTCTTGCAGAGGTGGGCTTCCATAGTATTCTGATGATCTGATCTAGGTCGCAAGCCGACCGGTATTCGCAAGAAGAAAGGCTTGTCACAAAAGAATAAAGGTTGTGTTCTTTGGAGTTCCGTGTTAGACTAATAAGTACTTGCCGTAATGTTTTATTACCTTTAAGAAAAAGCGTCCATGAGAGAATTGATGTGTTACTTAAACGCATTACTATAGTCGCTTCTTGTAGGATCCTCCTGGTTAATACAAAAACCCCTTTGCCTGTCAGAGAGTCTGATGCGACAGGCCGGGTTAGTTAGTGTTCCACTGCTAGATGAGCGGGTTATTGTTTTAATGAAATGTTCACCCATTCCTAGGAAATGCAACCTGAACATGATTATTGAAATGTCTTAATGAAATGCTTACCTGAAATGCCAATGAATTAATAATGCATCGCTCTATTTGAAAGCCTATATAAAAGATCTTGATTTTTCAGATACAACTACTGTGTGTGGTCTCCATTATTGCGCCACTGTGTGTTTCATTGGATGAGTGTGTTAAGTAGCTGCTTTACACGCATGCCCATGGCTGCCTTCCTGCTCGAGCCATGCTACCCCTTTGAGAGCTGGTGCCCACAGTTCTTACACTGCTCACCAGCACCTCTCAGTGACAGTGTCTGGCCTCATGGAGCCCTCTTCTGCCACAGATTGTAGCTCCGTCACGGTGGAGGTTGATGTCTTCCAAAATGTTGTCTAAGTCCGAAGGTAAACCTTTTTACTAGGCTCGATGGTAACCAGCTCCTTATTGATGACGATTGTAGGAAGCTGGCTCTGTATATACTATACCAAAGTGAGGTATAGTGTGCACAGAGTCCAGTGGATCACCAAAGGTAGGCAGAGGTAAAAGTAGATAATACCTTATTCTCTATTCAGAGGATAGTGCTAAGCATTTATTGTACACACTTGAGGCAAGGAAAGATTTTATACACTCAAGGACTGAACTCAGACCAATTTGTTTGTATAAAAATAATTTTGAGTTGGGGTTTATTTTTCTAGAACCAAGCCAGGCCTGGTACAGGTATGTATAACAATACTTTGTAGAAATATATGCAATCAAATGACAGTTCAAATGCAGTGAATCAATGTACAGTTGGAATACGTTGTAAATACTTTTCTTACTCAATCAGGTATCGCAAGATCCCAGGCTGGAACATTTCCTGTTGGAAGGAAGAATGTGGTCAATGGTTCTGCAAATTTGTTACAGTTTTTATAATGTACTCATGAGCAAATATTTGGTTCTCTGAAAGCAGTACTGGGTTTTACGGGTCCATGGGTAAGAGTTGGTTCACGAGGCGGCAGCGAGTTTCACCACCACCAGCACCGAGTCGACCAGCTACAGAGTGCCGAGTTCGTATGTTAGCCAATGGGCTAATATGGCTGTGGGAGTGGGGGACTGTGGCAAGCAAGCCACCAAGTTAGATAAACAAGGACTCCTGGGGTTAGGGACAGCAAGGATGCCAAATGGCCCTCACAAGAACTACGTCGCCAGCGGCAAAGATGCAGCTGGGTGTGGCATGTGGTCCTGACTGTGGTTGCAAGCATCGGTCAAGAATCCCTCTAAATCGGTCAGTGTCTGTAGCTGAATGAGATCTTTAGGAGTTCCTGGTTTGGGCCCGGTTCGTTCGAAGATGAAATCAATCGGGCGGTTGCGGTTGGTTCCTCTGGACTGCTTCTGCGCAGAGTCGTTCGGGGTGTTTGCCTTCGGTTGCGGTTGAGGGTAGATCTTCAGTTGACGACTGCATGTTGGTTTTAGGAGCTTGCTTTTCGGGGGTAACTATGATCCAGGCTTGGATCACTGGCAGGACCTCCTTGAGAGTTTGATTCACTACGGCTCAGGCTCGGGTTGTCAGTTACGGAGTGGAGGTGAGTCACGGAGTCAGCGAGAGTCAGTTTTGGTTTCGCTTGAGCAAGTCCAATGCTCACATTTGACAAAAGTCTTTTTAGGATTTGAAGGCAGGGCGAGTTCTCTGGGTTTTTGAGGACTGCTGACTACAGGACAAACTGACGTTCTTTTGGAGGAGTCTCAGGTAGGGAAAGGCTGGTGGGGCTGGGGAAAAGTCAGTAGTTGTCCTCCTCTTTGCATGGCTTTTTGGTCCTTCTTCTTCTTTTCTCCTATTCCGCTCTGGTCTGAGGAGGGAAGGTTTGGGGTTGCCCCTAAATACTAAATTTAGGGGTGGTACTGGTAGGGACAGGTCGGGCCAATGGGCCCCTTCCTTGGGGTGGGTACACCCCCTATTATGCCATCCTCCAGTAGGAGTGGGGTCTAGGCCTCATTCTGGTGGTGGGGTCTCGCCATCTGTAAGAAGGTAGGGACTGAAATTTGTGCTGCACCTCACCTCACCCGAGGGGTGGGGTTGGCAAGGGTGGTCAAACCTCTGTTCCTGTCTTGGTTTTTTCACCGATTCTCCCACCCAGAGTGGGGGTCAGAACCGATGGGGGCCGGTTGCTGAAAGCAGCATATGGCCTACCAAAGGCGGCATGACTTTGAAGGTTCCCCTTCGTGGTCCCAGCCCTTCCTTGGCGGAGGAGGCTTGGCACCTCACCCAATGATGTGCTTTGTTTCAAGACCCAGAGAGTGGCAGGCTCTTGACCCAGGGGTTCAGAAACATGTCTTGTGATGGCATCTGGTAAGCAGCCACTCAGCTAAGACACTAGAGTTAGGTCATTTTCAGGGGCCACCTCTGCCATCTGAGTGCATTTCTCATTAAATCCTACACTTGCATCAGTGTGGGTTTAATGTGCTGAGAAGTTTGATACCCAACTTCCCAATGGTGCTGTTGAGTTCGTAATGACGACCTGCCAAACCATACACGCTTAATGGCTTTTCTGTGCTTACAATGCCCAAGAATGGACTTGAACACTGTAGTGGTCCAGGGCTCATGAACACGTACCCTTACCACTGGCACAGTGCACCCAGCTAGAGGGATGGCTTACCTGGGCAGTGGTTTGTAGGCAAGGCTCACAGGCATGTGGGCCATGCCAACTCTTCACTTTTGCTCTGCACCAAAACACACAGCCTGCAATTGCAGTGTCAGAGTGTAAAGGCACACGGCCTCTAAGGGTGGCACAATAAGTGCTACAGCCCTCAGAGGCTTTCCTTGGTCACAGTGCCCTTGCTACCTTAACTGCCTTTATCAAGGGACTTACATGTTGCCAGAGAGTTGTCAATTGGTTTTGGTGACATTATATTTCAGGGAAAGAACATAGGCCCTAGGTATCTGATGGCAGGAACCCAGAGCACATTTGGTCAAAGCACATCAAAATTGGCAAAAAAAGGGGGGGTGGCATGCAAAAAGAGGTAACTTTCCTACAACGACAAACATCCTGCTTCTTCTGCTTTTTACTGCCTTTGTCAATGGCTTTACTGAGACTTCATCTAGTGCTCCCTGGTGATGACAACTCCTCTTTGGATGCAGCCTGCTGCCTTGCCCCGGTGAACTCTACCTTCTCCTTGACTTTTTCTTCAAAATGTAATCTCAGTCTGAAGTTCAACCAAAATCAGGCCAAATCCACCTTAAACATCTGACTTGTGTTCCATCAAGGTCAAGCTTAACTTTGGACTTTGTCCCGGTTTCACGAAACCAGATACGTTTGGTTGGCATTTTGGTCTTTTGGGTGCTAGATTTCACTGAAATTTTAAAAAGAATATGGTTGTATTGATAGGATTTCATTTTGTTTTGGTGTTATTTTATTTATTAAAATGTATCTTATTTTTCAAAATTGGGTTACAATTTTTCTTGTGTTGTGTTTTCACTTTATTACTGTTTGCTGCATAAAAACTTTACACAGTGAGTCTAAGTTAAGCCTGAACGATTTTGCACCAAGCTACCACATGGCTAATCACAGGTTAATTCCGTGACTTTTGTGGTTCATGCTGACAATGATTCTGGTTGTTGCTTGAGCAGCATTTCATCCAACTCAAACAATAACCCTATTCCTTACAGTATTGTAACTCAGTATTTTGAACAGACATTCTACTTCTGCTCCTAAAGATACAGGGCGATGACCTGTTCACATTCTTACACTAAAATTTGTTCTTCATCACAGATTGAAGTTAACATTTTTCCTCCACACTGTTAGAAATGAGGCTTCTGGTTGGCAGAGGTATGCACCATGTCCAAGAAGGAACCACAGTGCCAGTCAGGCACAGAGAAGTCAGGCTAAACTATAGAGGCAATGTGTAAATTATTTGCGCGCACACCCAGTAATACAGCAAAAACAACACAAAAGTACTCCACACCAGTTTAGACAAATAGCCAATATTTATCTGGGTAAAACAAGACCAAGTCAAGATATTAATTTTTCAAGGTTACTCAAAATGCAGTGCTTAGATGCCATTACCTCCTTGTAAGTCTTCCTCGCCACCTGTGTTGCATAATGATCTTCAGCTCCACAACAGAATCCTCAAAGTAATTTTACGCTCCAGAATTCCCATCCCTCCCCAACATGGCCGACCACCTTCACTCTTGACCCAGTACAAGAGGCGGTATGACCCACCCCACTTCCTCTTTTTTTTGTTCTGTGCTGTAGACTCTTTGAGCGTGATTTGCAGGCAATTGGGGTGAGGTTATGCCATAGCTGGTCCTAATGCTCGGGTGGAGGCCCTGCGATGCGGGCTCTTATTGTATGCCTTTTTTACCCTATTCTATCGGGCTTTTCGGCGGGGTTTGGCGGAACAAGCTCATCTTGGAGGTTGGCAGCCCTGCCACAGCGGGCTTATTCTGGGGGTGTGTGGCCCATGCATCATGGCCTGTGGTTGTGGCACTGCCCTAACACCCGCCTCTTTTTTCACAGAAAGTCCCTACTATCCGAGGGGCCATGCAATTATGGCCTTTCGTGGAGACCTGGGAAAGGTCGGTCTATGACCAGTGGATCCTACGTATTGTCAAGGAAGGTTACTAGATTGTCTTCAACTCTCCACCCCCAGAATTCTTTGTCCACACTCCATCATCATCACCTGCACCAAAGTTGGGGGCACTCTTAGTGGGTGTTGGGGATCTTCTCGAGGAAGGAGCTATTCGTCCGGTTCCGGCCTGTAAAAGGGGTCAAGGGGTCTACTCTATTCTTTATCTTGTAAGGAAGGTTTCCGGGGACTTCCTTCCTAGCTGGATTTGAAAAGGGGGAATTTATTAGTCCCTCATGGTAAGTTTAAGATGCTGTCTGTGCAGGAGATCCTACCCTTATTAGTTCAGGGGGATGTGGTATCTTCCTTGGATCTGCTTGATGCCTCCCTCCACGTTCCCATTCACCCTGCATTCAAGCGGTTCCTCAGGCTTTGTGGTGGGCCAGAGCATTTCCAATTGCAGGCACTTCCATTTTGGTTTGTCTTCTGCGCTGAGGGTCTTCATTAAAGTCCTGGCTCCCTTGGTTGGGCTCATCCATAGGTAGGGAATTTGAGTATTCCTGTACCTTGATCATTGGCTGATTTCTGCGTACGACCTGCCAGGGGTAGTGTCCCCTCAGATTTGGATCACCCTGGGTTGGTGGAATTCAATCTGACATGGGGTCTTCATTTTCAGGTATCCTCCTTCCGGGTTGTGATGATGGATGCCAGGCGGTTGGGCTGGGGGGTGACGTTGGATTCTTGGTCTGTGCACTGTCTCTGGGATCACCTGCAGGCTGGTTGCTCACCCAACTTCAAGGAGGAGCTGAAGGCAGTTCAGATGGCTTGTCTGGAGTTTGCATCAGCCACTCAAGGGCATCATGTTCTGGTACGGATGGACACTCAGGTGGTGATGCGCTACCTCAATCACCAGGGGGGCTGCAGGGTTAGGTCCCTGTGGCTCCTGATTCAGGAAATTCTCACCTGGGCGGAAAACACTGTATTTTCTCTGCGGGTAGTGTATTTCCCAGGGAGGGAAAATTGTGTGGCTGGTCAGCTGAGCAGGGTTTTCCCCCCATGTCTTTGATTTCACTGTATGGGGAGGTGTTCAGTGTATTGCAAATGCAGTTTGGGAGTCTGACAGTGGACTTGTTTGTGGCCAAGGACAATGCTCAGCTGCCCCGTTTCTGTACAATTATTCCCTGTCCAGAGGCATGGTGGGTGGATGCGATGTTACTCAGGTGGCCAGACACCCTGCTTCACGTATTTCCTCTGATCTATTTGATTGCCCGGGTTCTGTGTAATATTCTCCTGGACAAGGCATTTGTTCTGTTTATTATGCTGGGCTGAGTTCATCGCCCCTGGTGTACACTTCTGAGGGAGCTGGCCATTGAGGAGTGTTGGGTGATTCACAATCTTCCTTATACGCTGAGAGGTTCACTTCTTCCTGCGGGGTTCTGCTTTTGCTCCATCTTCAGATCTAGATCTTGAGAGGGTGAGCCTTTTGTTCTGTGGCTAGATGAGAAAATGGTTGATTTTCTTCAGGGTTCCCAACATATGGTGACTCTTCAGTCTTATTCCCGACATTGGGGGTCCTTTTCTAGGTGGTGTGTTTCTAAAGGCCTAGAGTCTGGTTCATTGGACCAGTTCTGAGTGCTGGATTTTCTGTTGGTTGGACTTGCATTTGGCATGGCTCCTTCTATATTTTTGGCTCAGTTGACGGCTCTGCAAGCGTCCCGCAGTCCTCATTTGGATTGACTGGATCCATTGGTGGCTCGTTTGATAGGTAGTTGTTTTCTTTAACGTCCTAGAGTTATATGTCCTGCCCCAGCCTGGGATCTCCGTTGGTGTTACAGACCATTAAGGTGGCTAATTGTGAACCCTTAGGGTCTGTGGACATTACATTCTTGACCATGAAGGTGGTGATTCTGATGGCCATTGTGTCAGCTGGTCAGATTGGAGAGTTTGGGTTATTTTTACAGTTTCCTCCTTTCTTGGGTGTCTTGCCAGATTGTGTTGTCCTTTGCCCCGACCCTAAGTTCTTGCCTAAGGTCCCTTCAGTTGCCAACCATCCCAGGGAGGTCATTCTTCCGACTTTCTCCCCGGTTGCTGAGTCTTGGGTGGATGCTGATCTCCCCCTTCTGGAAGTCTGGCAGGCGGTGTTGGTTTTTCTGGAGCGGACTTTAGCTTTTTGCACTTGTGATAGTCTGTCACTTCTCTTTCTACCCTGGATTAAGCCAACACTCCTTCTAACCTATGGTTCTCAGTGGTCGGAGGGTCGGCCTAGATCCGGGGTCGGTCAACCCGGGGTATTTCTGTTTCCTGGACCTCTTTCAAGGGGGCCTTGATTGTGAATATCTGTATTGCCTCTGCGTGGGCCTCTCCACACAGTTCATGGACCACTATTGTGTGGTGTCAGGTGGTCGTGCTTCTGGGGGTTTTGCTGAGGCTGTTCTGCAGGCTAGCTCTGCCTGCACTTGATAGGCGCTTCTTCTGTTGGGTGCCTGTTTGTTTTTTTTCCTCTGTTTTGTCGTTTGGATTAAAAACGTGATGTTTGCCTCAACCTTTGGCATGTGGTTTCTTTTTGGTGACCAGGAAGCTGCTTGGCTTTGGGATATGTTCACTGTGTAACTCAGGCGGTGAGGAAGACTTACGAGGAGGTAATGCCCTGGTTACCTACGTAATATTCATTACTCCGAGTATCGTCTTCCTCTCCACATGAGTTCCCATCCCTTCCTTTCTCCCTGTTTGACTATCGGCTTTATGTGGTTGCTTGCTGCCTTGGTAGTTGTACAGGATGTGGGGTTGGCCATATCTCCTCTTGTACTGGGTAAAGGGTAAAGATGGTTGGCCATGTTGGGGAGGGATGGGATGGAGCATAAAATTGCTTGGAGGGTTCTGTTGTGGAGCTGAAACTCACTGTGTAACCCATGTGGTGAGTAACACTATGCTCAGACTAATGCAGATTACCAGTAAGTAACCGGGGCAAGAAATCCAACTGGGGCTATCTAGTAGCACTTGACTGGGACAAAACCTAAAGTTCAGTCTGAACGCGATGAAGAATGGGCCAGAGACAGGAGTCACGCAGACCCTCTGATGGTACCTTGGTTATGTCGATGCTTGGGTACAATGCGATGCGCAATGGAGAGGATGAATTTCAGGTGGAGGTGATATGTCAGTTCTGGAGAAAGTGCAAGGTTGTTGAGGCATTGGCAGTCGGGGGTGATGCACTGTGCAAAGTAGGTGATGCCCCAGGTTCGAGGCTTTGGTTAGCGAAGGCAGTGCAGTGCCAGTGATGTGTCAATGTTAAGAGCACAGTGAGTCAAATTTGTGGTGTTGTAGTCAAACCAATGGGCTGAGGGCGATGCGCTGGTCGACAGCCACACAGGGCTGGGAATGCATCAGAGCTGGGACGGTGCACCACAGATGTCAGTGATGTGGTGTCTGAGACTCATGCAAAAGCAGTTCTTTGGAGGTGCCTCTGCAAAGTCGGGGCATTGTTGAAAGGCAAGGTCAAGGTCATTGCGTTGTGCACTCGGTGAGCATTGTCCATGGCTTCAGTACAGACAGCGTCAGTTTTGCAGGGATGTGCAGGTTCCAAAATGATGCTTCAGAGTCGTAGCCACGGATGGTGGTGCGAGCAGGACCTGGCCAGACCATGATCTGCTCTGGCCCCACAACTGAAAACCCATACCTTTCTGTATCTGTTATTTGATATATAATATGGTTACGCTTGACATTTGTGACAGTGTACATGATCTGCGGCCTCAATTCTGCCTGCGTTAACAATACTGAAACTAAAAGAACCCTTGCTGTCTCCAGAGTAAGAGAGTGAGGTAAGGAGACAGACAGAGTGAAGAGGGGCTGGGCACAGTCTGTCCTGCACACCCTGGTGCACTGAATGATACTAATATGAATTATGCATCATTAGAACTGCCTCTCCTAAAGCCTCACTACCATCAGCTAGGGCACTGCATGCAGGCAGCAGATTGACACACTGCTTCTTGGCCTCCCTTATCTGTCCAGCCTAAACCGGGATGGTAGAGGAGTCATCATGTTTTAAAGCATGGTCAAAATGGGCAATTGCCCAGACAGGGGTCCACCTAATATGTGGTTGGGACAGTCACACGGCATTTGTTTTCTATGTAACAGCTGTGTTTTTTTAACAGCACATCTAAAACAAAACAGATCAAATAAAATACTGCCACTGACCCTTTGTTGTAAAGCCACTGTAAGGGTTAACATGTTGGGCTGCGTACGTGCACTATTTATCTATTAAAGACATGTGCACATTGTATTTCAGTCTGTAGACAGGCTCATAAAAGAGTCAGAACTACAAGACAACAATAGAAGAACAGTGTCTTATGAAACCCTCACTCACTGTAGTAGTGCTTATATAGCGCACGTATCACCCCCGAAGGGGTCTCAAGGCGCTGTACACATACCGCTGTGGAACCCTTCCTGGCCTTTTCCCTGTGAATTGCCCACTCCTGGGCACCCCCAAGGTGAAGCCAGGCATCCTAGCGCAGTCGGGCCATTGTGGAGATTAAGCAAGCTATTGCCCAGAGTTGCAGAGTGGGACCCATGATTAGAATAGGTACCAAGGCGAGAATTATCAGGTCCGGGGAAATTGAGCCCAAGACCCACCGAGGCAGAAATGGAACCCTGGTCCGGGCCAGACCTCTGCATCAGGGTCTGCCGCTCTAATCATTGAGCCACACTTCTCCACACTTTCCTCACTCTGCTGATCTCACATAACTAGTATACTTCAACCAGCTCTATCATAAAACAGTCAGGCAGGCATCTTTGACAGCAGGAGGAACCCAGTCAGGCTGGGGGATTGGGGTCTGAGCCTCAGCTCAATTTCTTATGGCAGCTTGAGCAAGAGCCATGCTTGACATCTTTTAATTTTACTTCCCTATCTCACACGGAACCTCTGTACAACTTTGTCTAGAGACATCAGATAAAGACACTTACACAAAGAAAAGTATGGGCAGCCATACTTACATACATAAAGCCACCTGTATAGACAGAACCACAAACATAAAGGTATCCGATCACACAGACCAGCATGCAGTATAAACAGTCACAAATACCACCCATGCAGACGGACTAACAGATACAGACCCTATGCACACCTGTCAACAGTCTGATCGATGTGTGCCCATGTGGCTGTATGTAGACTGCCTCTGGTAGCAATTCCTTGTGGAACTAGAAGTGGTATTTAAAAATCGTAAATAGTTATTGTTTCTAAAGGATGAAGCCATTATTTTGAAAGAATGCCAAACTGATAAAGGAGAGTGTTGGTTTAAAGTTAGAGGTCCATCTGTCCATCTATACATTTCAATCTTACAAACACCTAGAGCTGAAATCTCTTCTCTGTTAAAATCCAATAAATGTCATGGATGGGTGGTGCAGTCTTTCCTGTCAATGATAGAAGGTTTTTATGCTTGGTGCTGATCAACAAATATATAGACACTCATACTCACAAGCATGCTGACACACAGGCTTCATGTGCAAAGACCAACACCCATATATACTATTTTGTTCTGCAGAAGGCTCTGATATCACCATGTGCACATCTACCAATCGACATTAAGCATGTGCACATAAGCCTATACTCACTGCTTCAAATAACACCATGTCTGCAATGTATACCAGTTTGTGGCGCATATTGTCAACTATCAATCACGCTGTCCTCCTAAATGCACAGCATTCCCTGCTCCCAATGTACATCTGCTTGCACTTTCCTGGGCTGAAGCATGTTATCCTTCACCTCCTCCATCTTGCAAAGTACCAGTTAGTCCTTTGCTGCATATCACCTTTTTTTCTTTTGATTCTTTTTATTAACCATTAATGAGTTCGACATTGAGTTTTACATATATGAGAGTAGTACTACAACAAAGAGCTGACAACAGTTTGTTACAGAGCACCTTGCGAAGAGACAAGGTGAGTTACAACATTTACAGATTTGTTGGTTCATCATGGTGGGGAGAGCAGGTGGGACACGAATATTTCCCCGATAGGCATTCCATTTGCCCCATGTAGCGGACCATTTTTGGGGGCAGCCACGTGCAACATGCACAGTTTTTTCTCTGACCATACACCAGTCCATATCCGCATTTGTGGGGGGACTTCTGTCCCCCCACAAATGTGCTATATTTCCTTTGGCCACCATTAGACCTAGAGTGACCCATAATTTGTCTTTACTGTTGAGGTCTGTGAGTTCCCACACATTTAAGAGGCATTTTTTTGCTATGGGCCTAATTACGGTTTTAACACCTCACCCATACAGTCATGTATCTTCCAGTATTTCTGAAAACCCCCACATTCCCATATTATGTGCAGAAAGGTGCCCACATGGCCACACTGTCTCCTGTATTTTCCCTCAGTCACCCTTCCCATTTGCGCTAGTCTGGGTCCAGAGACTAATACTCTATGTAAAATTTTGAGTTGGACGAGACGTAACCTAGACAAGATCCTTCCTGTGGGGAGGCCACCCCCTCCCGACACTCTTCGTCATCCAGCTCCAGCCCATCTCCCTCCCAGCGCTCTTCCATCGGTCCTAGGGGATTGGCAATGTTATGAATGAACTTTTTCTAAGTCAGGGAAATTGCTTGCAGGTAGCCATCTAATAGTCTGTCCTCCAAGGAGAGGATTCCGGGGGAGGTCCCCTCTGGCAGATTTGACTGAAGGGCATGCCTGACCTGTAAGTATCTAAAATACTTGGTGTCAGCTAGCTCATGATCGTACTGGAGTGATGAGAATGACAGCACTTCACCCTTTTCCCATCGGGCGCCAACCTTCAAAATCACACTGAGGTTCCATTTGTCAAATCCCCTTGAAGTCCCCAGGGTGCCCAGCTGTTCCAAATACCATAGGGGATTGGCTAGTGTGAGCCTCTGTTCCCACCCCAGGCTTCAGTTTGCTGCATGCCAGACCTGAACTGAGTGCTTCATTGGTCCTGTTAGGGGATACCATTGAGGTCTAGCATAAATTGCCCTGTAGTGGTCTACGCCAGAGAGTAGCCATTTATCCATTCTGTACCCAGGGTCATCCCCGAAGGCGATAGGTGCAATGATTGATGGCGGCCAGGTGTATGGCCCAAAATTACTTTTTGATGTCCAGGAGCCAAATCCCATGTCAAACCAACCAAGTACAAGTTTGTGCAAAGCTATTCGGGGTCTACCGTCCCACAGCAGTTCTCTCTGCAGGCTCTTCATCTCCTTGAAATATTTTGCTGGGACCAGATCTGGGGTGTTCTGCAAGACATAGAGGAAGTTCAGTAACAACATCATTTTAAAAAGCACTGCTCTTCCCAGCAATGAAAGTGGCAATGCCTTCCAGGTCGCGACATCTAATTCCAGTCTATGCAATAGGGGAAGTAGGTTGCGCTTGTATTGAAGTTTGGGGTCTGAGGTAATAAAGACTCCCAGATACTTGAAGCTCACTTTTGTTATTTGAATAGGACAACCCCTAGGTGGAGAGGGAGGGTCCCCATGAAGAACATACAGCAGGGACTTGCTCCAGTTAATAGTGTACCCCGAGTTTTTGCCAAAGTTTGTGAAGATATTGAGCACTATCCAAAGCGATATTTCCGGGGAGGTGAGGTACAGAAGGATGTTGTCCGCATGTAATAAGATGCGGTCTTACCATCCATCCGTCCAGCTGAGTCCCCTAATCATTGGATCCCTAAGGTTGAATGCCGCTAACAGCTCTAGGGAGAGAGCGAAGAGTAAGGGCAAAAGTGGACAGCTCTGGCGGGTCCCACGACCCCGAGCAAATACCCCTGATTTCCTATTGTTGACCATAACCTGCTGCATATTATCTTTGAGGCTTTGTTGCACACCACACTATGCTCCCCTGATACACATAGATTTTGCCCCTTGCTCTTGAGTGCACTCATTTTCATCCATATCATTATGTGAGATATTGCATCAGTGTTATCTTTCTTGGATTTCTTGGTGCTTGTTGCAGGGTCATTTTAAGGCATGGGCAAATTGGCTGATTGCCCAATTCCTCCTGCATCCAAAGTGCACCTGGTAAAGTGATCAAGATATCCAGAGGACAGATTTGTGTTCGTCTGATGGGCATAGTCACTTCAGGGAATCTTAAACCACATACCTAACTACCCCACCTTAACCCTCATGCTCCCAGGTATTTAGTGGCAATTAAATTAAAGAATAAACTTTCTGTCCTATGTCTCTTTCGATCCTCATATCAATCTATCATATTATTTGTAAAGTGCACTACTCACCCGTGAGGGTTGCAAGGCGCCTGGGTCGGGAATGTTGCTACTGTTCAAAAAGCCAGGTCTTGAGGAGTTTTCTGAAGGTTAGCAGGTCTTTGGTCTGCTGTAAGTAGATAGGGAGGGCGTTCCAGGTCTTGGTGGCGAGGTGGGAGAACAATCTGCTGCCGGAGGTCACTCTTCGGAAGCGGGGGACTGTGGCGAGGGCGAGCTCAGCGAAGCAGAGCTGGTGGGTGGGGGAGTCGTCAGTTAAGGTACGTTGGTCCGGTGTTGTGGAGTACCTTGTGTGCTTTGTTATCCTCTTGTTGACCGGGGGCCAGGGCAGGTCTTAGAGGTGGGGTGTGATGTGGCTGTGTTGAGGGATATCGAGGATCAGGCTTGCAGAGGCGTTTTGGATGCTTTGGAGCCATCTCAGGAGTTTGGCCGAGGCTCCTGCATAGAGGGCGTTTCCGTAGTCCAACCAGCTGCTGACGAGGGCCTGGTTGACCGTTCTTCTCGTTTCAGTGAGGATCCACTTGTAGATCCTGCGGAGCATGCAGAGGGTGTTGAATTAGGAGGAGGAGCTGGTGTTGGCCGGTTTACTTATGGAAAGGGTAGAGTTGAAGATGACCCCTAGCTTTCATGCATGGTCGGTGGGTGTTGGGGCGGTTCTCAGTGCGGTCAGCCACCAGGAGTCATCCCAGGCCGAAGGGGTGGATCCGAGGATGAGGACATCTGTCTTGTCCGAGTTCAGCTGCAGTCGGCTGTTCCTCATCCATTCAGCAATGGCCTTCATTCCTTTGTGAAGGTTGGTTTTGGCGGTGTGGAGGTCCTTGGTAATGGAGACAATCAACTGGGTGTCATCGACGTAGGAGATGATGTTGAGGTCGTGCCGACGGGCGATGTGGGCGATCGGTGCCATGTAGATGTTAAATAGAGTTGGGCTGAGGGATGAGCTCTGGGGTACGCCGCAGATGATCTCAGTGGCTTTGGAGCGGAAGGGGGGAAGGCGGACGCTCTGTGTTCTGCCGGAGACGAAGGAGGTGGTCCAGTCCAGCGCCTTCTCTTGGATCCCGGCATTGTGGAGACGTGTACGTAGTGTGTGGTGGCAGACCGTGTCGAAGTCTGCTGACAGGTCCAGGAGGATGAGGCCTGCTGTTTCTCCGTTGTCCAGCAGGGACTTGATGTCATTGGAGGCGGCGATGAGTGCAGTCTCAGTGCTGGGGTTGCTGTGGAACCCGGAATGGGAAGGGTCCAGGATGTTGTTCTCCTTGAGGTAGCTGTTCATTTGTTTGTTGGCGGTCTTCTCAATGACCTTTGCAGGGAACGGGAGCAGGGAGATGGGCCGGAACTTCTTGAGGTCCTTGGGGTCCGCCTTGGGTTTCTTGAGTAAGGCATTGATCTCAGCGTGCTGCTAGCTCTCCGGGAAGGTTGCTGTGTCGAAGGAGGTGTTGATGACTTTCCGGAGATGGGGTGTGATGGCTGTGCTGGATTTGTTGAAGATATGGTGTGGGCATGGGTCGGACTGTGATCCGGAGTGGATGGTGTTCATGATCTTGATGGTGTTGATGTTGGTCCAGGAGAACAGGCGGTTGGTGCGGATGGTGGTCATGGAGGTCTCAGTGGTTGTTGGGGCGTCGTGGCGTTGAAGCTGTCATGGATGTCTGCGACCTTGTGAAGGAAGAAGGTGGCCAGCGAATTGCACAGGTCTTGTGAGGGTGAGACATCGTTGGTGTTGGAGTTGGGGTTGGAGAGTACCTTCACAATGTTGTGCGCATTGTTGTCTAGGCGGTCTTTGAAGGAGGCCCTTTTGGCAGATCTGTTGAGGTGATTGTGTCTGCAGGTGGCGTTCTTGTGGGCTGCGTGGCTGTCCGGTGATCGTTCACGGAGCCAGGTCTTCTCCAGCTTTCGGCAGGTTTGCTTGGAGGCCCGGAGGTCTTCAGTGAACCAGCTGGCTTTCTTGTTGGTGTGACTTTTGGAGGGTTTCTTGATCGGGGCGAGGTTGTTGGTGCCATCATTGATCCACTGTTTGAGGTTGCGGGCGGCAGTGTTGGGTTGGTGGGGTCAGCGGGTGGGCTCTGGGCCAGGGTGGTTGTTAGCTGGTCTTCGGTGACTTTGCTCCAGCAGCGGTGAGGCATCTGTTGGGTGCGGAGGTGCGTTATGGGTTTTTTTGAAGGTGAAGTGGATGCAGCGATGGTCGGTCCAGTGGAGTTCGGTGGTGTGGTTGAAGGAGACGTGGGGGCTTGCGCAGAAGATAGTGTCAAGCGTGTGACTGGCGTAGTGGGTGGGTGTTTTGACGAATTGTCTGAGTCCGAGGTTGTCTAGGCTGTCAATCAGGGTGGTGGAGTTGGTGTTGTTGTTGTTCTCAAGGTGGACGTTCAGGTCCCCGAGTAGGATGTAGTCTGTGGAGGCGAGGGCGTGTGTTCTGATGAATTCGGCGATGGAGTCGCTGAACTGTGGTCAGGGTCCGGGGGGGTCTGTAGATAAGGGTTCCACTGAGGATGGTATTGGGGTCAGTGTGGATCTGGAAGTGCAGGTGTTCGGCGGTGCTGAGGGTGTCATCGGTGTTCGTCGAGACTGTCAGAGTGTTCCTGTGGATGATGGGGATTCCTCCTCCTGCTCCATTGGTGCGGTCCCTGCAGGTGATCTTGAAGCCTTCAGGAATGGCTATGGCTATGTCAGGTGCCGCGGCAGGTTTCAGCCAGGGCTCCATCAGGAAGACGATGTCTGGGGAGGTTGAGTCAAGTAGGTCCCAGAGTTCAACAGCGTGTTTGCGGGCGGAGCAGGTGCTGAGAAGGATGCATCTGAGGTGGTTGGGTTCTTTCCTGGTCAGCAGCATGGTGGGGCGGATGCTTGTGAAGCTGCAGTTCCGGCCATTGAAAGCTCTGTGGTTGCGCTTCGGGCGGCCAGGAAGCAGGTGTGTGATCTTTGGTGTTGAGTGCGTGGAGGGTTCTGCCAGCTTTGAGAGGGTTACTACCTTTACATACTTGGGGGTAACACTACAGGAAAATCTATCATGGGACCGACAGATAGCAAGATCAAGGGTTAAATTGTCCCAGTTGTCGGGCGCAATCTTGAAGGTGGCCAACACTTCCACTTTTAAGCCTATAAGCCCGGCTCTCGAAACTCATCGGACTCAAGCCAAGCCAGCGGCTATATATGGGAGTGAGCTATGGGGGCACAAAGCAGGCCAAGATTTGGCGAGAGTGGAAAATAACTTTCTTAGATGCCTATTAGCTCTTCCACGAGGCACACCACTCCTGCCACTGAGATTAGACATGGGTCTCCCCCCTATTGCTGAGGAGCTTGTGTCAAAGACAGTGAAGTTTTGGCACAGGCTTTGGTCCACAAACGAATTACATCATTATAGGCAGGACCTTATCCATGTCATGAGCCTGAACCAAAGTAGTAAAATCCCCTGGCTTGCTTTCGTAAAAAATGAACTGCTCACTATGAACTTATCTGAGCTATGGGAGGATCCCGTGCAAGGCTGCCAAAGGGTCTCACGCAAAGGCCTGACCCAAATCTACAAAGACAAGAGTCTCTCACTTTTGATGAATGCTCAAAATAGCGGCACCCTTACTGTGCGATTTCTGGAATCCAAAAATTCTTATGTATTTGAACCTTTTATGGATTTTATTTTCCCCATCCTTGCGAGGAAATTGTTTGTACAATGGAGGCTAGGCACACTCCCCATCAAAAAATTTACCCACAAATGGTCCAAGGGGGGTGATAAAATGTGTCCATGTTGTAACACCCATGAGGAAGACGACCTCCACATTATGTTTGTGTGCCCTGCCTATCACAGACCTAGAAAATACTGGATAGCGCCGCTCTGCAGAAACTTGGGGTTCAGAAACTACTCACAGGCATATAGAGTAATGAAAACCAGCACTCTGGGCCACATTGTGTTCGCCATATCCAAATTTCTAATGGCAGCATGGCTAATCAGGAAGAAAAAAGCCCCTTAAACTATGGACACTGTTATGATACTCTTTTTATTTCCTCGCTGGACAAGAAGGGAACTTTTTATATACTGTATTTTTAATATGTATTTTAAAATGTATGCTATTGTGTTTTGTATTGTATCTTTTATGGTCTATATGGCCGAAATAAAGAATTTTTGGATTGGATTGGTTCTGGCATCGTAGCGGTGTCGGGGTGTTCGTGGGATCCAGGGGTCCTGGCGCTGGGCGCGGTCCAGATGGGTGTGCCTTAGGTGCGCCAGCGGCGCGCCCGCTGCGCTGCCTTCGTATGAGGGATGTGGGAGGGAGGAGCAGCTGGGAGGCGGGAGCGGGACAGTGAATGGGACTGCAGGGGGTGGGGCCAGATGGATGCAGTGGTGGGAAAAATGGGAGGAGGCCACGGGAGAACTAGGCACAGGAAGGAAAAACAAGTTTAGGCAAGAAAACAAGTACATGCACAGAGGAATAAAAACAAGTTTGAGCAAGAAAGCAAGTACAGGCACAGAGGAATAAAAACAAGTCTGGGCAAGAAAGCAAGTATAGCACAGAGGAATAAAACAAGTCTGGGCAAGAAAGCAAGTTAGGCACAGGGGAAAAATACAAGATTAGGCAAAAAGAATGCAGGCAGAGCCGTGCAGCAGCGTGGAGAGAGACCTGCGTGCGAGCATATCACCTCTTCTATTTCATCACTCTCTCTTTACCCCTCTACTAAACCCAAAATGATCTACCTTGATACAAACTCACTGTCTCACTGAATCAAAGAACATCATTTGAAGTGTTTAGGTGGGGCCTAGCTCTCCACTCCCAAGTGTGTCCTACCCTGCTCAAATAAATGCAGCAATACACAAATCTGTCTGGGAAGATTCCTCTACCACCTCATGTCTTTACCATATATGCCCGGGTCTTCCAAAAGGGAACCTAAGGTCCTCCATTACAGAAAAAATTGTACTCACTGTCCAGCACTGTTACCTCTATGTATCGTGCCTCCACAGGGACGCAGACACCCAGCACACACATTCTCCATTTACACACTGCACAACACTATTTCCTTCATGTACTGTACTTCTCATGGGTACACATACACCCAGTACATGTATTCACCATGCATGCACTGCACAGCACTATAACCTCATATACTGTTCTCCTCACAGGTATATACACACCCAGCTCATACACTGACCATGCATGCACTTCTCAGGGCTGCCCAGTCCCTGTATTGTACCCTTCCCAGGCACACATACACCCAGAGCGTAGTCACAACTTTTGCGCTGCTTAGCACTTCCACATCTACTGTGATGGAGGTTAAGGGTGAGATAAGCACACAGTAGCAGAACATTTAAAAAGGTGAGTGAACAGGTAGGCCTCACTCCAGTGACAGGGTAAAAAGTACCTTTTCACTACTGCTGATCACTACACAGTATACTGCCACCAACGCGTTGGGCTGCTTAACTTCTGGTGAAGGTGATAGCCTTCCACCACTATGAGGGTAGCGCTTTATGAATCCCAAGTCCAACAAGACCACTGTGAGACAGGCCTATGTCATGACATGCATGTGTGATCCATGTTTGCCTATGACATCACAGATGAGCAGATGGGATTCAGACAGTTGGGCACTCAGGTTAGGGGTACAAGTCCATTACCATGCAGGGGGCTTTTCTGTCCCAACAATTTGCTTTTCAGAAATGATGCAAAATGCTGATACGGCACTTTGTGCTATTATTAGCATGAAATGCTTCCTTACATTTATTTTTAGGTCCCATTTTGACACTAAAGAAGTGAACAATTGTATGTGACGCGAACAGCCACTCATGTTCTATTCTATCACAGTGTTACAGTGCTTTCACAATCAAATTTTTAAATAAATGAAAACAGAATATGCAACATGGTGTAATACTGTAATCATAGTCTGCTGGACCTGGCCCATTTTGCAGGGTCATCACAGAACTTTTTGCCTTCCTCCTGTATTTTATCTAACCTGTTATTGGTGGTTTTATGACTCTGCACACTTTACCACTGCTGATCAGTGCTAAAGTGCAAATACTCTCCCTGTATATTGTTGTTATGGATTAGTGATTCCATGATTATCTATTTTATTTACTTGTCAGACCCTAATACAATGCACCATGTGTGCCCAGGGCCTGTAAATCAAATGCTGCTGGTGGGCTTGCAGGACTGGTTGTGCCAACCACAGAAGCAGCTTGTAAAAATATGGCTCAGGCTTACCATTGCAGAGCCTGTGTGTAGTCTGGGACTGTCATTGTGATTTGGCAAGTATTTGCCAGTCCCTAAACCTTTGCTTTTCTACATATTAGTCACCATTAAGGTAGGCCCAAGGTACCCCTGTGGGCAGATTGCATTGTATGTGAAAGGAAGGACATGCCCTGATGTGTGCGGCATGTCCTGATAGTGAAATACTGCCAATTTCGGTTTTCACTATTGCAAGGCTATCTGTTCCCACTAGGCCAGAATGGGTAGTTTATTTATAACATCTTATAAACATAACTGACCCAGGGAACAAGGTAGAAAAGAAATATTTAGTGTGCCAGAACTCATAATGTTAAAGTGCATCTTTTAGTGAGGGTGATGTTTACATTCTGTGTTTGAAAATACCACTTTTAGGAAGTGGGTATTGTCCTGCCTAACCATCCAGTGCACCTCTGATAGGTTTGTGTATTGCATGTCCGGCTTTTGGGTGACAGGGGGCTGGAGAGGGTTGTGGCTCCCGCAGTCTGATGAGTAAGGGCTGGGCTGAATAGACCTGGGTTGCATTTGGAGTAGAGGGAGGAGATTTCCTTTTCACCTGAATGGGCCTGGTCTGCCTTCAACAATGCTGTCTCCGCCTCCTGCCAGGAAGCTGCACCAGAGAAGACAGAACTGGGGTTGGCTGGGTACAGACACTCTCTGCCTTCAGAGAACAAAGGATTTGTGTGCATAAAAGTTGGGGTCCAGACCCCAAAACATTAGATCACTTCTGGGTAATCAAGAGGAAACCTCTGCCAAGGAGAAGAGCCAGAGAAGCTGAGGCGGAATACTGCCCCTGTGCAGTTTGCTGTCTGGGGCTAGCCTGCAGTGGATGCTTGCTGCCATGGAAAGGAGAAAAATGACTTTGCTGCTTTACTTTGTCACCTGGTTGAAGAAAAGATCTCCAAAGGCTTGAAACTGAGCTTGCCTCCTGTTCTGAAGTCTCAGGAACACAATGACTTCACCCCTTCTGTCTGGCTGCATCTAAAACTGCTGTTTTAGCTGCAACAGAAGGAAATTACAACCCCAACGCTGGCCAGCGACGCAGTAATCCGCACCAAAGCCGTGAGCGCTACTCCGACTTGCGAAGTAGACTCCACGCCGACCACCGTGCCACACCGATGAGCGATGCTCCGACTTGCGACATTGGCCTGATGCCTACTTCTGTGCCGCATTGACTCCTAAGCCGACTTCATCTTCGCGGAGCAGATCATCGGTGTGGGTGACTCCCTGAATCCATCGACATCGCTCCATTGTAAGGAACAGTGGTTTTGGTGCCATTGTGACGCATCTCCCTGGTGCAGTAAGGAACCGGCGTCTCACCTCCCCTGTGCTGCGGTAAGGAACAGAGGCTGCACCTTCCCTAGGGTCATAAGGAGTCAAACACCGCGCAGTGCCAATGAGGCCTAACCTCCCCAACGCCGTGAACTGTCTTTGTTTTCACCATTTTCCAAGGTACGGTTCTGTGTGTGCCCGACACCGCACACCTCGCGGTCGGCTCTGTACTTAGGGATTTTTACCAGTCACAAAGTTGTCATAACTCCAAGTGGAGTTATCTGTTGCTGCAAGCTTGATTTAAGTGAATGACCTATTTTTGAGACTATCTTATTAACTGTACTGTGGATTTTTGTCATTTTGATCTTGTTTTCAAAATAGATAAAGATTATTTACTTTTCTAAACTGGTGTTGTGTCCATTTGTAGTGTCTTGAGTGTATTACTGTATGTGTTCACAAATGCTTCACACACTGCCTCTGAGATAAGCTTGTCTGCTTGTACCAAGCTACAAACGGGGTGAGCAGGGGTTATTTTAGCTATGTATCCCCTTTACCCTGAATAAAAGCAAGTGCCCCTATTTGGACAACTAACATAGGCATTTCGTGGAATACGTCTGGCGTGAAATGCAAGAAAGTTTGTGAGATTATGCCACTACAAACTAAATTTTGCCAACGCCTACCTTTTACCCAAATCGATTAAACGAGCACCCCTGAGTTACTTAACAGTACACATTGCCATCAGTATCAAGAGATCACTCTGGGAGTCGTTGTGCCTTCTACAAAGCATATATTTCCATACTGACCTTGTTGAGATACTCCAACCACAAGCTCTGAAGAGATTGCTCACTTCATGGGGGGTTGATACTGTCAATCATCAGGCTTGTTCCAATTTCACTCTAATAGTCTAAACTTGCACAGAACTGCTTTAGCATAACAGTACCAGACCCCCAATGTGACAGGAAAAAAAAGTACCTGTTTGAATGATTGGCATGCTATGTTCAGCCTACGGGCACGGAACGTCGCCCGCACACAGGAAATAAGGGGAAAGTAAGGGATGGGGGGGGGGGTCCTAAGTCTAGAACTCACTAGTTAGAAACAAGCACAAGCCTTGTCTCTTGATGCCTTCACACACCCAAACGATGTCATGCTTCATCATCGGGCGTTTGCTTCTCATCGGGCAGGCACTGCATTGCTCTACGGTTCCCCCGAAGGGTAGCTGTAGCGGAGATTTTTTGTTTAGACTGCCATCAGAAGAGTGTGGGTGTGGGGAAAGAGGGTCCTATGTGAGTGGTCAGTGGGTGCACATGAAAGATAAAACTGACTAAGGGATACCAAAAGTCAGTGAATTTTATTGTGTAGTTTCCCTTGTCAGATTAAAAGACCCTGAAGGTCGTGAATTACTAAAAATGGTGTAAGGTGACTTTGTAACTATAAGTCAACATGTTTCACGCCTGATTGGTCAGAAAGATCCATGGTGCTTCATCAGGACCAAATGCTGTGATAAAAAAGTGAAAGGGAGTGGTGAGGTCAAGAACCCTACTAAATCAGGGCGGACCACACCTATGTGTAGCTACAAGGCGGCTCAAACTAAACTGCTTGGAGTCACTGGTGTTGGGAGTAACTCTGGCTCCCCCTTTGTCAGCAGGTTTTATGGTAATACTGTTGTCTTCTTTAACAGAGGAAAATACCTTACATTGGCTATTAGACAGATTGTTGAATGTTCTTTTATTCTTCAGTTGATTGGCTTGCTTTAAAACCGCTTTTTCGAAAGTAAGGACCTCACTGGATACCATACTCAATGTGGGGGTAAATTTAGATGGAAGGGTTGTCTTTGAACAATGACTTCAATCGCCTATGAAGCATCTCTACCTGCAACTAGGTAAGAACCAGCACCTCGCCCTGATGTGGGTCACATGCTCTCCATGCCACTGGAGTCAAGCAATCCAGACTGATGTGGGCTGGAAGCCCTAAACCAGCCCTAGCATGCTTGGTTCCAGTCCAGGGAGGACCTGGCCTGGAAGTTTAGGATGGAGTGTTCCCATTAGGGACATGGGTCAAGACTGATTTGCATATGGCTGTTTCAAAACTGGAATGGCATGATGAGCAAAAAAAACAATAGATTTAGGCCGAAATCTCTGTAATGCGGTGATGTATGACATTGTTCAGAGTTCAGTCTATCAATTTTTCTTTTTGCATTTGTTGCCCCGAGTGGGATGGGTATGCCCAGACGTGGGTGCAGTGCTCTCCATGCCACTGGACTCAAGCTATCCTGGCTTATGAAGGTTGAAAGCACGAAACCGGTCCTAGGAAGCTTTTTTCCAATCAGGGAGGACCTGGCCTTGCAGTTCAGGATGGACTATCCCCATTGGGCACAGGGTCAAGACTGTTTTGCATATGGCTGGGTCCAAACTTGAATGGCATGGTGAGCAAAAAAAACGATGGATTTAGGCCCAGATCTCTGTACTGGAGAGAATGTATGATATTGATCTGCATTCTGTCCATCAATTGTTCTTTTTAAATTTGTCACCCTGAGTGGGAAGGGTATGCCCAGATGTGGGTCCTGTGCTCTCCATGCCACTGGAGTCAAGCTATCCTGGACTGTTCCCATTGAGTGTACGGTCAAGACTGGTTAGGTTATGGCTGGGTCCAAATTGGAATGGCATGGCGAGCAATAAATCCATTGGATATAGGCCCAGATCTCTGTACTGGGGTGAATGTATGACATTGTTCCGTATTATGTCCATGAATTGTTCTTTTTGCATTCGTTACCCTGAGTGGGTTGGGTATGCCTAGATGTGCGTCCCTTGCTTTCCATGCCACTGGAGTCAAGCTATTCTGGCTGTTGAGGGCTGAAAGCCTGATACCGGTCCTAGATGCTTGTTTCCAGTCCAGGGAGGGCCTGGCCTGGCAGTTCGGGCTGGACTGTTCCCATTGGGCGCAGGGTCAAGACTGATTACATATGGCTGGGTCCAAACTAAAATGGCAAGGTGAGCAAAGAAGCGATGTATTTAGGTCCAGATCTCTGACCTTGGGTGAAACTATGACATTGTCCTGTATTCTGTCCATCAATTGTTCTTTTTGAATTTATCACCCCGAGTGGGACGGTTATGCCGAGACGTAGGCCCCATGATCTCCATGCTTCTAGAGTCAAGCTATTCTGGCTGATGAGGACTGAAAGCCCAAAACTGGTCTTAGGATGCTTGTTTCTAATCCAGGGAGGACCTGGCCTGGCAATTTGGTGTGGTCTATTCCCATTGAGCACAGGGTCAAGACTTATTTGCATATGGCTGAGTCCAAACTGGAATGGCATGGTGAGCAAAAACAAACAATAGATTTAGGCCAGGATCTCTGTACTGGGGTGAACGTATGACATTTTTCTGCATTCTGTCCATCAATCGTTCTTTTTGCTTTTGTCACCCTGAGTGGGATGGGTATGCCCAGATGTGGTTCCTGTGCCCTCCATGCACTGGAGTCAAGCAATCCAGGCTGATGAGGGCTTGATGGCCGAAACCGGTCCGAGGATGCTTTTTTCTAGTCCAGGGAGGACCTGGCCTGGCAGTTCGGGCTGTAGTGTTCCTATTGGGCACAGGTTAGGACTGATTTGCATATGGCTGTGTCCAAACTGGAATGGTACGGTGAGCAAGAGCAAACAATGGATTTAGGCCCATATCTCTGTACTGGGGTGAAGCTATGACATCGTTTTGCATTCTGTCCATCAATTGTTCTTTATGCATTTGTCACGCCGAGTGGGACAGATATGCCCAGACGTGGGCCCCGTGCTCTCAATGCCACTGGAGTCAAGCTATCCTGGCTGATGAGGGCTGAAAGCCCTAAACTGGTCTTAGGAGGCTTTTTTCCAGTCCAGGGAGGACCTGGCTTGGCAGTTCGGGCTGAACTGTTCCTATTGGGTGTAGGGTCAAGACTGATTTGCATATGGCTGGGCCCAAACTGAAATGGCAGGGTGAGCAAAAAAACGATGGATGTAGTCCCAGATCTCTGTACTGTGGTGAATAAATGACATTGTTCTGAATTCTGTCCATCAATTGTTCTTTTTGCATTTGTCTGGAAAGTATGCAATAAGTGTATCTGTTATCCTGTACTATACAGGGATTGGAGTCAGGCTGCAAAACACTAGGAGGCTTAATTACAAGAAACTGACGCATCGCTGTCTTAAAGTGATTCACAGATGCATCAGAAATTGTGACGTATCTGTCGGCGCAAAACCCATGCAATGCTGGAGTTGTGTTGTAAGCCTAACGCAATTCCAGCAATGCATGGGGAATGCCAATTCTTATTGCAGTGCATCTCTCCTTACACCACCTCCAAGCAGGCGGAAGGTTTTCATGAAGTTGCGTCCTAGAAGTGGCGCAGTGAAATCTTTTAAATTTCACGGCATCACTTCTACAAGGCTATCTGGTGTGGGAATGCCCACCCAGCATACATCATACCTGACACAGGTATAATGTGGTGCTGGGGTTTACAAGGTGAAGCATCTGCCTAGATGTTACTTACAAATAGGCCACAAACTGCTGCATTATTTACGCCGCCTCTGCGTCATAAAAAGTGAGGCACCAGCATCAAAAAAGGGTTGCAAGGGGCTTGTAATTAAGCCCCAATAGTTATAAGCAAAAAGTAATGCCCTCTTTGTAAGTGTCATTTCTAAAATATTCATGTAAAATTCAACTACACCAGTTAACAGGATTTCTCTCTATTCTTCTAAACTCACTACTATAACATGCCACACAATAAAGTCATGTTATACCTTCTAATTACAGAGAGATTTGCCCATAGGGATACTTTGGGACTAACATAGGGGTAACGTATAAGTAGTAATAGAGGAGTTTAAGGTTTGGCAAGTAGTTTTAAATGCCAAGTCAAAGTGGCAGGCAGCTGTGCGTGCAAGCATTGTAGTAGCAGGCTTGGAACAGTTATGAAAGGCTACATCCCCCCTGTGTGGTGTAAGCTGTGCTGCAGGCCCACTAGCAGGATTTAATTCATAGACGTTGGGTGTATAGTATACCATTTACAAGGGACTAACAGGTAAAATAAATATGCTAAATATGTGTAAGCCAAGCATATCAAGTTTTGGAGTAGGGACCAAGTGTTCTTTAGCACCGAGGAAAAGAAGAAGTAAAGTGCCCAGAATCCTAAAACTATCAAAAAGGTCAGAAAAAGGAGGAAACAAAATCAAAAAGTTTGGGATAATCCTGAGGAAAGGGCCAATTCTAACACAGCCCCCCAGTCGAATGCCAGGGTAGAACAATCAATACCTAGAGGGGCGTCCCTGCTAGGGGCAATAGAAATTGGGCAGTGGCCCACAACTACAGGGGCTGCACTTGTCAGTTTTAGGAAACTGAAAACACAATTAGATCCCTCTGTCTATGTACTCAGGACAAACTAAACAAATCCATAGGGAATATTTATCTGTCTGTTTTGAGAGCCAAAACCCAGGCCATCCAGGGGTACCTGGCCTCCTTAATCTCTCAGAGCAGGATGGTAACCCTGGGTTCATTGCATCTCTTTTCCAGTCTACGTCCCACCAGTTCAGGGGTGAAATCCTGAGACTGGTCTCCCTACCTCAGGCTAAACAGGAGCCAGGGGTCAGGTGTTACTTCCTCTGCCACTCCTCCTGGTTTTCCATATCATCTTTTTGGGAGTGGTACCCCTACAATCCAGAACTGTCAGGGTGCATGTGTCAGCCATCCTTCTCAGCTCTCCCTCCAGTTCAGGGGTTCTACACTGCAAATGGTCTCCCAATGCAGGGTCTGCTTCTTTGGCTTGTACTGGGGTAAGGGGTGTGTTCTTCATCCACCTGCCCTCCTTTTAGAGTTCCACACTCTCCCACCAGGAGCGGTACTCCAAGAAGGCAAAATGATAGTGACTGTTGTGGCTGACACCACCTCCTTCTAGGTTAGAGGTGATACCATGAACTTGGCCCTCCAACTCAGGGTCTGTACCCTGAGGCTGGACATGGGTTAGGGGTGAGTCCTTCTTCCCCCTTCATCTGGGCTTATGTACCCTTCTTGTGGAGTGGTGCTGTCAGACACTAGAATTGGTTGGATGCTCGTGTCAACTACACCCCCCAAGTATGCCTAACTGTATGGGGTCCCCCTCACTGGAAGATCTCCCGGTACAAACTAGATTACCTTCCTGTGGCCCCTTCAGGTTACTCTCCAGGCTCTGGGGCAATGGTCACCCTAGGATATCTCACAATCCACCCTATACTCCTACTCTTAGAAGGTACCTGGGACCGTTTACCAACTCCAATACTTTGGGAACTGTCATGGCTACTGGGAACCTTTCCCACCCTTGGTTGAAAGAACCTGATCCCTTTAAGATCAATCACAAATGCCTGTTCAGACCTTCTGATGCTCATCCAGAGGTCCACTATGGTCAGAGAACGTACACTCCAACATGTGTTGGCATACCCCTGGAAAACAACAACAGAATGTGTGCTATTTAATGATCGGATTGTACAGTCTTTCAAAAGTGTTTACAGTGCTACTCACTCATCATCACCCAGCCATCTAGGGCTTTGCAACAATTCTCCACAAACTTCCCCCAATACTGGTGAAAAAAGTTTCATACTTCCCCTATGTAGGGGTGAATCCTTCGTTTGTAATCAGGGCTTTCTTCATGGGGCAGTACCTCTGATTGTTTCTCCCTTCTAGAGCTAGTAGGCTTCCCTTACATCACCAAGAATATAACTCCCCAGGCCAGTTCCCATTCCACCTCAGAGATCCTGTGCACTGTCAGAGCCCTGTTATACTCCTGCATCCACTAACCAATGTCATCCCCTACTTAAAGCTACTCAACAAGTGTGTAGGTATGTGGGTGGTCTAACACTAGATTTAAAATTGCTGCCACAACTGAACTCCTCCTGCAATGCTAATGAGGCAAGAACTCTAAAACTATGCTCCTAGGTAAGTTCCTTTTTTTCAAAAGCACGCCTTTCCTTAACAAAGGCCCTTTCAGCCTCCTCCATCCTCTCCTGAGTGAAGGCACAAGGAGAATATGGACAAAGTGCTGAAACATTTTAGAAACTCACCCCCTGTCATAGATCTGGGTTAAATCGATCATCCTTCTTTAGCTCACTTCTCCACCCAGTTCAGACCCAGCCATAGGCAAATCAGTCTTAACCCTGTTCCTCTTGGGAACAGTCCAGTCCCAACTGCCAAGCCAGGTCTTCCCTGGAATGTAATTAGGCATCCGGGGAACCATTTTGGGGAACAACCCTCATCCGCCAGGATAGCTTTAATCCAGTGGCAACATGAACAAGGGACCCACATCTGGGCATACTGTGCCATCTTAGGATGAACAAAACAAACACAGGGAGATGATGGACGGAGCGTTGAAACTTTTCAGACACTCACCCCCAGTCACTGATCTGAGCTGAATGCATCACCTTTGTTTAGCTCACTTTGCCACACCAGTTCAGGTTATTTCAAACACCATTTTCAAAGCGTGCATAGGAAAAATACTGCTTGGTATGGCATGTGCAGTTAAAGTGCACAATTCCTCCTCCAGGGACATCTTTGAGTTTATATTGGCCAGTATGAATGTAGGTAAGCTGATATGGCAGAGGAAAATGAAGTTATTATTTGAGTGGAGAGAACTGGATGATAAAAAGGCCCATGTAAAAGCTAAGATATTACACCTTTGAGACAGAGGTACAGGTAGCATTGGCATGGTGCTTTCAGTGCTGCATTGTAAAGAAATACATCAGAGGTAAAACGTGTGATGCAACAGACACTAACGTGATTTGGGACACGTAGGGTGAAGCCTCTCCACTCTACATCCACCTCATTATTTATGTGGGGGTGGCCAAAATCAGTGGAGGCCCTTCCCCAGGCAAAGTGGAGGGGGCAGGCTGGAGGATGGATGTAGGGAGGAGGAAAAAGGGAGATTTTGGGGACCATAAAATAAATTCACCTTAACACTGCCACTGTCTCCCACTGCATTGCTCTATTCCTGCTTCTGGCCCTAGGCACAGGCTCCCTGCCTCCGGGCAATCCTGAAGCTGGTCCCACATGAAAGCAGCTTCAGGATTGGCCTGAGTACCAGCAACTTGTGCTCACAGGCAGACTGGGAAACTGTGCCTGTTCCCTCCAGCCCCAGCATTGCAGCTGGGGCTGGAGAGAGTTTCATGGTGCATGAGGGTTTGGCCGGCCTAGGACGGCCAGCCAAACAATCATGCACAGTGAAGGGAGTGCCCACAACTCCCTCACCATCAGTGTCATCCCCACCCCAAAGACTCACCAGAGTTAAGGGGGCAGGTTCAGAGAATTAAAAAACAACAATAACAAAACAGGTTTAAAATCCATTTTGGTTGCTGTTGGTGGCAGGGGGGTGGTGCTCCTCCGCTCTAATGGAGCCACCGCCACTGCCACTGACACTGCCCAAAACATTTAAACTATTTGACCTTGGGAATAAATCTATATATAGATTTTTTTCGGGAAACATAACAGTGGCAAGATAATTTTAGGAATGCAGGTACAATGTTGAAAGAATTCCAGTTTTTAGCTGCAGAGATGCGCTTTGTAGTAAAGAGAGAGACACTGCCCTGAGTCTCATTTGGTTATTTTCAAGACCACTGTTCACAGACAGCAGCCATTATTTGAAGGTGGCTGGAGGCAACAGCTGCGCTTTAACCTGCTCTGAATCAACAGCCTATGCGGGATAAATCATTTTTTAAAGCCTAAAATTATATAGTATGCACCAACCTCAAGAAACCTTGCCATGAATTTCCTGTACAATCGTTTCCAAATTAACTATATTGTTTTTGTTCTATATATCTGTATAATGTTTGTCATAGATGCTGCCCTTGTGATTTGACATTAACCCTGAGTCTCAGAATGTTTACGTGCAGTGTTGTCTCTGCCTCTTCCAACAGTCGTTGTGGTGTCAAGGAGCAACAATGTGATATTCAGTTGATCACCAATGTTGCTGTCATCAGTTACATGTTGTTGCTCTTTTGGCTGTTACTGTTAACCATGATTGGCAGTCCAATGGGTCTGGCTTGCTTTGAGAGTGTTGTGGAAATTTGGCAGAGATGGATGTTAGCATTAGGCTGAAGCCATCTTCTTTCCTGCAGCCATTATGTCTGCCATGTGCTCGCCATGTGCTCTATCCTTCTTCTCTGTCATTTGCCCTTGCGCCGTGCACAAAGAACTGGCTATACTTAGCCTCTGCTACTCTGCACAGGCGCAGAGAAGTTTGTAGCTGCCCATGCAACTGTTTAGGTTTGTTACTGTAAGGATGTTTCTACTTAAGTCAGCAACTGTTGGCTCCTCCTTCTGTGTTGACCGTGCCGCTCGCATCCGTGAACTGGGGAATAATTGCTGCTGGCTTTCTACCCGTGCCTGGACACTTGCTTTTTGCTATTCACGACCTGCCCTACCTGGAGCCTGATCTTCGAGGACCCTGAGGCGGATATCGACGTAGCTGCCGGGGCAGGGACTGCGAGACCCAGGGTGCTTTGCGCATCACCATCCAGCGCACCTGGTGTCTCTTCCCCGCCCCCAGCTCCCCTGCGGCATAAAATGGCTCGCGGCCCCCGCTCGGCAGGAGCTGCTCGCAGCCGTGAACTGGGGAATAATTGCTGTTGGCTTTCTACCCATGCCTGGACACTCGCTGTTTGCTATTCACGACCTGCCCTACCTGGAGCCTGATCTTCGAGGACCCTGAGGCGGATATCGACATAGCTGCCGGGGCAGGGACTGTGAGACCCAGGGTGCTTTGCGCATCACCATCCAGCGCACCTGGTGTCTCTTCCCCGCCCCCAGCTCCCCTGCGGCATAAAACGGCTTGCGGCCCCCGCTCTGCAGGAGCCGCTCGCAGCCGTGAACTGGGGAATAATTGCTGCTGGCTTTATACCCGTGCCTGGACACTCGCTGTTTGCTATTCACGACCTGCCCTACCTGGAGCCTGATCTTCGAGGACCCTGAGGCGGATATCGACGTAGCTGCCGGGGCAGGGACTGCGAGACCCAGGGTGCTTTGCGCATCACCATCCAGCGCACCTGGTGTCTCTTCCCCGCCCCCAGCTCCTATATCTTAACCACCTATTCCCGCGCTCGCGGGACGCGCACGGGATAAAGCCCGGGGCTAAGCCAGGGCAAAGGGCGGGCCCTCTGTGGCCCTCAGAGGCCCGAGGAGACTGGACTGGGCCTGACCCCCTTGTTGCTTATCACACCATTAAATACACTTTGAGTAAGTTTACTCTGGTGCTCCATCCACCGGTGTTTTAATCTATTAATAAATGTCATTGCTAGCGCTAAGCATAGACAATGTAATGTCGGGCAGGACTGGGGGTTTGCTCAATGGAACTTTGGATAATTATTTCACAAAGACTGCTGCTGATGTTCCCAAGGAAATTACTTTAGCAGAGCGGCGAGCGCAACGCCGTTGTTCCGTAGAAAGTATGAAGAATAGGTCTTTGATTGAGTCACCCTTACCAGTTGCCCCCACTATTGAAGTGAGTCAAAACGGCAATGATATTGTAGTTTTATTGGACAGCGTGCCTCCTGTATTTACTGATTGCATGCCGACACCCAGTACCTGCCCTCAGAAAACTGTGATTGGTTTTTCGCCCTCTAATCGTACCTGCACTTCCATTGTAACTGAGGCACTGATTACCCCTACACCCATATCTTGTAAAATTATACGAAATAGGGTTAAGAAAATTACACCGCATAGAAATTACGGCCCACCCCCTAACAAAAAAAGGAGGAAAAGGGGGAACCACATAAACAAAAGTTGAGTCACGCCGACTTTGGCATAAAGGCAAAGACTACTACTGGCAGTGATAAGGCCCCAACAGTTGCTCCCGAAGTAATAGGCCCAATGCCGGCATCTTCACCTCCCATACATATAGATAGGGAGGCTAGTATTGATATTCCCCCAGCCGACACTGTGCCGGAAGTAGCACATAATAATGTTACACTGGATAGTATTGAGTGTATAATTAGGAGCTATTCCCAAGCAATCATAGAGAGATTAAACAAGGTGGAAGAAAGACTAGGGAAAATAGAGCGGGAACAGGGAAGAAAGGAAGTCCCTATAAAGGCTGCAGCAAACAACGCTGCGCAAACTATTACACTGCCTACCCAACCTACTCCATCTGCCCCCAACCCTGTATTGAACACGATTCCAGCTACCCCGAAACCCCCCAACAATATTAACAATAAACAACAGAATCCACCCCCCAAAATGCCGACAAACAAACCCGACCCGATTCCTGCTACCTCTGTTAGCAGACCATCTAAGGACCTGGGTAATGCATCTTTGGGAATACCAACAAGGGAAGGGGGAAGTATCAGGCATACTCGGGGGATACAAAATAGGGCCCCCCTTCCAGAACTTCCACCGGAAGCAGTGCCTTTCATGGTAGTCCTTACAGGGGTGCCTGAGCTGGAAGAGAACAAGCGGGAGGGATTTGCCCAACTGAAGAACAAAATCATGCATTGGCTGAGTTTATACAGGCCAATTGCAAGTAATATCAGCGGCGAAATTGTACATGTCCGTCGCCTTCAGTGGTTGGGGGGTAGACCCAATGATATCGAGGGTGATGTGGTGGTAGTGAATTTTAGAGACCAAAACGCTGTTCATTTTATAATAAATTGGCCCCCAGGGAATGCTAACAACCGCATCATTCCCCGACCATTGACGTATTTTTATCCAAGATCCGTGGTGTTCCCACCCCAGCAACAATTCCCTCAACACCGGCAAATGCAAGCTTACTCTAATACTTACCCTCCAATTATACAGAATGTCAGGAACCCTCCATATGTACCTTATCCTGTATCGGTTCCTGATCCCTACGGGTGGAATTTTGTACCTTCTAAGTTCAATACAACCGCCAATAGGAGAATGGACCATCTGAAACCATTTACGCCATTGGAGATCACAAATAGGTTCGAGATATTTAATGGGTTGGATGATTGTGATTGAAGTTTTTTGAGTCCAGGGGTTGAGGGAAGTGGAATACATACCCTTAATACGGAGGATACTGATAACGGAGCTGATGTGATGGGGATTCCTAGGGACAATACTTTAACCATTGTCACACGCCTTAAGTAGTCCGACGGGAAGAACTGAAGCGGAAGCCCCGAGATTGTTTAACAATACTACGAGGTCCATGGAGTGCAATGATCCCTCGGGTTCTATTACTCTTTACGGGGAAGTCTGCCCACAATCTAATCAGGCCCAAATGGAACCCCTTAATGACCCTGGGGAGCAGGGATTCCCGGGTTATTGTCATGATCATTTCACTGGACTTATCTTAGGTAGCCCGGTATATGGAGATGAGGGATTAGGGGTATACCCGGATACAGTCATTGCCCAAAATGATAGTTCATCCCCAATAGCACCTTGGCTGGCACCTACCAACCCCCTGCCTTTAGTTGAATCACTAAATAGGTCCCTGCACCATCCCCATATTGGAATACATACTGCCGGAAAAGCAAGTATTCCAGGAAAAGGATATAAGCTAATGAGTTGGAATATCGCAGGTTGGAGTAATAAGGCGGACCGCCTCGGCTGGTCGGATTTTGTTACCAAGTTTGATATCCTTTGCCTCCAGGAGACGTGGTGTACTGAAGATATTCTCCTGGATGGCTATGTTGCTTATAACTGTCCGGCCTTGAGTTCCAATATGGGTAGAGCCAGAGGTGGGCTGGTGATTCTGCTGTCAGTGAGTCTCCCGGTGCAAGTTAAAACTCACATGACAGTCGGTTCACATTCACAGGTACTATGGCTACAGCACAACGGTGGCCAGAATGTCTTAATAATCAACCATTATAACAATGTGTTTAACCATTCCAGTTCTTTAGTGGTTGACGAACTGGATGCGGCAGTCGACAACCTGTGTGGGCAAACCTGTGTTCCCTTTGATATCTTGTGGGGAGGAGATTTTAATATTCATATGTGCCCTTACTCTTTCTCGAGGGTGTGTGGTTTTGGAGGGGAGGATGGGGAGGACCAGGCTCATTTCCTACATACGACCTATGGTGATTCACTTAATACTCTTCTGCTTAAACTGGATTTGCTGATATTGTCGCCCAGGAAAGATAATGCGGGCAATATGGTACCAACCTTTGTGGGAAGGAATTCCGCCACTATCATAGATTACCTCATAGCCTCTGCAAGTATAAACACCTTGTGTAGCACGCCGGAAGTACTAGATCTGGCTCTTAGTGATCACAACTGTCTTACAACACATTTGTTTATGTGGGGGGAGAAGGTTGGTGTGTCTCATGGAACAGTGGTGGATTTAATCCTGCATAGACCGAACGGCCCTAGGATTAAATGGGGGAGGCAAAATGAGGAACAGTTGTTGGTCAAAATCGTGTCTGCATGCCTCCAGGAGGTGGAATGTTGTCTGGAGCCCAATACAGGCCTGACAGGTATATTAGCTGGGTTTGATACAATTAACGTGATTACGAAAAAGATTCAGAATAGCAATAAGGCAAAGGGACTAGGGGTTCCTAGAGGGTGGTTTAACAGGGCATGTACAAAATCTTTACAAAATTTAAAAAATGCCCTTGCTGGTAAACCCAGGGACAGGGAAGCGGTCAGTTCCCTAAGGCGCACTTACAAAATGCACCTGAATTTAAGGAAGCAGGAATTAAGGGAGGAAGCGTGGGACAACATGTCTAAGGCCGTGGAAGTCCGGGACACCAAGTTATTGTGGAATACTGTTAATTGCCCATTCCTACATAACGAGGTATACCCAGTACTCTCCACCCAAGTAAGCGAGGAAATTGGGTATCCCACTTTTCCAGTATATTTAATCCAGGAGGGACATCCCTAGAGAGAGTCATGGTTGCTGACTCTGGTCCCCCTACACCACTTAACATCACAATCGTTGAGGTGGATAATGCCATCCGGTGTAGTAAGGGAGGGAAGGTACCCGGCCCTGATGGGGTCCCTATCGATCTATATAAAGCAGATGTATTACTATGGAGCCCCCTGCTGACCAAGGTCTTTAACGCTGTTGCTATGGTATCTGCACCACAGACCTGGGGAGAGTCGATTATTATCCCTATTTATAAAAAGGGAGATGGGGGCGAGGCCAAGAACTATCGCCCTATTTCTCTCCTCGACTCCTCTATGAAAATAATGAGCAGGGTGTTATTGATTCGCCTGGAGGAATGGGTTGAAGTTAATGGCATTCTTGCGGACTCCCAGTTTGGGTTCCGCAAGGGGCTGGGCACTATAGAACAGTGCATCAACCTAGACCTTATTATAGGCAAGTATACGCGTGCCAAACAGGGTTCTCTGTTCCTTTGTTTCGCGGACCTTTCAAGTGCATTCGTCTTGGTTGACCACGGTTTACTACCTTATTGAATATGGGGGCTCCACCCGAAATTATCAATTTTTTGGCACGTCTGTATAGCAATCTGTCTGCTAAGATCCGTTTTGGGCAAATGGGTGAATGTACCCCTAGTATCCGAGTAGGGTCCGGCATTAGGCAACGATGTGTTCTCGCCCCCCTTCTTTTCTCTCTTTTTATTAATGCCATAGAGTTGGAACTGCGTTTAGTTAGTGCCGATGCCCCGTCCACTGATGGTTTATCAATCCCAGTTCTGCTCTATGCGGACGACATGGTTCTCTTATCCAGAACCCCTGTTGGGCTGCAGAGACTCATGGATACATTTCAGGATTTTATCAATGGGAGAAAACTTAAGATTAACAATTCAAAAAACTTTTATCTTGGCTTGTGGAAAGAAAGTTAAAAAATTAAGAGTATTTTCGTTTAAGGATCAAACGATCCAAGTGGTTGACAAATTTTGCTATCTAGGTATTACTTTTAACAGCGGGGGTATATGGTCTCATGAGATGACTAACGTCAGGGCAAAAATGGGCAAATGTGCATTTGGTATTTTTAAATTTGCTTCTAAATTGGGCTCAAGGCGCATATTAGATATGATGTATATATATCGTCATAGATGTGTAGCTCTGGCCCTTTATGGATCAGGGGTATGGGGACACTGTAATCATAATTTGCTCAAAGTTGAAGAAAATAAATGCATTAGGAAACTCCTCTGTTTACCATCCTCAGCTTCCACCAGTTTGATCCATCAGGATGTCGGTTTGGAGCACCTATCTGATCTTATTGGCCTTAGACCCCTACTGGTATGGAGGTCTATCTGGCTTAAAGAACAAACTAATTTCACGAGGAAAATCATTAATGACTGTCTCCACTTGGACAAGTGTAACCTGATTCCCTGGCTTAATTACATTTTTTCTTCATTTACTAAATGTCCGTGAAAACCCTTTCAGTGCCTCGGACATCCCTAAAAAAGAGTTAAAGCACGTGTATATGAGGGCTAAGGCACAAAAGCGTTGTGCTGCCACCAGCCAGTACTCTACACACTGCTTCTACAATACATATAATCTGGCTGAACCTGGTTTTGCTGAATATCTAAAAATGGTAACTATACGCTCACACCAGTATGTCCTTACTAGACTACGACTGGGGATTGTTCAGATGCTTGTTGCATATCCGCATATCAAGTTACATACTGTATCCCCATGCCCGTGCGATGGGACCTCAAAGCAGTGCACTGAGCACTTTTTGTTGATTTTCCCTTATTACCTACAATTCCGCATTATCTATTTGAAACCACTTTTGAACAAATATAATGTATCTACTGTGAAATCAGCCATGAGCCTCTTATTTGCACTTGATGAACCTGATGTGTGCTTTTTTACTGCTGTATATATTTTAAAATCTGTATCTGTCAGGAAAAGTATGTCTTTTGTAACTTAATGCCTATAAAATTTGATTTGTTAATTGTAAGTTATGTGATGTACTGTATGCACTTTTATGATTATTTTTTCAAAATGATCGAATAAAGTTTTTTGAATTGAATTGACTGTGCATTTCCGTATAACCCTTTATGTATGTAACTCTCCTATGTGTGCTTGTACTGCCTTCTTTTGAGCCCCTGTGTGGGTATAAATGACCCATGGTTCTTCTACTCCTTGTGCTACTTCATACTCTACCGAAGGGTGTTGTGTGAATGTAGTTCCACCTCATGAGTTTTAATAAACCATCTCTTTGACATTTCAGTTTCCGTGCCAACTTCTTTTTACTGGTCTGCGGAGAAGGGCGATCCCCTAGCACTGGTAGTCCTTGTTGAGGCCCACCTCTACAGTGCATTCATTTTTTGTGATGTGTCTAGTTATGAGGGTGTAAGTTTCACAGAGAGTGCTTGGGTGTGGTTTGCTGCTTTGATTTACTTGCAACTGGGTGTCACAAACGGGCAGTCTGGAGGCTTGCCAGCTATTCACCCACATTGCGTGACTGGGAATATTTTGTGCTTCGTGAGGGTGTGGGAATCTGGAGAACAGGTGGGACATACAAATACACATGCACCGATGCACAAACATTATGTTAATCCTATTGGGGCTTTTTTTCTCCACTTGAAGAGTTTTTTTTGATGAGTGGTTCTGGGGGCGGCAGTGAGGATGGACACCACAGTGGAGGGGAAACTCAAGGAAAATTCCAGATAGTTGTTTCAAGGGGAGAAGGTGGGAATTTGAAAACGTCTGCTTGAGACAAGGATGGAGACTTCAAGTTTTGTCAATATCTGCCTTGGAAGGACCGCAGAGTTCAGGGATATTTTACAGATGAGGGGGCACTGGGCTTCCTCGCTGATGCTGCACTGGATCTTGATTGTAGTACCTTCATTGACTCCATCCTGGTTGTTTTCAGGTATAAGGAAGGAGGTACTCCCTGGGCAAGGCGTGCATTCCCTCACCTGCCAAAGGAAGATGTGGGCTGGTGGGGAGCCATTGTCACTAGCCAGTGGGTCGGGGGAGTCGCAGGTCAAAAACCATAAGCCAATGAAGAATATTTATAATGAAAGCACTCTGGGTGAGCATAGCACCACATTCTAAATTGTATCCAGATGTTTCATTTTGGAATTCAGGGTGCATATTGTGTAAAGAAATATTGTGAGTTATTAATATCATTAACGTATTGTTATAAATGATTTTATATTGTGGTATATTTTATCACATGTAAGAATTTCATCCTTTTAGATTTTATAGTATTGTACATAATACAATTTTTAAAATATTTCATTCAATGTTACATAATTTTTTTAAGTTAATGCATATGTTTGTAAATTGTTCAATGAATTTCCATTTACATATGTTTTAGAAGCAGGTTGTAGTGTGAGTAGTGAATTTTATTATGTAAACTTTTTTCTGCATAATGCTTTTTTATCTTCAATTAATTAATTAAATAATTAATTAATTAATTAATTATTGATTCATTCTTTTGTGTGTTTTGTAAAGAATGTCATTGTTTTACTATTTTATAGTAATATTGTATATAATATAATGTTTAAAAAATATTGCATAATGTGTGTTATTTTTTATAAATTACTTAGGGGCTGATTTCGATCTTGGCAGATGGGTTAATCTATCACAACAGGAACTTATATCCTGTCTGCTGTAATATAAATCCTATTATATCCTATGGGATTTGTATTTTGTCAAAGGGTATCCCTCACCCTTCTGCAGAGTAACCCATCTGCCAAGATCTAAATCAGACCTTTAAAGTGCATGTTTTTTTTTTAATTTCTTTAATGTATTTTAATTTGACATATATTTTAGAAGCAGGTTGTAGGGTTAGTAGCCTGGAAAGCGTAATATTAAAAAAAAACTTTTTGATGCAAAATACTCTTTATTTTCAAGTTTAATAAGGAAAAATTGATGAATTGTTTTTGTGTGGTAAATTTGTACGTGTTTCTGGTGATTTATTTTTATATTTACTTATTAAATATTTCTGAAATACATTTTTTGTGGATATTGATTTATAATTTTTTAATTATATTTTGAAAATGTGTTTTTATTTCTAACTATAAATAGTAATGATTATACTTAATGTTAACAATTTTTCTGCTACGTGCTATTTTCAATAATTATTATTCATTTTTTTAAGCTCTTTGTGAGCAGGTGGTGGGATAAATATGTGAATCGAGACGGATACTCTCTACTGTTTTTACAATATTTATTTATTATATATATTTTTTATAATAAAATAATGACATTCATATTATTGATGCATAATATTTAGTGTATTTATTCTTTAAATTAGTTATTTAATATTTGTGCAACTTAATTTATTTTTGTGAAATTCATTTTTATTTGAATTCTGTTTGAATAATTATTATATTTTAATCATATTTATAGTATTTGTTTTTCATATGTTACTTTTTTATATTTTCGTTGTTCTTGTTAATATATTATTTGTATTTAATTGTATTACCCCAATGTGGTAAAGTTTGGAGTGGGAATAGCAAATCTGCAATGTCCCAACCATCTCTTCTTCTTAAAGTCCACCTCGTCTTCAATATTGTTAAGTTTAGAGTGGAAATACTTACATATGTTGTTTTTATTTCAGTTTTGATGGATAGTTTTGTATTACTACAGTTTTATTTCATTGGGTCATTATTTGAACTCTCCAAGTGGTCATTACCACCCTATGCCACAGATTCACAATGGTTTACCAGTGGATTAGGATTTTTTGTAGCTCTAACCCAACGATAAACCTTTTTGGGGATTAACAAACCATCGCTAATTAGTATTGTTGATTTGTATGGGAAAGCAATGCAAAGCAGAGTTAAATTACTTTGTGTCTAGATGGCGTTAGGTGAGTGATATATGGGCTTTGTCTTGCAACCACCCACGCTTTTTGACTATATATCCTATCTACTAACATGAGTAGACAGAATATAGTGACAACAATTACTGCAGCTAGAAAGCAAGCGTTAACAGAAAAAATGATTTCATTTCTACTTTTTTTCTGACTTTGCATGTGTGCTGCATTGTGCAGCACACATACAAAGTATGAGAAGCTTTAAGGTGCGTCTAGCCATATTATTTTGTAAAGGAAGTATATACTTCCTGTGGCGCTAAGGTGTGTACCTGGTGCATGGCAGGTGAAATCAGCGCTGGGACTCGGGTGAGCCAAGGAGAGTGGCATTTCTCTGTGAATATGGTGCTCTCCTGCTCTCTCCCTGTCATATGGTAAAGTGCTGCACTGTGTTGTGCAACACTTTTTAGAATCTGGACCTATATGTGGTTAAAACGGATGCCTGCATTGCTTGCAGCTTATTTATTGTGAATGAGTTCATTGTATGGCGATATGTTTAATCAACACTTTCTTTCAATCATAGCTAATAAGCAAGACTGAATATTTAGTTGTTGAGATGTTTTATTACTGTTATCTAGTTTCCAGCCAGGATTCCGTGTATGAATTATTGTCGAACGCTGTTGGTTTACTCTTCTGCTGATATGCTACTTATTGTGAGCAGTTGACTTTTCTACACCATGGGGATGACAGTCTTTTATGGTGCTCATTACATATTGTGGTATTTCTCTCAGTGGTAAAGTACTGCAACGCTCAATTCTAAGTCTCTCCTAGACCAGAACCTTTGGGCCAGATGTATGACCATTGTAAATGGTGAGTCACAAATTATGAGTCGCTATTTACGATGTACAACAGTGTCTGACACACTGCTTGCGATTCTCAATGTGGTCGCAATTGCATGCCTCATGATTATGAATGAGACACTTGCAATTTGCAACCCCATTGAGAATGCCAGACCCTCCCAGGAATGGTGTCCTGCTGGGTTCAGCAGACCTCCATGTCTGGGACTGCTTTTGAATAAAGCACTTTTTTTAATGCAGCCCGTTTTCCTTAACGGAAAATAGGATGCTAAAAAAACTAAACGTTTTTGCTTCATTTTTTAAAGACAGGTAGTGGCCCTGCCACCATTGCCTGCCCCTAAAAAATAATTTGCCCTGCAATTGTAAAGGGAAAGGACTCCCCTGGGCACCCGTTCCCATTTTAGACTGCATTGCCACCCTCTTGAAGAGAGCGGTAATTTGCAAGTGTTTGGCAACTGCAATTGTGGTCATAAAACAGTCATACATCGGGCTGCGAGTCGCAATTAGGAAGAGATGCTCTTGGAACACCCCTTTCTAATTGCGAGTCTCAAAATAGTGTTTTTACATGGCCCTCTCAGATTTTGCTTGCCCAAACGGGTAGCAACCCTGTTTGCGTATGCAACATCTTTTGTACATCTGGCCCTTAGTGTCCAAACACTCCTAACTTGATAAATACAGATGCGGAGACACCAGGCATTCCTGTACTTTTGAAGAGTGTTGTAGACGCAATATAGCTGGGTTCTTATGCCACCTTTGAAGCAGTACATAACACACTGCCCATATCAGATAATTCTCTCTCCTGCACCCTTGTAGCCATCCCACAGATTTATTTTGATCCCTACAGTCTCCTTTCTGAGCAGGTGAACAATGTTGGAAGTTTTTCTTCAGCCAGAATATAGTACCACAGCCCTTTATGTAACCTGGTATAAATGGGTTTGAGCAGGTATTTGCCCCAGTGAGACTGCACCAAATTATGCAATACTCATACTAAGGACATTTGGTTGCAGTTAATCATACAATACTGGGAGAGTTAGCAGTGTATATGTGAATGATAGTAAATGGCAAGGAGACATATTTTTCATTGTTCTCAATCAATTTGTACCTGTCTGCTGTTGTCTCCCATCTGTGGGTCTTGTTAAATAATTTCTGGCAGCCATTAATGTAGAAGCATTTACTTCCTGTCACCAATCCATGGGATTCATGCACTCCTGTTACTAATCTAAAAGACATTTGCACTGTTGTCTACCATTTCAGTAGAACTGTTTGCTTCATGTACTAAGAATAACTCTTGGTTCTGCCTAAAGAGAGCAGAGATTGTTTAGAGTGGATTTCATCATGAAGATGCAGGTTAAAGATGCTGGCTGCTACCTCCTGTTCAATGTGATAGACCAGGAGAGGCAAATCAGAGTCAAAAAGCAGTGACGACATACTTTTAACTCTTGCAAGTAATTTAGGTCAGCACTATACTGGTGAAGGAACTGAAAGGAGATAGTTCTGGTGACAGAATGATTTGCGTCATGCTCCATCATTATCTGCTATCAGGCTTTTTACAGTATAATTGCATTTAATACAGACCATCTGAATCTATAGAGGCATGGAACTGACTGAGCGAGATTGTTGTTTGAACTATGAGCGATGCTTGCTCATGGACCCATACTGACCCATACTGACCCATACTGACTAAATGCATTTACATCTTCAGCTTTAATTCATCTAAATAACATTCTCGAGCTCTCACCTTTAGAGCTCCTCACCGCTTGCTAATGGAATCCAGGACAAGGCCCTCGACTGGATCTGCTCCTTCCGCTCCAGCAGGACGCAACGGGTCAGACTCCCCCCTTTCCTCTCAGACCCCACACCTTCCACCTGCGGAGTCCCCTAGGGCTCCTCCCTCAGCCCGATGCTCTTCAACGTCTACATGGATCCACTTGCCCCCATCGTCAGAACCTACGGACTCAACATTGTGTCATATGCAGACGACACCCAGCTCATCCTCTCCCTATCCAACGAGCCCAACACCGCCAGACGCAACTTTCGAGAAGGCATAGAAGCCGTCACCAAATGGATGAAAAACAGCTGCCTACAACTAAACACCAACAAAACAGAAGTACTCATCATGGGCCCAAACCCCAACGCCTGGAGCGACACCTGGTGGCCCATCGCCCTCGGAAACTCGCCAACCTCCATAGACCATGCACGCAACCTGTGAATCATCCTGGACTCCGAGCTCAAAATGGACCGCCAGATCAACTCTGTCTCATCTTCCTGCTTCCACATCCTCCGCCTCCTTCGTAAGACCTTCAAATGGATCCCCCTCGAACACCGAAAGACAGTCACTCACACCCTGGTCACCAGCAGACTCGACTACGGCAACGCACTCTACGCCCGAATAAACAAAAACCTCATCCGCAAGCTACAGAACATCCAGAACGCCGTCGCAAGACTGGTCCTCAACCTGCCAAAACACTGCCACATCTCCCAACACCTGCGCACACTCCACTGGCTCCCCGTCGAGGCGAGAATCACCTTTAAGATGATCACACACAGCCGGGTCAAATTCCACACACCCCAAAGGACCCTACGATCAGCCCAGCTCTCCTACGCCGAGGTCCCCCGCACCAGAAAGACCAGATCGGGAGGCCGCTCCTTCTCCTTCCTCGCGGCCAAAGCATGGAACGCCCTTCCGCTCCACCTCAGAGAGACAACATCGCTCCCCATCTTCGCAAGAAACCTCAAAGCCTGGCTCTTCGACACCCCTAGTGCCTTGAGACCCTTACGGGTGAGTAGTTGCGCTTTAACAAACTCCTGATTGATTGATTTACATTGAATGGAGCAGGATTTATGGCACTATACTCCATCTGAAAAAAAAATTCCAAGACTGATGCTGTGTTGTACTTTGAAAGGGTATGGACACCTAAGAAACTCCCCAAGAAACTAGAGTGAATGAACATGATCCAATGTCATAGCAATTGACACTGTATAATTCTGTAACAAAGAGCTATTTATGTTACATGAACATCACCATGAGCTACTAAACATAATGATGTAGTAGTGGCCACCCCAAACAAGAATGTCAACAGTAATCACATGAATGCGTTAGGCAGGGTTACCCACAGTATTCCCCTCTACGTGGGTAACACATGACAGCCATAGCTACACCCCCCCTGCCACCAGGGTAATAATGGGAGTAATACATCTCTCAAACTGAAATAATAGCTTTAAATACATTTTGAAAAATCAAACTTGTGTCTCCAAACAAAGGTTAATGAGTTCTGAAAATATACGCATGTTCATCTCCAGTAAGTGCTTTTTGTGTTGGCGCACAAATAATGACTCAACCAAGCAAACATTTCTATTATATTTGGCTGGGCTGCACACAGAACAGCTACTTACAAAAAGGTGGAGAGCAACTGGTAGCTCAAAGTTACTCATTGGAGATACCTGCTGTAGCTGAAGTCAGGTCCATGAGGTCAAATACCCCTTTTTGTGGTGAACCGATGAACCGATGAAAAGGATTTGTTGTTGTGGAGAATAGCATAGCAGGATAAGCTTCAAAGTTAATCCAACAGGTGATGTAGTTCAGTTGGATAGGTGAGCATATTGGTGCTGGTGTCCTCCTGCTTCTCACAGCAGTGTGTGGCCAAACGTCCTCGTTTTAGCATTTTTAGCACCACAATCAAGAGTTCAGGACTGGTGGGACACCTCTTCGGAGTAGAGGTGACAATCAGGCTAGGTCTAGGTCTGTAGTGTAGTTCCTATATTCCCAATAGGCACTGCGCATTGGAACAACATAAAAAGCAATGTAGACGTAGGACTGAGGTCATCTAGGTCTCTACTGACTATGTTAGACTTAATTAGTTTTGCCAGCTAGCTCAGAGGTCACTAGAAACTTTCTAGAATGTTCAGGAAAGGGTTAACTGTCCTGATTAGACAAGAAGGGATTAGTTTCTGACAACCGCATAAACATGACAACTTTGCTCCCTCAGAATAAAGAGGGTATCTCTAGAGTTGTGTGAAAAAAATAGACAGCTATTTCACTCAGTCAATCGTGCATGCTTAATTTCACAAGAGTGCAGAGAAATAGAGAGACGGGCGTTTTCAATAAAAGGTGTTATTTTATTGAGCAGTCTTCTTTCTCATGCAAGAGAAATGAATTGCCACAATTACAATACTTATGATAAAGTAAAGTGCGTAAAGTAAAAGTAGTATTATGAAATAATACTGTAAAAGCATTGATATGGTTTCTTAGCCATATGATACTTTAAAATGGATAAAAAATATACATACATAAAACATTGACTAACAAACTCAACTGGTTCTTCTAAGATACGCCTACCCCGGTGTACCTTACCTAAGCCTAATACCTGGGAAGGAGTAAGTAAGTAGCAGTTTTAAGTTAAGTTAGGTTTTTGCCAAGTATCGGAATCAAGAATTCTCTCTAAGGTTTTAATCAGCTCCGTACCTTGGTTATAGAATGAAGGAGGTCTTGTATCTCGTTTCTCAGGATCTCCCAGCAACCCGCGAGGGTAACTTGGGAACACCGGCGCTGGATTTTCTCGGCTGGAGAAAAAGACAGCGTCTCTCTCAGTGCGTCAAAGGGAGGGGCATTTTCCTTTGGCTCTAGCAACAGCTGGGCTCTCGGACAAGTAGAACGTCGCTCTGCTCCCCACCACCGTGTGTTTGTTTAAGGCAACGTTGGTATATTTATACCTGAAAGGTGCCGGGTTTGATGTAAGGTTGGACATAAGACGTCACTAAGAACTAACAGTTCTTTCTGGACTTCAGGAGTTCTTGTGCAAATCAAAACAAAAGCAGGGGGAATTCCGGGGCTGCTGGAGGCTTGGTTTGTTTAAAGAACGCGTTGTGCTTTCTAGGAGTCTATGGGAGTAGTCTTGCCTTGCTTTGGACTATTACTAAATATGGATATGATTCTTATGCCTTTATAAGGATACTATTTATTATAACCACATAAGGGCATGAATCGGGAATATAGAATTAGGGTCCTAGATAGAAATGCAACTCCCACTCCACGTATTAATGTCCATCATTACTAAAAATAAGCAATATTAAACATACAATGCATGTGTGTTTTCCAACCCAACCCAAAATACATAATTGCATTTGAAATGGTGTATGGTTTATACCTGAAAATGAGTATTTGTACTGTACTTTTTTTCAAGCAAGGTTATCATTCAGTTAAATGCATATATATCAGCTGAACGAATTGCGAAAATTACACATGAAATGGCTGTCAATACAGAAAAGAAGGTCGAGACCATTTCAACACATATTATTATATGATAGACAACATGTGCTAGACGCTGAGGTAAAATATTGTCTCTAATGTCTCTAAAAATAGAAGCTCTGTTCTCTAAGAATACTTCTACTTTAAGCAAAGTACCATGTGCCGGAAAAAATTGTAAATATTTTGATTTAAAAGAAAAAATAATTTCGCTTTCAGGGGAAAAATAGTTCCAAATAATTTCAGTTGCTTTGTTTAACAGAACTGAAGGCCAAATCCAGAAATCAGGGAACGCTGTGTGCTTGTTGTTTAAAAAAGTTATTCTTGTTATTCAGGGGAGAACATCATATCAGACAGCCTTGCAAAAAATTGGTCTACCACATCAGGTGAAAGTTTGACCAAGTTTGAAAATGCTGAAACTGTGCATTTCTGAATGAATAAAACCAAGTTGTTCTCAGATCTCTTAGCCGGGCCAATCCGAGGACCTTAGTGATACAGTCTTGGTATCGTATTGCTAGGATCGTTTCTTCCATCGTTGCTGGAGTCTTGTCTTTGGATTGGCTTGCCATATCAGAGCAGAAGGAATAAAAATAAAATTCCTGCTACGAGTCCCAAAATTAGAGGTAGGCCGCCAAAGACAGAATGGACAAAATTCAGGAAGATGCCCAGAACTGTTTCAAATGGAGTTAACAGTCCCGAAAAAATTGTCTTAAATACATGTGCGATGCCACTGGTATCAGACATGTTTAAAATTTGACTTAACATTTCTGCGAAATGCACGGGGCAATTTGTTGATAAAAGGGTATGTATCTCTGCCGCTGTCCTTGCAACTTGCAGATCATACATTTCTTTGGATGAGATCAAAGGCAGAGTTGTCTGTAAAAGAATAGACCACATTCTGCTTAAAGTATCAATTCGAATAGAAGAGATATTCACATAAGGCCATATTGCCGCCTCCATGTCTGGATTGCTGTTTGGATACAATACTTGCATACAGCAAACGACCTTGGAAGTAACAGTTACGAGATAGCATTCTCCTGGCACCATTCTACAACAGCTGTGGTCATTTATTATAACGTAGCTACCGTTGGAGAGTTGTCTGAAGAATGGTTCTATCTGTGTTGCAGGAGTGCCTTGCAGGTGACATGAAAGGTTATTTGAAGACCCTTCACAGGCTCCATGCAAGTTAATACCTTGACACAGAAGTGTACTGCTTAGTAATTTTTTACAATTATTGCCACTAAGGAATACCTCCTTTTTCCCTTCACTATAACATTGGTGTGTGTAAGGTAAATCCCAGGTTGATTTGATGTATCCTTTACCCAACCTTTCATACTGGCCTGCTGGTATATATTCTTGGCAATATTTAAACTGGAAAGTTGTTATCGGAATTGTAATTGTTCCGTGTATTGTTCATTCAATGACAGGTCTCTCAGACATTGTTAATGGTAATCCCTCAAGTTTTTCAATGCTCAGAATCGTATAACCTGCTCCTTTTTGTGCCAAACTGATTTGTTTATCAGTAAGGTTAAATATAGAAAATAATGACGTTATGTTGATTAGACGCCATGGCACGTAGCCTGAACGTAGGTTTTGCAACGTCCAGCCAAGCTGTCCAATATGACGCAATTGGAACTGACCATGTTGTAACATTAGCAAGTCTTGCTCTATTATATACTGTCCAATGAATATATTCTGGAAGACAGAGTCGTTAACCCATTGTCCACAACAGAAAGTGATTTTTCCAAATGTATACGATCAATTTCTCGTATTTTTTCTGCTGTTTCACTTTGCATTACTTTCCAAGCTTCGTTGTATGCAGCGTATATACCGGCAGCTATGAAACATTTTTGCCACTGTTTGCAATGTCCTACTATGACATCTCGCAAGTCAGCACCTTCTTTAAGTAAAGTCAAGTGTTGCTTAATTTCAGCCAGTGTGGTTTTCTGTAGCCACTCAAGGCATAATTTCCCTACACTGTATGTTGTAACTATCCCTGCATGTTGTCTCTGGGAATATCTTGGGTTTGGCCTGGTCATTTTGAACCCCTGTCTTTTGTTCAGGAATCTATCTTGACAGTTGTTTGTGTCTGTGGGCCAGATCAACTATTTTTTCCAATCAGGATTTGTTCTGTTTTGGTGAAAAATATGGGATACGTCTATTTCCACATCCGTAGTACTATTACCATCAGGTATGGGCTTCGGAATAGACGGTTTATTTAAGTCTTTTTTCTTAGCTAAATCAAGACAAGTAGTTTGTTGAATGGTATCATTCAGGAATATTATTTGTTCTGGGATCATGCAGGCTCTAAATAATGATTCTAGACCTTGTTCCTGCCAGTCTTTTGTTCCCCAGATGGTTTTTGTTTCAATGTTATTTTTCCAAAATTCAAAACCAAATGTAGGGCCCGATTCACAGAATGAACTTACTACTTTTGGCATTCACAGAATGCACTTACTACTTTTGGTATTCACAGAATGAACTTACTCATTTCGGTATTCACAGAAGTTAGGACTACTAACTTTAGGACTCCTAAATGCCTTCTGTGAATACCGAAAGTCTTAAAATTACGATTTTTCTCATTTTAGTAGTAGTAAAGTTAGGACTACTAACTTTAGGATGCCTAAATGCCTTCTGTGAATACCGAAAGTCTTAAAATTACGATATTTCTCAATTTAGTAGTAGTAAAGTTAGTAGTCCTAACTTTACTACTACTAAATAGAGAAAAATCCTAATTTTAAGACTTTCGGTATTCACAGAAGGCATTTAGGAGTCCTAAAGTTAGTAGTCCTAACTTCTGTGAATACCGAAATGAGTAAGTTCATTCTGTGAATACCAAAAGTAGTAAGTGCATTCTGTGAATGCCAAAAGTAGTAAGTTCATTCTGTGAATCGGGCCCGTAGACATTTTGTCATAACATTTTTCAGAATAAATTAATTTAGTATTTGTCAACATTGTTTTCATTCCTGTCTTATTTAACATTTTAAAATAAAACGTTTCTGGATCACTGTTGTTAAACCCTGAGAAGTATGGAAATATCTCATAAAATGTTTTCATACTTCCTTTTGGTGGAGTTGGACAATGTTCCCATTGATTATAACTAAAAACATTTCTAGGTTGCGCAGATTTATGCAAATAGTGATTACCATAGTGATTGTAACAGTATAATTCTTCATATTTGATGATCCCTGTAAATAATCATGTTCTGTAAATTTAGCTGACATTATTAAATCTGACATCATAATATTAATATTTTCAAAGTCCCAATCATCAGAAAAAGAGCTTGGTATCACAAAGTCACTTAAGGAAACCTTAAACTGGTGTGGATACTTCAAGAGCTCAATCGGGCCATACTTTTCATAGTCAGATCTGTCCCATGCTAAACCCCCAGGTATTGGGATGGCTGTGATAGTTCTTATTTCTCGATGTGAGAGGATCTGTGAGACTTTAGGACCAAGTTGATGTTCTGACTTGCTGTGTCCATTGTACTATATTTTCCATCAATGAATCTACCCAAACATAAAACCATGATGAGCCAAAGCAGGAAGAAAAGTACACCTAACACAGTCCAAAATTCAATCAATGGTGAAATCAGATAGGATTCTTTTAGTTGGTGAAAAAAGCTTGGTCATTTTTTCTTTGAAATTTATGTTGCTGGCTTGTCTCCATGTTCACTTGGATCATCGGAAAAGTCATCAAAGTTGATAAAATAGCCAGATGCAGTTCTGTCAATTAGTGGGATTGCTTCCGGATTTCCATTGATCTTTGCATTTTCTTTTGTTACATTTGTACATTCTGATGCCACATCGTTGTAGATTGGTGTATCATCACAAATTGTTGCAATTTGGGTTTCAAGAGGCACAAGTTCCATGGCTTTGTTGCATAGCCCCTTTTTATTTACTGCAGGTTTATCAAATGAGATTAGTCTTTCAGTTTGAACCTCTTGGATTGAGGCAAAGTTTGGTCTTCTGCTATTTCTTGGTAGTCCACTGGGCCTGCTATTTATTATCGGCCACATGTTTGTGGTTTCACCAGATCGATGGAAACAATTCTGTTTTCCTTTTTACCAGCAAGCGGCGGTAGTACTACTGATCTTGTTCCGCTGACAGCTAAGACAGGTACTGCTTTCTGTAAGAAGGCCCAAATTCCTTCCCCAATCTTTGGAATCCAGACAGGTCTTGCTGGGACAGGTGGGTTTTCACTGGTTGTTGGCTTAATCTTTATGTTACTTAGACTCTTTCTTGTTTCATTCAAGTCCTGTAAAACAGCCAAACGATCTTTGATATCAAAAGTTTTTTCTTCTACCACTGAAGTTTGATGATCCAGATCCTGGATAATCATTCTAGTACCAAACAAAAGTTCGTACGGACTGATACCTCCTAGAGATTTTCTTAGCATGTTATTAAGACTTCGTTGGACACTTATTAGATGTGTGACCCACCCAACAGCCGAACCTAATACCCTCGCCGTTATAGATTGCTTTATGTCAGGGTTTTTTCTTTCCACTACCGCATTTCCCTCACGATGGAAGGGAGAAGAGTACCGCAATGCAATGCCCATGCTGGTCATGGCCTCTTTGTAAGCTCTAGAGCTAAATGCAGGACCCTGGTCAGAATGTAGCATGCCAATTGCGTATGTGCCAATAAAGATTTGCAAATCTTTTATAACAGTTCGACGTCAGCCGAGCGCTGGGGCCACATCCAAATTAATCTTGTGCAGGAATCCACTGCGACAATGATATATTTATAGTTGCCATCCCTTTGTAAGGGACCGCAGTGGTCCAAGTAAACACACGCTAATGGTTTATCTGAGATTAGAAGGGGCGTCTGCTCTGGTCGTTTCACAGTTGATACTTTCATTCTTTGGCATATTGCAAATTCTAGAACATAGTTCTTAGTTTGTTTTCTCATGCGTGGCCACCAATATCTCAGTTTTAATAACGCTGTTGTGGTGGAAATACCAGCATGTGCAGAAGCAAGCCCTTCGTGTGCCGCTAAAATAAGTCCTAATCTATGTTCCATGTTTGGAATTGCCCTATCCCCCACTCCAGGGATTCGAGCAAATGGAACATTGTTTGCATCAGTTATGTATGAATATTTTAATGGAAAGCCTTTTGGGAGTGTTTTTTTATCATCTTTTACTGAAGCACTGACAGCTTGCAATATATCGCTGTCTATTTTTGTTTTTGACGGGGTGATAGCAGCTACGGAAGCCGTTTGCACAGCTGCCTTCGCGTCTTCATCAGCCAATGAATTCCCTGCAACGTGAACGCCATCACGTTGATGACTCAGTGTATGGATCACGTGAGTCTTTTGTAGTTCTTTCTGCAAAAGAACTACTTGTTCCCAAAGCATTTTATGCTTGATTGTGCCACCTTTTGCATCTTTGAAGCCGTTTTGAACCCAGTTCTGCAAGTATTCATTGTAAGATTGAACACAGTAATATGAATCACACACTATTAGTGTGGGGAATTCGTGATCGGTATTTTCAAGCGCCATCTTAAATGCCAAAAGTTCAGCTCGCTGAGCTGTACAATCTCCTAGAGATTGGGTTTTAGTGACCAGTGTTTTAAATTGTCCTTTGTGCCAATGACCTTTAACGATCACGCACGCAGCACTATAAGCTTGTTTACCCCCAACTGCGGATTGTGCTGATCCGTCTGGATATATTATACAGCCGTAATGTTCCAGAGGCAGGATTTCGGTCGGCAGAGGACATTCGTATTCATATTGGAGAAATTCTTGTGTTTTTAAATTAGGATCGAATTTGTATACTACGTCTGTTGCGGCAAGAGAATTGACCTATTGTATCCATCTTGGATGTAGAGCTTTAGCATTCGGAATGCTTGCCCTTGTTACTGCTTCTAGGGCAGGTACTTGGGTAACGATTATTATTTGTTTACCTTGTGCCAGGGCTCTTTCTTTTGCCACAGCAGTTTGAACCGCTGTCAGAATTTCTGAGGAACTTAATTTCATTTCAGCCTGTGTGTACAAGTGTGATTTGTAAGCTTTAGGTACCGTTTCTCCCTCATTAGTGGTCAGGTATGTGAATCCGCATCTTCCTGGGATGACTCGGATTACAAGGTTGCGTACATTTTCGCGAGTTTGCAGTTTTGTTTTAGCTAACATGTCTTTCTGCAATGATCTCATAATTTCTGTGTGTTTCTGAGTCCAATTTATTGGTTTGAAATCAGGTTTTAATAATTCATAGAGAGGTTCAACCCTCTCTGAATAATTTAGAATGTATGTTCTACCGAAATTCAGGAAGCCTAGTATTGATTGTAAATTTTTCAGCGTCTTCAGTGCTTGGAGTACTGCACACTTCTCTAGGAAGTTGTCTGCCAGGCTTTTGCCTTCACTTGATAATTCATATCCTAAAAATAGGACTGTTAGATGGGCAATTCTTGACTTTTTAAAGTTGAATTGTAACCCTCTGAAGCGAACCCAAGAATTATGGTGTTCAGTCTTTTTAAGTGAGTCTCCAGGTCATCGTCTGTAAGATAGATGTCATCGACATATGATAATGCCTCATCATCATATATTTGTAGTAATTCTGTTACCCTTGCTGAGAATAATCCTGGGCTATTCTTGAATCTCTGTGGGAGTCGGTAAAATTGTTTTTGCGACCCCATTATTGAGAAAGCGGTCAAATACCTGCTTTCAGGTGCAATGTTTTGACAGAAGAATCCATTTGAGATATCTAATGTCGTTTTGTATTTTTTGCGCACGATGTTGTTCATTAGTGCTGAACTGTGAGAGTTTTGTACTGCAAAAGTTTTGCAGCAGGAGTTTAAATGTCTGTAGTCCAAAACTAGACGATATGAATCGTCTGGCTTGGAGACAGGAAACAAAGGATTGTTCATGTGTGAGGTGCATGTTTCAATCACCCCTTGGTATTCAAGTTGATCTAAGATCTCCCTGACTTGCTTTTTTGCTTCTTGTTTAACTGGGTACTGCCTTTGTGCAGTGGGTTGATTTTTCACCTGGATTTTGTGGGGAGGAGAGTCCTCATCCCATCCTCCATGATTTTTGTATAATACGGGAGCTTGGGCCACTGCCCATTTTCTGGCGAATATGTATTTTTTATGAATTGGAATATGATTTGAGAAGGCAGGCATATTCATTTCTTCGCCATGAGGGCACTCCCTGACAAACTCTGGTGTCCAGTCTTTTTCAGCTAACAGGATGTCATAGCCTTTAGAAAGATTCTCCCAAAAGAGACCTTTTATTTTCCCAGTTTTATCTCCCTCTATACGTAATGTTATTTCATATAGTTTATAGGGCACGCTAACTCGTGTGTCTGCAGTTTTCACCTGAATGTATTCATTCGTGTCCACTGTCTACAGAAGATTCATCAGGATCTTGCGAGCTATGGTCAGTTCTGCTGCGCTGTCTAGCTTTGTCTGGGCCCACTCTCCATTTTTCAGTTGTGTCCTCAGAATCCTCGGCATGTTTAATGTTAATACTTGCTACCTTCTTTCTGGGAAATTGTGTGCGTTGTGTGTGTTTGAGGAAAGGTGCAGTGCTGGTTAAAGTGGGTTAAAACTGCCTATAAAGCTACATGCAAATAACTTTATTGTAGTTGCCCTATGCCAGGAGTAAAAACAACAATAAGCTGTTTAATGCAACTGCCAGTATTCAAGGCAGGTACATATCAGGGATCACCATGTTTCGGCAACCATCGACCTAAGAAAGTTTCTTGGCCTTCGTCAGGATCGAAAGGTTGTGTACAGCTACTGCAACGCGTGCCTTAACAATAACAAATAATATATACTGAACCAAAACTCTTTTCATGTGTTCCGCAAAGTATTCTGCTACCACCTGCACCTAAGTATTGTTGATACCATTTTTGTCTGTTCTGTTTTTCTCTCTCCAGTGCAGGTGCCCCTTTTGGAATGTAAACAATCCAGCATCTAACTGTGGAAAAAGATTATTTTTTTGTAGTTTATGTCCCATCATACACCCTCTCAGTCACGTCCCCGAGCCCACCATGTCGGAAAACAAGCAAACGAGAACACGAGTAAACCCGATCACGCGCACACAAAGTTGCACATGCACTTGGAGTTCTGGACTTTTTGGTACTGTCCAGAGGTGTCAGGGACAACACCCGAAGACCCCTGAGTTCTACCTGTCTTGGTGCACAAATAAACAGAAACACGGGCTTCTCGATGGTGGCGTCAAAGACCAAAGGTTTATTACTGCAGGGACACAGAAGTCACAGAAACTACACACGGGCAGATTCTAGGAGCCTGTTCGACTTGTACAAAGTGGGTTGCTCCTCAAAATACGAATTATTTAGCTTGGGGCAACATTCTTCACATGCTAGTACGTTTCTAAACCTTCATGTCCTAAACAATAAATATTTGGCGTTACACAGGAATCGTCAACAATATCTGATGTCAAAACATTACGAACGAGGGGTTCCCACTGTTCCATCATAATCTCATGTCAACTTTTCATTCAAGAGCCGGACCGCCTCATCGTAAATTTCGTTACCTCCCCCTAATAAAGGCCCAGAAGGAAAGGAGCAGAGCCAGGTGCAGAAGATAGAAAAGCAGGATAAGAGATGTTTGTGGGTCGTAAATGGGCAAGGCTACCAGCTTCGGCCGCCTAATCATGATCAGGCCAACGAACACGAGAACCAGTATAGCAGGACTGGCCTCAGGCCGGGGAGGCAGCTTTTGCCGAGTCATGCGGCCACAGCGTTTCTGTCCTAATGTGCACGTGTCACTAGCAAGGTGAATCGCCGGCTAAAGCTTACGTGTCCTTAAGTGAAGTGAATTGATCAGAGGTCACTGTGTGTCCATTGACTATGTGAGGGCAAGAATACAAAATGGCTGCCATAATCTAAGATGGATGCCATGGGTAAATCAGAAATGTGTTTATAACAAGAGTGCTCTTGCTCGTAACATAGCGAAAACACCAGGATATGCTAAATGGATCATTTGCGGTTCACTGGTACCAAAATTATGAGTTTACGACAATGTTGAAAACACGGGTTCAAATCGTCACGGAACCTCAGGCCCTCCTTTTGCCCTTACATAGGCAATTACTCAGTCTATGTCAGAGTCTATCTCGATGTTCATAAGGTCAGTGATATGTTGTTGTATCATCATCCTTTCTCGTACCTTGCCTCCAAACACAGGCGGTTTTCTGAAACAGGTTGCAGCACATAGGCTACACAGAGCGGGACCACATTGGATAATAAGGCAGCACGAGAACAGGAATACTAGGATAATACCAACGACCATCAGAACCTTCCATCCCCACACTGATAGTAGAGTCCAAAGCCATTCCATTAAGGACCAATTTCCCTTGTCTACGTGAATAGAGTCGGAAATCTTGTGTAGCTTAGAGATCGCTTTGTATACAGTCGGAGCATTATTGGGTATAAAAACACAGCAGCTCGATTGGATCATTCTGCATACCCCACCTCGATCTGCAAGTATTAAGTCAAGAACCATACGATTCTGCAACGTCATGAGACGATGCGCCTGGAGCTCAGCTGTTAAGTTACTAAGGGCACCAGCAGTTTCTGTAATAGTAGATTCAACTACCCGTGTTAGCTGACGTAGATTTCTACTATTGGCCATAGGCCCCCAGAACGGAAGAAAACCTTTGAAGAAGTCTCCGGCTTCCTGACCAGCGGTATCTTCTTTACTGAAAACACCTCTTGCTACTCTGGTCTTGTTATAATCTGGGGAAGCAGTGTATGTCGGAGGCAGCAGTCGAGCAATATAGCATGAACCTGAAAAGTCAGCAGGCAGCCATGTATATGCCCTATCCTGACAGATGAAGTAGGTACCCTTAGCAGTTAGGAAGGCAGGGGAGGAGTTTGACGGATACACGTAAGTCTCAACACAGTCACTCCTTCCTAGCCGAGCTCTTGGATTTCTCCCATTACCTTGCAAGCAGAATTGACCTCGGTGAGGTACGACCCAGACTGGAGTTGAGCTTTTACGCTTGCTTTCACCCAAACTAATACTATACTCCGTGGTATTCCAACTCAGATAAACCCGTAGTTCATCTCTAGGGACAGATGGGGAGTTATTGATGTCTTTAATCATGTCAGTTATTCCCTTTATCAAGGCTTTATTCATGGATGTATACCTAGCGGAACGTGGAGGACGCGGGGGATAGGTTTCGAGAGCATAGACAAATACAGTTTGGAAGGCCCGACATGATCCATTATAGCTAAAAGGCAAGACCAGATAGGGAATGCCTTTATCCATGGTGTGTGGTATCAATCCACATACCCAGCAGTCTGTTGTGTTAACTACCAGTTGGTGTTGATGCAAGAGTTGTACAAAGGTGTTATTTATGAATTCTGAGCGTCGAGCTTGCTCATGTTCATGGAACGGGTGAAAAGAATGATAAGAAGCAACAGTAGAAGAAACAAGATCAAGAGGAGGTACTGTAGTTGTTATCGGTGCAAAAATTAAATGTATACCAAAGACGATTCCACCCACCAACGTTATTAAAACAATCAAAAACGTAATTGCACATTTCATCAGCAAACATTTGTTATGAAGAATCTTGTAGAGTCTATTTCTGCGAACATAAATTACATTCTCCGGTGCAGTCCAGGAAGCTCCATCTTCTACAACCGCTCGCGACCACTGATGATACGTACGTAGTTACAAATGCCTCTATCAGCCCTGGGAGTTCCCAGAACTAACAGAAAGACCGACCTTGTGTCTGGCCCCCGCAGATTCAACTAGGCACAAAGCCACGACCCTACGGCTACCCAGACGGCAAGGTAATTAAAACAACATAATATACATAGAGAAATACAAAATATTAGCAAACTTCCTGGCTGAAAGGCAATGTATCAGATTAAAATATGTAAAATAGGCAGTTTCCTGCTCTATTTGTCCTTAGAATGAGAACGTAGGTTGTATCTCAATTTTCCTGGAGTTGTTTGATTCGGAAATAGTCTATCTTCAGCAGGGGTTACAATGTTCGAATTCGCAGATGGCAAATGTTCGTTTGATGCAGAGGACAAGTGTTCAGTGTTCAGAGGAGCAGTTTCAGAAGGGGAGTCAGAGTTTGGTGAATCAGTAATCAGTTCTGCATCGCTAAAAGGAACGTATCTAGGAACTGGTTCAGTTTCTGAGGCACCAATTCCTTTTCTCACCCAGTTATCATAAGGAAGTGGAAGGGGTACACGCTTTGCATGTGTCGCGTGGACCCAATTCTTTCTGCCAGCCACACGTATAGCAGTCCTTGTCGCCAAAAGAACTTGAAATGGTCCGACGAACTTGGGTTGGAGATTTCTGGTCCGTCCAAAGTTCCTGATGACGACTTGGTCGCCGGGCTTCAGCTGGTGACCTGGACTTTCCGGTGGCTTTGGTAATGCATCGAAAACCTGTTGGTGAATGAGACTCAATTTAGCAGTCAAGTCAAAAAGGTAATCAATTAGCATTGGGTATTCCAGTTGCTTGAACTCCCTCGGTCTAGGTACCCCCCAAACATTTGCAGGCCGACCAAACACAATCTCATAGGGGCTAAGCCTTACTCGAGAATGTACAGTCGCTCTTGTGGATAACAGGGCCAAAGGTAGAGCATCTGGCCAGGACAAGCCCGTGGAGGCTTGTATCTTGGCCAGTTTCAGCTTGAGGGTGCCATTGTAGCCCTCAACTAAACCTGCAGACTGGGGGTGGTTTGCACTGTGAAATTTTTGTTTAATATTCAAACTTGCACACACACTCTGCATAACTTTCCCTACAAATTCACTTCCGTTATCTGACCATACAATCCGTGGCATACCATAACTGGGGAAATATTCTTTTAGAAGGATTTTGGCAGTGGACAAGGCAGTATTGTCTTTTAGTGGATATGCTTCAATCCACCTTGAAAAAGCACAGACTACCACTAGAACGTACTTAAGGTTGTTACAACGATCCATGTAGATGAAGTCTAACTGAATCACTTCGAAGGGGCAAGAAGGAGGAGCGAAGTGACCAGCGGGTGTGGGGATTCCCTTGCCAGGATTATGCATCAAGCATATCATGCAATTTCTCACCAATCTTTCTGCACACTTACTAATTCCATCATTCTTCCAGAGTGGAGCCAACATCTTACAAATCCCTTTAGAACTGATGTGCGCTGCTCCATGCGCCATCGTTACCACCGCAAGCACATACGCATCAGGCAACATCCAACGCTGTTGTTCCGTCAAATCAATCCAACATCCGTTCGAATCCAATTTACCTGTATTCTCTTTCCATGCAAGCTTTTCCTCTTCAGTCGCCTCTTCCTGAATTTCTTTCACACTTTCCCCTGTATCCTCACACATTCCTGAGTCAGTAATCCATCTTGCAGACGTCGCAACATACATTCTACTCATCGTATTCCTAGCTGTCTGTTTAGCGGTCTCATCAGCAAAAGCATTTCCACGACCAACATCATCCGTGATTGCTCGATGAGCACTGCACTTCACAATCGCAACTTCAGTCGGTAAGGTTAGAGATTCCAACAAGTCATTGACTAGCTGACCATGCTGGATCTTAGTCCCATGGGACGTAATGAAACCTCTTTCCTTCCACAAACGGCCAAAACTATGAGCTACGCCGAACGCGTACTGACTATCTGTGAACACATTCACTCTCTTTCCCTTAGCTAAAACACACACTCTAGTCAATGCAATTAATTCTGCAGCTTGGGCAGAATTCTGACTCACTCTTGCAGTCTCCACAATGGTACTCAAAGTCGTTACTGCGTAAGCAGCTGTAACATCACCATTCTCCAATTTAAAACAAGACCCGTCAACATACAACGTGCAATCTGGATCTGATAATGGAGTGTCTTTAAGATCAATCCGTCCTTTTGTCTCTTCCTCGGTTCTGAAACAACAGTCATGTGGTTCGGAATCACTCGACTCCTGACTAGTCGGCAACAATGTTGCTGGATTCAATACATTGCATCTTTTAATCTGAATATGACTTGCTAGCAGTGTCAGCTCATAGCCTGATAATCTACCACTGGTAAGGTGCTGTGTCTTGGTTCGGTTCATGAGCGTGTCCACGGTGTGAGGAACCATGACCACTAGCATGTTATTCATGACCAAACCAGCAGATTGTCGAATGGACGCTGCAGCTGCGGCTGTAGCTCTCAAGCAACTAGGCAACGCTCTGGCTACCGGATCTAATGTTGATGAAAAATACGCACAAGGGCGTTGTTTATCACCAAATCGTTGCGTCAGAACACTCAACGCGCAACCTTCTCTCTCATGGACATAAAGTGTAAATGGCTTACTGTAGTCGGGTGTACCCACTACAGGGGCTGAACACAGCGCATTTCGTAATTCAGAAAAACTTTGCTGACATTCGGCAGACCATGGCACCGGACTCGGAACACCTTTTCCAGTCAAAGCCACCAATGGTTTTGCCAAAAGAGAAAAATTTGGGATCCATTGCCTACAGTATGAGGTAATACCTAAAAAGGCACACACTTCTCTCTGTGTGCTAGGAACATTCATCTGCGTAATTGCTTTTATTCTCTCTGGGGTCAACCTTCTTCCCTCCTTTGACAAGAGATGACCTAGGTAGGTCACTTCTTGACAACAGTATTGCATTTTTGAAGGTGACACTTTGTGATTTAAATTAGACAAATGATGCAGTAAGGAAATTGTAGCTGCTTTGCAAGTTTCCTTGTCATCGGCAGCCACTAGAAGGTCATCGACATATTGCACCAAAGCAGAACCAGGAGGAAGTACAAAGGAATCTAGCTGACTTTTTAATGCCTGGCTGTAGATGGATGGGCTTTCACAATATCCTTGTGGAGCACGTTTAAACCTAAAGCTTTGACCTCCTAAAGAGAAGCCGAAAATGTCTCTGCTTTCTTCGGCTATCGGAATGCTGAAAAAGGCATTCTTCAAGTCGATAACTGGGAACCATGTGGCTGTAGCAGGAATCAACGTTAACAATGCAGTAATGTCTGGAACCACAGGGAACTGTGGTATTACAATTTTGTTAATCTCTCTAAGGTCTATTACAAATCTATAGACTGGAGGTTTTGAAGGATCAGTGCGTTTTAGAATTGGCAGTACAGGACTGTTACAGACATTTCCTCTAGTTTCCTCTACTACGTCTTTCTTGATCAAATCTTGCACAATCAATAAGAGCGGACGTTCACCTTCACTAGAGATCTTGTATTGTGGGATTCGAGGAAATTTGACATTTGCTTTCAAAGTGACTTCCAATGGTGGAATTTCCAAAAGACCTATGTCGTTAGGACCAGTCGCCCAAAGAGTATCAGGGAGAGAACACAGCTCCAGTGGGAGCGCATCCATTGACAAGTACATTGGGGAGATGATTCTCTTACCCAACGTAAGCTGTACTCCTGACGGAGAACAGTACAAAGTCGCGTACAGGCGTTTTAACAAGTCTAAACCAAGCAGATTTTCATTACAACCAGTCATCAAAATCAGGGGTGCTTTCAATTGACAAGGTCCAACAGAAATAGACAAAGGACCGGATACTGGGTTGTGAACAGGGGCGCCTGAAAAACCTACTGAAACATTTGTTAAGCCAGACAAAGGTGCGCCAGGGAGTTTCGCATGTATGATAGAACTTTTTGCTGCACCAGTTTCCAACAGAAACGGTTCGACTATACCTGATGTGGCTACTGCAACATAAGGCCCACTCTGATCTACTGGAACTGATACTACTCCCTCTCTTTGTCCATGGCTGTCCTAGTACTCATTTTGCTGAAATTCCTCACTAACTTCACAGTAGTCTTCAACGTGATACTGTTGAGATCTAGTAGGTTGGGCAGACTGTCCGTTTCGCTGGTCAAAATAATTAGAAGGGCGATCATTCGTTTGTGGAGGCATAGCACCTCGTCCTCGACCTCTAGAATTTTGCGTAGAACCACCACAACCTCTCTGAGCTGCTGCAGCATTATTTTGTGCTAATACTGGACACTCATTCTTATAATGACCTTCCTTTTTGCAGTAAGCACACTGATTCCATTGATATTGCGGTCTCTGAGAACCATAGTCGGTCCTCTGATATGGCCCTTGCTGTGTATTTGTCTGATTCGTGCGAGGCGGAAATGCCTGCTGCAAAAGGACTTTAGTTGTTAAATCTTTTGTTTTCTTTTCTGATTTTTCTTTCTCCTCCTTATCTCTATTTTCATAATACTGAGCAGTTGCAAGTATTTGCGCAGTCGTAGAGACAGCCCACGCACTTTCAGAATCTTTTAATTTATTACTGAGCTCTGGTAACAGATTGTGCACAAATTTATCAACAAATAGTCTCTGTCCTCCTTCCGTGCTCATATCCTGACCACTGTGATCTACGAAAGTTTCTTCAAACCTTGTGAAAAAGTCGGAAACACTTTCGTCCTTTTTCTGTTTGCATGCGGACAACTTGTCCCAGTTAACGCGCAATGCTGGCATCAGAGTTTTCATTAAATCTATTATTCTACCAGGCAAATCAGCAATTAGAGGTTCGGGTTTAGAACCACCAATTTGTTGACCGTCTGCCGCTATTATAGCTGCCCAGTCACCACCTAGGGCAACCGGATGATTTTCTTTACGAATTTTAGGCCAAATTGGCTGTGTACTACATTGCCAAATAACATGTCAATGTCCACTAAGTTCATTACGCAAGCTTCAACCGTTTGCGCCAACTCTTTGTAATATCCAGCTGGATTTTTACGCGGATCTGGCAAGGCCTGTTTCACTGCTAACACTTCAGCTCGTTTCCACGGAATGTGTATCCACACTCTCTGGAATTGGGCCGGAGCGGCTGCAATACCATGGACCGCATCAGCTTGCACAGCTTCGCGCCAAATTGGAGGAACTTCTCTCATGGGATATTGACTACCTTGTTTCATACTACGTTTGTCTAACTCTCTTGGTGAATGAAGGGAAGAATCGAATCTAAAATCTAAAATTAATTTCATTGCTTCTTTTATCTCCTGACCAACTATCATACCTGCAGCAAATTTTTGTTGAACTTGGATTAATTCATCTGGTACTTGTTCAGATTCGCTCTCCTCCCACTCTTCGTGTAAAAGAGAACACATGACATCAAACACATAGCGCTGTGTCGGTTCCTTCCATTGCATGAATGTGTCTAATACAACTTTCGAAATCCACATAAGGGCAGTAGAATCTAATATTCCACGTTCTTCACTACTAGGAAGCTGACTACGTCTCTGAACGGAGTCAGAGACAGGACTCCTAATCAAAGTTTTGTAAAAGGGAGATAGAATGTTAGTGACAGAATCAGTGATTCTCCGACGAACAGAAAGCGGAGTCATATAGCTTGCAGAAGTTTGGAGGAGAGTAGTAGTCGGGACAGAAGAAACAGCAATGGTAGGGGTAGCAGGCAAAGTAGCTTGTGAAACAACAGGTATCAGTAGTACAGGCATAGGCAGAGGAGCTGGCAACCCTGGAAGAGGGGGTGCCGGAGGAACATTGACCACAGGAAGTGCAGGAGCTTGATTCAGGGGAGCAGGAGCAGGTATACCAGGCTGTCCAGCAACCGGTAATTGAACATTCGGCAAGGGTGGAGCTGTAGCACCCTGTGCATACGGTGGGGGTGACCTTAACAAATAAGACAACAGGGGATCCTTTTCAGGGTCCTCTACTATCTTAGCTGTACTCGATGGCAAGGCAGGATAGCACTTGTCTATCGCTAAATTACGCTCTCTATTGGCCACCTCCATCGCTTTCTCAGATTCATTGAGTTGCAGCTGCTTGGCAGACTGTTCTAAAGTCAACTCTTGCTCTCTCTGTTCTTTCTTTAACTTTTTAGTTTCTCTCTGTTTGGATTCTTTTCGCCAACAACGGAAAGAATCAAACATTGCCGGCCGGGCTTTCTTCTTAAACAATTTCATCTCTAAATTATCAAGAATTTCGGGTTCAAAACTACCATGCAGTGGCCAACTAAGGACACCATCTTTCTCCGTGTATCGGATCCACACCTCATTATAAGATATAGGACCCACACCATGTTTACAGTACAGATCATAAAGAGGAGTTCCAATCGGAGGAACCAGACATGAGTCCTCCAACCGGGAATCCCTGTTGCAACCAAAACACGACAACATACAATTTTTCCGACTTACCATTTTAAACCGGGACACAGAACAGACACAAACAAAGGTGCGCACTCGAACCAAGATCTTAGGCCTACCAAAGTGAACAAATGTATCGATACCCAAACTAAACCAAAAGATTATCGTAACTAGAACAACCAGTGATAATCTTACAAAACCAAACCAAACCAAGAACTAAAAAGGATGATCCAAACAGGAGCAAACCCTTACGAAGTAACCAAACAACTAGCAACCACTCAATACTTAACTGAGGCACTTAAGACGTCACCAAGGAGAAACCCGTCTCGTCTCGCCGTACGAAGGTCTGCACCTTGGGTCCAAGACAGGGCGACAGTCAAGGCAGCGGACCACTGCAGCCGGCCGAACGGGAACCCTCGTGGAAGAGAACGTCTGGCCACTTTTGCGATATGCCGGGATCGATGAAGTGGGGCGCCTCCCTCTGGAATCTTCACACGAAGCTTCTTGAACTCTTCAGGCTTTTGGACCGTTACCGAATGACGTCGCCCCACGAGGGCGCCAATTGGAGTTCTGGACTTTTTGGTACTGTCCAGAGGTGTCAGGGACAACACCCGAAGACCCCTGAGTTCTACCTGTCTTGGTGCACAAATAAACAGAAACACGGGCTTCTCGATGGTGGCGTCAAAGACCAAAGGTTTATTACTGCAGGGACACAGAAGTCTCAGAAACTACACACGGGCAGATTCTAGGAGCCTGTTCGACTTGTACAAAGTGGGTTGCTCCTTAAATACGAATTATTTAGCTTGGGGCAACATTCTTCACATGCTAGTACGTTTCTAAACCTTCATGTCCTAAACAATAAATATTTGGCGTTACACAGGAATCGTCAACAATATCTGATGTCAAAACATTACGAACGAGGGGTTGCCATAATCTAAGATGGATGCCATGGGTAAATCAGAAACGTGTTTATAACAAGAGTGCTCTTGCTCGTAGCATAGCGAAAACACCAGGATATGCTAAATGGATCATTTGTGGTTCACTGGTACCAAAATTATGAGTTTACGACAATGTTGAAAACACGGGTTCAAATCGTCACGGAACCTCACACTCTCCTTCCTCTAAAAATTCAAAGGTACATTCTTATGGTTAGGGCGACGCAGAGGAACAGCTTCCTCACTCAAACTGTACATTCCTATGGTTAAGCCGATTCCGAGAACAAGAGCCCCATTTGTAACCATTTCCCTATAATCGGGCCGATTCCGAGAAATAGGCCCCGTTCTGCTAAACCACGACAACCAATTCCGAGAAGAAGAGCCCCCGTTTGCTGAAAGACACGACACCAGACATCCTGTCAACGACCAGTTCTCCTTTTTCTCTCTCTCTCTTACTCTTATCTAAGGAACCAGCCTGGGATTATCTCTCAATGCTATGCTTCTGCTGTGACTTCCTCATGATTAAAGACACAGTCACGCTTCTTCCTGTCATGACTTTTGTATGATTTCGACACAGTAACGCTACTATGATTTCTGTAAAATTGTGGCACAGCTATCCGAGTTTTACTGACTTCTGTATTGTTGCCACTCCTGCAAGTTCACCTGCATCCGGACCTGCATTACACCAGCACCGACCAAGCCGAACACCAGCAGCAACCACCTCAAGTGCATCCCGCAACACCCGCTCCATCCACAGACACGCCGTCGAGCTCTGGAACCTGCTCGAAACCACAGCCCCAGATGTCGCCTTCCTCACGGAAACCTGGATGAACGCCTCCTCAGCGCCAGACATCGTCATCCCGGAAGGGCTACAAGATCATCCGGAGGGACCGCGTCAACCAGACAGGAGGAGGCATCGCCATCATCCACAGGAACACCATCCGCATCACGACCAACACCGACGACACCCTCGCACCCGCCGAACACCTGCACTTCCAGATCCACATCAACCCCAAGACCACCCTCAGAGGCACCCTCATCTACAGACCCCCGGGACCACGCACACAATTCAGCGAAGACATCGCCGACTTCATCAGCCCGCACGCCCTCCTCTCCACTGACTACATCCTCCTCGGGGACCTCAACTTCCACCTGGAGAACAACAATGACCGCAACACCACCACCCTGCTGGACAACCTCACCAACCTCGGTCTCAAGCAGCTGGTGACCACCCCCACCCACTACGCCGGACACACACTCGACCCGTGATCTCATCCAGCAAGGACATCACCTTCAGCCACGCCACCGGACTCCACTGGACGGACCACAGCTGCGTCCACTTCAGCTTCAGAAGGACCACGATCCACCACCACCAGCAACAGGTTGCACGCAGAAGCTGGAACAAGATCACAGCCGACCAGCGCGCGATTTCCCTGAGCATGAACCCTCCCACCAGAGCAACGAACCCAAGCCAGGCGGCCACCAACCTCACGAAGTGGATCAGCAACTGCGCAGACGACCTCGCCTCTCTGAAGACCCCGCCTAACAGACCCGGCAGCAAGAAAGCCCCATGGTTCACCGATGAACTCAAGAGCTCCAAGAAGAACTGCCGAGCCCTCGAGAAAGCCTGGCGCAGAGACCCAACACCGAACAACATGACTGCCCTCAAGCTCGCCACCCGAAAACACCACCAACTGATCCACGCCACCAAGAAAACTGCATTCAAGGAACGACTGGACAACAACGCACACAACAGCAAGGAACTCTTCAACATCGTTAAAGAGCTCTCCAACCCCAACGCCGGAAACAACGACATCACCCCTTCACAAGACCTCTGCAACTCCCTCGCCTCCTACTTCCACAACAAGATCGTGGACACAAACAACAGCTTCAGCACTCAACCGACGCACGCCACGACTGAACCACTGCCTCCCACCACCACCCTCCGCGCCTGGACCGTGATCAGCACCGAAGTCACCGTCCGCGCGATGAACTCCATCCACTCCGTATCTCCGACCGACCCCTGCACTCACCACGTCTTCAACAAGGCCGACGCAGTCATCGCACCCCACCTGCGGGATATCATCAACACCTCCTTCGACATCGCTACCTTCCCGGAGAGCTGGAAGCACGCCAAACTCAGCGCTCTACTAAAGAAGCCATCAGCCGACCCCACCGACCCCAGAACTACCGCCCCATCTCGCTGCTCCCGTTTCCTGCAAAAGTCATCGAGAAGACCGTCAACAAGCAGCTAGCCACCTTCCTCGAGACGAACGGATCCCTCGACCTCTCGCAGTCTGGCTTCCGGGCCAACCACAGCACCGAGACCGCCCTGATGGCAGCCACCAATGACATCCGAGCCCTGCTCAACAACGGAGAAACAGCGGCCCTCATCCTCCTAGACCTCTCCGCGGCATTCAACACTGTCTGCCACCGTACCCTAGTGCAGCGCCTCAGCAACATCGGAATCCAGGAGAAGGCACTGGAATGGATCATCTCGTTCCTCGCCGGAAGGACACAGAGAGTCCACCTCCCCCCGTTCAGATCAGAAGCCACCAAAGTCATCTGCGGCGTTCCTCAAGGCTCCTCGCTCAGCCAAACCCTCTTCAACGTCTACATGAGCCCCCTCGCAGCCATTGCACGCGAACACAACCTCAACATCATCTCCTAAACCGACGACACCCAGCTGATCCTCTCCCTCACCAACGACCCCGCCACCGCCAGAGCCAACCTACACGAAGGGATGACAGACGTAGCCAAATGGATGATGAACAGCCGCCTGAAACTGAACTCGGACAAGACGGAAGTCCTCATCCTGGGATCTTCACCCTCTGCCTGGGACGACTCCTGGTGGCTCCCCGCCCTGGGCAGCGCACCCAAACCAACAGACCACGCACGCAACCTGGGCTTCATTCTGGACTCCTCCCTCTCCATGACCAGACAAGTCAACGCCGTCTCCTCGTCGTGCTTCAACATCCTGCACATGCTACGCGAGATCTTCCGATGGATCTCCACCGAGACCAGGAAGACGGTCACCCAGGCCCTCGTCACCAGCCATCTGGACTACGGCAACTCCCTCTACGCCGGAACCACCGCCAAACTCCAGAAGAGACTCCAGCGGATTCAGAACGCCTCAGCACGACTCATCCTGGACATCCCCCGTCGCAGCCACATCTCCGGACACCTGAGAGATCTGCACTGGCTCCCGGTCAACAAGAGAATCACTTTCCGTCTCCTCACCCACGCACACAAAGACCTACACAACCAAGGCCCAGGATACCTCAACAGCCGCCTCAACTTCTACGCTCCCACACGCCAGCTTCGATCGACCGGCCACGCCCTCGCCGCCGTCCCCCGCATCTGAAGAGCCACCACAGGAGGAAGGTCCTTCACCTACCTGGCCGCCAAGACTCCCTCCCGACCCACCTCCGCCAGACCCAGGACCACCTTGCCTTCAGGAAGCAGCTCAAGACCTGGCTGTTCGAGCAGTAGCAGACCCCCCCTCTCCTAGCGCCTTGAGACCCTCCGGGTGAGTAGTGCGCTATATAAATGCTTGTTTGATTGATTGATTTGATTTGATTGCAAACACAGCTATCCGGGTTTTGCTCAAGGGAAGCTCCTTCCTCTTTTCTGTGTATAAATACCATGTCCTCTTTGATGAAAGTTAGAGATTCTTCCAATCCTCCTCAGGTGACGGAGCTCTCCCTTAACTCGAGTTACTGAATAAAGACCCTTTATTCAAACCACCACGGACTCTCCTCTTCATACTTGATATTATAGAAATTCCGATCAAGGTAAATTACTAAAATATTTACCACAGCAATTTGGCGCCCGAACAGGAACTTCCCTTTCTCCCCACACGCTGGTGATGCAGACCCAAACCGGTCTCTTCAAGACATCGACGGACTTCAAAGGAGTGCACCCTGCGTTCCTGCATGAACTCCTTCGTGTCCGAGAGAGGCTGTACCGAGGTCTGAGCATCCATACGAGGCAGTGAGGACGACAGCGGGAGTCGCGACCCAGAGCCCGAAACCTGTGAAGATTGCCGAGTCCGAGGTCTTCAGAATCCCGCCGAGTCCCCCGATCAAGAGCGCAGCGCAACTAGTCCATTGTCCAGATCTTCAAGATCTTCAAGTTCTCTGCATCTCGGTGACTACTGCTGGGGGTGTATCAGGACGGGTTCTTATTTTTCAGAGCTCGGTCAAGATGGGTTCTAGGTTTCTAGAAAACTGTATGTTTGTATTCTGATACTCAGGATATATCAAGTTATCAAGTGTAAGTTTTTGTTGTTTGTTGTTGTCACAATGCCTTTGTTTTCGAAGTTGTGTAAACTAAGTACCCGGAGGGGATTACTGGAAAAAGATGTACCTGTCCCCCCATAGGATACTCCTGGTTTCCTTATGTACACCAAGTATGGCATAGGTGCCATTTTATATTTGCATTTGTATAAAGAGTACACTCAAGATTTAGAAAGTGCAATGAGATGGCCAAAGAGTGGCACATGGGATTTGAATTGTGTCATGGCGGTCGAAAAGAAATGTTGGGAAAAGAAAGCAAGACCCTCGATGTTAGAGAGTATTGAATTATGACGAAAGGAAGCACATTAAAGGGAACATAAAGAACAAAGGAAAGTAGAGTAAGCAAATAGAATGTCAGAAGAAAGTAAGATGAGAAAGTTACGAGAACAGAATGCGGATATTAATTTTGAACAAATAAAGAGGGAGGCCTCGGCCTCCGTGACAGGAATGTATCCCATCCTTTCGCAGAAGACAGAGTCTGATGATAACCCTAGTACTCCCACAGCACCCCCATGTCCTAAGAATCCTTCTGCTCCCAAAGACTTCATTACCACCTACTTAATGGAACCTCCTCCTGCTTATAACAATCAAATAACGGCTAGACAAATAGTCACCCAGACCAAAACCATCTCCGACATCTCAAGCAGGGATCCACCCATGTTAGAATGTGATCACGACCCGACCCCAGGGAAAGGTTCACACTCAGATATCTCCCTTCATCTACGAGAAGCCCTAGAAGGTATACGAGAGGTACCGAATGTTGCAAATTGCCTAAACAAGATTTACGAAACTCTCCGAACAGGAGAACATTTAGAAGCCCTACAGGAAGCTATCAAAAATAGACCCATAGCGCATAGAAAATGCCTCTCACGATTCATAATCACCTGTTTTATCAGAATGATAGCCAGTGCAGGAAAAAGAATTCCTGCTGATTTGTTACAACTAGATCAAGCAGTGGTTACAGGTAGTTATAATAAGATAAAATAAATAGATCTCTTTATTCCACTCTTTACAAGCAAGGTTTCTGACTTCCACCAAAAAGAAACCCCTACTCAGGAAATAGAGAACGAGAGTACAGACAGGGAAGAAGAAAATGCCTTTCAAGGAGCAGTACGCTCCCATATCCCTCGTTCCCAGAATAGTAGACAAATAAGGATTCAGAATAAGAAATTGTCAGCCTGTACAGATAGGTTGTTCCAAAGAACAAAAGACGCTCTAGATGATTGGATGGACGACGAACCTCCAATCACTACCCAAGAAAAAGAACTAGCCCAATCAAGCACCCATTGGGTATCTCAATACTCTATATATGGCCCTGATATAGTCGCTCAAATGTTTTAATTGATCCCTCTAACATCCCAAAGGCTAGCTAGCATCTATATGGTTCAACACCTCATTACGATGTACGAAGATACTGGTTGCCCGCCTAAAAAGTTACATTCTCTCTTACGAGACTGCTTAGAAGGGAGGTGGGTAGCCAGGGGACTAGAATTCCTTAATATCTTCCTTGACCTACGACAGCGATATGTTCAATACTTTTCAGACAGTTATGACGCAAATCCCCATCACTATGACCAAGGACAGTGTTGGGGTTCTGGGGGCCTGATGCCTTCTGCCCAGTGCCCCGTTCAGCGGTTTTTCATAAAGTGCCAAGTGCATATGCGAATTTATGGACGCTCCCTAGGGCTCGCTTTAAAAGAGGTCTGTCAACAGGAAACAGGTGCTTGGTTTCTTTATTGGTCCCTTGCCGTGTGATTCCTGTTCCTGTGGTTCTACCTTGTTTCCCTTCCTTCATGCTCTGTTCCAGCGGTCTTTTCCAGTGCTGGGTTTTTGACCCCCTTTTTTCCCTGTTCCCCTGCTTTCTTACTCCTCTGGGTATTACTGAACCTTTTGTGGGGACCTGTTTTTTGATCCTCGGTGACGTTCTGGGATTCGCGGCTGCATTTCCCATGAGATCCAGTTATAATCCCTTTTTGTATCCAAACCATCTTGTTGTACGTTGTGTTTGGGTGGTTTCACGAAGGAGCTGAATAATGGCTGTTTTTGTGCTACCTTTGTGTTTTTTTAGATTCCAGGGTTTTTTTGGATGTCTTTCGTATTCCCTTGATGCCTTTTTTCCCCTGTCCCTTTTTGTCTTATGAATTTTGAATTCCACCCCCGTTGACATTCTCGGTGTTTCCCGAGGGGGTGTGGTTGGTCTGGTGTTATGCAAGAAACAACCAATACGATTGCAAAGGAAGAATTCCTGCTTCGTATCAAGCCACTCCCGTTTGTTAACTGGGGTAAGCAGGGAGGTCTGTGGTTTGTGTGTGTACTTGGCACTGGTAATAGTTGGAGGGTTGTGTTTAATCTTTTCCCCTTTTTTCATTTTAGCGGTCTCGTCTGTGTCAAGCTGTCAGCTGCCAAGAAGCCAGAGGAGATGAGCTGTGTTCCCCAAGACCTTGGGTTCCATTGTTTTGTTACCCACCTTCCCCCGATGTCGTGTTCTCCACCATCCGTTTTGATTGCGGGTGTTGGGGGTCACGGTGAGGGTAGAGGATTGGGACGTTCTTCACTTCTGCGGTGTTGGGCCGGTCGGCATCGGAACAGGCAGTTCCCCCTCCGAGAAGTACATCCCGTTGTAGATTCTGGAGGAAAGCTACAACACACATTTGTCTACACACCCCTGACAAAAATAGAAATACTAGAAATGAAGAAACTGGTCCCTTCTCACGAAAAAGATGCTTCGGGTTTTCATAGGGAACTCAAGGATATTCTTCAAATGGGTTCCTTTACCTCAAAGTCCTACTACCTCAAGGGACATACAACAAACTAAAAGGAAAAGATTGGGAGGTAGAAGGGAAAATGATAGTATGGACAGCTTCAGAAACAGAAGAAAGTACTCGTGCTGCTGGACAAGGCCTGGGACCTCTAGTCCTAGAACTCCCTTGCCTTCTCCCGAAAAGACTCTCCCAGTTGCTGACTACTAAGAAAGAAGATTGGGATGCTATCTCTGCATGCAAACAGAAACCAGATGAGGATATAGGGGACTACTATACCAGCTTAGAGAAATGTTTTCTAATCAACAACGGCCTCTCCTCAGGTGGAGAAGCCTATAGTTGATTATTTGTCTCCAAATTCATAGAAAATGCTTTGCCTTCGATCAGAAATAGAGTACTAAAGGTAGAGAGTACTTGGCAAGCAAGTTCCCCTTCACAAGCACTTCAGATGCTCCAATATCACCAAAACAGGATTAGAGACGAACAAGAACAAGAAAAGAAAAGAACGAAGGATACTAAAATGAAGGTATTGGTAGCACAGACTAATACAATCCAACAGACCCCTAAACAAGCTCAAGTGTCACAAGAAAAAGTTACTTGCAATTATTGCAAAAGGTTAGGTCACTTTGTGCGTGACTGTCCAGTATTACAGCATAATATTGCCACTGGGAAGACCCAACCCCTTAACTATCCCCCACGACCATCTGTTCCCACATCAGCTCCTACGACTGATGCTATACCTGCCACCCAACTCTATCAGAACCCAGTATCATCCTATCCTGAATTCCCCTCAATTTTATGAGACAGCTGGGAGGAACATGACAGTCGTCCACTGATCCGGTCCCGGTCGACCAAAAGGGTCCCTATGTAAATGCTAACCTCTTAGGTAAGGAAACAAAATTTCTAATAGACACCGGGGCCAGTAGGATGACAGTACAGCACAATGAAGTTCCCAAGGTACCCCTCTCTGGCTCAATTAGTTTTTCCTTGGGTTTCTCAGGTACACCAGTCATCAATAATGTTTCTGAACCATTATCACTTCAAGTTGGTCCTCTCACAACATCCACTGATTTGGTACTTACTAAGTCGTGTCCCGAAAACTTACTCGGCATCCAGACTTTAAAAGAACTGGGTGCTGTGATATGCTGTTCTCTGGAAGAAATACGACTATTCCTCCGAGATTTCAAAGGTCATTTCACCACACGAGAATTAGACATCAGACTAAAAGACATTCCTGCTACATTATGGGCGACAGATCCGACTGACGTAGGGTTCATGGACACACAACACATAGTCACATTGAAAGAAGGTGTTGTCCTACCTCGTGTCCGACAATACAAGTTACCTCCATATGCAGAACAAGCCCTCATCCATATTATCGATGACTTAATACAGAAAGGAGTAGTCAGAGAAGTACCTTCCAACATATGTAATTCACCAGTCTTACCAGTAAGAAAGAAAACAGATGACAGTGCACCACCCGTTTACCGACTAGTGGTCGACCTACGTGAATTAAACAAGTGTGTGGTACCACAATACCCTGTGGTCTCTGACATCAGTACTCTGGTAACAGCTTTAGATCCTGAAGCCACACATTTTACTGTAATCGACCTGAAGAACGCTTTCTTTAGTGTACCCATTCACCAAGACAGTCAGTACCCATTCGGATTCTCACTACAAGGTCGTAGCTTCTGTTTCACAAGAGCTCCTCAAGGGTACACAGAAAGTCCCAGTATCTACAGTAAGGCACTTAAAAGACAGTTAGATGACATTGTTATGCCCTCAAATACAACATTGTTACAATATGTCGATGACCTACTGATCACCGCACGCTCTGAACCAGAATGTGAACAAGCATCACGGATTGTCCTAATGTTCCTTGCACAACATGGCCACAAGGTGTCACCATCGAAATTACAATTGTGTTTACAGCAGGTGGCCTACCTGGGACACCTACTGTCAAAGGAGGGTAGGGCACTCACACCTGAAAGAATTCAACTCATTTTTAACATTCCTGTACCTAAGACACAGAAAGAAGTCCGTGCCTTTATTGTCCTCACGTCCTACTGTCGACAGTGGATTCCTCAATTTGCATACTTGGCCAAACCCCTGATACAGCTAACGACCACGACCTCTTCCCCATTGCCATGGACACCTGATCATACCTTTGCTTTCAAAACTCTGACACAAGCATTATGTTCTGCACCAGTCCTAGCTACACCTGATAATGCCAAACCTTTTGTCCTCTTCGTCACAGAAAGGGAAGGTACAGCCTTGTCAGTGCTCACACAAAGTGTAACATAGGAAACACAGGGGGTCTACCAGCTAACTATAAAGCTACACTATCAATACTGAGTCGACTAGATCTCTGAGTGTATACATCACAAAAATAGTGTATTATGACGAAGAAAATAAAGAGGAGTGGACTCAACATGCATAGAAGACCGATACATTATAGAATATTCATAAATGGCTAACCAGTCCAAAACCAATGATATAGGGTTTCCATCAAAAGAGACTTAATGATCAGTCATATCATCTGGCCAAACCCTGGTGTGTGGAAGGCTGGTCCCCTGATCATAGGGACCGAACCGCACATTGTTGATGTTTTGGGATTTGGTCCACCAACATAAGTGAAACATCCATAATGACTGATCTTTGATGGTAGAAAAAACAGGTGCAACAAAACAAAAGGTGACAAAATAGGATGGAATGCCCTCCTTTTGACAACTTTATTCTTTGGACATGACATGCCTCCTAATTAAAACCAGAACAGTGCAAGAAGACAGTAACAAATATCTGCCTATAAATGGGCCAACATGTTCCTACCTAGTGGGTGTTCAATCCCTCGGCATTCATCAGGGCCTCTGCTCTTATACTAATTGCACTCTTACTAGTGAGATAAAAGGATCACCACCTTCACCATAAAAAGAATAAATGTTAAGTAACTGAAATGAAATGGTTAAGTACGGTACAACCTGTAATAACCATGAACTGTCACCCTCCGACTCACTTACGCTACTGTGAATCCTGCGAAGGAAAGCAAGACATAATTAACATTATATTTAAATGTATCAATCCCCAGTAACATGTGTCCACCCAAATAAACTAACAATGTGTGTAAGAATAACATATTCATTGCTCACTCTGACTGATGGGTGAAGCTACCTCACCTCACCTGGACTCAGGTATAGGAGGCCCGCACTGGTATAGGGAAGAAAAGAGGAATGTAGCATAATCAAACTAAGAATTCGTAGCCTATCACTATGCATCAGACTCATTTCTATATCTATTGCCCTAATTCCCAGACTCTCACACTGAAGTGAATCAATTTCAGACCCAGTAAACCAAGCCCCATAGTAACCCAATAAAATATGCCTCTGACAGCAACTGGTATGCATCCCAGAAGTGCTCTTATTCAAAGATGGTTTTATGCTCATTACAAAACCAACCATATAGTGTAATGGCAGTCAGTGCTCTCATGTTCACTCACCTATCCATCAGTGCCTCAAGCTGTCATCTGAAGCTTGGGGGAGGCACCGACCTATGTGTGGACTCAGTATAAGTAGGCTGTAGAGGATGATGAGTTGTGTAGTAACCCTCCGCCTAACTGGTATGCTGCTTGCGGAATACGAAATGCATTGTGAAATGTCTTGTGCTTGCTTAAGCATTCCCACAATGTGCAGGACAGTGCATTCCTTGATGTCATATTATAAGAAATACTTGTAATCTTATCTGTTTCCTCTGATGTCTCGCGCACTACTTTGCGCTCGAAATAACGCGTGAACATGCGTAGAAAACTACCAGACAGCGTCATAGCGGCCATTTTGGTAGTTTATTCAAAATCGCCCTTTGAGGTGTGTACCCGAGTGTTGGTTAGAATTGACCATGAAGGTTAAAGGACCCCCATATGTGTGAAATTTCGGGCTCTTCGGTCCCCTACATTACCAGCTGAACGTGGAATTGAGGAGTAGAGAAAGATGCAGATACACTCCTATGTTTAGCGAGATCTCGCGAGATCTTGCGAGGTCTCGCACTAAAGAACTACCGACTGACGTCACTCCAGCCATATTTGTAGTTCTTAATACCGCGAATCTCACGCAGTAGTTACAAAATCTATGACCACCAAAAGGGGGATGATTGCTAGGCTTGCCAAACTTATACAGCCAACCTGCACTGTGCAACACAACAGACTCATCCATCCCTGTAAGGAATCAATAATGCAAAATAGGAGCTACAGTACACAGAGGTTAAGAGATGGTGTAGTACATACAAATTGCCAGTATTGCCTTAAGTATTCTTATGGACGATAGCAGAGTGGCATCAAGGGCTAAGTTAGTGCAATGCTTTAGATCTCATGTACTGTGCACAGTGTTCCTTTAGAACTTCTCAGTGTAAATAGCTCAGTGTATGTAAATGTGACCACCACTGTATAGGGATAGAAACACTACTGTGTGGCGATGGAACCATATATTGTGGTCCATCGAGTCTCATCATTTTCATAGGCCTATTCTGGTAGTGCTGTCTGATGATCACCCCTGTATATAAAGATAGATTTTTAACAGGATCCAGGGAATCTCAATCCCCTTTTGTTCGAATATGTTACTCTTACACACATTGTTGGTTTATTTAGGTGGACACATTTTACTGGGGATTGATACTTTTAAATATAATGTTAATTATGTCGTGCTTTCCTTCGCAGGATTCACTGTAGCGTAAGTGAGTCGGAGGGTGACAGTTCATGGTTATTACAGGTTGTACCGTACTTAACCATTTCATTTCAGTTACTTAACATTTATTCTTTTTATGGTGAAGGTGGAGATCCTTTTAACTCACTAGTAAGAGTGCAACTAGTATAAGAGCAGAGGCCCTGATGAATGCCGAGGGATTGAACACCCACTAGGCAGAAACATGTTGGCCTATTTATAGGCAGATATTTGTTACTGTCTTCTTGCACTGTTCTGGGTTTAATTAGGAGGCATTTCATGTCCATGGAATAAAGTTGTCAAAAGGAGGGCATTCCATCCTATTTTAAGTCACCTTTTGTTTTGTTGCACCTGTTTTTTCTACCATCAAAGATCAGCCATTATGGATGTTTCATTTATGTTGGTGGACCAAATCCCAAAACATCAACAATGTGCGGTTCGGTCCCTATGATCAGGGGACCAGCCTTCCACACACCAGGGTTTGGCCAGATGATATGACTGATCATTAAGTCTCTTTTGATGGAAACCCTATATCATCGGTTTTGGACTGGTTAGCCATTTATGAATATTCTATAATGTATCGGTCTTCTATGCATGTTGAGTCCACTCCTCTTTATTTTCTTCGTCATAATACACTATTTTTGTGATGTATACACTCAGAGATCTAGTCGACTCAGTATTGATAGTGTAGCTTTAATAGTTAGCTGGTAGCCCCCCTGTGTTTCTTATGTTATACATTGAGTTGGAGCTGGGGATAAAACCAGGTGTGGGTCTTTAAACTCCATATCCCTTGGACTCTTTCGAAACTTTAGTTGTATTTACCAGTATTGAGCAGCAGTTCGGCTTCGGGTCCGTGCTGTACTACCATACTAATTGATGGTTTATAGACAGTTACTATATCATAGGACTGTTAATTGACACTGAGAGTGGGTTGACCACGGATTTCGGTGTTGACTAAGTTTTGGTCTCCCTGATATTTCTCTGACATAATTTTTTACAAACAATCATGGCAGAAATCAGTGGCCTCGCGTATGATGATGCCACATACAAATCTATTTTGGATAGTATGCCGAGTGTCTTGGATACACCTTCAACAGTCACCACGAGCATAGGAGATGATTGGTCCAAAGTTCTGGTTTTAAAAAAATCACATGCCCGGACTTCGGTTCATGGTATAGCCATGCCAGAGTATTTGAGAGCTAGCTGTGCCCCACCTGGGCTAGTGGTCTCCAATGCTACCCGACTATTCCTACAAGATAAGATTTTTCTGAAGGACTGGTCATTAATAGCATGGAGATGCACTAGAGATTGGCTAATATTGATCCTTAGCACAGCGAAAAGAATAGCTGACACTATCCTTGTAGAAATACAGGTTTTAGAAGCTGCGATAAGAACAACGATAACCCCAATCTTGTTAAAAAAACAGCAGGATGAATCGAATAAATCTTCGTGTGAGTTTCAGGATACTATCCTGCAAACTAAATTGGACAAATTTAAGAAAGACCTAGGAAAATGGAAGCATGAACGCGTGTATCCTTACACAAGTGACACTTACACACCTCCTGTGTTCAGGAACAATGGCAGACGATTTGGGTCAAATTATTCAAGCTCAGGGTCCGACAGTAGTGATCCGGACAACACCTATATGGATACACCAAGTTTCCCACAACGTGGAAGGGGCAGGGGCAATAGACCCTACTCATATGGCAACCAACATACCAATCAATACCAGCAGTGGTGGCCACCTAGCCCTTGGGGTTTCCCACCTAACCAACAGCCCTATCCCGGAGTACCACCACCGCCTCCAAATTTCCAAGGGTTTCCAAATGCCTATAACTCGCAACATTTTTTAGGGTTTGGCCCTCGCCGACCCAGAGGAAAAAGGCGAGCGGCACAGAATACGGGGGTACAATGGGAAGACCAGACAGGCCCACATGCGGGGACACGGAGTCAGACTGCCAAGAACCAGAAAGCAGGTCCATCAGGGAACAATCCCTCGTAGTGAACTTATCCTCTAAGACACTAACCACACTTGAAGAAGAAGTATTGAACAAGGATCTGGGTTTCGTCATGATGAATCATGGGGACCCATTCACTTTTCAATGTAAACTCAGCCAGTTTTTTAGAAAACTGAGACTTCATTATCTCTTTAAAGATAAGAATAACGAGGAAAGCCAGATGACAGTTACCAATACTGGACTGAAAATCAAATCCAGATTTCAACCACCTTTACACACTGTTCCACCTCAGGTTCTGGCGTTTGAACAAGCTGTAGCCGACGACATTGCTGGACTATGGGATACATAAATCAGGTCATACAGTAATCTGACCAAATCAGAACAAATCACACTGAAAACACTGTCAGAAGACCAGTCAATAACCATAAAGCCCGCAGACAAGGGCGGCTCTATAGTTATTTTGAACACTACGGACTATCAGAATGAGTGTTACAGACAACTCAATAATAGACAAGCGTACTCCCTTCTGTTCACAGATCCTACTGAGGACATCACTAAGCAGATACAGGATATGGTTGAAGAGGCACTCTCTGAGGGTTGGATTACTCAGAGTGAGGCAACATATTTGGTCTCCAAACATCCAATAACTCCTTATTTTTTCCTGCTGCCAAAGGTACACAAGCCACAGAGGCCACCGCCCGGTAGGCCCATCATATCAGGCATAGTGTCAGCATTGGAGCCGCTGTCAACTTTCGTAGACCACTTTCTGCGGCCAATCGTACAGCAAAAGCCTACATACTTGCAGGATACTAAAGATGTGTTGCGAGTCTTACCACAAATAGACTTTGACAGCGAAAGAGACCTGTTGTTCTCTTTTGACGTAGAATCTCTGTACACCTCTATCCCTCAGGATGAGACTTTAGAAGTTGTAACATCCATCCTGAGGGATAGTATAGGGGACACTATTACACCAGTACCTTTCATAATGACCTTAGCGACTCTGGCCATGAAAAATAATTTTTTCAAACACGAAGACAAGTTGTTTCTCCAGATTTCTGGAACAAGTATGGGCAGCATTTTTGCGCCGAGCCTGGTGAACCTATACGTGCACCAGTTCGAACAACAACACGTGTTAACCCCCACCAACCCCTTCCACACCTCCATCAGGTGGTGGAAGCTTTATATTGATGACGTGTTGGTGGTGTGGAGGGGCACGCTGGACTCAGCAAACAAATTCCATCAATGGCTAAATAGCAAAAACCAGTTCCTTAAATTCACTATGGAAGCTAACAGAGACAGAATTGCTTTCCTGGACCTGTCGATCTATGTCACTCCTGCAGGCCTGCAGAGTGAACTCTACAGGAAACCAATGGCGCGAAACTCACTTCTCCTGTATGAGAGCTACCATCCCAAGTCCCTGCGCCAAAATTTACTGTACGGACAATTCCTTCGTGTCCATAGAAATTGTTCTAACAGAGAGGACTTTGAGGTACATGCGAATAACCTGGGTGCACAACTGAGGGATAGACATTATCCCAAGCCGCTCATTAAAAAATCAAGGAAAAGAGCTCTTAATAATAACAGAGAGGCTCTCCTTGAAGCCCCAATTGTTAAACCACCATTGGAAAGACTCACTTTTGTGAGGACCTTCAATACCAGAAGCAATGTTATCCAAAAGATTGTGAAAAGACACTGGCGCCTTTTGAACCACGGGAAAGAGAAAATTGCACAACCTCTGTTTGCATTCAAAAGGTCGAGTAGCATCCGGGATCACTTGGTTCACACACGCCCAAGAGAGACTCCTAAAAAACTAGGTGAAACCCTTTGGGACCTCCCTCCGGTGGTTGGGCACCATCTGTGTGGCACGTGCTCGGTATGCAAGAAATCAGAGCAGTCCCTATCATTAACTAGAAAAAAGGGAATACTACTATCCCAACTATACCACCATAGCTCAAGAGATCCTTGCATTTACATCCACTCAGAACAATTGTACATAATAGGCAAACAATAAAAGTCAAAGTTATACGCAATTTATTTTAAAATATACAAGTACAAGTTTCAAATACAATGCCACAGTGCAAAATATTAAAAAAAAATGTATGGTTTTTATCAGCACCCTACCGATAGTTCAATGGTGCACACATGGTTAATACACAAAATCAGAATAAAAAAAAGCAGTTAGCTATTAAAAACAAGTTGTCGACGCAGCGTTTCGGTTTCTATGATGACACCTTCATCAGGACAGGGTTCTATACAGTAAAGAAACACAGTATTAGCACAAAATTTTCTTAAAGGCACAGCTGTATCTTCACTTTTTTTTGCATTCTACCTATTGCTCTTTTCTATATTTATCAAATTTTGTCGCATACATTTCATAGTTGAGCAGAGAGACGCAATTCTCATCGATACATTTTACTACAGCATAGTAATCAAAAAGACACATTTTTATCAAAGGAGATTTTTTGCATGCAATGCTAGGGCACATAGGACAGTGGCAGCGGGATCTCTTGAGCTAAGGAAAGTTCAAGCGTTATGAACTTCTAGGTGAATTGTATCTAGAATCGCAATACACCTATAGGAGTAGTCTAAAACTATTCCAGTTTACATTATTTCTAGAGGTGGAAATTTTTACTTACTTTAAAAAAACGTACTCTTATGAATTTAGAGACGTCTTCCTCTTTAATCAATTCGAGGTAGCTGTCCTTAGTTCATCACAGGACATCATATACACAAATGGCAGTGGACAATCAAAACATCTCTTAGTGTCTGAAATCATAAACACCATCCTTTAAATTCATATTTTAGTCAGTATAAGATCTATGTGTATATTCGTGCTAAAGGGTCTATTAATTACCTTCACTTTTAACTGGATTTTCTTTTATAATGAGGAAAAAGGAGCCACCGATATGAGGGACCTTTGTTTGGAGTTCCTTAAAAAATATAGAGTAAGGAGTATATCAATTTATATTCCAATCGAAGAAGTAAACTTTTATAGTTAGCATTTGCATTTGTCTACCACTTACCCTAGGATACAGGGGATCAGTCCGAAGTGTAACACGTGACTGGATGCCTTCTGGTTCTTTTTATATATAAAACCAAGTTGCAGATTCGTTCGTTGACTCCACTCGGGGGGGTTTTATTTAATTACCACCTTAGGGAAAACATATATATATATATAAATAGTGGTTTGATCAATTCCGAGTTCATTTTCACGTATAGTCTCATCCTTGGGTGGATAGGGCAAATTGCATTATGTAACGGAGCTTTATGTTATGCCTGCCGGCTCATTAGTCCGACACGATCGGTTACAGTTAAAATTGACACGTGCGGAGTTCTAGCCGTGTATCTTAGAGTATTACGAGCCTTTCGCACAATTTACTTTCTATACGGTATGTCCACAGACCAAACATACAAGGGAGATCGACATAGGGACTAATAGACCTTGGTTGCAGAAAAATTTCAGTAACTGTAATAGTACCAACTTGATTTACATGCTGACATGCCCTTGTTCCATACGGTATGTAGGAATGACCACTTGGCGTGTTCGGACAAGAATGCTGGAACATAAGAGCTCATTCCGCTGCAAGAAAAGCCACACTAGGCTCACCAGACACTTTTTGGAACAGGCACACAATGAAACGTATTTTTAATTGTCTGTGTTGGAAAAGCCATACATACCTAGCCATATAAGTGATGTGTCTGGATACCTTTTCAGAAAGGAACAGCAATGGATCTACAAGCTTCAGTCGGACAAAAGGGGATTGAATGACGAGATTCCCTGGACCCTGTTATAACAATCTATCTTCATATAACAGGGGTGATCCTCAGACAGCACTACCAGAATAGGCCTATGAAAATGATGAGACTCGATGGACCACAATATATGGTTCCATCGCCACACAGTAGTGTTTCTATCCCTATACAGTGGTGGTCACATTTACATACACCGAGCTATTTACACTGAGAGGATCTAAAGGAACACTGTGCACAGTACATGAGATCTAAAGCATTGCACTAACTTAGCCATTGAGGCCACTCTGCTATCGTCCATAAGAATACTTAAGGCAATACTGGCAATTTGTACTACACCATCTCTTAACCTCTGTGTACTGTATCTCCTATTTTGCATTATTGATTCCTTACAGGGATGGATGGGTCTGTTGTGTCGCACAGTGCAGGTTGGCTGTATAAGTTTGGCAAGCCTAGTAATCATCCCCCTTTTGGTGGTCATAGATTTTGTAACTACTGCGTGAGATTCGCGGTATTAGGAACTACAAATATGGCTGGAGTGACGTCAGTCGGTAGTTCTTTAGTGCGAGACCTCGTGAGATCTCGCGAGATCTCGCTAAACATAGAAGTCTATCGGCATCTTTCTCTACTCCTCAATTCCACGTTCAGCTGGTAATGTAGGGGACCGGAGAGCCCGAAATTTCACACATACGGGGGTCCTTTAACCTTCATGGTAAATTCTAACCAACACTCAGGTACACGCCTCGAAGGGCGATTTTGAATAAACTACCAAAATGGCCGCTATGGCGCTGTCTGGTAGTTTTCTACGCGTGTTCGCGCGTTATTTCGAGCGCAAATTAGTGCGCGAGACATCAGAGGAAACAGATAAGATTACAAGTATTTCTTATAATATGACATCAAGGAATGCACTGTCCTGCACATTGTGGGAATGCTTAAGCAAGCACAAGACATTTCACAATGCATTTCATATTCCGCAAGCAGCATACCAGTTAGGCGGAAATAAAATGAAATAAAAAATTGCACTTGTATAGCGCGTAACTACCTGGAGGCCTCGCAGCGCTAGGGATTACTACACAACTCATCATCCTCTACAGCCTACTTATACTGAGTTCACACATAGGTCGGTGCCTCCCCCAAGCTTCAGATGACAGCTTGAGGCACCGACGGATAGGTGAGTGAACATGAGAGCACTGACTGCCATTATACTATATGGTTGGTTTTGTAATGAGCATAAAACCATCTTTGAATAAGAGCACTTCTGGGATGCATACCAGTTGCTGTCAGAGGCATATTTTATTGGGTTACTACGGGGCTTGGTTTACTGGGTCTGAAATTGATTCACTTCAGTGTTAGAGTCTGGGAATTAGGGCAATATATATAGAAATGAGTCTGATGCATAGTTATATGCTATGAATTCTTAGTTTGATTATGCTACATTCCTCTTTTCTTCCCCATACCAGGGCGGGCCTCCTATGCCTGAGCAGAGTCCAGGTGAGGTGAGGTAGCTTCACCCATCAGTCAGGGTGAGCATTGAATATGTTACTCTTACACACATTGTTGGTTCATTTGGGTGGACACATGTTACTGGGGATTGATACATTTAAATATAATGTTAATTATGTTGTGCTTTCCTTCGCAGGATTCACAGTAGCGTAAGTGAGTCTGAGGGTGACAGTTCATGGTTATTACAGGTTGTCCGTACTTAACCATTTCATTTCAGTTACTTAACATTTATTCTTTTTATGGTGAAGGTGGTGATCCTTTTATCTCACTAGTAAGAGTGCAACTAGTATAAGAGCAGAGGCCCTGATGAATGCCGAGGGATTGAACACCCACTAGGCAGAAACATGTTGGCCCATTTATAGGCAGATATTTGTTACTGTCTTCTTGCACTGTTCTGGTTTTAATTAGGAGGCATGTCATGTCCATAGAATAAAGTTGTCAAAAGGAGGGCATTCCATCCTATTTTAAGTCACCTTTTGTTTTGTTGCACCTGTTTTTTCTACCATCAAAGATCAGTCATTATGGATGTTTCATTTATGTTGGTGGACCAAATCCCAAAACATCAACAATGTGCGGTTCGGTCCCTATGATCAGGGGACCAGCCTCCCACACACCAGGGTTTGGCCAGATGATATGACTGATCATTAAGTCTCTTTTGATGGAAACCCTATATCATCGGTTTTGGACTGGTTAGCCATTTGTGAATATTCTATAATGTATCGGTCTTCTATGCATGTTGAGTCCACTCCTCTTTATTTTCTTCGTCATAATACACTATTTATGTGATGTATACACTCAGAGATCTAGTCGACTCAGTATTGATAGTGTAGCTTTAATAGTTAGCTGGTAGACCCCCTGTGTTTCTTATGTTATACATTGAGTTGGAGCTGGGGATAAAACCAGGTGTGGGTCTTTAAACTCCATATCCCTTGGACCCTTTCGAAACTTTTGTTGTATTTACCAGTGCTCACACAAACACAAGCCAACAAACATCGTCCCTGTGCTTATTTTTCTAGCACTCTTGACCCTGTTGCACAAGGTTTGCCTGCCTGTCTAAAATCTGTCGCAGCCACAGCTCTAGCAATACGACAAAGTGACTCCATGGTACTAGGACACTCTCTCTAAGTGCAAGTTCCACATGCAGTAGAACTACTCTTGAATAGGACCCAGACACAAGACTTGACCATAGCCCGCCTCACAGGTTATGAAGTCACTCTGTTCCAACCCCACATCATCATCAAAAGATGCAATATCCTCAACCCAGCTACATTACTGCCTACTATTCCAGTTGACAATCAGATTCACAACTGCTTAGAAGTAGTCAAACTAGTCACAAAACCCCGGTCTGATCTTACAGATGTCCCTCTGAGTACCCCAGAACACACACTGTTTGTAGATGGTTCCTGTATGCGCCTCCAATCAGGCGAACTTTAAGCAGCCTATGCTGTCACTACAGAAAACACAGTCCTCTTAGCAGCTAGGATATCCCTACATTCAGCACAAGCAGCAGAGCTAATAGCTCTCACTCAAGCATGTGAGTGGTCTAAAGGAAAACAAGTCAGCATCTACACCGATTCACAGTACGCATTCGGGGTCGTCCACAATTGTGGCATTCTGTGGAGAGAGAGAGGTTTCCTAACCTCTCATGGAACAAAGATCCAACATGGAGATCTTATCCTCCAGCTACTAGAAGCAGTACACAGACCCACAGAAGTAGCTATACTAAAATGCAAAGCGAATACCAAAGTCATAGACTCTATCACTAGAGGCAATGCTCTGGCGGAAGCCACAGCTAAACATGCTGCTCAGACAGGAACACTAAGCACTGAAAACATCACTAGAACTATCTGTCCAGTTATCGATCCCACCAAAGATATAGTAGACATCCAAAACCAAGCCACAGAGACCGAAAAGAGAAAATGGGAGGAAGAGGGAGGTACACACACAGATCAAGGTTGGGTAACAAAAGACAAGTCCAAATGGTTTCTCCCTGACATAATGGTTCCCGTAATGATAGAAACTGCCCATGGTCCTGCCCACCTAGGAGACAAAGGAATGTTAGACAGTCTAAATTTGATATGGCACAACAAGCATCTGCGTGCAGCAGCCAAACAAAAAGTACGAACCTGTATGATTTGTTGTCAGCTCAATCCCGGGAAAAGTGTATCAGTTGAACAAGGAGGGTTCCAACCTCCAGATCACCCCTTTGAAGTCCTCCAAATGGATTATATCCAGATGGAAAGATGTCGAGGATACAAGTATATCCTCGTAGTGGTCTGTACCTTAACCCGATGGACTGAAGCTTACCCTGTCCCAGCCTATGGTGCCCAAATGACAGCTAAACAATTGGTTAGAGAATTTTTACCAAGATACGGGTTGCCCAGAGTCATCTACTCTGATAATGGACAACCCTTCTCCTCTAAGTTAATGAAAGCAGTTTCCCTACTGTTAGGTTACACCTGGAAATTTCATTGTGTCAGACATCCCCAAGCAGCAGGCCTGATGGAGCGGCACAACCAGACATTAAAACCCAAACTGGCCAAAATATGCGCTGACAAGCAAATAGACAGGGTGACAGCTCTTCCAGTTGCCCTGTTCTACATGCGAATGGTGGCACATTCTCGGACGGGCCTGTCACCCTATGAGATCACATATGGGAGACCTCCGAATATCTGGGGTGTTCCATCTCCTAAAAAGCTAACTGACATTGATGCAAATGTACTGACAGATTACTTGGCTTCTTTGATGTCTGCACTACGTTCTTGCTGTTTACAGGTGGCTGCAGCCTTTACAGACAAGACCACGCCCGACGATCACTCCCTTCAACTGGCCAATGGGTGCTCGTCAGAAATTTTGACCGAACCAGCCCTCTGGAAAGAAGGTGGACGTCTTCCAAGCTGGTGCTGCTCACAACGAGGACCACCGTCAAAGTCGAAGGACGAAAAGGATGGCTCCATGTAAACCACTGCAAGCCTTTCCACTGACCAATTCCTTCGGACGCTGTTGCTGATCCCGAGACCAGAGACACTAAACCATCAGACTTTAAAGACACTGAAACGACAGACTTTATCTCACCCCTTCCAGAACTTTTGCCCAAAGAAGAGTACAAATCGTGGCTGCGATCTTATCCAAAACAGACTTCAGACATTGTGCCTGACCTCGACCTACCAGTGGCTAATTAAGCCCAAGACGGACACTTGGTTTAGCGGTTGCTGGGAAGTGTCTGGTCACTGGCGCATACTTTACTCAGACTAAGCAGCCAAAATCATGAAGACAAAGACTCACTGCGCAAAATTATCACAGAACAAAGTTCACATTTTTCTTTTTATCATGATTCTTGTTTTCTGCATCATGGCTTGTCTAGGTTGGTTCCTTCATCTATCCTTCCCACTTTCTTCCCCTACGCTTTTGACCAACACTGCTATGCATTCACACGTAGATCTTCCCCCGCATCTCGAAAGAAGGAGAAAAGAATTCTTCAATAACACATTCATCTCCACACTCCATCAACACCAACTAGTTATTAACAAAACTAACTGTTGGGTCTGCGGCTTAATGCCACACTCCGTACACGGAGGTATGCCTTTTATCCCTCTCCCTTTCAGCTATGCTGGATCTAATATGCTCTCTCTATCATATTCTCCGCTTCTGTTAGAAACATCCCTGAAACCAAGACCAAGAACACTAGTACCTGGAATGAGATAAAAACAAAGACTGCGCGCTGTTCAAAAGATGGTAGATATCACCGTAACATGGGGACGAGCAGATAATAGCGAAAATACCAGTTATTCCCTCTTTAACGACACTACCTCCTTTAGAGAAACATTCTCAGTTAAGAAGAGACAGAAAGAGCTGGGAGGATGGGCTGTGCCTCATAAGGGCCTGTTTTGTGTAAGAGGTAAGGGCAAGGGTCAGAAGATGGGAGACAGTGAGTGTAATAAGACGTACACCCTACCTGACTTAAACTTTCCAACAATGACCAGCGCCCCCAACACTTATTTTATTTGTGGACCTCACGCACGTACTTGGCTACCTCAAGGTTGGTCCGGGAAATGCTACATTGCATTTCTCCTCCCCCCTACCTACACTGCCCCAGCGGATTATCATCTAAGTGATCCTCCGACCATGATTAATAGACGGCGAAGGGGGGTCATGGATGCTGAAGACCCGGTGGATCAAGAGTCTGGCGATTTCTTCAAAGGAATCATCCCTTTCTGCTGGCCCATGATCAATAGCCGCCACATAAGACAACTAACTCGTGTAGTTCAGGGAGCCATAAACTAAACCGCTAGTGCGTTAAGCAACATCACGGCTGAGATGGCTTCCGATAGACTCATGACGTTACAGAACCGTATGGTCCTAGATATCATATTAGCGGACCGTGGTGGCGTATGTGAACAGCTGCTGTATATACATTCCAGATAATGCTCCCTCAGTATATGCTGCCATTTCCCACCTTCATGTACTTTCAAAGAAGCTAGACGCAGACACCGGAGCCTGGTCCCTAACGGGATGGCTCTGGGGCCTCCTGTCCTCATGGGGGTGGAAGATCCTTACGATACTAGGTCTTGCTCTAGCCATTCTCTTTACCTGTTGCCTCTATATTCAGTGTGGCCCTGCTCTCTGTAGTTTTTGTATCACTACCTGCATTCCCAAACCCCAGTCCAGAAATAAAGAACAGGAAAGAATCATGTTACAGGAACAAGTAGACGGCCTAATCAGTATAGAAGTAGACTAATAAGAAGACGAATTTTTAAGGGTATATTATGGGACAAGGAGGGAATGTGGAAAAAGATTATTTTTTTGTAGTTTATGTCCCATCATACACCCTCTCAGTCACGTCCTTGAGCCCACCATGTCGGAAAACAAGCAAACGAGAACACGAGTAAACCCGATCACGCGCACACAAAGTTGCACATGCACTCATCCAAAACGCCTCAGCCAGACTCATACTGGACATCCCCCGTCAAGCTCACATTTCCGTTCATCTGAAAGACCTCCACTGGCTTCCCATCAACAAAAGAATAACGTTCCGTCTCCTAACCCACGCACACAAGGCCCTCTACGACCTAGGACCCGAATACCTTAGCAAACGACTATCCTTCTACACACCCACCCGCCAACTACGCTCATCCAATCAAGCCCTCGCCACAATCCCGCGCATCAATAGATGGGAGGAAGATCTTTCTCCTACTTAGCGGCCAAGACCTGGAACTCCCTCCCCACTCACCTCTGCCTCACACAGAACCACCTCTCCTTCAGAAAACAGTTAAAAACCTGGCTATTCGATAAATAACACACCCTCCCTGAATCTATGCACCCGCCCTCATGCAAGCGCCTTGAGACCCTCTGGGTGATTAGTGCGCTTTATAAATTACTGAACTTGAACTTGAACTCTCCTTCCTCTAAAAATTCAAAGGCACATTCTTATGGTTAGGGCGACGCCGAGAAACAGCTTCCTCACTCAAACTGTACATTCCTATGGTTAAGCCGATTCCGAACCAAGACCCCCATTTGTAACCATTTCCCTATAATCGGGCCGAATCCGAGAAATAGGCCCCGTTCTGCTAAACCATGACAACCAATTCCGAGAAGAAGAGCCCCCGTTTGCTGAAAGACACGACACCAGACATCCTGTCAACGACCAGTTCTCATGATTAAAGACACAGTCACGCTTCTTCCTGTCATGACTTTTGTATGATTTCGACACAGTAACACTACTATGATTTCTGTAAAATTGTGACAAAGCTATCCGAGTTTTACTGACTTCTGTATTGTTGCAAACACAGCTATCCGAGTTTTGCTCAAGGGAAGCTCCTTCCTCTTTTCTGGGTATAAATACCATGTCCTCTTTGATGAAAGTTAGAGATTCTTGCGATCTTTCTCAGGTGACGGAGCTCACTCTTAACTCGAGTTACTGAATAAAGACCCTTTATTCGAACCACCACGGACTCTGCTCTTCATACTTGACCTTATTCATATTATAGAATTTCCGATCAAGGTAAATTACTAAAATATTTACCACATAACGCCAAGAGGGTGACAGTGCAGGGGAAAGGCAGGATTGTTCTCTATTGCCTTAAATACAGTGCATACTTGCCCTGTCTCGCAGTGCAGTACAACAAGATGACTTGATGTGCTGCACTATGTGACTTCCTCATAAATAGGCCCCATAGTTCTCATTGAAAGCATTTCAATGTCCTGAGGTCATGTACTCGCTATATAAAACTTGAATAATAGATTACAAAAATGTGTTCCCTAAGTTATCTGACTATTGCCCTACATTTGCTTTGATTCTTAGATCCTTTTGTAAATCCGTGGTTTATCTGTGCCTTGTCCTTTTAACTTTTGCTTTCCAGAAGTAGCTGGATTTTGCCCACGATACTTAACAGTGACTGTTGTCTTTCTCACTTCCCTCCAGTATATTGTTCTACTAGCTTAACTCTAGTACAGGCATGTACACTGGGGCGAATTGTCATCACAACCTGCAGGCCAGTATTCGCAAATCCTGATGGCTATTAACATGCTTAACTCTAACAAGCATAGATATAAAACAAATTCATGCTTGTACAATCCATTAAAGGACTCACACATTGTGAATACTTATTTCCAGTGATTTACGATTCCTTCAATAGAATTTTTGACCATGAGGTGGTAGGACTTAAACTAGTGCTCGTGCTGACATGAACTAAGGTGTTCACATTACGGACAGGGTTCTTCAAGATTAAGAAGTTCTTTGTAGGAAGTTGAGCATTATCCAACAACATCACCTAAAAATGGAGGGCCAAATGTACGAAACTCCTTAGAAATCACTATTTAGAAAATGCAAAATGTTGAACGTGCACTTTTACAAATGCACATGTTATGTTATATGTGTCAGATATCCGATTTCCCAACAGGGATTCTTATGCAGCATTTCCAAAGTAGTGATTTCCTATTGGATGGTGCACACTTAGAGCACAAATATTCCCTAGGAATGTGTGTGCTCCATAGCGCTTCAAAAAAAGCATATTTGGGTGCTTTTTATGTTTCACCTGCAAAGCACTTAAAAGGGGTTTGCATCCCTTCCTTACTTTCAATTGGCTCCTGTGATTGCCACTTAGATTTTCTCTGTTTCGATTTGCTGTGGGATACTGTTTCGTGTGCATCTCTCATCTCTTATCAGTTTCCCGGTGTCAAGCACTGTTTCCATTCACTTTTCTGGGACCATTTTTTTAAAGGTTTTTGTTACTATATTTTTCACACAGCTTGTGGCCAAATAGTCTTTTGCTATATTTTGGGATTCAGAGCATCTATGCAGTGCTGCCTGAGTGCAGTGGTATCAGCATGCTGGTATTTTCACTGTGAAGATCCTTCGATCTACCTTTTGTTGGTTCCGTACTCTAGTCAACCAAAAATGACCTAGTGCCCCCGGGGCACAAGCAGGGACTTACTTGAGTGCTTTCAGGCTAGCATGCACTCAGTCCTCTCGGGCCAATGCAGACATCTTTCCTGGCCTAATGTACAGGTGACATGTTGCTGCAGCCTCAGTGAGTAATCTCTGATTACACAATATTGGCATGCTGAGCACTGGGACAGAGTTTATGTCCAGTGATGGGAAAAGGGACTACACAAACACAATTATATGTAAACTTTCTTGTATACTCTGCCCTGCAGGAGGAAAACTCCAATAATGATATATATGACTGTGCGATCTATGCATAATTGATACACAGTAACAAATGCAAAAAATGTACTTGTTAAAGTTGAGCTGCATGCACTGTGTGTACGCGACGCACATGAAGGGAACTTACAAAGCTTACACTTACAATTTATAATGCGTGATTTCCGAAGGTGTATAGATTTCTTAAGCAGGGGGAACCCTCTTACAAAGGAGCGCTTTCTAGGTGAGCATGTTTGAAGGATATGACATTATTATTTTTCTATTTCTGTTGTACATGAATGTGTTTGTTAGATCTTGGGGTCTCTAAGTTGGCAGAGGTAGGTACCAATGCCCAAATAGGGACCCTTCCTTCTAGTCAGGGTAAGGGGTATACACTCTTTGGATAACCCCTGCTCACTCCCTTGGTAGCTTGACACAAACAGACAGGCTTATCAAAGGCAATGTGTATTTGTACCAGCACTCACAGTAACACAGTGAAAACCCCACAAATGGACTTCACACCAGTTTAGAAAAATAAAGTATTTTTATCTAAACTACACAAGACCAAAACGACAAAATTCCAACATACTCTGTTTCAAAATAAGTCTTTAAAAAGAGTTCAAGGGTTTGCACCAAAATAATCCACAGTTGCGTCACTTTTAGCTCATAGTAGCTGTATATGCGACAAAAGTTCCAAGCTGCAGCTGCAGTATCAGAAAACAAGCAATCCTTCATGTTATGATAACGTCCTCAGGATCGGTTTGTTGAATAGTATGCCCACCTCTAGATCAAATCAACGCCTGAATAGCCGTAACGGCACAGAGCATTGAGAGGATCAAGCGAGGGGAAACATAAGGAACTGATCAGGGAAGGAAAGGAAGGGGACAGCAGGGAAGGAGATCTGTAAGACATAAACAGAGCATATGTATAAGATACTGTTTGCACCAATCAGAACTAATATTACATTAGCAACCACTGTATAGGAGATATACCTGGAAAGGAAAATATAACTCTTGGAGATGTGCAGAGGTATCTGACAGCTTAGAATTGTTGCGGTGTAACTATAGCAAATACAAAAGCATAGAACAGATATAAGACAATTGTCAATTCCTTTCTGAGTCTCACTATACCATGTCACACAGATATGAGAACCTACCTAAGTATCCCTCCATAAGTGCATCACAGGGAATGAGTGTAAACCATACACCTCCAAAACCCCTGTTCGGTAGAAGGGTAGAAGGGTAAATCCTTTCAACAGAGGAGATCACGGACCAGGCTTAGAGGGGCATCTCCTAAGGAAGGCAGAGACCAAAACCGGGGCATGAATCCCCAGAGCAGGTTCCCACGAGTTTTCTTCAGGCCCATACCCCTTCCATGACACCAGATACCACAATTTACTCCTCCGATACTTGGAATCCAATATTCATCTGACCTCATACTCCAGTTCTCCCTGTACCATCAGAGGAGGTGCTTGCCCTTCGAGTTCGAAGGTTTCAACAATGAGACATGAAACACCGGATGAATGCGTAAATGGGAAGGGAGTTTCAGCTTCACCACCACCGGGTTCACGCGTTTCACACAGTATAGGGCGAAATGTACCTAGGGTTGAAAACACTGTGTTTCCTGAAGCGCAGGTTCCTCGTGGATAACCACACCTCATCACCCTTACAGTACAACGGACCTTGTCTCCGATGCTTATCAGCAGCAGCCTTGTACCTGAGTTTCACCGCCTGCAACTCATCCTGTACTTTGCACAACGTTTTTTGATGTGTTCCACTCTTTGAGCCACCGCGGAAGGAGAGAATCAGCTTTCGGGTGTACAAAGGGAAGAAACTGGGGGTGGCTGCCATACAAACAGTAGAAAGGTGTATTCTTGGTAGAACTGTGTGTGGCGTTGTTGTAAGCCATTTCAGCCAACCACAAGTAGTCCACCCAGTTCTCCTTACTGTTATCCACATAGCACCTCAAATACTGCTTAAGAGTCTGATTCAACCGCTCAGTTTGGCTGTCTGTTTGCGGGTGAAAACTCGTGGAAAGGGCCGTGTCAATATGTAATGAAGAACACCATTTCCTCCAAAACTGGGCAGTAAACTGTGAGCCTCGGTCCGAGACTATAACACTCGGCAATCCATGTAACCGCACCACGTTGACCATGAGTAGAATAGCCAACTGACCCGCCGAAGGCACCTGCTTGCAGGCCACAAAATGCCCCATCTTAGACAGGTAGTCGACCACCACCATTCTTGCCGTACATCCCCGGTTAGCAGGAAGACCCACATGAAGTCCACCGATATCCGATCCCAAGGGATCGATGGAATAGGGAGTGGCTGCAGCAAGCCCTGCGGCCGTGAGTGGTCTGATTTCATGCTTGCACATTGCGCACAGGCGGACACCCATCGCCCAACATCAGGTCTCACCGAAGGGCACCAGAACTGCCGCAGTACATGCTACAGGGTCTTGACACACCCCAGGTGACCCGCACACGGCGACTCATGGCACCACACGAAGACTCTTTTCCTCAAGGCCAACGTAGGCACCAACAACCTGTTATGAAACATCGGCAGGCCCTCATGCATCTTCCATTCCGGGTGTCTACCAAGCTATGTCCTCCAAACGAAGGAGTCAACCCCCTTCTTGACTTCCCTCAGGAACGTATCAGGCTGCATAGCACATACCACTCTGTCTGGCTCCACAATACTAGCCTTGTCCCTCTCCCCACAAGGGGTGACCGTCGACTGGCGAGTGAGAGCGTCCGCATTCTGATTGTCCGCACCTGGGCGGGAACGTGATGATAAAATTAAAGCCAGAGAAAAACATCATCCACCTGAGCTGTCAAGGCGTGAGATGACGGGCGGCAGACATGAACTGTAAGTTTCTATGGTCGGAGTAGACTGTCACCACATGGCGGGCTCCCATGAGGAAATGTCTCCATTCCTGAAATGAGTCCCGAATGGCCAGAAGCTCTTTCTCAGCAATGTGATAATTTCTCTCGGCCGGATTCAGTTTACGTGACATATATGCCACCGGGTGTAGCTGACCCGTATCCGCATGGCGTTGAGACAGGATTGCCCCGATCGCCACATCCGAGGCATCCGCCTCCACAACATAAGGTCTATCAGGATCCGGGTGGATCAACACCGGGGACGACACAAAAACGTCTTTAAGAGCAGTAAAAGCAGCTTGAGCATCATCAGACCATACAAATGTGCTCGCTTTCCTCAACAGCTGAGTAATAGGCACCATCAACCAGGAAAACTGATTGATGAAACGCCTATAAAAATTGGCAAATCCGATGAAACATTGTACATCACGGACAGTACATGGAACAGGCCAATCCCGCACAGATGCCACCTTCCGATCCGCCATCTCTTGGCCATCAGGACTCAGCATTACCCCCAAAAATTCTACTGTATGAACATGAAAGTCACATTTACTGAGTTTGCAGTAAAGATTGTTGGCCTGCAAAATGGTAAGCACGTCAGCCACATGCTGACTGTGCATATCCTCCGAGTCCGAGTACACCAGGATATTGTCTATGTAGACGATCACATATCTGTCTAAGATGTCGCGAAAAACGTCATTGAGAAAGAATTGAAAGGCCGCTGGGGCATTACAGAGACCGAAGGGCATCACTATGTACTCGAATAGCCCATATTGAGTCTTGAATGCGGTCTTCCATTCATCCCCGCTACGCATGAGGACCAAATTGTATGCTCCTTTCAGATCAAGTTTCGTGAACACAGTAGCTCTTTTCACCTGCTCCAACAAAACACTGATCAAAGGTAGAGGATACCTGTTCTTTACAGTAATGGAGTTCAGTGCCCTAAAGTCCGCACATGCACGTAGCTCGCCATTTGCCTTAGGAATGAAGAACAGTGGCGAGGCCGCTGGAGATTTAGACTGACGTATAAAACCCAACCCCAACAGTTTGTCCAAGTACTCACGCCGGTGTAAGTTCTCAGGCTCCGTAAGGGCATAGATCTGCCCACATGGGATCGCAGCTCCCGGGACCAAATCAATCTGGCAGTCATACTGCCTATGAGGAGGGAGCTCCTCAGCCTGTACCTCATTGAACACCTTGCAAAAGGATCGATACACGGCAGGAAGTTGAACACTTTTTTCTGCTGCCGTGGCAATACATCACCCACCAGACAAGGCTTGAGCAGGTTTCATAGCCCCCACATGACAGTGTTTCATACAATAGTCTGTGTCAGGGCCCGCCTCACAGGATCCGGCTGATGAACAAAGGGGTCCACCTCCCGATGTTACCAACACCCTGATTATAAACACAGGGGGTTCGAACCATCAGGCGAGGGATAAATAAAGAAGAAAGACCGGGGAAGGGAAAGGGTCAGCAGGGACAAGGGATCTGAAAAGACAAAACACAGAATATATATAAATACTGAGCTACACCCAACACTACTCTCAATGATTCTCACTAGAACTATAATACCTTATAAAGCTGTACTCATTCCTCCAGCCACATAAGAAAGATCTAGTCCAGCCTCCTGTAATTAAACACACTGGTTAACTCAATATCCAAAAGCCGAGACAACACACTTATAAATTGAAACCCATACGTTTTACACACCATACAATGTAGAAATGGACTTCTTTATGACCCTTTTGTATTCTATTCATTTCTTTCTTCAGACCCTTAAATGTTCACTTCCCCAGTGGTAGTATTAACCTGATAGAGTTAAAAGAGATCAGTCTATATAAGCACTCCAAGCAGGTGTAATTCCAATACTCTTCCTGATTGGAAGGAAAACCAAATCCACAACTTAAGAAGGATAATTCCATATGTCCACTTATGATCCTTCTATCGTGAATAGCTATACAACGATGAAACGGTAACAGGTGGTTGCGACCACCACTCTGCTCCGCTTCTCCCTGAATAACAAATATACAATTCACCAATCCGGCAGCGGGTAGTTGCGACCACCACTCTGCTCCAGACGTAATGTTCTCGTGAACACACGGTAACGTGTAGAAGCCCCACTACGCTCCGCTGTAATTCAGAACCCAGAAGTCTCTTTCATCCTACAAGACCAAACAGCCGATGCGCTAATCCGAATTGTACCGGAAAACAAACAAGCAAGTGTTTCACGCGAGCATCGGCTCCCAGCGGCTCAACATAAACAGTACCTTGAAGACGAACGATGGTTCCCACAACAGTATTCTTCTAGCATCAGTCAGCAGATTGATGCTAACGGCGAACGGGAACACTCCTAACACAAGTGACGAAGGACTCAGTATTACGCGCACCTTCCCCCTGTCACCTCTAGCCTTATACTTCCTGCAGCAAAGGCTCATGGAAAATATAGTTTTTAACGGTTAGGCAGGCGCAGCAAGGTGGAAACCTGACAGTCTGAACCCATATGAACAGTTCTGGTGTCCCAATTAATACTAGGGTTGTGTTTCTCCAGCCAAGGTAAACCAAAGATCAAACCATATTGCGGAGCCCTAATCACGCTAAAGGTAAGAAACTCTGAGTGTGTGTCTCCTAGTAACACCTCCATTTCTTCTGTGTCGTAGCTTACAGGACCCATACGGAGCTTCCTCCCATATACTGCATACACTTCTTCAGGCCTCTCTTTCTGTACTAGAGTGATTCCCAAGCGTTGGGCCTCCTGTATATCGATGAACATACCCGTTGCCCCTGAGTCAACCATGGCTGACGTGACTACAGATTCACCGGCAAGCAGTAATACAATGGAGACAAACAGATGATTCGTTACCCTATTCCGTCTGCCACATAATGAAGGGACATATATAGGACTCCAAGAAACCCTTCCTGTTTCCCAGAGTCAATCAGTTTTCCGTTACCTTGTCAGCATCAGCGGAAGCCACTCGGTTATTACGAAAACAATTTGTTTTTGGCTTCACCGGGCATTCCCTCACATAGAGGCACTTTTTACCACAATATAAACAAAGGCCTTGTTTGCGCCTTGATTCTCTCTCAGCAGGCGTCAAAGCTGCTCTCACTGCCCCTATCTCCATAGGCTCAGAAGAGGAGGCCGGACTCCCTTCCTTGGCGACATGTGTCTCAACCACTGGTTTCCTACGGTTCTCACCTTTCCTTTCACCCAGTCTATGATCTAACCGCAGGGCCAAATTAATCAAACCTTCACAGGTAGCGGGTTGAGGATCGATTTGTGCTATGACATCCTTAAGTTCATAATTCAACCCTTAATGAAACAAAGAAGCCTGTTTGTTCTCGGGCCAGGTGGTTTCTGCCACTAAACACCTGAAGGCATTCAAATATACAACCAGATCTTTTTTACTCTGTCGTAAACCCAACAATTCCCTATCTGCTGTGTAGGAATCAGCCCTTCTATCAAACACTCTAAGGAATTCAGTTGGGAAGGCTTCCCAATCGTGTAATAAAGGATTACTGCGATGAACCAACGGGACAGCCCATTGTGCAGTGTTGCCCGCTAAATGCGAGATCAGAAAGGCCACCTTTGCCTGATGGGTAGGGAATGCTTTAGGTTTACAAGAAAAATGAAGAGCCCCCTGAGTGAGGAACACCTGAACCTTGTCTGAATCCCCATAAAAACGTTCTGGTGACGCTAATGGAATAGACACAGGCATCTCTAGTACCACCGGCTGCGGTGGAGGAGCAGCCCCCGCATCAAATGGATTGCGCTGAATGCCATCCAAAGGGGCCCTCAGGTCCGCAGTCTCCAACCGAGATGCGGATACTTCTAACTGTAAGCTACCCAGAGCCTCTATCACATCTTCCAGGATGTATGACGTTACGACGCGTTATTTAACAACGCAGACCGTTACATCGCAATTTTTACAACGCAGGATCCATTACAATGCATGCCTTTACAACGCATGTCATTACATAGCAGATACTATTACAACGGATGCCATTACAACGTAAGTATAGGTAAGTATATCTTTATTTAAAAATGTAATTAAGTTAATTTAATTAATGTAATTTAATTAATTTATACATTGTAATTAAATTTAATTATTTAAAATCATTTAATTAATTTGAATTAAATTAAAATAAAAAATGGAATTAATATAATTAAATTAATTTAATGTATTATAAATAATTTAATTTAATTAATTTTAAAATTGTATTTAATTTAAATTAATTAATTTAAATTAATTAATGTAATTTACTTAATTTATAGTTTGTAAATATTATAAATTAATTAATTTAATTTTATTTTATTAATTTAATTTAATTCATTTTAAAATTGAAATTAATTTAATGTAATTAATTTAATTAAATTAATTTATAAATTGTAAATAATATAATTTAATTAATTTAATTAATTTAATTAATTTAATTTATTTAAAGTCGTTTTTTTAAAAAAACTGAACCCTAAAAATACCCTTGTACCCCAAAACTCAAACCCACCCCTAAAACCTAAAAATACCCCTGTACCCCAAAACCCAAACCCAGCCCTGAAACCTAAAAATACCCCTGTATCCCAAAACCCAAACCCAACCCTAAAACCTAAAAATACCCCTGTACCCCAAAACCCAAACCCAGCCCTAAAACCTAAAAAAACCCCTGTACCCCAAAACCCAAACCCAACCCTAAAACCTAAAAATACCCCTGTACCCCAAAACCCAAACCCAACCCTAAAACCTAAAAATACCCCTGTACCCCAAAACCCAAACCCAGCCCTAAAACCTAAAAATACCCCTGTACCCCAAAACCCAAACCCAGCCCTAAAACCTGAAAATACCCCTGTACCCCAAAACCCAAACCCAGCCCTGAAACCTAAAAATACCCCTGTACCCCAAAACCCAAACCTAGCCCTAAAACCTAAAAATACCCCTGTACCCCAAAACCCAAACCCAGCCCTGAAACCTAAAAATACCCAAACACCCCAAAACATATACCTCAGTACCCCAAAACATATACTCCTATACTCATACTTATTTTTAAAATTACTTAAAATAATAAATTTAATTTATAATATAAAAAACATAAATAAATATATTTATTTATAATTAATAATAATTAAATTAATAAAATATTATTAAATTAAATTTAAAAAATGTATATACTTACCTATACTTACGTTGTAATGGTATGCGTTGTAATAGCATCTGCTATGTAATGTCATGCGTTGTAAAGGCATGCGATGTAATGGAACCAGCGTTGTAAAAGTTGTGTTGTAATAGACTCCTGTTGTAAAAGTTGCGATGTAACGGTGCAATACCCATCTTCCAATGTGGCCATACTTGCACAACCCCACCAGGAGTACTAATATTTGTAGGTCGGGAATTCTGTTATGATAACATCCTCAGGATCCATTTGTTGAATAGTATGCCCACCTCTAGATCGAATCAACGCCTGAATAGCCGTAACGGCACAGAGCATTGAGAGGATCAAGCGAGGGGAAAAATAAGGAACTGATCACGGAAGGAAAGGAAGGGGACAGCAGGGAGGGAGATCTGTAAGACATAAACAGAGCATATGTATAAGATACTGTTTGCACCAATCAGAACTAATATTACATTAGCAACCCCCATATAGGAGATATACCTGGAAAGGAAAATATAACTCTTGGAGATGTGCAAAGGTGTCTGACAGCTTAGAATTGTTGCGGTGTAACTATAGCAAATACAAAAGCATAGAACAGATATAAGAAAATTGTCAATTCCTTTCTGAGTCTCGCTATACCATGTCACACAGATATGAGAACCTACCTAAGCATCCCTCTATAAGTGCATCACAGGGAATAAGTGTAAACCATACACCTCCAGAACCCCTGCTAGGTAGAAGGGTAAATACAATAGTTAACACCTGAATCAGAATGTTATGCACGCTGCCAACTCTTAATTATAGTATTCGGTTCAAAGAAAACAAACACAGGAATCCCACTGGAACTCTCGTTCACCCAAATAATGCTTCTTATCTGGATGAAGTGTATAATCCACAGTATGTATCAAACAAGAAACCACAAGGGTTAATGTGCTCCCATTACACCAGAAAACAATAGCAGGGACTACTCCCTTTGCCGAAAACGCCAACCGAGCCAAATCCACTGTCCACAAGTCACAACCCACTCCACGGTAACAGCCGTTACCCAGTAGCTCAACAAACACGAAGATTCAGGAAAATCAGCGATCCCGCTGAGAAGCTCTGTGGTGCCTGGCACCCTAACCGCACCAGGCACACTGAGTACTCCTAATCACCGAAGTCCAAAACTCTAGAGGAATTCCCGACACCGACATCAGCCGCCGGCTTCCTTTAATGTTTTCTCGTGCGATCGCGGTGTAACGCGAAGGATCACGGGAACAATAGTTTCAGCCTAGGGCGTGCCGGGAATCATAGTTCGTTCTAGTCGCGATCCTGACAAAGCATGGGCGGATTTTGCGGATCCACGATCCGCGGATTTTGCGGATTTGCGGATCGTGGATCCGCAAAATCCGCGGATTTTGTGGATTTGCGGATCCGCGGATTTGGGGCGGGGCTTCCATGCGAGTGCACATGCCTCTTGTGTGTTTAAAAGGTCTGAGAAAGATCAGTTCAGCAGATGAAGAGAAAGAAGCCCCTGGTCACAAGAACAGCACGGGTATTGTGCTCGTGAAAGTCAAGGATGCAAAGGCCTCTATCCAGCATCACAGCTGATGTTCCACGGTAGATTTGGGATGAAGGCACACCTGCCCAGCCTCGACGACGCTCACGATTGTTTTTGGGCTAATGAATGAGTCACTGAATTTGAGCTTCAACTAGTTCGAGCGACCATGTGTGTGTTACTATGCAATTGCCCCGAAGGGCGCAGGGGTCCCTGAGTGAGCTGTCCATCATAGTGGGTAAATGGCGGGAAGACGGGGCACACCGCGAGTGTGTGAGCGGGACCAAACGTGCGGGGCTTCAATGCGAGTTCACATGCCTCTTGTGTGTATAAAAGGTCAGAGAAAGATCAGTTCAGCAGATGAAGAGAAAGAAGCTCCTGGTCACAGGAACAGCACGGGTATTGCGCTCGTGAAAGTCAAGGATGCAAAAGCCTCTATCCAGCATCACAGCTGATTTTCCACGGTAGAATTGGGAAGAAGGCACACCTGCCTCGACGACGCTCACGATTGTTTTTGGGCTGATGCATGAGTCACAGGAAGGGCATGTTGTAACTATTTTACGATGGCGCCGGCAAGCTGCCAGCGCCATCCTAAAATACTTACTAAATTAGCTTCAACAGGAAGCTCTAATAGATAAAATAAAGCAGGTGCGAGCACCTGCTTTATTTTATCTATTAGAGCTTCCTGTTGAAGCTAACTTAGTAACTATTTTAGGATGGCGCTGGCAGCTTGCCGGCGCCATCGTAAAATAGTTACAACAGGCCAGGCTTCAACTTTTGCCCCCGGAATAATCCGCCGCTCGCGGATTTGCGAATTCTCGGTAAATTCGCGGGAGTTCGCGGATCGCGAATTTACCGAAAATTTGCAAAATCCGCGAGCGGAACGGATTTTCCGCTCATACTTAATCCTGACACTTCCCTCCTGAGACCCTGGGGAGGCAATGTGACAACACAGCTGCACGCAGATGGCAGGTTCCTGTATGGGGAGCAATGCGATACCTTTTATGGATTCTGGGTTGCAGGTTCGCTAGGAAGCATCTCGCACAGTCATTATGTGGCGATCTCCGGGACGGCGCGATCTTTGGTGCGTAGAGACGAGATGCGATCCACAGGAAAGCGATGCAACGGATCTTCCCTTACCGGGGTGATGCGCTATGCAATTGAACATTGCGTCGGTTCTTACAGCGGCAACAGGCACTGCGACGATCTTCACGGTGAAGGGAATTCTCTTGCACTGTCGACGATGCCCACCGCAAGCGAGCAATGCATGCCAAATTGTACATCTTCTTTTCTTCTGCTTTCCAGCTCCCCAAATAGCAGAACACAACCTCCAGAGGCCCCACACATGGATCAAGCACTCGAGGCAGGACAGAACAGAACTCACGCAGCAGAGTTCAGGGGGGAATCTGGGGGTGAAGTCCTTTTGTTCCTGGGACTTCTTAACAAGATGCCAGCCCTCCTCAGGCCCTTGGAGATCTCTTCAAGCAGGGGACACAGCAACAGCAAAGTCCTTCCCCTGTCCTTGGCAGAATATCATTTGCAGGTCAACCTACACACACAGCAGGGCAGTCCTTCCTCTTCAGTCTTTCAGCTTTTCTGCTTGACAAAGGTTCCTTCTTGATTCCCGGATGCTCTAAATCTTGGGGCCTGGGCCCTAGTATTTAAACCAATATTCTCTTTGTTCTCTGAAGGCAGAGAGGCCTTTGCCTAGTCCAAACCAGGGCTGGTCAGGCCATGACTCCTTATTTCCTTTGAGAGAGAGGGGCAGGGTCATCAGCCACCCAGCAGGACATTGAGCCAGCATTGTGGAAGGTCAGGCTCAGCTCTATTCAGGCCCAGGTGCTATCCCCTCCCACACTCATGATGCAGATGAAGCTATTCAGTATAGTGCTGACTCACCCAGCCTACTAGAGCCACCCCAGTCCCTGTCACTCACAAACCAGGCAGTAAATTCGCAAACAGGCAAGGGCACACAGAAAGGTCAGACAAGAAAACAGCCACTTTCTAAGAAAGCAGTTTTCAAACACAGGATTTAAAAACCATCCTTTCTAAAAGATGGGTTATTAAATGTTCTATCTTGCTCCTATGGGAAGATATGCAGGTAAACATTATACACAGCATTCCCCATTCTAACCTCTGGGCAAGATAGCATTTCAATAGGGAAATACGAAAGTGGCAGTATTTCACTATCAGAGCATGTCACCCACACTAATACATAATCTACCTTTCACATACTCTGCACACTGCCCAGGGGGGTACCTTGGGCCTTCCATAGCAATGTCCAATGTGTACAGAAAGGGAAGGGTTAGGCCTGGCCAGTGGGGACACTGGTCAGGTCAGCATGGCAGTTAGCAACTGTGCACAAGCTCTGTGGTGGCAGGCCTGAGACACCATTTTAGGGCTACTCATGTGGATGGCACAATCAGTGCTGCAGGCCACTAGTTGCATTTCAATCACCTGCCATGGCACACTCAGTGCACTTTACTAGGGACCTATTGATAAAACAAATCTGCCAATTATGGATAACCAATCATAATTACAATGTATACAGAGAGCATATGCACTTTAGCACTGATCAGCAGTAGTAAAGTACCCAGAGTCCTATTGCCAACAAGCACAGGTCAGGTAAAACAAGGGAGGAAGAAGCAAAAAAGTTTTGGGGACAACCCTGCAAAAAGGGCCATTTCCAACAGTGTTTATTTACATGAAGTGCATTGCAATATGTCCAAAATGCTTACCCTGACCTTGGTTCTTCAGGAGCGTCTGTTTTTAATGTTTACATAAAATGAATCACACAGGTGTATTTAGGCAATGTGGAAGTAAACGTAACTTGATCCATGAATTGTGAATAAGAAGCCCGTTGCTCAGAAATGCATCAGGCTTTTTTTTCTGCCAATGTTTGGAAAATCATTAAAAATCAGACTGATAATTGGACCAGAGTGGTGTCCCATCTCCTTCCTTTCCCGCAGATTTGGGGTACTTGAGGAGTGGATTTCCGAAATATTGAAGACCTCACTTCCCTGATGCACATGTGCTGTATTAAAGTGGCTGGGAGAATCAGCAACTTTATTTGTGTTTGTATATATATATATATAAATGGTAGTAAAAAAATATTGTGAATGCATAAAAGAAAAAATATTGTTGCAAAATGTCCACTATACCATTGCAAAAATAAACATCCTCACTGAAATATATGGGCTGCTTTGCATCTCTACCTGAGATGCCAATCATATTAACCAAGTTGGTGTGCTGGTTTGGTGGAGCACTGAAGAGTTTGAGGGCTAAGTTGATGCACAGATTTAAGCTGTTCGGAGACTACATCCTACACTTGTTCACCTTCTATTCTCCCAAGGATGAGCGTGTTGTAGTCAGTCATTGTATACATGGATTCCCTCAATGATATTGTCGCTCCTTCCTATACAACTGTACTCAGTCAGCCAGTCAGTCAGTTCAACTTTATTCGGATACTATAGTAGCCATAAAAGTACAGAATATGAATACATCATAATGATTAAAAAAGATAAATATTCCATGTACATATATCCAAAATAGCTAGTGTAAATATATAAATACGTCATAATGATTTAAAAGGTAAAATTCCATGTACGTATATCCTAAGTGGCTAGTGTAAGAACGATCATCATATTGATATATACATCTAATTAATTAAAACAGTTTAAAGATTACGTAAATATCAAGAAACCATCATAGACCTACGCGCCCTTATTGCAGTTTTAAGAAAAGTGCCAGTGCGGAAAATCAATTCAACATTGTCTAAGTCTAGCAAATGGCGATATGCTGCCTCCAGAGTAATTGGTCTTCGCTTATTAAAATATGGGTAAAGCAACTGTTTAGAATATTTAAAATAGTATTTACAGAAAAATATAAAATGCATAGTGGTTTGCTCGTTCCTATCATCACAAGGGTACAAAGTTTGATTAACATTTTTGCTATAGCCCAGTGGGAAACAGAGTACAAATCGTATTGTGCCTGCTCTTAATCGTAACAAGATGCTCCTTTCCCAGCGGCTCATTGGTAAGGTCAAGTACATACGAAGAGGGTAAGTATGCTGTTCTATGGCCATATAGTTTCACACTAAAGTTTTCCTGGACTCCACCACTACCCGCTCGTTGTTGTATAGTGAATACAGAGCGTTCAGAAGTTCTTTTTTAGGGACTAATTCAGCTGATATGGGGTCCAGGAAAATACTTTCTTTATTTATACTACGCGAACTGACAAGGACACCGCTTAGCCATGGGATTTCTAGGCCTTTGTCACACTGTGGACAATCCTTAATAATCTGTTGTGTCAGAAGTGCCGCTTCATTCTTCCAACTGTACTCTGTTTACTTACTGTAAGGCACTCTCATCCAGCCTCACATCACTTATTTTTCTCTATGCAGTGGGTTGTATTTGAGATGATTCTTTTACAATGAGCAATGCTATCCGAAAAGCGCTCTGCTGCACTCTGGAGCCAGGTCCATAAGTTATCATGAACTTAATACAAATACATTAAATCGCAGCAAACGTGGCAACACATTTTTTGAAGCCTGTGGTACTACTGTGGTAGACTTAAAAACATACAGGAATGTGTACTGGCATGAACACCAGCCCCACGTAATGAGGCACAGTGATATTTGTAAACATCTTGCATCATGTGTAGGACTTCTAGACCAAAAACCCTGACTATCTGCTAGTGTTGGCACTCCGATCCTTGCCAGCTGTGAGCCTAAGGCCTAGATGTATCAAGATTCCATTTTGCGAATCTTAAATAGCGATTTTTTGCGAATCGCTATTTAGAATTCGCAAAATGGAATGTATGTAAAAAATTGCATTTTTTTTGCGATTCCTTAATTATCTTTATTTGCGAATTCGCATTTTGCGAATTCGCAAATAAGGAATAATTCCACATGCATTCCTATGGGCCAAGAGGCCCATAGGAATGATTGTGCAGTAATTCTCAAATTGCGAATTCGCAATTTGCTAATCGCAATTTGAGAATTATTTCAAGGGTGCAGGGGTGTCTCATGGACACCCTGCTGCACCCCTGAAACTTACATGTGTGAGCATATGGCACACATGCATGCCCTATGGGCATGTATGTGTGTCACATGCCACCTTCAAAATAGTCATATTTTGTTTTTTAAAAGGATTTCGCAAATTAACATGAACCTCAAATTAGTGTTAATTTGCGATTCCTTAACCCAAATTCGCAATTTTAAAAAGTTTCATACATGCCATTTAAGGAATCGCAAAATTGCGATTCCTTAAATGCATAGGCAAAATAAGGAATTCCCCCAGGTGGACAGAACCCCCAATACTGAAAGATACAGATTACTGCTGAGCTATCCAGGCAGTCACAATAAACCAGTAAAAAAATATATCTTTATTGGCATTTGAGACAGGAACAGAAGCTACAGAATTTTAAACATATTCTGAAACGTTGCTGCAAGTAAAAACAAGTAACCAAGAGAAAAGAGAAAAGCAAACAAACACAAGGAGTATACATACAGTGATCTATTCCGCATAAATCAGAATTACCTGTATTATTGCCTCCCTCTGCCTACTCCTCCTGTGTGAAATTTTTCCCTTAACTGATGTCTCTTGATCGCCAAGAACCCTTAGCAAAGTGGACTATCCCTCTTCCTTAACTATACTTCACCCCTTCCATGTCTGGTTGTATGTATTTCTTCCTTCTGTTTATCCCTGTGTGCCACCTGTTTTTTCAAGGTTGTGTATCCTCCTACCTCTCATAATCCTCACCTTATTGTCTTGCTGACCGTTGAGTCCCTGTGTCATTAGTCTGGGAAGCAGTGGGTGACCGATCAGTCTGCATGTCCCTCAGCAATGCCCTCCAGGCCCCTAGGTCATCTTGTAGTTTTTCATTCCTTCTGATCAGTTGCATTCGAACCACTTCAGGTGTAGTCCGTTCATTCACATCCCACACACACTGCGACACTTTAGGGCGACAGTGACTCAGCCACAATATAGCTACACAAAGCTTTGCCAGCACAACGAGAACGAATTCCCTACTGAGGTTCTTGTTTTAAGGCCAGGGCAGCAAACTGGGCAATACTGTGCGGATCTCTCAGGGTATCACCCACCCCGTTGCCTCTTGTACCGTAGCCAGGACATTGGTCCAGTAAGGGTACATGTATAAAGTCAGCGTCTGCTTCTCCACATCTGGGACACTGCCCCTAGCGGTCTGGGTAGAACCTCTTTACCATTTTGGGGGTAAGGTAAGTCTGATAGACAAAGTTATATTGTATCAATTTAAAGCTAGTGTTCGTACTCACCTGCTGCACTCCCTCATGAATTTTACTCCCGTCCTTAGCTGTTATGGGGTCCCCTACTATTGTGTCCCATCTTGCCTGTACAGGGAGTGTCTGACCTATCTTGTCTTCTCTGATTGCCCGATACAGATGCAACACAAGTCTTCTTCCTGGGGCCATATCTAACAGGACCTGTAGTACGTTAGAAATGGGGGGCTCTTCTGGAAATGTGGGCCATAGCTCCCCAGCCACCTGAGCTTTTTCTCATACTGGAGGAACTGCCCAATGCCCAAACCAAAGTTGTTTATAGCCTGCTCTCAGGCAATGTACTGTTTATTATCATTTAGGTCTCCCATCATAAGCATACCCCTTCCTGCCATCTACATACAGACATAGAAGCCGAGATTTTAGAGAAGGTGTGTACTACCCATAGGGGAATGTCCCGGGTGTAGGGTGCCCGTCGTAGCACCTTTCTGACCTTGAGTTCCGATATTCCCAACACATGTTGAATTATATATAGGCATGTCTCGGGCACCTTTTTACCCATCATTAACAGTTCAGGTAGCCGCTGATGCCGAAACATCCGCCAGCAGGCTCTTCTCCTAGTTTTCATCATCATCCAGCCAGTGCACAGCATGGGGCTGCTGTGAGGCCATATAATAAAATTCTAAGCAGGGAACCTCCAATCCCCCATGTTCTTTGCAGAGTGGTCAGGCTAACCCTTTTACTCTTAGTGCCTCAGAATAAATATACTAATAAGCTACCTGGACTCACAAAACATTGTTGAGGTATTTTGAAGAGCGAATGCTACATCGCATAGGCATCTCGAAATTCTGATCATTTTGGGCAAGGCCATCCTTCCCATAAGGCATAGAGGCAATCATTTCCGGTATCACACCGAAACTCATATTCCCTCGGTTACCTTCCCTATATTGAGCTGCAGGTACTGATCAGCCATCGCAGCCAATTTGATCCCCAGATACCCGGGTGCGGTTCTCACCAATGGGTTCCCCACCTCAGACAACCCCTCATCTGAGAACAAAGGCAGCCTTCCCATGGGGATCAATTAGGATTTCTCAGGTTTAATCTGCAACCCCAATACACTCCCAAACCTCCAGAGGAAGTCCGACAATAACGGTATTGTTTAAACAGGTTGTCGGAGGTACACTAGAATATCGTCTGCATACATGGATACCACTTGGTTAGTCTCCCACAGTGGACTCCCAAATGCAGCCATTTTTCTTCTCAGAAACATCACCATCCCTATTGCAAAAAGGAGTGTTGATAATGGGCATTCTTGTTTGGTACCACGTTGCAATATAAAGGCCGTCAAGACCATCCGCCCAATGTGTATTCTGGCATGGGGGGCTGAGTGGAGTAATATATCTATTTAAGAAATTGTACCCCCACAGCTATTATTCTCAGGATCTCCCAGAGATATACCCAACCAACCAAATCAAATGCTTGCTCTATATCCAATAACGCCAGGGCACAACCTTCCTGATTCAGTGCAAGGGAGTGCCATACATGGGTTGTTCCCCTGTAGATTATGGGCAGTACTACGTTAAGGGATAAAGCCCGCTTGGTCAGGATGAATCAGATGATGCACATGTGGTTGCAGTTCGGCTGCCACGACTCTCAGGATTTTTATTTCTTTAGTCTAAAGGGAAATGGATCTATACATTCATTGAACGGGTATCCCTGTCTAGCTTCGGTATCATGACTTCCAGCGCTTCTCTCATGGAAATTGGCAGCAATGCGCTTCGTTGCATTCTTCCAAAAAGGTGGTCTACTAGCACTGGTGCAAATATTTTAAAAAACTCGACTGGTACACCATCACTCCCTGGACTTTTGGATTGCTTTAAAACTACTATGCCCCCCCAGGATTTCTTCTTTAGATATCGGGTATTCCAACAGTTGGCTCGTCTCATTCCAAGCGAGGTAAGTCGAGAGCGGCCACAAATACTGTCATCCTCACCATATCCAGATGGGTTATTTCCCGCACATACCCTGGCTGAATGATCAGCCAAGAGTTTCCGGATTTACTGTATGCCCCTCACCAGATTGCATCTGCACTATGGAGGATTCTGGCTTCTTGCTCTTAATCAATTTGGCAAGAAGGGCCCCGGAGCATTCCCCCTCCACATGTAAACTAGGCCTGGGGGGTGAACTACACTCCGTTTGCAGAGTTTTCTTCACCCATCAACCATCCCCAGCTCCCTCATGGCATCCGCCAGAGCCTCAGCAGTCTCAACACACCATGTTCTGCGTTCACCCGGCAGTGTTCAAAGAGTCTAGCCATTAGCCTGGTGTGCCTGTCCATGTTAGTATGTAGTTTACTACAATATATACTCGAAGGCCAAGCTGTATTACACATTGCATCAGCACAAGGATTTTTTATTTAAAGCTTTGAATAACCTTCAGGATGACTGATTCACTACAGAGCAAAACACAAGCCAGTACATTTGAGTTTCATTTTATTTTTTGCAGCAATAAAATAAAAGCAAATATAGCATTAAAAAAACACACTATCTGCAATGTGCCATTTCTTGCTCAATAGTTGACATCTGTCAATACCTTATTTTAAAGTGAGGATGGCTGCTGGGTTAATGCCAATCACAACCTCTTTTGTTCTGGGGCCGGAGATTTGCTAACTCCGTAGTGCTTGGCTTGTCAAAATAATGTACTTGGGTCCTAAACTTTTTCTTAGGCGTCCACTGCTGGTACTGCCCAGGTTGTTGTACAGCAAAGCCTTCCATTCTTGAGTCCATCTCATGTCTCTTTCTTCCACCACCCTTTAAGCCCTAACCCTTTCTCCTTCTCAGCACCTCTATTAATATAGACAAACCTTCTGCATTTACAAATGCTTGTTGTAAATTGCACGTGGTTACCATTGATTTGGAGTCGTTGGTAATTGCATTTCCTACAAGCCCAATTCACATTTTGTGGAAATACTTTGTACACGTGTATACAAACCGCAAACAGGTAATCCTTATTTGCGATTTCCAATTTAGGAGATTGTAAATTGCCATTTTTACTGGGCAGGAATCCCAATTTGCGATGCCTAATGGTCTTTGTACATATAAAAAGTCCATTCAGCATTTCCTAACTGCTCCAAAAATGTATTCGGTCCATTAAGAAATACTAAACGGATTCATACATCCAGCCAGAGCTGCTCTCCTGCTCATCCTTAGGGTGCTGGAATCATTTGTCCTTCCAATCCAAACCCCTGTCTGATTTACCATGAACTGATCTGATGTTCGTGTTCTGTTTTCTCGGGTGCATAATGCCAAGACAGCAAAAACAGTGCTGTGTAAATACATAACAATAAAACACAGATTTAATTTGTCATCAATTACTGGTACAGACATGAACAAACTTGACTACTATATATTTGCGCTTCTGCCTTAAGGGATGTTTTGCAGCCTACCGGTTTAAATATTCATTGCTGTGACTTCGCAGAGGCGCTGCATTTCTTGAGTCAGGCTCCATCGAGTTGTCACGCAGGGTGGGTCTCCGAGCACAAAGGAGCTGCCTTTGATTGAATCACTTTCCACTCACCAGTGCAGCACACCTGCTGGCCAAGAAGGAAAACATACCCACTGGAACAGTAAGTTTTACTTTCGCATTTCTTTCCTTCTCTAGAATTAACAAGGGTGTAGCTGTTTTAAGGTCTAGGGCAGTGACCCAGTGCATCTGTAGGTATTGATTATTCTCCTATTTAGTCATCAGCACAGAACGTCAATAAAGAAACCGCTTGCTTCGCGTGCTTGCAAAAGTATTTCACGCTTCAGTTTTGTTTCATCTATGAATCTGATTTTTTTTAAAATACTGTTTTTGTCAAAGAAATGACATTGAAACATAGATATTTAATAATGTGAACTTGGAAAACACAAAGGATACAGTCAGCAAAGGAGTTTAATACCATTGAAAGAATATATACATATATATATATATATATATATATATATATATATATATATATATATATATATATATATATATATATATATATATATATATATATATACATATATATATATATATATATATATATTGATGCGTCCATCTGTTTTTGGATGCTTCAGAGTGATACTTGATTTGCAGTAGGCGAAAGTTTACATGAGGGATAATAAGGAGGCCAGATAAACGTTTGTGGAGTTGAATCAAAGTTAATATTTTGTCCCTGAACATTTCTTTACACATGAAACTGACATATGTCAGGACTTTCGTTTTTTACCATTCTTCATTTATTCAGTATTTGACGACAGTAGTATTGGAAGTAGATTTTTGAGAATATTTCTATCCAAGCAATGGCTGATGAAGGATTACTGGGTATATTCGTATTCTAACGCTCATATTATTTCTGTGGTTTAAATAACTTGAACAGCCGCATAGAAGAAACAATAAGTCATCCTATCATTGTTCAAGTCATGAGCCAGAACTTTGAGTCAGTCATCGACAGATTTGTAGGCATTAGTTAGAGCATTTAAATTTTCCTAGAAGGTAAAGTTAAAAAGAACCAGAAAGCATGTTGCTGCCAAACTTATTTCCGTACGAGGAAAATTGTTTTTGATGTTTGCGATAATGATATGTGGTGGGTCCAAGTAACTGAAGCAGTTTACTCCTGTGAGATAGTGGATTATTAATTTGGGTGGATATTAGTCAACCACAGGTAATACATTAACTATCCTATTAGGTCCAGTCAAAGCCATCAATAATTTAAATCTCAGCATAATCCCTGATCACTACGGCACAGAGGCGAGCATGGGTAAATATGTTAGATGCACTAAAACTGTCAAAAAGTGAAAAACACACTGCAATCAAAATTCCACTTCAGTGTATTAAAATAGAGTAAAACGTACAAATATTTCATAAACAAAATGACAGCGAAATGACAAAAATGAAAAGCAAAGATGTGCATCCTAGAAGACTTACGGCAAAATAGTGCCAGATAGCAATAGGCATCAATGATATTCTATAGTCGCAGCAAAAGAGGACCTACGAATAATTCAGGCCAATTGCATTGGAGCATTTGTTGGATACACCGAACAGGTTTGTCCCAGTCTCTGAAATTGGAATAAAAGTTCTGAAGAAGTTCTTTTGAAGTTGTTTAGCCATTAGACGAGGTCCTAGTGAAGCTGTTGGTTTTAGCAGGAAACAGTGTTCGAAATTTGATGTATTTGATCTCCACAGATTTCTACTCTTTAATTTTATCAGAGGTCAGAATCTCCCAGTGGAACAAGATTGCAGGCAGTGTCTCACAAGAAGTTCCACAAGACCTGATACCTTCATGCTACGGGCTTGCTGAAACCGATTTGCTGCTATAGGGAAGTTCCCACAAGGAAAAATCTGTTTCTTAAACACACCAAAGTCACAGGTTAGGCGGATTGGTGGTTAGTGTTAGTCCGAAAACAAACAGAGTGGTGGAGGGTCCTAGGAGAGTTAGTTTATAGACCGAGAAAGTACCTTGTCCCCCAACTAAACAGCAAAAAACACGAGAGGTACTTAAAGTCTGAGAAAGAGAAAACTACTGGAACCTGATTGTGTCCCATATAGATGTTCAGACCACGCCGTTGATCTTAAACAAATGACACTATTATGTCAAAGAGGTGAGACAGAGAAGATACAAAGTCTAGGAGGCTAGAAAAAGTACCCATCAGCCCACTCAAAAGTGGAGTCTCGTCATCTGGGTTGTTGGAAAGAAAGGTGTCCTCTAGGCTCCTCCTCAGGGAGAGTCTGAGGTTGCCTAATAATGGACCCTGGGATCAAGCATCCAACCAACAGAAGACAGTGTGTGAGCGGAAGGGGCAAAAGTTGCAGTGCTCAGAAAAAAGAAGAGAAAAGGAAAAGGATCATTTTCCTTTTCTCTTCTTTTTTCTGAGCACTGCAACTTTTGCCCCTTCCGCTCACACACTGTCTTCTGTTGGTTGGATGCTTGATCCCAGGGTCCATTCTTAGGCAACCTCAGACTCTCCCTGAGGAGGAGCCTAGAGGACACCTTTCTTTCCAACAACCCAGATGACGAGACTCCACTTTTGAGTGGGCTGATGGGTACTTTTTCTAGCCTCCTAGACTTTGTATCTTCTCTGTCTCACCTCTTTGACATAATAGTGTCATTTGTTTAAGATCAACGGCGTGGTCTGAACATCTATATGGGACACAATCAGGTTCCAGTAGTTTTCTCTTTCTCAGACTTTAAGTACCTCTCGTGTTTTTTGCGGTTAGTGTCAGTCCTCTGGCGAACATTTAATCATTTTCTAAGCCCAACTTTTTAGACAATTGAAGACGTCTAGTTAGACATCACCAAGGGCAGCAGGACCTCAGGAACAGGATGTGGGGGTCAAGTTCAGCTAGAGTTGATACTGGTCATCTGAACACTTCATGGAAAAGAACTCTTGCAGCTTGTTGCTTCTTGGTAGCCACAAATCTTTGTCCTGGGTACAAGTAGGAGCAGGTCTAGCCTTTCAGGTCTCCTCACAAGTCCCAACTACAGAGGCAGTACTTTTTCTGTCTTTCATAGCTGCAATAGTAGTCTGAAGAAGGAACTTAGGAGCTTTAAATGTATGCTTGGCACTAGCCTGTAAGTGGGTGTGAGTCTTGGCCAACCACCCCAAACCAACGGGGGTACCATGCTCACTTTTGCAGCAAATTCCTGTGTGCTCCACTGCAAATAATCTGAGAGTGGCCCTCTCTACCTAAACGTGAAAAAAACTTCCACTGTGTACAACTCCTGTATGGTTGGGATACCCGACACCCCCTCTCAACACAATCCCCAAGAATGGGAAGACGGAAACGGTTCTGAACTTTTGGAAGGCGGGAGGGAGTTACCCTCCCGGCCGTATTTATTAAAATATGAAACAAAATTAAAACATTAAAATAACAGTTTCATATCATGTACAATTTCATTTACACATTACGAAGTTCTTGGCTAACCTTAACACATCTCTAACAAAGGTTCTCCTAGCCGATACTAAAACATCCTGTAAATACATTTCTCAAAATTGAAATTGTACATCCTAACATTACGGGCCAACGGCAAGGTCGTAACCGGTGTCAGATCCCTAATACCAGAACTCCCCCCCTCACTTGTGAGTGGCGGGCACACAGAGGACTGTACCTCTGTGCCAACTTCCAATTTCCCTTTTCTTAACGGGGGCCCCTGTTTACTCGACGCCATCTTAATGGTCGTCCGAGGACTCGTGTGAGGTGTCTAGAAGGTAGCGTATACCCCCCTCCCACCCCACACTGCTTACCACATCTGCCGTCGCAGATATCCTGGCCCCGGGAAATTCCCAGGAGGGGCCCATAGCCCCTTCTCCCCAGGGAGGGGCCTTGACCGCCTTCCCTTTCGGCGTCCCCATCCTTAGAAGGGGACCGCCTCCCCGTTTGAGGGGCCACTGGCCGCCTCCCCCCGGGCGCTCCCATCCATAATGGGTGAAGCCCCACCTCTAGGGATCTTCCAATTACTGCTCACCGATCATGACCTTACCGCCCGACCAAAAAATAAATACTACATTTCTAAACTAAGAGAGAATAAAAGACAATTATACTGAGCAATTCAAAGTATAACTTCTACTACACACTACATTTAACTCCGCTGCAATTACTTTGCCGAAATCCATGCTAAAACGATCAACCATTTTATTACATATCAAAAATTATCAACTTTATTCACATTAACCTGTAAAAGAAAACAGTATCATGTCATTCGACTTTATTCAAAACAAATCGCTGTCATCAGGGGCTGGTGGGTGGGTCAAAATTGGCTCTTCATTCCGTCTCGAGCTCACGTGCAACGGGGAGGTGCAGCTTCAGAGCACAGGAACAAGAGGATGCTTCCTTGGCTTGTTGCTCCTTTTATCCTTCTTCGGGCGGGCGTGGACCCTCCTCCAATCCGCCTCCGGGGCGTGGCCATCGGCGTAGGTGTCTAGGACAGCCCCCTCTTGGGCGGGAAAAGGCGCGCCCCGGCTACGCCGCTTCGGGCATACCAGCCGAGACTCGCCCCCGCCCAAAATGGCTTCCCGGGGGGATCGGGGTACTCCACCATACGTTCGGGGGGACCGAGCGGTCGCCCCTTTCCATATGGTTGGGATACCCGACACCCCCTCTCAACACAATCCCCAAGAATGGGAAGACGGAAACGGTTCTGTACTTTTGGAAGGCGGGAGGGAGTTACCCTCCCGGCCGTATTTATTAAAATATGAAACAAAATTAAAACATTAAAATAACAGTTTCATATCATGTACAATTTCATTTACACATTACGATGTTCTTGGCTAACCTTAACACATCTCTAACAAAGGTTCTCCTAGCCGATACTAAAACATCCTGTAAATACATTTCTCAAAATTGAAATTGTACATCCTAACATTACGGGCCAACGGCAAGGTCGTAACCGGTGTCAGATCCCTAATACCAGAACTCCCCCCTCACTTGGGAGTGGCGGGCGCACAGAGGACTGTACCTCTGTGCCAACTTCCAATTTCCCTTTTCTTAACGGGGGCCCCTGTTTACTCGACGCCATCTTAATGGTCGTCCGAGGACTCGTGTGAGGTGTCTAGAAGGTAGCGTAGACCCCCCTCCCACCCCACACTGCTTACCACATCTGCCGTCGCAGATATCCTGGCCCCGGGAAATTCCCAGGAGGGGCCCATAGCCCCTCCTCCCCAGGGAGGGGCCTTGACCGCCTTCCCTTTCGGCGTCCTCTTCCTTAGAAGGGGACCGCCTCCCCGTTTGAGGGGCCACTGGCCGCCTCCCCCCGGGCGCTCCCATCCATAATGGGTGACGCCCCACCTCTAGGGATCTTCCAATTACTGCTCACCGATCATGACCTTACGGCCACAGGCCGGATAGTTGACCGGCTATCCGGCCCCCCACAAAACTCCTACCTAAAGGACATGGCTGCACAAACTCCTTAACCAGGCTACGAAGTCTCCTATGAGTAAAGCATTCCCCTCCCGGGACAAATGGACCCCATCCTCCAGGTACATATGGTCCCCCCTGATACATCCATGAGGAATAGAATGCAATGTACATGTACGAAACATCTACCAAGCTTGTTATTCACCTTCTTCACCGAGTGATTCAAAGCCGACACAGAAATAGCTCCCCGCCACACCTTCTGTGGAATCATGTGGGACCATGCAATCGTGCACCCCGGAACGCTTCTTGCCAACCAACTTACTGTGGATAGTATTAATTCGAGAAGTACTCATCGACCCGTGGTCACCAAATCATTGCCCCCAAGATGCACTATGATTACAGATGGCGGTGACCTTGTCCGCCCTAACAAACCCTCCATAAAAGTTTGAAACTGGTCAATACAGAGCCCGCCCCTTCCGTAGAAGGTCACCCTGTACCCGTATTCCCCAGCCATGTGAATCATGTCACCTGCTTTGAATACGTCTGCGGCGCGCCTCACGTATGAGTGGCCGACGACCCACACCACTCTTGCCTCAGCCGGTGATCTTTGACCGCTGGTCCCCAGGTGTCGGGTCACTTGCACAGTCCGCCCCGCAAAGCATGCTCGCGAAACTGAAAACCAAACAGAAAACAAGAAGCGTGAGTGCATGACATTAGCTTCACAACATGTGCAACCGCACATACCTCTTATAACAATTCGAGGACCAGCGCCCCAACTGTTTCACTTTATCTACACTCAAACCCCCGGCTGTAGCCTCTGTAGCAGCACCTATCCGGAATGAGTGTGTCCCAAAATCGTTTGGGTTCAAGCCCGCTGCCGCGATCGCCATCGTTAACACCCGCTGGAACTGAAACCTGGTCAGTGGGGTGGCGTCGGTGTGCCTCAGCAAGGTTCCCCCCCATGATGCCGCCCTCTGCGCTAAATACTCCTCCACGCATTTTACCGGGCACATGGGAGACCCTGGAATCCGCTGGACTACCACACTGTCCCCGATCGCTCCCTGATCGGTCTTGGAACTGACAATTGTAACCACCATTGTCTCCCCCTTAATTTGGATGTGTTCTCGACACAGACCTCCCCCTGTATCCTGCTTGTTCCGCGCTACCAGTTCGCTTACCCGCATAGCCCCATGGAATGCTAATGCAAAAGCGGCCCAGAATAGCACCGTCTCTGTATGAGATGAACATGTCGCCGGAAGTACGGACAGTAACAGGGCCAACCTTTCTAAACCTATCGGGTGCCTCTCATCCACTCTGCGACCCTCAAGGCGTTGCCACCCTCGCAGCGCCTTTTGTACCAAAAAGGACGATGTGGGGTCCTGAATGCCATGAGCCCTTGCCATAAAAGAAATGGCGGCCCGGTGCCTATTGGCCGTAGCCACTGACTTGCCTGCCTGATGTAAAGATACCAGAAATTTCAGGACATACTCCTCCTGCCCCCAGTGCTCCCCCCCTAGCTGAACCCAAAAAGGACCAATAAGAACGGAACGCCCCTTCATATGCCTTCCTTGTCCTGGGTGCTAGACTCTCTCCCACGAGGTTTTGTAATCCGGGGCACCGAGAGACCAGAGAGCTTCGGGAAATGGTGCCGCCACCGAGTCCGCTGAGGGCAGAAAACCCCGGAAGGCCTGCATATAGGAACGAGAGAGTGCATCAGCTGCCTGATTTAGTACCCCTGGCACGTGTCTTGCCCTAAAGTGGACGTTTAGTCTCATACATAGCAGGACAATTTCCTTCAGTAATCTCAAAATCCATTTGCAGCGTGCTGCCTGACTATTGATACACTCAACCACGGTCATATTATCAGACCAGAACACCACAGAGCGATCACGAAACCCCTCTGGCCAGGTTTCCAAGGCCACCAGAATGGGGAACAGCTCCAGAAACCCAATGTTACTAGTGAGTCCATTATCGTGCCACCACTCCGGCCAGGTTCGTGCCGACCATTGATTGCCGAATATGGCGCCAAAACCTACACTCCCCGCCGAGTCGGTCCACAACCCCAGTTCTTCTGAGGACACTGGCGGGTCGGTCCATACCACACGACCGTTGAAATCCGCCAGAAATGCCAACCATATGCGCATATCCTGGCGAACCACTGTTGACAGTCTTGTGCGGTGGTGCCCTTCCCTGAGGCCCACCATGGCCTGTGCGATAGAACGGGAGAAGGGGCGAGCCATTGGTATTACTCTCAGGGCAAAGTTAAGCTGACCCACAACCTGTTGTAACTGATGGAGAGATGCCTTTCTCTCGCCGAGACATGTTTTTAGCGAGGCCCTGAATTTCATAACCTTCTCTTCGGGCAAGCGGAAGCACCCCTCTACAGAATCGAGCTCAATTCCGAGAAACTCGAGTGTAGTAGATGGCCCTACCGTCTTACCGGGTGCCAGCGGCACGCCAAATTCCTCCATCAAATTACAGAATTCCCCCAAAGCCTGTGAACATTCCATGTCCCCGGCTGCCCCCAAAAACAGAAAATCATCAAGATAATGCATAACATGTGTAAAGCCATTGACTCTTGTGAACGCCCATTGCAAAAAAGTACTGAATTTCTCAAAATACGCACAAGAGATGGAGCAACCCATTGGCATACATTTATCCATGTAATAGCGTCCCTGAAACATAAAACCTAGGAGACGCTGATCATCGGGGTGTACCGGGAGCAACCGGAACGCTGACTCGATATCTGATTTAGCCATCAGCGCTCCGGGCCCCAGGCGATTCAACATGGCGACGGCCTCATCAAAGGATGCGTACCGCACCGAACAAACTCCTGGGTCAATCGCATCGTTCACCGAAAGGCCCCTAGGAGCTGACAAATTATGTATTAACCTGAACTCCCCTGGGTCCTTTTTGGGAACCACTCCCAAAGGTGAACAAACAAAATTAAAACAACAAAAACAAAAATGTGTGTGGAGGGTCAAGGGGCATATTTACCGACCTGTCTGCTAATACCCCTACTCAAACTATGAAACATACAACAAAGCAGACCAGGTCAAGCAATGGTGTGTAACTGTACCAGTGACTGAAAAACAAATAGAATGCAAGTGTGCATCAGTGCCGATGGTAATAATTGGCAACATATAGCTAGAAATAATCCCATCAGACCACCCTTCTTGGTGGAGTTTGCGTCATGTGGGAGTCGTTGATCATACCATAACACATATGGCCATGTAGTGCCGCAGTGGAAATGGATGTCAGTGATCTAGCCATAGTGTTTGCCAAAAGGTGGACATACTAATGTGCAGTGCTCAAGTGATAATAGTGAAATAAAATTGACTACCTTAGTTCTGACAAAGTGTACATACAGAAACCTTGGTGTCAAAAATTAAAAACGCCTGGTGAGAAAATCTACCCTATGGCGCTGTGCAGGACGGTCGACATGTTTCAGCCTGTGGGAGGTTATCCCGGCTTTCTTCAGGACCATAGATACAAAAAAGCTACTGCAACTGTAACCACAATCAATGTGTTGGGTAAGAAACTGATACATATCTACCAGAAATCCATACGTTTTAGGCGTCCACTGGTGGGAGAAGACTGTCTTCTTCCCAGCCTTGTGTGGGTGAAGGCCTCACCTCACCCGGCAACCGCTCGGGAGTAGGAGGCCCCGCTCTGTCCGTCGGTGCCCCAGTATGTGAGCCAAGCGGAAGAGGAGGTCTGATGGGATTATTTCTAGCTATATGTTGCCAATTATTACCATCGGCACTGATGCACACTTGCATTCTATTTGTTTTTCAGTCACTGGTACAGTTACACACCATTGCTTGACCTGGTCTGCTTTGTTGAACAAACAAAATTGCCAACTGGTGGTATGTCATATGGTCCAGCAACCCGTCCTCGGGCCACTTCCTTACCAATCTTTGCCTGTACCACCGCCGTATTCTGTTGAACCGATAGTTGGTTCTTACATTGTGCGTCCCCCCGAAAATCCCCCGCCGGGATGCGGAAACCATATGAGAAACCGTCTCGCAACACCTCGGCGGAGATATGATCAGGGTATTCGTTCAGCCAAGGGATCAATGCCATGATATCAACCGGGGTAGGTAATGGCGCCCCTCGGTCTATTTTAGACCTGTTTGGTGCCCCCTCTACCTCCCGTATCACCAGTCTTGGCTCTGCACGCACTTTCGGGGTGTGAGGACTGTCCGCACCCTGCACACTCATGCCTGAACCTGCACGATCCCTGTGGCCTAGAACACTTGCCTCTGTTAAAGCTCCAGCAGACCCCTTTCTTACCCGAGTTGCCATTATTCTTTGTGTTCTGATCGCTGCTTGAACCCGCCCGAAAGGGGGCCCCCAAAGAATGGCGGGAAGGCTCCACCCGGTTCCCGCCTAAAAATGGCGACTTCGCCGTGCTCGATTTCTCAATTTTCTGCCAGGAAATGGAGTCGAAACAATCCCACGTCAGAGATGAGTCGTACTCTTTGGACTTACGAAATATGCTATCGTAACAACACCATTGATTGCCCCCGTATGACTCATAAAAGTCCATGATACATGTCTGATAAACGGCTAACTCCACCACTAATTCGGGCCTACGTTCCCCCATAATTGCAGTGAACATTCCAAACGCTCTGGCCCAATTAGAGATCATTTCATCTACTCTGAAACCCGCCATCTTTGCGCGCCATACACTAGGGTGCAAAAACTCTTTCTGGTTTTTACATGCTCAATCTCATAGTGATCGGTCAACAGGGAAAACATGTTCACATATTTATCCGCCCAAATCCTCTCTTTCACATCGATCGGGATATGTTGAACGACTTTTTCCCTTCTTGAGGGTACCGATCCCTCCCCCGCCATCGGCAATGGCTGCTTACCTGAACCGGTAGCTGTGACCGTTGTCGCTGCCGAACCAACGCCCGATACTGGTTTTTCCACGGGAGCCTGCGGGGGAACAAGAGGACACGGGGCCTTCGCAGCATCTTTCGATTGCCGCAACTGCTTCATTATCGACCTGGCTTCTTCAGCCGTGGCCCCCTCATTCTCTCTGCCCAACCATGCCGCCAACTGGGCAGCCAGTTCGGGAGGCATATCCTCCTCGTTCACAGGAGTGACCACCACAGGGATTGGTTGTCCCGCGTTCGGGACCGGAACTGGGGCCTCGATCGGGGTGACCGGGTCCACTGGAGGTGATTCGGGAACCGGGGCCTCCCCACCCGATGCCCCCTTCTTGGCCCTTCTACCTCTCCCGTTAGGGACCACTCCCGGCAATGCTGGTCCGATGACTTTCTTTGGTCCACCCGCACCGTTCATTGCCGCCATCTGCTTCTTCATGTCCGCCATGTCCTTCACCAGCATACGAAGCATCTGTTTGGTTCCGATCCTCTTTCCGACCTTCTTGCCAGGCATCGTCCAAGGGTAATCCTCAAGGTCCTAGGTCAGGAAGCTTCGAACTCGCTGAAAGTAGAAACACAAAAAGTAAATTCTCAAAATTGGCTCTTCGTTCCGTCTCGAGCTCACGTGCAACGGGGAAGTGCAGCTTCAGAGCACAGGAACAAGAGGATGCTTCCTTGGCTTGTTGCTCCTTTTATCCTTCTTCGGGCGGGCGTGGACCCTCCTCCAATCCGCCTCCGGGGCGTGGTTATCGGCTTAGGTGTCTAGGACAGCCCCCTCTTGGGCGGGAAAAGGCGCGCCCCAGCTACGCCGCTTCGGGCATACCAGCCGAGACTCGCCCCCCGCCCAAAATGGCTTCCCGGGGGGATCGGGGTACTCCACCATACGTTCAGGGGGACCGAGCGGTCGCCCCTTTCCATATGCACCCTAGAGGCTCCTACCTCTCATTTAATATTATTCTTATTTGTTTTTTAGCTTATTTTGGTGTGTCCCAGTGCCACCCAGGATACCCAACTTTTCTAGCGTTGGGGCCATTGGGATGAATACAAGAATATGAATGTTTTTTGTCTGTATATATCTGTACTAGTCATTAGAAACAGAACACAGGGAGCCTTGATTTTACCTAACATCCACAGATAAAAGGGTAACCCTAATTGTGTACTGTGTTCAATGTGTATACAACTGTTTAGAGAAAGTCAAGTTCCTCAAGATATTCAAAGTCAGTTCCCCAAAGAAATGAGCTACTATGGACAGTTTTTATCTGTATCAAACCCCTGATAGTTGCCAAACCTACATTGAGAAATTATTTTGATATGAGTCAAAACATTGGTACTGTGAACTAGAGAAAAACACCTAACAGTATTAAAATGTATCTACTAAAACTAGTGTACACTGTATGCAGAACTTATAAAAAAAAGACACTATACACCCAAAATAACCATGGTCTGAGTGCGCTAAAGAACATACTACCAGCAACATTCATACTTTGGCAAAATATTTTGCAGATAGTCCATCTTCTAAACAAAAAGAAGAACATGTGCCCAGACTAGTCCTGGTGCACACATTCGTCTACGTTATGTATAAATTGTCTGGCTGAGATAATTATCTTTTTTAACTCAAAGCTGCTTACAATACTTAGCCAAAAAAAAAACAGAGACTCTGGGTCGCTACCACGTTTAGGTGGAGAGCAGCTTCTGTAGAGAGCACCCCACAACACCAGTGACATTTTGAATCTACTCACTTCAAATGTCTGTTTTTCTAGAAAGTTTTTAGGAAGGTAATTAGCACAGTGTCATCCATGTCGAGCTATAAAGGGACAAAGTATTTTAACATTTCTACATCAAAGTCATCAAGCATAACATTAGCACAGTGCCATCCACGCTGAGCTGTAAAATAGCAAATACCTTTTACCACTCCAGGAACAGTATTACAGCTTTGGATTGGTAGAATATCATCAAAGCCAACCTGGAGTGGCTCTGCTTTGTGCAGACCCAAGGGACCACCCAGAACATTACAAAACAATACCATTTATGGCTTACATTTTGGAATAAATTATGCACTAAAGAAGCAGAGAACTCTGGATAGTTCCCAGGTGTAGGTGGAGAGCAACTCCTGTATAGAGTACCCTACAACACTAGAGACACTCTAAATCTACTCACCTCAAATTTCTGATTTTCTAGTAGGATTAGCACAATGCCATCAATGATGATACTAGAAAGAGACAAAGTATTTTGCAATTTTTACAGCAAAGTCTGCATATTTAGGGGCCTATTAGGATGGTGGGCGGACTTACATCTGGCTGCCACCCTAGCGGTGCTGGGAGCGCCCACCAGTGGTTCAGCGGTCCCGCACTGGCAATTCGGATGCCACCGCCACAGTGGTGGTGGCATCCCTCCATCCACATCATTGTGGAGGGCAGCAGAGACGTTTTAAGGCATAGGCAAAGTGGGCTCTGTCCAAGGACCCCAGCATTTCAGAGGACCCCTGATAGAACCAGCTCTGGTCATGCCCTGATGATCCTGAATACGTCTGAACAGATTTTTTTAAAATATGTTTTCCTTTCATTTCTTTTTAATGCGGGTGGTGTATTGTAGACATTTGGCAGGGAAATTTTTGACTTTCAATACTATGCAACATCAATTCAAAACAGGTTCTTTTCGATCAAAACAGGACCTCACATATGAGAAATGACAGGGGGTCTCTCTTACATCGGTGTATATGAGATTTAAATACATTTAGAATTTGGACAAGAGTGCCTGGACACTGTCAGTAACCTGGCCAAGGACGGCATGAAAGAAGTGAAATGGTATCATAAATTCAAAACAGTTGCAAACAGCGGACCCTGAACTCCTTAAGATGTCCCTGGAGGACAATTCTGGGGCTGCACACTGTGCATTTGCATGTTCATATATTTTTATGAGAAATGTTTGACGGCCTTAATCTTGTTGGACAATAAGTGTACATATCGTAAGCACATACCACTGTTTATTAAACATTCACCAGTAAAATATTAAAATTAATGTCGCTTAATTATGAGTTTAGGGTATGTAATAGACTTGTTGAGAAAGAAATCCTAATGGGGGAAATATTCTCTCAAACTTGTAAATATGATTTAAGATATGTAACTTTTACTTCTCTATTAAACAGAGGAAGGGTGTAATGATTTTGTACCATAAAAGATTAATTTAACTATTTTTATTGGTGAGTGGACTGGAATTTTCATACATATAACGATAATTGTTTGTGCACCTGTTATAACTATTATCTGTGACTTAGCATTCAATACCACTTTGCCCGTGCAAAACTCTATGTAACAAGCTAAAGTTTACATGAAAGATAATAAGCGATGCAACAGTACTAGCTACATTTAGACTAGATATGTAACTGGCATCATGTGCTCATTTTGTTTGCCAGAATAGCACAAATTCGGTATCAGTGTCATAGCATGAGACAGTGAATCTGCACTTTACAGCAGTATCATGAATATGAACAGAACGTCCTGAAGCCCTACACCAAGGAGTAACAGCTACATTTAGTACAAATCAGAACTACAGTAGCATCCAATATACACAGGGTTCTACCAGAAATTCACTCTTAAATTCACATAAAAGGCAAGAGCTACTGATTTTTTCAATGCTTGTTTTACTTTGCGCTGCAGATGGCTTGTCGGTTTTTTGAAACAAAGAAGCATGCAGCACTCTACCAGAAATATACGATCCATGAACCCGAAGAAGTAATCAGTCTGACCCTCTCTTACCTGGAGAAGAAGGTAAGAAAAACATTTAGAAACATTCATTAGGAGAAGTAATCAGCACCCGCTATTTGTTAGAACAAAGTCAAGTTGAGGAGCACAGTACCGTCTGCATATTGTATTTTGGAGCCTGCCATTTTTTGTGGAAAGGCCTCCACCATCTTTAGGTGGATCCTTGTTTTCAGCCTTTGTCAGTCATAATTTTTGCTGTGGTGACCCATCCGGCACGGATTTTTATTTTTACCCATCTGTCTGTATAACATGCAATGATGGCTTTTAATAAATGTAATTACCTGGAATTACCCAGGCTTTACGTTTTGACCAACGCCTTGATCTTGAGGCACTATCAAGAGTGGGTTGAAAGTCTATAAAACCAGCATACAGGGCCATGTCCTTTGCTTTCATGGTTGCTTATCTCAGGTGAGACAGCCATATGAGACCAAGGAGGGGGTGCTCAATAGAGTATCCAGAGTACTAGTGTGCAACCAGGGCTAGTTTCAGCCAGACAGCCAGTTTCTTAGAGGTCCTTAGAAACCTCAGGGGTCCCTTTCTGGACAAGGCTGTGTCTACACATTTCAAAGAAGTAATTTGATGCCTGTATTCTAGTATAAACAATTAGAGATGATCAAACAGTAGAAAGGGGTCTCCTACTTTGACAAGATTGAGAGCCAAATTGCCAATTGGAGAAATCATACATAGTCCTCTAACCAGCTAATTCCCAACTCAGTATGACAAATAAAGATGACGTATTTCTAGAATGTGCAAGTAACCTTTGTGAAAAGGCTTTTTCTGATGTATCCCCTTTAGGTAAGTGTGGGCCCAAAGTTCTGCTCCATATGTCACAACAGGGATACACTTAGTATTATACATTATTAAATCTCTCCGAGGTCTTCGCTTATAAGATGTTTTTACTCCATATCTTGATTCTTGTTTTCTTATCAATCTATGAATTTTAATTAACATGTGCTGGACATTTTAAGATATTTTTGTTTTTATAGTGGCTCCACACATATCAAATGTATGAAATGCCAAGCTTCTTGTGCCAAACTACCAAGGGTATGCCAATAATTCTTCATTGAAATAGTTTATCTTTATGGCCAGATTACTCAGAACTTCTAGGAGCTAATTTACAACTCATCGCATGATTATGAGCTTCTCCCATATGGCTAACACGTTGCCTTCTTATTCGAAGTCTCCAATGTTTTCCATAGGCCTTTCTAATCAATGAAAATCACCTTGACCTACTGAAATATGCTATCACAAAAATACAAAGGTTGAAGTGATGTTATAGTGAGGTATGGTGAAATTATCTTACCTAAAAAGCCCTAGAAATGTACTGGACAAAACTAACAGGTTAAAGCAATATTATAGCTATGTGATGAAATGTTTTAAGAACAAACTTGCAAAAACAAAAAAAAACACTGAAACCCACCAGCTATATTATATTGAGCTTACAATAACTTGTGACCCCACCACACGCTACTTATGACCTCACTCATGAAATGATCCCATCAATAAATTGTATAAATGCCCCTTAGATCATGAATCACCAGAGAACTGGGAGGCACATAAGGGACCTTTTAATATTAAAAGTGAAAAAACATTTGGAGCATGAGTTCCAAAGATAAAGTTACACATTTGTGTAAGTTTACTATTTTTTGGCATTCACAAACTACAAGTTTAATTTTTGTATTTTTGTATTTTTTATTAATTTTGCAACTGAGGAGACTCCACAACAGTGGTGGGGACTTTGCACAAAAAAATGTTTGGCCTGTCCTATTTTATATGCACAAAATTCTTCACTTTGAAAGCGGAGTTTCCGCAGTCGTAAACTTACTATTAGCAGAATTAAACACATAGGGCCAGATGTAGGTCGCCAATTACCGGTCGGTAACGGCCGATTTCGGCTGTTACCGACCGGTAATTGGTTTTTGAGATGTAGGGGCCATTATTTTACAGAATCGGTAAATTTACAGAACCGGTACATTTACCGATTCTGTAAAATACCAAATCGGTAATTTTACTGATTCGGTAAATCCCAGATGTAGGTAGCACTGTTTACAGTGCTACAGGCCTTCAGAATTCGGTATTTTATCACCCATTACAATTGGGTGGTAAAATACCGAATTCAGGTGTACATGCACAGATGGGGCATGTATGTGTGCCACATGGCACACAAGCCTGGAATTGGGGTGCTACAGGGTGTCAAAGTGACACCCCGTTCACCCTTGCAGGATTCGGTATTTACCGATTCGGTAAATACTGAATCGGTATTTCCTATTGATTCCTATGGGCTTCAAGGCCCTTAGGAATCAATAGGAAATATATATATATATAAAATTCTTTATTCGGCTTGTTCACAATGGAAAAACCATAAAAGAGCAGAAAATATCATACAATGCGAAAATACATATATTACATAAAATTTCATATAAAATTCATTTCACAGTAAAAAAGTTAATGAAGATGTGCAAGGAGCCGCTCAAATTAAGACTGACGAGGATTTTAAAGATTCTTTCTATGTTTCATGATACATTTTAGAAAACTACTAACAAAATAACAGACATTTTCCGTTTCCAGCATTTGCAATCTTAAGAGAGTGGGTCTGCATTGTCTCAGCCCCCACGTTCTTAATATCGGTAAAAGCCAGATCTTTCTGTGGGCTTGATGGTATTTACAAAGCAGGATCACATGCAAGTTAGACTGCGTTGACAGACCATCACATGGGCAGGGGGGGAGTATGGCACTCCAACAATTTTGTGACGGAAAGGTGACCATTCTAAAGAAGGTATTTAGCCTGAATCTTGTGATTAGCATTCTCTCGTAGGTTGATATTTGAAGTGCCAAATACGGGTGAATGTCAAAGGCTACTTGAATCATATTTGCATGGATAACTGCCGTTTTTGAGGAAATGGATGCAAGTCTTAGAGTTTCCAGGTGTCTTAATGCTTTCTGTTTAAGATCTTTTTTCGAGATGTCTGTTATTGACACCGGGTCCAAATAGTAGTTCTCAACGCCTAGATCGTTAAAAAAGTTTCTAACATAAAGAAGCCATTTTATTTTTGTGGAATTGTCCAAGTTCATTGAATCTGAAATGATGGCTTGTGTCAGGGCATTTTTGTCTGACTTCCAAATGCGGCGCCACAGCATCAGCGGTTCTATTTTAATTAGGTCCTCTATGTAAGGTATAGCTAATTCTAAATGCATTGCATAGGTAGAGGTGCCTTTGGGGGTGGCTAGTAAAAATCTTAAAAAGGCGTTTTCAGCTTTCTGGATGGGACTAATATCAGTGTAACCCCAGACTCCCGCGCCATATGTTGCGATTGCCTGGCATTTGGCGTTGTAAATCTTGAGAAGCTCTACTGGTGGTCTTTTGCCTAGTCTCTGAGAGAAAGTTGTTAAGGCGGCAATTGCCCTCCTGAATAAATGTGCCCTTGTGTTCACTGCTGGCTTCCAGCTAAGTTGGTCATCTATCATGACCCCCAAATAAGGGTACTGGGGGGTAGCTTCAAGCTTTTGATTGTTGAGCAGTATGGGATTTATTCTTTTTTGGCCTCTACCAACTGTCATTACGAACGTTTTTTTCACGTTCACCTTTAAGTCAAGATTGCCCATGAATGAAGTGTACCTGGTTACTGCTTTCTGAAGTTCTCGGGGGGTTCGTGCGAGGATAACAGCGTCGTCCGCGTAGAGCAGGGCTGGGATCAGGCGGCGGTTTATGCGTGGGAGGTCCTGGGCCCCCCTCAACATCTCCTCCTCCAAGCCGTTGGTGTAGAGTGAGAAGAGGAAGGGGGCCAGGACGCATCCCTGCCTGACCCCACGCCCTACGCTAAACGGCGACGTCAGCTCTCCGTTTACGCCAAAACGCACTCTAGCTGTTGCCCCGGTATAGAGCTCTCTTAAAAGGTCTAAAAGGGGTAGATCTACTCCCAGTTGAGCTAGGACCTTCCACAGCTTTGCGTGCGAAACGCAGTGAAAAGCTGCGGATAGGTCGACAAAGACCATATATATCTTAGTGGGGGTAGCCTGGGTGTATTTGCCCAATATTAAGGTGAGATTAAGGGCCTGCTCTAGTGTGCCAAAGCCCTCGCGGAAGCCGAATTGAATATCGGAGATTATGCCCCGGTCCTCACTCCACTGCTGGAGACGCTCTAGAATCACTCTCCCCACTACTTTCCCGAGCGAATCCAGCAGTGATATGGGCCGGTAGCATTTTGCGTCTTGACGGTCCCCCTTTTTGAAGATGGGGACCATTATTGATTTAGTCCAGGAGGTTAGGATTCCCTCATTCGCTGCCGCTGTGCAGACTCTAGTTAGGATGGGGGCCCAGAGGTCTAGGTTGTTTTTAAAGAAGTCCACTGGGACCCCATCCGGTCCTGGTGCCTTGCCTGATTTACTACTCTGGAGTGCGTCCATGAGGTCTGGAATATCAAAAGGAACCAAAATGGGATAATGGGGCTTTGGAGGCGGAGGTTCTGTTGGTGAGGTGTTTTTAAAAATCTCTTCGAAGTGGGAGACCCATGTATTTTCGTCAATGGCGACTTCTATTTTTGGGGTGCCCTTATCAGTAAGATAAGGGGTTCTGACTGTACGCCAGAAAAGCTCGCTGTTTTTTGAGACTGCACCTTTATGAAGATCATCCCATAGTTTTTGCTTGAGTTGGGCAGTTCTCAGCTTTCTTTCCCCTGTGTATTGGCGCCTTAAAAGTTGGATCTGGGCTGCATCTCGCGGTTTGTTTTGAAGTGCAGATTTTAATTTTGTTAGAGCAGCAGTGCAATTATGGTTAAACCATTTTGGTTTTGTGGAGCGGTTTGGGTTAGGTTTTGAGGTAAGTAGGTCCTTTATAGAATCTAAAATTAAATTAAAGTTTATCAGGACTTCCTTGTGACTTGATGCAAGGTCCAGGCATTTCACAATATTTGGGTAGGTCCGAGTTATTAGTTTTTTCAGTATGTCAGATGGATTAATTTTTGCCCACTTGATTGTGAAGCCATTGTGTTTACCAACCTGGATCTTGTTCTGTGTGAGGGTGGTCGCCATCTCCAATTTATGAGAGGAGTTGGATGGCATAGATATCTTTATTGTTAAGGCGGAGTGATCGCTGAGGGGAGTGACAATGACCCTAAAATCTTTAACTTTATTCATGAGACTTGGTGAAAGGAGTATGAAGTCTACTGTGGTTTGATGACCTCTGCCCACGTAGGTCGGAGTAAATTTGTTTGGGTCTGCATCCAGATGGTTTACGATGTGGAGATCCAAGTCCGATAGGACGGTGTTAATGACATTTCCTAGTTTATTGTGGGCAAAATGCGCTATTGGGACGTTAAATTCGTCCACTATCCCGCAGCACAGTAGGTTGGAGGCTGTGCAGGGGTGGAGATTGAAGTCTCCCCCCCAGATTAGGTGGGTTGCCTTATTTGCGGATCTCCGGTGGTGAATCTGTTTTAGTTTATCACATAGGGTGGTAAGAAGAATTATGAAGTTTTCTTCCGATAAGTTATTATAACTATTGGTCAGAATGATTATTTCTTTATTTGCAAGGGTTAGTGAAAGGATTTGGTGGTTAGCGTCCTGGGAAAGTATGGCCACTTTGTTAAGTGGTAGGGTATTTGAGATGTAAATTGTTAGCCCGCCTTTTGGTCTGCCCATTGGGCTGGTTAGTGCTGGGACAGAATAGGTTTTGTAGCCTTGTAGGTGTAGTTCTTCTACAGACCATGTCGCCTGGAGACAAATTACTTGATATGAATTTAGGAACTCTTGCGCGGAACCGTCCTCGATTTTATTTTGGAGGCCTGCGGTGTTCCAAGAGAATACTGTGATTAATGAGGAGTCATCATTACGTTCTTCTATTGGGATTATGGGTTCCTTATTTCTGGGAACTGGAGAGGTTATGAGAAGCTGTGGAGAGGGAGATACATGAAGCTCATTTGAGGAGATTTCTGTTAATGGTCAGTCGACCATTTCTAGGCCACTGTACCTATTGTGTAGCGGGATGTTATGCCATGGGTCCCACCGAGATTGGTCTCTGTGAGGGGGCCATTGAGTGTAGGGCCTTCTGTCGTCCCATCGTCCACCCTGGTGGCGTTGTCTTACTGTGTGCCAGGAATAATCTGGCTCATACAAGTTAGGGGGACCGTGGTATCTGGGAATTGATAAGTCGTCCTGCCTGGGGAATGGAGCAGACCAGGGAGGCTCCTGCTCCTGTATAAAGCCGTCCGCCTGCCTAAAAGGATAGAAGAAGGAGAGTGGCTTGATCTTGATTCCTCCATTTGGGGTGATATCTTCCCATGCGTAGACATAGTCTGCTATTCGTGGGTCCTCAAATGTGATTGTTATGCAATCCCCGGGGATGGTTTTTCTAGTGCTGCCCACCCACGGTACCCTGGCAACAGATCTAATTCTTCCGCGCCAGGAAGATGGAATCGGGCGGTTGATCTGGAGCCAATGCTGGGCCTTGTTTTTTAAGGCCCAGCCCGGTTCTGGGGTAAGATCTGTTAATTCAGGTACTCCAGCCATAACCACCACATACGGCGAGGCCTCAGGAGGGAAATCTGCTGTGAGTCTTGGGGGGCCAGGATTCCTCGCAGCATTTCTCTTGGGCCTGTCCGAAGGGGTTTTTGGTGGTGGGGGTGGAGGGAGGGAAGTTTTTGTTGTTGGTTTGTTTACATTCTTGCCAGGAGTTTTATTAGCGGAGCTACTAGGTGCTGCCGGGGTGGCGGCAATTGTGGGTGCTACACCTGGGGAGGTTAGAGTGATTATCTGTAGTGAGTTATTGGTGGTGGACGAGGCTGTTGCAGTATTTGCTATTTTGGTTGGATTTGACGTGTTTTTGTTAACGGGGACGTTTGGTGTAATTATCCGGAGAGTCTTTTGTTGTGGATTGGGCAAAGATGGATTAGCACTAGCTGTATTAGTAGTGGTTGGTATTTTAATGTTATTTCCTCCTGTTTTTTGTGGGCATAATGGGAGAGTTAGCTGTTGGATTTTTAGAAGTTTGGAGATTTGTGACTCTATAGTTAATAATCGGTGTTCTAAGGGTTGTAATGCCTGTTTAACTATACTAGCTATGCTGGAGAGGGTTAGTTCCTGAGCCTCCGTAACCTTCAAGTCCACTTGGGCTTGTTTGCTGGAGTGAAGGTCCAAGGCTTTCGGAGGGGCTGGTTCCTTCTCTGTCTGATGGACTGACGCTAGAATCTCTATTTGTACCAACCTATCATCATGGTTTTGTGGGGTGCTAGGTGGTAGCGCCAGACTTTCTGGTGTAGTGGGATTTCTGGGCTCCCTTTTCTTGCTAATTGCTCCCTCCCTCCTACCCCTTTCTATTCTTTTGTCTGTGGAGGAGATTTGTGAAGGTGTTGTCGGAAGCAGTTCTGGGGTTTTTTCTAAGTCAGAGCTGAGCTGAGAGTCCGCAAGCTGGGATACTGACAGATCTACTGTGTTTGGCAAGCTGCGTCTCTCACGTGTTGGCACTATCTCAGCATTTGGGGCTCCCAGTGCAGGGGATCTGGCTTCCGCCAGGATACCTAATGAGGATCTTTTGGCGAATGCCAGATCTAAGGAAACCCTTTCTTCCATCATTGAAATGCTTTGATCTATGAATGTGTTGGCCTTCGTTAGAAAGTCGTCCATAGGGCCAAGCAATTTACCCACGGAGCTGGGGGCTTTGGTTTTGGTTTTAGATCCCCTCGTAAGAACCATTATTGTCCTTGTTGGATTCGTTGGGTGAAAGAATGGGGGAAGTCCGGATAAAGATGTCAGAGAGGTGGCCCAGTCCAGTCTCTACCAGCCTCTAACGGCCTTAAACGGCCCGGTCTTTGCCCGGTCTTCGCCCCGGGCTGCGACCAGCGCGCGACCCGCGGCGCGTTAGAGGCTGGCTAGTTATAGAGGAGGAAATAAGGGCGTGGCCGCCGGGGGGAGAGGCGCCTGCTGCAAAGAGCGGTGGTTTCTGGGCCTCGCAGTCCCCCGGTAGGCTTTTCCAGGGCACAGCCTATGCACTACAACCTGGGCGGGTCGCGCTGAGAGCGAGGTGGATTACCGCCGATTGCAGTAACGCTCCCACCAGCCGACCTCAGCCACAGGGAATGCGGTGAGATGCGTGAACAAGGGAGCAGTTCCTCGAGCCAAAAACGAAGAGCAGGTCAGTGAGCGGCACCCGCGCAGCGGGTGTCGCGAAAGGTTTTGTAGGAGCAGGTCAGATCAATGGGCGTGGCCGCCGGGGGAAGAGGCGCCTGCTGCAAAGAGCGGTGGTTTCTGGGCCTCGCAGTCCCCCGGTAGGCTTTTCCAGGGCACAGCCTATGCACTACAACCTGGGCGGGTCGCGCTGAGAGCGAGGTGGATTACCGCCGATTGCAGTAACGCTCCCACCAGCCGACCTCAGCCACAGGGAATGCGGTGAGATGCGTGAACAAGGGAGCAGTTCCTCGAGCCAAAAACGAAGAGCAGGTCAGCGAGAGGCACCCGCGCAGCGGGTGTCGCGAAAGGTTTTGTAGGAGCAGGTCAGATCAATGGGCGTGGCCGCCGGGGGAAGAGGCGCCTGCTGCAAAGAGCGGTGGTTTCTGGGCCTCGCAGTCCCCCGGTAGGCTTTTCCAGGGCACAGCCTATGCACTACAACCTGGGCGGGTCGCGCTGAGAGCGAGGTGGATTTCCGCCGATTGCAGTATCGCTCCCACCAGCCGACCTCAGCCACAGGGAATGCGGTGAGATGCGCGAACAAGGGAGCAGTTCCTCGAGCCAAAAACGAAGAGCAGGTCAGTGAGCGGCACCCGCACAGCGGGTGTCGCAAAAGGTTTTGTAGGAGCAGGTCAGATCAATGGGCGTGGCCGCCGGGGGAAGAGGCGCCTGCTGCAAAGAGCGGTGGTTTCTGGGCCTCGCAGTCCCCCGGTAGGCTTTTCCAGGGCACAGCCTATGCACTACAACCTGGGCGGGTCGCGCTGAGAGCGAGGTGGATTACCGCCGATTGCAGTAACGCTCCCACCAGCCGACCTCAGCCACAGGGAATGCGGTGAGATGCGTGAACAAGGGAGCAGTTCCTCGAGCCAAAAACGAAGAGCAGGTCAGTGATCGGCACCCGCGCAGCGGGTGTCGCGAAAGGTTTTGTAGGAGCAGGTCAGATCAATGGGCGTGGCCGCCGGGGGAAGAGGCGCCTGCTGCAAAGAGCGGTGGTTTCTGGGCCTCGCAGTCCCCCGGTAGGCTTTTCCAGGGCACAGCCTATGCACTACAACCTGGGCGGGTCGCGCTGAGAGCGATGTGGATTACCGCCGATTGCAGTAACGCTCCCACCAGCCGACCTCAGCCACAGGGAATGCGGTGAGATGCGTGAACAAGGGAGCAGTTCCTCGAGCCAAAAACGAAGAGCAGGTCAGTGAGCGGCCAATAGGAAATACCGAATCATACGATTCGGTAATTCTAAAATAAGAATTACATACATCTGCCCCCTTCCTATTTCCCTACTCTTAAATACCGAATCGGTATGATTGGTTATCCAACAAGGGTCTAAAGAGTACTGGAAGATTATATTAAACATATGGATGCCAACATTCTAACTACCATTCTTTTTTATTGGATTTTTGATACACCTACCAGGGTGCCACTGTGTGAGAAGGTTGATTCTGAAGAAAGCTCAAAGCTTGAATTTGAGGGTAATCAATGGAACACAAACGTCAGTTCTAAGGCTCAAAATATTACCCTTACCCTTTTACTCCTACCCCTTAAGGACCATAATAAATGTATTTAACCATTATAAGGTATTTTTAACAGATATCAGCTAAAACACCCACAAGTGTTCATAGGGTCCCACTCATTTGCCAGACTTACTGGCCTGGCTTTGATTCTCATGACCTTGCCTCTTCTCCCAGTTTAGGAGCACGCACTGATGGATTCCCACCAATATGAGGAGTGGGTCTATTGTGAGGCATTTGATATCTAGGTGGGCGAGGGCTATGGTCCATCCTTCAAATTTAATCATTTCGAGCCTACCATGAGACCAGCTAATTCTATCTACCATGGGCCTTATTTGTTTTTGTTTCCTGGTCCAACGTAGCGTGTCTCATTTTCAGAATACAATCATTTGTAACAGCATGTGAGTTTTATCATTTCTCTAAATATTATGCATGTGCCTCCATGGCAGTATCGTATGGAATGTTAGTATAAAGGCTTCCAAATCTAGTGTGGCAAATGTTTGATGAGAACACTTGAATGCAATCAATCCATCAATCATGTTGGTACTACCCTTTTTGACATTCTCAATGGAATTTGTTTTTCTGACTGTTTGAATTTGACTCGAAGGCTGGTTCTATCTTTTTCATCCTCTTCTTCTTCTTCGTTCTCATTTGTATCTGGATTGAAATCACTGTTGGAGAAGATACTGTCATAACTATAATCATAGCAACTTTCAGAAAAGTTATTGAATATTTTCCAGCTTTAGATATTTTGAAAAGTCACATGTGTTTTCTGAGTGAGAATACAATTCTGTTTGTTTGTTTTTATAATTTATTGATTTTCTTAATAACACAATCTTCTTCATCAACGTTGCACATCATAGCACATCTATGCTTGCTAGTCAAGGACGAGAGCAAATGTATAACATTACAAGGAGATACGGTATATGATGCACATTGCCCATTGAGTTTAGCATTTACATTTTGTTATCATGTGGATTCCACAAGGTTTGTGGCATTTCCATACCTGCAGTATATTGCCATTGTGATAATGACCTGCTCCTCCATCCCCCACACCCACAACTAATTAACAAACCGCATATATCCCACCCCCTCCCTCCCCCCACAGACTCAGTTCTTCCTTCACAAACTTTAATGTCAGTCAGCAAATTGGTATATCTCGATTGCAATTCTTAACATAAATCCAGCCAATATTTCCTATACTATCTTACAGTAAAACGACATCCTGATCCCTTCTTCTGACACATCCGAACTGTTGTGCTAAATAAAGTTTAATACCCTTCCTATAAAGCCTGTATATCTGTGGCTATGAATTCTGCAAGCAACATATTCCAGTTCAATGATATAAGTTTCTAACGAAGTCCCTTATGTTCCTCTCATTTCAACTCCATACCTCCTGCATTGCCTCACCGAACCACCTCATTGGACCATTCTAGCACAGAGGGTGCTTTTGCGGCTTTCCTTCTCATTGTAACGGTGCGTTTAGGTTAATGCCAGATTTGCTAATCTATTTTTGGGGCCGCCTTTCTCGCATCTAGGATTGCGTCCTAATATACCGTATTCTAGTTGCCCCCCCCTCCCAACCCCCCCCAGGCTACAGTGTGTAATATTTGGTGCACTGTTGTCCAGTAGTTAGTCAATCGTGGGCAGTCCCATAACATATGTAACAAATGTGCATTTGAAGTGTGACAATGAGGACACACATCTGTTGTATCTGGAAACATTCAGCTTAGTTTACTAGGGGTTAAATAAGCACGGTGTGCTTTCATGAGCTGAATGAATTTGAATTTGGGGTTTCTCTATACCTTCCTTGGATATTCTAATATGGTTCCCCATTCCTTGTCCGTCATCTCCTGGTCTAGGTCCCTATTTCATTTAGCCCGAAGTCTCTGCAATGAGACTGCAGCGTGCTTTCGGATCCCCCGCTATAGCCAACTGGTTAGGTGACTGCCATTTCCCATCAGATACTGCATGTATACTAATTGATGTGTAGGGAGCTAAGCCTCCCCTGGTGCCCACCTTGCCCTGACATATCCAGTAATGTCCCCAAATAACTTTCCCACTGTACTCACCCCTGCGTCTACCCAGGTAGATATACGTTGTAGTGTTACAATCCCCAGTGGCACAGGAAGTCATAGTAATGGAATGTTAGGGGCATATGGGCCTTTGCATAACGTAGCGCCCTTTTCCAGTACATTAATGCAGTCCTTAGTAATGGTGGTGCAGTCTGTGGTAGTCTGCTGTTTGCCACCAGTTGTGTGTGGAGTGCTCCCTTTCCCGTTCACGCTTTGTCATACCAATTTCGTGTAAATTGCGTCCTGCGATCCAATATGCCAACCATTGAAACTGGCTCGCTTAGCAATATGCTTTCAGTTCTGGGACCCCCGATCCTTCCTGCTTTCTATCCAATTGGAGTTCTAATAGGCCTATTCTTCTGCATCCCGTCTCCCATAATATTTCCACCAGTAAGGTATCTAATGTTTTGAACACATGAGCTGGAACTGTTACCCGTAAATTTGTAAAGTAATAAAGCAGCAGGGAGCCCCACCATTTTGGCGATACCTACCCATCCTGCCACTGATATCGGTAATGACGTCCAGATGGCTATTTGCACTTTAACAGCTGCCTTAGCCCGGGTCAAATTGCCCTCCAATAGGTCTAACGCTTCTCTGTACACATGTATTCCAAGGTACCTACAGGGAACCGCATGTATATATGTCTTTATTTTCAATAAAAATTACTTTAATAAAAAAGAAACGTCCAGCTTCCAAAGGGGAGTGGGTCTACTTGTGTGGTGTCTTTAAATAAATACGCATTTGACTTGTTTTCATTAATAGTTAGCCCAGACAATAAGTGGAATTCTTAGAATATTGTACGGATTGGTTCCTGATCTTCTTTGAGATATTGAAAATATAATATGAGGTCATCCGCATATGCTGAGACAATATGTGTTTCGTTTCCCAGTCATATTCCCTTGTCTTCCGCTAATGTATGTATTTTAGGGACCAGTGGTTCTAATGCTAGTATAAACAGCAAGGGTGAGAGCGGACATCCTTGCCAAGTTCCCCGTGCTACTGTATATTGCTGCGATATATGAGCCCCTATGCGTGTATGTACCGTAGGGTTCGTGTATAATAGGTTGACCAACCTCACATACTCCATAGGAATTCTAAATTTAGAGAGAGTCCGAAGCATCTAATTCCAGTCCAGTGAGTCAAATGACGTGCTCACTTCCCTGTCACCACTTCCGTGAGAGGATCGGCTTCCTCAAATTCATCAATCAGCCGTGAAGAGAACGGCTTTTCATCACACAGGCTCATCAGCGGATTATTCCCAGGTCCCACCGAGAGGGGAACAGCACCACACACATGGACCCAGTATTGATCCAGTTTTTAAAACAATTATATTCTGGGGCTACTACTAAGGTGCGCTATGGCTCTAATGGGGAATGCACCGAGCTATTTACTGTGGATAAAGGGGTGCGACAAGGCTATGTATTTGCGCTGTTCTTTTTTACTCTATATACTAACACTTTGGAGCAGGCGCTTGAAGGAATGGCGGAGGACCCCCGTATGTCAACAAACAGCCGATAGTCTTCCTCCTCTACGCTAACGACATGGTACTTATGGCCCGCACCCAACTAGGTTTGCGGAAAGCACTTATAACATATTCTGGTTTTATCGATAACTTAGGCCTGAAATTAAATGCTAAAAAAATATTTGTAATGACCTGTGGGCGAGGGAGAAATAAATGTAACAACCTCCCCTTGGGGGATAAAACGGTAGACTCCACTAACACTTTTACTTTTATGAAGTCAACGGCTGCTCTCGTTAATTTCACCCACAAAATTGGAAAAAGGCATTCTTCTTAAAAAATTTCAGGACAAGTGCATAAGTATTGTAATATTTGTGGCGGGAGTGTGGGGCTTTTATGATGTGTCTATGATTCAATGTGTAGAAAATGCCTTTTTAAGGTTTATTTTACCTGTACCAGCAAGTTACCCGTTTTTTAATTGCCATATCGAGCTAGGTATCCCTTATGTCTCTGATATTATAAAAATGCAACCGGTGCAGCTTTGGCACCATGTATGGACCCCCAGCAGCACTGGTCTAAACAGAGAGATAATGAAGGATTCTATGAATCTGGACCATGCTAATAAGATCACATGCCTGAATTATGTAAAAAATATCTGAGTGATAAAGAGCACCCAGATTACTACTTTACGCCACGAGAAAATTAATTCTATCTCAAGGAAGGAGCTCAAACTAATCAATTTGACCCATTTAGAGTCATTTAGAGCCGCCCAGGAGATGAACAAGGGGACGTTAGTTCAACATCAAATGACTCTGACCACGTATGATATTCAACCATATGTCTTATGTTGCACTGAGGGATATGATAACTCATTATAGGTTTAACAGTTCTCATCATTTGGTCAGTTATCCAGGTCTAGAGAACTCTCTCCTTGTCCCTGTGATAAGTGTCACCACAACCTACTATCAATGTGACATTGTTCTGTAAATTGTATGTAATGAAAATAACTAGATGGGTTCTCCCTTTGTTAAAACAGGCAGGTTAGAGACAATGCAGACCAGCGTTTATGTATTTACAATGTTTAGATAGTATACTATCTGTATGTGCTATGTCTGGTTTCCTGAAAAATACACTGAGTCAGAAAAATTGCAAATGCACAATGCTTACTTTGATCAAAGTCTGGAATGCATTACTCTGCAGGTCAACTTACCTTTACTTGAAAGCACCCTATGCACTTTGTGATAGATAATGTATTTTAATTAACGTATATATCAAACGTTTTACTTATTTTTATGAATATGTATGCTTTTGTGATTTTAAATGATTAAAATCAAATAACCTAACCCGTCTCTGACTGATTTTCACGATCTGAAGAACCGTTTGAAATTCAATTCTACTCGGCATTTCACCCAAGGCGATTGTCATACAGCAGTACATATTATAGTGCTCTGTTTAACCATAGCAAAAATTCACTTCTTGCTACCAGCGTCTGTTTCCCTGCAAATCCGTCAGAAGGGTTCAAGTTTGAACGTCCAGGGGGTCTTTTTACCAGCAATGAATTGTTTGGTCCTGATGATGGTCTTCTTGACGACAGCAATATAGACCGAAACGTCGACATCCTCATCATCTCCATCATCGTTTCTTTGGAACACACCTACAACCACTGTTAATTTATTATTTTGGTTGTTTGTTGCAATTTTCCGGAGTTGATGTTAAGTTCTGAACTGATGTGTTTAAGTTGCTCATACCTCTGTTCATAACTTTTTTTCTCAAATTCATTTTCATACATGTCTCTCCAGATATCTTTGTGTGAATTATATTTCTAAAAACTCATAAAAATGTTCTATGAATACAGGTTTACTCTTTCCGTGTATCTTTGATTCTCTTCCTTCCAGAGATTTATTCCATTAGTTTAGATTGTTCCTTTTATGTGATATCTTGCTGATACACTGGAGTGCGATAACTTCCATACGACTCCCAACTAAGTACATTTTGTTTTCCTAGAATCAAGTCCCTTGTAGCATTCCCTTGACCTCCAAGATAAACTGCCCAAGCCTACAAGGGTAAATTGGGTTCCCCCTGCCTGTTCAACATAAAATCAAATAAAGCTCATTTTGAATTTGAATTTGAGTCGAATGCCTGACGTACGTCTAGGGAGACACAGCCTTGTTCTGATGCATCTTCCTGGTACAAACCGACATTGGTCCCTATGGATTAATTTTGGTGTGTATTGGAGGATCCTATTCGCCAAGAGCTTGCTTAATATCTTATAATCTGTATATAGCAGTGAGAGGGGGGGATATTCTGCCATTTCCAAGCTGTCTCTGCCCGGTTTTGGCAGTGATACCACCTCCCCATGCAATGTAGTAGGTGGAAGAGAGCCTGAGTCGAGCGAGTCCTGATATAGTCGCTGCAAATGGGGAACTAATTATGTTGAGTATAGTGCCTAAATCTCGATCAGAGGCCATTAATCCCCGGTGTTTAATTATGGGTAGTGCTTTGATTGCTGCTATTTTTTCCACTGCTGTTACGGGCCTCTTTATTTCTGCTATTTGTTCCGCTGTCAAATTGTTGGAATCGGAGCCCCTCGAAGAAGGGCTGGTACTCCGTGTCACTAATCTCCTCCGGGCTGCACAGAGCGTCTCATAATAATTCCTGAAGGCTGTGTTGATCTCTAGCTGGGTACAGGTAGTTCTGCCCTCTGTAGAGAGGACCTCGGAAATGGGGGCTATCACCAGCAGATCCTTAATTATCCTAGCAAGGAGCAGTCCCACCCTGTCTTGTTATTTTTGTGAGTATAGGCAATAATCTACAATGCAAAGTTCTTCCAGAAGTCGTGCCTTGTGTGGCTCCTGTAATTGATCCATGTGCGTGTCACTGTCTTTTGCCTCACTTTCTAGATCTCCCAAGCTATTTTCGACTTCTGCCAGTTCCCTTATCAGGAGAGAATGGGCTCCCACTCGTGTACTGATTGCTACCACTGTATCACTGTTTTAAATGCGTCACATTCCACTTGGCGTGTACTGGCAGTGTATGCATTTTCAGCAAAATAGTTAGTAATTGCTGTAGTAAGGGCGCTTCCGAATACTGGGTCTTCAAGGAGCGATGGCTGTAATCTCCGGGTTGGGATCCATGTGGGGATCCTGCCCCATTCTAGTGTGACCTAGAGGGAGGTATGGTCAGACAAGGTTTTGCCTAGGTATGTGGTGTCTACTACATTGGCAATCAGATGCATTGAGCAGAAGATCCTGTCAATACATGTGCGCAGTGCAGGTGGTGGTGAAAAAAAATCATATTCTTTACTAGTAGGGTGGACTTTATGCCATGCATCACCTATATTCAGTCCCTCCGCCCATCCCTTAAGTGCAACTGACTGTTTTTTACAGCCGGTACTCTGCAGTGGAGGATGAGATCTGTCCAACCCTATGTCTAGTACAGCATCAAAGGCCCCTACCACCAACCAGGAATACTCGTCCCACCCTGTCAGTGCAGAGGAGAGTACTCCTATAAACGTGTCTTGCTCTGAATTCGGGCATATACGATTCCTAGTACTATGTGCTCCCCATCCAATTCGCCATGCAGCAGTACATATCTGTCATTCGAGTCTATCTTCTGTTCCAGGGGCACAAAGGGGGTACCACCTCATATCCAGATCACAACTCCACGATTAAGTTTCACAAAGATCCTGTGCCTTTTATGCACCAAACCAAGACCTCTTACATTCCAGGATGTGTATGTATATTTACCAGGTGAAGCCATTCATATTTGTGTAGCATAGTGATGTACATGCGCTTGTCCCTACCTACTGACTATACAAATGGTTATTTGCAGCTGAGTCTGTAATTACATAAATTTCTAAATCTCCCACCATCAGGTTCCCCTTCAAAACTTTGGAGGACCAAACAATGAACAACTGTTCAACATGAGCTCTGTATAGTCTGTAACATAGTGCAGTCCCCATAGAGGGAGTGACAACCACCATTTTCTTAGAGTGTATCATACAGCACACTTCCATCACAGTCGTAGAGCCTCAGCTGTGGCCTAATCTACTATGGGTACAAATTATATTGAGACCATCCGCAGTCAAAGTTTAACAATGTATATACTAATCTGTTATAATAAAATACTAGCATGTAGCATTCGAAGTGATCATCCCAGATATTCATTAGCAGTCTGTGGAGTAACCAGTGCGAACGGCGTCAGACTGTTCTCAGAGTCTGGGTGCATCGTGGCTTCATCTGAAGAGTCAGCAGAGTCAGCTGCAGATTTCGCATCCTGTTCCGCCATTTCTGTCACTGCTACGACTGCTTTCCTCTGACCCTGTAATTTGTTCCGGGGAGGGAGTCGCGCTGGTAACAGATCAAGGTGGCCAAAACATTGAAAGAAACCCCCAAATCACTAATATCCTCTGAGGAGTTCTCCTCCTTCTTCTCTGACAAAATAACAGCCTCAGGAAACGATCTTAGTTCAGCCATTTACTCTCAACCCCTTCTGGATCTGCCTCCCCCCTCTGCACCGCCTCCACAGCTTCTCCCAAGAACCAAGCACACTGGACCGACTTCAAAAGCTGTGACGAACATGCCATCTTAGAAATCCTTCCCCACTTAAACCCCAACAACCAATTCAATGACCCACTCCCCGCTAATTACCTAGCTGCCGCCGCCCAGGGTGTCATTCCTAGCTGGGCTGCAATAATAAATGCTTCCCTTCTTCATGGATCGGTACCCGATTTGCGGAAAACTGCCCAAGCCTTTCCCATTAAAAAAAAAACGTTGCTGGATCCTGCCTCCCCTGACAACTTTAGACCCATCTCTAACATCCCATTTTTAGCTAAAGTTCTGGAGAAGTGTATGCAACAGCAGTTGAGCCAACACATCACCAATTTCCACCTACTAGATGACTTTCAATGTTGTTTGAGGCCTGGACACTGCATGGAAACCAACATTCTCCAAATTGTGGGTGATGCCAGCCAAGCCCTGGACCAAGACAAAACCTGTCTCCTAATCCTCCTAGATCTGTCCTCGAACTTCCACACGGTCAGCCATGAGAAATGCCCCAAACTCAGGATGGGAATTGGTGGTTCTGTCCTGGAATGGTTTAGGTCCTTCCTCCACAACCGATCACAGATATTCCTGATTAACTGCAATTTTTCTGCCCCTTCCTCATCACTGTTGAAGTCCCCCAACGTTCAACCCTGTCCCCCAACCTCTTCAACCTTTACCTAGAACTGCTTGCCGAAGTACTACAGACCGCATATATCGTGTACCACATGTACGCTGACGACACCCAGATTTACATCAAAATCTCCTCTACCGAGGAGATTCTCTCCATGAATGAAGCCTTGAAACGAACTGTCCAATGGCTCTCATTCAACCAACTCAAACTCAACGCAAAGAAGACAGAATTTCTTATAATATCCCCACCTAAAGCCAACCCTGAGCTTCAGATATGGATCAAGGCCATCACATCCTTAAACTGCCCTCCATACTTTGTGGCCAAATCCCTCGGAATAACCCCGGACGGCAACTTAAACATGCGGGACCACATCAACTAGATGGCTAAATCAGCCAGATTCCACCTGAGCTATCTAAGGAAACTGAACCCTTCCTCGACATTCCCGACTTGAAAATGGCTGTTCAGGCATTAGTCATCTCAAGACTGAAATATGAATGCTCTACCCTCTCGGGTTTACCCAAGATTTCGCTGGTACCTTTAAAAGTCTGCCTCAACATGGCCGCCCGGCTTCTAACAGGCCCGAGGAAGTTTAACCATATCTCACCACATTTGAAAGTGCTAAACTGGCTTCCTCTACCGGCCAGATTCGAACTCAAAATGGCATGTATCACGCACAAGGCATTATACACAAACTCCCCTGCATATCATGCCCAGAAACTCATGTTATCTAGAGGGACCAGAAATTCCTGGTCCACCAGAGACCTTCTGCTCCAACCTGCATGTTTTACGAAAAAGAAAACTTATAACCCGGCCTTCTCTGGAGCCGCACCAAGAATATGGAACTCACTCCTCACTTCATAAAAGAGGCCAAAACCTTCCTAATGGGCAAATTCTTTGCATAAACTCTGCCTGTTATCTCACCAAGAGATGAGATCTTGCCCCATCTCCTTGCTATGCATCCCTAGGAGTGCACAGGCGCTATTTTTCTGGCTCCTTTGGACTTCCCACCATTGACTTTGAATCCTTGTTTCCCTGTGAACTGTAAATGTAACTGTTACTTTTGTCCCTTTTTTCTCCCTTGGTTTGCAGCACCCCGCACCACCCTCTCCAAGTCTTGGTATAGGACTGCTGGTCGTTTAAAGCACTCTGATACCCTAATGGGTCAAGTTTGCGGTCTATAAAACTAAAAATGTAATCTAGTTTTCTGGCCTCTCTCCATTTCAATCCGTCCACTTCTGCGGTGCTGAGGCTGTTCCGCCTACCTGCTTGTGACGATTCCTGCGATGCATTCGGTGCGAGTGTCATTTCTGCCCATTCCGCCGCCTCATCCGGATTGTTGAAAAACAATCTTTTTTGTCCATAAATGACCTTTAAGCAGGCAGGGAAGAGTAAAGCATACCTCAAGTTATGGGTTTGTAGTTTTTTTAACTACCTGAAATATGGCCCTCGTTTTCCGAACTGCCAAGGTAAAATCCAGGTATAGTGATATGCGTTCGTTTTCAAAGTGGTTTGGAGCATTTTCCCTGGCGGCACCAGGAGAGAGCATCCCGATCATTATAGTTCAATATGTGAACTATGATCGGTCTAGGTGGTGTCCCAGGAGGGGGGGGCCTCAACGGTATTCTGTGTGCTCGCTCCACACTGTACAGATAGGTGAGCCCCACTAGCGCAACATGATCCCTCAGCCAATTCTCTACAAATCGGGTGGGGTCGAATCCCTCGCTAAGTTCCGGAATACCCAGTATGCGTACATTGTTGCAGCTGGATTGTCCTTCCGCATCATCCACCCTGTCCGGTAATCCCACCAACTGACGACGCAACTGCTCAATTTCAGAGGTGTGTTTTTTTTGCTGTGGTGCCAGTTCCTCCAGTACCATCTTGTTAGTTTTTACCTTCTCTACCAATTTTGTATAGGCAGCTTTTAGTAGGGTGAATCTAGTTGTCAGTGCACTCACTTGTGTTTCTATAGCAATGCGTGAGTCTCTTATTTCTTTCAGGATCAGATCCAGCTTACGACTAGGTCCTTCGGGCATTGTGGGTGACACATCAGGATCAGAGCCTTGTAAATGGCCACTAAGGGCAATTGAGGATGGGCTTGGCCCTCAGAGGTTGGAGGATCTGGCTGTTTGACTTTAGTGCTCTCCATGTAGTCTAGTAGACACAGTGCCCCATGGACGGTGTATTGTGTGTCATACTCTTCACTTCTGCACTGTCTCCACACCCTGCTGGGCGCTAGCCCGCAGTCTCTTGTGTATGTCACAATACATCCCCTCGCCAGAATCATTGCAGTGTACAGGCCTCTGTGATGTATATGGGGTGGTCTCTGCCCTGTAAGGCTCAGCATCCTGGAGGACACTGGCCCGCAATCCATTGTATGTTCCACACTGCATCTTCCTGTCTGGATCAATTTGGTATCCAGGCCTCAGTGAGGTATGGCTGCCATATTCTCAGCACCTTTCTGGGTCCGGCACTCTACACGGTGCACATCGCAATGCACTCCTTGTCTTAGGCTGCGGACCACTTTCACTGTGTAGCGCAGGTCAGTCACGAGGGCAGCAAAGTAACGCTCTTTCCCCCGTTTCAGAGCCATAACCCCCATTGCCAATATGTCCTCCATACTCCACATATTGTATGGCCCTTTACACCTCCGCTTCTTTCCACTGTCCTGTGTTCACTTCACGTTTTATTCAGGAGCAGCAGTCCCAGAATGCCAGCAGCCCTGTGGTTGTCCCTGGTCGCCTACACTGTATATATACCCAGTGCTAACAGGCATTCAAGATGGCGCAATCTGGCCTTGCTGTCCCTGCCGTTCTGCTGTCAGATGTTTTACTGACTTACTATGCCGGAGAAGCTCGTTGCTTCATACCACCAGCACAGCTGTGTGTCCCTGTGTGCCCCAGCACCTCCGCCGTCTGAGTAACTACATGTAAAGCGTGGATGGCCTCTCTATATCAGGATTGTTGCCTTTGTGTGAGGGCCAGGCACAGAGCTCCACTAGTTTGTGGCCGCCATGCTTGGGGGTTAGCCATGCCCCCTACAAGTCTTATTATAAATAATGATATGTTTTCTCCCTTTCACAGCTTGCTACAGCCTCTTGTAAATGCAACTTTTCTGCAGTTGAATACTTGTGTTAAGTTCAGGCATCTCTTTATACATTTTAATTCACAATGTTTTGGAGCCAGAGGTTTCTCTTGCAATGGAGAGTAAGTACCCTCTCCTCCAAACTCCTAGTCTGCCTGGCCCGTGTATATGTGGGAAGAGCAACTGTAGGTTGATGATGGAACCTACTCTAGAGCAACAAAAAATAAATTAACTTATTGAATTAAAAGTGTACAGTCAGATTTTTTTTTGCTCTTCTTTACCATCAGGTAACACCTGGGCTGAAGGGCAAGATTATGCCAGAGGAGATTAGTGAAGCTATGTCCAACCTTCCTACCTGCAAATCACCAGGTGATGATCGATATCTATTTGAATTTTATAAAACTTGCAAGCCCCTTGTCACAGAAATGCTGCATGAAACCTTCAAAGAGACAAAGGCCAACCTAGGTGCTCTCTCTAATAAAGCCATAATCGCCCTCCTGCCAAAGGACGGTTAGGATCACAATACTGAGGGAGTTATAGACCTAACTCTCTGATAAACCATGATGTGAAGATCATGGCAAATATCTTGGCAACCGGGCTGGGACCGTTTATCCCCTTCCTCATATTTTAATAACGAGTATGGTTCATGCACGATGCTCGTCCTATAAAAAGTCTCTGAATACTAGCACACTTGCTCTGGGCCTCTGTCTCCTTGGATCGATAGACATTGCCAATCTCCTTGGCCTCTGATCAAGTGGAATGGCCTTATTTCATCAATGTCCTTCAGAGGCTTGGCCTGAGGAATCAATTTATCTCCAAAGTGGGATGGCTCTTCCAAACACGGGAGTCTAGACTCAAATGCTGAGGTGATGTCACTTTACTGAGTCACCACCAGAGCGTGTGTTGAGGATTTCTATTATCGAACGGTACCCAAGGCAATGATGTATTTTGGGATTTGTTAAACATAGGGTTATCCCACATGGAAGATGACAATCTCCTCTCTTCAGTCAATAACATTCTAGGCTTAAGTTTAACTGAGATCAAAGACTTTTGGTCTCAGTTAACTGAGACACAAGTATAACTTTACTGCTCGTAAATGCTCTTCTTGAATTCCGGAATTTGTAAAGTTAGACTTTCATTTCAGTTTATCTTTGTGAGTCAGGCTCAATGTTTTTATCATTTTGATTGAAATTTACATAGCAACAAAAACCTGTGATGATTGGTATGCTCTCTCATCTTTTAATGAAAAGTATTATAATGAAAAATCCTGTGTATGCATATAGAATGACCTTATGTTTTTAATCCAAAATGGAGAAGATATCTTCAATATCAACAACAAGTAATATCTTCAATATCAACAACAAGAAAACACTCCTCTGCAACAGAATTTAAATGTAAATTGTACATGATTTGGACACAGTAATCTTCTTGGTATATATTGTGGTAATTTCCATATCACTTAGGAGTATTTGTATTAACATTTGTTTTTATAACATGTTTGCTACCATATTGTATTTTTTAAAGTCTTTCACTCCTTAGCTACTGAGAATTTTACAGCACCAATGATGAGCCCTTTTTTTCAGTATTTAGGTGCTTCACGCGTCCACCTTCATAATGGTTTTCACACATAAAGCTTCCTTTCCGAATGAGGCTCCTTTTTTCCTAACATCCTGGGGCTTTGAAAGGTACCTTGAATTTTTGGGTTGTCCTAGGAGGCAGTGAGAACATGGATATAATGTAGTTCAATTCATAAAGCTTTATTCGGTACATATAAAATGACCATAAAAGCACATAAGAAACACATTGAAATAACGAAATTGCAGAATTTAACAAAAGGGAAGAAAAATACATTAAAATATCATACTTTTGCTGGCATTAATTGACTGGTTTAAAAATGTAGCAGTATAAAAACATATATCGACAGATTGCATATTAAAAATTAATTTCATTGCATCGTTAATAGATCGGGTACCGTATTTGATGAACAGGGGTTTTAAATATACAGTACGAAAGTTCAAATAAAGCTTACATGTCATAAGAAAATGCAAGGTGCTCTGTTTTGGCAGACCATCGCATGGGCATGGTCTGGTTGGATGGTTTTTAAGGTGGGGAAAAGCCACAAGATGGTGCACCAACCCCAACCTGAGTCTAATCAGTACAAATCTATGAGATGATCTAGTCACCTGCGATAAATATGGGGGATAACCATCATTCACAATATAGCTGTTATAGAACAGGGTAGATGACAATGACCCATTCTTTGTTGACAGTTTCCTCATGTTATGCAATAAGAATAATGACTAAAGTTCACTTTTAGATACTGCGGCCGCAGCACACGGGTCTACCATTATATATATATTGAAGATTTCCTGAAAGCAGTCGACAATATATTTTAACCAAGGAATTTTTCGATAATTGTCTAAAGCAAAACAGTCCTTTATTACAGATCTGTTAAAGGCTGTCTCCTCCTTTAACCAGATGGATCGCTAAACAATAAGGGGCCTTAGGGGTAACAGATCGATCAGATAGTTAATCCCCAGCTCTCTATATATCAACTCGGTTGGAGCAGAGGTAGGCAAACGTAGAAGCTTTTTGAGGAAAGAATTTTCCTCCGTCTGCAAGCTATTATCACAATGATGTCCCCAAACTCCGGCCCCGTATAGAGCAATCGACACACATCTGGCTTGGTAGATCTGGAGCATATCCCTGATTCGTCTGTCTCCAATCTTAGCCGCAAATCTAAAAACCCTGTGGGCACTTTTGGCTATCCTATTACGTATATTTGTGAATTCATTACACCATGTTCTATCTTTAGAAAAGGTTATCCCCAGATAACAAAATGTATCTACGTGTAACACTGTACGGCCGTCTATAAAAAATGCATTAGGCAACTTTCTTTTAGCCCCGCGGGTCATAGTATGGGTTTTCCCTTTATTGATGACCAGTTTCCTATCCTTTATAAAGACAGAAAATCTGTCGATCAAACGCTGGAGGCCAATAGGGGTTCTTGATAGTAGTACGGTGCATCCGCATATAACAACACCGGCACTATGACCTGGGGAGCATCAGCATTAATAGATTTTAAAACTACATCCATTTCATTATTAAATAATGTAAATAGCAGGGGGGCAAGCACACAGCCTTGTCTAATACCTCTCTTTACACTAAACTTAGTACACTCTCCTTTGATGCCATATCGTACGCGTGTTTGTAGTTTTTCATAAAGCCTGGCCAAAAAGAAAATGATGTCCTCCGGAGCCCCAAGCTGTAACAAGGTTGGCCATAGGATGGAGTGGTCCACTAAAGTGAAAGCGCTGCTTAAATCTGCAAAGCAGAGATAAATTGAACCTTGTTTGGCCTGGGTGTACTTCCCGATCACTAAGTCTAGGTTTACACATTGGTCAAGTGTACCCCGCCCTTTCCGAAAACCATACTGGCTGTTAGCCAAAATCCCTCTAGTCTCCACCCATTCTTCCAACCTGGCCAACAAAACTCTACTCATGATCTTAACTGAGTGTAAAAGGGAGATTGGATGGTAGTTTATTGCTTCTGACCTATCGCCCTTCTTATAAATCAGAATAATGATAGACTTCCCCCAGGTCAGGGGGGCCTCATTACATACAGCTGCATTAAAAACGATTGCTAAAATGGGGCTCCATTGCACAGGAGAGGCTTTATACACGTCAATAGGACCCCATCTGGCCCCTGGGCCTTTCCCCCTTTGCTGGAACAAATGCCTAATTCCACCTCCAAAACAGTAATATCCAAAGGCACAATAGGCCAATTACTGTGATTAGTTCCAAGACAGTTATCGGACTTAAAAATCTTAGAAAAATGGGACACCCACCCCTCGCTAGAAACATGTGAATGAAGTTCAGGGATAGAATCCTCCTTAAGAAAAGGAGAATGAACCATAGCCCAGAAGAGGGCACAATTAGACAATTCTGCGGCTTGGTTCAAATTATCCCATGCCTGTTGTTGTAGCTATTTTTTCCTGTATTTCAGGGCAGTTTTATAATCCAGTCTCAGCTTAATAATCATTTCTGTATCCCTCGGCCTTTGCGTTAAAGCATGTTTTAATTCTGATAGGAGTGTAGTACAGGAATGATCAAACCATCCCTGTCTATGTTTAAAGTGTCTTCTATCAGGCCTAGTAAATATAGCATCAATGTGTTTGTTAATGCCGTTAAAAGTGTCTAAAACACAATCTGAGTCGTTATTATTATTTAGGATCAGGGTAATTTCTGCTGAACACCCTTTAACAATAGAACTCAGTAGTTCAACTGATTTTTCCCCTTTCCATCTCAATCTTACTCCGTTAGGTTCATAACTATTTTCCCCGAGTGGGCAGACCTATCTCCCCAGATTGTAATTTCTAGGTTAATGTAGTTATGGTCACTCAAAGAGGAGACTTCTATCCTCGGGGCCTGACAATAGGGAACAATATTGGAGGAAACCATTATGTGGTCTATTATAGAACTAGTGTTCCAACTCCTAAACGTAGGAATAGTCTGGCCATTTTCATCTTTTGAGTAGGTTAGAATTTCCAAATCATGGTCCCCACAAATGTATTAAGTGTCTCTCCATAACTGTTGTGACGAAAATGCAGATCATCCAGACCAGCATTATTTTTGACCCCACAGACCCTATGAGTAGACATTTCACAGATCGGAATGTTAAAATCACCCACCCAAATGAAAGAAAAAAAAAACTTTGGATTCTACAATTACATTTTCTATAACAACGGCCAAATCCTTTGCAACTTGCATCCGGGTATTATTAAAGATGGTATTATAGAAATTAAGAAGAAGTACATTGCGGCCATCTCTCCCATACAACCATAGTATATGTACATGATCACCCACTGTCAAATACTTTTTTACAATTATAGATAGGTTAATATAAACTAAAGTCAAAAGGCCACCTTTTGCTCTTCCAAACACATACCTCTTTGCTATTAGATTGTATGAGGCATAACCCTCATAGTTGACAGGATCCGTGCACCACGTTTTTTTGAAACAAACTATGTCATGTGCATTAATTAAATTCATCCAGCCTAAAATATCCCCTTGGAATTCAACCCGGTGATATTCCATGTGACAACTGAAGTTCCATTTTTCCCATAGTTCCCAGTCCTATCTATGGTAAGCACCTCTTCTTGAACAGCCCCTATATTATGTTCACCATTTAGCGAATCACTACCGGCGGCTTCCGCGCTTAAATTGTCCCTAAGTAATAGTCCTTGATCAACAGATTGTTCCCTATTTTCGTCAACCTGGCAAACTAGAGTCGCCTCAGTCTTATTGTGACAATCTGGATTAAGTCAATCATTAGCATCCAAAGTACTCAGGGCTTGATATCTATTTGAAATTGGGACCTCAAACACCGGGCATAAGTTGAGGCAATTGCTGGGAGCAGAAAACCCTCTTTTATCTCTATCAACAGTTTCATTAATAATATGGCTATAAAAGAAACCAAGTGGGCGTAGACTAATACATTTGTCAGAGTGTGGTAGCGAGGCCGCTCTTAACAAAGCGGTCGCGGCATGTTGGGGGTATTTAATATTAACAATGATACAGTCGCCTTCACTACTCTTTCGTGAGTTACCGATCCAATTGACCCTTCTAGTTGTAAGGATCTGGTTAGAAACATTCAAAGGGAACCCACATTGCTTATGGAGCCAGAACACTATTTTGTTTTTAAGGGAATTAAGAGATTCTTGTTGGTTCTGGTTTGAATGTTGTTCTTGGCGTGGCACATTTGTTAGGACAACCACGTATGGGGCACAATCAGGGGGTAGATTAATAGTATGGCTTCGCCTAACTTCATTCAGCGTCAGGCTATTCTCACGTTCAACAACTGTCAGATTCTTCTTACCACCTGTCGGTTGAGAATTAGTTTTATCTGAGGCTATCTTATTCATCTCCCCATTACGTTCAGTCGCAACGTTGGGTATACCTTGAACAGCTTTACTGACCATATGTCCTTCTGCTTTGTCCCTAGATCGTTTAACCAATTCTCTATAGACTGATAATTGGTCTCCCAACCTAGATACCTCGTTCATAATAAATTCTAGCTTTTCTGTTAAGGGTTTAATTACATTTTCAATTTTTGCACCCATCTTATTAGCTAACTTTTCAAACTGACCAACATTTAGTGTTACTGTACTAGAGAAACCTGTTAACTCTTCTCCCCCCGATGTACATATTGGGGATGTTTTAGCTCCCTTTTTATTATTAGTTACTCCTCCTTTTGTTGGGGCCTTTCTAAATCCCCTTCTTGTTTTAGGGGCCGAAGACCTCTGAATAGAGGTGTTAGAATTATCAACTAGTATACAAGGAGATATGGGTGTAGGAATTTGGGCTAAAACCTCAGGTGTTAAACTAACTAAATTACTTGATTCTCTACTCAATATAGGTGTAGTTGCCAAAGGTATCAGGGGTGTTATTGGCAAACTTCTTACGCCCAGCAAAAGGCGGCGTTCTGTTTTGTCAATTTCATTGTTTAATTTATTTACTGCTTTCACCAGGTAGTTATCGAGCGTTGCGCTTGCCAGCTCAAGGGGGGTGTTGTTGCCTTTACGTTTTGACATTGTTAAAAAACTAAGTATATGTTATTTCCACTGTGCAAAAGCTATTATGAATGCAATACTAAGTAAATTATACACAAACTTTGCCATAAAGTTAATAGTGAAATATGATGATATGATAAAAAACACTACAATCAAGCTATAGCAAGCTCATTGTCCCATTATATGTCCATTACGGGCACTTATGAGTCTTACTTCATTAAAAGCGGTTTCCTGTTATGAAATAAAAAGACCAAGAGATAGGGCCCAGCCCAGACTCGTCCAGCCTCGGACGGCCAAAGACGGCCCACCCTTTGCCCAGGCTTAGCCCGGCGCAGCCCGCGTGCAGTTCCGCGACGCGGGTGCATTGCTGTGCTTTATGTGCCTCTGGGCGCGCTAGGGAAGCTGGAAGTTGTAGTTTCCCTGCTCCTCGCTCGCCTCGCTGTGATGTTGTGGACTGAGGCAGTGGGAGGGGACCAACACGGGCAACACGGGCAGAATCAGGGCAGAAAAGTAAAGCAGCAACTTCAAGGTGAGTGCCCCACAGCAGTAAAGTATCTGGACCCTATGTTTTTGGGAGGGGGGGAAATTGATTTTTTCTTTTCTAAAACAATGTATTAATAAAAGGTCATAGGTACACTATTTTATCAGCTTTCAGGAAAAGCAAAGTTGTATCAAATCTATTTTACTATTTTTTTGTAAAGAGATTGTTCATTTTCCATACTTTTGGGTATTTTAACCTGCTTGCTGTTTGAGGAGGAACTAGGTGTGAAACCCATGGTTGGAAGGACACACATTTCCGAGAAGAAGACAACATTCAGAATTTATCAAGGGGTCATTTATGTAGATTCCTTCACTTCCCCAAGAAACTAATCATTGCATAAAAAATTAAAAAATCGAAACTAGCAAAGAAATAGAAGTGGCAATCGTGTTTTCATGTGTACTTTTTTATGACAATTGCCAATGTACTGTCTGAGCCTTCTGGTTGTATTAAATATAGAGTTTGTTGGTTTGCCAGAACATGTGAAACCTAGAGCCAAAAGTTGATGTACTGCGTATAGTGATCTTCCATCATGCACCGACGATGTAGCAGTTCATATGGTTAAATCTTACTGAATTTAGGAATAGGGGTTCTTTGCACACATTTGAAATTGGGATTGGCCATACTATAATGTGATTCAAAGGCAATTGTATTGCTGGGTGTAGTGCCTGCAACACAAAACACCCCTACATCTGACATGGAGATATAACATTTCATTAAGCAAAATGAACAATATTTTTACAATGTATGTAGCAGCAGAATTGGACACTAGCTCATATGGCTGAGATACCCGCCACCCCCTCTCAACACAAATCCCCAAGGATGGGAAACCGGAAACAATTCTGAAGTTTTTGGAAGACGGGAGGGAGTGACCCTCCCGGCCGTATTTATTAAAATATGAAACAAAATTAAAAACAAAATTAATAGTTTCATATTATGTACAATTTCATAACCACATTGCGATGTTTGGCTAACCTTAACATATTCTCTAATACAAAGGTCCTCCTAGCCGAACTAACATCCTACAAAACATTTACTTGAAATTTTGAAATTGTACATCCTAACGTTTAGGGGCCAACGGCAAGGTCGTAACCGGTGTCAAGATCCCTAACCCAGAAATATCCCCCTCACTTGTGAGGGGCGGCACAGAGGCGTACCTCAAGTGCAACTTACCAATTTCCCTTGACTTGACGGGGGCCCCAATAAAACTCGACGCCACTTAAAGGTCGTACGAGGACTCGTGTGAGGTATCTAGAAGGTAGCGTAGACCCCCCCCCAAACCCCACACAACTTACCACATCTGCCGTCGCAGACGTCCTGGCCCCGGGAAATTCCCCAGGAGGGGGCTGTAACCCCTCCTACCCAGGAAGGGGTCTTGACCGCCTTTCCTTTCCTTTCGGCGACCCATCCTTAGAAGGGACCGCCTCCCCGTTGAGGGGCCAATGGCCACCTCCCCCGCGCGCTCCCATCCGTAATGGGTGACGCCCACTCATAGGGATCTTCCAATTAGTGCTCACCGATCATGACCTTACCGCCCGACCAAAATAAATACGACAATGCTAACTAAATTACAAATGACTAATTCTAAAAGACAGTAGCAACAACAACTTTATTAAATGCATGCTTACTCATGAACACTAAAGCAGAATTACTTTATTTGCGAAACATAACACAAATCGACCATTCTTCATTGCATACTCAAAGTCATCACGATAATACGACAACCTGCAAACGAAAAATCAGAATTAAACATCAAACTTTATTCAAAACCACTCGCTGTCTTCAGGGGCTGGTGGGTGGGTCAAAAATGGCTCTTCGTTCCGTCTCGAGCTCACGTGCAGCGAGGAGGTGCAGCTTCAGAGCACAGGAACAAGAGGATGCCTTCTGGTCTTGCTTCTCCTTTTATCCGTCTTCAGGGCGGGCGTAAACCCGCCCCTGCCTGCCCAAGGGCGTGGCCAGCCGCGTCCGTGTCTAGGCCAACCCACTCTAGGGCGGGAAAAGGCGCGCCCCGGCTACGCCGCTTCGGGCATACCAGCCGAGACTCGCCTCCCGCCCAAGATGGCTTCCCGGGGGGATCGTGGTACTCTGCCATACGTTCGGGGGGACCGAATGGTCGCCCCTTTCCATATGGCTGAGATACCCGCCACCCCCTCTCAACACAAATCCCCAAGGATGGGAAACCGGAAACAATTCTGAAGTTTTTGGAAGACGGGAGGGAGTGACCCTCCCGGCCGTATTTATTAAAATATGAAACAAAATTAAAAACAAAATTAATAGTTTCATATTATGTACAATTTCATAACCACATTGCGATGTTTGGCTAACCTTAACATATTCTCTAATACAAAGGTCCTCCTAGCCGAACTAACATCCTACAAAACATTTACTTGAAATTTTGAAATTGTACATCCTAACGTTTAAGGGCCAACGGCAAGGTCGTAACCGGTGTCAAGATCCCTAACCCAGAAATATCCCCCTCACTTGTGAGGGGCGGCACAGAGGCGTACCTCAAGTGCAACTTACCAATTTCCCTTGACTTGACGGGGGCCCCAATAAAACTCGACGCCACTTAAAGGTCGTACGAGGACTCGTGTGAGGTATCTAGAAGGTAGCGTAGACCCCCCCCCCAAACCCCACACAACTTACCACATCTGCCGTCGCAGACGTCCTGGCCCCGGGAAATTCCCCAGGAGGGGGCTGTAACCCCTCCTACCCAGGAAGGGGTCTTGACCGCCTTTCCTTTCCTTTCGGCGACCCATCCTTAGAAGGGACCGCCTCCCCGTTGAGGGGCCAATGGCCACCTCCCCCGCGCGCTCCCATCCGTAATGGGTGACGCCCACTCATAGGGATCTTCCAATTAGTGCTCACCGATCATGACCTTACCGCCACAGGACCGGATAGTTGACCGGCTATCCGGACCCCCCACAACACTTCTACCTAAAGGTCATGTTTTAACGTCTTTAGCCAAGCTATGAAGTCTTCTATGAGTAACTCATTCCCCACCCGAGACAAATGAACACCATCCCTCAAATACATACTGTCCACATTAATACAACCATGCGAAATAGAATGCAGTGTATTGGAACGGAACAACCTACTCACTTTGTTATTAATTTTCCTTACAGAATGATTCAAAGCTGAAACAAAAAAAGCCCCCCGCCACACTTTTCGTGGGATCATATGGGACCACGCAAGTGTGCACCCTGGAACTCTCCTTGCTAACCAACTTACAGTGGAAAGCATTGCCTCAAGGAGAAGTCGTCTACCAGTGGTGACCAAATCATTGCCCCCAAGATGTACTATGACTACAGACGGCGGTGACCTCGTCCGCCCTAGCAAACCCTCGAAAAACGATTGAAACTGGTCAATACAGAGACCGCCCCTTCCGTAGAAGGACACACTGTACCCGTATTCCCCAGCCACGTGAATCATGTCACCTGTCTTGAATACGTCCGCGGCACGCCTCACGTATGAGTGGCCCACGACCCACACCTCCCTTTTCACAGCCGGTGATGTCTGACCGCTGGCCCGGTGTTGGGTCGACTGCATAGTCCGCCCCGCCTCGTAGGCTTGCGTAACTGAAAACCAAACAAACAAGAAGCGTGAGTACATCATTACAGCTTCACAACATGTGCAAACGCACATACCTTTTATAACAATTGGAGGACCAACGCCCCACCCGTTTAACTTGTTCCACATTCAGACCCCTGGCTGTAGCCTCTGTAGCAGCCCCTATCCGAAAGGAATGGGTCCCAAACTCGCCCGGGTTCAAGCCCGCAGCTGTAATCGACATCGCAAGCACCCGCTGAAACTGAAACCTTGTCAGTGGGGTGGCGTCAGCGTGTCTCAACAAGGTCCCCCCCCATGATGCCACCCTTCGTGTTAAATAATCCTCTAAACACTTCACCGGGCACATGGAGGACCCGGGAATCCTGCGTATGATTATGCAGTCACCCATCCCACTCTGATCGGTCTTGGACCTCACAAACGAGACAGTCATTGACTCCCCTCTGATCTGTACGTGCTCTGCGCACAGCCCTCCCGTCACATCCTGCTTGTTCCTTGCCACTAATTCGCTTACCCGCATAGCCCCATGAAATGCCAGCGTAAAAGCGGCTCGGAATAACACTGTCTCAAACTGAGATGAACAAGTTGCAGGGAGTCTGGATAATAACTGGGCCAACCTATCCAAACCTATCGGGCGCCTCTCATCCACTCTGCGACCCTCAAGGCGTTGCCACCCACGTAGCGCTTTTTGTACAACGAAAGACGCTGTCGGGTCCTGGATCCCATGAGCCCTAGCAACAAAGGAAATGGCAGCCCGATGCCTCTGGGCCGTGGCCACCGATCTCCCTGCCAGATGTAAAGACATCAGAAAGTTCACTACCCATTCCTCCTGGCCCCAAAGCTCCTCTCTAGCAGTCCCCAAGAAGGCAAAATAGGACCGGAACGCCCCTTCATATTCCTTCCTTGTCCTGGGTGCTAAACTCTCTCCCACGAGGTTACGAAGTTCGGGGCACCGAGAGACCAGAGAGCTTCGGGAAAGGGTGCCGGCTCCGGGTCCGCTGTGGGAAGAAAACCCCAGAAGGCCTGCATACGAAAACGAGAAAGGGCATCAGCCGCCTGGTTCATTACCCCAGGGACATGTCTTGCCTTGAATAGCACATTCAATTGCATACACAGTAATACGATTTCCTTGAGCAGCCTCAAAATCCATTTGCATCGTGCTGCCTGGCTATTGATACACTCAACCACGGTCATATTGTCAGACCAGAATACCACAGAGTGATCTCTGAACCCTTCGGGCCACGTTCTCAGGGCCACCAAAATGGGGAAAAGTTCCAGGAAAGCAATGTTATTTGTCAGCCCACTGTCATGCCACCATGCCGGCCACTTTTGTGCAGACCATCGAGTGCCGAAAATGGCACCAAAACCTATGCTCCCTGCCGAATCTGTCCACATCCCCAGCTCCTCAGAGGACACGGCCGGTTTGCTCCAGACGACTCGACCATTGAAATCCGCCAGAAATGCCAACCAAATGCGCATGTCCTGGCGGACCTCTGCCGAGAGCCTTGTACGATGATGGCCCTCCTTCAGGCCGACCATGGCTTGAGCGATCGAGCGGGAAAAGGGGCGGGCCATTGGTATAACTCTCAGGGCAAAATTCAACTGTCCCACTAACTGCTGTAATTGATGCAGCTTAACCTTAGATTCACTTATACACATTTGCAGGGATGACCTGAACCTTAACACTTTGTCACCTGGTAAACGGAAACAACCTTCTCCGGAGTCCAACTCGATCCCCAGAAACTCGAGGCAAGTCGAAGGACCAACAGTCTTACCTGGTGCCAATGGCACGCCAAACTGATTCATTAAGACACAAAATGCAGCCAAAGCCTGCCCACATTCCGGATCCCCGGCTGCCCCCAGGAACAAAAAATCATCGAGATAATGCATCACATGTTGGAAACCCGTCTTCTTTGTGAAGACCCATTGTAGGAAACTACTGAATTTTTCGAAATAGGCACAAGATATAGAGCACCCCATCGGCATACACCTATCCATGTAATAATGACCCTGAAACATGAAACCTAGGAGACGCTGATCGTCTGGATGTACCGGGAGCAACCGGAACGCTGACTCGATATCAGATTTTGCCATCAGCGCACCGGGCCCCAGGCGATTCAAAATGGCTACGGCCTCATCGAAGGATGCGTACCGCACCGAACACACTTCCGGGTCTATCGCTTCGTTTACGGAAGCACCACGTGGGGCTGATAAATTATGTATCAGCCGAAACTCCCCCGGGTCCTTCTTGGGGACCACCCCCAAAGGAGAACAAACAAAGTTAGCAACCGGGGGTACACTAACGGACCGGCGACTCGACCCCGAGTAACCTCCTTCCGGATCTTTTCCTGTACCACGGTCGTATGCTGCAAGACCGATATCTGATTTTTACATTTCTCTACTCCTTGAAAGTCCCCCACTGGGATGCGGAAACCATATGAAAACCCGTTCCGCAACACCCCAGCGGAAGCACGATCCGGGTATTCGCTGAGCCAGGGAATCATTGCCAAGGTATCAATCGGGGTAGGTAAAGGCGCCCCTCAGACTATGTTAGACCTGTTTGGCGCTTCCTCTACCCCCGTTATCACCCGTTTTGGCTCTGCACGTGGACTCAGGATGGGATGATTGCCCACACCCACTACATTTGTGTCTAAATTTGCACGACCCCTGGGGCCTAGTACATTTACCCCTGTTAAAGTTCCAACAAACCCCCCTTTTACCTGTATTGCCGGTAGGCCTCGAGTGACTGTCGGTACCCGTACCTGATCGAAAGGGCGTCCCCACATACTGGCGGGAGGATTCGCCAACGCTACTCCCTACCAATGGCAATTTCAACATACCAGTATCCTCCATTTTGGACCAGGACACAGAATCATAACAATCCCAAGTTAAATTTTTATCATGTTCTTTTGCCTTTCTGAACAGATTATCATAGCAGAACCAATGATTACCCTCGTGTGATACAGAGTACCCCATGATCCGTGACTGATAAATCGGCAATTCGGGTAGCAATTCGGGCCTTCGTTCCCCCAAGATCGATGTAAAAATCCCCCACGCTTTGCCCCAATTGCCAATGTTTTCATTTACCTTAAAGGCGGCCATCTTTGCGCGCCAAACACTCGGATGCATGAGGTCTTTCTGGCCCTTAACATGCTCCATCTCATAATGATCAGTAAGCAACGAGAAGATGTTTACATACTCCCCTGCCCATATCTTTTCTTTAATAGCTACAGGGACATGCTGACCCAACTTTTCCCTTCGAGAGGGTGCTGACTCATCCCTCGCAATGGCCGCTTACCTGAACCGGACGCTGTCTCTGTGACTGAACCAGTCCCCTGTGACTTCTCCACTGCCGCAGCCGGCGTGGATACCTTCGCTGCTTCCCGTGTTTCACGCAGTTGCTTCATCAAGACCTGCGCGTCGACAGCCGTGGCGCCCTCGCTACCTTTACCCAACCACGCTGCTAATTGTGCTGCCAGTTCGGGCGGCATATCTTCCCCGGACACGGGAGTGACCACTACGGGAATCGGGTTCCCTTCCTCCGGCACGGGAGTGGGTGCTTCGAGCGGGGTACTGGGACCCGGGATGTCTCCCCCAGCTGCTCCCCTCCTGGGCCTCTTGCCTTTTCCTCCCGGGGCTGCTCCCGCCAAAGGACGTTTCGGCCCCCCTTCCTCGTCTTTATCCATTCGCCTCTTTAGGTCGGTCACCTCTTTCATGAGAACACGTAGCATCTGGTCGGTAGTCATTCGCTTTCCCGCCTTCTTCGGCATTCTCCGACAGAGTACCTGAAAAACAAACAAGAACGATTACAACGCTCAAAAATGGCTCTTCGTTCCGTCTCGAGCTCACGTGCAGCGAGGAGGTGCAGCTTCAGAGCACAGGAACAAGAGGATGCCTTCTGGTCTTGCTTCTCCTTTTATCCGTCTTCAGGGCGGGCGTAAACCCGCCCCTACCTGCCCAAGGGCGTGGCCAGCCGCGTCCGTGTCTAGGCCAACCCACTCTAGGGCGGGAAAAGGCGCGCCCCGGCTACGCCGCTTCGGGCATACCAGCCGAGACTCGCCTCCCGCCCAAGATGGCTTCCCGGGGGGATCGTGGTACTCTGCCATACGTTCGGGGGGACCGAATGGTCGCCCCTTTCCAGTTGTCACTCAAAGAAACCTACCAAACGTAGGCATTTGTAAAGACTAGATACCTAGAAAAGTACATTATAGACTGTCTTGTGTGTATCTCCTACATTTTCGTAGCCCAATACCCTTTAATACTCAAACTTCAGCAAAAACATGCATCTTCCTCATTATTCTGTGGTAGAAAGTTCTTAAAGCTGCAGGGATCCACACATTTCCTACCACCCACTATTCCCACACTTGATAAAAATGCTACGCCACTTGCGGGCAACAGAAAAGGCTCCTAAACTCAACATACAGAGCAAGGTTTTCCACTCAAAACCTACCTCTGTTGCCATATGGGTAATTCGGATTTTGGAAGTCGACTCGGCCGCCACTCATAACAACCTACTAAACCCAGACATTTCTGAAACCAGGGCAGTATGGTTTGTGTGGATCCTTCAACCTTTTCTTGTCTATTCTTAGAAATAAACATTCTCCTTTGGCAAAAAATATCCATCTTCCTAACATTTCTGAAATAATAAAGCTAAGGGAAGTTGCAAATATCTACAAATTTCATAATCGTCAAATGTTCACATGCTTGTCCAGATAGAAATCTGCTTGTGGTGGCAGTCCAAATGTCTGTGACAGGAACAAGCCCCAAAAGGCAACATGGATAGATCACATGTTTCTACTTAAAAGCTACCTTAAAGTGGGTAGCTGTGGATTATAGGCATGGTCTCTGAGGTCTACTTGGGAAATCTACAAAACATAGACTTTAGTAAGTAGATGCCATGGAGGTTGCGGGATGGTTTGACTTGCGTGGATCATATTTTTATTGCCTATAAGGCCTTGAAAACAATGTATGTTGGCTAGAAATAGTCAAACACAAGGAGATGATGGACGGAGCACTGAAACCTTTCAGACACTAACCCCCAGTCACAGATCTGGGTTGAATCCATCATTGTTCTTTAGCTCACGTCTCCACCTCAGTTCAGATCCAGCTAAGTGCAAATCAGTCTTTACCCTGTGCCTCATGAGAACAGTCTGGCCCAAACTGGCAAGCCAGGTCTTCCCTGATCTGGAAACAAGCATCCTGGGACCGATTTTGAGATGACACCACCCATCAGCCATGCTAGCTTGAATCCTGTGGCAAAGTGAGCAACAGATCCACGTCTGGGCATACTCTGCCAACTCAGGGCAAACAAAGCAAACAAAAGGGGATGATGGACGGAGCGCTGAAACTTTTCAGATACTCACCCCTAGTCACAGATCACGGATGAATACATTTTCGTTCTTTAGCTCACTTTTTCCACCTCAGTTCAGACCCAGCTATATGCAAATCAGTCTTGATCCTGTTCCTCATGGAACTGTTGAGCTCGAATTGCCAAGCCAGGTCTTCCCTGGACTCGAAACAAGCATCCTGGGACCGGTTTCTTGGTAACACCCCTCATCAAAAGAAACAGTCAAAACATTAATTTGTGGGAATGCACAACATTTCTAACACCCAGAAATCCCATAAATTGACTATTGGACCTATATTTTGGTGGACAGGATATCTGTCTCCCTTGTGATGGAATAATCTGTCTGCCGAGATCTAAATCAGGCCCGATGTGTCCCACTAAAAAGGGTAACATCCATAGTAGTGTGAAATATACCAAAAACTCAATCAGTCGATCTTCAGTTAACTCTTACGTAAAATTTATATTCATACGATTTAGAAAGTTAATCTCTATATTCCTACTGCTGCTTGAGAAAGTAGAATCAATAAATCTCTTTATACCTGTGTTGATTGTTACGAGATATCATGAATATAGGCAAGTGCAGAAGTTACTAACTTGAGGAATACATGACACATCTACTAAACAATAATACCAATATAAATTTTATGAAGCATTCTCTTCTAAAAGGGCATTTTAACATTCCTAATTTCTTCCTATGTAAACAACAAAAATTTAACTATATTCATTAATCTTGCATAACTGTAGTTATTGTTCATAGTATGTGTTCCCTAGAACCATCCAAGGCTATCACCTATGGATACACTCCTTTTCAGTGACTTGCATATAGTCCTTATTCTCTCACCCCATATTGCATATAAAATGAAAATAAATATTACTAGAATGGGTGTAACACACCAAGACATCATGAAACTGGTGTATGCATTGTCCCTACCATATCATTGAAGTAGGCTGTCAGAGATTACAATGATTAGCAGCAACCCTTAATTATTGGCAGAATAAGTATTTTCCGCTTGGGATTTAATATAAAAATATTGCCTTTAAACTGTGGAAAAGTGACCCTACAATACATGCAATTCCCATTTTTTCTTATCTCTCCTCTTTTTCCAGAAGGGAAAGCCTTTTGAGCTGGCTGTGGATGTTGGCTGTGGCACCGGACAGAGCACCAGTTTATTGGCCTCACATTTCCAAAAGGTGGTTGGTATCGACATCAGTGAGGCTCAAATCCAAGAGGCTAAAAATGCTGGAGTTCTCCCGAATATGTCCTATATGTAAGTTTTGATGAGCATAAGGATGATAATACTAATACTATTAGCAATAATAATAACAATAATAATAATAATAATAATAATAATAATAATAATAACAAAATAGCAACAATAATAATGATAAATATACTAGTAGTACTCATAATAACTTATTTTTAGATATACTCAGGATGCTGTTTCCATGAATGGTTTATGTGGCTTACCAATCGTTATCACCCCGAGTGGGATGGGTATGCCCAGATGTGGGTCCCGTGCTCTCCATGCCACTGGAAGTCAAGCTATCCTGGCTGATGAGGGTTGACAACCCGAAACCGGTCCTAGAATGCTTGTTTCCAGTCCAGGGAGGACCTGGCCTGGCAGTTCGGGCTGAACTGTTCCCATTCGGCACAGGGTGAATACTGATTTGCATATGGCTGGGTTCAAACTGGAATGGAATGGGGAGCAAAAAAACGATTGATTTAGACCCAAATCTCTGTACTGGGGTGAATGTATGACATGGTTCTGTATTCTGTCCATCAACTGTTGTTTTTACATTTACTAATCGTTATGGTCTAATTAGAATATTTAATACATTGTGGGATTGCAAGAACTAAATATTTTCGAATTGCCTGAAAATTGTTATTGCTCACGTGATAAATAACATATTGCAAATAAATGGATATCACAACTTTAATGACCTGAACTTATTGAAACATTATTGTTTCCTTTGAAGTTTATTGTCAATAGTAGGAGCCTGCAGATTGACCAGAAATACTCATGTATAACCTTGTTCAATGTGAAGAAGCAAGTTGAATTATTATTTTTAAACTGAATATGATCAATTAACATACAACTCTGATATCAATGATTTCAAAGTTCAGCTCCTGAATTCACACTTTTTGCGAATGATCTATAATTGGACCAGATGGGGACCTCTCTGCAGGCTCACCACAGAATCCCTCTCTTTGCTGAACCCATTTTCACTGGTGTTTAGGACTCTGTGCACTTTACCACTGCTACTGTGGTTAAGTGTATGTGGCCTCTCCCTAAAACATGGTCAAAGATGCCTACACGTGATTGGTACATTTATTTAAATGTGAGTCCATGGAAAAAGGTGCCACTAGTACCAATGACCCACATATAAAATGCTACTAGTGGGCATCAGCACTCATTGTGCCACCCACTAAATTAGCCAAACATGTCTCAGACCTGCTACTTTAGCCTGTGGTGTATTTTTAAACTGCCATTTTGAGTGTAAAAACAAAAAACTTTTACAAAACCTAAGACATCCTCCATAGGGTAGGTCCTAACACATAGAGGACAGGGTGCCCAGTATTTAAAAATTAGGAAATGGGGGTTATATTTTACATATCCGGACAGCAGAAAACTTCTAAAGCTGCTTTTTTCTCTGTTGTAAGGCCTCCATCTCCCATTAACTTAAACTTGGTTACCTTATCACATTTAATGAGTGTTAACGCTCATTTGGGAGCAGATAGAGATGTGCTGTTGTGACTCAAATGAATGAAAATGTAAAATCCTCTTTAATAGTAAATTCAGAACTTACATCACAATTTTGAAAGTGTCACTGCTACAAATGGAACCCCTGGTTGACTGAGTTATTCACCCATGCCAAGCAAAAACCAGCACTTTAGTCAGGGTAAGCTAGATACACAATAAAATAACCTGTGCATAACGTCTAGTAGCTTGTCAAAGAGCGGTGAGGCTGATCTACAAACGAAATGAGTAAAGTATTTGTGCAACACAAATACACAGTAAATCTATGAATATACCACAAAATCCAGCTTAGAACAATAGAAAATATTTATCTGAGTAGAATAAGGCCAAAACAACAAAAATCCAATCAATAAATGATGAAATTTGAATTTTTAAATATTAAATCAAAAACAGTGCTCAGTAGTCAATATCAGTCCGAAGGTTACCTAAGACCACGGGGGACCAGTGCAGATCCAAAGTTCAGGCCAACTGAGTTCAACAGCAGGCTGGCTTAATGACCCATACAGGACCAGCTGAAGAAATACCTCAGATAAATCTTGTGTCAACGCCGAGAGCCGACTTCGTCATCATCGAACCACGCAAAGTAGGTGCTGCGTTGTAGTCAAACTCTATTGAATTGAATGTAATGTGTCGTCTCTGCCACCCTGAGCGTCATTGTTGAGACATGTAGGCTGTGGAACCACTTTCATTGGGTAGCCTTTGCATCAGCGTAGAAGTACGATGCAGCAGAATTTGTCACACATCCAATGCAATGCATCAGTGTTTTGATGAATACAGCTGCAGAACGCACTTCCATGGCCCAGAGAATCAAGTAGGTACCTAAGGCAAGGGTAGGACTCACAGAAGGTAGATTCCAGCAACACCAGCAAAATTGTAGGAACCCTTTTGTGTCCTTGAAAGTTCAGGAGAACAGAAAGCAATCCAGTAAGCCATTGGAGATCACTTGGAGGGGAAGACATAAAAGGTCTATTTCCAACAGAGTCAGGGAGCACCGGGCAGCTGGGTAACAAGCACAAACACAGTCCTTCCAGAAAAGCAGTCCAGTTGAGTGACTGAAGCAGCTTGGTAGTCCTTCTGACAGATATTCAGTTCAAGAACTAATAGTTGTTCTTAGAAGGTCAGAGTCCTAGTACTTATACCCGTGCCTTCGATGCATGGGGTGACTTCATAAGAATGCTCTGAAGTGCACAAAGATCTTTATCAACTCAGTGCCATCTGCCAGGATAATACAGTGTGGTTAATCATTACTTTGTGCCAGGACAGGCCACAACTTAATCAGATGTAAGTGTGAGCCACCTCTCTCCTTTTCAGCCCAGGAAGGCTACCAGAAAGCAGGTTAATGCAGATGAGCCTCCTGACACACCCAGCCTTTCATGTGTTTGTGGCTATCTAGAGGAATGCACAATTTATAGCTGACACCCAGCCCATATGTGTATTGGAGACAGGCTGACAAAATATGAACCTACATTAATGTGGTTATAAGTATATTTAGAGAATAAATATTCTGAAATTATAATGATATTATATTGTGATTATAATGTCAGTACAATTGTATTTTAATATTTGCTATCTACCTCATTTTTCGACTTTACTGATACCATCTAATTTGCAGGCTTATGTAATATATATTTTATCTGTTAAGAATTGTCACCATGTTCACTGCCCACTGCTCATGCTTTCTATCATTTCGAAATTAACTGGCTTATGTGGTATTTTTGTGTATATATTGATTTTGTAAATGTTAACCTTAAGAAACTTTATGTTGTGGCTACTTGAAATAGGAATTGGATACATCTTATTCCTTTTTTTGTGAATTTGAAATCATAATGTTGTTTTTAATGTTCATGTATGCTTTTTTTAATTGGTTGCAATGATTTTAATTAATCAACAAATAAATATGTATATATATAAACACAGACTCATATAAAACCAGAGAAATTTGCGTTATAGTAAGTTGAGCTAACTATAACTTGTGCGCCCGCAATGCACTGCTGATGACTTCACATGTTTCATCACTCATGACATGGTCAGTGACAGCACTGATAACATCACTGATCACATTTCAAATTACATTATTAATAACATCACTGATGACATCATCCACTGAATGTGTGTTTCTGTAAAGTGTATATATTTTACGTATATATCTATGCTACGATGTATTGAAGAATGTGTGGACGTACAAGTGCCTGAGTGGATTATTTAGTAGGTGCTTGACTGACTGTAAAACTGAGTGATTGAACGTGTCTTACTGAATACATGGGTTAGTGACTAAATTGTGTAAAACTCTGTATTAGTCTCTCAGTTGGTGTGTAAGCGGCTGCATGAGTTGGTGAGTAGGTACACGACTGTCTATAAGAGTTATTTATTTGTTGTCTGAGTAACTGTATGGGTGCATGAGTGTCTGTGTGGGTGGGTGGGGGGTGTGACTCAGTGCACAGATGTCTGAGTGGGTGATTCACTGGTTGCATGGATTCAAAATTGCATCTGGGAAGGGCTGTATTGGTGAGTTAGTGTGTGTACTGGTGTTGGTTAGTAAATGAATGTCTCATTGGTATATGTGTGAGAAACTACATAAGTTTTAAGGCAATATATGTGAGTGTTGGAGTATATAAATGACTATAACTGAGAGTAAATTATTTAAAGAGTGGGTGTATAAATGAGTGTCTGTTTGTATCAGTGATTGTATGAGATAGTAAGTATGTGTTAGTATCTGCATAAATAAGTGATGTGGTGTGTGTATAAATAACTCAGTTGGTATGTATAACTATATACATGAGTAAATGAGTATGTAATTAATTCTTTGCATGACTGACTATATATGTGTGAGTAACTCTATGGATGAGTGGTAGAGTGTGACTGTATGTAAAGGTGTATGAGTACATATTGTAGTACTGTATTGAAGAATAACTGTATGTATGAAGCACTGGATGTGTGTATAGACCTAGGAAATAGTCGGTGGCATGTCGTATCTGGCATTGTTGTGTGTATGGTTTCAAAAATAGTAGTCTGTATTTTAGAGTGGGTGTATCAAAGTTTATATTGGAGCATCAGATTATCACATGGATGATGTCATCAGTGGTGTCAACAGTGATGTTACTTGAGATGTCATCAGTGATGTCATCAGTGATGTCACTGACCATGTCATGAGTGAGGTAGTATGTGACGTCATCAGCAGTGCATTGCGGGCGCGCAAGTTATAGTGGGCTCAAATAACTATAACTGGTGAATGTCTCTGGTTCTATAAGAGTCAAATGTCCAACTAACTATAATGTCCCTGAAACCTATGGTTTTTTCAGTGGATATCTAAGGTTTTTTAAATGCTAATTCCTAACTATAACGTCTGTAAAACCTATGTTTTTTTCATTGAATTTCAAAAGTTTTTAAAATTTTAATTTCATATTTTAATATTTATAAAACCTATATATTTCCCAATTATTTTTAATATTTGCAATTGTAATATCCTTATTTTTTTATTTAAAAAAAAGATGCATTCTTTTATATCTTCCATTTTTTTAGAAAAATACAGTCCTGTACCGGTAGTGTATCAGGCACGATCAGCACGCTAATCCTATCCCCCACATTTAAATGATGCGCATTTCATATCCGACGGGTTTGTGGCAATGCGTCCTGCATAAAAACATATACATATGAGGTCACGCCAGCTGCTACTTTGGTATGCGATGGGTACGCACTACCAAACCGCGCGTTACATCATATACGTATGTGGTCGCGCGTGTTGCATATGCAACGAGTGCACGCTGCAGGTCTCGTAGCGCTGTATTCACCCCGCTGTGGAACCCTTCCTTGCTTTCCTGTGAAATGTCCACTCCTGGGCACCCCCAAGGTGAAGTCAGGCATCCAAGCGCTGCTGGGGCCATTGTGGAGATTAAGCAAGCTATTGCCCAGAGTCACAGAGTGGGACCCATGATTATAATATTTTGATATTTGATATTTATTAGCATTTGTAAAGCGCTACTTTCGCTCCGGAGGGAGCCTCTTGGCGCTGAGCACACAGAAGATCAACTGTGGGGAGCAAGAATCAGATAGCTGCAAGGACCGATGAGTCGGACTGAGAATAAATCCAAGTCTTCAGGAGTTTCCTGAAAAGGCTTTCTGAGGGGGCATACCTGAGGTTGGGGGGAAGACGATTCCATGCCTTAGCAGCCAGGAATGAAAAGGTCTTTCCGCCTTTGGTTTTTAGTTTTATTCGGGGTTCAGTGATTAAATTAGCACCTGATGACCTCAAGCAGCGAGTTGGAATATAACGCTGGAAGCGCTTAATCAAGTAAGATGGACCCGTGCTCCTGGTGGATTTAAAGACAGTGACTAGAAGCTTGAATAAGATTCTCTTATGGAGGGGCAGCCAGTGAAGGGCGTTGAGGGCTGCAGAGGCCGAGGACCTACGAGGAAGTTTCAGGACAAGCCTGGCTGCTGAGTGTTGAACACTTTGTAATTTTTTAAGGGAAGATTTCTTGATGCCTGCTAGGAGGCCGTTACAATAATCCAGCCGGGAGAGGATAAGCGCCACCGCGACTGATTTCCTGGCTGAAATAGGCAAAAAATTGAAAAATTTCTTTAGTTGCCTGATCAGACTGAAACAGCGCCCTGCGGTAATGCGCACATGCTCATCAAAGCTGAGGGATGAGTCGAATTGAACTCCAAGATTGCGGGCTGAACAGACCGCGCTCCGTGGTGCTTCGGAGTTATGGGGCCACCAGTCTTTGGGGGAAAAGAGTGTGCCTTTACCTAGGGGTATTATTTCGGTTTTGGCGCTGTTGCATTTAAGATGATTCAGGTTAAGCCAGGAAAAGACTTGTGAAAGGCAGTTTTGAAATCTAAGGGCAGCATCCGGGAGTTTTTTGTAAATGGTGACGACAAGCTGGGTGTCGTCAGCGTAGGATGTCACAAGGATCCCATGGGACTCGATCAACGTGAGAAGGGGGGCCATATATATATTAAAGAAGAGAGGGCTCAGGATGGAACCCTGGGGCACACCTGAGATAGTGGATCGTTCGCCAGAAAGAAAGGGGCCTAAGGAAACCGTTTGAGAACGGTTGGACAAGAATGATGTTATCCAAGCAAGAGCGGAACCTGAGACACCAATCTCACGCATTCTATTGATTAGAATGACATGTGAGATGGTGTCGAAGGCCGCGGTTAAGTCGAGCAGGATGAGGACAGCCTGCCTGCCCTCATCCTGCAAGAACTTGATGGTGTCTGATAATTCAATCAAAGCGGTTTCTGTAGAATGGCCAGGGCGAAAGCCGGATTGCTGTGGGTGCAGGATGCGTTTGTTTTCCACAAAATTTTTTAATTCCTCATGAACTAATTGCTCAGTGATTTTACCTAGCGCTGGGAGAAGGGAAATTGGGCGCATGTTGGACAAATCAGTTGGGGATTTATTTTGCTTTTTCATGAGGGGCTTGACTATGGCCTTCTTCCATTCAGTAGGGACAATGCCAGAGTTAAGAGATTCATTCACAATGGCATTAATTAGAGGGTTGACAGCCTCGTTAAGATAGTGTAGGATGATTGGGGGGCAGGAATCCGTAGGGGCACCTGATTTGCAGGCCAAGATGGCTTTTTGCGTTTGCAGCAGGGAAACTGTTGTAAATTGATTTAGTAAGGGAATGGTTGTGTCAGTCTCTTGGGTTGGTGTAGGTAAGGGGGGGAAGTCCTTATGAATATTATTCATTTTTTCCTCAAAGAAATCTGCGATTTGATCGCAGAGAGTTTGTGAAGGGGGGATTTCGAGTGACAGTGCCTTAGGGTGAGTGAAAGATTTTACTATATTAAAAATCGTTTGTTGTTTCTGTTTGGCTGAGTCTATTGCTAGAGTGAAGAATGCCTTTTTTGCTATTTTTATATTAGAAAGATATTGTTTCCTCTGGAGGATGTATATGGATCTGGAAATGGGATCGTAGGTTTTTCTCCATTCTCTCTCCAAAATCCTACACTTGAGATGACAGTCAGTGAGGGCCGGAGTATACCAGGGGGCATTGGGCTTCTTTTTACCTCGGACTGATTTTTGAGTAGCAGATTTTGAATTAGCAGAGACCACTCTGTCAATCCACAGATGAAAGTTTGTGGAGTCTTGTGATGCATCTCCAGTGATGGGAGGGGGGGGACTGCCGGTTGGGGATTAAGTTTGATGCACTCAGCTACCTTCTTCCAATTGATGGGGAAGGGGGTATGAGAGTGATTGGTGGTAAGTGACGGCAGAGATTTAGTTTTGATGGAAAAGGGAATGAAACAATGGTCTGTCCATATTTGTGGTAATGGGGGAGAAACATCTAAGGAAGCCAAGTTTGTGCAGATGCCGTCCAGGGTGTGCCCGGCACAGTGGGTAGGATAGGAGACTAATTGAGAAAGACCAAAGATCTCAAGGGAGTGACGGAAATTAAGAGTGTGGGGGTCGGTGCAGGATTCCAAGTGAATGTTGAAGTCCCCGAGAAGGGTAAAAGTGGGGTAGTGGGTCAGAAGAGCTGCCAGAGTTTCGTCGAGGGAGTCCAAGAATGGTGTGGCATTCCCGGGGGGGCGATAGACGAGTCCTCCTGAGAAGGCGGAGGAAGGACTGATTTGGATAACAAATCCAAGAGACTCACAATCCTTGAGGAAGGCCAGGTCGAATGTATGGCACCTGAAGGATTTCTTTACTATGATAGCCAGCCCGCATCCCCGACCAATGGGTCTGTCCCGCCTGAGGATGGTAAAATCAGGAGGGAGGGCGGTTGCCAGATCGGGGTTGGAAGCATCATGCAGCCAAGATTTAGTAATGAATAGGGCGTCAAGATCAGATGACACAATAAGGTCATAGATGTCTTGTCCGTGACGCGCTAAAGATCTGGAATTGATGAGACCACAGTTGAAAGAGGTCGTCTTGTGGCGAGGAAGGGGAGAGATAGGGCTGACGGGACTAGAGGATGACCAACCGCATGATCGGCAGGAAAAAGGGCCCCAGAGGTGGTCTGTGAAGGAGTGAACATGACAAGAAGGGCTAGGTAAGGTCGGGCGCATTGAGAGCAGCGCGATAGAGTCGTACCTGAGGACTGGGAGTGTAGGAGCAGCATGGCCCGCGCCCGGCGCGATCCTGGCGCGGACGGGCGCAGACGGGCTTGGCTTAGGCGCGGCTTCGGCGCGCGACCGGCACGCCCGCTGCGCCAGCCCGCTGCGCCGTCTGAATGAGTGGCACATTATATAGGGAGGAGGGAGGGTGGGAGGACGGCGCGACTATAGCGCTGACCTCACCTTCCTCACTCATAATAGGCACCGACGCGAGAATTATCACATCCGGGGAGATTGTGTCCAAGAGCAGCCGAGGCGGGAATTGAACCTGGTCCAGGGCCAAACCTCTGCATCAGGGTCTGCCACTCTAATCATTGACTCGCTGCACTACCCAAACTCCAATGCGCTATCCTAAACCCTAAAACACTACCCTCAGCACGACCCCCTACACTACCCAAACACCAATGCGCTACACTCAACCTTTAAACACTACCCCAGCATGACCTCTTAAAATACACACACACCTCTGTACTACCCTAAACCCTAAACACTACCCCAGCACGACCCCTACAGTACCCAAACACCACTACACTACCCTAAACCCTAAAATACTACCCCAGCACGACCCCCTACAGTACCCAAACACTACTACACTATCCTAAACCTTAAAACACAACCCCCTACACTACACAAACACCACTGCACTCCCCTAAACCCTAAAACACTACCCCCAGCAAGACCCCCTACACTACCCTAATACCACTGTGCTACCCTAAACTATAAAACACTACCTCAGCATGACCCCCTACACTACACAAACACCACTGCGCTACCATAAACCCTAAAACACTACCCCCAGCACGACCCCCTACACTACACAAATACCACTGCACTACCCTAAACCCTAAAACACTACCCCAGCACGACCCCCTACATGATGAGGAATTTCTGCAGTGCCTTGTTTTGTATCCTCCTTTACAAAGATGTTTTGTTTGCAGTTTCACTGTTTTGCTTTTAGCATAGTTGGGTTCCGTGCCTCTAGACTGAGGAAAAGTATTTCACTAGAGCGATGTCACATAATTAAGCCCTCCATTCAGACCTATGCAAGTGCCTTAGTCCTTTTTCAAAGGTTTGTCATGGATGTTTCTGCAGGCAGTTTGTGCAAATGTAGAAATTATTCAGAACATGCTAAGCAGTAGCACAGTTGAACGCTGAAAGATCGTTTTCCACCTAAACGGTAAGGTTAAGGGTAGTGTAGTGGTGTTTGTGTAGAGTAGGGGGTTGTGTTTCAAGGTTTAGAGTAGTGCGGTGGTGTTAGGGTAGTGTAGGGGTTCGTGCTGGGGTAGATTTAGGGTTTAGGGTAGTGTAGTGGTGTTTCGGTATGTAGGGGGTCGTGCTGGGGAAGTGTTTAGGGTTTAGGGTAGTACAGAAGTGTGTGGGTAGTGTAAGGGATCGTGCTGAGGTAGTGTTTCGGGTTTATGGTAGGGCAGTGGTCTTTGGGTAGTGTAGGGTGTCGTGCTGCTGGTAGAGTTTTAGGGTTTAGTGTAGCGCAGTGGGTAGTGTTTTAGGGTAGCGCATTGGTGTTTGGGTAGTGTAGATGGTTGTGCTGGAGGTAGTGCAGTGGTGTTTGTGTAGTTTGGAGGGTCGTCCTGAGGGTAGTGTTTTAGGGTTAAGGGTAGTGCAGTGGTGTTATTGTAGAGTAGAGGGTAGTGTTTTAGGGTTTATTGTAGTGCAGTGGGGTTTAGGTAGTGTACAGGTCGTGCTGGGGTAGATATGGGGTTAAGGATAGAGCAGTCATTTTTGGGTAGCGTAGGGGGTCGTGCTGGGGTAGTGTATTAGGTTTAGGGTAGTGCACATGTGTTTGGGTAGTCTAGCGGGTCGGTGTGAGTTAGTGTTTTACTGTTTAGCGTAGCACAGTGGTTTTTGGGTAGTATAGGGGGTCATGCTTGGGGTAGTGTTTTAGGGTTTAGGGAAGCGCAGTGGTATTTGTGTACTTTAGGAGGTAGTGTTTTAGGGTTTATGGTAGTGCAGTGGGATTTGTGTACTGTAAGGGGCTGTGCTAGGGGTAGGTTTTTAGGGTTTTGGGTTTTTGCAGTGTTGTTTTGGTAGTGTAGTGGGCAGTGTTCACCAGGGAGTTAACTGAAGGTCTACTGCTGGTATTGAAAGTGATTGTTCAGTCTTCATGTCAGAATTTTCAAATTACATAGAAGAGGATTTGAGTTCTCTCTTAAAACGTGCCCTCATTTTTCTTTCTACAACACTAACCATAATTTCTATGACAAAATGAACCCCCTCATTTTGTTCCTTTTTAAATGAAATATTTTAAGTGTTACCAGTTTATTCCAATCAAGATGGCTGCAGGTGTTCCATAATTTTACCATAAGTAAGACTGTTAGCTCTATAGTTGTTCTTTAGAACACTCTGGGAAGCTGCAATAGAACACAAATGAATAAACTGCCAGGCTGATCCTGTTGATATATAACAGGAAGATACCATAATTTCTACGACAAAATTAAAACCCCCTTACTTTGTTCCTTTTTAAATTAAACATTTTAAGTGTTATTAGTTTATTCCAATCAAGCTGGCTTCAGGTGTGCCATACGTTTGTCAGTAGTAAGACTGTTAGCACTCTAGTTGTTCTTTAGAACACTCTGGGAAGCTGCCGTAGAACACAACAGAATCAACTGCCAGGCTGCTCAAGTTGAAATATAACAGGACGATATTTGAGATCTCACATAAAACATGTCCTAATTTTTCTTTCTACAGAACTAACCATAATTTCTATGACGAAATAAACCCCGCTATTGTGTTCTTAAATGTTTTAAGTGTTACCACTTCTTTTCAATCAAGATTGCTTCAGGTGTTCCATACTTTTTTCATAAGTAAGACTGGTAGCGGTCTAGTTGTTCTTTAGAACACTCTGGGACATTCTGTCAATGGGCTACACTTGGGCTACATCTGGGTGATATTTGTGCTACATTTGGGCTACTTTTGTCTCCGGCGGCCATCTTGGAAGACTTATTTGTTATAAAGTTTCCTAATTTCCTCATTTACTACAGTCTCCTCAGTAGGAAATACTTTCAGTGTTTTACACTCTAGTTGCTAATTAGCTCACTGTAGTAAAGCTACTGCTCACCGGGGAAGTCTACTGCTGGTATTGAAAGTACATGTTTCAGTCTTCATGTCAGAATTTGTTTTAATGAAATAGAAGAGGATTTGAAAAGTCACTCAAAATGTGCCTTATTTTTTCTTTCTGCAGCACGAATCATACTTTCTATGGCAAAATGAACCCTCTCATTTTGTTCCTTTTTAAATTAAATGTTTTAAGAGTTAGCACTTTACTCCAATCAAGATGGCTTCAGGTGTGCTAAACATTTTGTCATAAATAAGCCTGTTAGCACTCTAGTTGTTCTTTAGAACACTATGGGAAGCTGCAGTAGAACACAAAGGAATCAACAGTCTCTGCCCTTGTTGGATGTACATGTTTTACTGAGAATGTCAGACTTCATGACTGAGAAAGATAATGTGAATTTACAGAAAATATGCTCTCAGTTTAGCTTATAGATCACCTTCCAAACCTCTGTGGGAAAAGTATGAGAAAATAGTTCTCTCCAACATGAATCATGATATCGCAGCAGAAGGCTTTTTCACATGGTAAAATGACCTTAGAACACACCACAAATCCTAAAATGAGTATGGTACCATCAACAAATGATGTATAATGTAACTAACATTTTTAAACCTTAACTGAAATGCTTTTTAATGAGGTGCTATCATGTATAGTGGTCCCAGGATGGCTGCCAACACTTCTTGGAAGAAGTGCTGACAGTCAATCAGATGTCACAATGAGATGTGTTGTTAGGCTCCGTCCAGATATATATGTATTTTTCCTTTATTATCTAAAGAATTACACAATTTAACCAAAAGGCACAAGTGTGAACCTAGGATACCTCTGCCAAATGTTGTGTAATTCTGTTCAGCAGTTCGGGCTGTAGCCGCGATGAACGGTTCCTATGGAAAATTGCATTAGGAAAACATGTTTTGGGACCCCCTTTTTTCTCGGCCCCAGCTTCACGAATCACCCTGAGACTTTTAGGATAGGAGCGGAATGCAGCTGGCTATTAGTTTTGAAAATTTCACGAACATTCGTCTACCAGCACCAAAGTTATTCCAAATAGAATGTTGCCAATTTCCTACGGAAAATAGGTCACAACTATAACTACCTACTGGCGACCGCCAGTAGGTAATATGTATATATATTCATGAAAAAAACATAGGTTTCAGATATGGTATAGTTAGGGATTAGCATTTAAAAAACCTTAGAAATTCACTGAAAAAAACCATAGGTTTTAGGGGTGTTATAGTTAGCTGGACATTTCACTCGTACAAAACCATTAAAATTCCTCTGTTATAGTTGTACTATAGTTGTACTAACTATAACTCACGCCCGCAATCCACTGCTGATGATGTCACATATTACATTATTCATGACATGGTCAGTGACATCTAAAATGACATCACTGAGAACATCATCTAGTGAATGCGGTTTAGTTCGATATTTAACCACATCAATGCTAAAGGTAATCCTCCAGGATGCTGAATATTTTAAACTCCCATTGTTCATGACGAGCTCAGCTCGTCATGAGTGTATGGAGGTAGGCATGGGCGGAAAATCCGTTCCGCTCGCGGATTTTGCGGATTTTCGGGAAATCCGCAATCCGCGAGATTTGCGAATTTCCTGAAAAATCCGCAAATCCGCGAGCAGCGGATTTTGCTCGCACTGCTCGCACTGTTCGCGTGAGTTCGCGCCCCGCGAATAAGTGCGAAATTGCAGAAATATGATCTAAGCAAAACTGAAAGTAACTACTTACCAGGTTCAAAAGTTCAGGCACATCATTAGTAGCCATTTCCTGTAGTGCTTCCTGAGGGGCCCCTACAGAGTTCAGTTGCCAGTTGCAACTATTATGTGACCCTGCTCTGAACCTCAGAATAGTTACACATATGCCACAAAGGTCCTGAATTACAGCTAAGGGAGACAAGCAGGAGCCAGGCTGGAAGTTAAAATCCATTAATCAGCCCCTAATTCATTATTGTCAGTTGGGGCAGGGCAGGTGTTGTAACTAATTTTGCAACAATGAAAGCACTTAGCAAGTGCAAAAGATCACTAATCAGGGCGCACTAAGGAAGCAGGTGCCAGCTAAAAAAATATTCTGTGACACATTAATCAGCCCCAAATTAATTCAGGTCACTTGAGGCAGGGAAGGTGTGCTTTGCTTTGCCGAAAATAATGTACACTGGACAACCAGAGGGTGTGGTGATGAAACAGAGGGTGGCATGGGTGGGCCAGAGGGTGGCATGAGTAGTCAGAGAGTGGCAGTGGTGACAGAGAGTGGCAGTGATGAAGAAGAGTGTCCCAAACAGGTTGGACACGTAGAAACAACAAGTTCGCAAAACTTGCGACCCGACAGGTAAGTTCGCAAATTGCGAAATTGTAAAAACCCTCGCGAACTGGCAGAAACACGGGCGAACACAAAAAAAAAAAAAATCCGCAAATTCGCGGGAATTCGCGGATTTTGCGGATTGTGAGTTTGCAAATCCGCAAATTCGCGGATTGCCAATCCGCAAAATCCGCTCATGCCTATATGGAGGTGTACATCATGACGAGCTGAGCTCGTCATGAGCGTCCAAGAAGTTAAGTAAGTATTATATATATATGAATCTGTATTGAAGTGCATGTATCAGTGTGTTGATGGAGAATTTAGTAGTACTGTGATTGACTGTGTAAGTTCCTAATTTAAAGTTTCTCACTAAATATATGGGATAGTGATTAAACTGTGTGAACATCTGTATCACTCTGTATCTTGTTGTGTAAAGAATTGCATAAGTTGATTACTACCTATGTGAAACTCTATATTAATTTGTTAGAAGAGTATTTGTATGGGAGAGTGAATGCGTATGTGGTTGAGTGGGAGGTGTATGACTGTCCACAGATGTGTAAATAGTTGATTTAGTAAATATATGATGTTAACCCCTTCGCTGCTGGCCCGTTTCCGCCGCCGTGCGGTAAACAAAAGAACAGGGGCGGGCCATGACGATACCAGGCCGTCATCAGCACACGAGCACTGTAGTGCATGACGGCTTGGTATCGTCATCAGCATACAAGGGGTTAAGACTGCATGTGGAAACAGTTGTTTGGGTGAGTAAATCCCTTTACGGATGTGTTGATGAGGGACCCTAATCCTTCACGTAGCGCATTGCCAGGAGGCGCTTACTCTACCACGAGCTCACCTTTGTCTGCAGCAGGACCTCACCGCACCCGCTCCGCGGGTGCCGCTTCGCTGAAGTCCGAGTGGGGCAGAGGATTTCAATCTTGCTGGGAGAGGAACCGAGCAGGGCTTGGGCTGAGGGCTGCAGCAGGGCTGCGAGCGTTGCAAGGACTCCATTTCCCAGGAGTCCCTGCGTGACCGAGTGACAGCTTCCGGTCAGCTCTCCCTGTTGGCCCGCCCAACGCCCTTTACACTCACTCACTATATATAGGAACGGCCCTCCCGCAGCGCGGGACGCAGATCGGGGCGAAGACCGGGCCGTTTGAGGCCATTAGAGGCTGGGAGAGACTGGACTGGGCCATTTTCTGTGGTCCTAACCGTCGGTACCAACTGTACCGCCAGTTCGTTTTGCTGACTAGCCAATATGTCATCCCGTGAGTACAAAGAGAGGGCAGCCAAGTCCAAACTAAAAAATGGTACCCTAGATGACTTTATCACCAGGACCCACACAGCCATTGACACAGAGATTGCTAAAATGCAGCCCCGAGCCTCTATTGAACAAGATGCCGCAAGGAGATTGTCACAGGAGTTAGCAGCGGCCAAAAAATCTTCTCTAGGGCCCATAGCCTTCGCTAAAATGCCTGATCGTCCAATTGGTCCACCTCTTACCTTGATTTTAACTGAGGCAGATATTCACCAGCCATTAGTACCCACTACATCCATACCAAAGGGGGGTTCACCATTAGTATCCTCTAATTCCCTAAAATCTTCTATGGTCGGGTAGATGGGGAAGAGAAGGAGGGTGAGGGCGGTCCCCTGGGAATGGCGCCAAGACCCAAATCCATAGAACCGGGCGGGGAAATTCTTGCACCAAACAACGAGGGCCACACAATAAAAGGAAGCGTAACAACTTAACAGCATACGCAAGGAAAAAGGCTAAGATTGCGAAGGCACAGTTATCCACCAAGGCACCATCTTTGCTACCCCTAGATCCACTCCCAATGAGCAACACACAGCCATCTGAACCAAGACCAGAACCCAGCCCGGAATCACTGGCGGTAACTCATGAAAATAATAATCTCGTAATAGAGAATGAAACTAGTGGGGTGCCACTCTGCGTCATAAAAGGGAAAGACGTAGAATTCTTGACTGTGGTATGGGAAACACTCAAAAAGCTCTTAACTCCCTTTGAAGTGAGACTTTCACAGATAGGATCCCAGCTCTTGGACATGGAAAAAAGTATTTCGAACCTAGATAAAAAACCAACCCACAGACAAGATAAGGACCTTATGGCCAGTCTTGAGAAGCTGATAAAAAGCCTGCTGAATCCCCTGATGGGAAAAACCCAAATCATTAATCTAAAACTAGATCAACTAGAGTTTTTAACATCTAAAAACACCGCTTTACTGGAGAGCCTTGTAGATAATAGCAAACAACCCGTTGCTACTGGTGGTAATAATACTAGTTTAGCAAAAAAGGGTGCTAAGAAAAACCAGACACAACCTCAGCAACCTAAAACTGCAGTGTCTGCAGATCCTAACAGTATTACCCCTTGTATAGCACCAGCTACTTTATCTAAAACTAAGCTGGCGACTACTGCGGGCTCTAAGTTAAACAACTCTATGGTGGTGGCTACACCAGTAAACACAGCTGCCCCAGCCCTGCCAAATACTGAAGGGAAAGAAACTCCAGTTAGTAAACCTCTAGCCCCTAGCAAAACACCCCTGCCTAGTAAACAGATCTATGTAAACATACCCCCTGAGGCTGCCCCGTATATGGCAATTTTGACAGGTGTTCCATTAATTGCAGAGAATAAATATGAGAAAATGGAGGACCTTTTAAATAAAACAAAATTTTGGCTAAATAATAACAGGCCCCTATCCGAAGACACTGCTACAAAAGTGCGCGGAGGATCCCCTGGGTTGGGCCAAGCAAAAAAGATCTGGAGGGAGATTGCATCCTGATTAAATTTAGAGACATCTGGGTTAAGGATATTATCTGCAGCAAGCAAGGTTTGGTAGGATGGGGGACATCCAGTGTGTGGGACTCGAATATTTCTACCCCAACCTTTATCATACCGCCTCAAACCCCAACCACCGTGGGTATAGAACAAACGGTAATAATCACTTGGGTTGGGCACATAACCTGAACATGAATCAAGGCACACAAAACTATTGTGCCCCTTGTCACGAGACAAATGGCCCCTTTATGGGACCACCAAGTATGGGCCCTTTTACACAAGTCCCGTTTAACCCACGAAGACCAAGGTTTCAGGGCATAGAATACCCAGGATGGATCTCAAATAATAATATCCAGTTGAGAAACCGTTTTGACCCATTAATGGGTATGGACGGGGTAGACTGGCCATCAACTGGGTTTGAGGGCAACGCGCCTATCGTTCTAGATTTGGGAAAGAGGGAAAATTTAGGGATAGCCCGCAATGATGACTCAGCGATGGTGACTGTTGATTGTGATCCTGTGAGTATTGGCCCCCCACACGCAGAGAACGTTGTTACTTTTGGGGGAAATACCATTTTGGGTTGTGAGAAACACACATTACTGCCTGAACAAGACCCCTCAAGTACAAGAGATGTTTTGGGAAGCACCCATGGGAAACAGGGGCCGTCCTTAATATCCTTAATATCTTGGAATATTGCCGGACTTACAGGCAGATTGGAAGATGATGCGTGGCTGGACTATGTGGGAGCCCAGGGAATCCTGTGTTTACAGGAGACTTGGACTAGGACTACCTGTGACATTGAGGGTTTTCAATCATTCAATGTCTTGGCCGTTCCATCGACATCTGGGAGGGCAAAGGGTGGTATAATGACAGCGTTGTCTATAAAACTACAGAAGTTGACAACTTCGAAACTGGTGGACACAAACTGGTACCAATTGCTGTTATTAGAACATCTTTTTCCAGAACCTGTGTTGTTAGTCAACTGGTATCACAACATCTTTAATGGACATGACATATCTATAATTCAAAGTTTGGAGGACGCAGTGGGTAAAGCACGCAGCACGCACCCTTTATCGTCTGTCATTTGGGTTGGCGATTTCAACTGTATGTTGTGCAGTTTTGGAGGCTCGAACGTGTGTGGACTGGAGGACTCAAACGCTCAGCCCTTGACCCACTGTAAACACACACCCCAGGGGGATGCTCTGAACAATATTATCATCCTGAATGACTTGTGTGTGGTAGAACCTTGGTCAGCCCCCGAGACACCGCATATACCAACTTTCCAGGGTACAAGGGGGGAGATGAGCACAATTGATGTTGTCTTGGTATCCAGTAGCTTTCTCAAATATGTTGATAAGCTGGAGGTGGTGGCCAATCCCGCAAGTGACCCTAATCCCCTAATGTTGTCATTGTGCTTGCCAGCACAAGAATCACCAAAGATCTGGGAACAGTCAATCAAGTACAGCAAGAATCAGGGCGTTACCTTGAATTGGGGGAAGGTAAACGCGATAAAACTGGAGGAAGATATTCTTGTTAATTGCAAAATGGAAATAGAATCATGTCTAGTCCCAGCAACTGACCCCCATCAGGTTATTGAGAGCTTTGAGAAATTGTGTGGGCATGTAGCAAAGCACCTTACGAAACCCAAGGGAAAGGGTGGCCAAAAGGCCTTTAGATGGTTTGACTCCATGTGTTCTGCCACACACCAATCGCTAAAACTAGCCTTGCGCCAAAAGCCAAGAAACAGAGAACTTGTAAGAACTAGCAGAAAGGCCTATAGGGAGGCTATTGTAAAAAGAAAGCAGGACCTAAAAAACATTGCCTGGGAAGACCTTGAAAAGGCTGCAGAACTAAAAGATAGTAGACTCTTTTGGGAGGTCCTAAATCGCCCCCTTTTTAAGAGCGACAATAAAGAATCTATAGTTATGCAGGTCACCGCTGAACAGTGGGTTCAACATTTTACTAAGATTTTTAATCCTAATTCTATTTCAATAATGGCAAGCACGGATAGGACAGGGGAACTGGTGATATCTCCCTCGGCTTTGACCCTCAGCTCTTCACTTACACTGATAGAGATTGAGGTAGCCTTAGAGAAGGGATCATCACTAAAAGCTACAGGCCCAGATGCTGTCCCCTTGGACCTTTTTAAACATAATGTTAGTTTGTGGGCACCCATATTATTGAATGTCTTCAAGGCTCTTGTGGTCGGGCGAATCCCTGGTACATGGGAGGAGGCAATTGTAGTGCAGATCTTCAAGAAGGGTGACAGGTGCGACCCACGTTGCTATCGTCCGATTTCCTTAATAGATGCCTCATGCAAAATCCTGGGCAGGGTAATCCTAGCGAGATTAGAAAGTTGGGCAGATTCAACAGGACTTATAGTTGATTCCCAATACGGATTTAGGCGTGAAAGGGGACCGTGGAGCAGTGCCTGAACTTGGCACTAATTTTAGGCAAGTACATGAAGGCAAAAAAGTCCTCAATACATCTTGCCTTCATGGACTTGTCAAGTGCATTCGACACTGTTTGTAGACATAAGTTGTGGCGGATGATGGATGACATGGGCTTTGAGGAACCTTTGGTCACATTGCTTCGCAGGTTACATGCAGTAACAACTGTATCAATTAGATTTGGCCCTGGAGGTGAAATGACAAAATCAATTCCTTCTACTGAGGGTGTGCGTCAAGGATGCATTTTGGCGCCTTTTCTTTTTCTGGTTTATACAAACGGGCTAGAAAAGTATTTATTAAACAAGGGTTGTGACTTTCCAAAAATTAAAGGCAAAAGTATTCCCATGCTTTCTTATGCAGACGATACTGTCTTAATGACCTTAACTGGAAATAGCATGCAGGTATGTTTAGATGCCTTCAATACTTTCATGCTTGACCTCGACTTAAAGGTGAACTTTGACAAATCCTTTGTAATGTCTTGTGGTCCTAAAGGGTCAAACATCAGGAAGTTTGTGGTAAATAATCGCACAATTGGAAAGGTGGAAAATTTTAACTACCTTCGTAACTTGTTTAATAGTAAATTAAGTTGGACGCCAGTTATGAAGGTTCGAGCCCAGAACGCGACCCGGGCTATAGAGGGCATCTTCCGTTTCTGTAGCAAACTGGGGCAAAAACATGTTACGCACCTCAAAACCCTCTACACATCAAAATGTTTATCGGTGGCCACCTAAGGGGCAGGGGTGTGGGGGACTGAAACACCATCCGTGATACAGGTGGTGGAAAATAACTTCATAAAAAGGGTTTTATCAGTTCCCAAAGGCTGCTCAAACATCTTCTGCCACAAAGAAATGGGAATGGTTAGTGTTTCTGATACGATTTGTTTGTCCCCTTTATTGTTATGGGGCAAAGTATGGCAATCTGAAGACCTACAACTCACTAAAGATATCATCATTGATTGCATGGCCTTAGAAAATTCAAAACAGATCCCCTGGTTGTCCTATGTTTGTAACATGTTAAATAAGATTGAATTGGGTTCCTATTATGACAATCCTGAAAAAATAGAGGGAAACCAAAAGGCGGACAGAAAGGCAATGTATTGGAAATCATTGATCCACCATCTTTGGACGATGCTAATGTTTATGCTCGTAATGCCCAACCTCAGTTTTATCTAACATTTACCCTTAATGTGCAATGGCGATTCCTACTAACAAGGTTTAGACTGGACATTCTGCATTTTTTGCTTGCTTTCCCGAAACAAGGGGGTTGGTGTGAGAGGCTGCCCCCTTGTCCATGTAATAATAGGGATAGCCAAAGCACTATACATATGGTCCTTTTTTGCTCCTTATATCAAGAGCCAAGAATCCGATTTATTAAAGCAATCCTGAAGGGGAGGCAACCTTGCACCTATAAGGAAGGGTATGATTATCTGTCAGCACTATCCTCTGTTGAAACCTGCTGTGCCATGCTACATTTTATCAGAGTTTCGCTAAAGATTAGGAAGGCCTATGGTTAGTATTAAAATGTATAGAATATTCTCTGGTGAAAATCATGTATTCATATATTTTTATAATGGTCATTTTTACTATGTCTTTTATAAATTTGGGAAAATTGTGTATTTAAAAAAAAAAAATTCTTGTTCCATGAGGTACGATGAATAGTATGTTCAGTACTTTTATGATCCATTTTATGAATTGAATAAAGTTTTGAAATGAAATGAAATGAGTAAATATTTTTCTCAATGAACATGTCCAACAACATTGAAATATAAAAGGCACTGTATGTGATAGTTAGTGTATATAAATAAGTATATATAAGAATCAGTTGTTTTCTGAATAACTAAAGCTATGTTTCTATAAGTGTGTAGCTGAGTAAATGTAAGTATGATCAATTATTTGCATACGTGAGTAAGATGAGTGCATAAGTGAGTAGGATATGTGCTGCTGTGTAATGTTGATATAGCTGTATAAGTATATTTATTATTGTTCTATTGATCTTTGTCATCATGTATGAGTGAATGTATAGGTAAGTATTTAGATGTCTGTGTAGATGTACAAGGCTTTTAGAAACTTGTGTTCGTGTGTCAATGGTTTGAAAAATTGTAGTTTATATTTTATAGTGAGTGATGAAAAGTTATACTAGTGTATGATGAGATGTATCTGATTGTCACATGGATGATGTCATCAGTGATATAATCAGTGATGTCATTTGAGATATCAGTGTTGTCACTGACCATGTCATGAATGATGTAATATGTTACATCACCAGTAGTGGATTATGGGCGCGCGAGTTATAGTTAGTACAACTAACTATAACGGAGGAATATCAATGATTTTGTACAAGTGAAATGTCCAGTTAACTATAACACCCTTAAAACCTATTTTTTTTCAGTGAATTTCTAAGGTTTTTTAAATGCTAGTCCCTAACTATAACATATCTGAAAACTATAGTTTTTTCATTGAATGTTAAATGTTTTTTGATTGCTAATTCCTAAGTATATCATGTCTGAAACCTATGGTTGTTTCAGTGAATTTCAAAGGTTTTTTAAATGCTAAGTCCTAACTATACCATGTCTGAAACCTGTGTTTTCTTCATTGAATTTCGAAGGTTTTTTCAATGATCATTTTTAAATGTACTTATTGTTATATTTTTTTCATAATGTTTTACTACATTTTTTTAATCTATTTTGTTTTAGATATCCTATTTTTTAAATTACATTACACATATTCAATAAAAATATATTTAAAAAAATATTAAAAATATATATATTTTTGAAATTATTCTAGGTTCTTTCAAATTTATTTATATTATTTTTTTTCATTACTTTTCTAGGAGTTGCGCACCTAAAGCGCACCTTTCTCGATCACTGCGCACATTTCTCGATCACTAGCCACCATTTTAGGATTGTTGTGTAGTATTCGGGTAGGGTGTGCAAGGGGTACGAATTTTCCTACACGATCGCTATGCGACTGGTACGCGACGTGGCGCATACGCAACATGTACGGATTACGCTACGTGATGGTCAGGCGGATCCGTGTGACGTCATATGCGTGTTAGACGCAGTGGGTGCGTACCTCCCGCAAACATTTTTAATGCCTAAAACCATATATATATATATATTTAATATAAATATTAAGGCAAGGCATTATGTGAACTAATTATAAAAAAATATTATTATTTTACTTTTAAAAAAGTTACATTACTTTTAAAGGCAATTTTGCAAAGTCGCGCCGGGTGCGTGCTGCCTGCGCGCAACCTATGCATACCCCATGTGACCAGAAAAAAAGAGATTTGATTGGTTCTTAACACTTTCTATTCTAAGTATTGAGAGATCCAAACCCATTTCAATCACTCTTCTTAGATTCCTTTAGGAGAAGACCTCTGCTAAGAAGAACTTCTGTTTTTCGGGGTTTGTAGACCTGGTTCTGCTGAATCTTTGAAAAATGGCTTCAAACCAACCATCTTCAGATTCTGAGCACTCAAATGAGGAAGGACTTGTTCCAGAACCACCACCTCCCAAAAGATATCAGTCAATTGTTTGGTGATTTTTTTCATACCCCCAAGGACTGAAGAAAGTGAATGCCACAAAGGTAACCTGCAAAATTTGCAAGACAGTTCTATCTAGAGGAGACCCCAACAAGAAATATTCCTGTTTAAACATCATGAAAGTTTGCATCCTGTGAATCTGGCAGAAGGAGAATGCTAAAGACTGCAACAGAGTAGACCACAAGCACCACATGTTGCAAGCCCTTCTGGGGCGTCCACTTCAACATCAAATTTGGACATCCGTCCCCAACTTGCTAATGCCAAAATTCATTGCATAAAATGCAATAGGTTGCTTTGCTATGAGGAGCAATCTGTTGATTTGGTTTGCAGGGCTCTGGAAAACCATCACTGTTAGATTTTTTTTTGCTCTAAAGTTCATTGTTTTGTTTGTCCTGTTGACTTTTTTTTCATTTTAAAAAAATCCAAAAATTGTTCAAAAAATCAATAAAAATTACAAAACTACCCAAAAAAAGTTATTTTCAGAATTAACTACTCTGGTTAAAAAAGAGCTGCATTTGTATGCTACTGTGTGAACATTTAGATGAATGTATGTGAAGTGCATAATTGACTTAATGAAAGCATTTGTGATGTATGGTGAATGTATAAGAACTATAAGGAAATGCTACAGCACGACACTGTAAACTCTTTAGCTACAGCGTGCAGTAGTACTTCCGAAGCACAGGGGTGCAACATATGTACATAAATATGTTGCAACTCTGTGCTTCCCTTTGTACTACTGCTTAAACAGCAGCCATGTACTGACACAGGCACCCTTGCCACATGATGTAAGGCTATCTGTGTCATGTGGAGTCTGTTTTTGTGCAAAAAGACACACCTTCCTGCACAAAAATAATCTGTGAAGACTTTTTTTTCCTTTAATGTATGCTGTGCATTGTAGCATATATTGAAGAGAAAAAATGAGGAGAAATGAAAACAATTCTCCTTGTGGTTCCTTGCTACACCAATTGGAGGATGGTGCAGCATTCTCACACATGTCCAGATTTATGATTTATGATTAATCTGGAGAGGTTTCATGTTCTATAAGTGTTCTGTGCAAACACGCAGAGCAACACCCATAGAACATCCTCTCTACGCACAGTGGTATGTATGATGAGGTTGTATTTACATGGAGAAGAAAAGGTACACAGACTGACTTTTTCTCTCTTCGTAAATATGACTGTCTTGCACTATAATAAGTGTGATGTACATGCATAATATATAAAAAATTGCACTGGGGTTAATGGCTATGCCAATCCTTAACTATCTGAGTAATAATTAGAATAATTTCAGTACTGCAAACAGAGAACAAGCTACATTTATAAGTACTTATGTTTTAGCAAACTAATAGGACACGTTTATAGATTAGTGAAGAAAAAGGGATGGGGTCTAATGGGACATGTGCAAACACACTCTGTGATGGGTTTAAAGTTAAGGAATTTTGTCTCTTTTAATCCTGAAATTCCCTGGGCTCTACTAGCCCACAATATCTTTCTAGTGAATACCATGCAGGTGTGTTGCAGAGATGTACTCTGAAGCTATGTCCTCTTTTATACCTGTCTGAAATGTAATTCTCTGCCGCTTTCTGCACGTATGAGCTGGGTTAGTTGACCCCCATTGACAGTCAGTATTCATGTTAACCTTATCCTATAATTTAAAACGCCCACAGATCATCTTTCCACACATATATACTCCATCCACCTCCCCTTTTTTTCACCTGTGTGCAAATACAGGCCATTGTGCATTTTAATACTTAGTTAAAGTTACCTTCACAATAATAGACATAAAAAACGCTACACATTTTATTCAGTTGTTTTTTATAACCAAAATTGTGGTAAATTGCATATTTTTGAATTAGGATCTGTGAAAGAAAAGAAAAAATAGATATAATATATAATAATATATTTTTAACAGGACACCATAATTTTAAAATTTTACAAACAATTTTATTTGCCTTTTTTGCTGTTCTCAGAATATATTGAATTTCACTAGAAACAGTAATTTCAATCGTACTCATCACATAACAGCGGGCAAAAAAACAGTCAATAAGATTGTTTAAAAAAAACAAGAATCAAACCTCAATAAAATACTATATAAAACAAATCACACATATATAAAATGCTTACGCCTAAGAAACTTTTATAAATTAAATGTATAAACTCTGTAAGTGTTGTTGCTTAAAACTATATGCTGAGACAATGTGCAAGAAAAAGTCCATAATTCAAAGAAACAGCTTTCCTCAAGGCTAAATGGTATTATTGAAATCCTTTTTGTTGAAATTACAGCAACAGTAATTGTATTAATACATATTGATAAATTCTTCAGAGGCCGAAATATGTTCCTAAAACTTTGGCTTTAAAAATATTAGGTAGGAATTTGGTAATTCGTAAGGCAAACGTTGTTTAAAAACCAACTGATAATCATTACAAAGTGTCCAGCCTTTTTCACATTTTAGATAGGCAGTGTAATGTCCAGATGTTGTGGAAGGACCATCATGGAAAATTATGCTACTGCTACAAAAGACCTTCCTGATATTGATAGTTGATTTGCTACAAAATGTTTTATTAAACTGTCCAATTTTCTTCCATCAGTTGTACACTGTTGCATCATTAAAATTCTATATTGTCCTTATCTTTCGGTAAATAACGTTGATATTGAAAGACACTGATTTACAGTCTGGTAATGTCAAATATATCAATCTTTCAGTGTCTATGTTAGTGCTACATGTAGACATACAATTTTCACAATAATGTTCCCATTTGTAACAACGGCCAAAAATATTTTCTATTTCAATGCCATAATTTTTCAATATGGTGAGCATATACATTAGAAATTCCTAAGCATCTTGTTGGATATTCTGTGTAAATTGTGTAGACCCAGAACATTCATCCAAAACATTACGAATATCACACACATTTACTTTTATCAGTTCTCAATTTTTCATAAACGCAATGCAAAATTGAACAAAATGTTTTTCCTGATTCTCCATATTGTGCTGTTGCAAACCTTCAAGAAAAAACCCACATTGACCACTACATTAGCACAGCATTTGACACCTGAACTATTTTCAAACTGATAACCAATAATCTCTTCACAAGTGTCCTTTTTCTTTTTGCTTGCAATAACAACATTATCTTGATTTTTTTCTTTCTCTAATCCTTCACTACAAATGTTCTCATACCTTTTTTTTCGACCTGTTACACGCTTTTCAAATACAGGATATTGACCAAATTGGGAGCATACAGTCTTCTTAACCTATTGTGCTCTTTTATACCGTTTACATCTGCAGTAACCTTTGTGTCATCAAAATAAATCAAAAACAAACCAGATAAAGTTCTGACTCGGGACAAAGCAACATATGCCATACCCTCTTTAAACACTGTACTTCTAATGTTCACCAAAGCACTGTCTACACTTAAACTTTGAGATTTATGAATAGTCACTGCATATGCCAGAGAAAGTGGAAACTGTTTTCTAGGGACACTACTAACAAGCGAAAAATGAACTAAACAACAACCAATTTGTTTCACTACTTCAATCCGATCAAATAACATTTTTAAAAATTCAATGCCATCTTTATTCAAATAATTAACAAAATCCACAACTTTGTCCATTGCTCCATTAACTAAACCTTTTTCTACATCCAAATTATGCCTTAAAATTACCCGACAGTTTCTGCATACATATAAAAAAAATTCTAAACCAGCAGTTTTAGATATCGATTTTTCTGAAGAATCCAATGTTGTCTTCAATTTTTCTGTTAAAATAATATAGTGATTGCTTCATTGTCTATTTTATCAATAGCTTCTATTTTTATTATTTCTTCATTTTCCAGTTTAAAAAGTTGTTAATTGAATATAGGACACTTACACAGTATTGGCATTGAGCAGATTACAGATTTCTTTTCTGCAATTTTCATGTATATTTTCTCAGGAACTATATTTTCATTTGGAAACAAATTGAAAAGTAACCAAGTAACCGAGTAAACGAGTGTGCAAAGCTTCTTTGCCTTGTTCAGTCAATTCTTCTGCATAATCTTGTTTTCTGATATTCAAATGCAGGTATCTGCACAGTTCGTTCATCATATCGTCCTCTTTTTCCTGTTGGAAACAACTGGGGAAAACAATGAGCTTCTAAGCTCTCTTCCCATTCACTCATGGGACTTCCCTTTGCTCTTTTTATTTGGAATAACTCAATAGTGTTCCCCTTCACTTCTTTTGAATGAAGTGGATGTATAGTGTAATGTTCATAGATTTCTTCACTTCTTGACATGTCCACTTTTTCAATTTGTCCACTTGATGTTTCAGTATCTTCTGCTACAAGTATTTATTCTTCTCCCATATAAACATTTTTATAGTAGTTATTGTTTTTTATAAAAATACAAAGTTGCCTACTGCACTTTCCTAACATCCACTAACTTCTGCCAGATTTTCTGACTCTTAGTAGGAAGGCCATTAACTAAGATAACCAAAGGTTCATTTTCTACACTCAACACCAATAGTTTCAATATTTCTCTTTAAATCTAACGGTAAATATACAACTCTTCCCTTTAATCCTCTTTGTAAGTCTGAAGGAGGCAATTTACTTGTTTTAGGCTCCATACAAACCATAGCCAGAAACGGATGCACACATTGAATGAGAATAGACTCATAGGTATTTAAATCTATCAGTTCTGGAGGAATAGCAACTAACTCTAGAATATTATGCACAGCTCTAGCTGTCATTTCATTCTCATCGAATTTGTTATAACAACATTTACAAATACACTGATCAGAACCCAAATTAAATAAAACAATCTTCTGACTAACTTCGGCATTTGAGTATGATGTACTGCTAACATCCTGAAATGGTGGAAAACACTGTGACATATTTTTCTAGAAAGGCAGGCCAAAGAATGACCTTGCAAACCAGTAGGGTCTAGTCCTTGCAACATCTTAATCTTTTCTGTAACACATTTTTGTTAGTATATGCTCGTAAGAAATTGCGTAAAAGATCAATAAATTCTTGTCGTACACTACAAATACTACTGTAATCCTTGTGGTACTGAAAATTCTGTGGTACCAAAGTTCTGCACTCGTGTCATAAATATCGTCGTATCATGACGATTTTGGTACTAGCAGACCGGTAATGACTTAAATACAATACATAAGCATTTTCTTCATGATCGAGTGACGAAATCACCCTTAAATCGAAGTTTTCGTCTTGAACCCTCGGGTTCCATTTTGTGAGCGGCAGCCATTTTGTGATTGTCCTCACATAGCCAAATAACTAAGGCCGAATTCGATCTGAAGGACACGTACACCTTTTCTGACTCCTCTGTGACCTGGGCGAGCTGACTCCACTGCCTCAAGCCAAACCTGTTCGGGCAGTTCCTTTCCCAGTGGCCGAATGAGATTAGTATCAAGGTATAACATGTCATAAACCTTTTATCGCACACAAACCATGCCTAATCTTGCACACACCTGTCCCTGTTTCTTGCTTTATGACTTGCTTTACGAGGAGGAGGTGCCCAATTTTATTGGGGGTCCGTCGATATCTGATGGAAATACTGGACCTTGCCGGGTCATTAATTATGAGCTGGACAAACAGAAATGTGGGCTTGTCATCATGACTCTGCTTTTTCCTTTGTAGTAAAAATATTTGGATGGTCAACTGTAAAATAAGGAATGGTTGCCTGAAGCTTATTATTTTGTATAAAAAGGCTGGCTTTGTAAATTAGAGCAGTCTCCTGAGAACATACATGCTGTTGTACTTCTAGGATACCTGTCACTGGCTGCAGCCAATAAATACGATCTTTGACTTCACCTAGAAGACTCTGTGTTTCTGTAGTCTGAAACAGGAAGGACTCGAGGTCTTTGGGTGTTCTCCCTGGCACCGCCGTGTCCATAAAAACCAGGTACCTCAGTTGGCGCCCAATGTGGGGCGGTATCAGCGGTACCGGTCCAAGCCAGAAGTTCGTGAGGAGCTTCGTGTGAAAATTCTGGAGGAAGGCCATCCACTTCATCGACCCCTGTATGTCGACGTGGTCCAAAAGTCTTTGCTGGGAGGTTCCCCGCGTCCCGATGGCTACAAAGGACTGCTGCCCTGACTATCGCCCTGTTTTGGACCCTTGATAATTGGTAAAGCGAAACGATAGACGAGTCTTCTGGTGACATCATCGATCATCGATACCTCAGTTAAGTATAAGTGGAGCGTCTCTCAGTCCTTAGTTTGGTTCTTAGTTTGGTATCCCTTTGGGATCGCTTTGATTTGGAACTTGCAAGTGCCAAAGCCGAAGGACTCGTGTACTCACGAGACTATCGTATTCGATAATCCTTTGAAGTTTGAAGCTAGACTAGAGAGCGAAGATGCCTGGTCTTAGCAGACTTGGGAATTTGTTTTGTCTTGGTTGTAGTAGGGATTCCCGATTGGAGGACTCGTGTCCGGTTCCTCTGATTGGAACTCCAACCTATGAATTATATGTGAAGCATGGCGTAGGCCCTATCACATATAATGAAGTATGGATCCGATACACCAGAAAGGATGGTGTTTTAAAATGGCCCCAATATGGTAGCTTTGACACAGAAATTTTTGATAATCTAGAGGTTAAACTTTTTAAGAAGAAAGTCTGGCCGGCAATGTTTGACTCTTTTTACCTATGGCGCAAAGAAGCCAAACAGAGAGACATGAAATTAGCGACGAAAAATAAACGAGAACGAGGTATGTCAATGGTACAAGCTGCTGTTGCATTTAGGGATAATGAAGAAGAGCAAGAAAGCGAACAGATGAAACGAGTAAAGAAGTTAGCGGCAGATAGGTGTTACCCAGTTTTACCGACTAAAGAATAGGAAGCAAGGAACGATCTTGAGAAAGATCCGTTAATGTCACATCTCCTGAGTTCACCACCCCCTTATGCAGAAAATGCTACGGCACCACCGCCACCAGTTGTGGCTATACAACCTCCGATTATTATGCCTCCTGTGATTCCTCCACAACCAGCTCCTCTTCCGTTGGTTACCGTTCCTTTGGCGCAGCCTCCACAGGGGCCGCCAACTTTGCCTTTGCTTGCTACTTCTACGTCTTTTCCTAATGCTCCTCCTGCTCCGACTCTGTATTCTTCCCTTATTCTTTCTTCTTCTCCTTCTACCAGACAGCGAATGACTGCTGCCTTTTCTGTTTACTTTTCTCCTTGGTTGGGACAATTGGGTATGTCCCCTGCTACAGAGCGTAGACAGTCATGCAGTCAATTGCCTGACTTTAGAGAGAAAGAGATATTGGATCGTTTGGCGCATAAATGGGTTACATACCTGATACAATATGATTTACAATCTATTATGAATGTCTTCCATCAGTGGGAATCATCGAAGCAGAGATACGTCTTTGAGAAAATGTGTGTTTTCCTTTGCGAGGAACTGGAGGAAGATAATTCAGAACGCAATATGTCTGAGTTGTATCGTGTGCGGTTCGAGTTTGCAAAGGGCACAATTGTGGGTTCTGATGTTAAGACAGCAGTTGCGACATTGTTGTCGTTTAGGAGTGAGAGTGTTTCCCAGTCGTTGTTTGACTCTGAGGTTAAGCGGAATGCAAGACAATATCCAATGAGAGAGGTTCCCCCGGTGTGGAAAGAGGAAGTGGCTGCTGGTCCAGGTAATAATCCGCCACTTGTACCGGCTCATTTTCAGCGCGTCTCGGTGCATGTTCCATGGAAGCACGCTGAAGTTTTAGCTATCAAACAGTCTTTACCTGATCCACACAAGAATCCAGCAGGGTAGTATAAGGAACTGGTGGAGTGGTGTGGCTCACTGGTTAGAGGCGGCAGACCAGGAGCAGAAGTCGGCCGGGACCAGGGTTCAATTCCTGATGCGACAGGGTCGTGGACCAGGGTCAGCGGACTCGACAATTCTCGCCTCGGTGCCTACTCTAACCTGGGGTCCCACTCGGCAGCTTTGGGCATTAGCTTGCCTAATCTCCACAACGCCCCCATCAACGCCAGGGATGCCTGGCTCCACCTTGGGGATTCCCAGTAGGGACTATCCCACAGGGAAAGCCAGGACGGGTTCCCCAGCGGTATACAGCGCCGGGACGCCCTTTGCTGGGGCAGCTGTGCGCTTTACAAGTATACAACATTCAACATTCATTCAACATTCAACTGACTCAGACCGTGGGTTCGTGTATTATGAATTTGGCGGACATAGACATGTTGTTTGGTAATGTTGTTCCACAACCTATTTGGAGTAAGATTTGTCATACTGATCATGTGGCTGAATTGGGTGATACATGGGTTAATCTTAGAGACGCTGACAATAGACAAGTAGGCGGTGCTAAGCCTAAGGATCTGATTACTGAACTCCCTGATAAGATTATTACGTATATGAAGACTCTAATGCCCGAATTGCGTGTTAATTGGGACAAGTTGTCTGCGTGCAAACAGAAAAAGGATGAAACTGTGTCTGACTTTTTCACGAGGTTCGAACAGACTTTTGTAGATCATAGTGGTCAGGATATGTCCACTGAGGGTGGCCAAAGATTGTTTGTTGACAAATTTGTACATAATTTGCTTCCTGAATTATGTAATAAGTTGAAGGATTCTGAGAGTGCTTGGGCTGTTTCCACGTCAGCACAGATTTTAGCTACGGCCCAGTACTATGAGAATAGGCGTAAAGATGAGTTAGAGAAAGCGGATAAAATGACTAAAGAATTGAAGACTAAAGTCCTTCTGCAGCAAGCTTATCCACCTCGTACTAATAGTCAGCGCGACTATCAGCAACCTCAGCAATATTCGAGGAACTCGCGTTTACTGTATGGTCCCAATCAGTGCGCGTATTGCAAAGAAGAGGGTCATTTCAAGAGTAGTTGTCCGGTCTTGTTACAGCATATGAATGGTGCTTCTGGTGCAAGAGGTCGAGGCATTCAACAAGCTCCTAGAGGTAGGGGACGTGGAAATTTCTCCCAGAACGCTCGTTCTTTCCCGCCTCAGAATTCCATGAATAGTTTCGACCAGCAGAATAACGCATTTACTAAGACAGCTCAGTACTATGCTGATGACTACTATGCAGAAAATGAGAATATGGAAGGTGATGATTGCTAGGACAGCCATGGACAACGAGAGGGAGTCGTTTCAGTTCCAGTAGATCAGAGTGGGCCTCATGCTGAGGTGATTAAATCAGGTGTGTCAGATCCTTTTCTGTTGGATACTGGTGCTACAAAGAGTTCTATTATGCACGCAAAACTCCCTGGTGCACCTTTGTCTGGCGAAATTAACATTTCAGTAGGTTTGTCTGGCGCCCCGGTTAGGAAACTGATTTCTAGTCCTATGTCCCTTTCTGTTGGACTTGTGAATTCGAAGCACCCCTTATTCTTACAAAAGGTTGTGGTGAAAATTTGTTGGGATTGGATCTGTTGAAAAGATTATATGCAACTTTGTACTGTTCTCCTTTGGGCGTACAACTTACACTGGGTAAGAAAGTGGTTTCTCCAATGTACTTGTCAAAGGATAAACCTCCGACAGAATTGTCTTCTCTTCCGGATATTCTTTGGGCTACTGGACCTAATGATGTGGGTCTCTTGGAAATAGCGCCTTAGGTTGTAACACTGAAAGCCAATGTTAGAATGCCACGTATTCCCCAATACAAGATCTCTAGTGAAGGTGAAAAGGCATTGTTAGCGATCATTTATGATCTGATTGAGAAAGATGTAATTGAAGAGACAAGAGGCAACGTTTGTAATAGTCCTGTTCTGCCGGTTTTGAAGCATACTGATCCTTCCCAGCCACCTGTTTACAGATTTGTGATTGATCTTAGGGGGGTCAATAAAATAGTTGTGCCACAGTTTCCCGTTGTCCCCGACATCACTGCTCTATTGACTATGATTCCAGCTTCAGCCACTTGGTTCTCAGTGATTGACTTGAAGAATGCTGGAAAGGGGCGACCATTCGGTCCCCCCGAACGTATGGCGGAGTACCACGATCCCCCCGGGAAGCCATCTTGGGCGGGAGGCGAGTCTCGGCTGGTATGCCCGAAGCGGCGTAGCCGGGGCGCGACTTTTTCCCGCCCTGGAAAGGGCTGGCCTAGACACTGACGCGGCCGGGCCACGCCCTCGGGGCAGGCCGGGGCGGGTTGACGCCCGCCCTGAAGACGGATAAAAGGAGCAACAAGCCAAGGAAGCATCCTCTTGTTCCTGTGCTCTGAAGCTGCACCACCTCGCTGCACGTGAGCTCGAGACGGAACGAAGAGCCAATTTTGAGCGTTGTAATCTTTCTTGTTTGTTTTGCAGATACTCTGTCGGAGAATGCCTAAGAAGGCGGGAAAGCGAATGACTACCGACCAGATGCTGCGTGTTCTCATGAAAGAGGTGACCGACCTAAAGAAGCGAATGGCGGAGAAAGACGAGGAAGGGGGGCCGAAACGTCCTCTGGCAGGAGCAGCTCCAGGAGGAAAAGGCAAAAGGCCCAGAAGGGGAGCAGCTGGGGGAGACGCCCCAGTTCCCTGTACCCCACTCGAAGCACCCACTCCTGTGCCGGAGGAAGGGAATCCGATTCCCGTGGTGGTCACCCCCGTGTCCGGGGAGGATATGCCGCCCGAGCTGGCAGCACAATTAGCAGCGTGGTTGGGTAAAGGTAGCAAGGGCGCCACGGCTGACGACGCGCAGGTTTTGATGAAGCAGCTGCGGGAAACAAGGGAAGCGACGAAGGCACCATCGCCGGCTGCGGCAGTAGAGAAACCACCTGGGTCAGGTCCAGTCGCAGATACAGCTTCCGGTTCAGGTAAGCGGCCATTGCCGATTGCGAGGGATGAGTCGGCACCCTCTCGAAGGGAAAAGTTGGGTCAACATGTCCCTCTGGCTATCAAAGAAAAGATATGGGCAGGGGAGTATATAAACATCTTCTCGTTGCTTACCGATCATTATGAGATGGAGCATGTTAAGAGCCAGAAGGAGCTCATGCATCCGAGTGTTTGGCGCGCAAAGATGGCCGCCTTTAAGGTAAATGAAAACATCGGTAATTGGGGAAAAGCATGGGGGGTTTTTACATCCATCTTGGGTGAACGTAGGCCCGAATTGCTGCCCGAATTGCCGATTTATCAGTCACGGATCATGGGGTATTCAGTATCTCACGAGGGCAATCACTGGTTTTGTTACGATAATATTTTCAGAAAAGCGAAAGAGCATGATAAAAACTTAACTTGGGATTGTTATGATTCTGTGTCCTGGTCCAAAATGGAGGATTCTGGTATGTTGAAGGTGCCATTGGTAGGAGTAACATTGGTGAATCCTCCCGCCAATATGCGGGGACGCCCTTTCGATCAGGTACGAGTAACGACAATCACTCGAGGCCAATCGGCAACGCAGGTAAAAGGGGGGTTTGTTGGAACTTTAACAGGGGGAAATGTACTAGGCCCCAGGGGTCATGCAAATTTAGGCACGAATGTGGTGGGTGTGGGCATTCATCCCATCCTGAGTCCATGTGCAGAGCCAAAACGGGTGATAACGGGGTAGAGGAGGCGCCAAACAGGTCTGACATAGTCCGAGGGGCGCCTTTACCTACTCCGATTGATACCATGGCAATGATTCCCTGGCTCAGCGAATACCCGGATCACGCTTCCGCTGGGGTGTTGCGGAACGGATTTTCATACGGTTTCCGCATCCCAGTGGGGGAGTTTCAGGGTATAGCAAAATGTAAAAACCAGATATCGGTCTTACAGCATACGAGCGTGGTACAGGAAAAGATCGGGAAGGAGGTGGCTCGAGGTCGAGTCGCCGGTCCATTTAATGTGCCACCAGTTGCTAACTTTGTTTGTTCCCCTTTAGGGATGGTCCCCAAGAAGGACCCGGGTGAGTTTCGGCTGATACATAATTTATCAGCCCCACGTGGTCTTTCGGTAAACGATGCGATAGACCCGGAAGTGTGTTCGGTGCGGTACGCATCCTTCGATGAGGCCGTAGCCATATTGAATCGCCTGGGGCCCGGTGCGCTGATGGCAAAATCTGATATCGAGTCAGCGTTCCGGTTGCTCCCGGTACACCCAGACGATCAGCGTCTCCTTGGTTTCATGTTTCAGGGTCACTATTACATGGATAGGTGTATGCCGATGGGGTGCTCTATATCGTGTGCCTATTTCGAAAAGTTCAGTTGCTTCCTGCAATGGGTCTTCACAAAGAAGACGGGGTTTCAACATGTGATGCATTATCTCGATGACTTTTTGTTTCTGGGGGCAGCCGGGGATCCGGAATGTGGACAGGCTTTGACTGCATTTTGTGTCTTGATGAATCAGTTTGGCGTGCCATTGGCACCAGGTAAGACTGTGGGTCCCTCGACTTGCCTCGAGTTTCTGGGGATCGAGCTCGATTCCGAAGAAGGTTGTTTTCGTTTACCAGGTGACAAAGTGTTAAGATTCAGGGCATCCCTGCAAATGTGTATAAGTGAGTCTAAGGTTAAGCTACATCAATTACAGCAATTGGTGGGACAGTTGAATTTTGCCCTAAGAGTTATACCGATGGCCCGCCCCTTTTCTCGCTCGATCGCTCAAGCCATGGTCGGCCTGAAGGAGGGTCATCATCGCACAAGGCTCTTGGCAGAGGTTCACCAGGACATGCGCATTTGGTTGGCATTTCTGGCGGATTTCAATGGTCGAATTGTCTGGAACAAACCGGCCGTGTCCTCTGAGGAGCTGGGGCTGTGGACAGATTCGGCAGGGAGCATTGGTTTTGGTGCCATATTCGGCACTCAGTGGTCGGCACAAAAATGGCCGTCATGGTGGCATGATAGTGGACTGACAAGTAACATTGCTTTCCTAGAACTTTTTCCCATTCTGGTGGCCCTGAGAACTTGGTCCGAGGGGTTCAGAGATCACTCTGTGGTATTCTGGTCTGATAACATGACCGTTGTTGAGTGTATCAATAGCCAGGCAGCACGATGCAAATGGATTCTGAGATTGCTCAAGGAAATTGTGTTATTGTGTATGCAATTGAATGTACTATTTAAGGCAAGACATGTCCCGGGGGTGATGAACCAGGCGGCTGATGCGCTTTCTCGTTTTCGTATGCAGGCCTTCTGGGGTTTTCTGCCCACAGCGGACCCGGTGGCAGCACCCTTTCCCGAAGCTCTCTGGTCTCTCGGTGCCCCGAACTACAGAACCTCGTGGGAGAGAGTTTAGCACCCAGGACGAGGAAGGCATATGAAGGGGCGTTCCGTTCCTATTGGGCCTTTTTGGGGGCGGCTAGAGGGGAGCTTTGGGGCCAGGAGGAGTTGGTAGTGAAATTCCTGCTGTCTTTACATCAGGCAGGCAAATCAGTGGCTACGGCCCAGAGGCATCGGGCCGCCATTTCCTTTGTGGCTAGGGCTCATGGGATCCAGGACCCGACAGCGTCTTTCGTTGTGCAAAAAGCGCTACGTGGGTGGCAACGCCTTGAGGGTCGCAGAGTAGATGAAAGGCGCCCAATAGGTTTGGATAGGTTGTCCCTGTTATTATCTAGACTCCCTGCAACGTGTTCATCCCAGTATGAAACAGTGTTATTCCGAGCCGCTTTTACGCTGGCATTCCATGGGGCTATGCGGGTAAGCGAACTAGTGGCGAGGAACAAGCAGGACGTGATGGGGGGACTGTGCCAAGAGCACGTTCAGATCAGAGGGGAGACAATGACTGTCTCGTTCGTCAGGTCCAAGACCGATCAGGGTGCGATGGGTGATTGCATAATCATACAAAGGATTCCCGGGTCCTCCATGTGCCCGGTGAGTTGTGTAGAGGAATATTTAGCACAAAGGGTGGCATCATGGGGGGGGACCTTGTTGAGACACGCTGACGCCACCCCACTGACGAGGTTTCAGTTTCAGCGGGTGCTTGCGATGTCGATTACTGCTGCGGGCTTGAACCCGGGCGAGTTTGGGACCCATTCCTTTCGGATAGGGGCTGCTACAGAGGCTACAGCCAGGGGTCTGAATGTCGAACAAGTTAAACGTGTGGGGCGTTGGTCCTCCAATTGTTATAAGAGGTATGTGCGGTTGCACATGTTGTGAAGCTGTAATGATGTACTCACGCTTCTTGTTTTTGTTTGGTTTCAGTTGCGCAAGCCTACGAGGCGGGGTGGACTATGCAGTCACCCCAACACCGGGCCAGCGGTCAGACTTCACCGGCTGTGAAAAAGGAGGTGTGGGTCGTGGGCCACTCATACGTGAGGCGTGCCGCGGACGTATTCAAAGCAGGTGACATGATTCACGTGGCTGGGGAATACGGGTACAGTGTGTCCTTCTACGGAAAGGGCGGACTCTGTATTGACCAGTTTCAATCATTTTTTGAGGGTTTGCTAGGGCGGACGAGGTCACCGCCGTCTATAGTCATAGTACATCTTGGGGGCAATGATTTGGTCACCACTGGTAGACGACTTCTTCTTGAGGCGATGCTTTCCACTGTAAGTTGGTTGGCGAGGAGAGTTCCAGGGTGCACGATTGCATGGTCACATATGATCCCACGAAAAGTATGGCGGGGGGCTATTTCTGTTTCTGCTCTGAATCATTCAGTAAGAAAAATTAATAACAAAGTGAGTAGATTGTTCCGTTCCAATACACTGCATTCTATTTCACATGGTTGTATTACTGGTGACAGTATGTATTTGGGGGATGGTGTTCATTTGTCCCGGGTGGGGAACGAGTTACTCATAGGAGACTGTATAGCTTGGCTAAAGACTTTAAGACATGACCTTTAGGTAGGAGTGTTGTGGGGGGTCCGGATAGCCGGTCAACTATCCGGCCTGTGGCGGTAAGGTCATGATCGGTGAGCACTAATTGGAAGATCCCTATGAGTGGGCGTCACCCATTACGGATGGGAGCGCTCGAGGGAGGTGGCCATTGGCCCCTCAACGGGGAAGGCGGTCCCTTCTAAGGATGGGCCGCCGAAAGGAAAGGAAAGGCGGTCAAGGCCCCTTCCTGGGTAGGAGGGGCTACAGCCCCCTCCTGGAGAATTTCCGGGGGCCAGGACATCTGCGACGGCAGATGTGGTAAGTTGTGTGGGGTTTGGGGGGGGGTCTACGCTACCTTCTAGATTCCTCACACGAGTCCTCGGACGACCTTTAAGTGGCGTCGAGTTTGTTGGGGCCCCCGTCAAGTCAAGGGAAATTGGTAGTTGCACTCGAGGTACACCTCTGTGCGGTCGCCCCTCACAAGTGAGGGGGATATTTCTGGTTAGGGATCTTGACACCTGTTACGACCTTGCCGTTGGCCCTTAAACGTTAGGATGTACAATTTCAAAATTTCAAGTTAGATGTTTTGTAGGATGTTAGTTCGGCTAGGAGAACCTTTGTATTAGAGAATATGTTAAGGTTAGCCAAACATCGCAATGTGGTAATGAAATTGTACATAATATGAAACTGTTATTTTAATGTTTTAATTTTGTTTCATATTTTAATAAATACGGCCGGGAGGGTCACTCCCTCCCGTCTTCCAAAAGTTCAGAACTGTTTCCGGTTTCCCATCCTTGGGGATTGTGTTGAGAGGGGGTGGCGGGTATCTCAGCCATATGGAAAGGGGCGACCATTCGGTCCCCCCGAACGTATGGCGGAGTACCACGATCCCCCCGGGAAGCCATCTTGGGCGGGAGGCGAGTCTCGGCTGGTATGCCCGAAGCGGCGTAGCCGGGGCGCGACTTTTTCCCGCCCTGGAGTGGGCTGGCCTAGACACTGACGCGGCCGGGCCACGCCCTCGGGGCAGGCCGGGGCGGGTTGACGCCCGCCCTGAAGACGGATAAAAGGAGCAACAAGCCAAGGAAGCATCCTCTTGTTCCTGTGCTCTGAAGCTGCACCACCTCGCTGCACGTGAGCTCGAGACGGAACGAAGAGCCAATTTTGACCCACCCACCAGCCCCTGAGGACAGCAAGTGGTTTTGAATAAAGTTTGATGTGGTAACTCTTTTGTTTGCAGGTCCGGATTATTATCGTGATAACTTTGAATATGCAATAAAGAAATGGTCAATTTGTGGTATGTTTTGCAAATAAAGTAATCCTGCTCTAGTGTTGATCAGTAGCATGCTTTTAATAAAGTTGTTGCTTTTAACTGTCTTTTAAGTAAATTAGTCATTTAGTTTAGAACTGTCGTATTTATTTTGGTTGGGCGGTAAGGTCATGATCGGTGAGCACTAATTGGAAGATCCCTATGAGTGGGCGTCACCCATTACGGATGGGAGCGCTCGAGGGAGGTGGCCATTGGCCCCTCAACGGGGAAGGCGGTCCCTTCTAAGGATGGGCCGCCGAAAGGAAAGGAAAGGCGGTCAAGGCCCCTTCCTGGGTAGGAGGGGCTACAGCCCCCTCCTGGAGAATTTCCCGGGGCCAGGACATCTGCGACGGCAGATGTGGTAAGTTGTGTGGGGTTTGGGGGGGGGTCTACGCTACCTTCTAGATTCCTCACACGAGTCCTCGGACGACCTTTAAGTGGCGTCGAGTTTATTGGGGCCCCCGTCAAGTCAAGGCAAATTGGTAGTTGCACTCGAGGTACACCTCTGTGCGGTCGCCCCTCACAAGTGAGGGGGATATTTCTGGTTAGGGATCTTGACACCGGTTACGACCTTGCCGTTGGCCCTTAAACGTTAGGATGTACAATTTCAAAATTTCAAGTTAGATGTTTTGTAGGATGTTAGTTCGGCTAGGAGAACCTTTGTATTAGAGAATATGTTAAGGTTAGCCAAACATCGCAATGTGGTAATGAAATTGTACATAATATGAAACTGTTATTTTAATGTTTTAATTTTGTTTCATATTTTAATAAATACGGCCGGGAGGGTCACTCCCTCCCGTCTTCCAAAAGTTCAGAACTGTTTCCGGTTTCCCATCCTTGGGGATTGTGTTGAGAGGGGGTGGCGGGTATCTCAGCCATATTTCTTCAGCATTCCGATTGCCGAGGAGAGCAGGGATATTTTTGGCTTCAGTTTGGGAGGCCGAAGTTTCCACTTCAAAAGCGCTCCTCAGGGCTACTGTGAAAGTCCATCAATATACAGTCAGGCTTTAAAAACACAGCTTGACACGATTGTTTTACCTGACGGCGCTACCCTTATTCAATACGTCGATGATTTGCTAATCACTGCAGATACTGAGGATATTTGTAAAGCAGCCACATTGTCGTTGTTGCGTCATTTGTGTGATCTGCGCCACAAAGTCTCTCTTTCAAAATTGCAATATTGTCGACAAGAAGTAACCTACTTAGGTCACCTCTTATCGAAGGAGGGAAGGAAACTGACCCTAGAAAGAATTCATGTAATTGCAAAATTGAGTGTCCCAAGGACACAGAGAGAAGTGCGTGCTTTCTTGGGTATTACATCATACTGCAGACTATGGATACCAAATTTTTCCTTATTGGCCAAACCTTTGGTGGCAATAACTTGTAAAGATACACTGAATCCCATTTCGTGGTCTGAAGAGTGTCAGAAAAGTTTTTCCGAATTGCGTGATGCATTGTGTTCGGCTCCTGTGTTGGGTACCCTGACTACAGTAAGCCTTTTACATTGTATGTCCATGAGAAAGAAGGTTGCGCATTGTCAGTTCTGACACAGTCTTCTGGGGACAAACAGCGTCCATGCGCGTATTTTTCGTCAACTTTAGACCCGGTAGCTAAGGCTTTGCCGAGTTGCTTGAGAGCCACTGCGGCAGCAGCTGTTTCTATTCGACAGTCTGCTGGGTTAGTAATGAATAACATGTTAATTGTGATGGTCCCGCATGCAGTGGACAGTCTGTTAAACAGAACAAAGACACAGCACTTAACTAGTGCTCGATTGTCAGGGTATGAGCTGACACTGTTGGCAAGTCATGTGCACATAAAGAGGTGCAATACATTAAACCCAGCCACATTGTTGCCGATTTCAGTTGAGACAGATGATGATAGTGAAGATCAGCAAGACTGTTTTCTGAGAACCGAAGAAGAGACTAAAGGGAGAGTAGACCTTAGGGACACTCCTCTTCCAGAATGTGATGGTACTTTGTGGGTTGATGGTTCGTGTTTCAAGTTGCCTGAATGGTGATACGACTGCAGCATATGCTGTGACCACTTTACATACGATTGTTAAAGCTGCACGTATCCCACACAATTCAGCACAAGCAGCAGAGTTAATTGCACTTACAAGAGCGTGTGTGTTGGCGAAAGGAAAATGAGTGAATGTGTACACGGAAAGCCAGTATGCATTTGGTGTGGCTCACAGTTTTGGACGATTGTGGAAAGAACGTGGGTTCCTGACTTCGCATGGTGCTAAGATCCAGCATGGTCAGTTGGTGAATGAGCTTCTCAAGTCACTGACCTTGCCGTTACAGGTTGCGATTGTGAAATGCAGTGCACACAAAAAGGTAACGGATGATGTTGGTTGTGGAAATGCGTTTGCGGATGAAGTTGCGAAAGAAACTGCTAGGAATGTAATGAGTCGAATGTATGTTGCAGGCCCTGTGAGATGGATTGGTGATGTTGGTATGTGTGAAAATACGATTGAGAGTGTGAAGTCCATTCAAGCTGAAGCCACAGAGAAACAGTTGAATGAATGGAGAGAAAGTAAGGGTAAATTGGATGCAAATGGTTTTTAGACTGATTTGTCAGAGCATCAGCGATGGTTGTTACCCGATGCGTATGTGCTTGCAGTGGTGACATGGAATGGCTCATATCAGTGTGAAAGGGATCTGTAAGTTGTTGGCTCCAGTATGGCAAAATGCTGGAATCCCTAAGTGTGTCGAGAATGTGGTCAAGAATTGTATGGTGTGCCTGAAATACAATCCTGGTAGGGGAACCCCAACTCCAGCTGGTCATTTTGCACCTCCAACGTATCCGTTCGAGGTTTTGCAGCTAGATGTCATCCACATGGAAAGGTGCAATCATTTGAAATACTTACTCGTTGTTGTTTGTGCCTTTTCAAGATGGGTCGAAGCATACCCCTTAAAGGACAATACTGCTTTGTCCACAGCCAAAGCCCTTGTCAAATAATTTTTCCCCAGATTTGGAATGCCTAGAATGGTTTGGAGTGAAAATGGGAGTGAATTTGTGGGTCGAGTGATGAAGAAAGTGTGTGAGGGGCTAGGCATTCAGCAAAAGTTCCACGCTGCAAATAACCCCCAATCAGCTGGACTAGTAGAGTGCTATATGGCCGGGATGCCCGTCACCCCCTCCCAACACAATCCCCAAGGATGGGAGAAGTCGGACACAGGTTGAACTTTTGGAAGGCGGGAGGGAGTCACCCTCCCGGCCGTATTTATTAAAATATGAAACAAAATTTAAAACATTAAATAAAAGTTTCATACTCATGTACAATTTTACATTTATTACATTTCGATGAAGACATGTTCTTTGGCTAACCTTAACAGATCTCTAATACAAAGGTTTCCTAGACGAGTCTAACATCCTGCAAATGCATACATTCTAAATTAAAATTGTACATCCTAGCATTAAGGGCCAACGGCAAGGTCTTATCCGGTGTCAGATCCCTACTACCAAAACTCTCGGGGGCCCCCTTTCCGCTCGACGCCATCTTAGAGGTCGTCCGAGTTCCCATGTGAGGTATCTGTAGGAAGGACAGCGTGGACTCCCCCCATCCCCACACTCTCTATCCGCCGTCGCGGATATCCGGCCCCCGGGAAATTAGTAGGAGGGGCATCTAGCCACCTCCCCCCCTGGGAGGGGCCTATGGCCGTCTCCCCCTAGGTGACCCATCCTTAGTGGGTGCCGCCTCCCCGTGGGAGGGGCCAATGGCCGCCTCCCCCCGGGTACTCCCATCCATTCTGGGTGGCGCCCCCCTCTAGGGACCTTGAAATTACTGCTCACCGATCATGACCTTACCGCCCGACCAAAAATAAATACGACAGTTGTTTACCTACTAAGGAAGAAAAAATTCTGACATTGCCTTGACGTGTCATCAACTGCTCACTCCTACAAAGGAACAAACATTATCCTGCAGGAAGAAGTCACATCCTTAACTTAAACATTCCTTTACTTTCTACAAAGGAAAAAAGGCCTATCTTCAGCAAAACTTTATTAAAAACAAACATTGCCATAAGGGGCTGGTGGGTGGGTCAAAATTGCTGCTTGTTCCGTCGAGGGCTCACGAGCAACGAGTGGGTGCAGCCTTCAGAGCACAGGAACAAGAGGACGCTTCTTCGGATTCCCGCTCTATTTATCCTTCTGCGGGAGGGCGTGTACCCTCTAGGGGTGGGCAGAAAATCCGTTCCGCTCGCGGATTTTGCGGATTTTCGGGAAATCCGCAATCCGCGAGATTTGCGAATCTCCCGCAAAATCCGCAAATCCGCGAGCAGCGGATTTTGCTCGCACTGCTCGCACTGTTCGCGTGAGTTCGCGTGAGTTCGCGCCCCGCAAATAAGTGCAAAATTGCAGAAATACGATCCTAGCAAAACTGAAAGTAACTACTTACCAGGTTCAAAAGTTCAGGCTCATCATTAGTAGCCATTTCCTGTAGTGCTTCCTGAGGGGCCCCTCCAGAGTTCAGTTGCCAGTTGAAACTATTATGTGACCCTGCTCTGAACCTCAGAATAGTTACACATATGCCACAAAGGTCCTGAATTACAGCTAAGGGAGACAAGCAGGAGCCAGGCTGGAAGTTAAAATCCATTAATCAGCCCCTAATTCATTATTGTCAGTTGGGGCAGGGCAGGTGTTGTAACTAATTTTGCAACAATGAAAGCACTTAGCAAGTGCAAAAGATCACTAATCAGGGCGCACTAAGGAAGCAGGTGCCAGCTAAAAAAATATTCTGTGACACATTAATCAGCCCCAAATTAATTCAGGTCACTTGAGGCAGGGAAGGTGTGCTTTGCTTTGCCGAAAATAATGTACATTGGACAACCAGAGGGTGTGGTGATGAAACAGAGGGTGGCATGGGTGGGCCAGAGGGTGGCATGAGTAGTCAGAGAGTGGCAGTGGTGACAGAGAGTGGCAGTGATGAAGAAGAGTGTCCCAAACAGGCTGGACACGTAGAAACAACAAGTTCGCGAAACTTGCGACCCGACAGGTAAGTTCGCAATTTGCGAAAGTGTACAAAACCCTCGCGAACTGGCAGAAACACGGGCGAACACAAAAAAAAAAAAATCCGCAAATTCGCGGGAATTCGCGGATTTTGCGGATTGCGAATCCGCAAATCCGCAAAATTCGCGAACGCGAGATCCGCAAAATTCGCTCATGCTTAGTACCCTCCTCCGGTACGCCTACTGGGTGTGGTCTTCGGTGTAGGTGTCTAGGACAACCCCTCTTGGGCGGGAAAAAGCGCGCCCCGGCTACGCCGCTTCGGGCATACCAGCCGAGCCACACCCCCGCCCAAAATGGTTTCCCGGGGGGATCGGGGCACTCAGCCATACGTTCGGGGGGACCGAGTGGTCGCCCCTTTCCATATGGCCGGGATGCCCGTCACCCCCTCCCAACACAATCCCCAAGGATGGGAGAAGTCGGACACAGGTTGAACTTTTGGAAGGCGGGAGGGAGTCACCCTCCCGGCCGTATTTATTAAAATATGAAACAAAATTTAAAACATTAAATAAAAGTTTCATAATCATGTACAATTTTACATTTATTACATTTCGATGAAGACATGTTCTTTGGCTAACCTTAACAGATCTCTAATACAAAGGTTTCCTAGCCGAGTCCAACATCCTGCAAATGCATACATTCTAAATTAAAATTGTACATCCTAGCATTAAGGCCCAACGGCAAGGTCTTAACTGGTGTCAGATCCCTACTACCAAAACTCTCGCCCTCACGGTGTGAGTGGCGCATGCGCAGAGGACTCTACCCTCGTTGCCAACTGTAACTTCCCTTGTCGTGGTGGGGGCCCCCTTTCCACTCGATGCCATCTTAGAGGTCGTCCGAGTTCCCGTGTGAGGTATCTGTAGGAAGGACAGCGTGGACTCCCCCCCATCCCCACACTCTCTATCGGCCGTTGCGGATATCCGGCCCCCGGGAAATTAGTAGGAGGGGCATCTAGCCGCCTCCCCCCCTGGGAGGGGCCTATGGCCGTCTCCCCCTAGGCGACCCATCTTTAGTGGGTGCCGCCTCCCCGTGGGAGGGGCCAATGGCCGCCTCCCCCCAGGCGCTCCCATCCATTCTGGGTGGCGCCCCCCTCTAGGGACCTTGAAATTACTGCTCACCGATCATGACCTTACCGCCACAGGCCGGATAGTTGACCGACTATCCGGCCCCCCCTACTCCTCATAAAGGTCATGCTTCCTCAAACCCCTTAGCCATGCTATGCAGTCTCCTATGAGTAAATCATTTCCCTCCCTGGACAGGTGAACCCCATCATTCAGATACATGTGATCACCCCGAATACACCCGTGCGGAATGCTGTGAAACTGCGAAGAGCGAAACAATTTACCAATTTTATTGTTAACCCTTTTCACCGAATGGTTCAGTGCTGACACCGAAAGGCCCCCCCGCCATACCTTCCTGGGAATCATGTGGGACCAGACAATCGTGCACCCCGGGATTCTTTTAGCCAGCCAGCTAACAGCAGACAAAATTTGTTCAAACAACACTCGTCTACCCAGTGTCACCAAGTCATTGCCCCCGAGGTGTACTATGACTACAGATGGCGGTGACCTTTGCCGCCCTAAGAGACCCTCAAAAAATGATTCGTATTGGTCAAAACAGAGCCCGCCTTTCCCATGGAAGGCCACTCTGTACGCGTATTCCCCAGCTGCGTGAGTCGCGTCACCTGCTTTGAATACGTCCCCGGCGCGCCTCACATATGAGTGGCCCACGACCCATACCACTCTCACTCCAGACGGTGGTCCTTGACCGCTGGTCTCCTGGTGCTGGGTCGACTGCAAATTCCGCCCCGCGTGACAGGCTCGCGAAACTGTAATTCAAACAAAAGACAAGAAGCGTGAGTGCATGTCAATTGACTTTACAACATGTGCAATCGCACATACCTTTTGAATCAATTCGAGGACCATCTTCCCAACTGCTTCACTTCCTTCGCACTCTGACCCCTGGCTGTAGCTTCGGTAGCAGCCCCTATCCTAAAGGAGTGGGTCCCAAAATCATACGGGTCCATGCCCCCAGCAGTGATTGTCAGTGCTAGCACCCTCTGGAACTGAAACCTCGTCAGTGGGATGCCATCCTTGTGCCTTAGCAAACTCCCCCCCCATGTAGCCGCCCTTAGTGCCAAGTATTCCTCTATACACTTTATCGGGCAGGTAGGGGACCCTCGCGCGCGCTGCACGACAACACTATTTCCCATAGCCCCCTGGTTGGTCTTGGACCTGGCTATCGAGACAATCATCGAATCACCCCTAATTTGGACGTGATCCCTGCACAAACCTCCCTCAATGTCTTTCTTATTCCTTGCGACCAGTTCGCTCACCCGCATAGCCCCAAGGAATGCTAATGCGAAAGCTGCCCGGAACAGAACTGCTTCGAAGTGGGAGGAGCATGTCTCGTCTAGTTTCGCTACAAGTAGAGACAACCTGTCTAAGCCAATCGGGCGCCTCGCATCTTGCTTGCGACCCTCGAGGCGCTGCCAGCCGCGAAGGGCCTTCTTAACCAAAAAGGAACCCGTTGGGTCTTTTATGCCATGCACCTGCGCCATGAATGAAATGGCCGCCCTATGCCTACTGGCCGTTGCCGCTGATCGGCCTTCTCTATGCAGCGCTAGCAGGAACCCCAGGAAGGATTCCTCCTGACCCCAGCTCTGACTCCCTGTCGGACCCAAAAATGTGCAATAGGAACGAAACGCTCCTTCGTATGCCTTCCTTGTCCTGGGGGCTAAGCTTGCTGCCACGAGGTCTTGTAATCCGGGGCACCGATTAGCCATAGTGCTTCGGGGAATGGTGCCGCCACTAGGTCCGCTGTAGGTAGATAACCCCTGAACGCCTGCATATGTGAACGAGAGAGTGCATCAGCTGCATGATTCAGTACGCCCGGCACATGTTTCGCCCTGAACTGTACATTCAGTCTCATGCAAAGCAGCACAACTTCTTTCAACAATCTCAAGATCAATTTGCAGCGTGCTGCCTGTTGGTTAATGCATTCGACAACAGTCATATTATCAGACCGAAACACCACTGAGCGGTCCCTGAAGTCGTCTGGCCATGCCATCAGAGCAACCCAAATGGGGAATAACTCCAAGGACCCAATGTTACCTGTGAGACCGCTGGAGTGCCACCACGTCAGCCATGTTTACGCCGACCATCGATTACCAAAGATGGCGCCAAATCCCACGCTCCCCGCTGAGTCAGTCCACAGACCTAGTTCATCTGAAGACGCTGGCGGCCTGTTCCACACGACTCGACCGTTGAAGTCCGCCAGAAATGCAAACCAAATGCGCATATCCTGGCGAACCTCTGCCGTCAGTTTAGTACGGTGGTGTCCCTCTTTGAGACCAACCATAGCTTGTGCAATAGAGCGTGAGAAGGGGCGGGCCATTGCAATCACCCTCAAGGCAAAGTTAAGCTGACCCACTGTTTGTTGTAACTGGTGCAGGGTCACTTTCCCCTTGCCCAGGCATTGCGTCAAGGAAGCCATTAACTTGGCCACTTTTTCCATCGGTAAACAAAAACATCCCTCCACCGAATCGAGCTCAATTCCCAGAAACTCCAGTGAAGTAGATGGTCCAACCGTCTTACCTGGTGCCAATGGGACTCCAAATTCCCTCATGAGGATGCAGAAGTCATGCAGCACCTGCGCACATTTCGTATCGCCGGCTGCTCCCAAGAACAGGAAGTCATCAAGACAGTGCATAGGTGAAAGTAACAAGGACCCCCTGGGTAGTAAAGATCTATAGACTCCTAGGGCAGGGTAGCAACAGGTGCGAGAAAAAATCCTAGGACATCTAAGAATATGAGTGAACAATCAGGTCAGATCAGTGATCAAGAAGGAATAATCAAATAATTAACAAATTTGTATAAAAAGTATATTTTTAATCAATATAATTAAAAATCATATTGTGACTGACCAAAAGGCCAAACCATATGATGGGTATAAAAAATTAATTGATTACATACAGTTCTAATAAACAATTAGCATAAAACTCATATTCAACACAGTGAAATTTATCGACAGATATTTCACTGTGTTGAATATGAGTTTTATGCTAATTGTTTATTAGAACTGTATGTAATCAATGAATTTTTTATACCCATCATATGGTTTGGCCTTTTGGTCATTCACAATATGATTTTTAATTATATTGATAAAAAATATACTTTTTATACAAATTTGTTAATTTTTTGATTATTCCTTCTTCATCACTGGTCTGACCTGATTGTTCACTCATATTCTTAGATGTCCTAGGATTTTTTCTCGCACCTATCAAGATAGTGGATAACATGCCTATGCCCTGTGGCCTTGGTGAATGCCCACTCTAAAAAACAGCTGAACATTTCAAAATAGGCACAAGAAATGGAGCAACCCATAGGCATGCATTTATCCATGTAATAACTCCCTTGAAATCCAAAACCTAGCAAGCGCTGATCCTGTGGGTGTACCGGGAGCAACCGGAACGCCGATTCCATGTCTGATTTCGCCATCAGCGCCCCGGGGCCCAGGCGATTTAACATGGCCACGGCATCATCGAACGATGCGTACCGCACTGAACAAACTTCCGGGTCAATGGCCTCGTTCACTGAGGAACCCCTTGGAGCAGACAGATTATGAATAAGTCTAAACTCCCCTGGGTCTTTCTTCGGGACAACCCCTAACGGGGAACAGATGAACTCCTCCACCGGCGGGCGATGAAAAGGCCCTGCCACTCGCCCTAAGCTGACTTCTTTTGCAATTTTCCTCTCTGCCACGCTTGGGTTGTGCTGTACCGATAACTGGTTTTTACAAAAGGAGTCCCCCCGAAAATCCCCCACCGGGATGCGGAAGCCGTGTAAGAATCCCTTCCTCAACACCCCAGTGGATACATGATCAGGGTATTTGTTCAACCAAGGAGTCATAGCCATGAGATCAACGGGTGTAGGCAATCGGTCACAACGTTCTACCTCACTCCTGCTTGGACCCTCCTTTTCCTCCCGTCCCGTTATTTTTAGATCTACATGAACTCTCCGGGTGTGAGGAATTCCCACAGCCCGCACACACATGCTTGAACCTACATGTTCCCTGCGGTCTGTTACAGTTGCCTCAATTGAAGCCCCAACAGACCCCACGCTTGCCGCCATTCCCGCCGGTCTTAGGCTGGTAATCCCCACCGGCGCCCGCTCGAAAGGGCACCGCGGGCTTTTGGCGGATGACCCCTGACCCACTCCCGCCTGGCGAGGATGTACCTGCCGCCCCTGGCAGGAGCTGCTTGTGCCATGACACTGAGTCCAGGCAATCCCACGTCAGAGTAGCATCATATTCTTTCGCTTTCCGGAATTTCATGTCATAACCTTTCCATTCCTCCCCCTCATACATTGCATAAAAATCCATAATACGATTTTGATAGCAAGACAATTCAGTCAACACCTCGGGTTTACGTTCCCCCATAACTGCAGTAAATATAGAAAAGGCCTTAATCTAGTTCGTTACTGTCTCATCCAGCCTGAATTCCGCCATCTTGGCGCGCCAGACGCTCGGGTGCCACAAATCCTTCTGGGTTTTAGCATATTCCATCTCGCGATGGTCAGTTAATAATGAAAACATGTTAACATATTTGTCTCCCCATATTAACTCTTTCGTGGCCATAGGGATGTGCTGTGCCACCTTCTCCCGCCTCGAGGGTAATGAACCCTCCCCCGCCATTGGCAAAGCGAGCTTACCCGGTTCGGCCGTTGTTCCCGCCGTCTTCTCGTGACCAATTGCAGGTCCTACCAGTGCCACCTGTGGGGAAACAAGAGGAACATTCACCTTTGCTCGCGCATTGATTAATATTGGGCCGAGGACCCCCGAGGACATTGCCTGACCGGTGCAGCCGATTTTAGGGCTGACGCCGGCAGGTCAGAAAGGTCGCCATCTTGGGGAGGAAGGAAGGAAGAGGGTAGCGGTCCAGTTGTTGGACGCTCCCCGAGTTAAAAGGTATTTAAATCTCGCGTTCACGCTGAACAACAGATTTACCTCTACTCACCCCTGAGGCGAAAAGCCGGGGGCTCTCCCTGCTATCCCTTTAATTTCCTGTATTTACTGCCACATTAGCACTGTTTGCAGAACGCTATTTTAAAAATTGTAATATATTTTAAATTGCCCGCTTTTACCTGCTGACATAGGCTATCTACTCGCGCATTGATTAATATTGGGCCGAGGACCCCCGAGGACATTGCCTGACCGGTGCAGCCGATTTTAGGGCTGACGCCGGCAGGTCAGAAAGGTCGCCATCTTGGGGAGGAAGGAAGGAAGAGGGTAGCGGTCCAGTTGTTAGGACGCTCCTCTCCCCTTCCCTACTGGATATAAAGATGACGTCTTCCCGTCCGCGCAGCGGGCGGGCGCAGCGGGCGCGCCGGCGGCGCGCCGAAGGCGCGCCAAAGGCAAGCCCGTCTGCGCCCGTCCGCGGCAGATCGGGGCACGGGGCCCGAACCCCTGTCCATTCCACCCCGACTGCCATTACCAATATGACACACATGAAGTATACCACTAAGGATTTGCTTGACCTACGTCCCAATGTCGAAGACAGCTGTCGCCATAGCTTGTCAGTAGACTCTCCCACGAAGAACTGTGCGTCCTGCTACTTTACGATTAAGGATAAAAAAAATGGTGAGCTAAGAGGGAAGATTTTGAAAATGTCACTACTCAATTGTAGATCCCTCAAAAAACACAGATTAGAGATACATGATCTTGTGGTGGATGATGAGCTCGATGTGCTCTTTTTAACAGAGACGTGGCTTGACACAGCCTCGACTCCAGAAACCTTGGAGGCGGTCCCGATAGGATACAGCTTGCTTAGAATTGACAGAGAAAAACAGATAGGAGGAGGATTGGCTATAATTCATAAGAGCGACCTACACTGCACTTTAGAGAAAACTACCTTGCCGAACAGTGAGGGTGGGTTCTTTGCGATTAAAAATAGTCCCAAAAGCAATATTAATGGACTTTTAGTATATAGACCCCCTGGTAAGTCCGCGCAATTTGCAACTCAGTTGACAGAATTAATAACACAACACGCGCTCCGACATAAGAAATTTCTCATTTTAGGAGACCTCAATTTTCATTTTGAAGACCGCAAATGTAGGGAGGCACAGGCCGTGATACAGGCTCTGAAACCATTATCTCTAACATTGCAATCTACATCTCCTTCTCATCAACTTGGTCATCTTCTTGACCCGGTTTTTGCTAACTGGGAGGATCTTAAAATAAACACCCTGCTGCAAATTACATGGTCCGATCATTTTGTTATCCCCTTTGAGGTGGAAAATGTTCTACAGGAATGCAATGCGACCAACCCTAATGTGCCCAATTCTAGACCCTTAAAACGCAGAGACTGGAAGAACTTCACAGAGGAAAAATTTAAATCTGCCCTATATAGAGAACCTCCTCCTTCTAACGATACTCTGCTCAAGGCATGGGAGGACTATGAAAAATGGATGTCCAAAGCTCTGGACACAGTAGCACCATGGACATCTAAACCCCCTGTCAGAAAGACTCAAACGGCTCCTTGGTTCTCCAAAGAACTTCAGGAAGCTAAAGCTAAATGTAAAAACATTGAACGTGGATGGAGAAAAAACTATGATCCAGAGGACAAGAAAAAATATAAAAAGGAATTAAAAATATATCACAAACTTATAAGAGCAGCGAAAGGTGAGCATTTTAAAGAACGTATTGAATCCGCAAAAAACCCTACTAAGGAACTTTTTTCAATATACAAGGAGCTCACGGTGCCCACCAGACTTGAGGCTCAAGATACATACTCTAACGAGTTATGTGATGAGATTGCGGACTTTTTTGTGAAAAAAGTTGAGCTAATACATGCCACTTTCACAGACAGCTCACACGACTCTCAATCCATAGTGAGAAATGCTCCCGTTACCAAGCTCCAGCTAACAAGCTTCTCAGTCCCTAAGAGATCAGACCTGCTTTCCATTATGAGAGGAATTCATTCTGGATCCCCCCTGGACGTAATCTCCCCTAACCGTTGTACAGGAGTTCTTGATAGTATGATTGAGCAGATTGAACAGCTTACTGCTCTCTCTTTTCAGGAATGCCATGTGCTGGAGGCTTGGAAAACCGCACAGGTTATACCCCTGAAAAAGAAAGCAAATATTCATATCTCCCAACTACAAAACCTCCGCCCTATTTCCCTTCTCCCGTTCTGCGGGAAAGTTGTGGAGAAGGTTGTGAATAAGCAACTTATGACATATATTGAAGAGAACTCCCGTCTTCACCCTACCCAGTCAGGATTCAGAGCAGGATATTCAACTGAATCCGCGGTCCTCTTTTCCATTGAACGCCTGAGACAACTGGTTGATGGAGGGCAGACAGCAGCGTTGGTACTTTTAGACCTTAGTGCAGCATTTGACACCGTGCTGCACTCAACGCTGCTGTCACGCCTCTCCGATATGGGAATAGAGGGTCCAGCCCTGGAGTGGATAAAATCCTTTCTGGAAAATAGGAATTTTCAGGTGCATTGCCCTCCTTACAAATCATCTCCTCGTAAGTTGAGGCATGGAGTTCCACAAGGCTCAAGTTTGAGCCCCACGCTGTTCAATATTTATATGGAGCCTTTGGCACATATTGTGGAATCCTATGGTGTGGATATCGTCACATACGCTGACGATACCCAATTAATAATCCAACTCGCCAACAACCAGCCTGAGGAAGCCGCTAACTTTTCCAATTGTATGCGGGCTGTGGCAGGATGGATGAACAGCAACTGCCTCCGCCTAAATGGCGATAAAACGGAGTTGTTGGTGGTCGGTAAGTCACCCTCTACCTGGTCGCAGGACTGGTGGCCAACGGAATTGGGGCCAATCCCCCGCCCAGCAGAGGTTGTCAAAAATTTGGGAATTATGATCGATGCGGAGCTTTCCTTCAAGCAACAGACTAATAAAATCACTGGAAAATGCTTCGGAATATTGAAAACCCTCCGCAAAGTTCTCGATCTGCTCCCTTTCGGTGCCAGGAAGAAACTTATCCATGCCCTGGTCACGCCACATTTGGATTATGGTAATGCCCTTCTTCTTGGCCTGAGCAAAAAAGGCATTCAACAGCTACAGGGTGTCCAAAATGCCGCGGCCCGCTTGGTACTCAATCTCCCACGCAGGGCATCCGGTAAGACAGCATTGCGTAAACTTCATTGGCTCCCTATTGTGGAGCGCATTAAATTTAAGGCATTATGCATGGCTCATCGCATTGCCCAGGGAAAAGGCCCCAACTATCTGCAAAGACTCCTCACTATCCATCGCCCCACCCGAAATCTCAGATCCGCCGGAGTGATGTTATTCCAACTTCCCCGTGTTCATAAAACCAGAATGGGAGGTAGCTCCTTCCGTTTCTTGGCTTGCAAACACTGGAATAGCCTTCCCCTAAACCTTCGTATGGAGCCCTCCGAAACAAGATTTAGACAATATTTAAAAACGTATCTCTTCCCCAAATAAATATTACCCAAGTACTTTCTGTCTCATCTGGGAGTAGTAGCATTTCAGCGCGGGGACACACCGTCATAGGTGTAACCAGGCGCTTTATAAATGGCCTTATTATTATTATTATTTGCTGCATCTCTCGACTGCCGCAATTGCTCGATTAGTAGTCTGGCCTCTTTGGCCGGGTCTCCAGGGGCCACTGCGCCCCCTGCCTTCTTCTTGAGCCATGCTGCCAACTGGATGGCCAATTTGGGAGGCATTTCCTCATCATTAGCGGGAGTAATCACAACCGGGATTGGCTGACCCGCATCTGGGTTTGGTACCGGGTTGTCTGCCGGCGTGACGGGGGCGACTGGGGGTACCTCAGGAACCGGGACCTCCCCAGAAACCGCCCTCCTCTTGACCCGCTTCCCCCTACCCTCGGGAACGACTCCCGGCAAGGCCGGGCCTATTACCTTCTTAGGGCGACCTGAATTGCTCAGGGCCGCCAACTGTTTCTTAACCTCCGACAAACCTCGACCGATCAAATCAACTTTTCCGAGCTTTCGGTCCATGCCAGCCATTCGGTTCGACAACAGGCGTAATACATTCTCCATCTCGGAGCCCTTTCCTGCTTTCTTGCCAGCCATGGTTTCGAGTATTCTGCTCTTGGTCGATCACGAGGTCCTGGATCCTTCGTACTCCAAATAACTGAAAGAGAAACAACAAGATTACAAGTTCTCAAAATTGCTGCTTGTTCCGTGGAGGGCTCATGATCAACGAGTGGGTGCAGCCTTCAGAGCACAGGAGAACAAGAGGACGCTGCTTCGGATTCCCGCTCTATTTATCCTTCTGCGGGAGGGCGTGTACCCTCCTCCGGTACGCCTACTCGGTGTGGTCTTCTGTGTAGGTGTCTAGGACAACCCCTCTTGGGCGGGAAAAGGCGCGCCCCGGCTACGCCGCTTCGGGCATACCAGCCGAGCCACCCCCCTCCCCGCCCAAAATGGTTTCCCGGGGGGATCGGGGCACCCAGCCATACGAATGGCACGTTAAAACTGAAATTGGCCAAGATTCAAGCGAGCACAGGTCTTAAATGGGCTGACGCCCTGCCCTTGGCACTCCTATCAATGAGAATGACTGTTCACTCTAGAGTGGGACTTAGTCCCTATGAAATTGTGTTCGGCCGCCCGGCCAACATATAGGGAGTGCCAAGGCCCACCAGGTTTAGCGAAATAGAACACCCTGTACTGCTTGATTATCTGTATGAATTGACGGCTAAATTGCATGTTTTACACCAACAGGTCCACAACACCTCAGACCTCTGAAGCTCCAGGGCATCCTATCGATCCTTGATCCTATGTGCTGGTTAAGAATTTCCAGCGAACAAAGAATGACCAGCCCCGGTGGACCGGCCCTCATCTAGTTCTTCTCTCGACAAGATCAGCCGTTCGAGTGGAAGGAAAGAAACACTGGGTCCACGGCAATCATTGTAAGAGGGTCCAACTGCCTCTTCTGTACGACCCGGTGGGTCCAGGAGGGGATCGCTGACTCTGAAACTAAGACCGTGCCTCGTTTCCTACCTTTTAGTGATGCACGTATAAAAGGAACAACTTCTGAAAAGGAAAGCGACAACATTTTGCAAGAAGCTGTGCCTCCGTCAATTCGATTGAACACTACAGAGCCTGAACTCTTATTCTAAGACAGCACCTGGCAGAAACCGTTACAATTTAAGGCCAAGAACTATGACTATGGACACATAAAATATTTCTTTTTACTTTTTGTGCAGCTCTCTCATCCGAGAAACTTGCTCATTTTTGTTTTTCGAACCGCCATCCGGTTCTGCTGCTAGGGTCGCGGTTGCCCAAGTCTTTGGAGTGCAGCTGAAGACGGTTAGGTCGACAGTTCTGGTTGGTCTAAGGCAGTTGCCCTGGTCTGACAGAAGCACTCTTCAGCAGAAACACCCTACCACCGCGGGCAGCAAATTAGAGAGGATGGAGTTTTCTGAGATGGAGAGACCTGCCAAACGAATGAACGTTAAAGATAAAATGTGTATATTAATGTCAAAGAAGAGATCGTTGATATGGTGTATTTTTATGTTGCTTGGTGTCATGATATTTTTAATAGGATATGTTCTATACGCTTTTCAAGTTTCATTTGCACCCACTACACAGCCCATACCTCCTCCTACTGTTTCCTCGCACTCTTTTCACCCCCTGCCTGAACATGAGTCCTCTAGAAGATTAGATTTTATTGATAACTCTTTCATTCAGCTCTTACACCAACACCAATTAGTAGTAAACACAACTAACTAGTGGGTGTGTGGTCTTATGCCGCATACGACAGACAATGGCATCCCATACCTAGTCTTACCATTTAGCTACAATGGATCATTATGGGCCTTTCAAACAATGTTCATATTTGCCATTGAACCATATTCCCCACGTTCCACGAAAAATAACTCAAGCAACAAAGCATTAGTAGTAGGAATTGCAAATATGAGCAGAACAATTGACTCGTACAGAACGATTCCTAAACATGAGTTGCAAGCTTATGTTCAATGGAATATGACGAAATATGGAGTTGCTTTAAGTGAGAACGAGCGAGTGAAGAGATCCTCCTCTATTTGGATTATACCCCATCAGGGTCACCTATGTCTGCAAGGTAATGGCAAAATCCCAGAACTCAGTTGGGGAAGAGCGTCTGCACGGAAACATATGTGTTTGCATCTCGAAATTCCCCTTCGTTCCTAGCAGCTAAGGGTACTTATTTCATCTGCCATGATAAAGCCTATACATGGTTGCCCCCTGACTTCTCGGGAACATGTTTTGTCTCGTTCCTGTTGCCTCCCACCTACACGGCCGCGGCAGATTACCATAGAACAAGGATAGTTAAAGGTGTCATCAGTAAAGAAGACACTCCAGGACAAGAATTCAGAGATTTTGCAAAGGGTTTTCTGCCGTTTTGGGGGCCGATGGTGAACAGCAGGAACATAAGGCAATTGACAAGGGTGGTTGAATCCACTATAGTTGAAACTGCTGGTGCCCTTAGTAATTTGAATGCTGAGCTTCAGTTGGATCGCTTTATGACTCTCCAAAATAGGGTCGCGTTAGATGTCATACTTACAGATCGTGGTGGGGTATGTAAAGTGATCCAATCAAGTTGCTGCATTTTTATCCCCGATAACGCTCTGTCAGTATACCAGGCCATCCCCAAACTGCATAAGATCTCTGAATCCATTCACATGGATGAAGGAGACTGGTCCTTGATGGGGTGGTTCTGGGAACTGATATCTGCCTGGGGATGGAAGATTCTGATAGTCATTGGGATGATCTTAGCTTTTCCTGTTCTGTCTGTGTGTACAGTGTGCTCCTGCAATATGTGGCCTCTGTGCTACATCATGTGTAAGGAAACCTGTATCAAGAGACGCACTAAGTAATATAATGATGCTACAGCAACATCTCAATGACTTTATGAATACAGACCTGGACTCAGATTAGCATGAGTATAGGTTATTGCCTATGTAAGGGCAAAAGGAGGTTCTGTGGTACTGTAAATTGGGACTCAGCTATTCTGTGGTACCGAAGTTCTGCACTTGTGTCATAAATATCGTCGTATCATGACGATTTTGGTACTAGCAGACCGGTAATGACTTAAATACTATACATAAGCATTTTCGTCATGATCGAGTGACGAAATCACCCTTAAATCGAAGTTTTCGTCTTGAACCCTCGGGTTCCATTTTGTGAGCGGCAGCCATTTTGTGATTGACCTCACATAGCCAAATAATTAAGGCCGAATTCGATCTGAAGGACACGTACACCTTTTCTGACTCCTCTGTGACCTGGGCGAGCTGACTCCACTGCCTCAAGCCAAACCTGTTCGGGCAGTTCCTTTCCCAGTGGCCGAATGAGATTAGTATCAAGGCACAACATCTCATAAACCTTTCATCGCACACAAACCATGCCTAATCTTGCACACACCTGTCCCTGTTTCTTGCTTTATGACTTGCTTTACGAGGAGGAGGTGCCCGATTTTATTGGGGGTCCGTCGATATCTGATGGAAATACTGGACCTTGCCGGGTAATTAATTATGAGCTCGACAAACAGAAATGTGGGCTTGTCATCATGACTCTGCTTTTTCCTTTGTAGTAAAAATATTTGGATGGTCAACTGTAAAATAAGGAATGTTCGCCTGAAGCTTATTATTTTGTATAAAAAGAGAAGGCTGGCTTTGTAAATTCGAGCAGTCTCCTGAGAACATACATGCTGTTGTACTTCTAGGATACCTGTTACTGGCTGCAGCCAATAAATACGATCTTTGACTTCACCTAGAAGACTCTGTGTTTCTGTAGTCTGAAATAGGAAGGACTCGAGGTCTTTGGGTGTTCTCCCTCGCACCGCCGGGTCCATAAAAACCCAGTACCTCATCCTAAGTGTACACTGGGGCTTTAGGATGCCTGCCAAGAACTTCATCAGCTATCACTTCTTCTGCATTTCTGGGAACGAGTTTTTCTTTGTTAATTGGACAACCATTTCTAACCTCATTAGCTCGACAACTGGTGTGAACTGCATGCAACAAATCATTGGTCTGAAAATAACTCTCTTCTTTAAAGAGAGGCTCTGCACTTGAACTGTGTTTCCATTCCCCCCAAAAAATCACAAAAATTAGTTCTGTTAATTCATCTTTTTTTCTTACTTTTGGCCTTATTTAATTGCAAAGGTTTATCTAGTGATTGATTCTGTTTAAAACTAAAATAAAAAGTTTCCTTTTTACTTCAAAAGCCTTTTCAACAATAGATTTAATATGCTTCTCCTTTTTTATAAAATAGTGCTCTTTTTCTATATTTCTTCATATCTTTCAGCAAAATATCTATTCTCTTATAAAATAATTTCTTCCGTATTTCTTTATACTGATTTTGTCTGCTTTTACCGAACTTCGTATGTTTTGACTGTACATTTACCTTTTTTCCTTTTCTATTATTTAGAATTTTTTTTTCTGCTTGAAGCATTGCCAGTGGTTTAAACATTCTGAACATTCTTTCTCGGCATAGAAATTTTTTAAATACATTTATTAGTGGTTTTACCAGAAGATTTTGTCTTTTTAGCCACATTATGTCGGTCATCCAATAATTGTTGGTGAGTTTTCTTCAATTAACTGTCCTTTAGCTCTCTTTTCCTCTTTCTGAATTTCTTAGGCATTATAACTTTATTTTAATAATGATAAACAATATCTGTGAAAAATAAACATAAATAAATGTATATTAATGACTTTATAAATTATACTTTACTATTACTATGCTAACACATTCTACATAGAAACTGACTGAGGATTTGTACACCTTAAACACAAGTGAGAAGGTGGTTAGACCACTATATGCATACTTCATAGGAGTTTAAAGCATTCCATGCCCTAAAGCCTGGCTCACTCAATGAGCACATGCATACTGACTGAATGATAACAGTACTATAACGAGAGCTACTGGGTGAATTCATAATTGGATGAGTTTTACTTTAGAAAATGGATTACTAGATGGTATTGAAAGAGTCACTATGGAATTGCAAGATCAGTCACTGGGTGTATGCTTGAGTGAATGGATAATGACTGGGGAATTGTAGGCCTGAAACACAAGTGTGAAGGTGGTTAGACCTCTACATACATAGTGCATAGGAGTTTGAAGCACTATGCGCCCTAAAGCCTGGCTCAATCCATGCACACTGAACGAATGATAACAGTACTATAATGAGACATACTGGGTGAATTTATAATTGGATGAGTTTTACTTTAGAGAATGGATTAGTAGATGGTACTGAAATAATCACTATGGGATTGGAAAATCAATCAAAGGATATTTGCTAGAGTGTATGGATACTGACTGAGGAATTTTAGGACTGAAACACAAGTACGAAGATAATTAGACCACTACATGCATAGTGCATAGGAATTTGAAGCACTCTGTACTCTAAAGCTTGGCTCACTCAATGAGTACATGCATACTGATTGAATGATAACAGTACTATAATGAGAGCTACTGGGTGAATTCATAATTGGATGAGTTTTACTTTAGAAAATGGATTACTAGATGGTATTGAAAGAGACACTATGGAATTGCAAGATCAGTCACTGGGTGTATGCTTGAGTGAATGTGCTAGTACCTTGACAGGTACTAGCACTGCTGCGCACGCGCTGCTGTTGGCGCTTTTGCATTTTAAATCGCCCTGGTTTTGTATTTGATTTATCTCTTATTTTGTCACTTTTTCCCTGCTTTTAGCGGGATTAGGCTGGGTTTCACTCCTTTCCCTCTCACCGCATTTAAAAGGTTGTATCACCGCCGCTTTGGCGGGTCCGGGTCCCGGGGGTGGTCCTGTGTGGGCGCCATCTTTCTTTGGGCTCCTAATTCCAACAACGGGCGCCATCTTGGAGCGTCCTCGTGCTCGCGCTGGGCTTGGATCGCCTATTTAAGGCGGATTCACCTTTCATGCAGCCTTGACAGGTACTAGCACTGCTGCGCACGCGCTGCTGCTGGCGCTTTTGCATTTTAAATCGCCCTGGTTTTGTATTTGATTTATCTCTTATTTTTTCACTTTTTCCCTGCTTTTAGCCGGATTAGGCTGGGTTTCGCTCCCCTCCCTCTCACCGCATTTAAAAGGTTGTATCACCGCCGCTTTGGCGGGTCCAGTCCCGGGGGTGGTCCTGTGTGAGCGCCATCTTGCTTTGGGCTCCTAATTCCAACAACGGGCGCCATCTTGGAGCGTCCTCGCGCTCGCGCTGGGCTTGGATCGCCTATTTAAGGCGGATTCACCTTTCATGCAGCCTTGACAGGTACTAGCACTGCTGCGCACGCGCTGCTGCTGGCGCTTTTGCATTTTAAATCGCCCTGGTTTTGTATTTGATTTATCTCTTATTTTGTCACTTTTTCCCTGCTTTTAGCGGGATTAGGCTGGGTTTCGCTCCCCTCCCTCTCACCGCATTTAAAAGGTTGTATCACCGCCGCTTTGGCGGGGCCGGGTCCCGGGGGTGGTCCTGTGTGGGCGCCATCTTGCTTTGGGCTCCTAATTCCAACAACGGGCGCCATCGTGGAGCGTCCTCGCGCTCGCGCTGGGCTTGGATCGCCTATTTAAGGCGGATTCACCTTTCATGCAGCCTTGACAGGTACTAGCACTGCTGCGCACGCGCTGCTGCTGGCGCTTTTGCATTTTAAATCGCCCTGGTTTTGTATTTGATTTATCTCTTATTTTGTCACTTTTTCCCTACTTTTAGCGGGATTAGGCTGGGTTTCGCTCCCCTCCCTCTCACCGCATTTAAAAGGTTGTATCACCGCCGCTTTGGAGGGTCCGGGTCCCGGGGGTGGTCCTGTGTGGGCGCCATCTTGCTTTGGGCTCCTAATTCCAACAACGAGCGCCATCTTGGAGCGTCCTCGCGCTGGGCTTGGATCGCCTATTTAAAGCTTTCCTCTCCCGCGCTGCGGGACGCGCAGGTGGGGCACCCTCGCTTAGCCTGAGTCGTGCCAGAGTCCTGCCTGTCTGCGTCCGTCAGCGACGAGGAAGCGCGAGACGTGATAGGGCTCCGTTCTCTTGTTGCTATTTTCATCCGGCATGCCTTACCAATGCTTAATTACACTCGTGCTGATTTGCTATCCATTGGGAATAGGGTTGCGGTCTGCTTATGTGACCCTGTGGACCCCCTATCTGGCCCGTATGTTTGCGCCTGTAAGGGTTGGTCGCTAGATGGCCCGACTAAGATCCGCTCTCTGGAAGATGTCACAAGTGAAGTAGTGTGGCTCACTGGTTAGAGGCGGCAGACCCGAGAGCAGAGGACGGCCCGGGACCAGGGTTCGATTCGCGGTGCGGCAGGTTTCTGGACCAGGGTCAGCAGACTCGATAATTCTCTCGCCTCGGTGCCCTCTCTGATCAGCGATCACACTCGGCAACTCTGGGCATTAGCTTGCCTCATCTTCACTAACGGCCCCACCAGACCGCCGGGGATGCCTGGTCTCACCCTGGAGATACCCATTTAAGGACCATCTCTCAGGGAAGCCAGGAAGGGTTTCGCAGCGGTCGAAGCGCCTTGGGACCCTACGGGTAAGTAGTGCGCTATATAAATGCCAATACATTTACATTTACATTTACCCCGATCAAGCGCAATATCAACTCAGACCAATGCCTCCGGATCTGGAGTTTGAACGTGAGGTCACTGGTCAAACATCACCAGTTCATACATGACCTCATTGAAAAAGACGAGCCTGATCTTTTTCTTCTTACTGAAACCTGGCTTCAGGACTCGGATGTCGCTATCCTGAATCTTAATTTCCCATCGGATTACACAATCTTTGCTTTGAATCGGACTACGAGAGGAGGTTGCATTGCCATGGCAGTTAAATCCTGCTTTCCTGCTGAATGGAAAGCTCTTGGGCTGCCTGCTTGTGAAAGCGCCCTCTACAAAGTGGCTTTTAGCCATCATTTTACGTTTAGCGGTATGCTCATCTACCGTCCACCTGGCAATGATTTAGTCTTCAAGTCCGCTTTTGCCGATATGGTAAGCTCCTTAGCGCTCGGTTGTGCGAATTTTAACATCATGGGTGACCTTAATATTCATTTTGACAACAGGTCGTCCACAGCCATTAACACCTTGCTCGCGGATCTTGAAGCACTTCAACTTGTCCAGCTAGTTACTCTTCCCACTCATACTGGAGTTCATATTCTCGATCCCTTTTTTTCCACTCTTGAGAGGGTGAAGGTGTCTGACCCGGTGTCGATGGGATGGACGGATGATTTGCTGGTGGAAGTCTTCTGTCCTATTCACGATAAGCCATTTAAACCTGTGGATAGGCTAATTTTTAAAAGACATTGGCATAAGCTTAAACTTGAAGAGTTTTATAGACTCCTGGAGCAGAAACCCCTGAGCGCTTTTTTGAATGTGGATCATGGTTACCAACTGTTTTGCACTTGGATTTCAGACGCTCTTGATTCCCTTATACCCATGCGCTGGTCGAAAGGTCATTCGAAGGTACCCAGCCCGTGGTATAATGACTCCCTTGCCGAGCTTAAAAAAACCTGCCAGAAAGAGGAGAGGGACTGGAGAAGGTCTTACGATCCCGTCTTGAAAACCTTGTATTTTGCCAAACTCAAGTCCTATCACAGGGCAATCTGGAGAACTCGGGCCGCATTCTATGCTCAGGAATTTCAAGCCAGCACCAACCCCTCCAAATTAATATTCAAGGTCTTGAAAGACCTTATGAATAAAAGAGCTACTTCGGCAGAGATCTGCACTGACTCCCACTGCGAGAATCTGGCAACCTTCTTTTTGGAGAAAGTGCATAAAATATACCGAGGATTTGACCCGTGTCGGCCGGATCCAGAGTTAGTTGACCCTAATTCTTTGGGTTATGAGACTTTAGCCTTCCTACCTGATCTGTCTACTGAGGCTTTTGACAAACTTAGCCTCAGCGTTAAATCAGGCTCTCCTCTGGATCCGCTGAAGCCAGCTCTCATCAGTACTCTTTCCCCGCTGTGTCGAGCTCCAATACTCACTTTAATCAACATGTTGTTGTCAACTGGGACGGTCCCTTCCTCATGGAAGCAGGCGGTAGTTACTCCAATCTTGAAAAAGGCAAATTCGGACCCCTTTTTGCCTGAGAACTACCGCCCCATATCTCTTCTGCCTTGGACTGCTAAAGTTACCGAAGCCCACGCTAACTCGATCTTGTCTGATCACCTTGCCCGGAATCAGATATTGGACTCCAGCCAAAATGGCTTCAGGCCAGGACACAGTACCGAGACCGCTTTGCTCCATATTATCGAGCATCTACGCCTGGTGCTTGACTCCGGACGTACGGCAGCGCTCCTGCTATTAGACCTGAGCGCTGCTTTCGATACTGTGTCCCACCGTATACTGATTCAGCGCCTAGAGGAAGCCAGAGTAGCAGGCACCGCTCTTCAGTGGTTTCGATCTTTCCTTTCAGATCGAACCTTTAAAGTGGAAATACCACCCTGCCAATCCACTATTCATCCCTTGGGCCTAGGGGTCCCACAGGGATCCTCGTTGAGCCCCACCTTGTTCAACCTCTATGTGAAACCGCTAGCTGCTGTCGTCAAACAGTGGGGTTTGACGATGACCTCATATGCTGACGATACGCAGCTAGCGGTGACACTGAGTGGAGACCCTGGAGTGGAGGCCCCCAGATACCGAGCTGGACTTGTGGCAGTAGCGAGTTGGCTTCGTACCAATTGCTTACAGTTGAACGCCACTAAAACGGAAGTGTTGATCTTGGGGAAACATGTTGAGCTATGGGGAGACCAGTGGTGGCCTCCAGAGCTGGGCATTACTCCCATCCCAGCTTCCGAAGTGAAAAACTTAGGAATCTGGCTGGATCCCGCGCTCACCTTCACAGGCCACACGAAGAGGGTTGCAGCCACTTGTTACGGTATCTTGTGTGGCATAAGGCCGGTCCTGAAATACTTCGACTCTCCCACCTGGCAGCTCGTGGTCCAAGCCTCGGTTTTATCCCGGCTGGACTACGGAAGTGCGCTGATGTTAGGGGTAAATCAGGCAGAGGCGTCCAGGCTTCAAAGGGTGCAAAACGCCGTGGCGCGGGCCATTGTTGGTCTTCCCAGACATTGTTCTGTTTCTGGTACCATCTCTGCCCTCCATTGGTTACCAGTCAGACAGAGGATCAGGTTTAAAACTCTCTGTCCGGCCTTTAAAATCATGAAACTTTCTTCGCCGCCGGCTCTTGCCAACTTGCTTATCCCCTACATCCCTTCGAGATCTTTAAGATCAGAGGCTCTTCATCTGGCAGTCTGCCCCCATTTCAAACTTAGCAGAATGGATGGCCGCTCCTACCGGGTGCTTGCTGCGGGGCTGTGGAACTCGCTCCCGGTGCACATCCGAGCTCTGAATGACATGTCCACCTTCAGGAGCGCTATTAAAACTTTCTTGTTCCCTGTTTCTGAGTAGCCGCTCCCCCCTTTTCTCTCCCTCTGTGTGTTATGTTATAGTAGCTGTCTAAGCGCCAGGACGCCCCTTTGCTGGGGCAGCAGTGCGCTATAAAAATAATAATAACATAACATAACATAACATAATGACTGGGGAATTGTAGGCCTGAAACACAAGTGCGAAGGTGGTCAGACCACTACATGCATAGTGCATATGAGTTTAAAGCACTCTGTGGCCTAAAGCCTGCCTCACTGCATGAGGAAATGCATACTGACTGAATGATTACAATACTATAGGGAGAGACACTGGGTTAATTCATAATTGGCAACATTTACTTTAGAGAATGGATTAGTAGATGTTACTGAAAGAGTCACTATGGGATTGCAAAAGCAGTCAATGTGTAATTTCTGGAGTGTATAATGATACTGACTGGGGAATTGTAGGCCTGAAACAGTAAGGTAAGTAAGTAAGTGTAAAGGTGGTTAGACCATTATATGCATAGTGCATAGGAGCTTGAAGCACTCTGGGCCCTAAAGCCTGCCTCACTGCATGAGTAAAAGCATACTGACTGAATGATTACAATACTATAAGTTGAGACACTGGGTTAATTTTTAAATGGAAACATTTTACTTTAGAGTATTGATTAATATATGGTACTGAAAGAGTCACTATGGGATTTCAAGAACAGTCACAGGGTGTTTGTTGGAGGGTATGGATACTGACTGAGAATTGTAGCCCATGTGTATATGCATACTGTTTGAATGATAACATTACTATAAGGAGAGACACTGGATGAATTTATATTTGGTGGAGTTTTACTTTTGTAAATGGAGAAGTACATGGTACTGAAAGAGTCACTATGGAATTGGGAAACCGGTCACAGGGTATTTGCTGGAGAGTATGTATTCTGAATGGGGAATTGTAGGCCTGAAGCACAAGTGTGAAGGTGGTTAGACCACTACATGCACAGTGCATAGGAGTTTGAAGCACCCTGTGCCCTGAATCCTGTCTCACAGCTGATATGCATACTGATTAAATCATTACAATACGATAAGGAGAGATACTGAGAGAATTAATAATTGGATGAATTTTTACTTTTGTAAAGGGATTACTACATGGTACTGAAAGTGTCACTATGGGATTTCTAGAGCAGTAACAGGATGTTTGCTGGAGTGTATGGATACTGACTAGAGAATTGTAGGCCTGAAACACAAGTGTGAAGGTGCTTAGAGTTAACTGGTTTGTAATTCTTCCAAAACGTGAGAACAGGATAGGTTTTTAAGCAGTTATGTGTGTGCAAACACATGAAATACCCAAACTCTTCTCTCACAATAGTTCCTAAATGCAGATAGACTCACAGTATGATTCTAGACAAGCAACACTATCCCTTGCATTTTACCAAAACGCATTTACTACTCTGGAAGGGGTCAGGTGACTGTACACATTCCACATATTTCAGTTCTACATTTTAGTGTAGAAGCCTTACTCATTTTCCAAATACATAACCAAAGAATGAATTCTAATTCTATGAAAATGTGAGAACAGAATAGGTTTTTAAGCAGTTATGTGTGTGCAAACACATGACATACCCAAATGTTTTCTCTCAATAGTTCGTAAATACACACAGACTCACAGTGTGATTCTAGACAAGCAACACTATCCCTTGCATTTTACCAAAACACATTTACTACTCTGGAAGGGGTAATGTAACTGTACACATACTTGTAGTTCTGCATTTTAGTGTGGAAGCCTGACTCATGTTGCAAATAGATAAGCAATGACTAGTTTCAAATTCAACCAAAACATGAGAACAAGATAGATTTTTCAGCAGTTATGTGTGTGCAAACACATGAAATATCCAAATGCAGGTGAAGCATATGCTAAAGGAGGCAAGATAGCGGCTGCATGATCAGTGCAGGTGTCTCTCCCCGACCGCTATGCTTACTGAGTGGTATTTTGTGGTGCCTATGTCTTGCTGAGCTTGAGCTTTTGCGGTGAACAGGATTTCAAAACCTGCGGATGATTTTCTATCAAGGATTTAGTGATTTTTGGCAGCGTGTGACGGAACTCCGTCTCCGGGTTCCGTGAAGTCGGACATACCTGGGTCTCTGGCGGGCTTGGATTGCCAGCAAGCTGCTTGGAAAGAACACCAGTCGGAATAGGATGGTGCCAAGGAAAGTGGCTCCAAAGGAGGGAGTTACCTCCAAGAAAGCGAGTGTGGTGTCCAAGAAACTGCCTGCCATGAAGGAACACGAAGTAGTCCCCACCCCCGCACAGGGAGGCGGTGAGAAGGTGGTAGAGAAGGCTGGGAGTAAGAGCGGGTCTCCGACAGTAACCGGCATCTTCCTGACGTAAGAAGAAAGACCCCGATGATTCCGGGGATGTTCTCAGGCAAGCCAGTAAGCCGGAAACAGAGCAACCTGCCTAAACCACTGTCAGAAAGAACACCAATTCAATCGAGAAGCACAGGCTATGCCTCTGCTACTGTAACGGTTGCTACTGTGGCTACTGCTGTTACCTGTAAATTATGCAACACTGTGTCAGAGTCGAGTGGGGCTCGTACACAGGACTCTTCTGGTATCAGTGAAACGGACACTGCGCATAATTTTTTGGAAGTCGTTGAGTGGGGGAGCTAGAAGGATATCCTGTGAGGGAAGAACAGGAGGGGGAGCCAGGGGAGATTGCTACTCTCAATAAGGCAATTAGTGAGCCATTAGAATTGGGGGATGTAGTGCCTGGAACTCCGGATGGGGAGAATTTTTACTCAATGGCTGAAGAATTTGATTTAAAGATTGTCAGTGAACCGACACAGATGCCTCGGGGGGACAGAGACAGTGACAGTCCCCCTACAACTGCAGATACTTTTAGGAGGGCTACAAATTGCACTAGGAAGAAAAGCCACACTGGCTCACTGCACAAGAGCTCGCATTCTGATACTAATGTGCATCTACAATCGGACTATTCTACCACCAACCTGGAAGCTCAGGGTGCTGAGTGGGGGGGGGGCCAGGTCTCGGATTTCAGGAGGAAAATCTTTGTGCTTCAGAGAGAAAGAATAAGCTGTCTCCCTCAATTACCCTAATCTACTCAACTCTCAAGGCAATGCAACTAGAAGCTCGTCAGGAGCATAAAAGAACGCAACTTGCGACTAAAAAAATCCAGGGCGCTAGTCGTAAAACAACTAAAGACTGTACGGAGGTAGTGAAAAGAACTACGGCCTTGGAGTTATAGGTAGTGGGATTGGAGGCCGGTTTGGAGAGCACTGAGCAAAAAACATCAGCTTATGATGCAAGAATGATGGATATTCTGTGGAAACCAGAAGAATCCGAAAACAGACAGTGGAGAAACAACTTGCGTCTGCTAGGCATCGAAGAGAAAGCAGAGGGAAGTGATATTCGCGGTTTTGTGTAAAAACTCTTCAATTCAGCTTTTCCAGAACTATCATATTGGAATTGGGAGGCAGAGATCCAGCGTGTGCACAGGTTCCCACAAATTCAAAAAGCAACCCAGGCTCCAATCCAAAACCCCGAGCAATTTTAATATTCTTTGGGAATTTATTATTGCGGCAGGCAATATTCGACAAAGCCCAACCAGATGCCACGAAAACAGCTGAAGTACAGACTTTTTTCGTGCGACCAGACTTTTGTCACACAACCGTTGAGAGAAGATGGCGGCTTCGGCAGCTGATTAGCCCTTTTCAAAAACATGGTTGTGAAGTATACCTGATGAACCCTGTGTGGTTAAAAGTCATACATCTGGGGCGGGTTAGGGTATTCACTTCTGATATTCAGGCTGAGAATTACCTAAAGGATAAAACTAGGGGCTAATTCAATCTGAGTCTTCCGGGATAGAGGATTTGATCTAATTTGGTTGGTCGGGGTTTTCTTTTTTTTCTGTGATCCTTCCCTGCCTACTCAAAGTGGGGGGTTAGGTAGGGATTGGGTGTTAGGTAAAACTAAGTATTATTTGTAAAAAATGTGTTGAAATTACTGTCTGTAAATTAGGAGGGCATGGGTGGGTGGGGCTGGGTATGGCTCCTCGCTTATGTTTGATTGGGGTTGACCTTTTTCTTTTGGTCAGGGAGTGACAGGAGACACACTAACACAGGATGCATCACAAGGGTCAGAGGACCTTTTTTGCCTTGGTGAGGGGTGTGGGGTGGGTTGGGGGGTGGGTGGTGGATACCATTCTGGGCAAGGGGGACTTCATGTGATATGCTCTGTAGGGGGTTTAAAAGTGTGCTTTCTCTCTGATGTTCTGGGTTATTAGTTATTTAGGTCTGCATATTATATACAATGGGGTGTGTTAGGATATCAAATGTTAATATATGCGGATTAAACAACCCTGTTGAACGTTGTAGGATTAAGGAAGATATTCGAATCTTGAAGGCAGATATTATCTGCCACCTAGAGACACATGTTGAAGCCACTGGGAACTAAGCAGGAGGTCAAGACAAGGGGTGTAGCTATTTTTGCCCATAGGGGTATAGCAAACTTTACTCGATCCAACTCCGATGAATACAGTAGATGGGCAATTACGCAATGCTCAATTGATAACAGCATGTTTACTCTTTGTTCTGTATACGGAACGGTGCTAGATGACCCTGAATTGTACAATTGGCTGAAATTAGAACTGGTGGGCTGGCCAGCACCAGTCATATTGGAAAGGGGCGACCACTCGGTCCCCCCGAACGTATGGCAGAGTACCTCGATCCCCCCGGGAAGCCATTTTGGGCGGGAGGCGCGTCTCGGCTGGTATGCCCGAAGCGGCGTAGCCGGGGCGTGCTTTTTCCCGCCCTAGAGTGGGCTGGCCTAGACACTGACGCGGCTGGCCACGCCCTCGGGGCAGGCAGGGGCGGGTTTACGCCCGCCCTGAAGACGGATAAAAAGGGACGCAAGACCTGAAGGCATCCTCTTGTTCCTGTGCTCTGAAGCTGCACCTCCTCGCTGTACGAGAGCTCGAGACGGAACAAAGAGCCAATTTTGAGCGTTTTAATCGTTCTTGTTTGTTTTACAGTTACTCTGTTGGAGAATGCCGAAGAAGGCGGGAAAACGCATGACTACTGAACAGATGCTGCGTGTTCTCATGAAGGAGATGTCCGAACTAAAGAAGCGGGTGGATAAGAACGAGGAAGGGGGACCAAAACGTCCTTTGGCGGGAGCAGCCCCGGGAGGGAAAAACAAGAGGCCCAGGAGGGGAGCAGCGGGAGAAGACATCCCGGGTCCCAGTGCCCCGCTCGAGGCACCAACTCCCGTGCCGGAGGAGGGGAATCCGATACCCGTTGTGGTCACCCCCGTGTCCGAGGACGATATGCCGCCCGAGCTGGCAGCACAATTGGCAGCGTGGTTGGGTAAAGGTAACGAGGGCGCCACGGCTGTCGACGCGCAGGCGCTGATGAAGCAACTGCGTGAGAAACGGGAGGCAGCCAAGGTGTCCGTGCCGGCTGCAGTAGTGGACAAGACACCAGGGACGGGTACGACCGCAGAGTCAGCGTCCGGTGCAGGTAAGCGGCCATTGCCGATTGTGAGGGATGAGTCAGCACCCTCTCGTAGAGAAAGATTGGGTCAACATGTTCCTTTGGCGATTAAGGAAAAAATTTGGGCAGGGGAATATGTGAACATCTTCTCGTTGCTTGTTGATCATTATGAAGTGGAGCATGTTAAGGGTCAGAAGGATCTCATGCACCCGAGTGTTTGGCGCGCGAAAATGGCCGCCTTTAAAGTGAACGAGAATATTGGCAATTGGGGCAAGGCATGGGGAATTTTTACGTCGATGTTAGGGGAACGTAGGCCTGAGTTGCTTTCCGAGTTGCCAACCTATCAGTCGCGAATCATGGGGTACTCGACATCACACCAGGGTAACCATTGGTTCTGCTACGATAATCTGTTTAGAAAGGCGAAGGAGCATAACAAAAGCTTAACCTGGGATTGTTACGATTCTTTGACATGGGATAAAATGAAGGAGACGGGTATGTTGAAAATGCCATTGGTAGGAAGTAATGTTGGCGAATCCTCCCGCCATTATGGGGGGACGCCCTTTCGTTCAGGTACGGGTACCGAAGAGTACTCGAGACCTGCCGGCAATACAGGAAAAAGGGGGTTCTGCTTTAATTTCAACAGAGGTAAATGTACTAGGCCACAGGGATCGTGTAAATTTAAACATGAGTGTAGTGGATGCGGGTCGTCCCATCCTGAGTCCACGTGCAGAGCCAAAACGGGTGATAATGGGGGGAGAGGAGGCGCCAAACAGGTCTAATATAGTCCGAGGGGCGCCTTTACCTACCCCGATTGATACCTTGGCGATGATTCCCTGGCTCAGTGTATACCCGGATCGTACTTCTGCTGGGGTGCTGCGGAACGGTTTTTCGTATGGTTTCCGCATCCCGGTAGGGGACTTTCAGGGTGTGGAAAAGTGTAAAAATCAACTTTCCGTCCTGCAGCATACGACCGTAGTACAGGATAAGATCCGGAAAGAGGTGACTCGAGGTCGGGTCGCCGGCCCGTTTAGTGTACCCCCGGTCCAGAATTTTGTTTGTTCCCCTTTAGGGGTGGTCCCCAAGAAGGATCCAGGCGAGTTCCGACTGATTCATAATTTATCAGCTCCACGTGGTCTTTCTGTAAACGATGCAATAGACCCAGAAGTGTGTTCGGTGCGGTACGCATCCTTCGATGAGGCCGTAGCCATTTTGAATCACCTGGGGCCCGGGGCGCTGATGGCGAAATCAGATATCGAATCAGCGTTCCGACTGCTCCCGGTACACCCAGACGACCAGCGTCTCCTGGGATTCATGTTTCAGGGTTGTTATTACATGGATAGGTGTATGCCGATGGGGTGCTCTATATCTTGTGCCTATTTCGAGAAATTTAGTAGTTTCCTACAATGGGTCTTCACACAGAAGACGGGTTTCCAACATGTAATGCATTACCTTGATGATTTTTTGTTCCTTGGGGCAGCCGGGGATCTCGAATGTGGCCAGGCCTTGGCCGAATTTTGTGTGTTAATGAAACAGTTTGGTGTGCCATTGGCACCAGGTAAGACGGTGGGTCCTGCGACTTGCCTTGAGTTTCTGGGGATCGAGTTAGATTCCAGTGAGGGTTGTTTTCGATTGCCAGCTGACAAAGTGGGGAAGTTCAGGGCAACTCTGCAAGTATGTATAAATGCATCTAAAGTTACGCTGCATCAACTACAGCAGTTGGTGGGACAGTTGAATTTTGCCCTGAGGGTGATACCAATGGCCGGCCCCTTTTCCCGGTCAATTTCCCAAGCTATGGGCGGCCTAAAGGAGGGCCATCATCGCACGAGACTATCGGCTGAAGTCCGCCAGGACATGCGTATTTGGTTAGCATTTCTGGCGGATTTTAATGGTCGAGTGGTCTGGAACAAACCAGCCGTGTCCTCTGACGAGCTGGGGCTATGGACAGATTCAGCAGGAAGCATAGGTTTTGGTGCCATCTTTGGCACAAAATGGTCGGCACAGAGATGGCCGACATGGTGGCATGACAGTGGTCTGACAACTAACATTGCTTTCCTGGAACTTTTTCCCATTTTGGTGGCCCTGAGAACCTGGCCGGAAGGGTTCAAAGATCACTCTGTCATATTTTGGTCTGACAATATGACCGTGGTTGAGTGCATCAATAGTCAGGCAGCACGTTGTAAACTGATTTTAAGACTGCTCAAAGAAATTGTTTTACTGTGTATGCAACTGAATGTGCTATTCAGAGCAAAACATGTCCCAGGGGTAATGAATCAGGCGGCTGATGCACTGTCTCGTTTTCAAATGCAGGCTTTCTCGGGTTTCCTTCCCTCAGCGGACCCAGAGCCGGCACCCTTTCCCGAAGCTCTCTGGTCTCTCGGTGCCCCGAACTTCGTCACCTCGTGGGAGAGAGTCTAGCACCAAGGACGAGGAAGGCATACGAAGGGGCGTTTCGGTCCTATTTAGCCTTTTTGGGGACTGATAGAGAGCGGCTTTGGGGTCACGAGGAATGGGTAGTGAATTTTCTGATGTCATTACGTAGGGCTGGGAAATCGGTGGCTACGGCCCAGAGGCATCGTGCTGCCATTTCCTTTGTTGCCAGAGCACACGCTATCCAGGACCCGACAGCGTCTTTCGTTGTACAGAAAGCGCTGCGTGGGTGGCAACGCCTTGAGGGTCGCAGATTAGATGAAAGGCGCCCGATAGGTTTGGATAGATTGTCCCAGTTGTTGGCCACACTCCCGGCCACATGTTCATCTCAGTTTGAGGCGGTGCTGTTCCGAGCCGCTTTTTCGCTAGCATTTCACGGGGCGATGCGGGTAGGCGAACTAGTTGCAAGGAACAAACTGGATGTGGCAGGGGGTTTGTGCCAGGAACACGTTCAGATCAGGGGAGAAACAATGACTGTCTCCTTTGTAAGGTCCAAGACTGATCAAGATGGGATGGGTGACTGCGTAATCATACGCAGGATTCCCGGGTCCTCCATGTGTCCGGTAAAGTGTTTAGAAGATTACCTAGCACGAAGGGTGGCATCATGGGGGGGGACTTTGTTAAGACACGCAGACGCCACCCCACTGACGAAATTTCAGTTTCAGCGGGTGCTTGCGATGTCAATTGCCGCTGCGGGCTTGAACCCGGGCGAATTTGGGACCCATTCCTTTCGGATAGGGGCTGCTACGGAAGCTACAGCCAGGGGTCTTAATGTTGAACAAGTGAAACGAGTGGGGCGTTGGTCCTCCAATTGTTATAAGAGATACGTGCGGTTGCACATGTTGTGAAGCTGTAATAATGTACTCACGCTTCTTGTTTTTGTTTGGTTTTCAGTTACGCAAGCCTACGAGGCGGGGCGGACTATGCAGTCGACCCAACACCGGGCCAGCGGTCAGACATCACCGGCTGTGAAAAAGAAGGTGTGGGTCGTGGGCCACTCATACGTGAGGCGTGCCGCGGATGTATTCAAAGCAGGTGATATGATTCACGTAGCTGGGGAATACGGGTACAGGGTGTCCTTCCACGGAAGAGGCGGTCTCTGTATTGACCAGTTTCAGTCATTTTTCGAGGGTCTGTTAGGGCGGACGAGGTCACCGCCGGCTATAGTTATAGTGCATTTAGGGGGCAATGATTTGGTCACCACCGGTAGACGACTTCTCCTGGAGGCAATGCTTTCCACTGTAAGTTGGTTGGCGAGGAGAGTTCCGGGGTGCACAATTGCGTGGTCCCATATGATCCCACAAAAGGTGTGGCGGGGGGCTATTTCTATTTCCGCTTTGAATCATTCTGTTAGAAAACTTAATAACAAAGTGAGTAGGTTGTTCCGTTCCAGGACATTGCATTCTATTTCGCATGGCTGTATTAATGATGACAGTATGTATTTGGGGGATGGTGTGCATTTGTCTCGGGTGGGGAATGAGTTACTCATAGGAGACTTCTTAGCATGGTTAAAAACGTTACAACATGACCTTTAGGTAGGAGCTTTGTGGGGGGGTCCGGATAGCCGGTCAACTATCCGGCCTGTGGCGGTAAGGTCATGATCGGTGAGCACTAATTGGAAGATCCCTATGAGTGGGCGTCACCCAACACGGATGGGAGCGCTCGGGAGAGGTGGCCTTTGGCCCCTCAACGGGGAGGCGGTCCCTTCTAAGGATGGGTCGCCGAAAGAAAAGGAAAGGCGGTCAAGGCCCCTTCCTGTGTAGGAGGGGTTACAGCCCCCTCCTGGGGAATTTCCCGGGGCCAGTAACGTCTGCGACGGCAGATGTGGTAAGTTGTGCGGGGTTTGGGGGGAGGTCTACGATACCTTCTAGATAACCTCACACGAGTCCTCGAACGACCTTTAACTGGCGTCGAGTTTATTGGTGCCCCCGTCAAGTCAAGGGAAATTGGTAGTTTGCACTTGAGGTACGCCTCAGTGCTGTCGCCCCTCCCAAGTGGGGGGGGTATTTCTGGTTAGGGATCTTGACACCGGTTACGACCTTGCCGTTGGCCCTTAAACGTTAGGATGTACAATTTCAATATTTCAAGAAAATGTTTTGTAGGATGTTAGTTTGGCTAGGAGAACCTCTGTATTAGAGAATCTGTTAAGGTTAGCCAAACATCGCAATGTGGTAATGAAATTGTACATTAATATGAACTGTTTAATGTTTTAATTTTTTGTTTTAATAAATACGGCCGGGAGGGTCACTCCCTCCCTCTTCCAAAAACTTTAAGAGCTGTTTCCGGTTTCCCTCCTTTGGGGATTGTGTTGAGAGGGGGTGGCGGGTATCTCAGCCATATGGAAAGGGGCGACCACTCGGTCCCCCCGAACGTATGGCAGAGTACCTCGATCCCCCCGGGAAGCCATTTTGGGCAGGAGGCGCGTCTCGGCTGGTATGCCCGAAGCGGCGTAGCCGGGGCGCGCTTTTTCCCGCCCTAGAGTGGGCTGGCCTAGACACTGACGCGGCTGGCCACGCCCTCGGGGCAGGCAGGGGCGGGTTTACGCCCGCCCTGAAGACGGATAAAAAGGGACGCAAGACCTGAAGGCATCCTCTTGTTCCTGTGCTCTGAAGCTGCACCTCCTCGCTGTACGAGAGCTCGAGACGGAACAAAGAGCCAATTTTGACCCACCCACCAGCCCCTGAGGACAGCAAGTTGTTTTGAATAAAGTTTGATGTGGTAACTCTAATTCTTTGTTTACAGGTGTGATTAGTATCGTGATAACGTTGAATATGCAATAAAGAATGGTCAATTTGTGGTATGTTTTGCAAATAAAGTAATCCTGCGGTAGTGTTCATCAGTAAGCATGTTTTAATAAAGTGGTTGTTGTTACTGTCTTTCAAGTAATTGAGTCATTTAGTAATTTAGTTAGAATTGTCGTATTTATTTTGGTCGGGCGGTAAGGTCATGATCGGTGAGCACTAATTGGAAGATCCCTATGAGTGGGCGTCACCCAACACGGATGGGAGCGCTCGGGAGAGGTGGCCGTTGGCCCCTCAACGGGGAGGCGGTCCCTTCTAAGGATGGGTCGCCGAAAGAAAAGGAAAGGCGGTCAAGGCCCCTTCCTGTGTAGGAGGGGTTACAGCCCCCTCCTGGGGAATTTCCCGGGGCCAGTAACGTCTGCGACGGCAGATGTGGTAAGTTGTGCGGGGTTTGGGGGGAGGTCTACGATACCTTCTAGATAACCTCACACGAGTCCTCGAACGACCTTTAACTGGCGTCGAGTTTATTGGTGCCCCCGTCAAGTCAAGGGAAATTGGTAGTTTGCACTTGAGGTACGCCTCAGTGCTGTCGCCCCTCCCAAGTGGGGGGGGTATTTCTGGTTAGGGATCTTGACACCGGTTACGACCTTGCCGTTGGCCCTTAAACGTTAGGATGTACAATTTCAATATTTCAAGAAAATGTTTTGTAGGATGTTAGTTCGGCTAGGAGAACCTCTGTATTAGAGAATCTGTTAAGGTTAGCCAAACATCGCAATGTGGTAATGAAATTGTACATTAATATGAACTGTTTAATGTTTTAATTTTTTGTTTTAATAAATACGGCCGGGAGGGTCACTCCCTCCCTCTTCCAAAAACTTTAAGAGCTGTTTCCGGTTTCCCTCCTTTGGGGATTGTGTTGAGAGGGGGTGGCGGGTATCTCAGCCATATGTGTGGTGATCTCAACATCAATCTCGGCTGTGTGATATCCAACCACCCAGAAATAATTTATCAGGGGCATAAACCGAAGGTTTTTAGGTCTCTTAGACAATTGAGAAGCTGCACGGGTTGATAGATATGTGGACATTGACAGAGGGCTATGATCCAGGGTTCATTTATTTTTCTGCCCCGCACAAAACACACTCTAGATTGGATTATTTTTTTATTTCTCAATGTCTCGTGCCGGGCAGTAAAATTACTAAGTTCCCCAGGGTGATATCTGACCATATCCCTTTGGTACAGAAAGTGAATATTAAATGTCAGAAACAAGTAGCCAGCTGGACTTTCAACAGGGCGCTACTGAGTGATAATCTATGTATAGAACATATGGCCATGTGGATCACTAGATTTTTAAATGAGACCTTGGGAAGTACTAGCATTCAGAATGTTTGGGACACCCTAACAGCTGGTGTTAGGGGGGAGACCACACAGTTTGGCTGGGAGGCTCAGAAGAAAGAGAGAAATAAGCTAAAGGAATTGTATGAAGTGCTCTTGAGAGCTGAGATTAATTTGGTCAAGGTAATATCGGATGGGGGAGAAGTTGAAATGGCACAAACAGGGATCTTAATTGCAAAATCTGCTATAACGGAGATCTCATTTGCCAAATCCGCGGGCAGATATCTAGCCTGGAGGTCTAAGGTGTATGAGAGTAATGAAAGGGTGGGTCACTTGTTAGCTGTGCGGACTAGAGAAAAAGAAGCTCAAACTCGGATCACAGGTATTTTAGATCCAGGTATCTGCTTAGTGACGGATTCAGGTGCAATTCTGGCTGCTTTTCAGAAATTTTACAAGTTATATTCAGAAGATGTTGGAAGATAATTTAAGGCCACAGGGGGAAATTAAGACATACCTTGAAGAGGTGAAATTGGATCAATTGTCTTCTGAGGATAGGAATATGTTGGATGCTCTGATTAGTTTGAAAGAAACCTTCTGCACGTTAGATTCATTGCCACCAGGTAAAGAAGTCAGGCCGAATTTCCTGCCAGGCAAATTTTATAAGATCTTCCGAACTCAATTGGCACCAATTATTCTGATGATGTTTTGCATAGTACAGAGTGGGGATACACCTCCAGCGTCCTGGAGGAACACAAAGATTGTTATATTCTTAAGAAAAGGAAAGTAGCCACTGACCTGGGGTATATTGGTGAAACAGTGATATTACGATCTATTCTAAAATCTTTGCAAATAGATTAGCATCTGTCATCAAAAAAATGTTTTCTCCTCAACAACATTGCTTTGTCCCTGGTCGGGAAACGATTGATCCTATACGATTTACAATACCATTGTTTGACTATACCGAGGTTACAGGAGACCCTATGGCCTTAATTCTATTAGATGCAGAAAAGGCAGTTGATAGGGTCTCCAGGCCTTTTTTATGGGCTGCTATGAAGCATTATGGGATAGGGAAAGGATTCCTAAGAGCAATCCAAAGTAGGTACAAAGACCCAATTGCGAAATCGCTCTCATGGGTGCACAGTCGGGAGAGATTAATATAATGCGAGGCACGAGACAAGGGTGCCCATGCTCCCCCTTGTTATTCGCCATTTATATCGATCGTCTAGTTAGAAAGATCCAGGAGAATAGAATCATTCAATCTATTCATGCGAGAGGGGGAGACGGTAAAATCTTTGGTTATGCAGACGATCTAGCTATTACAACTGCAGCCCCTCGTCTGGCATTAGAGGAAATAACTAGTTTAACCTCGCAATTTGGCAAGATCTCTAGCTACCATCTGAACAATAGCAAAACACAAATAGTTGTCAATGGCAAGGTCACACTAGCTAATCAGCGCATTGTGCCCAATGCCAGGTATTTAGGTATAGAGATAAGTTCTAAATCCGAAGTTATTGTTGAGATGAATCTTCAACCGCTATTACAAAATATTAAATCAGATTGTCGGAAAATGAATTATTTACACTTGACATTATTCGGGAGATGTAATGTTGTCAAAATGATTTTCTTCCCCAAAATGTTATATTATTTCAGAGCAATTCCTTTAGAAATTACCAAGATTTTGTTTTAGAGGCTTGATCAGCTAGTCTACTAGTTCTTATGGGCCGGACAGCGCCCAAGAAGGGCGCTTAGATATATGACCCTACCCAGAGACCCGGGAGGATGGCCCGTACCCAACTTCCAAATTCATCATTGGGTAACCATGTTGAAACAGATGGGGAGCTGCTAAATGGGGAGAATTTTGGAGGTTGTGAAATTTCAATTTATCATTTCATTTATGGGAAAGAAGCTACAGGACTCCTTATGCTGCAGATAGATTTTGCTTATTTCAAGAGGGTCAAATTTAAGGTTCTGTTAGGCGCCTACAGGGTTTGGAATGCGTTAAAGAATACCTTACTCCAGCAAATTTTCCAAGATGTATACTTAAAAAATTGGGCAGAGAAATGGATTCAATGTATAGGGTATCGTATATTGAGTGCAGGATTGCTTACTTTTTACGCTATTATAGAGAGATTCGGTATTGAGAATAATTATTTTTTTAAATATTTACAAATAAGAGATTTTGTTTTTAAAAGATGTATCAATCGGGACCGAATCCCTCTACTAGATCTGGTCAATGGTGGCCAACCCACACTATCTGCTTTATATAGACTAGTTAATTAAAGAATGGGCGATGATTTGGCCAAGCATTCAACAGATGGCAAATTAGCTTACAAGCTGGACAGGGGGAGTATGAGGACTCCTTGCTGTTTAGTCAAACAACATGTATCTCAGCTAATTTGCAGGTGCAATGCTTTAAGACCAGGTATAATCTTTACATTACTCCGGCGCGTATTCATCGATGTAGGTGCACTTCGGGATATGCTGTCCTCGGTGTGGGTGGTTGGCTGCAGATCATACACACATGTTTGCTACTTGTGCTGGTCTCTCTCAAGTGTTGTGTAAAATCGAACAGCGTGTGGGATCTATACTGGGATACTCAGTTTCATTGACCCCCCAGGTTATTATGTTAGGGATGTCTAATCAAGAAATGGAGGAACCAGACAGGAAACTGGTGTACATAGTAATGACGGTATTCCGACTCTGTCTGGCCTCGGCTTGACTTGATTCAGACCCTCCTTCGGAACATGTCTGGTTCGTGAAAATTGCTATTTATTCACAACTGGGAGGTCTCTGTGTTTAGAAGGAGGGGAAGTAGGGCAAGGGCAAAAGTGGAAAGAATATGGGATTCTTTAACCAAATGGTTAAATAAGGACTAGCTGTTAGTTTTACTGGAAGTATTGCATGCAAGTGTTAGTAGATATATTTTGTTTTCTTGAAGTGGGGATCCACCTGGGGTGAGGGGAGGTGGGGTATAAATATGTATATAAAATCGGGGCATCAGATATGTTTTTCAATGTGAATATATGTTACATTGTTATTTTTTCTTATTTGATGTCCTAATAATTTTCAGTGATGTCATCAGTGATGTCACTGACCATGTCATGAATGATGTAATATGTGAAATCATCAGCATTGGATTGCGGATGCGCGAAATATATAGTTAGTGCAACTAACTATATGTGGAATGTCAATGGTTTTATATCAATAAAATGTCCAGCTAACTATATAGGAGGAATTTCAATGGTTTTTTATATGTTAATTCCTAACTATATAAGGCCTAAAACCTATGTTTTTTTCAGTGAATTTCCAAGGTTTTTTAAAGGCTAATTCCTAACTATATATAGTCTATAACCTATGGTTTTTTCAGTGAATTTGATTGTTTTTTTAAAAACTAATATATATATATATATATATATATATATATATATATATATATATAATGCTGCTGTACCCTTTGACAGAAGAAAAACTGGGTTAAAGACACAAGTCATTTTTAGGTACTGATTTTATGCATTTTGAAGGTTAAAAAACATTGAACGCCATACAACGTGTAATGTGATTTAGTTTTGCCTTAAAAACTAGTACGTAAAATAAAAGCCTATTTTGTGGCACGGTAGTGATAACACTGGGTTAGTGTCTCCTGCGCAGTTTCTTGTGTTCCAGGCAAGTTATACAAGTGTACCAAGCATAACACCTTCCCCTGACAGCTTCTATAAATCATATCCCATTTCTGAGCCCTAAAAACTACTAATCTGCAAATTTCGACACCAGGTCTCCCTTCCTCCTTGCTGCTTTAAACTGCCCTTGGCTAAAAAGTGAATTTCTGATTTTTAAGGACATATAGCCTATACAAACTTTATTTTTTCTTTTTTTTCTTGTTTTACACCAAGCTTCTTTAGGAACATCATCTTTAAAACATCATTTTCTATTTTCCTCTGGGCATGACTGTTGAAATCCCTCACCTCTCTCAATTATTAAAAAGATAGGAGGGGAGAAAGAGAAAAGGGGGAGGGGCAGGGGGGGTGGGTGTAGTGGATTGGCGGGGGGAGCGCGGGGAGGTAGCCCTTGTTGGTAATTGGTGCATTCACTAAGAATGTTGTTTTTTTGTCATATATATATAACCCACTAATACACTGTGATCACTAATACAAGACTAAGTGTCTTACCGTGCTGGCTGTGTCCAATATGCACAGGCATCACATCATGTTGTTTTTATTGAGTATGCCCAGGTCAGTATCAAAGGCTAAATGGTAAAAAGTATACATATATCAACAGAGATATTCTTAAATTAAGCAATATATATTATATACATGCCTTTTCTGGCCTCTAGGGATATCTCGCTCTCATAATATTCTTGGAGCTATTGAGTGTTTCCCCATTTTGGCAAACCACTATTTGCTTGCACAAAATAAATATATAAATGTGGTCTGTTACTAAAATAGTATATTTAACAGATATATGAAACAACTACATCATTTTATGAAGTATTCATTCCCTATTACACATGTTTTGTGCAATACTCTTTTATTTCGGCTTTTTGTTTTTCTTTAAAAAGCGATTGTTCGTTAAAAAGCCCACTGTAAGAGGTTATTTCCAACAAGCCTCCCAAGCGATCTCCCCCACATATCTCCACATCTCTATGTGCCCTCCTGGTGCCGAGTGTAGTGAAAACTCCCAAACGAAAACGGGTCCAAGATAACCCTTTACCTCCACATCAGAGGCATATGGAACACAAATGTTATTATGAGCTTGCTGCCTCGATACATTCAAGCTAAGGGAATACTATATTCAAATAGAAAGTGGTATCTCCGTTAGTCTTCCCCAATATTGTTTTTGGTTACATGCTTTATTTGTATTTATCTAAGTATTTTGTGTGATATATTCGATAGGAAGCTTTTGAAACAAACACGGGTTTCAAATATCCCTTCGCTTCCACATCAGAGGCATTTTGTGCACAAATGTTGCTACGCGCTTGCTGCCTCGATAGATTCAAATTAAACAAAGTGAAAAGGTACCATCTCCGTTGGTCTACCCGGGTATTATTTCTGCCTATGTGCCTTATTTTTATGTATCTAAATATTTTATTATAAATGACACATTCGTCCCCAATTTCCCACTGTTGCTAAGTGCTTAATTGTCTATCATGCCTTGCTAACGTTACTTACTTTCACTCTGTGCATTCCATTAAGTGTTTTGGAAATAAGTACACACTAGCAACCTCGTCTGGCCTCCCCACTATTTTTACAAACTTTACATTATTTCATTTATTGCCTCCCATATCCACTACTTGGTTTTAATTTTAAAGCCGCATGCCCCTTGCTTACCGAACAGAAACATTGTGATATATATTCCAACACAAATGTTGGCCAGCAGGCGCACGCGTATGTCCCCACAAAGACCCGGGATCGAAGGAGACCAATAAACAAAACTGGATATGCCACACAGCTCTCACCGCTTACGCAAAATAGAGGGCACAGGGTGGGACCCTGGGTGGTTACTCATGACACTAGATGTCAACAGCCTGTACACGTGTATCCCCCACCAATTAGGGATTGAGGCATGTAGACATTTTCTCAAAACAAGGTCTTTATCATATTTGTTCCATACAGAAATGTTATTGGATTTGGCACTGCTGTGCCTTACTCAGAATTTCTTTGTATTTAATGGAGATGTATACCATCATCTCCTTGGGACTGTGATGGGCACCTGCTTTGCCCCCAGCCTTGCAGGTTTATACCTGGGCTGGTGGGAGGAGCGGGTGGTCCAGCAGTCCCCCCTTTACCAGACCAAGGTAATTAAATGGCTCCGCTATATTGATAATATTTCTGTCATATGGGACAGAACTACAGCGGAGGCTGTAGAATTTGTGGAAACCCTTAACATCAATACCTTCAATCTCTCCTTCACTAGTCACACCAGTAATGCGGGAGTTGACTTCCTTGATCTTAAAGTTAAAGTGGATAGTGATATCCTAACCACCACTTTATTTAGAAAAGAGACTGCGGGTAACAGCCATCTGCACGCCCTAAGCTCTCATCCCAATAACCTTATCAATTCTAGACCGATAGGTGAATTCCTACGTGCTAAACGCAACTGCTCTAAAGAAGATGATTATGCCCATGAAGTGCTCACTATGACTGAGTGCTTCAAACAGAGAGGGTATACCAACAAATGTATTGCCACAGCTGTTAAAACAGTGAATGCAAAAGAGAGATGCAGACTGATTATTGAGAAAGACAATAATACTGATCTTTCAGAACCAGTGACCACTACATTTATCACTGATTTCCATCAGCAAGCGAGTAAAGTGAAACATTCCATTGGAAAGTTCTGGGACGTATTGAAACTTGATAAAGACCTTATGAAGGGAATCAGTGAGTATCCCGAAATAACATACCGGAGACCTAGATCCCTCAAGGATATGCTATGCACTACACTAGTGCCGGGCACTATTTAGAAAAATATTGTAAGAGGATTCTACGTTTGCGGTAAATGCAAAGCTTGCCGGATAGTAGAAATTTAAAAGAAGTAAAACTTTCCGCTGACTGTGACACGTTTAAAATCCTCAAACATGTCACATGCCTCACAGACTACGCAGTATATGCCCTTAAATGCCCTTGCCAATTGCATTATATTGGCAGCACCATACACCCAGCTAAGAAGAGGGTATTGGAGCATATGCAAGCCTTTACTAAAGGGGACAAACAGTACCCAATTGCAAAACACTTTGCTACACTTCACAAGAGCAATGCCTGCTTACTTTCATTCTGTGTCCTAGAAACTGTCCCCTCCAGGGAAAGAGGGGGAGATAGAACTCAGGAACTAAGGAGACTAGAATCCAAGCTTATTATCAAATATAGAACCATGCCCCCTGAGGGCCATAACCTCGATGAAGAGCTTGCTGTACGTTTGGGCTAGATTACACTTTTTAGAAATGTTTCCGCTCTCATGACTGTTTTTAAACATTGTATGTAAGATATTGTTGCACACACACTTAGTCACATGTTTTATTCATTTTTATTATTATTATTTTCACAGATCTCTGGGAAGTCTCAATAGGAGAGTTTACATGGTTCCGGAAACAGCACTTTTGAAGCTCGTATGACAGTTGAAATGATTGTGAGGAAGCTCATCATCCACGTTTCTGACAGATCAAGCGTTTGGCTCAGTGAAAATGTTGTGATCTTTGCCCACTAGGGCAGGACTCAGTCAAACAGTAATGTTTGCCCACTTGGGCTTTACATCATCTCTTGATTTATTTATCCTTTTTGATTATTGCTATTGATTTGAGCTCTCTGTATTTATTAATGGTTTGCAGAGGCTCGTAATTTGCTTTCACGTTTGCCCACTGGGGCGGCACGGAGATTATGAATGTGGATGCAGTCATGAATTAGAATGCTCCTCCAGTTAGAATTAGGATGCTTTATTTTGCCTGGCAGCTATAGTAAATGACAGGTTTTTCTTTACTGACTGTGCAAACAAACTTCTGAATTATGTTTCAAATCAGTTGATTGAATTTGTGTCACTGTCATGCAAAACTTACATTCTAAGATTTAGGAATGTTTAACTCAATGTTTATGTTTTACTTTTAAACCGGGTTACCATGCTTTAGCTCCATTCAACTGCTACAGCGAGTTTGTTGTTAATGTCTATTGGTATGATGACAATACCATGTGATCTTTATTTAAACAATTGTAAACAGTGTACTCGCACTCGTGAAAAAAAAGGCCTGACCTTCGAAACGCGTCGAGCGAAACTGTCTTAATAAATATGATTTCTGAACTACGTGCGGCCCGGACAGTTCCTTCTTCACTTTTGAAAGCAGAGTGGTGGATATATAAGTATCTGCCTTGCAATTTTTGGTGACATTGGCCTGCTTAATAATTAATTTGTATCTACCCCCGTTGCTTTACCAGACCTGCCTACAGCACTCTGGGACTTGTGGTATTGATGCATTAGACGTCCCACATGGTGTTATCAGCAGCAAATTACATCACGTGCTGTCCGGGGGTGGAGTTGGTTTTCACCTACAGGAGGGGACTAGGTATTTAAAACCCGCACTGCTGCCCGCTTCCTGCATAAACCATTTGGAGCTGACGGAGGCTCATTCCATGCAGAAATGCATTCACCCATAATATGGTTTTGTTTGGCATTAAAGATCCCTCCACAGACTCCCCTGTGTGGCCTCTACTTCTTGCTGACGGAGAAGATTGTGTTCATATATATTTATATATATATATATATATATATATATATATATATATATATATATATATATATATATATATATATATATATATATATATACATATGTGATCAAGCTGTAAAGGCGAAACGCGTTATGGCGGCGGCAGGCTTGCTGAAATAAACACGAAGGTTTAAGCACTGAAAATTTGGGTCCGTTCTTTCGTCAGCGCTGGAGTGTTGGGCTGAGGCGGCTGCCTTGGCTGTGACGAATTCTCGTTCATATATATATATATATATATATATATATATATATATATATATATATATATATAGGTATAGGTAGTTATAGTTAGGATTATTTTCAATAGGAAAATCGCAACATTCTTTTGGGAATATCTATGGCGAATATGGGAATAACTCAGGAATTTGCCTGAAAATTTCCTCAAATTTGCCTCGTGGCACTCTGCTCCTTCCCTGAAAGTTTGGGGGGGATTCGTGAAGCAGGGGCCAAGATAAAAGGGGGGTCCCAAAATGTGTTTTTCCCATGTTAATTTCCATAGGGCGGTCGACCTCACTTTTAGCCCGAAAGGCTGAATGGATTTCCACCAAACTTGGCAAAATTGTAGGGACTGGTAGCCTGATGTGCCTTTGCTATGTCTCAAGATATGTGCTCCAGTGGTTGTTGAGTAATTTAGGTTCAAAAAAATATATATATCTATGGCCGCGCCCCGATACGTGCACTGGGGAGCGCACCGGGTGCGCTACGCGACTTGCGCGCGGAAAGTTGATTGGCTCTCGGGTGTCTGTAAACATTCGAAACAGTCCGGAGCGGCCGCCATCTTGTGTCTTGGTAAGATCGAAACACAAGAGGTGGCACAAACAAAGGGGGAAATGACCATAAGGGGGTAGAGTCGACCCCCCCTGACCCCCTAGGTTTGATGTGGGGGCTATAAAAGGGCTCCACGGGAGAAAAAAAAGGGGAAAAAACTGATTTTTGCAGGGGGAGCACCCGATACGCGCACCAGGGAGCGGACCGGGGAGCGTAGCATGGGGAAAACCTAGTTGATTCACTGCGTCACCTCTACGACCCTTTCTTGCGTCAATACGCCCCTTTTGCATACATTACACCTGACGTAGGTATAATGTGGCGCAGGGGTTTACAAAGTGACGCATCTACCTAGATGCGTCACTTTGTAAAAATAACTCAATAAGGTGCATGTTTTACGCTGCTGATGCGTCACAAAAAAGTGACGTACCGGTGGTGTAAAAGTATAAAGTGACGCATCTACCTAGATGCGTCACTTTGTAAATATGACTCAATAAGGTGCATTTTTAACAGCACTGGTGCGTCACAAAAAGTGACGTACCAGTGGTCTAAAAGTGACGCATGGCCTTATAAATGAGGCCTTCAGTCTTCTACTCATGCGTCATATTAAATATATGACGTATTATGTTGCAAGTTCTTACAGATACCTCAGTATTTCAGACGTATCTGTAAGCGCAAAAGTGATGCATTGCTGGAGTGCGTCGCAAAAATGATGCAACTCCAGCAATGCATCTTTTCTTACCCTTCCACACCCCTGTTCCTTTTCTACATTTTCTTTGAATATCTACATTCCCCATGTTCACTCTCCTTCTCCTTACTTTCCTTCCCAACACTCACCTTCTTTCAGTCCCCCTACTTCACTTCCTTTCCTCTCTCATACCTTTCTGTTCTTTCTTATTCATTTTCCTTTCCTTTATCAATGCACTCCACTTCACTTACTCTTTTTCATGTTTTTTAAGAATATAGCTCTTTGAAGAGAGTTAGAGGTAGTTCTGAAAAAAACTCTTTTTTCTTCTTCTTTTTTCTTTTTTTAGAACAAAAACAAAAACAGGGAATGGAAACTGCTCAACAGGAGCAAAAAAAATAAAAATAATTAGGGCTGGGAACGGCAGCGATGGTTCTCCAATGATCGAACCATGAGCAGAACACTTTGCTCCCCAAAGCAAAGTAGCTGATCACAGTATCTGCATTTAAGGACGCCTTTGTTAAATGCAGGCTGAATGTTCAGAACCAGCTCTTGTGATCTCCCCCTCACCGATGTTGTTGGTCCTCCGGTTGATGTAGAGGCCCCATCACTGGGAACCTCTTGTGCCAGAGCCCTGACACTTTCCCAGGCAAAATTATGGGGGTGCCTTCTCTCCACATGGCGAATCATTGTGGAGTTCCCAAAAGAATATTTTTTAGTGGGGTCACCCCGTGACAGGACTGTGTGACAGATCCTGCCCTCCACTTTTGGAGCATTTACCTTCTTCTGGTCATCAGGTATGGAAAAAAATTCCAGATGAAATGTTCTTTGACATTTGGCTGAGGAGTCTCTTCATCAAGGAATTCATTGGAGTCATCTTCACTGCTGGATGCTCTGGCAGCCATGATAATCCAAGATATCCAACAAAGAACTGAGAGCAAAAAGGCACAAAAGTGAAAGAAGAAGTGAAGGAAATAGGTGGGTATTTCATTCTTTGTAAAAAAAACTGTTAGCAACCAATGAAAAGTGTTATTTTAAGGTCACATGACTTGACGCGCTTACGCTGTGCGCACCGAAGCGCTTCCGGGGGCGCTCACGCGGCGCGAACGTAGGCGCTTCCGGGGGCGCATACGTGGCGCAAACGAAGGCGCTTCCGTGGGCGCTTACGCGGCGCGCCTAAGTGACGTTTTGATAGTTTCACGGAAATGCAAAATCATTTTCATTTTCTTTTTAAAAAAAACTGCTTTTATATGTATGGTACTAAATGTCTTGCATTATTATTTACTTTTCATTCATATTTTTTTTCACGAACGCAAGTAGCGCTCTGGGTGCGTTTTCCGGAGAGCTTACCGGTGCACGCACCCAGAGCGCCCCAGGAAAAAATGATAAAAAAAAATATGTATATTATAAAAAATAAAAAATAATAATTAATACTTACACATAACAGCAAATTTATAAAAAAATTGTAGGTTAGAAACTCGATATAGAAAGGAATTAGCTTTTAAAAAACCTTTGAAATTCAGTGAAAAAACCATAGGTTTCACACCAGTTATATTTAGGAATTAGCTTTTAAAAAACCTTTGAAATTCACTGATAAAACCATAGGTTTCACACCAGTTATAGTTAGGAATTAGCATTTAAAAAACCTATTAAATTCACTGAAAAAACTAAGCATGGGCAAATTTAGCGAATTCGCGATCCGCGAATATGCGGATTTGCGAATTCACGATCCGCAAAATTCGCAAATTTGTGCGAATTTGCGGATTTTTGTTTTTTTGCGTGTTCGCGGGGTTTTTTGCGTGTTTGCGGGGCTTTTTGCGTCTTCGCGAGCCGCTTGCATAGCAAAGTTATCCATGCTGTCGTTTATGGGAGAGGGAGAGAGATAGATAGATAGATAGATAGATAGATAGATAGATAGATAGATAGATAGATAGATAGATAGATAGATAGATAGATAGATAGATAGATAGATAGATAGATAGATAGATAGATAGATAGATAGATAGATAGATAGAAAGAGAGAGAAAGAGAGGGAAAGAGAGAGGGAGAGAGGGAACGAGAGAAAGAAAGAGAGGCCGGATCTCTGAAGGGCCAGATTCCTGAGTTGCCCCTACAGAACATACAGCTTTTTATTTTTAGCAAAATGCATATGAAAATTGTGCTGTAAAGGTCTCTTTTAGTTTAACCCCTCCTGACAACTCAAAATGGGTGTATTTGCCATCATCTCCCTTCTTCCTGTTTTTTATATCTGTAAGTGCTTCCTGATGAGGTTTAATTCCTCGTTGCCTACTTGTAACTATTCTCTGACCCTGCTTCAAGGGTCAGAGCAGGGTCAGAGAATAGTTGCAAGTAGGCAACGAGGCGCCAGGAAGCAATTAGCAGCAGGTGTCCAAGTTGAAGTTAATTTGTTTGTAACCCTTTTGTAAAAGGTTACAAAGAAATTAGGTTCAACTTTTGCACCTGCTGCTGTAACCCTTGCTTGGCTGAAAATTCGTCCCCGCTGACTCGCGCATTTTACCGCAATTTCGCGCGATTCGCGGATCGCGAAATCTTGGAAAATCCGCAAATTCGCCCGCGAAACGGATTTTACGCCCACCCTTAGAAAAAACCATAGGTTTGACACCAGTTATAGTTAGCTGGAAATTTTACTGGCATAAAACCATTGAAATTCCCACGTTATTGTTAGTTGGACTCACTATAATTTGCGCGCCTGCAATGCACTGCTGATGACGTCACATATTACATCACTCATGACATGGTCAGTGACATCACTCATGACATCACTGATGACACCATCCTTGTGACAGAGTAACAGACCTCCTTTCAGTGTAATGTAACCCTTGAAACACATATTCAAAAATAGAAGCTAAAATGTTCATATAAATAGAGATACCCATACCAGTTACAACAACCAATCTAGTAATACCACCATCTTTATACACATCCACTCATTCACCAACAGATCTATATAGTCGCTCATACATATACTCACTCATAATATGTAGTGATACACATATACAACCTGTTACACACCGACCGTCTTCCAAAAGTTACTCACACACATACTCACACATGCAAATAAACTATTGAACATCCATTTATTTGCATATACAGCTATACACACACTAGCACATTACTTCTAAGGAAACTTACACATACTTACTCTCTTAAACAATCACTTATAGAAAGACATACTTATTTAAACAGGAACTCTTACAATCTCTCACTCTCACATATACTCACTTATAAACATCAATAATCACATATACTAGATTAAAACATATGTAGTTACTCATAAAGACACTAGTGAGGCAGGCATTCACTCACTAACACACTTATATACACACTCATCCACATATACAGTTCTGCACATATGCTGTCTTCAAAACACATACAAACAGTGAGTCAGTCACCAACCCATGCAGCCACTTATACACAAAGTGAAACACCGATACATATGTTTAAATATTAAAAATGACTTGCTAATATATGTATTCACTTAGATACACTTAATAAGCCAGTTAAACAATCCATTTTTTATTTAAAAAACATCCATTTACACACTTATTTAAACATTTATTCTTCCATCGACATTTATAAATACATATATAAAACATATTTATTTTTCAGAAAGACACACATTCACTGGATGGTGTCATCAGTGATGTCATGAGTGATGTCACTGACCATGTCATGAGTGATGTAATATGTGACGTCATCAGCAGTGCATTGCAGGCGCGCAAGTTATAGTGAGTATAACTAACTATAACGTGGGAATTTCAATGGTTTTATGTAAGTAAAATTTCCAGCTAACTATAACTGGTGTCAAACCTATGGTTTTTTTCAGTGAATTTAATAGGTTTTATAAATGCTAATTCCTAACTATAACTGGTGTGAAACCTATGGTCTTTTCAGTGAATATATATTAAAGAAAGAGCCCAAACCTTTGAGGCGGGTAATCTCAGGAACCACAGCACCAATCACAACACCCTATACAGCGTTGGAAAGGGCAGTTGCAGCAGAAGGACATAGGCTATGCAGACGCCCACCATATACATTTAAAAGGTAAAAGAACCATGCCAGCAAAGTAGTCCCTTGTGGGCATGTCTGCATTGTGCTGTGGGCGTGTGCTGGGGGCGTGACAAACGTTCCGCCCTTCATGCCATGTCTCATATCGTGTGCTGTGGGCATGTGCTGGGGGGGAGGGCGTGTGTGCGGGGCGCGGGATTACGGAAAAAAGCGAACGTTGTGCCCAATATTTCATTGTTTTTTCTTCCCAGGTTCTGTACATTCCAGCTCCGGGTGTGCTTGCCCCTCGCTCCCAGTGACGTGAACCTGCTTTAATGTATAGAGGTCAGGCATGGCGCAATTCCCAAGGGCCGGAAGGAGCGCAAACAGGGGCCATTGTGCAGGAAATGTAATCTCGCCTTAACTTCCGGTGAAGCCTGAAGCGCACACTAGAGATTTTACACTTCTGTTGCGCACAGGCCTCGCGCCACGCACATCCGGACACAAGGCCCGCCTCCACAGAAATAGCAAGAAAGGGACAATCCCTCCCCCGTGAATATGTGATGATATTCCGCAAACAAACATCCCGCATAACATCACTCCGCAATTTTTATAACGCGGGACTATTACTCCGCAAAGACATAATTTCTAAAACTTTTACAACGCATATGACTTCATCACGCATGCCATTATAACGCAAATGCATTTGTGGTAAAGTCATATACTTTGTAAAAGCACATTATCAAAACAACAAATATATGTTTGTATCCTTGTGTATTTATATATATATATATATATTCACTGACAAAACCATAGGTTTTACACACGTTATAGTTAGGAAGTAGCATTTGAAAAACCTATGCAATTCACTGAAAAAACCATAGGTTTTACACACGTTATAGTTAGGAAGTAGCATTTAAAAAACCTATTAAATTCACTGAAAAAAACATAGGTTTGACACATGTTATAGTTAGCTGGACATTTCACTCATATAACACCAATGAAATTCCCCCGTTATAGTTACTTCAGCTAACTATAACTCGCGCGCCCGCAATGCACTGCTGATGATGTGACACATCACATCACTCATGACATCATCTATTAAATGGGTTAGTTTTGAAAATTACATATATTTTATATATGTAGATCAGAAAGTTGGTTGAAATAAAATTGTAGTATATAAGTGTATAAACGGTTGCTTTTTGGGTGACAAATAGATTCTATAACTGACTGATTAAATATATCTTAATGAGTACATGTGTTACTGAGTAATATTTAAATATATACCTATCTGTGTCTGTCTATCAGTTTCTATTTTAGTGGCTAAATGTGTTGATAAGTAGCTTTATCACTGATACATAATATCTATATAGGTTATTGTTTCTTTATTATTACCTAAAGTGTCTCAGTGTCTAAGTGTTAATATGCTACATTAGGAGATTTTACATATTCCATACATGCAAGAATCAGTGACATACTATTCCTATATGTTGTAGGCAGCATATGTCAGATACTAGATATTATCAGTGATATCAAGAGTAATGTCACTAACCATGTGATGAGTGATGTAATATGTAACATCATCAGCAGTGCATTGCGGGCGCACAAGTTATAGTTAGCTGAAGTAACTATAACGGGGGAATTTCATTGGTTTTATATGAGTGAAATGTCCAGCTAACTATAACATGTGTCAAACCTATGGTTTTTTCAGTGAATTTCATAGGTTTTTTAAATGCTACTTCCTAACTATAACGTGTGTAAAACCTATGGTATTTTCAGTGAATTTCATAGGTTTTTCAAATGCTACTACCTAACTATAACGTGTGTAAAACCTATGGTTTTTTCAGTGAATTTCATAGCTTTTTCAAATGCTACTTCCTAACTATAACGTGTGTAAAACCTATGGTTTTTTCAGTGAATTTCATAGGTTTTTTGAATGCTAGTTGCTAACTATAAAGGATATACCTAAAATAATTATCGCCATACCAATCTTACGTGCGCGACCGAGTGCGCGCACCCACCTATATATTTCGTGAAAGCTTTGCAATTTGAACCTAATGAATTTCTTCATAGATCAATGAAAGAACTTATAGTACGTTAAAGACACTGAACCTAGGCTTCTTTTTTTTCATATAAACCTTTTAATTAAATGGAGCCGAATATCTTTTTAATCTTTCGTGCGTCACTGGATGTACACACCTTAATATTTTTTTAAAAAATGTAAAAGGTTTTATAGTTTAACAATTGTATATTTAAATCGAGCTCTAAAGATATGTAACATCCGTATGTGTTTGAATTCACTCCTTTTCACGTTTTTAAACTTCGCTGAAGAAGATTGCTACTTCTAAATCACGTACGTGACTAGATACTGTCACCACGTACACGTCGTGCGACGCGCATGTGAAGTCATTTGACTTGAAAAGAACACTTCCAATTGGTTCTTGGTAGTTTCTATTCTGGAATTTACACGAAGCACTCCACCCACTTCCCTCACTTTCTTTTCTACTCTCAAGAGAGAACAACGTCGAACATCTTCCGGAAGACTTTGCTGAAATGGCTGCCGTTCCACATTCATCTTCCGAATCTGAAGAAAATGAGCGACCACCATTAAGAAGAAAAAAGGAATCTTTCATTTGGCAATTTTTCACTTATCCTGAAGATCAAAAGAAAGTGAATGCGCCAAAAGTAACCTGCACGATATGCAAATCGGAGCTCTCAAGGGGAAATCCAAGTAGAAAATATTCCTTTTCCATACATACCATGCAGCGGCATGTCAAACAAAGGCACCCTGAGCATTATGCAAAAGCATCGACAAGAGCCCTGGCCACGCTATTACCATCAGAGGTGGCCAGCACATCTTCTGGTGGACGACCTGTATCTCCATCGAGTGCTGAGATGGATTTGAGACCATATCTTGCGAAGGTGCACATGAAATGCAACGAGTGTGGAGAAATTCTTTTGTACGGAGAGCAGAGCCTCATTCTCATTAAACTCAAAATTGAGAGTCATAAATGCCCCAAGAAAAGATAAATTTCTTCATTTCATTTTGATGGTATGACATACTTAAAAATGTCGTTGCAAGTTTAAAAAATCAAAAGCAACATAACACTTGTTTCCAAAAAAAAAAAAAAATTCTTTTCAGAACTAACTCTTTGTACCAAAACGAGCTCCAAGAGCATAATATAAAGGGAGTTAATCGCTGCTTTTTTGTACGCGACCGGGTGCGCGCACCCACCTATATATTTTGTGGGAGGTTTGCGATTTGAAGCTATTGAATTTCTCCATCGACCCATCAAAGAACTTATAGTACGTGAAAAAGACTAAACCTAGGCTTATTTTTTGTTATTATTAAAATTTTAATTAAATATAACCGAATATCTTTTTAAACTTTCGTGCGTGACTGGATGTACGCACCTATGTAATTTTTTTAAGAAATATAAAAGGTTTTATAGTTTATTAATTGTATGCTTGAATTGAGCTTAGTTGATATACAAAATCCGGATTTGTTTGGATTTACTTCTTTTCACGTTTTAAAACTACGCTGAATTAGACCGCTACTTCCAAATGACGTACGTGACCAGATACTGTCACCGCGTACACATCCTAAGACGTGCATTTGAAGTCATGTGCTTGAAACCAACACTTCCTAGGTTCTTAGTAGTTTCTATTCTCCAATTTACACGGAACACTCCACCCACTTCCCTGGAGAAAAAGTTTATCGGAAAACTTTTAAACCCTCCTCTTATCAAACATTCAACATCGTTCACATAACAGTGTAGTAAATAAAACTACATCCACTCCGTCCCTTAATTACAAGGGACACATTACTGTGTGAAAACAACTTTTGTTTTCACCCGATAATGTGAAATACTGAGCCTGCTACAGGATTTTCTTTCACATATATGTTCCCATTCATCTTCAAGCACTAACACCGTGGAAAATACCACCGATAGCGGTGATATTTTTTAACGCGGAGAACGGGCGATTTTTATCGCTTAGAGCCCTTGCTATAATAAAGGTTTATCTCCTAAGTCTCTGATTCTCCAACTGTGCAACGCGGCTCCCCTGTGTGTCGTAATGAGGTGCTAGGAGCGCCGCGCACACTCTACTGTGACTAAGCATCCATAAATTCCACGGACATCTCTACCCTGCTATCTGCAATTGTAAACATCAAAAGGAGCTGCGCTGCGCCCCTTGGAGAGGCCTCACTCCCACTGCTACAACAGCTTGGCAGTCGCCAAGATCCACAAGTACAGCGTCTCGGATCCATTGAACTTCTGTGATGGTCTCAATGAAAATAAGCACTGAAGAATATTCAAGTATGTAGTAGTCCTCCTGCTACAGCATACAGAATGCATTCTGTTAGGTATAAAGAAGGGAAACACCCACGCCACAATCATACAGAACACTTCCTGTAAAGAAGCCTGTGATTAACTTTAAAACATAAGGTTAACCTTTTTTCACTCTCTCATCATTGTTAAAGATAAGTATTTATATATATTAAACAATGCCATGGTTCTTGCTTTTTTATTTGAAGAATCTTGCAATCATTCACAAATCCACTACTCATGCCTTCTTTTTCATTATATATCTACATAGAATAACAGAAAAAACATAACACTGCAAAGGCCGAAAACTCTACTAAATGCAGATTTGTAACATATAGGGCACATTAATGTTAACTACTTCATACCCAGATATCCACCAGTTAATGTGCACCACAGTATGCTAGTGCTCCGTAACCCATGGTGTGCCACATTTAAATGAGGCGCACCATGGCAGAAAGACAGCATACGTGCGTAACATATCTGTGCAGAAAAAATAATACATTACTAGAGTTGTATGGCAAATGTAATGCAGCTACAGCAAGGCTCACCAGTGCACTTTGGGGCATATTATCAAACAATAGCGATAATTATCGCTATTGCTTGGTTAGAGACTAAAAATTTACCGCAGCGCTGCGGCGATTTTAACCGCAAATAAACGTTGGTATTAACAAGGTTTAACGCAAATGCGGTAAAAATTGTTGCAAAGCATGAATATCGCAGAAAAGTCAGCATTATTCATGCAATAGCGAGCTAATGCTATTAGCCATGTTATCCACCTCCCATTGGATAACATGGCTAAGAACTGCTCAGGGCAGGTGTTAGCTTTTAGAGATATTCCCGCTAGCGCAAATATCTCCAAAAGCTAGTAATAGGAGATAGCGATGTTAGAGACTATTTTCAGTCGCTAACATCTTGGCACGCCCACTTTGCATCTCATTAGTGATAAATATAACTGACATGCAAAGTGGGGTCCAAGATGGTCGCTATCTCCTACTAGCTGTCGCTAACTGGTGTTAGCGGCAGCTAGGTAATAGAGAGATAATTTTATCTCTGCTTTCTTGGCTTTTAAAGCCAAAAAACAGAGATAAACCCCCTTGATAATATACCCCTATATTCAAATTGCTGCGTCAAGACCTACGCCTGCTTCAAGCACATGCACAGTTTTGAAACAGCATGGGCCTGAAAGTCACTGAGTAAAATCTCATGGATTACACTCAACCACTTTCAAGACGCATTACTTCAGAGGAACACTTCTTTATGATACAGGGCTTTAGAATGTCACATATCTCCTAGATTCATTAATGTTGTATATATGATACATTATTTCCACTGTCATTATAAAAAATAAAGTGACGAAATTCTAGCGCAAAGAGACGCAACGTCAACATAAAGCTGCCACAATCTGTTTTAAAGTACCCTTTACATTACAACCAACACTCTCTTTATAGAGACCCCTCAGGTTTTTTTAACAGCTGTTAAATCCTTCCATACTCATCACAAAGCCGCTCCATCACAAGCATTGCCTCAACTGTCCTCAGGACGGACGACATTTGTAATGAACTTGCCGCTGTGCTTGCGCAACACTAACATTGCGCTTCCTTGACACGTTCTATTGACTAAGCAGAACCATGACGGAACCACTCTATCATGAACACACCTCAACCATGGCTCAGAAAGGAGTAGCTCTATCATGACCATACAAGTACCACTCAGCCTCCCAGCCCCCTAATCCTGAGGCAGAATTAGCACTGCAACACAGGATTTAAAGTCCTGCAAAGAACACCATGTAACATTTAATATCATTTTCCACCAATATTTTCATATATCAGTATTGCTAAACTCACTCACTGAAATGTCGCTCATTTTATTAAATCACTTTTAAAGCATGCCTTATAACAATGCACCCAATCCTATGTGGAAGTGTTTAATATAAAACATGACATTGCTTTAACGAGGATAGACAAAGAAATAACACAATGATGTAAAAGTGTCTTTATTTTATATACTTACCTACAAAAATAAAAAAATAAAGTAAATTTCTTTTTAAAACGTAGTACCTGTGGAAGAAAATTAAAAATAAGATTATAAAGTACATTTTATTAAAGAAAAAACAATAGGAGACAGTAAGAGAGATGCAGAGAAAACTCTCGGATATTATTAGTTGAACCAGGCGCTCTAGTAATCGCAAAATAAATAAATAAATATCCTAAATAATTCTCCCCCTCTCCTGGTCGGCAAAGATTTATAGCGCGGGGATGCCTACGGGTCACCAGGCGCTCTAGAAATCGCAAAATAAATAAAAATAAATAAATAAATAAATAAAACTTACCTTATAAATATAATATCTGTGGAGGAGAGTAAAAAAAATATGTTATAATACATATTTCTGAATGCAATGTAACAAAATAAGTCAAACAACATATTAAATGGTTTATTTTTGCTGCCCTCAGAATACATTGATTTTCACTATGAAGAGTGATTTCAATATTAATCATCATATAACAGCGGGAAAAAAAACACAATCAAAGTGATTGTGTTTAAAAAACCCATACAAAATCTGCATACATATTATAAATACCTGAAAAAACATGTCTTAAATGTTTTCCTCAAATTCGCAATTTCTTGAGTAAGCACACTACATCTTCCACAGTTACAAACTAATTAAAGTATACCACTTATTTTTCAAGATATCTCAACAAAGCCCTGTGCAGGTATCTCTCATACCTTTCTGCGTGGCCAAATTGTATAAGCTAACTCATTATCTTTTAAATACCTCTCCCAAAAACTTGCGTCCATATAAGTTTTAAAATAATTTTCTAAAGTACTCATTTTCTTCTCTCATATTTTTCCACGTGGCCAAATACTATGAGTTAAGTAGTTTTTTTCTGAAATTATTTAATCTTAGTCTTATCTATTGTTTTCTGAACCTTTACAATTAAAATTTGTAACATGTTTTATACCATCAAACATTAAGTAAATTTGTACCTGATGTTATCACTATGCCAAACATAAATTTCATTTATAGATTTGAACACCCTCATTTACATGATATTTGTAAACTAGTAAGTTTCAGATCTTTACAGTATACATCTTCCTACAGCAAGTCATTCTACTGAAATTTGGGTTCCCAAAAGAACAGATAAGAGTTAGTTAAGGCAAAAGGCAAACATTTTTTAAAAGTCAATTGGCTATCATTGCAAAGCGTCCAGCCACTAGCACACTTCAAATAAGCTGTATAATGTCCTGATGATGTAGAAGGCCCTTCATGAAAAATAATGGCTACAGTTACAAATGTTCTTCTAGAAATAGAAACTTGAGAAGCCACAACATTTTTAATTAAAGTTGACAATTTACTCCCATCAGCTCTGCATCGTTGAAACATTAAAATTACATATTGTCCGTATCTATGGATAAATAAAGTTGATAACATTTCAGACTTGCATTGAGAACAGACCATGTTCGGATGTGCATCTTTAACTAGTTTATTAAAAGGCACTTCTTTGCAGTCTGGTAATGTCAAATATAACAATCTTTCACTGTGTATCTCAGTACTACTTAAAAATGAGCAATTATCACACTTATGTTCCAATTTATAAGAAAGGCCAAAAAGACTATCAATATCTACACCTTCATCTTCCAAAACTGTAAACATATACATGATAAATTCCTGAAAATCTTGCTGAATATTGAGAAAATTGATTTACTCCTGCACATATGTCTAAAACATTCCTTAGTTCTGAAACACTTGCTACTTCACTATCACCACTACTACATATTTCAAATATAGAATTTAAAGAATAGCAAAATGTTTTCTCCTGATTTTCTATAATCTGTTCCTTAACATTTTTCAGAAAGAAAACAACATTAACTACTACATTTGCATAGCAGTTGACACCACACCTATTTTCAAACTTAAATCCAACAATCTCTTCAATACTAACAGTTTTGCTATGGGTACCAACAACAGCTACAACTTTTTTTCATCGTTTCTCGACTACTTCAGCACATTTGTCCTCATTTTTCCTTTTCTGACCAACTATACGCCTTTCAATTAAAGGATATTGAGGTAAACTTGGAGCATATTCTCTTCTTAACATATTATACTCCTTCACACAATTTAAATCTGCACTAATCCTTGTCTCATCATAATCAATTAGATAAAGTCCACATAAAGTTCTAACTCGCGATAAAGCAACATACGCCATACCCTCTTTGAATACAGTGCTTCCAATATTTACCAAAGCACAATCTACACTTAAACCTTGAGATTTATGTATAGTCACTGCATATGCCAAACAAATTGGAAATTGCTTACGACGGACATATAAGTCTTTCACAAGCAAAAAACGAGTTGAACATCGACTAATTTGTTGAACTTCCTCAATTTCATCAAATTTTATTCTCAAAAATTCAATCTCATCTCTATTTGTATAATTGACAAAACCAACAACATTACCCATTGCTCCATTTACCAATCCTCTTTCTACATGTAAATTTCTCCTTAAAATTATCCGACAATTTAAACATACATACAGATTTTTCTCTAAACCAGCAGTTTTAGATATAGTTTTTTGAAGAGAATCCAATTTTAACTTCAACTTTTCAGACAAAACAATAGTACTACCTTCATGCTCTATTCTATCTTTAGCTTCCAGTTTCTTAATTTCTTGATTTTCTAAATTCAACATTTTCTCATTAAAAACTGAACATTCTTTCAGAGTTGGCATCAAGCATATCACTGACTTATCTGCTACCTCTTTACTATATATTTTCTCAGGTACATTATCTTCATTTGGAAACAGCTTGGAAAGTAATTGGGTTCGTGGAGTGTGTTTCGCATCTTCAGTTAGTTTTCAAATCCTAATATCTTGAAGAATACTTCCATATTTAGTATCCTTTGCCTGTCGCATATTTTGAATCAGTTCAGTATATTTGAAATGTGACCATATATTTACATTTCCAATACTGCCCAGGCACTTTCTTGTTTCCTCATGTGTAACAGTTTCAAATACAGGTTGTCCTTTCACAGGAGTTAGCTGCAGTAGATCTCCAAAAACTATTATTATTATTATTATTATTGGACATTTATTAAGCGCCTGGTTACGCCACTGGCGTGTCCCCGCGCTATGATAAGTGGAATGACTGTCCCCCCTCCTCCTAACCCAGCTATCTACTGAAAAAGATAAGTTTTAAGTTTTTTCCTAAACTGGATTTCGGAGGGCTCAAGCCGAAGTTCCAGTGGCAGTTTGTTCCAGCATTTGGGAGCAAGGTATCTGAAGGACCTGCCTCCCATACGAGCTTTAAATGTTCTTGGTACTTTTAACAGCCCGACCTGCGAGGACCGAAGACTGCGTGTAGGCTCGTAGTAGGCTACTAGGCTCTGGAGCGGGAGAGGTGCCTTGCCATACAAAATACGGTGGCAGGTGGCAAGGGCCTTAAACTTTACTCTCCTCTCAATGGGGAGCCAATGGAGCGCTCGCAAGGCTGGCTTGGCGGAAGATCTCCTGGGGAGTCTGAGGACCAACCGCGCTGCCGCGTTTTGAAGAACCTGCAGGCGACCGATGACCCTGCCTGTGGCCCCCAGATAGAGCAGGTTCCCATAATCAAGTCGGGAGGTGACCAAGGCATGCACCAGCGTCTGACGAGCAGAGATGGGAAGCAGGTCTAAGACTTTCCTAAGAGCTCTCAGAACGCTGAAGCATACCCCCGCCACCCGACCGACATGTGGGCCAAAGGTGAGGTCCTTATCGACCCACACGCCCAGATTCCTAGCCTCACGGCAGGGAGCGGGGACTTCCCCCAAACAAGGTGGCCACCACGCCGACGACCACTTTTACCTCCAAATAACACATCATACTCTGTCTTAAGTGTCTGTTGTATTCTTAAATGCACAAAAGCAAGCATTAAATCGGATACCATGCTTACTTCATCAATAATAAGAAGTTTCATTTTTTTAAGGACTCTAGAAACTTCAAAACAAGCTTCTCCAGATAGCTTCTGATATTGTAATTTATTTTCATGTTCAACTGGCAGCATCAGTAAACGATGTAAAGTAACACCTTTAATATTATGTGCTGCCAATCCAGTTGGAGCAGTAACAACACACGACAGTGTTGACTGAGTTGTTTGCTGTAAATATGTAGTAATTCCTTTATATTAGGAAACTTTTACCAGTCCCAGCTTCTCCACTTACATATAATCGAATAGGTTCAAATGACATACATGAGCAATCTTTGCTCTCATGACGAAAGCCATGCTCAATGTCCTCTGTCACTTCATCATATATCTGTCTTTGCTCAACATTAAACTGCTTCTTTAATTCTTCTAAGTCAATTACTTCCTCTTGACCTTGTTGCATTGCTCTTTCCACCTCATCCATGGCAGTGGCTGCTTCATTTTGGATAATTGGTTGTCCCAGTGGATCTTGACTTAATGAAGCCGAACTTTGACTACCTTGTGAACTATCTATAGCAATCTCCGCTGCAATAGTCGCTTCTTGCTCTATTTCATCATTCAACATTTGGAGATAATTACTTAAAACAGGACATTCAATATTACTTTTAGATGCGTTGAATGAATCTTCATAACTATCAAGTATCAGGTACACGATTGACTAGAATAACTAGAGGTTCCTCTTCTACATTTCCAACACCAATTGTTTCCATATTTTTTTTTTAATCAAGTGGCAAATACACAACTCTACCCTTTAATCCTCTTTGTAAATCTGAAGGATTTAATTTACCAGTCTTAGGCTCCATACGAACAATAGCCTGAAAAGGATGTACATATTGAATCAGAATAGTCTCATAAGTATTTAAATCCATCAATTCTGATGGAATATTTATCAACTCTAGATTATTGTGAACAGCTCTAGCAGGCATTTTATTTTCATTTAATTTATTATAACAATATTTACAAACACGTTGCTCAAAACCCAAATCAAAATAGTTATCCACCAACAAATAAGTTGCACAATCTTTCCATTGACATTACTTTCATCTTCACTTTTTAAATATAAATCAACTAACCTAGTTTGACTTTTGTAATGAATGCGTCGACAACAGACACAAGAAAAATTTGGTTTCTCACCTGCAATTACCTTAAACTTTATTATTTCCTGTTCAAAATTTTCAATATTAACATTTCCAACATTTTCTAACACATTTCCTTCTATAATTATATCAGTTTCTGCATTATCTTCCTCTGGACCAAAATAACTTACCTCAATTTCTGCATAAATCTTCTTAACATCTAATTCACATCCATACAAAAGAGCACTATTTAACTGTTTAAGTTTAAGTGCTGGACTTTTTGCATAGTACAACTTTCTCACTAATTTTCTCATTTTCGTATGATGCACTGCTAACATCCTGAAGTGATGAAACACACTCTGGCATATTTTTTTAGAAAGACAAGCCAGAGAAAGGCCTTGCAGACCAATTTTTTCTCGCACTCTGCATTGATCTAATTCTTGCAACATTTAAATTTTTTTTTTTAGACTTTCTTTAGTGTACTTACGTAAGAAATTGCGAAAGAAATGAATTGAATCCTGTCGTACACTACAAATGCTACTACAATTCCAACTGTAAACAGGAGCATTAGGACGTCCCTCTAAAGCTTCTCTAGTCATAACATCTTCTGCATTTCTAACCACAATTTTCTCTTTCTCAATAACACAACCATCCTTCACCTCATACGCTCGACCACTGGTGTCAACTGCATGCAACAGATCGTTACTTTGAAAGTAACTCTCTTCATTGAAAAATGGCTCAGAAGTTGAAGTATGCATCCACTTCCCAGAAAACACTTTACTAAAATTACTCCTATTTATGTGTCTCTTCCATTTACTTTTACCTTTTAAAACTCGAATCGCCTTATTTAAAATATTTATTCTATTAAGTATTAAAATAAATAATTTTCTTTTTGTCTCAAATGCGCGCTCAACGATACCCTCTATACATTGTTTCTTCTTAAAAAAAGCAGATCTTCTTTTAGAAACTTTCTCCTTTTGTAATAAATTTGAAACAACTCTGTTGTAAAACATACGCTTCCTGATTTGGCTGAATTGATTAGTCCAGGTTTTACTGTACACTTTTTCATGTCTCCTAATTCCAGAAACATTTTTATCTTTGATTCCATATCTCCTTCTAGCTACTGATATCGTTTTCTCCTTCTGGACTTCAATATTAACATTTTTCCTTCCCAAAATTCCTTTCAAAACCTTTTTAGTTTGCTTACCAGGAGCACTCTTCTTTGTATCCATCCTCTCTTTCTTAGAAAATTGTTCAATTCCTTTCTTCTTCAAACTGTAAGTCCGTTTGTAGAGTTTCTTTTTTTCAATTCTGGTCGGCATCTTAATTTAAAATTTTGATGAAATTGTCAATCTGTAAAACACAAAAAAACCAAATATTATAGTTCACTACTAGCATATACCGTACAAATTAAAACCACAGATTCATTTCCTCATAGAATACAGATAATAACAGAAAATCTCTAAACAAAGTAGTAAATCCTGTAGTGAATGTTTGTTCTAAATTTATCACACTCCATATCTGTTTTAACATTATAGACAGTTTTTTTTTAATTTTTAAAGCATACAAACAGTACACTTTTTTCAAGAACTATCGGTAATCGTAGGTGTTTTAATCTTTTTTACTACAATCTCTTTTACACTTCATGAGAACATATCTTATCACTCTCATAAAGAACATCATCGACGAATATATCAAGAGAACTGTCGTCACAAATGCTTTGCTATCAAATTTTTTTTTATTTATTCATAAGTTCATAATTTAGAAGAACTTCCAACATTAGTTCATCAGGGACTTCTTCAAGTCCATTGTCCTCATCTTCTTCTACCATCTCTAAATAAGCTGAATCTGAAGATATGTCCATGAAATCATTATTTTCATCTGTTTCCTCTTGAAACACTGCATCTAAAATTTCCTCCATCAGTTCGTTAATGATGTCAAAATGAATTTCATTATCTTCTGACCAATTCTCCATAACTAGACTGTTTTTATTCTTCTGTATCCTTTTAAAAAAATATAGAGACTAAATTATATCTTTTTCCATAAGTGTATAACTGAAAAGTACCTTTACTAATTTTTAAACTACATATATTTTTATAATCTCTAACTTATTAACTCTATATATTGTAAAATACCACATTCCTCTTGTTTTGAAAAAGAAATTGGCAATATAACTCTAAACATTTACACTGAGCTTTTTTCCATTAAATAATTACTGTTGTTAAGACATTTCACTGTAAAATTTATTTTTAGATTTTCTAGATATCTGAAATATTTATTACCTGTACAATAATTTTTAGAGACCCATTTTTTTGGTTCATCACTACAAAGTGCAATATAAATTTATGCACTCTGAAGAAAAGGATCACACTATACAAACCATAGCATTCACTTAACAGATTACTACTTCCCACAGAGACAGTTCCATTTATGTTACAACAGCATACTCACCATGTAAATGTCTTAGCATATGCAAAATGTCATACTAACCATGAAGAACCACCTCATAATAAAGCTCTGCATTAATATGTAAAAAAGTGCCTATACATAGTATAATCACAGATATGCAGGAAAGATGACCATCACATTTAGAACTATATCATAATACCTCTCTGTAAATAAAGGTGAAACACTGCCAAACATAATACAACAAGATTTCAAAAATAATGACCACTTCACAAGAATTAATTAAAAGAAACCTGAAAGAATTATACTCCAATGATTTGTAAATCTCAACTCCTTCCAAAAGAACACATGCACCAAGCTCATTAAAAGATAATTTGAACTGTCAATGGAGAACATCTCAAAATACATATCTAGTATAAGTAGATAGAACCATATGTGAAAAATTTAAGATAAAATCATGTTCCAAACATTTTAAAAAATATTCTTTATTATTTTCATCACCACCCACAGAAATTGCCAAAGCAAAAAAAGTAACTCACCTGAAAAAAAGAATACATGCCCTCAAATTATATAATTCAAAAGGCAGGTTGTTGCTTTCAGGCACCAAACACTCTAAGAAAGGAAATAATAACATTTTATTAACTTATTACAAACTTATTTCCTACACACTATACAGTCATTATAGCATTGAACAAGCATAACTAATAAGTTCCTCAAAATCCTCTGCATTAAAAACAAATAGAAAATTTCTCATTTATAAAAGCATTGCGCCACAAATATGTCACTTTTTCCCATGTTAAAATTGATGCACCTGCAACAGTAGGCCTTCATAACTAAAAGGCCAAGTCACAAAAAAACAAAGGCCTTATTTATGAAGACCTTGCGCTGCCAGTGCGTCACTTTTAACATGGGAAAAAGTGACGCACCGGTGGCGCAAGGCCTTCATAAATAAGGCCCCATGTTCATAGATAAAATACAGGGCCAGCATTAGACACATGCAAGCAGTACACTTGCACAGAACCACCAAACCCCAAGGGTCACCATGTTAATATTATCCTTAATATAATAATCCTCTGAGAATGGATACATATTTGCGTGACAGCCCATACCAGAAATTTGGCGTCCTCTGACTCTGATCCACTACCAAACACCCTGACCCCCCCCCCCTTTTCACTCAACTTCGCACTCCACCCCACCCGGACCCCCTGTTACAAACCCCCTACCTACCCTCCCTGCCCAAGGCCACCATGAGCCTAGAACCGCCCCTGGTAAAGTTATAAGACACAGCATTACTAAAACTCAAAGAATAGGCAACAGGCAGATAAACTAAATAGTACATAAAGACACATATTTTTTACATAATCCCATTGAAAAACATGTAGTTTTTTTTTTTTAAATCTATCATGCAACTGGCCCTCCAGAACCACTTTGAAAACTCCTGCTTTAAACCTTTACATTTTATTTTTAAACCATACACTTTCAATTAAATTTTTTATTTAATTACAATTCCTGTAATGTTACACACCTTTTCTAAAATACACCAGTCCCTGTTATTATAAGGATTTTTTTTCATTCTTCATCAGTGATACTTTCTTAACATATAATGAAAATCACTATAACTTTTTAAACGACAAAGCTAACGCTGTAAAAATAACTCTCCATTTGATTTCCTTTAAGAATGTAGATTATCTACCCCACGCATGCGATCCTTGATATTTGCATTTGGCAGAGAATACTGACCTTGAATCGGAAGACATGAACAAGAGCTCCATTGTCACATTTAGAACTTAACGTAGCATCTGCTCACACACATATCTTTCACTTAGCTAATATTCACAGAGAACAGCATTTGTGTAAAAAAAAATTGACCTTCCTTTACAATTTGCTCATATGGCCGGGATACCCGTCACCCCCTCCCAACACAATCCCCAAGAATGGGAAGACGGAAACGGTTCTTGAACTTTTGGAAGGCGGGAGGGAGTTACACTCCCGGCCGTATTTATTAAAATATGAAACAAAATTAAAACATTAAAATAACAGTTTCATATCATGTACAATTTCATTTACACATTACGATGTTTATTGGCTAACCTTAACATATCTCTAATAAAAAGGTTCTCCTAGCCGATTCTAAAACAAAATTGTACATCCTAACATTACGGGCCAACGGCAAGGTCGTAACCGGTGTCAGATCCCTAATACCAGAACTCCCCCCCTTACTTGTGAGGGGCGGGCGCACAGAGGACTGTACCTCTGTGCCAACTTCCAATTTCCCTTGTCTTAGCGGGGGCCCCATATTTACTCGACGCCATCTTGGTGGTCATCCGAGGACTCGTGTGAGGTGTCTAGAAGGTAGCGTAGACCCCCCTCCCACCCCACGCTGCTTACCACATCCGCCGTCGCGGATGTCCTGGCCCCGGGAAATTCCCAGGAGGGGCCCGTAGCCCCTCCTCCCCAGGGAGGAGCCTATGACCCCCTTCCCTTTTGGCGGCCCCATCCTTAGAGGGTACCGCCTCCCCGTGTGAGGGGCCAATGGCCGCCTCCCCCCGGGCGCTCCCATCCATAATGGGTGGCGCCCCACCTCTAGGGATCTTCCAATTACTGCTCACCGATCATGACCTTACCGCCCGACCAAAAATAAATACAACATTTTTTAACCTAATGAGGACGGAATAAACAGTTATACTGGGCATTTCAAAGTATAAACTTCTAACTATGCAATAGCACCTCTTTCAATTCAGCTGCGATACTTCGCCTAAAAAGAGCAACCATTTTATTGTCACATCAAACAATCCCAACTTTATTAGAAACAACCTGAAAAAGAGATAATATCCTCGTTAATCGACTTTATTGCAATACAAATCGCTGTCATCAGGGGCTGGTGGGTGGGTCAAAATTGGCTCCTTGTTCCGTCTCGGGCTCACGTGCAACGAGGAGGTGCAGCTTCCAAGCACAAGAACAAGAGGATGCTTCCTTGGATTGTTGCTCCTTTTATTCTTCCTCGGGAGCGCGTGGACCCTCCTCCAACCGCCTTCGGGTCGTGTCCAACGGTGTAGGTGTCTAGGACAACCCCTCTTGGGCGGGAAAAAGCGCGCCCCGGCTACGCCACTTCGGGCATACCAGCCGAGACACGCCTCCCACCCAAAATGGTTTCCCGGGGGGATCGGGGCACCCAACCATACGTTCGGGGGGACCGAGTGGTCGCCCCTTTCCATATGGCCGGGATACCCGTCACCCCCTCCCAACACAATCCCCAAGAATGGGAAGACGGAAACGGTTCTTGAACTTTTGGAAGGCGGGAGGGAGTTACCCTCCCGGCCGTATTTATTAAAATATGAAACAAAATTAAAACATTAAAATAACAGTTTCATATCATGTACAATTTCATTTACACATTATGATGTTTATTGGCTAACCTTAACATATCTCTAATAAAAAGGTTCTCCTAGCCGATTCTAAAACATCCTGTAAATGCATTTCTCAAAATTCAAATTGTACATCCTAACATTACGGGCCAACGGCAAGGTCGTAACCGGTGTCAGATCCCTAATACCAGAACTCCCCCCCTTACTTGTGAGGGGCGGGCGCACAGAGGACTGTACCTCTGTGCCAACTTCCAATTTCCCTTGTCTTAGCGGGGGCCCCATATTTACTTGACGCCATCTTGGTGGTCGTCCGAGGACTCGTGTGAGGTGTCTAGAAGGTAGCGTAGACCCCCCTCCCACCCCACACTGCTTACCACATCCGCCGTCGCGGATGTCCTGGCCCCGGGAAATTCCCAGGAGGGGCCCGTAGCCCCTCCTCCCCAGGGAGGGGCATATGACCGCCTTCCCTCTCGGCGGCCCCATCCTTAGAGGGTACCGCCTCCCCGTGTGAGGGGCCAATGGCCGCCTCCCCCCGGGCGCTCCCATCCATAATGGGTGGCGCCCCACCTCTAGGGATCTTCCAATTACTGCTCACCGATTATGACCTTACCGCCACAGGCCGGATAGTTGACCGGCTATCCGGACCCCCCACAAAACTCCTACTAAAGGTCATGGCTACACAAACTCTTTAACCAAGCTATGAAGTATCCTATGAGTAAGACATTTCCCTCCCGGGACAAATGGACCCCATCCTCCAGATACATATGGTCCCCCCGGATACATCCATGTGGAATACAATGCAATTTTTCTGTACGAAACAACCTACCCAGTTTGTTATTAACCTTCTTTACCGACTGATTCAAGGCTGACACAGAGAGGGCCCCCCGCCACACCTTCCGAGGAATCATGTGTGACCATGCAATCGTGCACCCCGGAACCCTTCTCGCCAACCAACTTACTGCGGATAAAATTAACTCGAGAAGTACTCGTCGACCAATGGTCACCAAATCATTGCCCCCAAGATGCACTATGATTACAGATGGCGGTGACCTCGTCCGCCCTAACAGTCCCTCCATAAAACTTTGAAACTGGTCAATACAGAGCCCGCCCCTTCCGTGGAAGGTCACCCTGTACCGGTATTCCCCAGCCACGTGAATCATGTCACCTGCTTTGAATACATCTGCGGCGCGCCTCACGTATGAGTGGCCAACGACCCACACCACTCTTGCCTCAGCCGGTGATCTTTGACCGCTGGTCCCCAGGTGTCGGGTCAACTGCACAGTCCGCCCCGCAAAGCCTGCTCGCGAAACTGTAAACCAAACAGAAAACAAGAAGCGTGAGTGCATGACATTAGCTTCACAACATGTGCAACCGCACATGCCTTTTATAACAATTCGAGGACCAACGCCCCAACTGTTTCACCTTTTCAACACTCAGACCCCTGGCTGTAGCCTCTGTAGCAGCCCCTATCCGGAAGGAATGGGTCCCAAAATCGCTCGGGTTCAAGCCCGCTGCCGCGATTGCCATTGTTAACACCCGCTGAAACTGAAACCTAGTCAGTGGGGTGGCGTCGGTGTGCCTCAGCAAGCTTCCCCCCCATGATGCCGCCCTCTGCGCTAAATACTCCTCCACGCATTTTACCGGGCACATGGGAGACCCTGGAATCCGCTGGACTACCACACTGTCCCCGATCGCTCCCTGATCGGTCTTGGACCTGGCTATTGAGACTACCATCGTCTCACCCTTAATTTGAATGTGTTCTCGACACAGACCTCCCCCCGTATCCTGCTTATTCCTCGCTACCAGCTCGCTTACCCGCATAGCCCCATGGAATGCTAATGTGAAAGCGGCCCGGAACAGCACCGTCTCTGATTGAGATGAACATGTCGCAGGGAGTACGGACATTAACAGGGACAACCTTGCTAGACCTATCGGGTGCCTCTCATCCACTCTACGACCCTCAAGGCTTTGCCACCCATGCAGTGCCTTCCTTACGAGAAAGGACGATGTGGGGTCCTGGATGCCATGAGCCTGCGCCATGAAGGCAATGGCGGCCCTGTGCCTATTGGCTGTTGCCAGTGATCGGCCTGCCTGATGTAGTGATACCAGAAATTTCAGGACATACTCCTCCTGCCCCAATGCTCCCCCCTAGCTGAACCCAAAAATGACCAATAGGAACGGAAAGCTCCTTCATATGCCTTCCTTGTCCTGGGTGCTAGACTCTCTCCCACGAGGTTTTGTAATCCGGGGCACTGAGAGACCAGAGAGCTTCGGGAAATGGTGCCGCCACCAAGTCCGCTGAGGGCAGAAAACCCCGGAAGGCCTGCATATGGGAACGAGAGATTGCATCAGCTGCCTGGTTCAGTACCCCCGGCACGTGTCTTGCCCTAAAGTGGACGTTTAGTCTCATACATAGGAGGACAATTTCTTTCAGCAATCTCAAAATCCATTTGCAGCGTGCTGCCTGATTATTGATACATTCAACAATGGTCATATTATCAGACCAGAACACCACAGAGCGATCACGAAACCCCTCTGGCCATGTTTTCAAGGCCACCCAAATGGGGAACAGCTCAAGAAACCCAATGTTACCTGTGAGCCCACTATCGTGCCACCACGCCGGCCATGTTCGTGCCGACCATTGATTACCAAAGATGGCGCCAAAACCCACACTTCCTGCCGAGTCGGTCCACAACCCCAGCTCCTCGGAGGAAGCTGGTGGTTTGTTCCACACGACGCGACCGTTGAAATCCGCCAGAAATGCCAGCCATATGCGCATATCCTGGCGAACCTCTGCTGACAGTCTTGTGCGGTGGTGCCCTTCCTTGAGGCCAACCATGGCTTGTGCGATAGAGCGGGAAAAGGGGCGAGCCATCGGTATCACTCTAAGGGCAAAGTTAAGCTGACCCACAGCTTGTTGTAACTGATGGAGAGTTACTTTTCTCTCGCCGAGGCACATTTCAAGCGAGGCCTTAAATTTCATTACCTTCTCCTTGGGCAAACGGAAGCACCCTTCTACATAATCGAGCTCAATTCCCAGAAACTCGAGTGAAGTAGATGGCCCCACTGTCTTGCCTGGTGCCAGTGGCACGCCAAATCTTTTCATGAGATTACAGAATTCCCTCAAAGCCTGTGCACATTCCGTGTCCCCGGCTGCCCCCAGAAACAGAAAATCATCAAGGTAATGCATAACCTGCGTGAAGCCCGTGGCTCTGGTGAACGCCCATTGCAAAAAAGTACTGAACTTTTCAAAATACGCACAAGAGATGGAGCAACCCATCGGCATACATTTATCCATGTAGTAGCATCCTTGAAACACAAAACCTAAGAGACACTGATCCTGTGGGTGTACCGGGAGCAACCGGAACGCTGACTCGATATCTGATTTAGCCATCAGCGCTCCGGGCCCCAGGCGATTCAACATGGCGACGGCCTCATCAAAGGATGCATACCGCACCGAACAAACTCCCGGGTCAATCGCATCGTTCACCGAAAGACCCCTAGGAGCGGACAAATTATGGATTAACCGAAACTCACCTGGGTCCTTCTTGGGGACTACTCCCAACGGTGAACAAACAAAGTTAACAACTGGCGGGTTCCCATATGGTCCCGCAACCCGACCTCGGGCCACCTCCTTTGCAATCTTTGCCTGTACCACCGCCGTATTTTGTTGAACCGATAGTTGGTTTTTACACTGTGCTTCCCCCCGAAAATCCCCCGCCGGGATGTGGAAACCATATGAGAAACCGTCTCGCAACACCCCGGCGGAGACATGATCAGGGTATTCGTTCAGCCAAGGGATCAATGCCATGATGTCAACGGGAGTAGGTAACAGTGCCCCTCGGTCGATATTAGACCTGTTTGGCCCCTCCTCTACCTCCTGTATCACCATTCTTGGCTCTGCACGAACTCTCGGGTGTGAAGACTGTCCGCACCCTGCACACTCATGCCTGACTTGCATGTCCCTTGTGGCCTAGTGCACCTGCCTCTGTTAAAGCTCAAACAGACCCCTTTTCTACCCGAGTTCCCATTATTCTTTGTGTGATGATCACCGTTGGCGCCCGCCCGAAAGGGCGCCGCCAAATAATGGCGGGAAGGCTCCGCCCCATTCCCGCCAAGAGAAGACGACTTCGTCGTGTTCGGCATAACCTGCTTCTGCCAGGAAATGGAGTCGAAACAATCCCACGTCAGGGATGAGTCGTGCTCCTTGGCCTTACGAAATTTGTTATCATAACCCATCCATTGATTGCCTTCATACATTTCATAAAATTCCATAATACGTGTCTGGTAACAGGCTAATTCCGACAACACTTCAGGCCTACGTTCCCCCATGATTGCAGTGAACATTCCAAACGCCCTGGCCCAATTAGCGATCGTTTCATCTACTCTGAAACCCTCCATTTTGGCACGCCATACACTCGGATGCAACAACTCCTTCTGATTTTTAACGTGCTCTATCTCATAGTGATCGGTCAACAGTGAAAACATGTTCACATATTTATCCGCCCAAATCCTTTCTTTCACATCCATCGGGATATGTTGGACCACCTTTTCCCTCCTTGAGGGTAACAATCCCTCCCCCGCCATTGGCAACGGCTGCTTACCTGAACCAGTAGCTGGATCTGTTGTCGCTGCTGTTCCAACGCTCGACACCGGTTTTTCCGAGGGAACCTGCGGGGAAACAAGAGGACAAGGTGCCTTCGCAGCATCTCTCGATTGCCGCAACTGCTTCATTATTAACCTGGCCTCCTCGGCCGTGTCTCCCGGTGCCACAGCACCCTCGTTGTTCTTGCCTAACCACGCCCCCAACTTGGCGGCCAGCTCGGGAGGCATATCCCCCTCGTTAACAGGTGTAACTACCACAGGGAACGGCTGTCCCGCGTTCGGGATCGGAACTGGGGCCTCCACCGGACTGACCGGGCTCGCCGGAGGTGACTCGGGAACCTGGGCCTCCCCTCCTGCCGCCCTATTCCTGGCCCTTTTACCTCTCCCGGCAGGGACTACTCCCGGCAATGCTGGTCCGATGACTTTCTTCGGTCTACCCGTACCATTCATTGACGCCATCTGCTTCGTCATGTTCGCCATGTCCTTCACCAGCATGCGAAGCATTTCTCGGTCCCAACCTTTTTTCCGCCCTTCTTGCTAGGCATCGTTCACGGATATTTGACTCGAGGTCCTGGATCCAAAGCTTCGGAATCACTGAAAGGAGAAACACAAAATTACAAGTTCTCAAAATTGGCTCCTTGTTCCGTCTCGGGCTCACGTGCAACGAGGAGGTGCAGCTTCCAAGCACAGGAACAAGAGGATGCTTCCTTGGATTGTTGCTCCTTTTATTCTTCCTCGGGAGGGCGTGGACCCTCCTCCAACCGCCTACGGGGCGTGTCCAACAGTGTAGGTGTCTAGGACGACCCCTCTTGGGCGGGAAAAGGCGCGCCCCGGCTACGCCACTTCGGGCATACCAGCCGAGACACGCCTCCCGCCCAAAATGGTTTCCCAGGGGGGATCGGGGCACCCAACCGTACGTTCGGGGGGACCGAGTGGTCACCCCTTTCCAAATGACTACCTTATTTTTTAACGCATCCTCCACTTCAAGACAGGCTATTTTTTTGATAACTACTAAGCAATATTTAAGTGACTAGTCTGCTAGAAAATTTATCAAGTCATTCTGCTACTCTTCACTCCATAGCCGGCGACCTATTTCTGTGGAGTTCCTATTGAACTGGCAGTGCTGCGTCGTTTCCCTTACCATCTTGGTAAATTCAAAATGGATGTCCCTCCTATCTTCGCAAACGAGCTGGATCACTTAGAACTATTTCGACAGAGAATGCTTCTCTACTACGGCACCTTAGCACTCTCGACTTTGAATACTTCATATCGATTATCATTTCGATATTCGTATTTCACCTGTGTGCAGCCTGTATTTCATTGCCTGAGCTGTGATTTCATGTGGGCCCTGGACTTATGTCTCTGCAACTTGGTACCTCCTGAAGCGAATTACAATCACCTCATGAATCCGTTAATTGATCATGAACAGCTTTGTTACAACGGAGGGTTTATGGCCTTTGCAGCGTTACAAGGAGTTCTGGGTCATTGGAATATATTCGCAGCGGCGCAAGATTTCCTAACAGAGAGCTACATCGAAAACCCACCGAGCTGTCCTCTGTTGGTAAAAGAGGCTCCAATAATAACAGATCATGAATGGTGCTTTCCTCTTTTCAATTGGATGGCTGACATGTTTTCAGATGATAACAGTGATTTTCTGTTAGAAGCACTTGCTGCCTACTTTGCCTACACAATGGACGGATAACTCTTTCCTAACAGAGAGCTACATCGAAAACCCGCCGAGCTGTCCTCTGATGCTAAAAGAGGCTCCGATAATAACAGATCATGAATGCTGCTTTCCTCTTTTCCATTGGATAGCTGACATATTTTCAGATGATAACAGTGATTTCCTGTTAGAACCACTTGCTGCCTACTTTGCCTACACAATGGACGGATAACTCTTTCCTAACAGAGAGCTACATCGAAAACCCACGAGCTGTCCTCTGATGGTAAAAGAGGCTCCGATAATAACAAATCATGAATACTGCTTTTCTCTTTTCAATAGGATGGCTGACATGTTTTCAAATGATAACAGTGATTTCCTGTTAGAAGCAGAAGCTACCTACTTTGCCTACACAATGCTTCGATAACTCTTATGCAAGCCATTGACGTTCTCATTTCCTTTTGCCTCCCTATATTCTTCACGTTCTTTTGGATATTTTCTTAACAGACCTATTGGCTTTACTAACAGTGGACATTATGATTTCGTGCTGGTTAAATTTCGGTCTTTTATGTGGACAACATTTTTTTCTTCAGCTACTCGATTTTCAGCTTTATTTTTTTTTAAACTCTAATCTCAACAATTCTAATGCATATCTTATGTTATTTCAAACGTACTCGATGCAAAACTCGCTAATATATGCTACATGTGCCCTGAATATTGTGTAAATATAAAACAAGTTTTTTATAACTGTAAACGCCATTTCGCCTCTCAACTGCTTATTTCCGCCTCACACGCCTCTGCTCCTTTAATTTTCCATAAAAATAATTTTTTTTTAAATACATAAGAGAAAAATATGTTCTTTCAATAATATTTCCATTGTTTTTTGTGCTGTATTTCAAATGCAATACTGCAACCTTCAAAAGATATCTCATTACAGTAGTTCTTCTCAACAGTGATTTGCGCACCATCCAACAGATTACATACATGCACCGCTCGCTATTTTGTCGCTTTTGGCGCCTTTTTTTCCCCTCACACAGTAACATAACACAAACTTGATAGTGCTTCGCATGTAGACAGCTGATTGATAAAGTGATGATGTATAACCATTAGCATTTTCATATATCGTTTCTAAACTGAAAGGCCAGAGACCTTCTTCCATTTATTAAAATATAATATACTTCTATATAAGAGTGTACAATTAATTTTGCGAAACTATATTCATTTTTCTTCAACTATAGCGTTTGTATTCCATGTACTACTGACTATACCGATTACTTTGTTTTTTGCAATGTCTGTACTCATATTACATAATGATTTGCCTTCAAAACAGTGCATTTCTGAATAAACATTTCAAATATACGCGTTCTCTCTTTTAATCCACAATCTCAACTGAAATGATTATATATTGAAAGACTATTCATGTGTTCCACGTTACCTCAGCTGTACTAACTTAATGTTTTCTTTTGTCGACCTCACTTACTAATACTACAACCCGCAAGCCTATAACGGCCCGTGAACTCCTTCTTAGTAGGTCGCGCACCGTACAGACAGTTGTACCTCTGTTAAAAAAAATGTATTACTGTTACCAAGCACCGCCACAGTTCCGCTTCACTCAGAGTTAATCACTGCTCCCACGCTTCTACAGGCCAGACGCTATGTCGTATTTCACTCCTTATCACACTTTCATCTCCACATTAACAAACAGTTCTCCGCCAGACACCAGAGAACAGACTACAGATGCAGAGGCGCCAACAAGTGAAATACGACATACCCTCTGCTCTGTAAAAGCAACCAAGCGGTAATTCTGAAAGAAAACATTCAGTAGCGCTTTAAAAATAGCAATGCAATTATATAATTATTTTTTTTAAACGTTCCAACTACTTTGATAGGACTATCAGTGTGTTCCTCCACAGCAAACTTCCTCAGCCCGGACTGAAGGCAGACACAGACAGACACACACACAATAAGATAACACAGGGCAACGGAGACGGAAAACAGAAGGGACATGAAGATGCAGTCAAACAGCAGGACTGAGAGAGATATTTGTATACTCCGTTTGCTACCTCAATTTACAAACACATTTACTGCACAAATCTGTGTACAACCTCATGGTCAAAACTTTTCATTTTATTTCACTCGACCACCTCCCTTTCTCACCCCACCAGTGCAAACCGCGACCAGAAACCGCACTATAATTTTGTCGTCTAACAGAAACTATGTGAATACCTTAATCATTACCACTTTGGCCCCCTTCCCCGTTCCTCTCGCCCCACCCCCACCAGTGCAGGCCACGGCCACCAACCAGCCTGAAATTTTGTCGACTGACAAAAAGTTTACGAATTCATTAACCATTAGCATTTTTTGACAATGGTATCACTAGTAATTTACCATTTCTCTCTCTTTCTGCATTATCTGTCTCTCTGCTAATATCATTTTTTCACTTCATGAACAACTTCTCTCATTATATATAAACGCTTCAAAATCTCACAAATAATTACTCTCTATATTAAAAATATTTTATACTGCGTATTCAACATTTAAATGAAAAAATTACTTTTAGAAATACAACACATTATGACAGCCAAAAATTAGTTTTCTTTCATGCTACGAGTAAAATCAATCAATGTTTGTGACTGAACTATATTTTACGGTACATGATAAAACAAACTGTTACAGACTTACCTTTACCAATGCTTTGTACGATGTACAACAGTGACAGACACAAAACAGATATTCGTTTGATGGAACTGTCTATTAAGCTTCTATCACTGCAACCAAAATTCAATGGCACAGATATCCAGTCAATACACACTCATATAACTCTCTTCAGCCAATCATATTTCGTCACGCAAAATCGTAAAATCAAATTTACATTTCAATTGGTTGTCCTTCACAATATTTTTAATCTCACGTGAAAGTCACCCATCACCCACTGCCATCTCTGGCTGTTTCTATGGTAACACCTCATTCTGCACCTGGCTGAAGGCACAGGTCAAAAGTTCATGTCTCAACGTTCTACAGCAAACTAAGAAGACTGTTTTCCCTCCAGAAACACCTGCCAACACACAGCTCTGTTACATGTCATTTTTTTCACACCCAATAGTACTTTTCGTTTAACATAAACATTAACAATCTTCAATCTTAAGGTATTACAATCAACCAATCATTTTTATTTTTTCAACCACACCCAGCCTCATGCTTTTTTTTATCCTGACTTTCAGCTTCTAACTACCATTCCACTTCCAGAACCGATCAGAGTACGACTACATATCCCTTGAAAATGAAGGTCTGGCTTTTAGGACACAGTTATATTCACTGGAGTGGAAAATATGCAGCAAGCAGACGAATTTCCAACCTTGATTTACCAAATGTGCAGATAACGTGGATTGGCCAAAGAGGTTTGAAATGCCACCATTTGATTCCATTGGTGAAAACTTTTATGCATCTCCCAGAACCAGACCTTATAATTGTGCACTGTGGTGGGAACGATCTAGACACAATGACTGGGGTAGGTCTGGAAATGCTTCTAAAAGACACCTTTCGACAATTGATGACACTTTTTCCTTGGACTGCCTTGGTAGATTCCAATATATGCCAAAGACAGAAATGGAATTGGTCCAATCAACATTGTGCAGAAATTGAGAAAGCAAGGAGGCATGTAAATAAATCTGTTTCTGCTTTCCTCAGAGATTATAGCATGGGTTCTATTTACCACAACAACTTGCGTTATCACATGCAAGACGTCTATAGGAGAGACGGTGTTCATTTCACGGATGAGGGAAACAGAATCTTCCTCTGCAACATCAGGCTCTGCATCGGTACTTACTTATAACTGGAACTCTCTTCCCCTCCATCTGAAACTGAATGACAACATCCTCAGTTTAAGACACTCACTGAAAACCTGGCTTTTTTCTCAGGCGTATTGCTGAGCTGCTTATTCTCTACTGTGACCTATGCGCCTCGTTCCTTTCTACAGCGCCATGAAGCCCCCGGGCGTACGAGCGCTTACAAATACATATTAACATTATAAATGCAGAAAAAACTCAATTAACACAAGGGCTCTTTTCAGAGCCACCTTATATCTAAGCACTCAAACTTCTGCTTTATCTCCATTTTCACACTCTTGTAAATAGGTGTGCGCGACCGGGTGCGCGCACCCCGCAACTTTAAAAAAAAAAATATATATATCTTTTCGCGTTTAAGGGCCTTACTGCACACCCTAAGAAAACCTACGCAGCAACACAATCTATACCTTCTCCCCTTTCCATGTTTCAACGCTTTAAAATGAACAATATATTTACTCGCAGTGACAAAATGGCGGTCAACACTTCCTGATTTCCTTCGAATCGAACGTTAACAGACGTCACGCAGAAAAAAAAATTCCGCTCACGCGCAGCCGTTTGAGTGCGCTCACCCGTGCGCGCGTATAGGTATATAATTGACTTTAACTATAATTATCTCAGCAACTACTGAACGAATTTACACCATTCCAAAAAAAGCGTAATCTGCGAACCGAACTCTACAGTTTCGCCAAATTTCTTATAAATCCATTCAGCCGTTCGACCTGTAGCCGAGTCTAAATGTCCTATGGAAAATAACATGGAGAAAACACGTTTTGGGACCCCCCTTTTATCTCAGCCCCCACTTGACCAATCCCCCCCAAACTTTCAGGGAAGGAGCGCAACGGACTGAGCCATCTTCTCTGAGCAAAGATTCATCCACCAGGGCCAAAGTTATTCCAAATAGAATGTTGAGGATTTCCTATGGAAACTAGGTCCTAACTATAACTACCTACTGGCGACCGTTCAGTAGGTAATATATATATTAAAATACCCCAACACCCTTAAACACTATCCCATCTTCACCCCATAAATATACCCTGTAACCCAAAACCCAAACCTATCCCTCAACCCTAAAAATACCCCTGTACCTCAAAACCCAAACCTAGCCATGAACCCTATAAATACCCCTGTACCTCAAAACCCAAACTTACCCCTGAACCTTAAAAATACCCCTGTACCCCAAAACCCAAACCTAGCCCTGAACTCTAAAAATAGCCCTGTATCCCAAAACCCAAACCTACCCCTGAACCCTAAAATACACCTGTACCCCAAAACCCAAACCTAGCCCTGAACCCTTAAAAAACTGCGGTACCCCAAAACCCAAACCTACCCTTGAACCCTAAAAATACCCTTGTACCCCAAAACCCAAACTGAGCCCTGAACCCTAAAAATACCCCTGTACCTCAAAACCCAAACCTAGCCCTGAACCCTTAAAATACCCCTGTACTCCAAAACCCAAACCTACCCCTGAACCCTAAAAATACCCCTATACCCCATAACCCAAAACTATATCTGAACCCTTAAAAATACCCAAACACCCCAAAACATACACCTCAGTAACCCAAAACATATACCCCTATACCCATACTTACCTTATCCAAATATTTAAAAAAACATGCTTTTACCATTCATGCATTTACAACGAATTTTGTTGTAAATGTATGCGTGGTAAAAGCATATAAAATGTAATGCCATGTGTTATAATGGCAGTGTGGAGTCATGGTACTTTCGTAATGAAAGTATGCAGAGTGATGGTATGCGGAAAAAAAGTTGCGGAATAATGGGTGTTTACCCTCCCCCGGTAAGTACATTTGTGGCACGGCGGCCCACATCTCCAGCAACATACTAATAATTTTTCACCACCAATTTGAAAAATGCACAGGTCTCTCTTATTGATGGCCAGCACCGACATACACTTTTAGACACACCTCCCGCCACAACTTCTAGAATTGTGAACTTTAGAGCTGTGGAGCTCGTTCGAATCTCGGCATCAGCTCAACATCCTGTGATTCCAGGCAAATCGCTTTGTCTCCCCGTGCCTACCACAAATGAATGTGTTTTTCTGTAATGTAAATTGTTCTCATACCATGTTGTTGAGTTCGCGCTTTATAATATTGCAAGGAAAAATAAAGTAGGGAAACTCAAGTTCACACACTACTGAACGCGCACTCTTAAGTGCATCCGCAGTGCACTGTGAATCGGAGCGTTTCACAGGCCTGTCACATAGAAGAAATGCTATCAAAATGATATCCTACAAAACAATATTCTACTGGCCGGCAGCAATTCATACCCAGACAACGTCTGGGTCGGGCTGCTAGTGGATTTATATAGTGCTTGAATCACCACTGAAGGGGAATCTCACCGCTCACGGACCCACAAGGAAAGTTGTCACACCTGGTGTGTCTAGAACAGAACACTTTTCAAAGCCTTTCTAAACTGCATATAGTCCAGGCACTGCCTCAATGAGATGGGAAGCTGGTTCCAGTAGGGGGGAGCTAGATTTGCAAAGGCTTTTCCCCCTTTCCTTAACTTTTTGTCAAAGTTGTTTTTATTATGGTTTACCAAACATGACTCAGGCACAATCCGCTCACATGCCCTCGCAGGAGTACTCCAAAGTGCATAGTACAACTTTTGCATCACTGGCATACAAGAAAACTGAGCACCCCTTGGCTACCATGGACCCATTTCCAAGCCCCATCCCTTGAGTAGGTGTTGGGCGGCGGGGCAAACGGGGAGCGGTTTACACTTCACATACAGGGGACCATCAGGAAGAATGCTATCAAGTCTCTAGGTGTCCCCACATTCCCTACTCCGTCAGCGCTCCCGTGATTGCCAAGAAGTCATTGCGGCCCACCATGACCCCCAAGGAACTCGAAGAAGATCATCAGTGGGTAGTGCAAATCGAGTCAAAGAAAGAATAAAAAAGACACCAAACAAAGGAGAAAGAACCCCAACTCGTCCCCCCTCCCCCCAACCCCCCCAATGAGCCCCCCAAAACCCCCCCACCCCCCTTCCGTCCCCAGTGGTAGTGGAGCGGCATCAAAGTGTGTTCCCTTAGTGAATTTGGAATAGGTGAAGGGCCCTGATCGTGGAAGGGCATACTGCCGATGGTAGACCCTGCGACAAGAAGGAGACTAAGGGACCCCAACGGAAGTCAAAGTTCTTAAAATCTTCACGTGCTATGTCAGATATACGCTCTAAGCTAAGTAACTGCCACAGGCGGGAGTGCAACAGTGACATCGCAGGTGCCTCCTTCTTCTACACGACCGCTACAGCCAGTTAAGCCACCCCCATACACAGCCACATGATCCTTTTATCAGCCCTCATTTGATGTTCCAGTATCGGGTCCCTAAGCCCCAGTAGAGCTTCGGTCATAGAGGTCGGAACGGGATACCCCAGGATGGATTTTATCTGTGCCAGGATCTCCTCCCAGAACAGTCGGATGGAGGGACAGTCCCACCAGATGTGCTGGAAATCCCCCAAGAGGCCACATCCCCTCCAGCAGCGATCCGATGTGCCGGGAAAGATTTTGGCGAGTTTGGATGGGTACAAATACCAGTCCATCATTACTTTCAGGTGGGATTCCCTGAGTGCTGTGGATTGGTTGAACTTGAGGATATCTGACCATAGATGACTCCAGTCGGCCAACGAGATATCGCGTTGGGCCATCCCCTCCCAGCAGGCCTGGTATCTTGGGCGAGGGCTAGGTTCCGTGGATAGCAGAAGCTTGTATAATGCCGAAATCGCCCCCTTCATTGATTTAGTTTTGAGGAGGAGTAATTCAAGTTTCGTGAGAGGTCTAGTGGCTCCCTCCCTGATCTGTGGGTCTAGGGACCAATGTAAGAGTTGTGCATGGTGATACATTTCACGGTCCCCCACCTCATATTCTCTTGTGCAGTTCTCAAAAGTAAGTGGGTCATAGTTGTGGAATAAATGTGTCAGTGCAAGACAACCTCCCTCCCTCCAGGCGTCAAACGGTCCCTCATTCAAAGCAGGGGCAACGTTTGAGGAGAAATAAAGTAGTGCCAGAGGCGAGGGGAAAGTTGTCCAACCCTCCCTCGTAGCTACTGTGTCCCATACTTTGAGGGTGGTGCGTGTCGGGGTGCTGAGGTATGCGTTCGGTGGCCTATCTTTCTTTGTGCGCCAGATCAAGTCCCATATCGTCCTACCTGCTACACTGCAGTCCATGTGGAGCCAATGCTTTTCCGACTCCATCTGCGTCCATTCAACTAAGATACGCAGTTGGGCTGCTTTATAATAAAGTTTAATATCAGTGAGCCCAGCCCCTCCCTCCCGTTGCGGCCGCCCAAGTATAGAGAAGGCGAGACGGGCCCGTCCTCCCTGCCATATGAAGTGCCGGATCATAGTTTTAACGCGCTTAAAGAAGTCCTCCTCTAATTCTATGGGGAGAGCCTGAAATAAATATAGTAATTTGGGGAGGAGTGTCATTTTTACAGCGTGCACACGTCCCAGCCAGGAGAGGAAGAGCGGCTTCCATCTTGTCAGTTCTGCTTGGATACGGGTTAGAATAGGGGGGAAGTTGGCTGCTGAGTATAACTTCTCCAGCGTGGGCGTGAGTTGCACCCCTAGATATTGTATGGAGGAGGGCGCCCACGGCAACGGGGTTAAGGATCAGAGAAGCAGGGACTCCATGTGGGAGAGGGTTAGATTGAGTATGTGGGATTTACTCAGATTAACTTTAAAGCCTGCTGCCAGCTCAAAGGAACTGAGAACTTCCTGCAATTGAATTTGATAAGGATGGGATAACGTCATCCGCAAAGAGGGAAATTTTATGGCCGTTGACGGAAACTTTGGAAGTGGGACGTCTGTAATTAGCCTGGAGCATCTTTATGAATGCGGAGGAGAAGCAAAAACGTGTTAGGGTGGCCCATAAGAATTGCCAATCGACTCGATCAAATGCTTTTTCGGCATCTAGACCGATTAATACAGCAGGAATTTTAAATTTGTTAGCTTTTTCGATGAGATGGACGATACGGCGGGTGTTGTTGTGAGTTTGGCACCCTTTTATAAAGACTGATTGGTCGGGGTGGATGATGAGTGGCATAAGGTCCGTCAATCATCTGGCCAGAATAGAGGAGTACAATTTTGCATCAATGTTTAAAAGGGTAATGGGGCGGTAGGAAGAGCAGCAAGTGACATCCTTACCAGGCTTGGGGAGTACAGCGAGTACCGCCTCCGCCATGGAGGCAGGGGTGTCGCCTTCCAGGGCCATTTGATTGAAAAGTCAGACTAGGTGTGGACCAACGTCCCCCATGAAGGTCTTGTAAAAGACAGCCGTATACCCATCCAAACCGGGTGCCTTATGGGGTTTCATTGCTTTAATAGCTGTGTGCACTTCCTCCATGGTGATAGGCGCTGTAAGGGTCTCATTCCATTCCGGGGAGACTTGTGGGACAGGAAGATCCTTGAGAAAGGCCTGTTGGTGAGTGATGTTGGGGGTGTCAGCCGAGTACAGCGTGCAGTAGAAGGATTCGAAGAGTCCCGCCTTATCCTCATCTCTATGTAATATGTTCCCTTCCTCGTCTTGAAGTCCCCCTATGTATTCCCTTTCCCTCTTGTCCTTCAGCTGTCTTGCAAGGTGTTTCCCTATCTTGTTGCCCTGGGTGTAGGACAGGTTGCGTAGTTTAAGGAGGGTGAATTCTGCCCTGTTGTTGTATATGGCGCGTAACTTACCCTTGAGTGCTGTGAGGGAGCGTAGTGTCTGCCTAGTGGGTTTGAGTTTGTGAGTGTGCTCAGCCTTCTCAAGTTCCTCCTCCAAGCCCACCCTTTCCTTCGCCCGGCATTTATTTAGGGCTGAGTTGAGCGAGATGCATTTACCACGCAGTACTGCCTTTAAGGCGTCCCACGTATTGTACTCAGAGGTCGCATCTGGGGTGTTAAGGGTGAAGAATTCAGCTATAAACTCCCTCAGCTGTGTCATGGAATCCTTTTTCCTTGTCAGGGACTCCAGGAAGTACCAACGGGCTGGCCTGGGGGCGTTACCTAGCCAGCAGAGGCACACAGTGTACATACCGTGATCGGAAACTGAGATAGGAAGTATCTTGGCATCTTGAAGGTTACCCCTCAGGGACTGACTCACAAATACCTAATCTAGTCGGGAGTACGTTTGGTGCACGTGTGAGAAGAAGGAGTAGTCTCGTGTGAGTGGGTATAGGGTACGCCAGGTGTCTAGTAGGCCCATGTCCCCAATTTATGTCTGCAGGACCTCTGGGAAGGAACCTGTGTCAGAGCGGCGTGCGTGCATGCTATCAAGGTCCGGTTGCCATACTAGATTGAAATCCGCCAACAGAATTAAGGGCCCCTCTGCAAAATCTACCACCTTCCCCAGCAATAATTGTAAAAAGTGCTTTTGCCCTGTATTAGGGGCGTAAAGTGTGACAAACGTACACAGTGTACCCTTCAAGCGTCCCTTGACCATTAGCAACCTCCCATCTCTGTCACCCAGAGTGGCCAAGGGTTGGAATTGTGCTCCCGGACTGAAGAGGAGAGCCACACCTTTCTGTTTAGTGGAGGCCGAGGCCTTATAAATGAGAGGGTATTTTTTATGCTTAAGGCGATGATCCTCCGTTTTTAACAGGTGAGTTTCCTGGAGAGCCACTATATCTAATTGGCGATCTAATATGTACTTCCAGATCTTCTGGTGTTTCTGCGGGGAGTTAAGCCCCTTGACGTTCCAAGTCCCTATAGTAAGCGGCATAGTAGGGCAAACTCTGGAGTTACTGCAATGAAAGCTACACCCTGTCCAGTTTCCCCTGTAGCAGGCCATACCTACCCATTCCCCCTTGTGATTGGCCCCTCGGATTGTCAGCAGGGGTAGAAAGGCTTCTCACCCTCTCTTCCGCAACCCCTCCCCCCCTACGGCGCCCCTCAGAATCAATCCACATCATGTCCCCCAAAAGGCCTACAACGAAATCCAGTGCCGCTTCCACTCCACCCTTCCCCCCCTGAGAACCCCCCCGAAACAAAAAGTTTATAGAGCTGATCAAAGAACAACCAATACCGTACATTGTCCCAGGCCCAACCAAAGTCTGTTCTGGCCTGTAGTACGTTGTAACAAGAGTGGGTTGTGTGGTAATGGCGGCTCGACGGCTCGAGACCCCCCGCCCGACCCGAAATGAGCTGCCATACTTAGATAGTCAGGACCGCTTCAGCAAAAGTCTCATGAACTGGCGCCAGCCAATGTCCTTGGAGACTTCTTGGATTGCCGCTGCTTTCTCTTGCTCCATCGTTTCCAGGGTCGGCTTGAGATGTTTCCTGGATGGACGTCCTCTTCGTATCCTTTGCCAACTATCGCTGCTAGTCCGGGGAGAACCGGACTGGGCCACAGATGAATGTCCACCCTCCTCCTCGTCTGGGTGGCCCTCCTCCGGCGATAAACCCAGTAGACTACACGTGTCTTTCAAGGAGCGCAGTTGATGGAGCACCCCGTTCCATTTAAAGATCAGTCTAAAGGGGAGCCCCCACGAGTACGGTACCCCTTCTTTGCGGAGGAAGGCGGTGGCCATTTTGAACGACCTCCGCTTTGGGAGGGTAATTGCCGAGAGGTCTTGAAAAGTTCCACCTCACAACCTTGGAAGCAAAGAGGTTGTTTGGGCCGCGCTGCTTTCAGAATCCGTTCCTTGAGGGGGTAGTCTGGCAGGAAGGCCAAATTGTCCGGCGGCGGACCCCGGGCTCGGCGGGCTGGGCGCACCCGGTGGGCTCCATCGATGCAAATTTCGAAGTCCTCGCTCTCGTCGAGCACCGATCGAAACAGGGCCTGCAAGTATCCTGTCATGTCATCCCCCTCTGCTTTAGGCGGCACATTTCGGACCCTGATATTATTGCGGCTTGAACGGTTTTCCAGATCCTCCGTGTGCGATTGGAGATCGGTCTGTTGGTGGTTAAGTCTGATTATTTCTTGCCTCAGGAATTCCACTTCTTTGCTCCTCGTCTGTCCCGCGAGTTCAGTAGCGACCACTCTTTCCCCCAGGTCATCGACGTCCCGGCGCAGCTCCTTAAATTCCCCTGCCATTTCTTGTCGGAGGGAGTTGAAGTCCTCCTTGAGAGATGCGAAGAGAGTCTCCATGAAGGCCTTGGTCGCAGGAGCCTCCCCTCACCATGATCTTTCCCTCTAGATGGGGGAGCCTGGGCCGGCTTGTCAGGGCTTTTATCGGCCTTCGGGGGGCTTTTGCCCAAGAGTTCGGTTATGGTGCGGTTGCCTTTGTGATTGGTAGAGGACATCCTCGCTCCTCGCGGCGTGGCTGCTTGCTGCCTCCCCACCGGAACCCTATCGAAGTGCAGTGGGAGAGCCGGGGTGGGGGAATGAATTCCGCTCGGGCCGGGCCTGGGCCGCACTGGTTCCCAGCGCCTAGTGGCAGTCTCAGCCAGTGAGCCTGGTCTCGTCGTGCACCCTCTTATGGGTGCTGCAAAGTTCCTCCTTATGTACTCCCCGGTACTAAAGTCCGCACCTTCGCTTGTGGCGATGCCTCCTCCTCGGGGGGGTCCGATCAGCGCCCCGCAACGCCGCTGTCAGGCCTCCGCAGCAGTAGCGCCCTCGCTTCGGACGGTGGATGGCCGCCGTGGGCCGTATGGCGTTGTCTGCTTCGTGCGGTTGTGCCGCCCAGGGTCTCCGCTACACCCCACCAGGCCATCTGGAACCAAAGTGCTCGAAGAGCTCGATAGAGGACTTCAGCTGTGCTCTTCCAGGTCGATCTGCGCCTCCTTGCTCACCCTGGGGCGTGCCGACACTGCCGGGCAGGCCCAAGCCGGGCCTCAAGTGTCTTCCAGATCCGGCCTCGTGGATGCCGCCCCTCTCAGGTCGTCCTCCGGGGACCGCCGACGCTTCCCTGCGAACTTCTCTCCCGGAACCCCACTCCCGCCAGAGAGGTTCCCGGAGCGGCCTCACAGTCCAGTTGCTGGAGGTGGAGGGTGCGGGTACTTCCCAGGGCAGGGAATCACCACCTTCCGTCTCTCCGCCGGTCAACTCCGGCAACTTCGCCTTGTCATCACCACTCCGTCCCCAAGGTCCGCTCGAGCTCCCAACCACTGCAGAGGAGTCGCCTGCTCTTGTCGGTGCTGGTCCCGGTGCTAGAAGTGGAAACGGTCCACTGTAAGACTCAGTTTGGGGAGTGGGGACGGGGAGCCTCTGGGGAACACGTCTTGTTAAGCTGCCATCTTGGCCACGCCCCTGTCCTTAACTTTTTGACCTTAGGTATCTTGACGAGGGATTTTGAACCAGAGCGGAGATCCCTGCGGGGAATGTAGTGGTAAAGTTTCTCTGCAATGTAAATAGGTCCTTTACCCCACACTGCTTTGTGGGCAATGCAGAAAACCTTAAACTTTATTTGTTTGCGTACAGGCAGCCAGCGGAGCTGTTAAAGGAGGGGGAGTGAGGCTGTTCAGTAAGGGGCAATCAGTGTTAAACGAGCCGTTGTATTCTGTACAACCTGTCGGCGGTCCAGAAAGGACTCGTTAGCTACAATCAACAAGGCATTGCAGTAGTCCAATCTGCTCAACATTAAAGGCTGAATGAAAGTATTCCATGTGGAATCAGGAAGGAAGGGGAAGACTCTTCTCAGCAGGCTAAGCACATGGAAGCATGCGCCAACCATGTGAGACACTTGTTCCTTCATGGTCAAGGCCTGCTCAATGCAACCCCCTAGATTTCTTCTACTATCTTTGATGCTGGAGCAATTCCAGGCTCTCTTGGCAGTGGAACCTCTCCAAAAAGCATGATCTCTGTCTTTCTGGCATTTATTTGTAAAAAGTTGTTACACATCTATTGAGAGATAGCCAACATGCTGGAGGAGAAGGTGTCTTGAGTTGCATGGAAAGATTTATTGAAAGATAAAGTAAGTTGAGAGTCATCTCCATATGATATTGGGGTGAACCCGTACTTCCTTAGAAGTGTGGCCAAGGGAGCGATATAGATGTTAAACAAGGTGGGGCTCAAGCAAGAGCCCTGGGGCATTCCCTTTGTCAGTTCTTTAAATTTACAACAATATGGCCTCCGCTAGACTGTCTGGGAGCGATTAGTGAGGAAACTTGTCATCCACTGTAGTGTATAGAATACAGCGGAAAGGTTTATTAACAGCAAGAGAGTGGATAGGCCACTATCTAGTGCTAGCCTGATGTTATCTGTGTTTCAGCCAAAGGCCCAATTGCAATGGATCAAGGTAGCCTGCCGATTCGATATTTTCCGACAGATGTTTATTAATGTGATTTTCCAGCAGTTTGCTCATGAAAGGTAAGAGGGAGATTGGACGTAAAGTAGAAAGATCTTGCATAGAGGCTTAAGTATTTTTGCGGATTGGAATTATCTGTGCCACTTTCCATGCCAATGGAAGCTGGCCTTCCTTCAGTGATAAATTAAGTAGGGAGCGAATTGGAGCTGACAAGAGAGGAAGAGGTTCTGGCAAGTATAACATCAAGCAGCGAAACTAATTTCACATTGCACATTAAGTTTTCCACCTCCTCTTGAGTCAGAGGATGGAAGCTCACCAATAAATTTACCTTAAGGCAAGGTGAGGGTTCTATAGTGGTGGCAACCTTCTGCTAACTGCCAGCAGAGGTGATCATATTATAGATAGTATCAATTTTCTGTATAAAATAGCTATTTTATCACAGAGGGTTTGAGACGAAACGTACTCTAGATAACCAGATTTGTAAAAGCTCTAAGAATCTGGAACAAAGCTTTAGGTGAGTTCTCTGCCTGGCTTAGCTGTTGGCAGTATAGGATTTCTGAGCCAACTTTATGTTTTTGTGATACTGGGTAAAAGCAGTCTTATATTTCTCTTTATCATCAATAAGATGAGTCCGTCACCATTGCCTCTCCAGATTTTTGCAATTACTTTTTTCATTACAAAGCTCAAGTGTAACTAGGCTGTCTGGGCTGGCCTGGATTCACTAGATCGAGTTCTTAGTGGGGCGATCTGATCAACTTATGAAAATGAGCTAGGCCCTCCTCAACATTCCTGGGTTCAGTTTCCCATGGCGATGAGAAAACAGCTGAGAAGGAGTTGGGGGTAATTTTATGCCATTGCCTATAAAGGAACGGGTAGCCTGGGCTAGGTGACTCCTGTCCACTGGGCCCCTGCTCTTGAGAGTCAATGAGTGCATGGTCTGACCAGCTAAGTGGCCGTGGGGCTTTAATGAGAGGTGGGGCGAGTTGGAGAAGGTAATGTCTAGAGTATGTCTGGCTTTATGGGTTGGACCATCATTAATTTTAGTTAGTTCCAATGCGGCTAGGTCAGCCAGGAAAGACACCGGTTATTCCTTGCCCTGATACTCACTATGCACGTTGAAGTCTCCCAGCAACATAAAGTTATAGGAGTAAATCACATGAGGTGCAATCAGTTCCATCAGTTGAAGCAAGAATTCAGCAATTGGACCCACAGGCCGGTATACTAATGCGCCTTTCCAACTGTACTGTGTGAGTACATCCATACCGAACATTATCATTACCACATTGCTCCAGTATAGTGACTTTGGCTCTATCAATATAGATTATGGCTATCCCACTTTAGTCTGCCTATCAAGTCTTTGAATCCTGTAACCCTCCGGAATTGCTATGGTAATTGCAGGGGTAGAATCCTGTTTTAGCCATGTCTCAGTTAAAAAATATAGATCCGGTTTCTCTGAGTTGAGTAACTCCCATATCTCGATCGCATGATTTGAGAGCAATCTAACGTTGCCCAGTAAACCTTTCCAGCTTTGCCTGGGGGAAGCAGGTCCCTGCCCTGGGTTCTGTCTTATGGCTTTCAAAACTGGGTAGTTTCTTGTATCTATTCAAGATTGACCCAGCAGTTTAGGCTTGTCTGGATTGTGTGGCTCTTGATTGGGGCCTATACTTTGGTACCTACAATATATACATGAGAAAGGGCCTTCCAGGAAATTAAGGCACTTCGCCCCATCAGGTAAGTGAGAATGGCAGTAACATTGGGGATTTTCCCTAAGAGACAGTAGATCTTTACTTGAATATCTTAGCCCAGGGCCAGTACCTTGATCTGAATTAGAATGAGCAGGAGTCCTGGCTCCTGGCAACGTTTGGGCATGGATGGGCGCACAAGGGCTTGCCTTTGGTGCACCACTGCGCGCCCGCTGAGCGCATCCGCTGCGTGCTCCGTTCTGCATATGGTTATATGGAGGAGTTGCGGACTAGACTGCCAACCTCCAACCAGCCAGAAGTTGCCTTCCTCTACACAAACGGGAGTCTGCGCATGCGCAGTCCTGGCGAGGAATGCACATGCGCAGGCTCCCATGTATTCGCAGTTTCCAGATAATGCAGTGATGGGCAAGGATGCGGCCGCAATAAGGTAAGTTTTATTTAAGTTTAATTTTAGGCTTTTAAATATAATTTAATAAGGCGGGTGGGAGGTGGGCGGGAGGCGGGCGGCGGGCTGGCGTCTCGTAACGGAAATATGCAGAGAGGCACGGAGATTGGTTCAATCTCAGTGCCCCACCGCGAAAGTCCCTTAAGCGACTTCCGCCCACCCCTAGTCTAAGATACCCCACAGCTAGCGTCATGTGAAAGCAGCATACTCATGCACATCTGCTATGAGCTCCATTCTGCATCTGGTTATGTGGGTGAGTTTGGTAGACTAGACCGCCAACCTCTATCCAGCCGGAAGTTTGCTCCCTTCACACAAATGGGGAATAAAAACCACGGTGGACCAGGGAGAGAAACCATGAAAAATTGGAGCAAATGTAAAGGTAAAAGAAGTATTTTCAGGATTGACTGTGTCCACACAACTATTACTTAATTAAAATTTCAACACCACAATAAAAAAATCCTGTGCAATTTGATTGTTAATTACCAGAATTTAAAAATACCAAAGTGACAAAGTCTCAGACACCCTGCAGCTAGGGTCGAGTGAAAGCAGCATACTCACGCACATCGGGGACCACCACCTCCTCAGGGGTAATTTATCAAATTTGAGGGCTATGCGCTCCCCCAGTCCCGGGGACCGCCACCTCCCTGGTGCAATATATAATAAAAGAGGTGGGCCACTAAACCTCGGCATCCCGGGGTATAGCCACCTCCCATGGGCACACATTAATGAACATGCAGGGGTCCATTGCAGGCCCTGGGGACCACCATTTCCCTCAGGGCTATTAGAAAGCTGCCCCCTCAAGGAGCTTTTTATAGCCCTGGGAACCACCACACCCCAGGGCCGGCTTCAGCAATGTCCTGAGGTGCCCACCCCTGGGACATTGCAGTTTGCTATAATATGGCAGGAGCAGTGCATTGGTCATGCCATAGCAAACTTTGCTTTGCTTCATGGAAGTGAGAGCAGGAAAACTGATCTCGCGTTCAAGAAGTGAAGCAGAATTTTGAGCAAAGGGATCTGCATGTTAGAAGCTCCCTCTGCCCAAAAGCAATTCTGGCTCCCGCAGGAGGTGGGGAACTGGCAGGGACTGCAGGGGCATTGGGCTCCGTCTGCAGTCCACAACAAGGAGGCTAAGCCATGGGTGATGGAGTCCCCGGGGCCAAAAATTGCCTTGATAGGGGAGCCGCGCAGGCCCCCTAGCCATTTGAAAACAAAAAGTATTGGCCATGCCTGAGAGGGATTGGGTCCCCGGAGCTATATGGGGATTCAGGTGGGGGGCAGCAGGGTCCCCAATAAATATTAAAAAATAGAGGGCAGGCCCTGGGGGATGGGGTCCATGGGGCCATGAGCCCCTATGCATCAACAAAGATCTTGTCGGGCCCCGTGGAATGGGGTCCCCAAGGCCTGTTCCCTCTACTTGTACCTCTCTTCCCTTTTTCTGCACCTCACTTGACTCTTATTGCACTGTTCTTGCCTGTTTCTGCACCTCACTTGCTTCTTTCTGTACCCCTCTTGCTCTTTTCTGTACCCCTTTCCTTCGTTATGCACCTCTTTTGTTTGTTACTACACTTCTCATGCTTCTTTTTATACCTCTGTTGCTTCTGTCTGCACTTCTTTTGCCTCTTTTTCGCATTTCTCTTGCCTCTTTCTACAGTTCCGTTGCTTCTTTCAGCACTTCTCTTGCCTCTTTATGCACCCCTCACGCCTCTTTCTGCACCCTTCTTGACTCTTTCTGCGCCTCTGTTGCTTCTTTCTGTACTTTTTTTGCTTCTTTCTGCACTTCTCATGATTTTTTCTGCACCTCTCTTGTTTCTTTCTTCAACTCTCCAGTCCCTATCATCACTTCTCTTGCTTCTTTCTGTATCTCTGTTGCTTCTTTCGGCACCTCTCTTGCCTGGTTCTGCACCTCTCTTGCCTCTTTCTGTACTTGTCTTGCTACATTCTGCCCCTCTGTTGCTTCTTTCAGCACTTCTCCTGCCTATTTCAGTATTTCTCTTGACTGTTTCTGTACCCCTAATGCCTTTTCCCACACCTCTCTTGCCTCTTTCTGTACTTGTCTTGCTTCTTTCTGCCCCTCTGTTGCTTCTTTCAGCACTTTTCCTGCCTATTTATGCACTTTTCTTGCCTGTTTTTGCACCCCTCTTGCCTCTTTCTGCACCCCCTTAAACTATTTCTGCACCTATGTTGGTTCTTTTTGCACTTCTCTTGCTTCTTTCTGTACCACTGTTGCTTCTTTCAGAACCTCTCTTGCCTGTTTCTGCATCTCTCTTGCCTCTTTTTGCATGTCTTGCTTCTTTCCGCCCCTCTGTTGCTTATTTCAGCACTTTTCCTGCCTATTTCTGTACTTCTCTTGCCTGTTTCTGTACCCCTCTTGCCTCTTTCTGTACCCATGTTGCCTCTTTATGAACTTCATGTGCTTCTTACAGCAACCCTCTTGCCTCTGTCTACACTACCTTCTCTCTTTCTGCACCTGTTCTGCCTGTTTCTGCACTTCTCTTGCCTCTTACCATACTTCTCTTGCCTCTTTCTGCACCTCTGTTGCTTCTTCCAGCATCAATCTGGCCTTTTTCTGTACCCCTTTTGCATCTTTCGACACCGTTTTTCTCTCTATCTATACCGCTCGTCCCTGCTTCTGCAGTTCTCTTACCTCTGTCTGTACCCCTCTTGCCTGTTTCTGTACCTAACTTGCCTCAATATGAACCTCTCTTGGCTTTCTCTGAACCTCTCTTGCCTCTTTCTGTACCTCATTTACCTTTTTCTGCACTTCTTTTTTCCTCTTTCTGCACCATCACTTGACTCTTTCTGCACCTCTGTTGCCTCTTTCTGGACCTCACTTGCTTCTTTCTGCACCACCCTTGACTCTTTCTGCACCTCTGTTGCCTCTTTCTGCACCTCACTTGCTTCTTTCTGCAACCCTGTTGCCATTTTCTGTACTCTGTTCCTTCTTTCTGCACCTCGCTTTCCTGTTTCTACACCTGTCTTGCCTCTTTCTGCACCTATGTTGCCACTTGTCTCTTTCTACATTTCTGTTGCTTCTTTCTGTACTTCTCTTGCTTATTTTTGCACTTCTCCTGCTTTTTTCTGTACCTCTTTTGCTTCGTTCTGCATTTCTCTTTCTTCTTTCTGCTAGTATCTTGCCTGTTTCTGCATCTCTCTTGCCTCTCTCTGCACTTATTTTACCTCTTTCTGCACCTATGTTTCTTTTTTCTGCACTTCTCTTGCCTCTTTCTACACTCTATTCCTTCTTTCTCTACTTTTGGCTCATTCTATATTTCGGTTGCTTCATTCTGAATTTGTCTGACTTCTTCCTGCATCCCTCTTGTCTCTTTCTGCAACTCTGTTGCTGATGTCTGTACTTCTCTTGCTAGTTTCAGCACCTCTCTTGCTTCTTTCTGTACCAGTTTTGCCTATCTCTGTACCCCTCTTCCTTCTTTCTTCACATCTCTTGCGTCTTTCAGCACCACTCTTGCCTCTTTATGCAGTTATATTGCCTCTTTCTGCGCCTCTGTTGCTTCGTTCTGCACTTCCTATGCCTTTTTTCTGTACCCCTATTGCCTCGTTATGCACATCTGTTGTTTTTACTGCAATTCTGTTGCTTCTTTTTGCACCTCTTTTGTTCCTTTCTTTACCCCTCTTGCCTCCTACTTCATACCTCTTCCCTCTTTCTGCACCTTGTTGGCCTCTTTCTGCACGCTGTTCCTTCATTCTGCACTTCTCTTGCCTCTTTCTGCACCTTTCTTGCTTCTATGTGCACCTCTCTTGCCTCTTTCTGCAACTCTTGTGTCTCCTTCTGCACTTCTTTTGCTTCTTTCTGCACTTCTCTTTACTTCTCCTGCCTATTTAAATAGGAAGGGCATGCTCTCAAGTGTAAGGTCTGCATGCTCTTGTGACATGTATTTGTACATGTATTCTCACATGTGTTATTCATGTGAAGACTATAGTTTAAAAAGTGGGCAGCTTCTCCTATAGGTGTTTAAATCTTCCCACTTCTGCTCTTTCATTTGGTTGCGCAGGCAGATATTTCTTATGTATATAGGTTTTACATAGCCTCTCAAATATACTATACCATGTGCCCTGCATTAGGAGCAGAAAAAAATGCATGCACATTTGTGTACACAAATTTATCGAGCATGCTGTTTGAAACAAGGGTATTCAAGTATTTTTATATATAATGTATGTAAAATCACAGACAGACACATGCACAGGATTGCTGTTTTACATTTGGTAGGCCTAACATTCTGAGCAGTCGATAAATAATGAGCCTTAAAGAGAAAAGTGAGGTTTAAGACATCTTTGGAGAAGGATTAGTGATTAGGCTACTTTGTATGAAACTGTGGAAAGGTACAGCAGAAGTAGGTCTCTTTATTGACTTTGCATCTTTCTGTACTTCACTTGCTTCTTTCTGAACCTCTGCTCATCTGTTGGACTTCTGTTGACTCTTTCTGCATTTATTTAGCTTCTTTATGCACCTTTCTTTCTCTTTCTAGCCCTCTCTTGTCGGTTTTCTGCACTTTTCTTGCTTCTTTCTGCGCATTTATTCCTCTTTCTGCATACCATCTACCTGAGTAGGCATAGTGAATGAATGAATGAATGAAATAAGATTTGTAGAGCGCATGGCTACCCGTGAGCGTCCCAGCACTGGTGAGTGTGCTAAAATAAGAAAAGTTAAGGAAATAACCAAGTTTTCAACAATTTACAAATAGAAAGATGGTTAGGTTGAGCCCGAATTGCAAGAGGGAGGGAATTCCACAGTTTGGCTGCGTTATAGGAGAAAGGACGTGTCCCCCTTCATGCTTTCTTGATCCGGGGAACAGAGACCAGTGGAACGAAGGGCTCTGTTAGTTTTGTGGGGCACAATGAGATCTTTAAGAATGGGAGGGGCATTGCCATGGAAGATTTTATGAGAACTGCATAAGGATTTAAAATATACTTTTTCCAGTATAGGCAGCCAGTGAAGTGACCTGAGAGCGGGTTTTGCTGAACAGCGGGTCTTAATGCCTGTAAGGGGCCTAGCATCTGTATTCTGGACAACTTGAAGTTTAGCAGTTACCTTCTTGGGAGCGCCAAGATACAGGGCAATGCCATAATCCAGCCTTGACAAAATGAGGCCCTGAATCAAAAGCTTCCTAGATTGAGGGGGGAGCAGAGGTAGAATTTTCTGGGAGGTGTGCATGAGACCATTACAGATCCCCGCAGTTTTCCTGGCTTGAGTGTTAAACATGAGTTCCTGGTCCAACCAATAGTTAGAAATTAATATTCACAAAACCTTGACAATTGACTAAACAAAAATAGAGGTTTCAGGTACTTTATAGTTTGTAATTAGGGTTTGAAAAACGTTAGAAACTCACTGAAACAACCACTGGTTTCAGGGTTGTTATAGTTAGGAATTAGTATTTAAAAATCCTTGGATATTCACTGAAAAAAGCCACAGGTTTCAACAACGTCATAATTATGTTGACATTTTACTAGTATAAAACCAGAGAAATTCAGTCATTATAGTTACCTGAGCTAACTATAACTTGTGCCCCCGAAATGCATTGCTGATGACATCATATATTACATCACTCATGACATATTCAGTGACTTCCCTGATGAAATCTCAAATTACATTACTGATGACATCACTGATGACATTGTCCACTTAATAATTTATGCACCTCCTCACACCCAAAATAATCTTTCATGCACCCACGCTAATATACAGACTACTATTCTTAAAAAGATAGATAGTCTAATACCAGTTAGTAAATACCCACTCCCTGATTCACAGGTCTACACATATCCACTTACTTACCAATACAATCACTTATATGCACAGTCACTCATCAATACAGCCACTGATATCTGTACTCATGCATGCATACAGACACTCACATACTGGCACTCCCTTAAAGAGTTACTCACACACCTAGTCAGTCACCCAAAGAATAAATAAAACTGCCATTCAAGTGAGTGACTAAACATGTCTTAGTGAATATACAGGTGAATGACTAATCTGTTTATGAAGGTCTCGAGAGAACCTGGCGCCGAGACCCAACACCGGGCAACATGACTGCCCTCAAGCTCACCACCCGAAAACACCACCAACTCATCCACGCCACCAAGAAAACTGCATTCAAGGAACGACTGGACAACAACGCACACAACAGCAAGGAACTCTTTAACATCGTCAAAGAGCTCTCCAACCCCAACGCCGGAAACAACGACATCACCCCTTCGCAAGACCTCTGCAACTCCCTCGCCTCCTACTTCCACAACAAGATCGCGGACATACACAACAGCTTCAGCACTCAACCGACGAACGCCACGACCGAACCACCGCCCCCCACAGCCACCCTCCGCGCCTGGACTCCGATCAGAACCGAAGACACCGTCCGCACAATGAACTCCATCAACTCCGGATCTCCGACCGACCCCTGCCCTCACCACGTCTTCAACAAGGCCGACGCTGTCATCGCACCCCACCTGCGGGACATCATCAACACCTCCTTCGACTCCGCTACCTTCCCGGAGAGCTGGAAGCACGCCAAACTCAGCGCCCTACTCAAGAAGCCATCGGCCGACCCCACTGACCTCAAGAACTACCCCCCCATCTCGCTGCTCCCGTTTCCTGCAAAAGTCATCGAGAAGACAGTCAACAAGCAGCTGGCCGCCTTCCTTGAGACGAACGGATCCCTCGACCCCTCGCAGTCAGGCTTTCGGGCCAACCACAGCACCGAGATCGCCCTGATCGCAGCCACCGATGACATCCGAGCACTGCTCGACAACGGAGAAGCAGCGGCCCTCATCCTCCTCGACCTCTCCGCGGCCTTTGACACTGTCTGCCACCGTACCCTAGTACAACGCCTCAGCAACGTCGGAGTTCAGGAGAAGGCACTGGAGTGGATCATCTCCTTCCTCGCCGGAAGGACACAGAGAGTCCGCCTCCCTCTGTTCAGATCTGAAGCCACCAAAGTCATCTGCGGCGTTCCTCAAGGCTCCTCGCTCAGTCCAACCCTCTTCAACGTCTACATGAGCCCCCTCGCAGACATCGCACGCCAGCACAACCTCAACATCATCTCCTATGCTGACGACACCCAGCTGATCCTCTCCCTCACCAACGACCCCGCAACTGCCAGAGCCAACCTTCACGAAGGGATGAAAGAGGTAGCCGAATGGATGAAGAACAGTCGCCTGAAACTGCACTCGGACAAGATGGAAGTCCTCATCCTGGGATCCTTACCCGCCGCTTGGGACGACTCCTGGTGGCCCCCCGCCCTAGGCAGCGCACCCAAACCAACAGACCACGCACGCAACCTGGGCTTCATCCTGGACTCCTCCCTCTCCATGACCAGACAAGTCAACACCGTCTCCTCATTGTGCTTCAACACCCTGCGCATGCTACGCAAGATCTTCCGATGGATCCCCACTGAGACCAGGAAGACGGTCACCCAGGCCCTCGTCACCAGCCATCTGGACTACGGCAACTCCCTCTACGCCGGAACCACCGCCAAACTCCAGAAGAGACTCCAGCGGATCCAGAACGCCTCAGCATGACTCATTCTGGACATCCCCCGTCGCAGCCACATCTCCGGACACCTGAGAGACCTGCACTGGCTACCGGTCAACAAGAGAATCACCTTCCGTCTCCTCACCCATGCACACAAAGCCCTACACAACCAAGGCCCAGGATACCTCAACAGCCGCCTCAACTTCTACGCTCCCAAACGCCAGCTTGGATCGACCGGCCACGCCCTCGCCGCCGTCCCCCGCATCCGAAGAGCCACCACATGGGGACGGTCCTTCTCCTACCTCGCCGCCAAGACATGGAACTCCCTCCCCACCCACCTCCGCCTGACCCAGGACCACCTCGCCTTCAGGAAGCAACTCAAGAACTGGCTGTTCGAGCAGTAGCGGACCCCCCTCCCCCAGCGCCTTGAGACCCTCTGGGTGAGTAGTGCGCTATATAAATGCGATGATTGATTGAATGATTGATTGTATCAGTCTGTCAGTTGGTGTGTAAGTGGCTGCATGGGTTGGTGCGTAGCTACATGAGTGTGTATATGGGTTAATGATTGGTTGTCTGAGTCCCTGTGTAGGTGCCTGTGTGGGGTGTGAGTGACTCCTCGCATGGATATGTGAGTGGGTGATACACTTGGTGTATGGATTCATGAGTGCATCTGCACCGGGCTGTATGGGTGAGTGAGTGTGTGTATGGCTGTGTTGGCGACTGAATTGTTGTATGTGTAAGTAACTACATATGGGAAAGGCAGTATATGTGAGTGTTGGAGTATATAATTGGCTAAATGTGAGAATGAGTGATTGTAAGAGGGGCTGTAGGGAAGAGTGTATGCTTGTATCAGTGAATGTATAAGAGAGTAAGTATGTGTTAGTTTCTGTATGAATAAGCGAGGTTTTGCGTGAATGACGGTATAGGTGAGTAAATGGGAGTGTGATTTGTAGGAAGGTGGAATCTGACTACATGGTTGCCCCCATTTTTTTCTAGTGTTTTGATGGTGTGTGGCTTAGTTTGGCTTAGTTTGGCTGGGATCCTCCTATTCAGGATCACTGATGCCATAATCACTCCTATGGCAGGCCTTATCAATCCTGAGGGCAGAGTGCTTAGTTTGGTGTAGAGTGTGCCCATGCATGAGCTGGGCCCCTCTGCAGATTTCAGAATCTATTCTCTGAGGCTGTTCTGTGATGCAGCCAGACCATATACATGCATTATAACCTTGCGTTAAATGCTAACTTTCGAAATTGGCTGCATGGAAACCCCCTGCCAGTCCTGGTGATGGGGTAGAATTCCACCCTTCTAGAGGGAGAGACATGTACACAATGGTCTAACTGGTATTAGATTAAGAGAGCCCTGGCATCTCAAAATGGATGCTGCAGCCACTGACACGAGTCTGACCTCCTACTGCTGGACGAAAGTCCAGCAGGGGAAGCCTGGACAAAAGGTCTCCTGTCACCGGGAGAAGTAACCACCTCCCTGACAGGCTTTAGAGTATTGGGCTAGGTGGGTGCACTCCCTGAGTGCTCTCAAAGTCTGCACTGGGGCACACTTGGTGTCCCTGTGCAAAGCCCATTTCAAACCGGTTGCAGGGGCTACCAGTCCATGCTCTGGTGCAAAACTGGACAATGGAAATGGGTGTAACCACCCCTCCTTCCAGGCCCTCCAATAGGTGGGTCCCCAGGGTATGTCCAACCCCTTTTCTTTAAATAAGTAAGGGACCCCTGGCAACAGGACTTTAGATTACACCTGGTCCAAACTCTGAAACTAAATCCTGGAACTTCGACGCTCTACCAAAGACTAGAAGACGGAAGAATCTCCCTTGGGAACAAGGAGTGACTCCCCTGCTCAAGCAGGCTCCAACAACGCAATTGCCAGTCTGCTTCTCCGAAGCTCCTGCCAGACTCTGAAGTATTTGTAGCTTAGGACGAGGATTTCCAGATTTCTCAAAGGCCGACCCGATTCCCCAGCAAAGCTGAGACCGGCAGCCCTCATGAGTGACATGGAACCAGAACCCCTGGACACTGTGCACATTTGCTAAGTGCATTGACTCCCCAAGCTTTCCTGAAGTTGTACTTTGGGTTACTTGTAACCCAAGACCCGAGTATCATCTGCTCCAGAGATTGTGGGGCTATACTCCATGAGTGTTCCATGAGCCCACTTCTTGCATTTCCGCTTGAGGCTCCTTCACGATCCCTGCTCCGTCGACTGGTTGGTCACCTTGAAGGTAACTCTACTTTTCCTTGGGCTTCCCTGCTTGCTCCAGATGTGCCCTGACTCTTGATGGAGCAAGGTTTTGCACGTAAAGAGACTTGCTTGGATTCAATCCTCTTGAAATATCATATAATGTATTAATAAACATGTTTTGTATTACTAATAGTTGCACCAGACAACATTTCTAGTATCTAGTGGAAGCTTGTCTATGTGCTTTTACTAACAGTAACTCGAGTGACCTAATATGGCCACCGCAATGTGGGAACTTTTCTGCGCATGCCTCTGTCACACTCACTTGACATGACGTACTTTCTGCTTTGGTGGGAAAACTTTGCTTCTGCGCACTAGAATAAAAGATGGCAGCTCTATGTTTCACATGCTGATCCTTTGCCTGCTGCTTGTACTAAACCCTGTTCATTCTGCCTAATCACTACCGCTATAGTTAAAATAAAGTAAGGGGAATAGAGTAGAGATAAGTGGTATACAGTGCATTCATTTATTCATTGTTATAAAACTGTTTCTCTTTAACTTTGCTACTAGCTCGTATTTCAGCCTGATGTTACCTCGCTACACTCCATTTTAAAAGAACTGCTCCTGCGCAGAAGAAGCATGGCATTGAACCAGTCCAGCAACAGATCTGCCTGTGAAACTCATGAGAACTTCGCCCTTCAACCTCTCAAAAGGAAGCTCAGATGTACCGAAAAGTTAGACATTGCATTTGTTATTGAAACATCCATTGTCAGGTGGAATAAAAGTGCATGGGAAACATTAATTTGAATATTTGAATGAAATGACCTCATAATTAGTATGGTGTGATGACCTCTCCTCACTTTTGACCAATCAAATTGAGGGAATACATGAACTTGCAACATTGGGGAGTGGTACACTGCCCTGAAAAATGGTTTAACTAAGGTAGGCTTAGCTAGTTAGATTGTTTGACTTGTCCGAATAGCTGACCTGTCAGTGACCCAACGCACTCAATAGGCGATCGAGAGCAGAGGTGCTGGCAGAGCACTTTGTCAGAAGAATCGATAATCCAATCGGGGTTCTGGGAAGGAGTTCGATAACCCAATCGGGGTCTGACTATTAGCTGCAGAGAGGGGTGTGATGCTGGCGTTGCACTTTAGCTGTGGGTGCCAGTCCTGACCTGCGATGGTCCTGTCCTGATCCAATTTGGTTCGTACTTGTCCTGATTCTGATCTGCACAAGTGCTGTCCTGTTGGCACCAGAACTATCGGGAGTCATGTCTTTTATACCACCCCGTGGCCAAGGTTGGTTTTCACACCATTCTAGATAAATATACATTTGTGTGGGTATGTCAATGTACTGTTTCCCTTTTCGTACCCTTCCAATGTTTCAATGCCTAAAGAAAGTCTTGTAATATTTTTACACATTTTGCTTTGATTATTTTCCTCCTAATTGAATGAGCTTTAATTTATTTGGTATGGACTGTGACATTTAACAATTAACATAGATAAAGTATTTAAACCTTTCCTGAGTCTGTGGTTATTTTATGAATGCAAATGTTTATTTACTGCCTATTATGCTAACTCCCATAATCCCTTCGGGCTCTAGGTACCGGTGACTAGGATTGGTGAGTTAATAGTATAGGTCCTAAAACGATGAATTAAATTCTGATTATCGTAGGTTTACCTGTTCAAAGTGTGTATGTTTTTTGGGCCCAGGTGAGTATGGTAAAACAAGCAGGTGAGCCTGCACTCTATCACTCTCCACCACGTGGTGAGTCCCTCAGACCTTGCTGGTCTGCAACTAAGCATTTCTTTGATTCCTGCGTGGGTTACTGTTACCAAGGGTTGTTGGGTCCAATCCAGAAACCTACACTGCAGCACTCGACATCCTTTGTGGGACAGCTCGAATCCAGAACATGGTCATTGTCAACGCTTCCTTTTCCTCGAAGTTAAAGAGTCAAACTTCAGCTTCTTCACCTGAAATCACCTAACATCGGTGTGCATTTGACTATTGTGCCCATGGTCATTGGCAAGTGACCAGGACTCTGTAATGTAATGTAATGTAATGGGCATTTATAGAGCGCTGCGCTACCACTCCAAGGAGTATCTTGGCGCTTACACAACCCAGGTGGAAGGGTTGGATAGGGAAAGAAGTCCAGTTTCTTAAACACAGCCACTACACTAGGGTTCTACACATTGAGTCAGGCATGGAGAAAATCCAGGTTTTCAGTGCCTTCCTAAAAGGGGCCTCTTGGGAGAAAGAACGCAAGGGAAGGAGGAGTTTGTTCCAGGCCTTGGTTCCCAGTACAAAGATGGATTTGCCACCCTTTGTAGCCAGTTTAAAACGGGGAATAGTAAGTAAATTCTGACTGGCAGATCTTAGGCAGCGTGCTGGGTAGTATCTTTAGAACCCCCTTCGTAAATAGGTCGGGCCACGTTGATGGAAGGCTCTAAAAGTAATCAGGAGAAGTTTAAACAAAATTCTCTTTCCTATTGGCAGCCAGTGTAAGGTATTTAGAGCTGCAGAGGCAGATGATCTGCGGGGCAGACGCAGTACGAGGCGGGCAGCCGCGTTTTGGATCATCTGCAATTTGTGGAGCACGATTTTGTTGGCTCCAGCATAGAGTCCATTGCAGTAATCTAGCCTAGAATTTATTAAGGCCACTGCGACTGTTTTCCTCGCCGAAAGGGGAAGGAGGTCAAAAAATTTCCTGAGTGCTTTGATAATTTGAAAGCACATACCTGCCACTGCTACAGCCTGAGGTTTGAAGGATAGGCAGTTGTCAAACTTTATGCCTAGGTTACGGGCGGATGCAATTGTGTTAGGTGGAGCTTCTGCATCCGATGGCCAGCATGCTGAAGGGGAAAAAAGATTATTGATCTCTATGGGTAAAATTTCCGTTTTTCCGGCGTTGCACTTTAGATGGTTGTTATTCATCCACTTGAATGTCGCTGCAAGACAGTTCCTAAGGTCTTCCTCGGCACCTGGTTGTTCCTTATCCAGTACCAGAATCAGTTGGGTGTCGTCAGCGTATGAGATAGAACTGATCTTGAATGACTCGATCAAGTTCATCAGGGGTGTCATATATAGATTGAAAAGGACAGGGCTCAAGCTAGAGCCCTGTGGCACCCCTGAGCTGACGTTTTTAGCCTCAGACTGATATGGGCCAAGCACTGTTATTTGGCGTCTGTTTGTGAGGAAATTCCTACACCAGGTCCTACCCCTCGGCTTTCAGGTTCTTCTCATTTTCGATCCAGGCTTGGATCACACCGGATACTTTCCACTTGTAGGCCAGCAGCACTTTGCAGCAGATCGCCATTGAAAACGACGACGAATCCCGACACCAAAAGACACCTACGCACCCGGCTTCCCTGGGTGAGGTAACTCAAGTACTCCGGTGCTCCCGTGGGTGTTGGCTCTAGAACCCCCTTGTTCTAAAGAGGTTTACTCCAAGTCCTCCTCTTAGTGTCCTTTATCATTAAAATTCCAAACGTGACTTTCCCCATAGAAGTTAATGGTAATTCGCGGCTGTGTTCACACACTGCACGCATCCCCCTTGGGTCCCCTGTGTCACTACCTTGGGTGGATCCTGGTGGGCCCAGTGGTTTTAAAGGCTCTATGTGTTGTGCCTATGCAAGTTGTGGTTATTATACCACTTTCCTAAAATAAGGTTTGGTACGCCCCTAGGGCTCAATATATATTGTGCTAATTTACTGTGTAATATTACGTTTACTGAATGCACTTTTGCCTCTAGCCTCATAAAGGGACTAGAGGGTTGCGTTTAGAATAAATACATATATTTTATATATATACCTGGTGTGGTTCTCCTTTCATTTGATCATTCACAAGATTATAGACTGGTAAAAAAAGCTGCTTTGCATTCCTCCAAGACTTTGCCTGAAGGCTGCTCTCCACAGCTACCACAAGGATAGATTTCTATTAAGGTTGTCTTTAACCTACCATCAATAAGAGTCGTTTGGACTGGTGCAAGGTGCCCACTAGAATAGTGGACAGCATATGCCAGGCCTACTTCTCACATGATTGATTCTTTGCATGACTGGCTACGTATGTGAGTAACTCTATGGGTGAGTGGCAGTGTGTGAATGTCTGTATGGGTGCATGAGTGCATACATCAGAGTCTGTATTAATGAGTGACTGTTTTGGTGTGTTATCTACGTAGTTGCAGAGATCGCGCTGGGTGTGCAACTCTGCCTCAAAATTGTATGTTTTAAATATATATATAAGTTTTATATGCCTATTAAAGCAAGAGATTATTATTTTTTATATAAAAATCATATAGTTTTAACAAGAATAAAGATACAATATTTTTAAATATTTTTTTTAATTTGCAATGTGTGCATGCTGGGTGCCTGCTCCGTGCGCGAATCCATATGACCTTTTCAAAACAAAAATGACATCGGTTGATAACCTTTTCATTCTAGAAGTTACAAGACCCCATCCAATCTTCTCCTTCCTTCCAGAAGATCTACATTGTGCGGCACCTTTCAACTATACCTTTCTACAGACTAGAAAAAAAGAAGCCTAATTAATAACACCTTATATGAGCATCGTTAAAACCACGCTCTTGTGCTGCATCTTCGCCTTTCTACATAAAAGTATGCTGCATATTTCAACTATACCTTTGTACAGACTAGAAAAAAGAAACCTAATTAATACCACCTTATATGATCATCTTTCAAACCCCACTTTACCGCTGCATCTTCACCTTTCTTTCTAAGATTGTGCAGCATCATTCAAATATACCTTTCTACAGACTACATAAAAGAGGCCAAATTAATAACACCTTATATGAGCAACTTTCAAACCACACTTTTCAGCTGCATCGTCACTTTTCTTTCTAAAATTGTGCAGCATCATTCAACTATACCTTTCTACAGACTAGAAAAAAGTAGCATAATTATTAACGCCTTATATGAGCATCTTTGAAACCACACTTTTATTCTGCATCTTCACCATTCTATCTAAAATTATGCGGCATCATTCAACTATACCTTTCTACAGATTAGAAAAAGGAAGCCTAATTATTAACACCTTATATGAGCATCTTTGAAACCACACATTCGTGCTGCATCTTCACCATTCTATCTATAATATGCAGCATCATTCAACGATACCTTTCGAAAGACTAGAAGAAAAAAGCCTAATTAATTATACTTTATGTAAGCATCTTTCACCAAACCACACTTTTGTGCTGCATGTGCACCATTTTACTGGTACTTACACTCTTGACCCTACCACATAAAAAGCAACTACAGCTCTTTGTTATACATCATGAACCTTAAAATAAATGGCATATGAAAATACATATACAACAAGAAACATTCTAGAGACAGAAGTCCATACACACTTTAAAACCTGACAAACTACATCTCCAAATTTAAACCAACAACTAAAATTATGCAGTATACTAGAAATATACATATACACATCCAGACAGTAAAACAAACTACCATAATCAGTAATACATCTTCCAAAATACAGATATTACTATGCAGAATCTTTGTTAAACAACAATTAAGTATAACAAAACAAAGTACAATACACCTCCCTACATTTAATAATATATTTCAAACAACACAGCTTCAAAATAATTGTAAAAGTTAAAAAATAAACCTCACAATGTTATAACTCACCTTCCAAATAGGTTTGTTGAATTTAAAATATCACAAAATCTTAAAGGATTTTCTTTTGCACACAATTAATATGATTTACCAGTCTCAGCAAGGTAAAACCAGTAATGGCAAAGTTTCCCTCTCTTTCTCTGCACAAATACATGCAAGTAACAAATAACATTGCTCCCTCGATTATTTCAAATTTCACATTTCTATTGGTTACTCATATTAATCCTTAGCAACTGACTTCTAAAAGTGCCCAACATTTTTCTTGGAAGTCGCAACTCCATCTTGCACCACCACGATGGAGCTGCGAATTCATACATGAGTTCAAAAAGATATCACAAATATATTTTCCACTATTTTTTAATAACAAACTACTTTTAAATATAGTTCTGACTAGAGAAATGTCACTGTAATAACATACTACTTGTATATAAATTGCACATTTACATTTTAAGTCCACAGCTAAGTTTCAACCCTACCCTCATTCTGCTTAATACCAGTTCCCATATTAACAGTTCATGGAACACTCAACTTAACTGACAGGTCACAAGTTTACTACATTTTCAAGTTCACCACACAATGTTGCCAATGCAAACAGCAGGTGTGGTTGACTTTGAAAAATATGACCTTATCCTTTCTATTGTACCTTTCAAAAATGTTTTACTAACCAATAGGAAACATGCTTTTTAAAGAAAGTAAAATGCACCCTATTTTCAAATGGTCTTAAACAGCCAATCCATTCTTTACTTTTTTTAAAACAGCATGTTGTCCACCATTTGACATACCTCTTATTCTATTGCCTGACTACCTCAGCTACAGACATATTTTCATTACTTCCAGACATCCCTTCAAGATGCTTACAGTGTAGATTGCTGGACACACTTACTTTTTCTGGTGCAAAAGGTATGCTTAACGCAGATATATTGACAAAGACCTAGCTTTACAAAATGTGGATATTAAATGGTTTGCACAGAGAGGATTAAAGTGGCACCAATTGATGCCTTTAGTTAAAACCTTTTTGCATCTCCAACCCCCTGACCTCATGATAGTGCACTGTGGTGGCAATAACCCAGGCACATTGACTGGGATAGGCCTGGAAATGCTAATGAAGGACACCTTTGCACAATCGATGTTGCTTTAACCTCAAACTTTCTTTGTATACTCTAACATATGCAAAATACAGAAATGGAAGTGGTCAAATCAATTCTGTCTACAGATTGAGAAAACTAGAAAGAATGTCAATAAAGCTGTTTCTGCTTACTTCAGAGACCATAGGATGGGCTCCATATATAACAACAATCTACAGTTTGATATGGATGGCATCTGCAGGAGTGTTGTAGTACACTTCACAGATCAGGGAAACAGAGACTTTCTCAACAACCTACAGCGTTTCATCGGCACATATATGTAGCTACAACAAACTCACAATGAAAACAAGGGCTCTTTTTAGAGCCACCCTATAACTTAATACTGATTAAAATATTTTTTTACACATCCATTTTTTGGGGGGAGTCACACACCCAGCGCAAATTCACAAAACAAAAGCACAAACTCAATGCACTACAACACAACACGCTTTTCAACTTTAACTATTATTTTTAAATGTTATATATTTTTAACAACTCTATCAATTGTAATCTTGTCATTAACTTCAATCACAGTACTTTTTCATAACAACTTCACAAATACAACATTACCTTCTAAATTATATTCTAGTTCATTATTTATTTAAGGTGGATTTGCGAAGCCAATGCAACTTTACACTGGGGCACGCTGCGTTCGAGTTGCAACTCCAAATTCGAAACAAAAAAAAGATCCTCTTTAATTATGTCGTATTAGCCCCAGAACACCATCCCCCAGGGCCTGCGACCATTTTCTCAGCAATAAAAAAAGAAGGGGGCCCGCGTGGCCCCCTCCTCAGGCCAATACTGGCGACCGGGACCCCATCCCCTAGGTCCGGCCCTTTCCGTTGGGGACTATGGGGGAGCCCCAATGTTCCCACAGTTGCAATGGCTCCCCGCCTCCTGCGGGAGCTGGCATTTCTGTTGAGCAAGGGGAGCTGCTGACTTGCAGCACCCCTTGCTCAAAAGCAATTCTGCTTTGCTTCATTGAAGCAAGAGCCGGTTTACTGCTCTCTTTTCAACTAAGGAAAGCAGGGGTTTGCTATGACAGGTTAGAGGTGGCACCCCAGGACATTGCAGGAGCTGGCCCTGGGGGTGGCGGTCCCCAGGGCGTTCAAGGGCTCCAAGAGGGGGTCCACTGCCCCATCCCTAAATTTGCTTAGCCCCAGGGAGGTAGTTGTCTCCAGGGCTTACGGGGGCCAGTGAAGTCCCCGCCTTATAATTGCAAATACCCCAGGGAGGTGGTGGTCACCGGGGCAGCAAGGGGGGTTACAACCCACCCACATATTTAATGAACAAGCCCCAGGATGGTGGTTCCTGGGGCTCTGGGGGGATGCCTGCCCCCGCATTTAAATTACAGAGCCCCAGATGGTGGCGGTCCCCGGGGCTGTGGGACCCCCCTCATGCACCTGGAAATTCATTCTGCATTTCCCCCGGGACCTGGCCCACCAGTGGGCTCATAAAAAATGAAGCTCCGGAAGCCCACGCCTCATTTTTTAAAATGTTTTCATCCACATTGGTGCACCCAGCGCGACTTTGGATGTTTTTTTCTGTATTGATTTTTTTGGGCTTTGGTGTCCTTCTAAGACCCCCTGAGCAGGCCTAGGGGGTTAGGGTGTTTCTACCCTGACCCCTTTTCTTCTTATTCAACCTTGTTTCCACACTTGTCTTGTGACTTGTGTCATAAAATGGCTGCCAACACTTCCTGGTTTGGAGTATGGACAGCCCATCCGAAGTCAGCTTGTGCACAGGAGGAGTCGCGACTCGTCCTCGGTGCTCAAATATCGCTATTTTTCTTTTTCTAATTTCTCTGGAACAACTGAACAGATTTACACCATTTAAAAAAAGGTCCCTTTCTGAACCAAGACCTACCTTGTTGCCAAATTTGGTGTAATTCCATTCAGCAGTTCGGGATGTAGCCGTGTCTGGATAGACCTAGGGAATTAACATGGGGGAAATGCATTTTGAGACCCCCCTTTTTTATCGGCCCCTGCTTGGCGAATCACCCTAAAACTTTTAAGACAGAAGCTGACTGGAGTGCCCATTAGTTTTGACAATTTTGCGAAGATATTTGCGAATTAAAAAATGCCTTTCCTTTGTACTGGTGACTGCCAGTAGGTAATACATCCCAGGCTCTACAGGGCCCTCACAGGGAGAATAAATATATTTGTTCATGTATACAAGTTTCTGAAAACTTCCTTCTTCAGTGCTTCAAATGTTGTCTTAAGCGCACGACATTACCTTCCTTAAGTACTGCAAGCACCTGGCTCATTATTGCATTGCAGTTCATGGAAAGCAAAAAGTGGAATGCATTTTTGTTTTCGGCCGCCATATTGATGGAGCAATTTTCTCCATGATGGTCAGTTTCAATAAACAATAATGTTCCACATGTCAGTGCCAACATTGCCGGCATCTCCCAAATCCATACGCTGCTCATCATGCTCCATTCTCCCCTCGCCTTACCGCTGTATATGAAACAGGTTGGCAACGCAGGTGGCGGTCCAATGCCTGCTCAACCCAGGGTTTGAATGGCCCTCAACAGCAGTCAGCGTACCACCACTAGAGGTGGTTCTGGCAGCAAATCATTCACTGCTCCAGTTCTTACCCAATCTGCTGAGCTCTTAAAGGCAGGTGCCATTTCAACGTGATGGTAGGTATCACGGACAATACCCTAGGCTCAACAGATTGCAAGCCGCCAATTGGAATAACCAGCAGATCATGGTCCCGAATGATGTGACCTCACTAAACACATCAATCCTTCACAAGGATGGCCTAGCTGCAGTGAGCAAATTCCTGAAAACACGATTATTGAGTTACCTGGAACACTCAGAAATTATTATGGACGCGATGAACTACTGCCTATCACATAATGTCTTTCTTTTTAATGGAAAGACATTTCTCCAAAGGCAAGGTATGGCAATGGCGACATAATTTCCCGCAAAATGTTGCCAATCTTTTCATCGCGGTCTAGGAAGAGGACATCTTACAGAGTGGGTACAAGTCGAGCATCAAATCAAGGATGAGATATATCGACGATTTATTTGTGATAAGGGAAGGAGACTTGCCGACACTTGAAGAATTCATCCAGAGCTTGGACCAAAACAATTACAATCTATCTTTTACATCCACCTGGAGCAGGACACAAGTGTCCTAGGTGGATGTAGAAGTGTTTGTTCAAAATCAGATGCTCTTTACCAGAATACACAAGAAACCCACTGCCACTAACAATATCCTCCATGCAAACAGCGGACACCCACAACATCTGAAGTGGAGCATTCTGTATGGAGAAATGCTCCGCATTAAGAGGAACTGTTCGTAAGCCAGTGTCATTGATAAAAATCTAGAAGACACTGGTACCAGATTTTTAGCAAGAGGCTACCCTTTGAACTTAATTGAAGATGCTAAGAATAAAGTAATGCAGAAAACAAGATCAGAATTACTGAATGAGAAAGTAGATTTGGAAGATGACGACACAATTCTGGATTTTAATGTGAAAAATAAATGCTTAAGAAACATCCTGAAAAAGCATTGTAATATACTACTGCTTTATGAGTCACTAAAAAGGAAGCTACCACCGACTCCCAAAACAACATATCCTAACACAGAGTCATATGAAAACACCTGAAAAGGAAAAAGGAACTTGGTTGACAACTCCTGGATTTTGGAAATGTTCCAAATGCAAAGCCTGTGAGCATGTTCAAGTTCAAGTTCAAGTTCAAGAATTTGTATAGCGCACTACTCACTCAGAGGGTCTCAAGGCGCTTGAGGGAGGGTGGGTGCATTACTTATCAAATAGCCAGGTTTTTAGTTGCTTTCTGAAGGAGAGGTGGTTCTGTGTAAGTCGGAGGTGAGTGGGGAGAGAATTTCAGGTTTTGGCCGCTAAGTAGGAGAAGGATCTTCCTCCCATGGTGGATCTGTGGATGCGCGGAATTGTGGCGAGGGCTTGATTGGATGAAAATAGTTGGCGGGTGGGTGTGTGGAAGGACAGTCGTGTGTTGAGGCATTCGGGTCCTAGGTCATAGAGGGCCTTGTGTGCATGGGTGAGGACACGGAACGTTATTCTCTTGTTGACGGGGAGCCAGTGGAGATCCTTCAGGTGACCGGAAATGTGAGCATGACGGGGAATACCCAGTATGAGTCTGGCCGAGGCGTTTTGGATGCTTTGGGGTTTTTTCTGTAGTTTGGCTGTGGTCCCGGCGTAAGGGTATTTCCATAATCCAGTCGGCTGGTGACCAGTGCGTGGGTGACTGTCTTTCTTGTTTCGGTGGGGATCCAGCGGAAGATTTTTTTGAGCATGCGTAGGATGTTGAAGCATGAAGATGAGACGGCGTTGACTTGTCTAGTCATCGAGAGGGAGGAGTCTAGGATGAAGCCCAGGTTACGTGCGTGATCTGTAGGTATGGGTGCTGTACCCAGGGCCGGTGGTCACCATGAGTTGTCCCAGGCAGAGGGGGATGATCCTAAGTTGAGGACTTCCGTTTTGTCCGAGTTAAGTTTTAAACACGTGATTACTGCACACATCACGTGTGAATCAAAATACGTGGTGTATGTTTTAGAATGTCCCTGCAAACAACTCAACGTTGGGAGTAACAACAAACTATGGATCCTACAGCATCTCCGAGCAATAAAAAATAAAGAACTGACATATCCGATGGCCAATCATTTCTCAGAAAAAACACCTGGGAAATGCTAAAGGATTAAGATACTTTGGAGACAAAATGATAAAACAAAATGAAAGAGGGGGGGATAAAACCCTGGAACTCAGAAGAGCAGAGTCCAAGTTCATATTGGTTCTTGGGACAGAAAAACCATTTGGCCATATTCTGGATGCTGAATTGTTGTACATCTTTAAGAATCATTTCATTTTAATCTCTGTGAATTGCTCAGAACCAACTAAGAAGATAGTTGCTGAAAAAGAGTGAAGAAAAAATTAAAACATATTCCCGTCATGGTACCCAACTGAACCATTGGATATCAGTTAAATAAGTCTTCTGAAAAATTTGCGAAGGATGAAATGTGAGACATGGGTCTCAAAACTGGTACGACCGGGAATACAGGAGAAGACTACTACTACCAGTTTGTTAAATAGGTAGAGAGACTATCCAGGACTGAATATGAAATCGGAAGTAATGGAAAAATGCCCCAAATGAATTTCATTAATATGTTTTTTACTTTAAAGAAACAATGGAATTTCTGGAGAAAGATATATTTTTTTTAAATTGCGAATTTGCACAATACATTTGCACAATGCACTTGTCACTTTATGTACTTGGTCTTGAAAGATATCCCATGAAGTTACAAACTCTTAGAGTACTCTTAGACTCCTCAAGACCTGACTCTATGAGCAGTAGCACCACCCCCTCCCCTCAGCGCCTTGAGACCCTCACGGGTAAGTAGTGTGCTTTACAAATGATATGATATGATATGATAGAGTAGAGGCCTTTGAAATGTCAACATGCACAATGTACTTTACCATTGCACTTGGAATAACAATAATTTTGTTTGTCTGATCCTCTAAGTTATACCATGTGACTTTACTGATGGCCTCTCCTAAGACCCATTAACGCATATTTTGCACTTAGAATGTCACTTTTCTTTCTCCAGACAACAATGAAAACTGTTTTGGGGCAACTTAATTAAACCTAGGTCCTGGAAACTAGTCGTACTCTATCCTTAGTCTATCTTAAAGTAAATGCAAGAATTGGGGTCATATATACGAAGTACTTTCCAAAGACAAAGATGACTTTCCTCACTTTTTGGAGATAGTTCCTTACATTGATCTGGGTAAATTAGACAAGTCCTATGCTGGCTATATGGAACCTTCTAGTAGACCAAGTATCTTTTATCATCTTTTACTATTTCCTATCATGTTTTAGCATTCTTAACATATTTATGAAGTAGAAATTCCCCTGCCATTCTTTTGCTAAAAGATACTTACAAACCTTAGTAAACATAATAGGCTTTCTTAATGACCTTACTATGCCTCCTGAAACGAAAAGGGTACTTCACTGAGATTACCGCCAATATTGTTTCCGTTGTCCTCCTCCACGCGCCTCCATACGTATTACGTCTTGTGAGAACTGCACATGCGCAGTTCATGCAAGACGTAATACATACGGGGACTAAAGGGGAAGGACGAAAGTAAGAGACATCGCAGTGAGGAGGAGGGTGGCCCACAGAGAAGGTAAGTGGGTTTTGAATTTTTTGGGGAAAGGTTACTGGCCTCTGCTGATGGGCCTACTCACTTCTGCCATGGAGTTGGAGTTTTGCAGTGACTTTTACGTTCCCAGTGGAGCGCGAAGTTGGTAAGACTCTACAAACTCTGCTGGCCGAGCAGAGTACTCAGCCCGGGGTTGCTTATATGTAATACAAAGCGAGATTACAGTTTGCTAAGTCAACATGTCAGTGAAAGACTTGGGATATGTTTTAGAGTGCTACATAAGTGGATGGTACAATAAATGCTGCAGGCTCAAATGTAGCATTTAATCTACAGGGCCTGGTATATGGTATACCACATTACAAGGGACTTACAAGTAAATTAAATATGCCAATTAGATATATGACAAATGACCCATTGTCTGGGGAGTGAGCAAAAATCACTTTAGAACTGGTTAGTAGTAGTACATTGTGCAGACTCCTAGAGGCAAGGGTTTGTATATCCTTCCGGCTAATAAGAGGGTGAGAGATGTCCCATGCTGCTCCTTACTTCTAGGGAATGTTGTGTGTCTCTAGTGCAGGTGTTTTTCCAATCTTCTGCCTCTCACGGTTGGATTTCTTCTAAAGAGCACCAATTTATAGTATGGCGTGATGCTGGCCCTGCACTTCCACTACAATGGATGGCACAAAATATATTGCAGCACATTACCAAATGTCATTTAATTTCCATGCCCACTGTGCAGTTTAGAGGAGAAGCATAGGAACACAGAATTAGTGCACAGAGTTCTGAAACCACCGAAGCAGGAAATCTGGCGGGGCACCACACAACAGATGATAATTTCCTACAGCTATCATTGTTTGATAACAAGTCAATCACTTTAAAATATTTTCACATTAAATATGTACCAACATTTTTGAATTCATTTATAGGGCAACTGACTTGTGCTCTGTCTAAAACTGATATCAGAAGCTTTCAATTACAGTCAGTGGTCTGAATCTGAGTAACCAGTGACAAAGGCTGTGTAGATCTAGTACATTTCAAAGAAGTAGATGTTAAGGACAGCAGCAGTAGTGAGGTCAGACTTCACAAAGCTTCAAGGTTAATATTATTGTTAAGGTCATGGTATGATGTGTTAACAACTCTGGTATTATGTTTAGTGTTGCCCCTGCTGAGAAGATTCCATTTGAAGATGGCTCTGTGGACCTTATAACTGCTTCGGTTGCGGCCCACTGGTTTGAAGTTGAGGAGTTCTTAAGGGAAACAGATCGTGTACTCAAGCCCAGTGGGTGTCTGTCATTGTCCAGCCTGTATCCGCACTTTGATCTTCACTACAAAGATTGTTCTAAATGTTTGACTGATACATTTATGGAGGTAAGAGCAGATGCTGTTATCACTGTGTAATTAATCAGGATATGTTGTATATAGGACTGAAAACTTTTTATAAAGTTAATATGGTTGAGTATTGCACAAAGCACATTAAAACTTTGTTTGATGCATATATGCAATAGGGATATGGTTAGGTGGTCTAAAAGGAACATATTCACTACAAGAGTGGGTCAAACACTATTCCCTAATTTGTTGCTGTCTAGTTGCTTATCAAATTTTGAACCAATACTCTGGTCTCCTCTAAGGCTTATTGGTGCGTTTGGTATGTGTTTAATATGCACGTGTCCTCTTTCACAAAATGTACAAGCATCTGTAGATGTAACAGTTATGCTTAAATTATATCTTCTTTGATGAGAGCGGCCATTAAGGAAACTCATAATCACTTCTGTCTTTCAACCCACACATTAAATGCAATTTTTTGTTGTACGCGATCTACCACTGAGTCATACATTTGACGGCCATTAGCTTGACTGGCATAGATTGAACAGTTATAGGGCCCGAATAACAAAGGTATTCACAAAGGTAAGATTAGACCAAAAGTCTAACTTTCCTACTTTTCAGTATTCAAAAAGGTAAACTTAGTCTAAAGGTCTAACTTTGCTACTTTTCACTATTCGCAAAGGTAAGTTACCATTATTGAAGTTACAGTTTTGGTTTAAGTTTACCTTTGTGAATCCACATTCAGAACATCAAATACCCATCCAGGGAAAAGACTTGACCTCATACTTCCTCCTCTCATCACTTCAAAGGAAATCTGACCAGTAACGCCCATATGGTATCCCTAACCGCTTCTACACAAGCAACGTGATACTTCAGCGCACTCTGAATACTCTCAACTAGGATCTTGTTAAACCTCTCCACTTTTTCAATAAACTTAGGACTATGTAGTGGCATGGTGATCTGTTTGATCCCATTTTTCTTGAAGAACTGATGCATAATCGCCAAAGTAAACTGCATTCTATTGTCTGATAACACTTTAGCTGGAGCACCTTCTTTATAAAAAACATCTTTAGAATTATGATGAAACTAGCAATAGTAGGCTCCGCTACACTCTTTACCTCCAACCATTCAGATAAATGGTCAATTAACACAAGCATATCTCTCATTTGGAAAGGTAAAACAGGAAAAGTCCTCAAAAAGTCAATAGACACGATTTTACACACCTTATCAGGAATAGGAGAGGCCTTGAGTTCTAGGACTGAGGTCACAGGATGTTTATTACTCAAACAACACTGAAGACAATCATGCAAAACATTGTCCATAGGCAGGCCCCCAATACATGGCCCTTATCCTTCCTTTAGCGGCTGGCATGCCCAAATGCCCCTCATGTGATGTTTTAATCATTCTGTGCCTGTAATATCCAGGAGGGATTAACCTGAGTATTGTGACTCAACATCAGTTAATCTTCTCGAACCAATCCAACTGTAGTTTCTTTGTCTCTTCCACATTGAGATAGTATAGCTCCCAGACAACACGCACTAGCATCTACTGTGATCAATGTCCTACGCACCTTCCACAAGGTTGTAATGCTGGTGCTGAAACAATACGTTTTTTAGTGAGTTCAAAAGTTTGCTGACATTAGGTAGACAAAATAAATAAATACAAACATTGTAGGTCTTTAAGACTCCTTAGCACACGTTTTATATTTTTAGTTTAAGCAGTATACATGTGTTTCCACCATACATCAATCTTTCACTCATAAATAAATCTGATCCTTTTAGTCAGGATTGCCGTTGATGTTGTTTAATTTCTGGAGACGTCACAGCTAACACGTGTTTTGTTGTTACGGGAATGTAACCCACGACTTTCTCAAGGCTGTTAGGTAAAGAAAAAGGACGATGTAACGTACCATTTTTGAGCATTAGAAGGTGTTTTTGTACATTAAAATAAAATTAGTACATCAATTATACTAACGTGATTTGGTGGTGTTATAACTATACAAACTTTGCATAAGTACATTGGTTTTTGCAAGTATATATGCATGGTTTTCTGATATTCCATTATTAAATATACAGAGTATACTTCCGATAATACGGAAGGTTTATGGACCCATTATGAGGTATGGAGAAACAATTTATTCCTATTATCACCGTACGTCATGGCTATTTTTGTGCAGAGTGATTTTTTATATAACAAATAGTGCCATTGTGAGTTGCCAATTACTGTGATAACATGCATAACGAAAGAAGTACTTAGGGTACCTATTCTCCAAGTTGATGCTCTTTCTGTGTGGACGAAAACGGAGGGAGATTTTCATCAAGACCAGACCTGACTGTGATACATATTAGATTCTCTTGTCTGTATTAACGTAGGGCATATTTACATTTGTTGAGGTGATATTTCCAACCCTCAAAGGGGTTCTGTTAGGGGACTTTATTCTTTGCGTGTATCTCCTTTGTGGCAACCAGTGTGTTGGTTTCCTCAGTTGGTCAGCTGCAATTTAATATGTAATAGTATTACTTGTCTGCTATTATTTAAGTTATAAACGCATTTATTCAGCAGTTCTTGTGCCTTTTGTGAGAGTCTGAGGGTTTGTGATATACGTGGGACTTCTCAGTGTGTATATTTATTAAAATCCCACCTTGTTATTGATAAGCAAAAATGGGGGCCAGTTTAGATTCGTTATGAGTATGACAAACATGCTTGAGGCTCTTTGGCTTTATTTATTGCCCGTTCAAACATGCACATAACCGAGTTAGGTCTACCTTGTCACGAAAGGGTACTGAGTTTTCTTACGTGATTTAAAGTGATACGCTAGACGTAAATATTCAGTGTTTATCGGTAACCAGTCCCAAATTTTAACCATGCTGTTGGTCACACTTGACGTAGTCTCTTTCTATACCTGCATTAAAAGAGACATATGACTAAATGCAGTCAAAAGAATGCTAAGTAGACGACCAGCTAGTGCATGGTCGCACACAGAAATGATCCTGGAAATGGTTGAAACCATACTGGATAACAACGTTTTTCTTTACAAAGACCAATGGTACAGGCAAAAACAAGGTGTGGCTATAAGTTCCAGATTTTCGCCCTCATATGTCAACCTAGTAATGGAGAGGTTTGAGGAAACGAGAGTCTGGGGCCCATCAGCCTCCGAATGGAACGATCCCATACTATTTTGGGGCAGATACATAGATGATTGTATTATGATCTGGACAGGAAAACCAGAGAAATTACATAAATTCCACAAATACCTAAATAACACCGACCAGAATATAAGATTCACGATGGAATATAGCAATACTAAACTCCCTTTCCTAGATGTAGAATTCTATATAGAAAACAAAACAATACAAAGCAGACTATACAGAAAGAGCACAACGTGCAATTCGTTATTGCACACAAAAAGTGCACACCCTGAACACCAAAAAATAGCAATCCCCTATGGAGAACTAGTCAGAACACGCCGCAATTGCAGCAATGATAAGGAATTTGAAACCCAAAAGAGGGGGGTGGTCAAAAGATTGGAAAACAGAGGGTACAACAAAAAACAACAAATGAAAGCCAAAAGCAGAATAGATGGAGTCACTAGAGCAGACACATTAAAGGAGAAAACAAAACACAAAGAAAAAGAAGAAAAGATCAGACTAGTAAAGGGCTAATACAACTGGGCTATGATCTTACGAAAAAGCCTGAACAGACACTGGCATCTACTCAGGACGGATACAACACAAAAAAAATACATAACAGACAGACCAACCTTAACATACAGGAAAGGAACAACACTAAGGAACATATTGAGCCCGAGCTACACTAAAGCTGTAACAAAGACCACATGGCTCACCGAACTAGGACTCTTTAGTTGTGGACACTGCGTTGCCTGCAAGTGGGCATACAAAAAGAAGAAAGAATTTGAAGGACCAGACAACAAAAAATATCGCATCCACACTGGCATAAACTGTCTTTCCAAATTTGTAGTCTATGCTTTAGACTGCAAATGCGGCAAAAGATACATAGGAAGCACAAAGAGACCACTGAGGGACAGGATAAATGAACACATCAGGGTGATGAAACAAGGAGACATGCCTTACCCATTGTCAGCACAAATGTCCATCTGCCCAGCACAGACATCTAATCACTCTTTCCAATTTTTTGGATTTGAACACATACCTACCCACCCAATGGGGGGCAACTGGGAACTTGCTCTTAGGAGGAGGGAGGCAACCTGGATACTGACACTTAGAAGCGTAGAACTAGGCCTCAACAAAGACCATGAACTACACTACTTCCTAGGCACATGAACAGAATAGAAATAAACAAACAACAAATACAGAGGTTGAGTATGTCTAGTATGGTCAATATAAACAATTATTTTGGCAAGGTTAATGATATTATGTAAGAAATGTAAAACAAAATATTGCTGAAATGGAGTAATGCTTGTACTGTTGTTATTTAGATATCATTAGGCCATCTGATGGCACTTGAACTTGTTCTGAACTCATTTTGAATGGAGAAACCACACTATCGCACAACAATTGGCGAATTGGAACTAAAACTACAAACTTAGCGGATGAGTGCTAGTCTCAATTTCACTATTTGTTTGAGAACAGCAATATGGACTCACATATAGTAGCAAGCTTCACAATCACAATATATTTATATTCACTGACAATATAGACACCTCAATGGCAACATTTAAGTTCACCAATATTTGTATTATTGAGCGATCTTAATTTAGGAGAACGACCACCCATGAACCATAAGAATACTAGTCGATTTGGTAAAAAATAATAATAATTTAAGTAAGCTAACTGACCCTTTGACTACAAGTTAGAATTAGAATTACAAAACGATGAATATTCTCTATAATAAACAGCAATCAAATCAGGATTAGCACACATCTGCGTTCAGAATCAATATAAATATATACGTATTTAGGAAGGCTAAGATGGCCACCGTCATTGCCGAAAGAATCCTAACTAAGCTTTGCCCACGCTAAAAAACCCGAAAACCAGAAGTAGATTCTATCACGTGGTACGGCACAAATCGTACAGTGCTTATACGGCATGTAACGAGGGCAGTAACTACTGCATCATACAAACGGCAGAGGCGACAGAGGTCCCAGCATGACTGATACAGCAAAAGGTAAGGAAGCTCTTTCAACAACGGGGGTATGAGTATTCGCAAATCGCCCGTATTTAAACGCGCCACCGCTACTCAGAAACCTTTTGCACTCACAACTTAGGGGCTTGTTAAGCTAAGCATTATACCAAACAACCGCAACTCGTAAAATATACATTTCCTTGTAGCTAGCAATCTGTGACAACGGATACGAACTAAACCGAGTTCTTAAAACTTGGGACTGGTTACTGATAAACACTGAATATTTACGTCTAGCGTATCACTTTAAATCACGTAAGAAAACTCAGTACCCTTTCGTGACAAGGTAGACCTAACTCGGTTATGTAAATGTTTGAACGGGCAATAAATAAAGCCAAAGAGCCTCAAGCATGTTTGCCATACTCATAACGAATCTAAACTGGCCCCCGTTTTTGCTTATCAATAACAAGGTGGGATTTTAATAAATATCCATGCTGAAAAGTCCCACGTATATCACAAAACCTCGGACTCTCACAAAAGGCGCAAGAACTGCTGAATAAATGCGTTTCTAACTTAAACAATAGCAGACAAGTAATACTATTACATATTAAATTACAGCTGACCAACTGAGGAAACCAACACACTGGTTACAACAAAGGAGATACACGCAAAGAATAAAGTCCCCTAACAGAACCCCTTTGAGGGTTGGAAATATCACCTCAGCAAATGTAAGTATGCCCTACGTTAATACAGACAAGAGAATCTAATATGTTAAGACGCCTGTGTCACAGTCAGGTCTGGTCTTAATCAAAATCTCCCTCCATTTTCTTCCACACAGAAAGAGCAGCAACTTGGAGAATAGGTACCCTAAGCACTTCTGACGTTATGCATGTTATCACAGTAATAGGCAACTCACAATGGCACTATTTGTTATATAAAAAATCACTCTGCACACAAATAGCCATGACGCACGCTGATAATAGGAATCAATGGTTTCTCCATACCTCATAATGGGTCCATAAACCTTCCGTATTATCGGAAGTATACTCTGAATATTTAATAATGGAATATCAGAAAACCATGCATATATACTTGCAAAAACCAATGTGCTTATGCAAAGTTTGTATAGTTATAACACCACCAAATCACGTTAGTATAATTGATGTACTTTATGTATTTTAATGTACAAAAACACCTTGTAATGCTCAAAAATGGTACGTTACATCGTCCTTTTTCTTAACCTAACAGCCTTGAGAAAGTCGTGGGTTACATTCCCGTAACGACGAAACACGTGTTGGCTGTGACGTCTCCAGAAATTAAACAACATCAACAACAATCCTGACTAAAAGGATCTGATTTATTTATGAGTGAAAGATTGATGTATGGTGGAAACACATGTATACTGCTTAAACTAAAAATATAAAATGTGTGCTAAGGAGTCTTAAGTACTTGTGGCCTAGGCCAAACCTAGAAGAGGGAATGTGGTTCTTTTCTCCTTGTAGCACCGTCATAAGAAATATCTATCTAGAATCACTTAAGGTGGATATTCCCTTGCGGCGCCATAACCTAGTAAAATACCACTAGCCGAGTCTAAGAAGCCAATTAAAACTAGGGGCAGCCCATAGGAACACCATGACTTCTCTTAATAATGACAGGACAAATAGAGACAAAGAAGCTGAAGACCTATTTAACAACGTAGGAACTCAACAACCGAGTAAATCCTCAGGACAAGGTGGACATCCTCCCAGACATGAGGGTCTTAAAGAAACATTTGTGAGGCTAGAAAAACTAAAAATTAGTGAATCATCCAGGTGGTGGGATTCAGCGCCTCTAAAACAGTACATGAAAGTAAAAAGAGTCCCTAGAGGCCTCAGATCACAAATCATTCCAACTTACGAGGACCTTGAACAAGATCTTTTATCAGCCTGGGAAAAGGAACTAACAAGTAACTCTAATAACCTGATGATGATACTAATTGAAAACTGCAAAAGGAAAGTGGCCAAACTACAGCTAGATATTGACAAGCTGGAGATAAAGATTATGGAACTCAACCAACCAGATGTGACTAGCAAGAACTACCAGATACTAAATGATATACTACTATGACATGTCACTGATATAAAATTACGAAAGAGTAGAAAGCTGAAGAGAGACGAGCGGGACTACACAAGCGTTAGGGTATTCACCTTCGCCAAAAGTATGATCACTTAGTACCCAAAGCAAGACCCCAAAATCAGGGTGAGACCAACTCGGTTGGCTCCAGCACAACATCCCTACACACTGTCAATTCAAGTGAAAGTGAAAATGAAGGATTGATGGGAGCTACCAGTACAGTAGACCCTAACAATAGTTTTTTATTAGCAATCCACAGAATAAAAAAGGGGAACAGAGAGAACAGTTAAACAGGACAGCAAGGAAAACAAGGAGAGGCAAAAGAGGCGGGAGAAGGTCTGAACAGACAGGGAATGAAAACTAGGTCATGGAACCAGAATCAGAAAAAATAAAAAATGTATCAGTTACGAACTTGAGTGACTTTGATCTCACTGAAGATATGATATCAGTACTTGAGAAAGGCATGAGCTTCTGCCTTAACAATGTTGGTGATTTTTGTACTACTAAAATTGATCTGTTTAAGTTTACACGGCGCTTAAAATTGAAAAAACATTTTGAATTAAACAAATCAGTGAATAAAGAATTGCAGCAAAATTTGGGCGTTATGACATGTGGTGATTATTGTATTCAAGACGTTGTTGACACTAGACCTCTATTATCGATAACAGAATGTGAAGACGAAGTGATACTTACAAATAGAATCATGAGGGATCTAGATATCAATATGGATTATAATATCACAAGCAGATTAAAAGAAAAATCTACATGGACACCAACACTCACAGCGGGCAACAATAATGATCAGTTCTTCAAGTCAGTATCAGCAGACTTAGACAAACACAAAACAAAAAACACTGCAACACATATACATCGAGATAACCTGACCAAGGGAGAGAAAAAAGCACTCATGGAACTTAGCAAAAACAGAGAACTCACCATTAGAGAGGCAGACAAAGGAGGAAACATGGTGATAATGTAAAGCACTGATTATGACCATGAGATCCTCACTCAATTACAAACACAGAATGCTACGAAGAACTCAGAGCAAACCCCATATGGAGACTAACAGAGTACATCAACACACTCTTAAAAAGATGGCATGGGATGAGCTTAATAGATGACAATGTACTAGCATACCTGAAGACAGACCGACCCAAATACCCATGCATATATACTGTACCTAAGGTACATAAACCTCACAATTTCCCTCTAGGTATACCAATTATATCTGGCATTGGAGGACCAACAGAAAGACTGTCGGAGTATGTAGATGTATTTCTAAAACCCCTGGTATTAAATCTCCCATCTTACATCAGGGATACAAAACATATCCTAGGGACCATGGCAGACCTACCATGGAAGACAACATGCTGTTGGTCACACTTGACGTAGTCTCTTTATATACCTGCATTAAAAGAGACATAGGACTAAATTCAGTCAAAAGAATGCTAAGTAGACAACCAGCTAGTGCATGGTCACACACAGAAATGATCCTGGAAATAGTTGAAACCATACTGGATAATAATGTTTTTCTTTACAAAGACCAATGGTACAGGCAAAAACAATGTGTGGCTATGGGTTCCAGATTTTCGCCCTCATATGCCAACCTAGTAATGGGGAGGTTTGAGGAAACGAGAGTCTGGGGCCCATCAGCCTCCAAATGGAACAATGCCATACTATTTTGGGGCAGATACATAGATGATTGTATCATGATCTAAACAGGAACACCAGAGAAATTACATAAATTCCACGAATACCTAAATAACAACAACCAGAACATAAGCTTCACGATGGAATATAGCAATACTAAACTCCCTTTCCTAGATGTAGAATTCTATATAGAAAACAAAACAATACAAAGCAGACTATATAGAAAGAGCACAGCGTGCAATTGGTTATTGCACGCAACAAGTACACACCCTGAACACCAAAAAAGAGCAATCCCCTTTGGAGAACTAGTCAGAACACGCTGTAATTGCAGCAATGATAAGGAATTTGAAACCCAAAAGAGGGGGGTGGTCAAAAGATTTGAAAACAGAGGGTACAACAAAAAACAACTAATGAAAGCCGAAAGCAGAATAGATGGAGTCGCTAGAGCAGACACATTAAAGGAGAAAACAAAACACAAAGACAAGGAAGAAAAGATCAGACTAGTAACGGGCTACAACAACTGGGCTACGATCTTAGAAAAAAGTCTGAACAGACACTGGCATCTACTCAGGACGGATACAACACTAAACAAATACATAACAGACAGACCAACCTTAACATACAGTAAAGGAACAACACTAATGCCTAGATGCATCAACCTTTTTAGGAAGTGCAGACGGTGCGATTCGCAAAAATCGGCCTTTTGCACTTCCTAAAATGGTTTTTGGGATGCATCAAGCATTTTTGGAAATTCGCTTTTTTTTGCGAGTTCCAAAAATGCGATTGCTTTTAAGGAATCACAAATTTGCGATTCCTCAAATGCAATGCATCATTCTGAAAACATTTGCGATTCTCAAAATTGCAAATGCAAATTACCACGAAGTTGAACTTCGTGGTAATTTGAAAAACTGTTAAAAAACGCACAAAAATGCATTTTTTAAACTGTTAAGTTACAGACACACATGTCCTTAGGACATGTGTGTCTGTAACTTACATGTAAAAGTGCATTTCATGGATGCAGGGGGGGGTCCTTTGGACCCCCCTCTCCACCCTTGAAAGGCTTTGTTGCATTCCGATTTCAAATTGCGAATTCGCAATTCCCATTCATTCCTATGGGCATTTCAGCCCATAGGAATGAATGGGAATTGCGAATTCGCAATTTGAAACTCGCAATTTTATTGCGATCCGGTAAAAATTGCGATTTTTACCGAATCTCAATAAAATAGCGAAATTAATTATGTATTGCCATTTGCGATTCCTTATTTGCGATTCCTTATTTTTCGCAAATAAGGAATCACAAATGACAACGTTGATGCATCTAGGGGTTAGGAACATATTGAGCCAGAGCTACCCTAAAGCTGTAACAAAGACCACATGGCTCACCGAACTAGGATTCTTCAGTTGTGGACAATGCGTTGCCTGCAAGTGGGCATACAAAAAGAAGAAAGAATTTAAAGTACCAGACAACAAAAAATATCGCATCCACACTGGCATAAACTGTCTTACCAAATTTGTAGTCTATGCTTTAGACTGCAAATGCGGCAAAAGATACATAGGAAGCACAAAGAGACCACTGAGGGACAGGATAAATGAACACGTCAGGGCGGTGAAACAAGGTGACATGCGTTACCCAGTGTCAGCACACATGTCCATCTGCCCAGCACAGACATCTTATCACTATTTCCAATTTTTCGGATTTGAACACATACCTACCCACCCAAGGGGGGGCAACAGGGAACTTGCTCTTAGGAGGAGGCAGGCAACCTGGATACTGACACTTAGAAGCGTAGAACTAGGCCTCAACATAGACCATGAACTACACTACTTCCTAGGCACATGAACAGAATAGAAATAAACAAATAACAAATACAGAGGTTGATGATGTCTAGTATGGTCAATATAAACAATTATTTTGGCAAGGTTAATGATATTATGTAAGAAATGTAAAACAAAATACTGCAAAATAGAGTAATGCTTGTACTGTTGTTATATAGATATCATTAGGCCATCTGATGGCACATGACCTTGTTCTGAACTCATTTTGAATGGAGAAACCACACTATTGCACAACAATTGGCAAATTGGAACTAAAACTACAAACTTAGCGGATGAGTGCTAGTCTCAATTTCACCATTTTATTGAGAACAACAATATGGACTCACATATAGTACCAAGCTTCACAATCACAATATATTTATATTCACTGACAATATAGACACCTAATGGCACCAAGTTCACCAATATGAGCACACAGCAATGGCACTGAACATATTTGTATTATTGAGCAATCTTAATTTAGGAGAACGACCACCCATGAACCATAAGAATACTAGTCGATTTGATAAAAAATAATAATAATTTAAGTAAGCTAACTGACCCTTTGACTACAAGTTAGAATTAGATTTACAGAACGATGAATATTCTCTATAATAAACAGCATTCAAATCAGGATTAGCACACATATGCATTCAGAATCAATATAAATATATACGTATTTAGGAAGGCTAAGATGGCCACTGTCAATGTCGAAAGAATCCTAACTAAGCTCTGCCCACGCTAAAAAAACGGAAAACCGGAAGTAGATTCTATCCCGTGGTACGGCACAAATCGTACAGTGCTTATACGGCATGTAACGAGGGCAGTAACTACTGCATCATACAAACGGCAGAGGGGACAGAGGTCCAAGCATGACTGATACAGGGAAAGGTAAGAAAGCTCTTTCAACAACGGGGATACGAGTATGCGCAAATCGCCCGTATTTAAATGCGCCACCGCTACTCAGAAACTTTTTGAACTCACAACTTAGAGCTTGTTAAGCTAAGCGTTATACCAAACAACCACAACTCCAAAATATACATTTCCTTGTAGCTAGCAATCTGTGACAACGGTTACGAACTAAACCGAGGTCTTACACCACCGAGGTGGTACAGGAATCGCAAAAGGGAAGGGGTCCCCAGGGAACGCCTTGCCCGTTGTGAATGCAGGTGGAAATATATTTTAGGGGCAGGCAAGGGTTACAGGGACCACTACCTTCCCTTAAAAAATGAAAAAAAAATGTTTCATTTTCTTTTGGGGAAATGCATCCCATTTTCCTTCAAGTAAAATGGCCTGCATTTCTTAAAAAAATAACTGCCCAGCAGGCCACCATCCCTGGGAGGACCAGCCATTCCTAATGGGCTCGCAAATTGCGAGTACCTGAGGCATGCAGTTTGTGACCCCATTCGTAATCGCTAACAGTGTCTGGGACACTGTTTTACATCACATTTTGTGACTTGAAAATTGCGACTAGCAATTGAGCGCAATTTGCAAGTCACAAAATGGTATGCTGGTACATATGGACCTCTGAGTAACCTCAGACAGGAGACATGGGTACCCTCTATCCATGTTATTGTTTGTATTGACCATAGACTCCTTCGGCAGAAAATTATACGTGTACAACCTACAAAGAGGACTGAACTTCCAACTGGGTAACATTCTGTTATCCATGTATGCTGATGATTTTTTCTTGTTCATCCAGTATCTAGAGAAGCAAGTATTTTCCATAAGGAAAGGTGATAAGCGAAGGCAGATATTCTGGGGTTATGATTAACTAGAAAAGACAGAACTGTTCCTACTTGACAGTGAAACTGAGGCATTGTATTTAGAATTCTCAAGTTGATTTATGAACAGCATTGTCAGTTAAATACTTGGGAATAGTTTTGCACCAGCAAAGGGTGGGGATAATGAAATTAAATGATGGCCCAACAATAGACACGTTGAAAAAAGAACATCATTGGACTAATTTACTGATGTCCCTGGAGGGACACATAACTCTCATTAAAATGTTGGTACTTCCCAGATTTCCTTATTTATTCTTAACATTTCTGGTTTTTTAAATAAAGCCTTTTTTCAAACGCCAAGCACGCTGCTTATCAGGCTTGTATGGGCAGACAAGTAATCTAGAATATGATGAGAGATGTTAATACTTTCAGAAGATCAGAAAAAGATGTCTAGATCTTATCTAGGGCAATATTAGATGCGGCATGTGGATACTTTATTAAACATTAATACTACCTAGACAGGACACTACTGTGTGCTATCCCAGAGAAAGAACAAACTGGAAACACACCCCAGGAATCACGATCACCAGTGAGCCTCCCTTACACCAGAGCCAAAATCCTCACTACAGCAAACAAGTGCTGGGCCTGTAAAATGCTGGAACACATGGTAGGAGTTCCATCTTTATATTCACCTGCCCTAAGGCTAGCACAAATCCCTCTTCTGCCTTTAAGAACAGAGTCCAACACATTGCATATTCTATAAATGCAGTATTGACAGAATTATACCCTTTCTACATTGATGGGACCTTTATATATGCAGATCAGTTCAGAATGTGCAAAGATTAGTCACCGCTTTCTGTTTCCATATATATGAGACTGTGCCATACAACCCTGGAGAAACTAAGGATTACAAAAGACAAAAAAGCACACTGCAGCAGACCAAAGTCAAGAACATTAAATGAAATGAATGAAATGAAAAAGACTCTTCTATAGCGCATGGCTACTCGGGAGCTTCCCAGCGAGTAGGAAAGGCCCAAAGGGGAATTGAAGTGCAGAGGGCCAAGGCCAGAGGATCTAAGTCGTAGGAAAGAGCCAGGTTTTTAACTTTTTCTGAAATGCAAGCAAATTGGGCTCCTGGCGAAGAGATGGAGGAAGGGAGTTCCACAATTTTGCTGCATTATATGAGAAAAGACGCCCACCAGAGTGGGACCTGTTAATTCTAGGGATCACTGCAAGATTTAGATCATTGGAACAAAGTTTTCTGAGAGCTTTGTATGGTCTGACCATCCTATCTAAAATAGGAGGGCCTTTCCCATAGAAAGTTTTATGTGCCATGCAGAGTGTCTTAAAATGGATCCGCTCCTTCACCCGAAGCCAGTGAAGGGTGTTCGGCGCGGGTCTAGCTGAGGAACGATGACTGGCGCCTGTTAGCAATCTTGCCGCCGAATTCAGCCAGTTTCATAAATTTTCACACGAGTGCAACTGCTCCCTGTATCTGCTGCTGAGGGATGTCAGTTGTAGAGAAAGTCCACAAGAAAGGAAGGTGCACTCTGATTGAAGTCAGTCAGGAGACATACATTATCCATAAGTCTTCTCTTTATTAACGTAGTTTGATTTAAAACCCGCACACAGCCAATGTGTTTCACTCCCTAGTGCCACAGGAACTTTGTAAGGGCTTACTCAAGGTACAACAGGACACGTACAACCTAAAAGTACTTCCAATTTTCATCAAAGTGCGACCTCATCAATTAGGATCGTCTCATGTGTACAGTCCAATCAAATGTCAAATATAGTCCACGCCTTCAAACATCAATGTCATAAATGTATAGTATCACAAGATTAAAATGCTGTAACTCCGCTGGGTTCTTGGAGTCAGTCAATAAATCATCAAATATAAGAAACCCCAGGGCACACCCAGTGGTCCTCTAATATATACGAACATTCGTACTTTGTTGCTGCCGGTTACAATGCCGTTCGGGAACTTTGCGTTTTAAAATAGGGCGCAATGGGGTTCTTTGGTTAGCATGCTGTGTAGGACCTTTGTATGATAAAGTGCTGACTATTCTAAATTAAGGAGTATTGTATGCCCGGGGGTTCTCTGGTTAACATGCCGGTTAGGGCCCTTGAATTATAAAGAGCTGACCTTTCAAAATTAGGGATTTGAGTGCGTCCTGGGGCTCCACATTTTAGATTCCCTTTTCACGTTGATTCTTTCTAAAGGAATACTTCCTGCTGATGGTTCTTTACAGTTGTTTGTCCATATTAGAAGACCACAGTGTGTGACAACTGGAGGTCATCACTCATGTGGACATACCCACATACCACAGTATAAAACCAACCCCTTACTGGACCAGCATCCTTTGTATACCACAAGCTGATACAGAGAGGCAGGACACCATTGAAACACACTGCACAACATCACACCCCCCTATCTCCACAGAACACCACTCTCACCCACACACCTCACAGACTACACATATCTCCACCACTACCTTGCACCCTGCCCCCCTCATTCATTTGCATCATGCCCCTCAAGTTGAAAGTGATGGCAGATGTGATATTCAGGGTAAAACCACATTTGTCAGGGCACCTGGTCCACCACATCCCACTTGCGTGCAAGAACCAGATGTGGGCAAGGACCCACAGCAATGTCAATGCCGTAGGGACCACCCTATGCATTGTGCGTGACATCAGGAAGCGGTGGGGCAACCTCAAGGGCCGGGTCAAGCATCGGGCCGAGAGGAACAACGCGGCAGCCAAATAATTAGTGACGGCCCTTCCATTCCACCACTAATCTTCACTGAATAGGAGGAGAAGGTGCCTGCCATAATGCATCCAGAGAGTCTCACATGAATTGAAGGATGACTGGAGGCTGGTAAGTAACAACAAAATGATCACATCACACTGCACATCACATCACACTACACATCACATCACACTACAATGCACAACAATTGAGCTCCAATCGCTAGCCCACAGCAAACTCATGTTGAATGCACGCTTACAATATGAATGGACCGCATTTCCTCAGCTCAACCTCACAGGTAGGTGGTCAGCTCATCCACCCCGAAGGACGTTGAGCCCTGACAGCAAGACCACAACTCCCACAACGCCTTCTGTCTCCCCTCACAAACAGCATGGAGCCAAATGACCCTCACATCCTGCAATTGGCAGCCACATCTGGAAACCCTCATAAGCTTTTAGACTGTGTACATTCAGCCAATACCATCGAGAGGCCACATGATTCACAGTGTCATTGATGAAGTCACATGCAACTGAAAAGCAGTGCACAAGAACTTGACCACAAAAGAAAATGTGCAAGTCCCATTTCTTCAAAGCATAAAGACTTGGGTCACCGTAATACATGCATGGAAACTCTGTCAAACCTTACAAACCACAGGAGGTAAGCACAAAAATCACAACACAGAGCATAGTAGTCAGATACACATAGAAAAGACACAAATGTCCAAGCATTAACTGAATTATATGAGCAACAAATTAGTACCAGAGGAAATGTCCTTGGAAATACAACAAAGGCACATATGAAATTGGCCTTTTAGCCATGTCACATCGCTAACGAGCAATGTAGGTACCCAGGGCTTTAACATGTAACTTGAAACCTACCGCAACTCCGTACTAATGGCCTTGTCATTGTTTGTCATAAGATAAAGCAGCAGCAACTATGGCTTGCATCTAACAATGGGAAATCTTCCACTCAAAGCCCTGATGACAACACAATGATGTTGTTGCACATGAGTCTCCAAAGGAGTGAATTCCAGAGACAAAAGGAACCCTGAAAGCATTTCACTTCTCCACAATGCTCACCTGGCATGACGTCATGCCGTAACCACTCCACCAGTGAGAAGAGAGGAGTGTGACCATGTGCACATCGATGTGCCTGCTGTCAATGCATACCAGCTAAAAGAGCTGACCACCTGTAGCAGGGAACAAAACAGAGCACGAAAGAGACCCATATCGAGGCACCCTTAAATAAATGGCATGCACAGCACCAGTGAGACCCAGTCCACTTAACACCCCTGTGAGTACCTCAACATCATGTGCGACTGTGGACATACTCACATGAATGCCTAGTATTGCCAGGGTAAAAGTAATGTCATCTCAAATTAAATGTGACAAACGTGAACATCAAAGTTGTGCTATGTGCCGAACATGCTGACAATATATATATATTTAATTTATTTATCGATTTCAAGAAGATATAAACAGTTGTGCATACAAATTTGGACAGAATGAGAAAGTCATATAAGCCACACAAACCGCTCTACCCCTCCCTCCCAGGCAGAGCAATAGTATAATTACAGTGCATCTTGGATGCAACAATAAACATCTTATGTAAGGCAGTAGCAAGACAAGGTCGAAATAGAAGTCAATACATGCTTTCCATCATTATGGGCTGGCAACTATGAACACACCAGTTTCAGTATAACATTGGGAGTAACAAATATCAGGATAGTAGCAAGGGCCTCCACATAATTGTTGAGCTGAAAAAAGAAAAGAAAAAGGGGAGGTGTCGCACATGAAGTTTATAACAGGTCAGGGTGGGACAACAAATACACATGAAGGATGGCCCAGAAATCTTTAGGGCGGGACCTCTCAGGGAGCTTCTCCTCGTATAACTGTAGTTGATCCCTGGAATAGATTAGGTCACAGAGCCATCTCTTTGCATGATAGCATTACACAGATATTGTGTAATGCTATCATGAACCTACGTACCATAGACCCACTATCTAATATTATAATCACTGGCGACTTAAATTCCAACCTGATTCTTACTCTGGAAGAGGAAGATAAATTAACAGCTGATAACATCCATTGGGGGGTTCCTCAACAGACACAAGGTGTAGCAGGAACACGGAAGGACCAACTAGCAATCCAATTAGTGTCAGAACTAGAATTTCTCAGTATGCGTGTACTGAATGGAAGGTTCCCTGAAGACCAACCCCCTAGTAAAACGTACTATGGTCCACATGCTCAATCAACTTTGGACTTCACAATGGTTAGCCTTTCATTAATTCCTTTAGTAATTAGCTTTCATTTCGAGTTCTCCCTGTTGAGCGATCATGCAATGCAGCACATCAAATTCAACCTTAACAAGGAAAGATTGCAACCATCATATATACTAGAAGGTCAACTAAGTTCTGTCAATCTGAAAAGTATAAACTGGTCCAACACAAATGAAAACGAGTGGTTTATGTTAATGAAGGACACACTGAATGCAGCAATGAATGCGATTCATGCATGGTCTCTCTTCTTGACAAAATTAAAACAAAATATGAAGCTACCTGTTATGAAAGCTGGCACGGACGGATCACAGAGAAAACTTTCGAAAGAGCTACAAGAGCTGCGAAGGTCACTTAGAAGAACTCGCAAGAAGTTGCTGTCTGCTGACCGCTGTGCATGTCAGTGGATCACCTTTCGTGCGCAAAGAAACACATATAAAAATAAGGTCTGGGATCAAAAAAGGATAACCAATGACAGCTTTTGGTCCAAACTAATCTTCAGCTCAAAACTTCGGAACACAAATACATTTTGGCAAACAATAAATCAGCTAACAAGACCCTGTAATGCACTTACATCTAATGTGCAGGAATCTGAGTGAGCAGCGTTTCTTGCGACAAAGTTTACTGATACCTAGACAAAAACTCCAGGTAGTGATCCTTTTCCAAAATATTACAATAAATTATGCACTGTTAAAGAACAAGGGAGTCAGCCATCAACTATTAATCTTCGCAATGCATCAAGTTCTGAGCTCCAGAATAATCCATATGCAGCAGAAGAGATAATTAAAATAATCAAAAAAGCGAAATCTAATGCGGCGCCAGGCCCGAACGGCATCCCTCAAGCGGCGTACAAATATGCACCAGAATTCTGGGGTCCACGTCTGGTCAAACTGTTTGCTGATGTGCAAACCTGCAACAGAGTACCTGAAAGCTGGCAAGGATCCATTTTCATGCCAATCTATAAAGGTGGTGAAAGATCAAATCCGACTAACTATCGTTTAATAGCGTTGCAGGACATTGAGGCAAAATATTTTGCATCGCTTCTCTTAAACAACCTGGTTACTTGGACAGGTGAAAGAGAGCTGATCCCCATTAACCAAACAGGGTTCAGAAAGGGGATTGGCACAACATCAAATATCCTATCCATAATTATGATAGCGGAAAAGTGCATGAGTAGCAAACAGGACATGAACTTGTGTTTTTTTGATCTTCAAGTCGCTTTCGACAGTGTAGATCGTAACCTATTATGGTCGAAACTGAGAACATGGGACATACCGGAGAGTTTTCTTAGGGGTTTGCTGCTATTTTATTCTGATACCTGGTCCCAAGTCAAAATAGTGGATGGGTCACGGCTGTCGAGAAAAGTCTTTACATCGATTGGCATTAAACAAGGGTGTGTCCTTGCGCCTCATTTATTTAATCTTTTTATTTAAGATCTTTCCGGTAACTTAAATGCTTGTAATGCATATCCTCTGAAACTAGGTGATCTACAGCTCACACGTCTGGCTTATGCTGATGAAATTGTTCTCATGAGCCTAACAAAGGTGGGCCTAACCAGGTCAGTAAAAAAACTCACAGTTTACCTGTCGGCAAACAAGTTGGCCTTAAACGTTACAAAAACGAAAACAATGTTGATAACCAATCGCCGTGTTTCAAAACATGATATTTGGATAGATGGGAAACCGTTACAGAAAGTCTCAAACTATAAATATCTGGGATTTTTTATAGATGACAAGCATGATTTAATAGACCAGAAGAAATATCTGACGCAAAGAGCAGGAGCATTGATATTTGGTCTAACTACTCTGGCGAAGAAATTGAAAGGTCCATCATTAAAACATCTTTTAATCGTGATGGCGACTAAGGTTCTTCCCACCCTGACATATGCAAGTGTGGCAATGCATGGAAAGGACGCGGACCTACTAAACAGTTTAATAACTAAAATATATAAAAAAATGTTCTTCGACTACCCATCATGTCCTCACCAGCGCAAATGCAACTTGAATTTGGCTTAAAAAATGAAAGGTTGGGCAGACTATATTCACACATTAAGGTGTGGTACCAGAATAAGTAAAGAGCAACCAACAATAATCTTTATACCTACCTATGGCAAGAGTTGAAATCACACAAAAAATCAAAAGTAAATCAATTCCTTACATATGCTTTCAAAGTAACGTGCCTCAACAAATCTTTGGGATAAAAATCTGCGATTCCCAGTATTAAAACATGCACTAAATAAAGTGTCCAAACTTCATTCATTGGTCACGGACAAAGAAACTTTTTCCCATCGTTCTCATTCTTGGGCGTTGATCAATGGTTATAAATCACTAAAGCCAGCATTCTATTTGGAAACAACGTATTCCATTTTTACTAAGAAAAAGCTGATGTCATTGAGATTTGGTAAATTTCCAACCCTGGCTGAAGAACCAGCCTGGAAACAGCACGCTGCCGTCACATGCCGACTATGTTGTAGCCCCAAAGAAGATCTAATACATATAATTTGTCATTGCAAGATGTTGACCAAGGAACGGACATATTTTTTATAGCATATCTTCCGGATTGAAAGGCTACGAACATGTACATCTGCCATTATTGGAGGCTTGAATGCGACTGCCCCTCAAATACATTGCAAGCTGATTAAGTTCTTGCAGGCATTCGAGAAACGTCTAAAATGATAGGAAGATTTTGACTGTTAATGAACTACTCTTTGCCTGACTGTTTTAATCTTGATCCGAAGGAAAATAATCTAGTTTTAACTCTTGTTCTTACTAAATGTTTCTTTTTCCTTTTTAAAGTGAATCTTAAATATTTTAGTAACGGTTGTATGATGTAAATCAAATTGCTATGGTTTTAATTAACTAAACAATAAAGATTAAATTTACAAATTTACACTAACTGAGACTATATGAAGTTGAATGAATTCATTATAATGTCAGCCATTACATAAAACATGTACCTGGCTCAGTGCTGTGACAAGCCCATCATGATACGCCCCAGATGAACTAGCTTTTCATGCAAGAAAGTACAACAGTCAGATTTTCTACACTGCAATGTGCAAGAGGAAAAATGCTATTACCTCCTCTTCTCCTTCGTCATCCAAGTACTTACTTTTGAGTGACTACTCATTCACAGGCATGAATCCCTCACTTCCAAAGCCTTTATTATCTTTTTATTACATACATGGGGACTACCCATAGGACATCCTTCTTTCTTCCCTACTTCCTATTCTTTCTTGTGCCCTGTCAGTTCTGATGTTGTTAAACTTTCTAGAGGTAACTTTGTTCTGTGGAAAATGGTAAGTTCATTATTTCTACTTTTATTCAGATGGTCTGATGAAGGAATAGTGGGGCATATTACCAACAACTACCGATAATTATCGCTATGTTGGTTTAGCGGCGATTTTTTTATCGCCCAGCTGCGGCGATTTTTATCGCTGAGGAACCTTGCTATTATCAAGGTTTATCTCCTAAGCAATAAAAATCGGCCGAAATGCATGAATATTGCTGAATAGTCAGCGATATTCATGCATTGCCGAGCTAATGCTCTTAGCCTTGTTATCCACCTACCATTGGATAACATGGCTAAGAACTGCTCAGGGGCAGGTGTTAGCTTTTGGAGATATTCGCGCTTAGCGCGAATATCTCCAAAAGTTGGTAATAGTAGATAGCGATGTTAGCGACTGTTTTCAGATGCTAACATCTTGGCACGCCCACTTTGCATGCCATTAGAGATAAATATCACTGACATGCAAAGCGGGGCCCAAGATGGTTGCTATCTCCTACTAGCTGTCGCTAACTGGTGTTTGCGACAGCTAGGTAATTGGGAGATAATTTTATCTTCGCTTTCTTGGCTTTTAAAGCCAAAAAAGCGGAGATAAACCCCCTTGATAATATGCCCCAGTCTGCCTTGTGTAGACCTCGAATATAATGAATTGGAGCAGAACGGAAAAGAAAAGGTAATGCATGGATTGCTTATAGGCAATCTTCATTACTCCAATTCTTCCTTTCTTCTCCCAGTACCTACAACCCTCACTGTTTTCTTCATCAGCCATCAATCAGTGGCTTGGGTGAATACAGGTGGGACAAGAGCAGGTTGTCTTTCCGTACTGTTGTTCAGATTGGACTAGCAATAGTAATTCAAACCTTTACTAAACCCAACATTTTCCCTGCTTTAGCTTAAGTTCCAAAGGTAACAGTATACCTAAATACTTCCAAGTCTGGCCATTCCCCTGCTATTTAGTATGTTTAAGTGGGTATAGTAAATTTACCACTTCTAAGGTACAGCACTTTTACTGTTCGATTGGGGTGGGAATAGTAAGTAATTCTAACGCCTCCAAAGTCCATCATTTGAACTACTGTTGCCTATTCTGGAGTGCTAATAGCAAATCTAACCCCTCCAAAAATTCAGACTTTCTCTACTTTTGCTTATGGAGGAGTGGTAATAGTAAATATTACCCCTGAAAAGTGCAACACTTTCCCTACTGTTACTTAAATTGGATCTAGAATAGTATATCTGACTCTCTCAAAGTCCACAAGTTTCTCTACAGTTCTTCAATATGAATCTGAATATTTTTTTAATGTATATATCATTTATAGAAACAATATTTTTATGCTAATTTACATTTTAAAAATTTTCATTTAAAGGGAATTGGATATATATGTTAAGTTTAAGTATTATTCATAGTTGTAATGTATTTTTCAGTTCTTTATAAATTGTATCAATGTTTTAAACTATACGTATATATATATATATTATTTCAAATGCATTACATATGATGCAATATATGGATATATTCTGATAGTAATTGGGTTATTGGCAATGTTCTTGTTCAGAATACTTTTTGTGATAATTGCCTAGTTTCAATATGAAATGTAAACTCATTCTTGATCCAATATTACTGTATTATCATATTTACACAATATTTTTTCATACAACCAGAGGGCACTAGGAAAATATTGGCACAATAGTTTATGGGGTTGCTGTCACTGAGGGACTTGGGGGCAGATGTATCACGATTCCATTTTGCGATTTCTAAATAGCGATTTTTAAGGAATCGCTATTTAGAAATCGCAAAATGGGATGTAGGTAAAAAATTGCTATTTTTTAGCGACTTCTTAATCTTCCTTATTTGCGAATTCACAATTTGCAAATTCTCAATTGAGGAATAATTTCCCATTCATTCCTATGGGCCAGAAGGCCCATAGGAATGATTTTGAATTTAATCTCAATTTGCGATTCTCAATTTGCTAATCGCAATTTGAGAATAATTTCAAGGACACCCTGCTGCACCCCTGAAATGTACATGTGTGTGCATATGGCGCACATACATGCCATATGGGCATGTGTGTGCGTCACATGCCACCTTCAAAAATGCCAAATTGTGCATTTTTAAAAGAATTTGCAAGTTAACATCAAGTACAAGTTGGTGTTAATTTGCAATTTCTTAACCAAAATTCGCAATTGAAAATGCTACATACATAGCATTTAAGGAGTCGCAAAATTCGCGAATTTCGGCCTTTGCGATTCGCAAAAGGCTTGATATATCTAGGCCTTGGTCATCATGTCATTTTGATTAGGTTCAATAAACATTGGTAACTGAGATTCAAGATGTACACTCGACTTATTGTACTACTCATGGAGAATGGACAGGTCCATGTATTCACAAAAGTGCATGTTTGTTTGCAGGCTTTCAACTTTCTCTTATGTGAACGCGGCAGTGAAAGAGTTGAAATAATGCGATCTGAGTACAAAGAGATCTTTGATGCAGTACCTTTTGCAGATAAAATGAGGTAAGGCCACAAAAAGTGTTCTGTTTCTTTGAGGATGGCAATGTTGTCAACCCAGGTTCTTAATCTAGACAGAACAAATTAAATGGGCACTCTTCCACCTTAAAATATACTAACGTTATTTATGTTGTTAATCTTTGACCCTAATTTTAGAAATGAAAATGACTAAATAGTTTTGTTGTGGACACATTGATACAGTGTGTTTCAAAATATATTTTGCACAATTGATTGATTCAATACTCCAAACACAGCATACACATATATATATATATATATGCAGAAAGGGGCTTTTGTTAGCCTTCTTCACTTAATGTCTCTCAGGCATTAGTTCAATTGCCTGTCCATCAGCTTAAGAACCATCTGAATGAAGAGTGCAGGAGTGCAGGATTGTCCTGACAAGAACTATAAAGCGTCAGACAGAAAAGTTGCTAAAGTCTTTGTGAGATCACACTCACTCTGCGACTTTTGGATCTCCGCTTTGCATAGACCCCTATGACATCTTTCCTGTGCTTGGTGGTCTGCAGGAAACTGTCTTTGGGGATTGGTTCTGCAACTCAGTGAATCTTGACAGTTTCAACTTCATGATGAGAAAACGATTTCACTGGATTATGTCCCACTCTTTTTCAAAATTTTTGTTTCAACATAGAATGTCCCACCTCCAGATATTCAGTCACCCTAGTTCCCTATTTGATTATTCCTGATACACCCTCTGTTGCTCTCCTTCTTCTCTCATCCTGCTTTCCCACTCATTCCTTCCCTCGACCCTTCTCACGCCTTGATACCCTCTCATACTCAACAGAAGTTGAGCACAAGCTTGTAGGGCCCCATGGTTATATTCCAAACTGGTTCACCTAAAGCATAGTGAACCAGTAAGAGTAAATATTGTAAAGTGTTTGTCAAGTGGTGTTCTCAAAGAACATCCTACAAGTGCAATTGCTAAAAATGAACGTTCTCTCATGGGCATCTTTTTTGACATGTGTGGCAAATGCAGCATTTCTAGGCGTATTTTGCTAAAAAAAACACTGAAGACAACTGAGTAGGATTTAAAGTCAGAAGTCCCCCCTAAATACAGTGAGAAACAATTATGAAAATACAGACATGAAGGTGTATAAAAAGCCATAGAGCTACTGTAAATTAGCTCTGCATTCCCGCACTTCACTCTGTGATCTATTGTGCACAGAACCTACTTCTAGAGCAGACACCATTTACCGAGTAGACTCTCTACTTATAAGCAGTAAATGCATACTGTAAACAAACAAACTACTGCTGGTTAAACAAGTGGGATTTTACTAGTTTTCTAAACAGAATTTAGGCTCTGACCGAGGATTGACGAAAAGTGAGAGCCATGTTTTAGCAGCAGTGTGTGACAACACTGTGCTTCCAAACATTGCAGATTGTGACCTTTGGACTGCCCCTAGAAAAAGCGGTCGTGGATGCAAGGTTTGTGTGGGCTAGTATTACTCTTTCCCTACCTGGTTGATGCAGGAAAGACCTTGATGGAACAGTTAGCAGAATAGGTTGGCATGGTAGGGTTATGGTGACCTAGGGCATTGGAAGAGCAAGAGTTACTTTGAGAGTCTCCTGCTGTTCATGATTCACTTGTCGAAGAAGTAATAAGTAACTTGAAAACCACCCCTCCACCATTCCGGACCTTGAACCATGTGCTTAATGTGCACAGAATATTTTGAGTGGTGGGCAAAAGCTCTAATTTGTGGAGAAGTGCATTTGTTCTGTCATCAGACCTTGACTGAGACCAAAGAGAGAAAGAAGACCAAAGAGAGAAAGAAGAACAAAGGGAAAGTTAGGAACACAGCAATAAAGGAGGAACAAAAGGATGGAAATAACCTTAAAAATAGCAACAGGAAACAGGAGTGTTGGGTGGTTGGAAATAGAAGCATGGTGTGTAATCAAAACAAAGCAAATACAAGGAGATGATGAATGGAGTGCTGAAACCTTTCAGACACACTCCCCCAGACACAGATCTGGGTTGAGTCCATCATCATTCTTCAGCTTACTTCACCACTCTAGTTCAGAACCAGCCGTATTCAAATCAGTCCTGACCCTATTCCTCATAGGAATAGTCCAGCCTGAACTGCTAAGCCAGGTCTTCCATGGACCAAAAATAAGCATCCTGTGGCCAGTGTTGGTGTAACACCCCTCATCATCCAGTCTGGCTTGAAGCGAGTGGCAGAGTGAGCCAGAGACCCATGTCCAGGCATACCCTGCCAACTTAGGGCGGACAAAGCAAGCACAAGGAGAAGATGGATGGAGAGCTGAAACTTTTCAGACACTTAACCACAGTCACAGATCTGTGTTGAATCCATAATCATTATTTAGTTCACTTCACTAACCCCGTTCAGACGCAGCCATATGCAAATCAGTCTTGAACCTATTCCTCCTGGGAATAGTCAAGCCTGAACTGCCAAGCCAGGTCTTCCCTGAACCAGAAACACGCATCCTGTGCCCAGTTTCAAAATAAAAGCAGGCAAACTAGGGAATTGGCAAAGGAGGCATAAATATCTGAAAAAGTTAATTCGGCAGTATGAGACTATTAATTCTCCTATACAGGTGGCACTAGTCCACTAAACCTACTACTTCATCAATGAGTATACCATCACAAATAATGGAGAACGTGATTATACAATGTAATTTATCATAATCACATAGAAACATTCTTCAGCAGTTTTAGTCGACTTCAAATTTACATTTTACACAAATATACATACATATGTACACAACTATATACAACATTAAAGGACATAATAAACAAAATTATTACAAACAGCACATAATCATAAACAAAACCATCTTCACTCAGGGAAATTATTGAACCAAAGAGTTAGGTGTCCTCCTATTATTTCTAGGAAGTACACTGCAAGGTAGTCGGACACAGTTGGTTCAAAACAAACAATGTAGAACCAAAATATACAAACTGTGTCAAAAAGATATAGTTCCACTCTAATTAATAGTTGAAAATACACTCCTCTTTCTGGAAAGTGTCAACGCGGTCGTGTTTCGGCTTTCAACAAATCGGGCCTCCTCAGGACAGGGTGAAACAAACATGAAGCAATACATACAACGAGATGTGTAACATCTTGTGATAATCCGTATAGATCTCTGCGTCCTCATCACCCAGAAACCAACTCCATCACCAGCAAAAAGAAACAATGTATGTGTAAAAAATAATATTGAATAAAGAGTGGAAAGGAGGGTATCACAGAAACCATAGCGTGCCCCCAGAAACAAAACGCTAAACCTATGTGAAAGGATAAAGAAACCTCCACCTCTCTACAAAGACAAATCAGAAGCTATGAAGCATACAAAGATTATTCACGTATGCTCAACCAAAAAAAGGGGGGAGAGAAAAAAAGAGAGAGACACCAAGGTACTCCAGGATCACAAATCACTTCTCGACCGTTCGAGTAACTATAAAGAGACTACACCAGGCATGAGATGCCACACCAGCCCTGTCAAGAAGCGTCACATGCAATGTGGAGGAAGAGAGCTTGCACGAAATAACTTACTACAGTAGATCCACAATGGCAGGACCCTTCAGTTTCAGAATATTACCTGTCATCAGCCAGGCTAGATTGAATCCAGTGGCACAGTGAGCAAGGGACCCACATTTGGGCATATACTGCCAACTTGGGGCTAAGAAACAAACATTAGGAGGTGATGGATGGAGTGCTGAAACTTTTCAGACAATCATTATCGTTCTTTAGCTCCCTTTGCACCCCAGTTCAGACCCAGCCATATACAAATCAGTCTTGACCCTATTCCTCATTGGAATAGGCCAGCCCAAACTGCCAAACCAGGTCTTCCCTGGACCAAAAACAAGCATCCTCGGACCGGTTTCGGGGTAACTCCTCTCATCAGCCATGCTAGCTTGAATCTAGTGGCAAACTGAGCAAGAGACCCCCATGTGGGCATGCCCTGCCAACTTAGGGCGAACAAAGCAAACACAAGGAGATGATAAATGGAGGGCTGACACTTTTCAGACACTCACCCTCCAGTCACAGATCTGCCTGTTTGCACATTGCTTCAAAACTGACTGGGCAGCTGCAATTGAAAGGGCGAAGAAGATACATCCAATAAGGTAAGGCGACTAACTCATTCACCATATATAGCAAAAATAGCCTACTACCCCAACACCCCCTTTTTGCCATTGTGACATTTAGCTTTCTTCCAATGATGGACAAAAAAGTTGTATTCTGGGACCTCACATTTAATGTCTTATTTTGAAATGGCTTGACAGGTCATTTTGGTGTTATGGTTTAGATGGCCTTATTAGCTCTAGAATAACACTTAGGAGGTTCCTGTGATGAGCAACATTTGCCAACATTATGCATTCTGTGTGCTTTGACTGTTAAAGAGCAGTATTGTTTAGCCATGCCCAGGTTTACTGAGTCTCCTTTACTTCCTTGTTATTATGTCAGTGGACCAAGTCTCACTAGTCTCCTGTCTATCTCACTAGCCTAGTCTTTGTGTTCTCGCATTAATGTCCTTGTTTTCCATTGTCCCATTATCAGTGACCCTGAGTACATTGCAGGACCTGTGTCAATGGGCATGTGTCTCAGTGTCCCCATGTCAGGGTGTCAATGTTGCCATGCTAATTTCCAATTGTTAGTTGCTATTACAATTCTTCTTTTAGTGTCCCATTTTCAGTATCAAAAATGCCATATCCTGGTATAAACATTTCGGTTTTGCAGGTTCACATCAGTCACTTTGGAAGTTTAGGGCTCCTGTGCCAAAATCCTCATATGAATCTTTGTTTCATTGTCCTAGGGTCCCCATGTAAGATTTCTTGTCGCAGTGTTAGTGTCTTTCGTATCCCTAGCTGTGTCTCAGTGGCAGTGTTGGACTGTCCAATATCTAAGCTATTGTTCCTTTGTCATTTTATATATCTGTGTTCCTCTATCAATACATACATATTAGTCTCAGTATCCCATTGTCAATATCCATGTGTCCATACCATTCCTATAATTATAGGTATGCTAGATGTTGGTGCGCCAGTGTCTTTTTCCTTCCTGCCAGTTGGTGTGTTAATATTGGATGTGGCAGTGCCGGTAAGACAGTGCAAGTGCTTTCATGCTGGTGTCCTTCTGACAACTCAATTCCTACTATTCTTGTCGATATCTATGTGTCACAGAATCCCTATATAATCATCCCATCACCGGTGCCTTTGTGTTGTTGGCTCTGTAGCAGTATTTGATCATTTTAGGTCAGGGTTAGTGCATTCAGTGGTCCTCTGTTTCTTTGGTCGGTCAGTGTTCTAGAATTATGTGCCACTATTTCCATATCTGTGTAGCAAGCCCTGGTATCATTTTATCTGTGCCTGTTCCATCGTCAGTTACCCCTTCTAAGTGTTTCTGTGTCATTGTCTATGTGGCATTATCAGTATCCCAATTTGAGTGTGTCCATGTTAGTTTCAGTGTTGTTGTATCGTATCACTGACATACTATCAAGGACAAAAATGTTGTGTGCACATATTATCGTGTCACAAATATAGAGGATAAAAATATCAAGAACAGTATAGTGTAGATTTGCTAGTCTTAACTCCAACATATATACCTTCAAGATATGTATATTTTTAAGATACATGTATTTGGAGTTAAGTATAGTAAACCTTTGCGTACACATAGCAGCTTACCTTTGTGATATTTGTGTGCTCCATATTCTTTACATGATATTTTGTCCAGACAATATTGTGGACTCTATATTCTGGGAAGACACTGCTGCAAAAACAACAGTTGATGGACAGAATGCAGAACAATGCCATACATTCACCCCAGTACAAATATCTGGGCCTAAAACCATAGTTTCTTTGCTCACCATGCCATTCCAGTTTGAACCCAGCCATATGCAAATCCGTCTTGTCCCTGTGCCCCGTTGGAACAACCCAGCCCGAACTGCCAAGCCAGGTCCTAAGGTATCCTGGGACCGGTTTTGGGCTTTCAGCCCTCATCAGCCAGGATAGCTTTATTTCAGTGGCATGGAGAGCACGGGGCTCACGTCTGAGCACACTCGTCCCAATGTAAACAATGACTGCATTGTGATTCCGTATACCATTACTCCACAAGTCGGAACAAAGACTTGCGGAGGGGGGGTTGTTGGATAAAAAATGCAACACCTTCCCTAGTGTTCGCACAGACTGGAGTTGGAATAGTACTCTCCTATACTGGATTGTTTAACCATTTATTAATTTAAAAAAGCCCAAAACTCAGAAACTACACAACGCAACCTAAAATCCTACAAAAGTCTTCTTGAGAAACAGTGGTGGAAGTGTGGGGGATCTGAGAGGCATGATGTTCTCATACTTTTTATTTTTAGAAAAACAGTTTCCCTAATTTTAGTCTGCACACAGGGCAAGCACATTATATAACATCACCTCTACAGATAGAAAACTTGATACCCCGCAGGTGTATTGTGTACCAAACACACATATGACTTGGTACGGGTCTCCAATAGATAACAACACCTTGTTTCGGGCAGAATGAGTTGTCTCTACACTCTGTAGAGTTTATTAGATGGGTGACAAAGCTGGAAAACTGTGCTACTGGCTTGCTAATGGGCAATGAATACTTAGAAGAGTCTTTTTGATACAGGCAGTAAATGATACTACAAATGAAGTTTCTTTACACTATTAGAGCATGTTAAGTTCATAAACTACCCCCTGTCCCATAAAGAGGGAATCCTATTGTGGGTGGGTGACCTTGTAACAAGGACTTTCTCTGTAGCAGAACTCGACAAGTTAGACCTCCCCATTTGAGAAGAGGAAATTCAACAGGCCATTATTGCACTGGTCTCTGACAAGACTCCTAACCCTAATGACTTTCCATTAACATTCTTTAAAAACTATTTCTCACTTCTAATTTCACATTTAAAGACCTTCTATAATTAGGCTTCAGGAAAACCACTGTTATGCTATGTTATTTGTATTTGTAAAGCACACTATTACCCATGACAATATCCTGGAGCTGAGAATGTGCTTGTGCCTGGCCCTAACCATGATAGACAGGTTAATTGAACAGCCAGATCTTTAGCCACTAGTAGTATTTAGAAAGAGAGGAGTAGGTTCTGATGTGTGGTGGAAGGTCATTCCATGCTTTAGGATCAATCTAAAATAACACCCTTCCTCTGGATCTGGTTTAGTGTATCGCAGGATGTGTGTGAGTCTTTTCAGGACTGGCAAAGAATTTTCTCTAGGTAGGTGAGGCCTTGGTTTTGTACTGCCTCAGTGCTGTTCTCGAGCCAGGTAGGGCTCTAGATAAGAGTACATTGTATTGCTCTATTTCACTGATCAATTTTGAGTCAAATATACTTGCTAAGATGAAGGCCTCTTGATTAGTCAAAGTGATTCACTCTCTGACGTATGAAAATTAAATGGCTTTATGCCCAATAAGGGACCCAGTTATTGCATAAAGTGTATCCACGTCATTCTCCTTGCATGCAAGCATAGCATGCTGCTACCGGTTGGCGTAGAAATGACCCTTCGAACATATGCACTGGATATTTATGCAGAAAGCTCTTCGCAAAATGCAGAATGCATCATTCTTCATTAGATTTATTGAAACCCTCGCCGACGCCCCATGGGAGCAGGTTAGATTTAAAGTCATTTCCCATTCAGAGTGGCGCCTTGCAGTACTTTGGGCATGATCCCTTTTGTTTGCCTCGGTGGTTGAACCCTTGAAGGCTTTGGTTCCTCAAGACTCCTGGGTGTTGGAATTCAGGTAACAATGGTGGAGAGTATAGGATAGTCTTATATGCTGAAGATATACTTCTGTTTGTTTCACAAGCAAATACAACAATTTCACACCTCATAGAAATTCATACTATTTATGGAAATAGGTGAAATAGAGCAAATACTTTCTTGTACAGGATAGGGGCAACCTGATATATGGTATTGCAAAAAACGGGCTTTGGGTGGCATGCGACTTTTCCCATCAACTGGGTGTGGTTGTAGCACAATCTCTGAAGAGATACTGGAAGTGTAATATACTTTGTCTTCTCACAAAGTTTAAATCTGAACAAAAAACCTAGTAAGCTGTTCCCTCGTCAACATAAAACGATACTATTGGGCTTCCTATATAGTGCCCAATAAAGACTGGCTTTTAAAGGGTGTCCATCAAATATAATACAACTGTACTTAATTGATAAATATGAAATACTAAACCATTTTTACAGTAGGGCCATATCTAACCCTGCCACCTGTATCTATACTTCTAATCCTATTTTGTCAAGCAATCCTCAAGCACAATAAACAGTACAATATATACACTAAAGCAATAACCCTTTTGCATGGTACGTGGTTAATGCATGCAGTAGGTGTTGGAAACTAGGTTACTGGTTGAGGGAGGAGAAACTCTACTTAAGCAGCAACCACAATTCTTTTCAGGCTGAAACACAAGCAATCCCCAAATTTCACCTATGATTAACTCTTTGGTAGCTTGGCACAAAAGCAGTAAGGCATACCTTTGAGGCAATTCAAAAGTATTTTTGCTTCACTTCAAATGTGAAAGAAGGTAAAACACAAAACCACAACAACTATTTCAATAAATAGAACAAAACTGGAGGGATGCAATTTTAAATAATAAAGAAAAAAGCAGTGCTTATCAGCACAACATGCCAAATGTGGTTATCTAGCGCTGGTCAAGTAGAGGGGTCGAGTTAGGCCACTGAACAGAGCACCTTAAATCAGGGTTGAAAAGTGTTGTGAGGGCCCTGGCAGAGGATGCGCCATGCAGCCGCGGTTCTTATGAGCAGTGGGATTGAGATGCAGGGGTCTGCACTGAGTTATGTCACACAGTGATGGTTATGATGAGGTGCAGGGTTTGCATGTGAGCTCTGCTTCGAGCTGCATTACACAGTAGCATTTCTGATGTATCTGAGTCGCTACAATGGGATGTTCAATGTCAAGATGCATCAGGCTCCAGTTGTTCCCAGGAGCTGTTGGGAAGCAGTGTCAAGTCCTGTGTCAATAATGCATCACCCAGCAGCAGTTCCAAGGAGCTTTGGACAAAGTGCCATGCTGTATGTGTTCTGCTAGGACCACCACTGTACTGGTAGAACACCTTGAGCCCACTTCCAAAGTTCCAGGACTGAAGTGTTACCAGCTGGGGTCAAGACCCATAACAGGGAGAATTCAGGTGCTAGGTTCAAAGTGGTTGGAAGCCTTTTCTGCCCCTGAGACTCTATTCAGGGGAACTTTCCAGCTAGCCCTTTTAGTCACTGGTGGTCCCTGGTTGAAGATCAAGGTCCAGTCTTGGGCATCAAAATGCCAAACCAGTAATCAATATGACCAAAATGAAGAATGAGCCCTTTCTATCCCAGATCCATAAGGTACATGCCTCTATGGATTTCTCACGGAACACTTCCACAAATATAGAAACTTTCTTTACTTGCAACATTTGCTGAAGACGTGAGGCATCATATATAGACTGTTGTAACATTTATGCTACTCACCATGGAAAGCAAATCCAAATAATTTGATGACTGACTACCTGGAAAATGTCTTGAAATTGTTGGAATCATCTCCAATGGACGCAGAGCTTCACAGATGGAAAAGGAAAGACTATAGACTGTCACTTAAGGTGAGGTGGACCTTGACTTTACTGACAGAACCAGGAGACAGACAACTCTAGATCCTACTTGAAGGCTTAAGCATTCATAACTAGGTAAGATTGTCTCACCATTTTCTAGTTTGACTCCTATCCTATTTTGATTTGATGCCACCTTCCCCTCATCAAATCTTGCCCATTTGTCTAACCACATTAATTAGATTGAAAATGACAGGGACACTCCATGTGGACTCTCCAGCAACAGCTAATTTCTAGGTACAGCGATTGCATGGATATAGCAGTACTCTTTGATGCCTATCAGTGGGGATAGATGATGGAGAACAGTTATGCAATGGTGGCAATGGTGTTAGGGATGAAAATAAACCTGTTTGTACTTCTTTGACGAGTCACTTGAAAAGCTGCAATGAGTGTGGTTGCCATTGACACGGCACAACAGGTCATGAGAGGCTGTCCTGTTTGTACTAAATTAGCATTAAAGTATATAAGTATTTCCTCAATAAGTGTTGATAGCGTTTAGGGGTGGCAATATTCTGTGAACATCGAAGTCCACTCACATAATTGGTGAAGAACATGGTTTTTAACCTGCGCCTTAAAACACATCCCAAACCCATCTTGCCTGGGTGAAAGCTAGAGCAGGTCCTTTGTTTGAGTATTTAGGCATCACACTGAATGACAAGTTAGAATGGGCACCCGAACATCTATAAACAAAGAATTAAAATAGAGAAACATGTTGTTTGTGGGTTGTTGTTGGTGGGTTATCCACTGGTGCTACTTTTTTAAAGCTTTCACAACAGTGGTGCAGAAATAAACTTTTCAAGTACTGGACATGACTTTTTACAGTGTCAAGCTCTGAGGACATGGGGCTTTAAAACCCCTAAGAAAGTGTCTAGGCCTTCCAGTTAGTACCCCCAGGTTCTGTTAAGGCTGGATTTAGGGCTCAGGCCAATCTTAGAAAGAATTGCAGTTAGACAATTACTGTATTGGAGAAAACTAGGGGCTGTTTCCGAACTGTTCCACTACCACTCTGGCCTTAAAGAGATACATCCAAAGGCTGGAAATGTTCCTGGGATTAAATATGTTAGAGATAAGCTGTTACTCATGGGTCTAATAAAACTCTGGGAAGAACATGGGGGGACTGGTTTATTAACTAGCAAATTGGAACTAAAGTGTCACTTCAGGGAAAACAAGTCTGTTGTGTGCCTGTTGAACCTGGCCTCAGGTACTTAAAAAAAACCAGCTTTTGTCAGATTAATTCAAACTAAATCTGGCTTCAAAGTTGTAATTGGAAGTACAGTTTAGGCATGGGTCATGACCAATAAGTACAATCACATCAAAATGGGTGAGATCAGATAGACTGTCTGAGGCGATCTGCCCATCAAGTAGCCTTAGCAAAGAAAGAGTGGCTCACGCCCGTTCTTTTGTATTCGGTATGGAAAGGCCATAGCCATATGGATTAGACCAACCTGTAGGCACCTGAGAACCACACAGTGCATGGAGTTCAGCAGAATTTTATAAAACCAACACTAGCAAGCGCACAGTTTGTAAAGTCTCTAGGTGTCTATTTGCCATGTGGCACATGAGGAGAGATTTATTTTTATGAGATGTACAACTGTTAGAAGGACCTCGCTTGGAAAAATGTTTGAGTCGATGCTCAAAAAAACCTTTAAGTCTAATCACTTAGCACAATGCGTGCTCTGGTGCCTTGCATATAATTGATGGATTTAGTACTCAGCCGCTGAAAATCAAGGCCTTTCCCTTATTGTCCAGTGGTTCCTTTGTTTTTAGACATTTATAGATAATATTTTATTGATAGTTTTTAACTAATTTTAATGTATTGATAAGACGTACGTAGTGTCATGTAGTTCCTAAAAATACATAGGATCCTGAGTGTTTAGACAACATAAACTATGGGATTGATTCCAGATACCCCAAAGAATATGTTATCCTTTAGACCTGCTAGCTCACAGTCCCACCATTAGCCCCCTAACCTTACCAAGGAGCGAATAGTTTCTGGCAACTATCGAACATGACAACCATTTGATCCTTCAGGGATCGTGAAAACAGTACACTACTTTTCGCTCAGTGAATCGTGCCCACTTAGTCTCAAAGAGATACACAGACTAAACAATGGGGAAATTTTCAATAAGCATTTGTTGAATCAATGTCATACTAGTATAAAGCATGTTGCTGCAGCAATCATTGGACAAAAGCAAATCTATAAGATTATAAGCACCAACAGAGTAAATAAAAGATTTAATTCTACCATGGTGCTAAAATAATGAATATATGAAGGCATATAGATAGATTACAGTAATCAAGCTCACTCCAAATATGCAAACCCTTCCTAAAATTACCTAAGTGTACCTAGCAAGTATGTGAGTGTTAGGAGCCAAGAATCCTCTAGTAAGGAGCCAACCTTATTACCATATGGGAGAGAACAAAGTACCCCATCTTGGTCTTGAGTTGGACAAACTCGGCGTGTAGTGTCGACGTGGAATATTCTCCTCTGACTATCTAGTGTTGGTATGGTTCTTTTATACCACAAAGATAGCCACGGGGTTCCATACATAATGGATATGTTGTGAGTACGATTATGTAAATAAGCCTAAATCAATACCTGCAACTATGCAAAGTAGTTCTTTCGCCCTAGGATAAATATGACCATGACTTTTATACAGAGTATGTTAATCCTGTCATGTGTATCATGTGCAGGGACTTTTATAAGAATCCTCATGCCTAATAAATGAGTCAAGTTTCAAGAAAACAGATCAACATGTATTTGTCACATAACTGGGTTTAAGGAAAGTGCAAGAACCATTATACAGAGCAAGGTAGGACAAATGTAGGGAAAATGTTGTGTAGCTACCTAAGTTTAGATTGGGGTACATTCCAGTTGGCTATTTTATTGTTTATGTATATTGCACACAGTTATACCAATGTTGTATCGTAATGCATTTTTTAAAATGCATGTTTCTTTTATGGCCTACAGCCCAAATAAAGAGCATGACTAACCTGATGAAACATGCTTCTCAATAATATAGCATGAAATTTCATTTAATGTAATTGCATGTAATTTAACATAAGTGAAAGCAAACTAAAAGAATATGCATACACCTAAACAGAGACTTTATTAAGTTTTTCAGTCTGTATCCTCATGTTTCTATGATGCAATGGTACATTTACTATATTTAATATGTAGCATAAAAAATATGTAGCGGTTTACACTCTGGTTCACTGATAGAATATCAATGTTAAAAATATTGATGTTAAAACTATATGTACATAAAAAAAGTACAAATCTATCGACTCCTACACATGCACAGGTAAGTACAGAAATATTGAATAGTAGGTAGTTATAGTTAAAACCTAGTTTCCATAAGAAATCCGCAACATTCTAACATTCTATTTGGAATAACTTTGGCGTCGGTGGACGAATCTTCGCAAATTTCTCCAAGAAAATGGCCTGCTCTGCTCCACTCCTTCCCTGAAAGCTTAGGGGTGATTTGTCAAGCCAGGGCCGAGAAAAAAGGGGGGTCCCAAACATGTTTTCCCCATGCAATTTTCTGTAGGAACTTTGGGCTGGGCTACAGCCCGAACGGCTGAACGGAATTACACCAAACTTGGCAAAAAGGTATAGTTTGGTTCGCAGATTACCCTTTTTGTTGAATGGTGTAAATCCGTTCAGTAGTTCCTGTGAAAATCATAAGTAAAATCATAAGTAATTCTAGAGGAGCTTACCGTACTCTGTACAGTAAGCTTACGGTATGTGTACTAAGGGTGGGCGTAAAATCCGTTTCGCGGGCGAATTTGCGGATTTTCTGCGATTTCGCGATCCGCGAATCTCGCGAAATCGCGGTAAAATCCGCGAATCAGCGGGGAGGAATTTTCAGCCAAGCAAGGGTTACAGCAGCAGGTGCAAAAGTTGAACCTAATTTCTTTGTAACCTTTTACAAAAGTGTTACAAACAAATTAACTTCAACTTGGACACCTGCTGCTAATTGCTTCCTGGCGCCTCGTTGCCTACTTGCAACTATTCTCTGACCCTGCTCTGACCCTTGAAGCAGGGTCAGAGAATAGTTACAAGTAGGCAACAAGGCACCTGTCCAAGGAATTCAACCTCATTAGGAAGCACTTACAGATATAAAAAAACAGGAAGAAGGGAGAGGATGGCAAATACACCCATTTTGAGTTGTCAGGAGGGGTTAAACTAAAAGAGACCTTTACAGCACAATTTTCATATGCATTTTGCTAAAAATAAAAAGCTGTATGTTCTGTAGGGGCAACTCAGGAATCTGGCCCTTCAGAGATCCGGCCTCTCTTTCTTTCTTCCGTTCTCTCTCTCCCTCTCTCTTTCCCTCTCTTTCTCTCTCTTTCTATCTATCTATCTATCTATCTATCTATCTATCTATCTATCTATCTATCTATCTATCTATCTATCTCTCCCTCCCTCCCTCCCTCTCCCATAAACAACTGCATGGGTAACTTCGCTATGCAAGTGGCTCAGGAAGACGCAAAAAGCCCAGCGAACACACAAAAAACCCCGCGAACACGCAAAAAACCAAACATCCGCAAATTCGCACAAATTTGCGAATTTTGTGGATCGTGAATTCGCTAATCCGCAAATTCGCGGATCGCGAATTCGCAAAATTCGCCCATGCTTAATGTGTACCTTCCCGAGCACAAGCTGCATGCTAATTGCCTGTCAACTGTCTGTCAACACTCCAAACCAGGAAGTGTTGGCAGCCATCTTGTGCCTCGGTAGACTGAGGCCCAATGAAGCAGAAAAACAAACTTGAAGAACGCAGGACCCCCAAGGCCCTAAAATATATATTTTTTAAAACCCGGGCTGCTTTTTTTCAAATTACATCCCGGGGGACCAAATCCCCGGGGCATAGTGAAAAAGAAGTGTGGGGGGGCCCAATTCCCCCCACACTGCCCCGGGGACCACCACCCCCAGGGGCAAAGCAGCCCGCTTACTGTAGGTTCCAGGCAGGCTAGTTGGCCCCCATGGACCCCCAGTATGCAAGGGGAATTGGTACCCCCTCTGTAAATGCGCCAGGGGGCTGCACTGCAGAGAGGTGTAAAAAGAAGGGGGGCCTCATTACACCTCTCTGCAATGCAGCCCCCTGGTGCATACTGGAGGTTTCTGTTGGGCTAGTGTGCCCCCATGAACCCCCAGTATGCAAAGGGAATTAGTTCCCCCTGTGCAAACGTGCACAGGGCCTGCTTTGCAGAGAGGTGTAAAAAGGGGCGCTGCCTCATTACACCTCTCTGCAATGCAGCCCCCTGGGGCATACTGGATTTCCTGGTGGGCTTGTTGGCCCCCATGGACCCCAAGTATGCAAGGGGAATTAGATCCCCCTCTGGAAATGCGCCCTGGGGGTTCATTTCAGAGAGGTGTAAAAAGGGGCTTGGCCTCATTACACGTCTCTGCAACACAGCCTCCTGGCGCTTACTGGAGGTTCCCGGTGGGCTAGTTGGCCCCCAGGGACCCCCAGTATGCAAGGGGACTTAATCCACCAACTTAGAACATTCTAAAGGGCGCGTTAGCACAGTTGTGAAGGTAGGGGGCAGGGTTTGAGGTGATGTGAGTGCAAACATGCCCTGAGGTACGTTTTAAGTTGGGGAATTAATTCCTGTTCAATCCAGAGGTCCCCTAGGTGGCAACCGAATACCGAATCATACCTGTTCAACATTTAAGAGTTGGTAAATGGGATGTAGTTAATTTCTCTTTTGAAATGACTAAATCTGTATAATTCAGCCTTGAGGCCAATAGGAATCAATGGCAATTACTGAACCAGTAAATACCGATTTGGTAAAATAACCGAATTGTCAAAGGGGACAGGTTGTCACTTTGACACCCTGTTGCACCCCTGATTCTGTCTTGTGTGCCATGTCACACACATACATGCTCTTACGGCTTGTATGTGTGCCACATGGCACAAATGTACATGCACATATGTACATGTACACAGGAATCCGTTATTTACCACCGAATAGTATTTGGTGGTAACTAACGAATACTTAAGGGCCTGTGGAACTGTTTTCAGTGCCACCTACATCTAGATTTACCAATTTGGTAAATTTACCGATTCGGTATTTTACTGAATTGGCAAAATTGCTGAAACAGTAAGTTTACCGATTCTATACAATTTAAGTTTCCTACATATCAAACACCAAATACCAGTCGGTAACGGCGAAAACAGCTGTTACCAACTGGTACATGGTGTCCTACATCTGCCTCTATGCTTCAATTTGCACTATTTGTAAAACTGCATGAATTAATTTATATGTATTAAGGGTAATTTATAATAGCTTTGTGTGTCTTTTACACAACTATTGCTTCATATGCGTGATGCAATAGTGGTACAAAAGATATACCATAAAGTATGCTTTTTACAATCTGATGTACTTGCAAAGTACATCAGATTGTAAAACAATACACCAAAACAAGGCTTTCCTGCATACATAAGGAATGTAAAAATGCAGGAATACCACCTAAAAATGAATAAGTAAAATGTAGAATGTTTCATTCAGTCACTCTTGGATTTATACTACGTAAAAAACCTGCACTGGTTTGCAAAACTAAACAAAGAGGTGTAAACAAAAGTGAACACAAAAGGGAAGAGGTGTGAGAAACAGACAGAAGGAAGTGCACTGGGGGTAGTAGAGTGCCACTAAATGAAGGCTTACTAACAGGTAAGAAATGGATAACAGAGTGAAGGAAGGAAAATACGATCAAACAAAAAAAATAAAGAAAGAGGGAAACTGACTGAAGTAAAGAGGAGGAGTGGTAGCAAGAGAAAACAAACAAGATTAAGTGTAAGTGAGAGAGATGTAGAGAGAAAGAGAGAGAGCAAGGGACTGAGAAAGAGTGAGGCAGTTTTCTGTCACAATAACAGAGTGATAGCAATTTCTGAACTTGACTTAATAAATAATAAAAACTTAGACACTGTTGCGAAAAAAGTTTTTTATTTGCTATACTTACCTTCTAACATATAAAAAAGTTAAGAAATTTTGTTTTTTAAATATAATATCTGTAAAACACAAGAAAAAAATACATTGTAATGCATACAATGTATATTTCATAATACAAGAAAGAAGGGAGAAGATTAAGAGATGGGAAAGTTAGATGGCACACGCAGAGGGACAGATGCCACAGGTAGAGGGTAAGATGGTGCAGGCAGAGAGTGAGATAGAACAAGTAGAGGGTGAAATGGTGCAAGCAGAGGGTAAGATGACACAGGCACATGCATATATTGTGCAGACAGAGGGTAAGATGGCACACACAGATAGAGTCAAGTCAAGAGTCAAGTCAAGAGATTTATATAGCGCGCTACATACCCATAGGGTCTCAAGGCGCTTGAGGAAGGGTGGGGAATTACTTGTCGAATAACCAAGTTTTAAGTTGCTTTCTGAATGCTAGGTGGTTCTGAGTAAGGCGAAGGTGAGTGGGAAGTGAGTTCCAGGTTTTAGCTGCCAGGTAGGAGAAGGATCTACCTCCCATGGTGGTTTTGTTGATGCGAGGTACAGTGGCAAGGGCTTGGTTGGAGGATCGTAGCTGACGGGAGGGGGTGTAGAAGGACAGTCGTGTGTTGAGGCATTCAGGTCCAAGTTCGTAAAGTGCTTTGTGTGCGTGGGTTAGGAGGCGGAAAGTAATCCTCTTATTTACGGGGAGCCAGTGGAGGTTTTTCAGGTGACCAGAGATGTGTTCTTTACGGTGTGTATCACTTACAACGCAACTTTTACGTCGTAATGCTGTTACAACGCAGCTATTACAACGCAGGATCCATTACATCGGATGCCATTACAACGCATGGCATTACATAGCAGATGGTATTACAACGCATACCATTACATCGTAAGTATTGGTAAGTATATAATTTTTTTTAATTTTATTTAATATTATATAATTGATTTAATTATTATTAATTATAAATAAAAATAAATAAAAATATTTATTTATGTTTTTAATATTATAAATTACATTTATTAATTTAAGTATTTTTTTTAAATAAGTATGAGTATAGGAGTATATGTTTTGGGGTACTGAGGTATATGTTTTGGGGTGTTTGGGTATTTTTAGGTTTTAGGGCAGGGTTTGGGTTTTGGGGTACAGGGGTGTTTTTAGGTTTAAGGGCAGGGTTTGGGTTTTGGGGTACAGGGGTGTTTTTAGGTTTTAGGGCAGGGTTTGGGTTTTGGGGTACAGGGGTGTATTTAGGTTTTAGGGCAGGGTTTGGGTTTTGGGGTACAGGGGTGTTTTTAGGTTTTAGGGCAAGGTTTGGGTTTTGGGGTACAGGGGTGTTTTTAGGTTTTAGGGCAAGGTTTGGGTTTTGGGGTACAGGGGTGTATTTAGGTTTTAGGGCAGGGTTTGGGTTTTGGGGTACAGGGGTGTTTTTAGGTTTTAGGGCAGGGTTTGGGTTTTGGGGTACAGGGGTGTTTTTAGGTTTTAGGGCAGGGTTTGGGTTTTGGGGTACAGAAGTGTTTTTAGGTTTTAGGGCAGGGTTTGGGTTTTGGGGTACTGGGGTGTTTTTAGGTTTTAGGGCAAGGTTTGGGTTTTGGGGTACAGGGGTGTTTTTAGGTTTTAGGGCAGGGTTTGTGTTTTGGGGTACAGGGGTGTTTTTAGGTTTTAGGGCAGGGTTTGGGTTTTGGGGTACAGGGGTGTTTTTAGGTTTTAGGGCAGGGTTTTGGGTTTGGGGTACAGGGGTGATTTTAGGGGTCAGGGGTAGGTTTGTGTTTTGGGTTAATTAAATTATATTTACCATTTTAAAATTAATTACAATATATTTAATAAATTAAATTAATTTTATTACATTAATTACATTTTTAAATTAATTTAATTAAATTAAATAAATTATTTCAATTAATTTAATTTAATTTCAATTATTAAAATATGTACATTAAGGTAATTTTATTTTTTTAATTACATTAAATTATTTCCATTTTTTATTAAAATTACATTTATTAAATAGATATTATTTTATTAAATTAAATTAATGGCTATTTTAAAATGTATTTTAATTAAATTAATTAAATTAACTTAATAACATTTTTTTAAAAAAGGTATACTTACCTATACTTACGATGTAATGCCATGCGTTGTAATACCATCTGCTATGTAATGCCATGCGTTGTAATGGCATCCGATGTAATGGATCCTGCGTTGTAAAAATTCAGTTGTAACAGAATGCGATGTAAAAATCCGCGTTGTACTGACACCAATCCGTTCTTTACGCGGGATGTCTAGTATGAGCCTGGCTGAAGCGTTCTGGATGCGTTGGAGTTTTTTCTGGAGGTTTGCGGTGGTGCCGGCGTATAGGGTGTTTCCGTAGTCCAGGCGGCTCGTGATCAGTGCGTGGGTGACCGTTTTTCTAGTTTCGGTGGGGATCCAGCGGAAAGTTTTTTTGAGCATGCGAAGAATGTTGAAGCAAGATGATGAGACGTTGTTGACTTGTCTGGTCATCGAGAGTGAGGAGTCCAGGATGACGCCCAGGTTCCGTGCGTGGTCTGTCGGGATGGGTGCTTTTCCGAGGGCCTCTGGCCACCAGGAGTCATCCCAGGCGGAGGGGGAGGTGCCTAAGATGAGGACTTCTGTTTTGTCTGAGTTCAGTTTCAGACGGCTGTGCTTCATCCATTCGGCTACTTCTTTCATTCCTTCGTGTAAGTTTGTTTTGGCGGTGTTAGGGTCTTTGGTGAGTGAGAGGATCAGTTGAGTGTGGTCAGCGTAAGAGATGATGTTGAGGTTGTGTTGGCGAGCGATGGTCGCAAGGGGGCTCATGTATACGTTGAAGAGGGTGGGGCTGAGTGAAGATCCTTGTGGCATGCCGCAGATAACTTCAGTGGCCTCTGACTTGAATGGTGGGAGGCGGACTCTCTGGGTTCTTCCGATGAGGAACGAGGTGATCCATTCCAGTGCTTTTCCTTGGATTCCGACGTTTCTGAGGCGCTGTAGAAGGGTGCTATGACAGACTGTGTCGAAGGCAGCGAAGAGGTCGAGGAGGATGAGGGCAACTGTGTCTCCGTTGTCCAGTAGATTTCAAATGTCGTCTGTTGCGGCGATGAGTGTGGTCTCAGTGCTGTGTTTGGCTCGGAATCCGGACTGTGAGGAGTCGAGGGATTTGTTGGTTTCGAGGAAGGCGGCGAGCTAGTTGTTGACAGCTTTCTCGATGGCTTTGGCCGGGAATGGGAGAAGCAAGATGGGGCAGTAGTTTTTGAGTTCGGTGGGGTCAGCTGTGGGTTTTTTCAGAAGGGCGCTGAGTTCTGCGTGTTTCCAGCTTTCCGGGAAGGTGGCGGAGTTGAGGGAGCAGTTGATGACGTCTCGGAGGTGTGGTGCTATGATGGACCCTGCTTTGTTGAAGATGTGGTGAGGGCATGGGTCAGTTGGGGATCCTGAGTGGATGGAGTTCATCAGGCGGATGGTGTCCTCAGTGGAGATTGGGTTCCAGTCGTTAAGGATGTTCAAGGGGGGTGAAGGTCCTGCAGAAAGTTGGGTAGGTTGGTCTCCGGGTCTGTTGTCGAAGCTGTTGTGGATGTCTGCGATTTTGTTGTGGAAGAAGGAAGCTAGGGAGTCGCAGAGGGCTTGGGAGGGGGTGAAGTCGTTGGAGTTGGCTGATGGGTTTGTAAACTCTTTGACGATGTTGAATAATTCCTTGCTGTTGTGGGCGTTGCTGTCTAGTCGGTCTTTGAATGCGGCTTTCTTGGCAGACCGGATTAGTTGGTGGTGTATGCGGGTGGCGTTTTTGAAGGCGTCCCTGGTGCTGGTGTTTGGGTCTTTTTTCCAGGTCTTCTCGAGGGAGCGACAGAGTTTCTTCGATTTCTTAAGATCATCGTTGAACCAGGAGGCGTTTTTGCTGCCTAGTTTGATTTGACGTTTTTTCAACGGTGCTAGGATGTCGGCGCTGTCGGATAGCCATTGGGTGAGGTTAATGGCTGCTTGGTCGGGGTTTGAGGAGTGGGCGGGGGGGTTTAGAAGAAGCGATGAGGAGATCTGGTCGATGGTGATTATGTTCCAATTTCTTCGCAGGGTGGGTTGAGGATGGTTGTGGATTGTGGTCTTCTTGTAGGTAAAGTGAACGCTGCTGTGGTCCGTCCAATGAAGAGCTGTGGTGTGACTGAATGAGACATGTTTGCTGGAGGTGAAGATAGGGTCGAGTGTGTGACCTGCGATGTGGGTGGGTGTAGAGACAAGTTGTTTGAGTCCGAGGTCGGCGAGATTGTCCAGAAGGGTAGTGGCGCTGCTGTCATTGCTCTTTTCCAGGTGAAAATTGAGGTCTCCCAATAGAATGTAGTCCTCGGAGTGGAGGGCGTGTGGGGTGATAAAGTCAATGATGTCGTCACTGAATTGTGCACGGGGACCTGGGGGCCAGTAGAGGAGGGTGCCTCTGAGTGTGGTTTTGGGGTCGGTGTGGATCTGGAAGTGGAGGTGTTTGGCGCTGGCAAGGTTGACGTCTGAGCTGGTTGAGATGCGGATGGAGTTCTTATGGACGATAGCAATGCCTCCTCCTGTTTGCTTGATGCGGTCCTTACGGATGATCTTGTATCCTTCCGGGATGGCAATGGTGATGTCTGGGGCTGAAGAGGCATTCATCCATGTTTCTGTTAGGAACAGCCAAAGGAAGACATAGCACAGTCAAAAGAGAGATGGCAAATGTTCGTGACACAAGGGGAGTGACGACACAGAGTGAGTGAAGAAAGAGTGAGAGAATGGGACTGAGTGAGGGAGCAAAGAAAGATAAGTGATGGAGTGTGGGTGAGTTAAAGAGAGTGAGTGTGCGTGAAGGGCAGTGAGACAGTGAAGGGAGAGAGGAAGTAAGGCTGACAGAGAGACAGTGAAGAAGGAGAAGTGAGGATGTCAGAGTTCGGAGGGAGTGACAGAAGGAGTAAGTAAAGTGGAGTAACGTGAGTGAGGGAAATTTAATGAGTAAGGGAGCAAAGGAAGGAAAGAGAGGTGAAGGGGAGTGAATCAGATGGACTGAGAAAAGGTAAGTGGGGGAGAGAAGAAAGGGGAAGGGGACCGGAAGATGTGGAATAAGGTGTACTGAGGGAAGCAGACTAACGAAACGAGGGTGAGGTGTGTGAGAGAATGACAATGAGGTTTAAGAAAGACAAGTGATAGAGGGTGGATAAAGTCGAGTGAGCATGAGACAACAGGAGTGAGTGATTGAGAACACACAGGGAGTGAAGGAAGGAGTGAGAGAAGGGGACTCAGTGAGGGATCAAAGAAAGGTAAATGAGGCAGTGTGGGTGAGGGAAGAGGAGTGACAGAGTGAAGTGATGGCGGGAGTAAGGCTAAGAGACAGGGAGTGATGGAAGAATAGACAGAAAGAGAAATACAAAAGTATTGCAACATTTAATTCTTGTACAGACTTCAAAACTCGGTTTCGTGTTGCAGCAAGACCTAGACTCACCCAAATGATAGATCTAGATTTGGCCTACAGACTTGCTGATGATAACTGATCTGAACATTCATATGCTCCAATTTCTCGATGCGACAACATCTTCAGACTGTAACTGTATAATTTCTTACTTAGGCTCTTTTCGTGAGAAATTTCCTCCCACATTTCCTTTAGTTCTGTCTTCTCTGATTTTGTTACGTAAGATGTTACATATCGAGCCACAGCAATAGAGTTGTCAGCAACATATTGAATATCAATGTTAGCATTCCACATTGACAAAATGACTGGATTGTAGTCATTTATGTATTTGGACTCTACATTTCTTTTCAAGTTGTACGTATTTTTTCGGTGATTTTCCTGTCACAGTATGCCACAGTGAAGACATAACATTATTCACTCTTCCTTTTGATATTACTGGTCGTGGAAATCCAAAACGACATTTTGTGTAGAACTTCTCCTTGGATTTGAACTTTCGACGACAGTATTTTCCACAGCGATGGGTTTGAAAGCGAAGACATAACATTATTCACTCTTCCTTTTGATATTACTGGTCATTGAAATCCAAAACGACAATTTGTATACAACTTCTGCTTGGATTTGAACTTTCGACGACAGTATTTTCCACAGCGATGGGTTTGAAAGCGTAAGACTTGATGTCGTAAATTGTCTTCTTCAGTACTTTTCGGAACAACACATGTGGAATACTGTTCAATGAAGCTCATCACTGTGTCATCTGAATCTGTTCCAAATTTGGGAGCATCTTTGATCCATATCAGCATATGTATGTGAGGAGCACCTCTTGCTTGATACTCCTTTCTCCAAAAGAAATCCAAAACCTCTACAAGTGGAGGATTTTTTTGTTTGTGATGAAAGACATCATAGTTTCAAATCGATAATTAAAATACCTACAAACATTAACTGGATCCAAAGAGCACAGTTCTCCTGGTGTCTTGAATTGTATATTCTCTATGTTTGCATTTGCCACTCGAAGAAATTCAAGTAAGTCTTCCCAGGCATACTCAGTACAGCTAAGAGTGAGGAACCATGTAGGAGTTCCTAAGTTTCTTGGCATACATTTCAATTCCCCATGACGACGGTACCAATACCCATTATGTGTTGGTTAGTGGAGGGGTAAAAATAACTATTCTTGCTCCAGTGAGTGCAACTGTAAGGAAAGTGATGGACAGTGAAGGGATAAAAATTACTATTCCCACTCCAGTAAGAGCAACGGTAGGGAATGTGTTGGTTTGCTGAGTGGTAAAAAATACCATTCCCACTCGAGTGAGTGCAACAGTAGGGAAAGTGCTTGATAGCGAAGGGGTAAAAATTACTTTTCCCACTCCAGTGAATGCAAAAGTAGGGAAAGTGTTGGATAGCGGAGAAAAAAAATACTATTCACACTTCAAAGGGTGAAACAGTCTCGAAAATATCTGATAACTCTTGAGTATACATTTGTATTTCCTCTCCACTAAATGAAATAGTAGAGAAACTGTTGGATAGCGTTGGTGTAAAAATTACTATTCCCACTCCAGTGAGTGCAACATTTAATTGAAATATGTTTACATAATTAACATAATGAGTGATTAATAAACAAATTATTAAAAAAACGAATAAACTTTAATTGACTACAAACACTTAACCACTATAATGTACGCAACACACACTTAAATGAAATTATAATATACTAAAACACAATTAAATCTTATTTTAAAATTTAAAACTATTACGATTAACAACTAATAATTCAATTATTAAAGTCTATTTAATACCCACCCTTCACCCCTTTAAAAGTAAAAACAACACACAAAAAATAAACAATTACCCCAAATAAATATCAAATAAACATTAATTAACAACTATATATAATTATTTAAACACAAATTATTCCCCACCGTTTGCTCCTATAAATACCACAACACACACGTAAAATTATTTACATAATTACCGCAATCACCAAAATGAATAAACAATTAATTAATTAAAATAAATTTACAACCAATTATCAATTCATACATTAAAAATAAATTACTTCACACTCTTTACATCTATAAACACCACAACGCACACCTAAAGTTAATTACACATTTACCGTAATTACCATTTGATTATTTAAAATGAATTAACAACCAATTATTAATAAAATACTTTACACATTTAACACTATTGAATCTCATTTGAACAAATATTAATAAATAAAAATGATTCCATAAATGAAGTATTTTCCACCATATTCCCCTTGAAGCCCACAACCTGCTAAGCAACTAACAATGCAAAAATCACATTAAAAAATCATAATACATGTAATATACTTAAATTAATTCCCACCCAATTGCTTTATAAACCCACAACCTGCTGCTCGAAAAATAATTAACTACTAAAAATGTAACCCATATATTAAAAATACAAACAATTCTTATACAAAAAAAACATCACATACATATAAAATATATATACTAAAATACATAACAACAATATATTTAACAACTATATTTTTGTAAACAATATTAAACACTTTCACATTTTTTAAATCGATATTACTTGCCTTAAGTTGATATTCTTGACCATGATATTCTTGCTGTCAATATTTCTGACCCATGATATTAATGACTCGATATTTGTGCAATATGATATTTTGTACTCGATATACTGTCTCTGCACCTTTTACTCTAGTACTCCTTAAATCATTAGGTGCACTTAGGGACTTATTTATGTAGGAGTTGTGCTGCCTTTGCATCACACAATAGCGTGCCTGAGGTATGCAACTCTTAAATTTGATTTACCAAGCCATCAAGGTCACCTTGCGTGGCTTGATAAATTAAGTGTAAAGCAACGCAGTGTAAATTGCTGCATTGTGTACTCTGCCCAGAGAGGCATTCATAAGTGGAGCATAGGTGTTTCCATGCATCTAATCATGGATTTAGGTGCATATCCATGTTTACCATTAGTGGTAATCCTGGGAATAGACCTGAAAATGTATTGTAATGCTACACCTCCCCAGGTGAGGTGTAACGAGGAAAAATATGCTTATTCCTTCTCATTGATTCCTCTTTCTGTGTGAGAGGAAAATTGCTCAGAGCATTGTTTTGTGCAGGAAGGTGTCCCTGCGGATACCTTCTTGCACAAACTCAATCCTGCTTACTACACAGGTACCCTAGCATGTTGGTTGAAATATGCCTGCATTTGTGCGAGGCAGCACATTGAGCAACAGCACAGGGAAATTGTAGGAATGCGCCATATATTCTTAAGTACGGTGCATTCTTGCCCTTTTCCCATCTCTCAACAAAGCAAGGTGACTTGCTGTGTGTAGTAATATGGGTCCAAACAGGTAGAATGTTATACTGGTTATTTGCAGCATAAACATACGGTGCCCCCGGCTTGACAGGGCTCGCACAGCTCATCAACCACATCAACGTTCTAACTTTGCCTTCAGCAAGGTGGCAGGCACCAACCAAGTGGTATGGGAGGGTAGGGGTGGCGGGAGGTACCACCTAACAACTTAAGTTACAACACATCATCCTTCCTAGGGAGACAAACAGAAATGGAAAACAAAATGCAAGAGGGTGAGGACAGGGATGAGAAGGGAAGGAATGAGGATGGAATTGGCATTGACACATGAATCACAGCTTGACCAGGTCTTAACCAGAAGACCCCGTAACATTAAGAGATGGTAAAGGAAAATAGAGATACTGACTCACTTCATGCTATATTGTCTGTGCCAGAGCGGAGAGGATCTTTGTCTAAGACCTTTCCTCCACTGTCCTTAATTCATCCAGCTGTCGCCCTCTGCAGACCTGCCTTGCTCGACTGTGTGCTCCCTTCCTCTGACAGGAACCACCCGATCCTGACTCCACATTTTCCCATCTTCCATGACAACCACATTTCTTTTAACTTCTCTGATCTTACCCGGGGGAAAGAATGTGTCACCCTTCGTGGCTAGTCTTACTGGCTTCTTGATGTACACACTCTGACCTTTCTCAAAGTTCCTCTCCTTAGCTCCCCACTTCTTGTCGTACCATTCTTTGTATTTACTTTGTCTTTGTTCAATCTTCTTGCTTGTCTCCTCCTGATCGATCTCCACTGTTGTTTTCTTTCCCATCCAGTTGGGAGCTAATTTCGAACCTGCTTTTCTTCTTCTCAAAAGCTCAAAAGGAGAATGTCCTGTGGTTACATTTGGAGTGGTATGGTACGCCCATAACATGTCTCTTAATGCATCATCCACATTTACACCTGATTTGCTAGCCAGTTGTATGCATTCTTTCAGCATGCGATTTGCTCTTTCTACTTTTCCGTTTGCTTTTGGGCAATACAGAGGGGTACGAGCATGGGTAATGGAGTAGTCCTTAAGAAACTCCTTCATCTCCTCCGAGACCAGTTGAACTCCGTTGTCCGTTGTGAGAAGTTGGCCCGATATGCAACGTTCGCTATTCTAGCGACCGCTATGTATCGTTCCAACGACCCTTATGGTGTTTGGTTGTAAGTCAACCTATAGACCAGCTATCCTAGTAGCGTGGATACGAGCAGTCTAAGGCTAAAGACTCGAGAGGGCGCGTTAAGCCAGCTGTTTACCACACATGTACCCCTTGAACACCCAGTGAAAGGACACCACGCAAGTGTTATGAAAATAAACAGTACATTTATTAAGAATCACAACAGCCCTGTACTCTTTATGAGGACAGGGTACTAAGCACAAACCAAAATCTCTTTAGCAAATACTTTAAGTGCACAGTTAAAACAAGTGTCCGAGGACACGGAAAGGTTAAGGCAAGTCGGAAGCGAGGGACTCGGGACCCTAGAGTAAGGAGGCTATGCAGGCACTGAAATGCCGAGTTACCTAGCCACGAGGGCTGCGGCTGCACAAGTCTTACAGGCGTCGGGGTCTTCGCTGACGAGCCAGGAGCCGGAAGAAAAGGAGTTGCTGGCCGGCGACCAGTGATGAATAGTTCGTAGAGATCCAAGCCTGGATCGGAGATTGATGAAACCTGAAAGCAGAGGGGACCAAGTTCGTACTACTAGCCAGTAGTCAGAGGGTACCAGGAAGGCACCAGTTGGCCGTCACCTCGACCAGGTGAGTGGGCGACGCTAGGCTCTGCAGTCTCACGGACCAGGAGGCGTTGTCGGCGACCACGGTGGAGGTGCGAGCTGTCCCACGAAGGATGACGCTGTCGGCGTCTTGAGTGGACCAGGAGGGTCCGGGGTGCTTCTCGAAAAGATGGAAGCAAGGGCCAGTCTGGAGCAACCAGACCGGCAGTGATGATTCTCGGATGTCGTCACAGAAGGACACAAGCCAGCGGCAAGTGACCAGACAACGTGCTGAGCAGCGAGCAGAAGGGCCCCACGCAGATCGTGGAGATGCTGGGGGACTGCACTTCGGAGCTGGAGCGGCTCAGGGTCGGGGCTTCTCGGACCCCAGAGCACTCACCAGAGAGTTACCTCGATGGTCGTGCTGGTTTTTAAGAGCGTGCAGGTTCTGATGATGGCCGGTCCCTCGAGGTCTCGTCGCACCCACAGATCACAGCTGAGCTGATGACGGGGGTAGAGGTCAGAGGTGCCAGGGAAGCCGGTTCTCGTCGAGCTGGGCCGTCGGATTCCTTGAGGAAGGACTTACAGCAAACCGCAGAGTTCTTAGATGGTGCCCGCTGATGCAGGGTGACTACTCCTTAGCCACAAGGGAGAAATCTTGAGAAGAGTCTTGAAGTCCTTTCGTAGAAAGTATTCTTGATTCAAAGATGATCTAATTTGGAAGGGTCCCCGCTCCGGCCTTTATCCTAAAGAAAGGGGTGGGTACATGACTAGGTCCTGCCCTAAGGGTGGGACCAGGAAGGGGGGTAGTTACACCCCTCTCCCCTGCCGGACTTTCCCCAGGCCAGGGCTGTCGCCCCTGGAACTGGTTCTAACCGGCAGATGCGTAGTGAGCACCGGGGTGCCACTCCGCAGTCACCTTCTCGCAAAAGCCCTACCTACCCAGAATACACAAACCCTGTCTGGGACGGTGCGAACACCGCCCTCGACAGGAAACCCTTTGTCCAAGCGCTCCTCGCTGGAAGGACTCCCAGCAGCAGGAGGTCAGACTCGTGTCTGTGGTGGCAGCATCCATTTTGTGGAGCTGAGGCTTTCGTTAACTTTAACCGGGGTTCACAGTTACGTACATGTCGTGTCCCTCTAGAAGGGTGGAATGCTAACCTCGTCGCCAGAGTTGGTGAGAGGGCAGCATCCCGACTCGTATGACACCTTACTCAACATGTCTTGATAACGCGACACCGAAGTTACCGATGTGGCACGCGTTATCATGGAACAGCCATTGGGTCTTTTCTCCGCAAGCTGCAACCGGCTCGGCTCGGGCCAGAACACAGTTCACGCGAGCCCATGCACTCTGCCTTCAGGATTGTCAAGGCCTGCCATAGGAGTGACTGATAGGGACTCGGGTGTCCATTGTATGGTTAGATATAGAGCTACTATATCTAAAGCAAAGGGTGATTACACGACTTCGCCCCAGCTGTCATGCAGCCAGTTGTGTCAAATTTAGGAGGCCAGCCAGGGGTGGCATAATACATGCTGCAGCCCCTGGCGGCCCTGGGTACACCTATGCCCTGAGTTACAGGGTCTGATAAGGTGGCCCAGTACCAATTGGTAGATGCACCTAGGGTACATATCGTAATTTAGAAAGAGAACAGCCAGGCTGTGGGTCTGATTGGCAGGCCCACAGCCAGAGAAAGTCGTAAACCAGTGAAACAAAAGCAAAAAATCTGGGTGATCATAGGATTGCAGACCCTACTCTCCTACATGACCCCCCCCCCAAACGTCGGAACAACTAGCTAACCTTGACCAGGTAAGTCTTCTTGTTCTAAGTGGAAATATCTGGAGAGCCCATCGGCATTGCCATGATCAGTACCAGGTCTATGTTCCACTGTGAAGTCCATCCCCTGTAGGGAAATGGACCACCTAAGCAGTTTGGGGTTTTCACCCTTCATCTGATTTAGCCACAAGAGGGGCTTATGGTCGGTCTGAATCTTGAAGTGAGTGCCAAACAAGTATGGCCTCAGCTTCTTCAGGGCCCAAACCACAGCAAAGGCCTCCCTCTCGATAGCTGACCAATTCTTCTCTCTAGGGGTCAGCCTTCTGCTTATAAAAGCAATGGGCTGGTCTTGACCATCAAAATTCAGTTGAGAAAGAACAGCTCCCACACCCAACTCAGAAGCATCTGTTTGGACAATGAATGGTTTGGAGTAGTCCGGACTCTTGAGGATAGGCGCCGTGCACATGGCCTGCTTTAGGTCATCGAATGCTTTTTGACAGCTCGCTGTCCACTGAACCTTTTTTGGCATTTTCTTACTTGTCAGTTCATTTAATGGTGTCACGATGGAACCATAGTTCCTGACAAACTTCCTATAGTAACCAGTCAGGCCCAAGAAAGCTCGAACCTGAGTCTGGGTGGTTGGAGGAGCCCAGTCCCTGATTGACTGTATCTTGCTCTCCAGTGGCTGAACCTGACCTCCACCTACAAGGTGGCCCAGGTATACAACCTGTGTCTGCCCTATCTGGCACTTGGTGGCCTTGATAGTGAGGCCTGCTGCTTGCAGCGCATCCAATGTCTTCCGCAGGTGGACCAGGTGATCCTCCCAGGTGGAGCTAAAGACAGCAATATCGTCAAGATACGCCGCACAGAAGTCATCCAGCCCAGTAAGGACGTGATTCACCAACCGTTGGAAGGTGGCAGGTGCATTTTTCAGACCAAAGGGCATCACCACGAACTGATAATGCCCACCAGGGGTTGAAAATGCTGTTTTAGGCTTGGCGTCCTCAGCTAACCTGATTTGCCAATACCCAGCTGTCAGGTCAAACGTACTTAAGTAGTTGGCCGAAGCCAGCCTATCAATAAGCTCGTCTGCCCTTGGTATTGGGTGGGCGTCAGTCTTAGTGACTGCATTGAGACCCCTGTAGTCTACGCAGAACCTCATCTCTCTCTTACCACCCTGGGTGTGAGGTTTCGGCACTAGAACTACGGGACTAGCCCAAGGGCTATCCGAGGGTTCAATGACTCCCAGCTCCAACATTTTCTGCACTTCACTTTTGATGCAGTCTCTAACGTGATCAGGCTGCCTGTAGATTTTACTCTTTACGGGCAAGCTGTCACCAGTGTCGACCTCATGGGTGCACCAATCGGTCTGACTGGGTGTCAGAGAAAACAGATGTCGGAACGACTGAAGAACCTGTTTACAGTCGCTCTGTTGATGTTCGGAGAGGCTGCCACAAAAGACAACACCATCTACCGAGCCATCGTCAGGATTCTGAGTGAGCAGGTCGGGGAGAGGGTCACTCTCCTCTTCCTGTCCCTCATCTAGGGCCATGAGCAAACTCATGTCCTTCCTGTCGACATATGCTTTTAGCCTGTTGACATGAAGCACCCTGTGGGGGCTCCGGGGAGTTCCCAGGTCGACCAGGTAGGTGACCTCTCCCTTCTTCTCCAGGATGGTGTGGGGCCCGGACCATTTGTCCTTGAGTGCTGCTGGGGCCACTGGCTCCAACACCCACACCTTCTGTCCGGGCTGGTAAACAGTCAAGACAGCCTTTTGGTCATGCCAAGCTTTTTGGAGTTCTTGGCTGGCCTTAAGGTTTTCGGATGCCTTCTCCATGTATTCAGCCATCCGCGAGCGGAGGCCGAGCACATAGTCCACTATGTTGGTTGCCGGCTTTTTGAGAGGTGGAGTTCTGGACTTTTTAGTTCCGTCCAGAGGTGTCAGGGTACAACACCCGAAGACCCCGGAGTTCCACCTGCCTTGGTGCACAAATGAACAGAAACACGGGCTTCTCGATGGTGGCGTCAAAGACCAAAGGTTTATTACTGCAGGGACACAGAAGTCACAGAATCTACACACGGGCAGAGACTAGGAGCCTGTTCGATTTGTACAAAGAGGGCTGCTCCTTATATACGGTTTTTTATGCTAGGGGCAAATTCTTTACATGTAATACATTCCCAAAACCTTTGTGTCTAAAACAATAAATATTTGACGTTACACAGGAACCGTCGATAATATCTGAGGCCAAACATTGCGAAAAGAGGGGTTCCCACTAGTTCCCACTAGTTTGTCACAATTCCCTGTCAATATTGCATTCAGGACCCGGACCGCCTCATCGTAAAGTTCGTTACCTCCCCCTAATAAAGATTCAGAAAGAAAGAAACAGAGCCAGGTGTGGAAGATAGAAAAGTGGGATAAGGGATGTTTGTGGGTTGTAAATGGGCAAGGCTACTGGCTTCGGCCGCCTAATCATGATCAGGTACAATGGACACGAAGACCAGTTTGGCAGGACTGACCTCGGGCAGAGGAGGCAGCCTTTGTCGAGTCATGCAGCTACAGCGTGATCTGGTTTAAGGTGCACGTGTCATGTAAGAGGTGAATCTCCGGCTAAGGCTACGTGTCCTTAATCAAAGTGGAGTGAATGAAGTGATCAGAGGCTATTGCATATGTGAGGGCAAGGAAACACAAAATGGCGGCCATGATCTAAGATGGATGCCATGGGTATATCAGAAATATGTCAATGGAAGGAGTGCTCTTGCTCGTAGCGTAGCGAAAACACTAGGATATACTAAATGGATCATTTGCGGTTCACTGATACCAATATTATGTATTTCCGACAAACTTGAAAACACGGGTTCAAGTCGTCACGGAACCGTCACGGAACCTCAGACCCTCCTTTTGCCCTTACATAGGCAATTACTCAGTCTATGTCAGAATCTAGTTCTATGCTCATCAGGTCAGTGACATGTTGTTGTATCATCATCCTTTCTCGTGTCTTTTCTCCAAACGCGGGTGGTTTTCTGAGACAAGTCGCAGCACAAAGACTACACAGAGCAGGACCACACTGGATAATCAGACAACATGAGAATAGGAATACTAGGATGACACCAATGACCATTAGAACCTTCCATCCCCACGCTGAGATCAGAGTCCAAAACCACTCCATGAAGGACCAGTTTCCTTTGTCTACATGTATGGAGTCTGATATCTTGTGCAACTTAGAGATCGCCTCATAGACTGTTGGAGCATTATTAGGAATAAAGACACAGCAGCTCGATTGGATCATTCTGCATACCCCACCTCGATCTGCAAGTATAACGTCTAGAACCATACGGTTCTGCAACGTCATGAGCCTATCCGCCTGAAGCTCAGCTGTCAGATTGCTAAGGGCACCAGCAGTTTCAGTAATAGTAGATTCAACTACCCGTGTTAGCTGACGTATGTTTCTACTATTGGCCATAGGTCCCCAGAACGGAAGGAAGCCTTTGAAGAAGTCTCCGGCTTCCTGACCAGCGGTATCTTCCTTGCTGAAGACACCTCTCGCTACTCTTGTTCTGTGGTAATCAGGTGAAGCAGTGTATGTCGGAGGCAATAATTGAGCAATATAACATGATCCTGAGAAGTCAGCAGGCAACCATGTATAAGCTCTGTCTCGACAAATGAAATAGGTACCCCTAGCAGTAAGAAAGGCAGGGGAAGAGTTAGCCGGAAACACATAAGTCTCTACGCACTCACTCCTCCCTAGCTGAGCTCTCGGATTTCTCCCATTACCTTGCAAACAGACCTGACCTCGGTGAGGTACGACCCAGATTGGAGTTGAGCTTTTACGCTTGCTTTCTCCTAAACTAAGGCGATACTCTGAAGTATTCCAACTTAAATATACTCGCAATTCGTCTCTAGGGTATGATGGAGTATTATTGACGTCCTTGACCATGTCAATAATTCCCTGGACTAAAGCTTTGTTAGCAGAGTTATATTTAGTGGAACGTGGCGGACGTGGAGGATAAGTTTCAAGGGCATAAGCAAAGATGGTTTGGAAGGCCTGAAATGATCCATTATAGCTGTAAGGCAAAACCAAATAGGGAATACCTTTATCCATAGTGTGAGGTATCAAGCCACACACCCAGCAGTCTGTAGTGTTAACTACCAGTTGGTGTTGGTGCAAGAGCTGTACAAAAGTGTTGTTGGTGAATTCTGAGCGTCTGGCTTGCTCATGTTCCGGAAACGAGTGAAAAGAGTGTATAGAAGAAACAGTAGAAATAGCAGGATCAAGGGGAGGTACTGTAGAAACTGGCACAAAAATCAAATTTATGCTAAAGACGATTCCACCCACCAATGTTGCTAAAACAATCAAAAATGTAACGGCACATTGCATCAAGAAACATTTGCTGTGAAGAATTCTATTAAGTCTGTTTCTGCGAACGTAAATCACATTCTTTCGTTGCAGTGCAGGAAGCTCCATCTTCTACAATCCGCTCGCGACCACTGATGATGTGTACGTAGATGAAAATGCCTCTATCAGCCCTGGGAGTTCCCAGAACCAACAGAAAGATCGACCTTGTGTCAGACCCCTGCAAATTCAAACTAGGCACACAGCCACGACCCTACGGCTACCCAGACGGCAAGGCAATTTTAAAAACAATAAACAATAGCAAACTTCCTGGCTGAAAGCAAAAGGTTCAATATATCAAAATCACAATATGCAGTTGCCTGCTTTATTTGTCCTTTTTATGGCTTCTAAGGTTGTATTTCTGCTTCGCTGGTACTGTCTGATCGGAAAATAGTGTATCACTAGCAGCTGTTGCAGAGTTTAAGTTCGCAGATAGCAAAGTTTCTTCTGATGCTGGAGACAAATGTTCAGTGTTCAAAGGAGTCTTTTCAGGAGGAGAGTCAAGTTTCAAAGTGTCAGTAATCAAATCGGCATCGCTGAAAGGGATAAATTTCGGAGTGATTTCAGATTCGGAGGCACCAATTCCCTTCTTCACCCAGTCGTCGTAAGGCAGCGGCAACGGAGCACGCTTTACGTGAGAAGCGTGAATCCAGTGTTTTCGGCCAGCGACACGTACGGCTGTCCTCGTTGCCAGCAGGACCTGGAAGGGGCCGATGTAGCGAGGCTGAAGATTCTTTGTCCTCGCGAAGTTTCTGACCACCACGTGGTCGCCGGGTTTCAGCTGATGCCCTGGACTCTCCGGAGGTTTTGGCAAAGCATCGAAGACCTGTTGATGAATAAGACTTAATTTAGCAGTCAAGTCATAAAGGTAGTCTATCAACATAGGATATTCAATGGAGCAAAATTGTTTAGGCCTTGGCACACCCCAGATATTTGCCGGGCGGCCAAACACAATCTCGTATGGAGAAAGCCCTATTCTAGAATGCACTGTTGCTCTCGTTGATAACAAGGCCAAAGGAAGTGCGTCTGGCCAGGCTAAACCTGTGGATGCCTGTATTTTGGCTATCTTAAGCTTCAGAGTGCCATTATAACCCTCGACTAAACCAGCAGACTGGGGATGGTTTGCACTATGGAATTTTTGTTTCAATCCTAGGCCGGCACACACACTCTGCATAACTTTCCCTATAAACTCACTTCCGTTATCTGACCATACAATCCGTGGCATTCCATACCTAGGGAAAAATTCCTTGAGAAGAATTTTGGCAGTTGATAGAGCAGTGTTGTCCTTTAGCGGGTATGCTTCTATCCACCTGGAAAAAGCACAAACTACCACCAGGACGTATTTTAAATTGTTGCAGCGTTCCATGTGAATGAAGTCTAACTGAATCACTTCAAAGGGGCAGGAAGGAGGAGCGAAATGACCAGCTGGAGTTGGAATTCCCTTGCCAGGATTATGCATCAAGCACACCATACAATTTTTCACCACTCTCTCTGCACACTTACTGATTCCCTCATTCTTCCAGACCGGAGCCAACATCTTACATATCCCTTTAGAACTTATATGCGCTACTCCATGCGCCATCGTCACTACTGCAAGCACATATGCATCAGGCAACATCCAACGCTGCTGTTCTGTCAAATCAATCCAACATCCATTCGAGTCCAACTTGCCCGCACTTTCTCTCCATACACGTTTCTCTTCCTCAGTCGCTTCTTTCTGAATCTCTTTCACACTTTCCATAGTGTCCTCACACATTCCAGACTCAGCAATCCATCTTGCAGACGTAGCAACGTACATTCTACTCATCGTGTCTCTAGCTGTCTGTTTAGCAGTTTCATCAGCAAAGGCATTCCCACGACCAACATCATCCGTGATTGCTTTATGAGCACTGCACTTCACAATCGCAACTTCAGTCGGCAAGGTTAGAGATTCCAACAAGTCGTTAACTAGCTGACCATGTTGGATCTTAGTCCCATGGGACGTAATGAAACCTCTTTCTCTCCACAACCGGCCAAAACTATGGGCCACGCCAAATGCGTACTGACTATCTGTAAACACATTCACTCTCTTTCCCTTAGCTAAAACACACGCTCTTGTTAGAGCTATTAATTCTGCAGCTTGGGCAGAATTCTGACTCACTCTTGCAGTCTCCACAATCGTCTTCAAAGTCGTTACCGCGTAGGCAGCAGTCACATCACCATTCTCCAATTTAAAACATGACCCGTCCACATATAGCGTACCATCTGGGTCGGACAGGGGAGTATCTTTCAAATCGATACGTCCTTTTGTCTCTTCCTCCGTTTTGAAATAACAGTCATGTGGCTCAGAATCACTCGACTCTTGATCAGTCGGCAACAATGTTGCTGGATTCAATACATTGCATCTTTTGATCTGAATATGACTCGCTAATAATGTCAGCTCGTAACCAGATAATCTCGCACTAGTAAGGTGTTGTGTCTTCGTTCGGTTCATGAGTGTATCCACTGCATGAGGAACCATGACCACTAGCATATTGTTCATCACCAAACCAGCAGATTGTCGAATGGAAGCTGCAGCTGCCGCTGTAGCCCTCAAACAACTAGGTAACGCTCTGGCTACCGGATCTAATGTTGATGAAAAATACGCACAAAGGCGTTGTTTATCACCAAATTTCTGTGTCAGAACACTCAACGCGCAACCTTCTCTTTCGTGAACGTAGAGCGTGAATGGCTTGCTGTAATCAGGTGTACCTAATACAGGAGCTGAACACAATGCTTTTCGTAATTCAGTAAAACTCTCTTGACATTCATCAGACCATGGCACCGGACTCGGAACATTTTTCCCAGTCAAAGCTACCAATGGTTTTGCTAAAAGAGAAAAATTTGGGATCCACTGCCTACAGTAAGAGGTAATACCTAGGAAGGCACGTACCTCTCTTTGTGTGCGTGGAACACTCATCAGCGTAATGGCTTTTATTCTTTCTGGGGTCAACTTCCTTCCCTCCTTTGACAAGAGATGACCTAGGTAGGTCACTTCTTGGCAGCAATATTGCATTTTGGAAGGAGACACCTTGTGATTTAGTTTAGACAAATGATGCAATAAGGAAATTGTAGCTGCTTTGCAAGTTTCTTTGTCATCGGCAGCCACTAGAAGATCGTCTACATACTGTACTAAGGCAGAACCTGGAGGAAGGACAAAAGAATCTAGCTGACTTTTTAAAGCTTGACTATAAATGGATGGACTTTCACAATAGCCTTGTGGAGCGCGTTTAAATCTGAAACTTTGACCTCCTAAACAGAAGCCGAAAATATCCCTACTTTCTTCGGCTATCGGAATGCTAAAGAAAGCATTCTTTAGGTCAATAACTGAGAACCATGTAGCTGTAGCAGGAATCAATGTTAACAAGGCAGTAATGTCTGGTACTACAGGAAACTGCGGAATTACAATCTTATTAACTTCTCTAAGGTCTATGACAAACCTATAAACTGGAGGTTTTGTAGGGTCAGTTCGCTTCAGAATCGGTAATACAGGACTGTTACAGACATTTCCTCTAGTTTCTTCAACTACACCCTTCTTAATCAAGTCTTGCACAATCAATAAAAGTGCACGCTCACCTTCACTCGATATTTTATACTGGGGAATTCTTGGAAATTTCACATTTGCTTTCAAGGTTACTACATACGGTGGAATTTCTAGGAGACCTACATCATTAGGACCAGTCGCCCAAAGAGAATCAGGGAGTGAACGTAGCTCCGGCGGGAGTGCGTCCATTGACAAGTACATCGGAGAGGTGATATTTTTACCCAATGTAAGCTGTACTCCTTCCGGAGAACAGTACAATGTCGCATATAGTCGTTTTAACAAATCTAAACCAAGCAGATTTTCATTACAACCTGTCGTCAAAATCAGGGGTGCTTTCAATTGGCACGGTCCAACAGAAATAGACAAAGGACCAGATATCGGGTTGTACACAGGGGCGCCTGAAAAACCTACGGAAACATTTGTTGAGCCAGACAAAGGTGCGCCAGGGAGTTTCGCATGCATGATAGAACTTTTTGCGGCACCAGTATCCAACAGAAACGGTTCGACTACACCTGATGTTGCTACTGCGACATAAGGCCCACTCTGATCCACTGGAACTGATACTACTCCCTCTCTCTGTCCATGGCTGTCCTAGTACCCATTTTGTTGAAAACCCTCTTCTACTTCACAATAATTTTCAACAAGATATTGCTGAGATCTATTTTGCTGAACAGATTGTCCATTTCTCTGATCAAAGTGATTGGAGGGACGATCATTCGTTTGTGGAGGCATAGCACCTCGTCCTCGTCCTCTAGAATTCTGCATAAAACCACCACGACCTCTCTGAGCTGCTGCTGCATTATTTTGCGCTAAGATCGGACATTCATTTTTATAGTGACCCTCTTTCTTGCAGTACGCGCACTGATTCCATTGATATTGAGGTCTTGATGTACTATAATCTGTCCTTTGGTATGAGTTTTGCTGCGTATTAGTCTGATTCGCGCGAGGCGGATACGCCTGCTGCAAAAGAACTTTAGTTTTTAAATCTTTCGTTTTCTTTTCTGATTTTTCCTTTTCCTCTTTATCTCTATTTTCGTAGTACTGTGCAGTCGCAAGTATTTGCGCTGTCGTAGATACAGCCCACGCACTTTCTGAGTCTTTTAATTTATTGCATAATTCAGGTAACAAATTATGCACAAATTTATCGACAAACAATCTTTGCCCTCCTTCTGTACTCATGTCCTGACCACTATGATCCACAAAAGTCTCTTCGAACCTCGTGAAGAAGTCCGAGACACTTTCGTCTTTCTTTTGCCTACATGCTGACAACTTGTCCCAATTAACACGCAATGCTGGCATCAGAGTCTTCATTAGATCAATTATTCTACCTGGCAGATTAGCGATCAAAGGTTCAGGTTTCGCACCACCTATTTGTTGATTATCTGCTGCAGTGATAGCTGCCCAATCACCACCTAAAGCAGCCTGATGATCTTCTCTACGAATTTTAGCCCACACTGGTTGCGGAACTACATTACCAAACAACATATCAATGTCGGCTAAGTTCATTATACAAGCCTCAACTGTCTGTGTTAATTCCTTGTAATATCCGGCTGGATTCTTACGCGGATCTGGCAAGGCCTGTTTCACTGCTAACACTTCTGCTCGCTTCCATGGAATGTGTATCCACACTCGTTGGAACTGTGCTGGAGCAGCCGCAATACCAGCAACCGCATCAGCTTGGATAGCTTCGCGCCAAATCGGAGGAACTTCCCTCATCGGATATTGGCGACTTAGCTTCACTTTACCTTTCTCTAAATCTCTCGGTGAACGAAGAGATGGATCATTCCTAAAACTTAAAATGAGTTCCATCGCTTGCTTTATATTCTCACCCACTATCATTCCAGCAGCAAATTCCTTTTGAACCCTAATTAAATCTTCCAAATCTGATTCGACATCGTCTTCTTCTATCTCTTCACGTAACAACGAGCACATCTCATCAAAGACGTATCGTTGCGTTGGTTCTCCCCACTGCATAAATGTGTCTAGCACATCTCTTGTACTATATCTTCTACCCTTCGAAATCCATCTGAGAGCCGTGGAATCTAAAACTCCCCGTTCCTCAGTACTTGGAAGCTGACTCCGTCTCTGAACAGAGTCAGGAGTAGGAGTCTTAATCAAAGTTTTATATATAGGAGACAGCATATTAGTAACCGAATCAGTGATTCTTCGACGAACAGAAAGTGGAGTTAGTACACTCGCAGACATAGAGAATGCAGTGGAGGTAGGAATAGATGAGGAAGCAGTAGGAGTATCGAGGAAAATAGTTTCTGGAGCAGTAGGTACAGGGGTAGGTATAGGGGTTGGCAGTGTAGGAAGAGGAGGAGCTGTAGGAACATTTACATTCACCACTGGAAGTACAGGAACTTGATTCTGAGGGATAGGAGCAGGAGCACCAGGTTGTCCAGCAACCGGCAATTGAACATTCGGGACGAGTGGAGTCGTAGCACCTTGTGCATACGGTGGAGGTGACCGTAACAGATAAGATAGCAGAGGATCGTTTTCGGAGTCCTCCAGTATCTTAGCCATTTTCGATGGCAAGGCAGGATAGCACTTGTCAATCGCTAAGTTATGCTCTCTAATGGCTACATCTATGACCTTCTCACACTCGTTAGCCTGCAACTGTTTAGTCGCTTGTTCTAGAGTTAACTCTTCTTGTTCTTTCTGCTCTTTCTTCAACCTTCTCATTTCTCTCTGTTTGGATTCTTTCCGCCAATAACGGAAGGAATCAAACATTGCCGGCCGGGCTTTCTTTTTGAACAATTTCTCTTCTAAATTGTCGAGAATCTCTTGTTCAAAACTACCATGCAGTGGCCAACTAAGGACACCATCCTTCTTACAATAGCGGACCCATATCTCATTATAAGTTATAGGACCCACGCCATACTTACAATATAAATCATATAGGGGAGTCCCAATCGGAGGAACCAGACAAGAGTCCTCCAATCGTGAGTCACGGTTGCAACCAAAACAAGACAACATTTTCCGACTTACCATTTTCAGTCCGGAACACAAAACAAACAAAACACGGAACAAATATGTGCACTCGAACCAAGAACTTAGGCCTACCAAAACGAACTGATGTATCGATACCCAAAACTAAACCAAATAGATTATCGTAACTAGAACAACCAGTGATAATCTGACAAAACCAAACCAAACCAAGAACCGATCAAGGATTTTTAACAATCCTCACAAAGTAACCAGCTAGCTATCACTAAATACTTAACTGAGTCACTGAAGACGTCACCAAGGAGAAACCCGTCACGTTTCGCCGTACTAAGGACTGCACCACTTCGGGTCCAAGACAGGGCGACGGTCAAGGCAACGGCCCACTGCAGCCGTCCTGAACGGGAAACCCTCGTGGAAGAGAACTTCGGGCCACTTTTGCGATATGCCGGGATCGATGAAGTGGGGCGCCTCCCTCAGGAATCTTCACACGAAGCTTCTCGAACTCTTCAGGCTTTTGGACCGGTACCGAATGACGTCGCCCCACGTTGGGCGCCAATTGGAGTTCTGGACTTTTTAGTTCCGTCCAGAGGTGTCAGGGTACAACACCCGAAGACCCCGGAGTTCCACCTGCCTTGGTGCACAAATGAACAGAAACACGGGCTTCTCGATGGTGGCGTCAAAGACCAAAGGTTTATTACTGCAGGGACACAGAAGTCACAGAATCTACACACGGGCAGAGACTAGGAGCCTGTTCGATTTGTACAAAGAGGGCTGCTCCTTATATACGGTTTTTTATGCTAGGGGCAAATTCTTTACATGTAATACATTCCCAAAACCTTTGTGTCTAAAACAATAAATATTTGACGTTACACAGGAACCGTCGATAATATCTGAGGCCAAACATTGCGAAAAGAGGGGTTCCCACTAGTTCCCACTAGTTTGTCACAATTCCCTGTCAATATTGCATTCAGGACCCGGACCGCCTCATCGTAAAGTTCGTTACCTCCCCCTAATAAAGATTCAGAAAGAAAGAAACAGAGCCAGGTGTGGAAGATAGAAAAGTGGGATAAGGGATGTTTGTGGGTTGTAAATGGGCAAGGCTACTGGCTTCGGCCGCCTAATCATGATCAGGTACAATGGACACGAAGACCAGTTTGGCAGGACTGACCTCGGGCAGAGGAGGCAGCCTTTGTCGAGTCATGCAGCTACAGCGTGATCTGGTTTAAGGTGCACGTGTCATGTAAGAGGTGAATCTCCGGCTAAGGCTACGTGTCCTTAATCAAAGTGGAGTGAATGAAGTGATCAGAGGCTATTGCATATGTGAGGGCAAGGAAACACAAAATGGCGGCCATGATCTAAGATGGATGCCATGGGTATATCAGAAATATGTCAATGGAAGGAGTGCTCTTGCTCGTAGCGTAGCGAAAACACTAGGATATACTAAATGGATCATTTGCGGTTCACTGATACCAATATTATGTATTTCCGACAAACTTGAAAACACGGGTTCAAGTCGTCACGGAACCGTCACGGAACCTCAGAGGTCTCTCCCATCCTTCCTTCACCAAACACAGGGGTCCTCTTACAGGATGCCCGTACAAAGGTTCAAAAGGGCTGTAGCCAACCCCCTTCTGTGGGACTTCTCTGTAGGCGAACAAGAGGCAGGGGATCAGGACGTCCCATCTACGCCGAAGCTTTTCCGGTAGTCCATGAATCATCCCTTTTAGGGTCCTGTTGAATCTCTCAACAAGCCCATTGCATTGTGGATGATAGGGTGTAGTGAACTTGTAGTTGACACCACATTCCTTCCACATAGCAGTTAAGTAGCTCGACATAAAGTTTGCACCTCTGTCGGAGACGACCTCCTTAGGGAAGCCCACTCTGGAGAATACTCCAACCAGGGCTCTTGCCACAACAGGGGCTGTAGTGGTCCTAAGGGGAATAGCTTCAGGGTACCTGGTGGCATGATCCACTACCACCAGTATAAACTTGTGCCCTGATGCTGTTGGTGGTTCCATGGGACCGACGATGTCGATCCCCACCCGTTCAAAGGGTACCCCCACCACAGGCATTGGTATAAGGGGGGCCTTTGTCGTGCCACCTGACTTACCACTGGCTTGGCAAGTGACACAGGAGCGGCAAAACTCCTTGGTATCTTCGTTCATGTGAGGCCAGTGAAAGTGCGAGACAAGCCTGTCCCACGTTTTCGTCTGGCCTAAGTGACCTGCTAAGGGAATCTCGTGGGCCAAGGTAAGTAGGAAACCACGCTGAGACAAGGGGACGACCAGCCTCCTGGTCATGCCAGGCTTGGGGTCTCTTGACTCAGTGTACAGGAGTCCATCTTCCCAGTATACCTTGTGGGTACCTGTGGCGTTCCCAGCAGCCTCAGCAGCAGCCTGCTGTCTGAGGGGTTCAAGAGAAGGGCAGTCTAACTGGTCCTTCCCCTGGTCTTCCCTTGAGGGTCGCCCTGAGCCCAAGAATTCAACTTGATCAAGTTCGAACTCCCTAGGCTCAGTTTCCCTCAATTCCTGTAGGTCAGCCTCCTCTGAGACTTGATCCTCGACCTGGGGCAAGGGGGAAGGCGCAGCCTTAACCCTACTGCTCTTTTTCTTGGGAGGTGTCTGGTCCGTTGTTCCAGGATCCAGCACCTGTTCAGTGGGGCATTTCCTGACCTGTGACCTAGTCACAGCGAACACATGTGCTGGCAAACCTAACATTTCCATGTGAGTCCGGTGCTCCACTTCTGACCATTGTGACGACTCCAAATCATTGCCCAACAAACAATCCACTGGGAGGTCTGGACTAACTACAACCTTCTTTTGGCCAGTTACCCCTCCCCAGGAGAAAGCTACAATTGCCATACTGTGATTGGTAGTGACATTGCTTGCATTGGTCACCAGGAATTCTGTACCTGGCATGATCTGTCCAGGGTCCACAAAGTTAGGCGTCACCATGGTGACGCTGGCACAAGTGTCCCTATAGGCCTGAGCCATCTTTCCATTTATGAAAGGCGTCTGTCGGTATTTGCCCAGCGTATTGGGACTTATGTCAGGGGACACGTCCGCGTCCCCTGTACTGACAAGGACAGCCTGAGTGAGTGTGCCAACTAAGTTGTCACGCCCCTCAGAACCCAGGGTTAACCCTACTAAACCCTTGGGAGGCGCACTACCACCGCTGACTGTACTAGGGGGCACAGGTGCCTTAGGGGCTGCAGTGGCAGGAGTCTGCCCTCCTCCTTTCTTGGTGCACTCATTAAACCAGTGAGATTTACTTTTACAGTACTGGCACCATCTTTTGGATTGGCCTTCTTTCTTCTTTTGGGGAGCCTGACCCCCACCCTCTTTGGGTTGTTGGGGACCTGTCGAAGACTTCTGGTCATTTTGTTCCCCCTTAGAATCTTTACCCTTTTGGTCTGCTTTCTTCTGACCACCTTGATTCTGGCCCTGGTTCTGTTTAACTCTCGTACGAACCCATCTGTCTGCCTTCTTTCCCAATTCTTGGGGAGAGGTCAGATCCGAGTCGACAAGATGCTGATGCAACAACTGGTTCTGACAATTGTTTAAAATTTGTTCTCTCATCATCAAATTATACAATCCTGCGTAATCAGTAACCTTACTGCCCAGCAACCAGCCCTCAAAAGCCTTAGTGGCACAATCGACAAAATCAGACCAGTCTTGAGCCTGCGTTTTCTGGGTATCCCTGAACAGCACCCTGTACTGCTCAGTGGTTAGGCCGAACCCTTCAACGAGTGTATTCTTCAAGACTTGGTAATTATTAGCGTCCTCTACCCTTGTGGTGAGGAGCTTGTCTCTTCCTTTTCCTTCAAAGGAGAGCCACAAGATAGCTGCCCACTGACTCTGGGGAACGCCTTGCACAGTGCAGGCCCTCTCCAAAGCAGTAATCCATTTGTGGATGTCGTCCCCTTGTTTAAAGGGGGGCACTATCTTCCCAAGGTGTTTCGTATCGAAACTCTTTTCCCTATTACTAGGTACATTGCTGCCACCAGTGGGGATTGCCCCACTTAACTGTTGCTCTCTAGCGAAAGCAAGCTTTTCCTTGGCCAGGGCAAGTTCTTCCCTTTCGATCCGCAGATTAGCTGCCCTTTCCTTCGCTTCGTACACTCTCCTCTGAGGGGATGTCATCCCTCTTTGAGAAGAGTTGTGAGAGCCGTTGGTATGAAGGGATCTGCCAGAGTCTCTTGACAGAGATCGGGCTCGTCCATTCCCCAGGTTAAGCGGAACCGACAGTAGCGCCGGGGTTCCCCCAGTACCACTATCGTGTCTGCTTAAGTTGGACCGTGTTAGTCTGACGACTTCTACCTGTCCCTTATCTGCCTCGTCCCCAGAGAGATCCTCATCCTCGTCCTCCTCTCCCTCTTCGTTCTCAGTTACGAGGTGGATGAGGTCAGGATCATCTCGGGTTCCCTCGAGGGGAGGCATGTCTCCTTCTGGATTAGAAGAGCTACGAAGTTTCTCAGCTCTCCTGGCATCATAAGTCTCCAAGAGACCAATCAGAAAGGACGTTGTGGGGTTAGACCCCTGCTGAATCTTCCGGGAGTGACACAGTCGTCTTAACTCCTTGAAGCTCAGCACAGTATATCCTGAAGGGATGACCTGTGGAGGGTCAACTGACACAAGTGGAGACTCAGAGTTTCCTCCTTGGCCCGACATACTGTTTCTAGTGTGGTGTAAGTGATGCACCTACCTACACTATGTGTTTTCCTACTGATCCCTTGCTAAGAGTTGTAGCCAAGGTGTGCTAAGCCTTGAGGAGCTACAACAGCTGGTTCAGTAGAACTCAGAGTATTCTAAGCTTTAGTTATATGTACTAACAGTACTTGCGCGATCTTTCAACAAGATATTCTTAGGATACGTGTGGTAAAACAACAGCAAGCTCAAATCCCACCGCTGCCACCAATGTGAGAAGTTGGCCCGATATGCAACGTTCGCTATTCTAGCGACCGCTATGTATCGTTCCAACGACCCTTATGGTGTTTGGTTGTAAGTCAACCTATAGACCAGCTATCCTAGTAGCGTGGATACGAGCAGTCTAAGGCTAAAGACTCGAGAGGGCGCGTTAAGCCAGCTGTTTACCACACATGTACCCCTTGAACACCCAGTGAAAGGACACCACGCAAGTGTTATGAAAATAAACAGTATATTTATTAAGAATCACAACAGCCCTGTACTCTTTATGAGGACAGGGTACTAAGCACAAACCAAAATCTCTTTAGCAAATACTTTAAGTGCACAGTTAAAACAAGTGTCCGAGGACACGGAAAGGTTAAGGCAAGTCGGAAGCGAGGGACTCGGGACCCTAGAGTAAGGAGGCTATGCAGGCACTGAAATGCCGAGTTACCTAGCCACGAGGGCTGCGGCTGCACAAGTCTTACAGGCGTCGGGGTCTTCGCTGACGAGCCAGGAGCCGGAAGAAAAGGAGTTGCTGGCCGGCGACCAGTGATGAATAGTTCGTAGAGATCCAAGCCTGGATCGGAGATTGATGAAACCTGAAAGCAGAGGGGACCAAGTTCGTACTACTAGCCAGTAGTCAGAGGGTACCAGGAAGGCACCAGTTGGCCGTCACCTCGACCAGGTGAGTGGGCGACGCTAGGCTCTGCAGTCTCACGGACCAGGAGGCGTTGTCGGCGACCACGGTGGAGGTGCGAGCTGTCCCACGAAGGATGACGCTGTCGGCGTCTTGAGTGGACCAGGAGGGTCCGGGGTGCTTCTCGAAAAGATGGAAGCAAGGGCCAGTCTGGAGCAACCAGACCGGCAGTGATGATTCTCGGATGTCGTCACAGAAGGACACAAGCCAGCGGCAAGTGACCAGACAACGTGCTGAGCAGCGAGCAGAAGGGCCCCACGCAGATCGTGGAGATGCTGGGGGACTGCACTTCGGAGCTGGAGCGGCTCAGGGTCGGGGCTTCTCGGACCCCAGAGCACTCACCAGAGAGTTACCTCGATGGTCGTGCTGGTTTTTAAGAGCGTGCAGGTTCTGATGATGGCCGGTCCCTCGAGGTCTCGTCGCACCCACAGATCACAGCTGAGCTGATGACGGGGGTAGAGGTCAGAGGTGCCAGGGAAGCCGGTTCTCGTCGAGCTGGGCCGTCGGATTCCTTGAGGAAGGACTTACAGCAAACCGCAGAGTTCTTAGATGGTGCCCGCTGATGCAGGGTGACTACTCCTTAGCCACAAGGGAGAAATCTTGAGAAGAGTCTTGAAGTCCTTTCGTAGAAAGTATTCTTGATTCAAAGATGATCTAATTTGGAAGGGTCCCCGCTCCGGCCTTTATCCTAAAGAAAGGGGTGGGTACATGACTAGGTCCTGCCCTAAGGGTGGGACCAGGAAGGGGGGTAGTTACACCCCTCTCCCCTGCCGGACTTTCCCCAGGCCAGGGCTGTCGCCCCTGGAACTGGTTCTAACCGGCAGATGCGTAGTGAGCACCGGGGTGCCACTCCGCAGTCACCTTCTCGCAAAAGCCCTACCTACCCAGAATACACAAACCCTGTCTGGGACGGTGCGAACACCGCCCTCGACAGGAAACCCTTTGTCCAAGCGCTCCTCGCTGGAAGGACTCCCAGCAGCAGGAGGTCAGACTCGTGTCTGTGGTGGCAGCATCCATTTTGTGGAGCTGAGGCTTTCGTTAACTTTAACCGGGGTTCACAGTTACGTACATGTCGTGTCCCTCTAGAAGGGTGGAATGCTAACCTCGTCGCCAGAGTTGGTGAGAGGGCAGCATCCCGACTCGTATGACACCTTACTCGACATGTCTTGATAACGCGACACCGAAGTTACCGATGTGGCACGCGTTATCATGGAACAGCCATTGGGTCTTTTCTCCGCAAGCTGCAACCGGCTCGGCTCGGGCCAGAACACAGTTCACGCGAGCCCATGCACTCTGCCTTCAGGATTGTCAAGGCCTGCCATAGGAGTGACTGATAGGGACTCGGGTGTCCATTGTATGGTTAGATATAGAGCTACTATATCTAAAGCAAAGGGTGATTACACGACTTCGCCCCAGCTGTCATGCAGCCAGTTGTGCCAAATTTAGGAGGCCAGCCAGGGGTGGCATAATACATGCTGCAGCCCCTGGCGGCCCTGGGTACACCTATGCCCTGAGTTACAGGGTCTGATAAGGTGGCCCAGTACCAATTGGTAGATGCACCTAGGGTACATATCGTAATTTAGAAAGAGAACAGCCAGGCTGTGGGTCTGATTGGCAGGCCCACAGCCAGAGAAAGTCGTAAACCAGTGAAACAAAAGCAAAAAATCTGGGTGATCATAGGATTGCAGACCCTACTCTCCTACATCCGTTACCATCATAGATGGAATACCCTCTCTAGAAAACACTACCTTTAAGAAATTGATGGGAGACTTTGTGTTAATGTTATGTACCACCTTGTGGGTAATCCAGTTGGAGTAGTAGTCAATAAGCACCAACAAATACCAATCCTGAGGCCCCTTACCTTGGATGGGACCTGCAATATCGAAACCCAGTTTGTCCCATGGTACTTTAGGAACTCCACTGGGCTCAGTGGTGCATGTTTCGACACTCTTGACTTGTCACTTAAACTGCATGCAGAGCAGTCTTTTACTTTTTCTTCCATGTCACGATCCATGGCTGGAAACCAATACTCCGAGCATAGTCTTGACTTGCTTAGACTTCGGCCCAGATGACCTTCGTGTGCTAGATCAATCACCTGGTTTCTCAACCCTTCAAGTGGAACCAATCTTCCTGACTTCAGAATGCAATTTTCCTCCACGGAAAGATTGTCTCTAACATTCCAATATGGTTGGATTTCATTGTCAAGATCCTTGCATCTATCTGGCTAATCTGTAACAATGTACTTCTTAACTCTCTCTAAAATACCATCTTGCTCCATGTGTGCATTCCATTCATCCTTGTTTAATGCTGCTAGGTTCACTTGCAGGATACTATTCCTGATTTTTTCCTCTTCAGCTTCCTCCTTGATGGGCGCTCTCGATAAGAAATCCGCCACTTTATTTTATTGACCAGGAATATACACCATTTGGAAATTATAGCCTTGCAGCCCTAAAACCCATTTGGCAATACATGGTGTCATATTTTCCATGTCTTTGTTAGTGAACATTGAAATCAACAGCTTGTGGTCTGTATGCACTTCAAATGGAACACCCCACACGTAAAACTTGAAATGCCTGATAGCCCAGAAGACGGCCAGAGCCTCTTTCTCCACTGTAGAATAGTTCAATTTCAATTTCAAAATCTTTATTCGGATTTCAAAAATCCATAAAAGCACACTTTAAAACAATTGACATTTACAATTACAGTTACAATAGGTGCAATAGACACTATAAGGTACATTATTAGTGCATTTACTACGTCGCGCTTTTCTAAAGTGCAAGAAAGAAACAATAGTCATTAATAATTCATGAGTATTCCATACTTCTACGTGCATTAAAAATAACTTTTAAAAAACAGCTTGTCCGAAATATGAGTTCATCATCCTCCAGTTTTAAAAGCATCAAATAAGACTGGTTCAGGGAAATGGGTCTACATTTTTTAAAATATGGAGCTAAAAACCATTTAATGTATTTCATATAAAACTTACACATGAAGAAGAAATGTACATCATTTTGTTTGCTGGTGCCGTCACAGGGACACGGAGTCTTGTCAGCTACGGTGTGTCCCAGAGGAAAACAAAGTAAAAATTTTACCGTTCCTGCTTTCAGTCTAAACAATAAAGATCTTTCCCAGTAGCACATTGGTAGAGTCAAATACAACGGAAGTTGCTGGGTTAATAGACCATTGTTAATATAGGACACAACAGTTTGTTTCTTTATCTCTTCTGACAATCTTTTTTCCCTGTAACTGGCATACAGTTCAAGTTGGACTACCTTTTTGTCTGCCCTCTGTATACAGGATGGGTTTTCAAAGAGGTTGCCCCTGTCTATACTAGACAGACTCTCTTGTATGCCACGGAACCATGGGATCTTATTCCATTTATCACAAGCCAGACATTCCCTCAAGATGTCATGTGTTAGGCTAGCATATTCGTTTACCCAGATAGCTAGCCAAAATAATGCAGGCCTGGCTGCAATAAAGTCACTAATATAGGGTGCATTCAGCTCCGAGTGACAGATAAACCCTGACGATGAAATGGGAGCCCCCAGTAGCTTCCTACAGAGCCGGTTTTCTTCTCTTTGTATTGAGGGGGTTTTTACCGACCCCCAAATTTCGGCACCATAAGTTGCCACTGGGATGCATTGGAGCCTATAAATCTTTAAAATTGCTTTAGTTGCTCCAACTTTCCTCGGTTTGGGGAGAGATAAAATTGAGTTTATGGCCTTTGAGAACTTGCCTGTGGCGTGGGCAATATGCCCACTCCACAGGCCGTTCGCAGCAAAGACCATACCTAGATATGGGAAAGTTTTAGTTAGGAGCAACTTGTCAGCTCCTATTGTGATAGAATTTAATTGCTTAGCACCAGGCCCACAAGACATGATAAATGATTTTTTAAAATTTACTTTTAAATCCAAATTCCCCATATATGATGCGAAATCCCTGACTAGTGCCCGTAGGGCGTTGGGTGTTAATCCCATAAGCACAGCGTCATCCGCGTATAAAAGGCACGGTAGTTGCTGACCTTTAATTTTAGGGACATCTTGGGTAGCCTTTTTTTAAGGAGTCTCTCAAGCCATTTATGTATATAATAAATAATAGGGGTGCTAAAACGCACCCCTGTCTCACCCCCCTCTCTACATTAATTGGACCAGAGAGTGTACCCTCCATGTCAATCCGTACTTGTGCCTTTGTATCTTTGTGTAAATAGGCAAGGAAGTGTACCAGGGGGGGATCCAGGCCATACGACAATAGAATCGACCACAATTTTGACCTGTTTACCAGGTCAAATGCGGACGATAAGTCCATGAACGCCAAGTAAATGGGAGACGCCTTAGCAATATTATATTTGCTAATTAAGAGGTTTAAATTTAAGCATTGTTCGATGGTTCCCACCTTGCGTCTAAAACCCATTTGGCAACGGTCAAGTACCCCCATTTCCTCAGCCCAATCATTAACTCTATTATAGAGTACCCTACCCAAGATCTTTAAGGTATTGTCCAAGAGCGAAATAGGCCTATAATTTGCGGGCTCAGATCTTTCGCCCTTTTTATAAATAGGCACTATTATGCTCGTGGACCAAGTTGCGGGTATTGGGGCAAACGGTAAACTATTAAAAAGGTTGACAAAAGTATTTCCCCAGAGTTCTGGGTTGTGCTTAATTATATCTATTGGGAAGCCGTCGGGCCCAGGTGCCTTGTTGCCAAGGCTCTGATTTATGGCCACGATGACCTCCCCCACAGTGATTTCTAAGGATTCCACTGTTCCTGGGGTATAATCCTCTAAAACCACGCCAGGGCTGGCATATATTTTAGAAAAATGCAATTCCCATTGCTCGCTTGCTATGGTACAGCTGGTCGGAGTTAATTGCTTACCCATATCCCGCATCTTTTTAACGGCAGGCCAAAAGGTGGTGCTGCTCCCCAGGGTGGCAGCAGTTGTTAGTGGCAGCAGTGGCAGCAGTTGTTAGTGCCTCCTGTAGAATAGTTAATTTCCGGACTCATGAGCGTCCTGGATGCAAAAGCGACCAGTTTCACTTTGTTGTCAACCCTTTGGGCTAAAGTCGCTCCTATCCCTTTGTTGCTGGCATCTGTAGAAATTATGGTATCCTTTTCTGGATTGAATTTTCCAATGTAGGGTGCCTTCATGATAACTTCCTTTATGTTGGTAAAAGCTGTGTCTTGCTCCATTCCCCAATTGAATTTACTACCTTCTTGATAAGCTCTCTCAGAGGTTGCGACTTTGTGGCAAAATCCTTGATGAATTTGGCCATGTATTCTGCCAGTCCCAAGAATGACAGGACCTCTTCTCTGTTAACAGGAGTGGGAGCATCTCTCACTGCGTTGACCAGATCACACTTTGGCTTGATTCCCTCTTCCGATATTGTGTGACCAAGATAATCCACTGAGCTCACTCCCAGCTTGCATTTACTCGCTCTCGTGGTGAATCCAACCAACCTCTTTTAATCTTTCCAATACTCTTTTCGTGTTGTCAATGTGTTTATTTTCATTTGTTCCATAAATTAGGATATCGTCTTGGAAACCCATAGTTTTGATGCAGTCTTTAAGAATATTTTGCATTACCCTTTGAAATGTTGCAGCAGCGGATGCCAAACCAAATGGCATCCTCTGAAATTTGTAATTTCCGAATGGCGTTGTGAAAGCTGTTAAGGTCTGAGACTCCGGGTGCATTCGGATCTGGTAATATGCAGAAGACAAATCCAGGACACTGAAAAACTTCGCTCACTGGATTGTGCTTATCATCTCGCTTATCCTCGGCAGGGGAAATCTATCCACCTGGATATTGGCTTTTAAGTCTCTCAGATCAACACAGAGCCTTATGTTGCTTCCCCCATCCTTGGTCGTGAATACGATTGGGGCTAACCATTCCGAGCTCTCAATTTCCGTGATGACACCTTGGCTGACCAGCTTCTCTAATTCCTTCTTCAATGATTCTCTTATGCGCAGTGGAATAGAACGAGTCTTGCATACGACAGGTACTGCCTCCCCTTTTAGGACAATCTTGTGCATGTAGTTCTTGAGCACACTCAGCTTATAACTAAACACTTCCTTGAATTCTGAAATTAAACTTTCTGCAACTTTGGGAGGTTCCACCAAGAGTACTTGCTCTCTATTGTTGGGATCTAATTTAATCCCTAACTCTTTTTGATGCTTCCACCCAAGAAGACTGGAACCCCTTGTAGCTACATAAACCTTTCCTACTGTCCTTGAAGGATATCCTCATTATCGCCATGCATTCTAAGGGGATGCGTTCCCTATTATAATCCGCTGGGCAAATGTCTACTTTTTCTAGCTTTACCGGGTGTCTGGAAAATTTATTTTCAAAAATACTTTTGTCAACCAGAGTAAAAGGAGAACATGTATCAGCATAAACTTGAAACTTTTCACCATCTAAGGTTATTTCGCATGTAGGGTAAATGTTATCTTCCTTTGCATTCTCATCATACACCTGAAAAATTTATGTTTTCTCACACTCTTCCTCTCTTTCAACATTTTCAATTGTATTAACTTTTTGACCAACAGTTTTACAAACTTTTGAAAAATGCCCCCTCCTATTACATTTTCTACAAATAACATTTCTCGCCGGGCACTTCCAATTGTTTGCTAAATGATTAGTGCTTCCACATTTAAAACAATGAAAACCTTCATTCTTTCCACGTTGGTTACCTTTGAAATTTTCTCCCACCTTACAAACTGTTTCCCCTACATCAGTAACCTTTCCTTCGTTCTTTACACTGTTGGCTCCCTCCCGTATTTTCATCTCTTTCATGCATAACGCTGTGTGTTCCAAACCCTCCACTAAACTTAGAGCTTCCTCCAGGTCAGGATTTCTAGTGAGCATTTCTTGAATTTTAGGCTCATTGGTACACCTCACTATCTGGTCTCTAATCATGGAATCAGTAAGTGCTCCAAAACTCACAAGTGGCTGATAAACCCCTCAAAACTGCAACGCACGATGTCACCTTTTCTTCTTTCCTTTGCTCCCTCTTGTAAAACTTGTGTCTCTCCAGCACTACATTAACTTTAACTTTAAAATGCTCCTCTAATTTCCTTAGGGTATATTCATATACATTGGTACCTTCCTGTTCATCATCCACCAATCTACCTGTAATGTCCTCAAAAACTTTCCTTCCGGGGGGGCGTGGCTAGCAGCCAACAATGGCGGCCGCAGCTTAGAGAGGCTCCCGAGGCGAGGCAGCTTCCCGCAGCAATCCGAGCTACTTATCCGTATCTTCACAAGCTCTAAGGGGAGGACCGGACCCGGAGACCGTGCAGCTACCAACGCAGCAACTTTGAGGTCAGCGAAGGCCCGAATTCGCATCGAAGTGCCGAGCGGAGACCGGAGCGGGGAGAGGCCTAGTGCCAGCCTGGAACCAGCGGAGTCGCGGCGAGTTCGCAGCCGGCCGGAAGTGTGCTGGTGGCGGCAGTGCGGAGCAGGAAGCCCCGGCCCGTCGTGGATGTTACTCCAGAAACCTGGCAGAATACTTTCCGGGGATCCGAAGTCACGAAGGACACTCCGCGGCGCCCGTCAATCCTCTACAACTCCGCAGGATTAATCAGGGGCGCGGGAGAAGAAGTGAAACTCGGACGCGACGCCGCCATTTTACTGCCTACGCAGATACTACCTCGCGGACCTTCACACGGCACCGACGCCACTAACGGTGCAGGACCCGACCCGATCTGTTCACCACCCTGCTGCAGTCTCGGGTAACATCGCAACCACTCACGCAATGTCGAACAGAGGCCCCAAGAACAGCATCACCCAGGCTAAATTGGATATATTTGCGTATGAAAGGCAGACACCGCCTCAAGAAAAACGCAAGGCCTCAGGAAAAACAACCGAAACAGAGGGGGCGAAAAAGGCTACGCTTGAAGACGTCTTGGCGGCTTTAGCCCAGGTGCAGGCGACAGTTGGGGCGACGGCCACGGAAGTCACACTGATACGGGCGGACCTCCAGAAAATGAGTGAGAAGGTCAAACAGGTCGAGCTGGTCACTAAATCCTTGGTCGAGGATGTCTCCGAACTGCAAACAGCGATGGAACGTTTACAGACAGACAACAAACAACTCAGAGAAAAACTGGATGATCAGGAGGGCCGTTCCCGGCGCAACAACGTCCGGATTTTGGGTGTGCAGGAATCCGAAGACACGGGGGCGATGGATCTCTATGTTGAGGACTTGATTAAAAACCAGCTCCAGCCCAAGGGACTCTCGAATTTCTTCTCCGTGGAGAGGGCCCACCAAGTTCAGGGGGGAAAACCAAAGTCGGGGGGCTCACCCCGGCCTATCTTGGCTAGACTATTTAACTTCAGGGACCGTGACACCATATTACAGGCTGCGAGAGTGGCGCCGGCCATCCAAATTCAGAACTCGAGGATTGCCTTTTTCCCGGACTACACAGCCGAAGTCTCCAAAAGGAGAAGGACGTTCTTGGAAGTTAAGAAAACGTTGAGAGAAAAGGAACTGCCATATTCGATGCTCTTCCTGGCTCGGCTCAGAGTCGTGGCGGACAAAAAAGTGTGGTTTTTTGACTCTCCGGACGCTGCCCGGGACTGGCTGGAGGGATGGCACACGGTTGGTCGGCAGCGAAAATCTCATAGGCCGGACCACGGAAGCGCAGACCATAGCAAAAATGGTTCACAAGTGTCTGGTCGCGGGGGCCGCGCAGAGAGATCCCCCTCCCGCAGCTTTACAGGAGCAGGAGGAGAGGAATGATTCCTGACCCGAGTTTTATCTCAGTGACATTCAATGCTTATTGACTTTACATTTTCTCCGCTGCACATGGACTCTTGCATGGCTAACCCGAGAGCTCGCAGGGATGCCGCCTGCTCAGGGAGACACTCTCCCCCCTACACGCAAGTACTTTGGTTTGGGGATGGGTTAGGCACTCTGCTCAGTTGGGGGGGCGGGCAGTTGAAAGTCCGTTAGTCAGGGATGCAGGGAGGGGGGGAAGGGGGAAGGGCTGTTTTTTTACTGTTAGGAAACTGTATGTTAGGTCACTGATGAAGACGAACCGTTCACCCAAGCTAATCCCAGGAGAGGGGACCGTATGGAAGACTCCGACCTACATGAGAACGCTCATCATCCTCCCACACGTTCACACACCCACCATGGCTGCTACACCTCTCCTCCGACATCTAGTGGCACCCCTGGGACCGAATGGTTGACATCCCGGCAGCTGAGGGAGGGAGGGTAGACCCTAAGACACAGAGCCCCTCCTTGCGTTTATTGTCTTGGAATGTGAGAGGACTGGGAGACAAGGTGAAAAGGGGGCTAGTACTCACTGCACTCAAAAGACACAAGCCCACAATAGCTCTATTGCAGGAAACCCACTTAACGGGGGAGACCACCAAGGCCCTGAATAGAAGAGGGTATAAGATGATGATCCACTCAGATTTCACGTCCGGTTCCAGGGGTACCGGAATCTTGATGCAAAAAAACTCACGCTTCCTCCCCCTGCACACTAAAACGGACTATCAGGGCTGCTTCGCAGCAATACAAGGACAATGGGAGGGGAGACTTTTCAACCTAGTTTCAGTGTACATCCCACCAGCACTCCATTCAGTACACCCCCCTAAACTGGGCGAATTTCTCCTTTCTCTCCCGGATGGGGAAATTATTCTCGGAGGGGACTTTAACGCCATTTTTAATACACAACTTGATAGGTTCCCAACACCAGCCCCCGCGGGAGGGGTACTCCGCCTTCAGCGATTTTTAACGGCCATGGGACTGGTCGATATTTGGAGACACCTCCATCCCGTTGTACGGCAATACACTTTTCACTCGGCAGTACATTGTAGTCTGTCTAGAATCGATCACGTCCTGACCCTGGGGGGCAGACTTCATTACATAAACACAATGGAGATCCACCCGTGAGGGATCTCAGATCACTCCCCACTGACCCTAACTCTCTCCTCACAAACGCAAATGCGTAAACGCATCTATCCCATGCGTGCTGCGTACCTCAAGATCCCCCAAGTTCGCAAAGCTCTTAAAAAGACAACAACACAATACTACACTGAGAATATACACTCGGTACGCTAAGCCGCGGTTCTTTGGGAGGCGTATAAAACGGTGCTGCGGGGCCAAGCTATAAACTCTGTCACCGGATTCAAACGACAGCGGGCTCAAGAGCTGGATGCTCTGGAGTTGACCTTACAAACTTTGACCACAACTCATGAACAACATCCCACTCCGTCCACCATGCATGCACTTACCCTACAACAACAATTGTATAACGATTATCTGCGCACACAAGTCAGGGAACGCCTGTCCGACACTCAGAACAGGATCTATGAGGTGGGCGATAAGGCTGGGAAAATGCTGGCATGGCTCGACAAAAGGGATGGGGACTCGAGAGGCATTCCAAAATTGAAAGATGAGCACGGGAAGGTGCACACTAACCCGAGACACATAGTAGAATTACTTGCAGACCACTTTGAACGGGCATACACCCCCGAACACACGGTGACGCCAGAGATGGCCAGAGACGTATTGGCCCCAGTTGGGGTTAATACACTAACCCCAGAAATCTCGGAGGAGTTGGAAGCGGACATCACCGCTGACGAAATTCAATTGGCGATCCGTGCTTTAAACCCGGGCAAGGCAATGGGACCTAACGGTATTCCGGTGGAGTGGTATCAGGCGATGCCGGAGACCCTAAGTACACATCTGCTTGAGATGTTCAAAGACTGCTTGGAAAAGGGCGCGCTCCCGCCGGATCAGAGAGCGGCAACCATAGTGGCCATTGCTAAGCCTGGCAAGCCGCCTGACAACTGCTCCTCTTATCGCCCCATATAACTGCTCAATGCAGAAGCCAAGATTTTGGCCAAACTCCTGGCATCGAGAATCTTGCCCCACCTGTCGTCCCTTATACACCCAGACCAGTCCGGATTCATGCCCCATCGTAACATGGCACTAAACTTGCGCAGATTGCATGGGGTACAGGCACGGGCGGACACAGTGGAAACTCCAGCAGTGATAATGGCACTTGATGCGAGGATGACCTTTGACCTTGTGGAATGGGCCTATCTCTTTGAGACCTTATCACGCATGGGCTTCGGCCCCCGCTTCATCGCATGGGTGAGGTTACTGTACGCTGACCCACGGGCATATCTCCCGAGAGTTTCCCTTGGGTAGGGGCACGAGACAGGGCTGCCCCCTATCACCATTGTTGTTCGCTCTATCATTAGAACCCCTAGCAACCCTGATTAGAACCTCACCCCACCTACAGGGTATCTCCTGGAAGGAGGGCTGGGAGGATCGGCTGTCCTTCTATGCGGACGACATGCTAGTATATCTCACCAATCCGGAAATTGGTATCCCCGCTCTACTACACCTCTGTGACACCCATGGAAAGATATCCGGATATACACTGAATTGGGGCAAATCCGAACTGTATGTCCTAAAGGGTCAGGCCCCGGTCCTCGAATCGGACTGCCCTTTACGAATAGCCGGCACATCATTCAAATATTTGGGCATACATGTCACTAGAGACCCAGCAGAATTTGTGGCCAAAAACTTGAAACCCCACCTGGACAGACTTAAACGGGACGTGCATTTTTGGTCGGGACTCCCATTGACATTGTTGGGGCGAGCAGCACTATACAAGATGATGGCCCTGCCCCGTTTTCTCTACGTCCTCGAAAATACGCCCTACTCGTGGCAGCACTAGTGTCCAACCTCCTGTGGGGGAACCTCCCCGCCCGTATTGCACAATCAAAACTAAATAGAGGGTGGTATGATGGTGGTATTGCTCTGCCCAATCTAAAATTGTATTACTGGGCGGCACACCTCAAACCCATCAACCAGTAGATCCACACCTCCCAAACCGAGCCAGCCTTCGAGGCAGATAGAACGCAACTAGCCCCATTATATGATCGACGTAAAACACACACATTAATAGGACCCACCAGGCTTACTGTGGAAATCTGGCACACAGCAACGGCGGCCCTGGGTTGGAAAGGTAGAATTACCAAACTAAGCCCGTTATGGGATTCTCGAATCCTCGGCAACATGAGAAACAGCAAGGGCTTCTCACACTGGGACGCAATAGGGATCTCAACGGTGGGCGATCTTTTGGAGAGGGGTGGAGTGATACCCTTCCAGAGACTGCAAGAACTCTATGAACTCAGCGAGAGGGACCTTTACAGATATGTTCAGATTCGGCACGCACTGTTAACAGCCTTGCCCGCGGACACCGATCTGCCTGAGTCTTCCCCACTGGAAGACCGCCTCCTTACGGATTTCATGGTCGAGCGCGCTACATCCCTTATTTACCGCAAATTACTTAATAATTTGCCTGACCCAACATTGCCTCTGAAGGAGAAATGGGAGGGAGACACCAGTGGGATGGACGAGCAGGAATGGAATGAGGCACTGGCCTCTCCTAAGGAAGTGGGCATCTCTGCGCGGCTGCGATTAGTTCAATTAAAAATCTTACACAGAGTGTACTACACGAGAACAATGCTACACCGTATTCACCGGATACAACACCCATATTGCCTACGCCGGTGCGGGGAGGAGGGTACGTTTTTCCACACCATCTGGGACTGCCCCCGGATACAGGAATATTGGAGACAGGTCCTACGAACGATATCACAAACGCTAGACACATCTCTGTTGCCAGAACCGAAACAATGCCTCTTAAATGTGTGGGAACCTACCGATATTTCCAGACATGACCAAATCTGGGTCACAGTAGGGCTGCTTATATCGAAAAGAGATATTGCACAAAAATGGGGGGTGGCGGAGCTACCAACCAAGTCAGTATGGTGTTGGAATATGGACAAAGTAATGATAACGGAACGGGCGGTATACTCCAATCGTGCCTGCCCGGGAAAGTGGAACAAAATTTGGACCAAGTGGAATGTATATAGGGGAGAGATTTGTGATCCTTTGCCAGAAGAGGATCAGGATGATTCAGATGAAGAAGAGGCTGAAGGCTAGTCCACCACACAGAAGTGGGGGGGAGGGTATTGAAGGTGGGATGGAAATGTTCAGTATGGTTGGGATACAGGGGGACTCTGGGTGAACTCTGGGGGTCTCTACTTGGTTGGAAAGTCCGCAATGACGATTACACAGTAACTAGATTTAAATAGCGGGCAGGGATGAACTCTGGTGTGGGACGTCTTGATAAGAAAAAATACATGAACACGACTTTGGCGTTTACGTGACCGCTTTGACATTCCTAACGGTTATTCTGTTTTCTTGTTGTTTCTGGGGGGGGGGGTAAATTACAAAATTATACCGAAAACCAATGAAGCTTGGAAATACTTATGCTAATGCTGCACCTTTTCCTCAAGACAGCAGTATCATTGTTTTTACTACAGTACAGCGTCTATTAAATGCATATTGCTGCTATTTGATCAAAAATGCTATAGCGGCCAGCCCGATGGGTTGTAGGCGTTCCGCTGTGTAACTTGTTGGTGCAATAAAGGTTTTTGCAAAAAAAAAAAAAAAAACTTTCCATCCTTGAATGCCTAAGTTATGGAGCAAAATGTGCTGCTTCCTAATGTTGTTATAGTTGCTCCCACCTATCGCAATGAGATAAGACTTGAAAATACCATCCCACCTGTTCCATGGAAATTCAGGCTCCCCAAGCTCATTTAGGAAAGGTGGCGGTTGACTCATTCCTGCTCCCGCCATTGCCATGTGGGGAAAACACCAATCTAGTGTGCCTCCCCCCCCTAATGCCAAACAAGAAGGAAGATGCGGCTCAAACCTTACAAAGGCAATGTATGTGAAGGGGGGACCCAGGGAGAGCTAGGCACGAGCCGGTCTCTTCCTGGGTATGTTCACGCGAGAATCAGGGCATCAGGTGGGGACTGATTAGGGGAGGAGATATAAGGGAGGCAGGCTGGAGGTTGGGAACTGCGTGGCGGGAAGCTAGAAGGGAGGTTTTGTTTTGCGGCGCGCGTGTGTTTACCTTTTCTCCGGCTCCATGGAGGAAGCAGCGGAGGTTCGGAGGGCTGTGCAGATACTCTGCGAGGCTGGGCGTGAGGACCTGCTGCGGCCGGGTGTTCCGGCGGAGGCGTGGGTCGGAATGGCCCGCCCCCCTCGCAAGGCTTCGAAGGGTGTGTCCAGGGCAGTGACGGCGTGTTTGTCCCCAGGCCCGGCGGAGGAGGAAGACGGCGAGGCGGCCATGCCGGCGGACGGGCCTATGCCTGTTTTGCCCGCCGCAGCTGTGGAGCCCCTGCCGGGTGCCCCGGGCGCCCTCCAGCAGGTATGTGCTTTACCGTTCTTCAGTGCTGGTCCACGAGGGGCGCCCGGGGGGAGGCGGGGGCGTTCTGTGGGCCGGCAGGCTCCGCGCTCAGGCGGCCTGGCGCCGGGGAAGTCTGGGAAGCCACAGGCGGGTCCTAAACCAAAGCGGGGGCGGAGCCTGGATTTGCACGGGCACACGCAGCCCCCTCCCCCTGCTGCAGAGCATGTAGGCTCACTAACTCCAGTGCCCCCCTTGCCGGAGGGGGTTTCCCCGTACCTCTGGTTGAATGGGCAATGTTTCCTGCTCTCCCCTGCTACGCCAGTGCCTGGTCCTGCCCCCCCTCACACTTTTGGCCCCCCACCAATGGGCGGTGCAGATGTTGGGCCACATACTGTCGCGCTGCCTGCATATTCCCCTACTGAGGCTCCTAATCATGCTTCTGTTTTCGATCCAGAGGGTGCTGTGCCTCGCATGCTGCCCCCCCGGCCACCAAGTCTGCGGCCCTCGGTGCGCCTGGCCCCCATTCTGCCCCCCCCACGTCCTTGGCTCCTGGTGGGATGGGTTTGGTACACAGGGGGGCGCCCCCGGTTCCTGGGCAAGCTCTGTTCCCAGTCCCTAGGGGTCGGCCAGGTGGCCTTCAGGGCGGTCCTGCGACTGGGTCGGGTGGTGTCTATGGTCTGGCGTCGGTGGGTCGTCCATCGGGGGGTGATTGCGATTCCGCTTTAGGGGTGGATGGTTTTGCGAACTCTTCCTTGTCTGGCTTGAGCGGCCGCAGTTTTCAATCTGCGCCTCCGGCTGGGCGGCTGTTGGCTGTTTCTACGGGCCCGGGAACTGACCACACGGCTGTTTCCAGTGGTGGGCTTACAGGGGAGTTATCTGGAGCGGATATCTCTTCTACAGCTTTCCGTGCACACAGCTTTCAGAACATTGACTGGCAGTTTTATGATGGGGGTATTGGTGATGGGGCTATGCCCAGTGGCAGTGCGCAAGTTGCATTTTCTGACGAAGCTTTCTGTGGGAATTTTCATGATGATGATTTGGAAGAAGGGGAATTGAGAGACAAAGATGTTGGGCTTTTGGCAGCACGGGCCCAGGGGGGTGGGTTGGGGCAACCCACTGTTTCTCGTGTTTTGCAGGCGTCTCGTGCGGACCATGCAGCAGTACGAGGGGCAGTGAGGTCTGGACCTTCTCAAGGGGATCGTGTGGCTGTTCAACCACAGTCGGAGCAGTTGCCAAGAGGTAAGGATGGGTGGTGGTCTGTGTGGCAACCCAGGGAGAGTCTCCCTGTTAAGAGTACAAGATCTATTGGTACGGGTGATGGGGTTGTTGTTGAGCGAGTCGCTCTGGCACCGAGGCTTGAGCGGCTGGTGATTTCGAATGTTTCTAATGTGCAAGTTGCAAGGGATGTTTCTACAGCAGGGTCTGGGGGGGTGGCTGCCACACGGGTTACGGAGGATAGTATCCTACCTAAGAAACTGCCTTATTCTGGGGTGGGGATGCCTTTGGGGTCCCATTTGTCTGAAAAAACAAAGATTAGAATTGGCTCAGAGGCCTCGTGTTCCGAAGTCGATAGAGAATTGGACTTCGGCCTTTCTTATCTATGCCAGCGTTTATTGCCAACGTCATCCGGACAAGGCGATAGACATGTTTAAATATGCCGATGTCATTCGCAAAGCTCACAGTTACTTTGGAGGCTTTGCCTGGTTGTCCTATGATGACGAATTCAGGGCGCGCATGAGCGCTTTTCCTGAGCGTTCGTGGGGTGAGGTTGATTCCGAATTATGGCTACAGTGGATGGCATCGGCTCACCCGCCTGCTACGACCCACACGGCTAGCGGGCAGCCAGTGTATTATCGGCCCTTTCCAGCTCGCCCCGCTCAGTCTGGGGCGGGGGTTTGGGGCAGAGGTCAATCATCCTCCTCTGGCACATGCTGGCATTTTAACAGGGGTTCCTGTAACCGACCAGCGTGCAGGTATAAGCATGAGTGTTCGCAGTGTGGGGGGAAGCATGCGCTCACCCAGTGTTTTCCCGGCCAGCGCTTTGGTGATCAAGGACGGGGTTCAGGGGGTAGGGGACAGCCTCAGCACGCTGTTTACAAGGGCTCCTACTCCTATTAAGCAAGATGTTCTGGATCTCTGGTTGGTGGATTATCCTGATTTTGAGGCTGCTAAGATTTTGTCTTGGGGTTTCAGAATTGGGTTTCGGATTGGGTATCAGGGACCCAGGGTGGGTAGGTGGTCTGACAATTTGAAGTCTGCGAAAGAGAGTCCCCATGTTGTGCGGAAAAAGCTGAATGCCGAGCTTGCAGCGGGTCGGATTGCTGGTCCTTTCTTGAATTGTCCTCTTCCTGACTTGATCGTATCGCCTCTGGGTGTGGTACCCAAGAAGGCGGAGGGGGAGTTTCGCCTTATCCATCACCTGTCATGGCCCGAGGGTGCATCCATTAATGATTTTATTGATCCAGCTGACTCAACTGTCAATTATGCTTCAGTGGACGATGCCTTACGGCTCGTGCGCACGGCTGGTGTTGGGGCTTTGCTGGCAAAGAGCGACATTCAGTCGGCTTTCCGGCTATTGCCCATCCATCCTTGGGATTTCAGTCTTCTGGGAATGCATTTTGATGGTAGTTTCTACGTTGATAGGGTGTTGCCCATGGGCTGTTCAGTGTCATGCTCCCTTTTTGAGACATTCAGTACATTTCTGCAGTGGCGCTTCACTTTTGTCAGTGGCCACGTCCTGGTCTGTCATTACCTTGATGATTTTCTTTTCATTGGTGAGGGTCACTCTGGGCAGTGTCAGTCGGCTTTGACCATCTTCCAGGCTCTGGCGGAGGAATTGGGCGTTCCATTGGCGCCGGATAAGACAGAAGGTCCCTGTACATCCCTGACTTTCTTAGGGATTGAAATTGATACCTTGTCTATGGTGGCGAGATTGCCTGAGGCTAAAGTGAGGGAAATGTCTGCCTTCATACATCTGGTGTTGGGGGAGCGGAAAGTTGTTTTGAGGACCGTCCAGAAGCTTTTGGGGTACCTCAATTTTGCTTGCCGGGTTGTTCGGGCGGGCAGGACGTTCTGTAGACGTCTGGGTCTTTCAATGTCCGGCGCAAGCCTTCCCCATCATCGGGTGCGCATTACCACCGCTGTGCGTGCCGATTTGACTGTCTGGCTTCGTTTCCTGCAGGAGTTCAATGGCGTGTCCTTGTTTTTTGCGGATGAGGACATGGTGTGGCAAGTCCAGTTGTTCACGGATGCGTCGGGAGCTCACGGATTCGGTGTATTTTGGGAGGGTCGATGATGCGCGGCCGGCTGGCCGGTGCACTGGAAGGAACAGGGTCGCAGCATAGCGTTTCTGGAGCTCTTCCCGCTGCTGGTTGCTTTGTATCTCTGGGGGGAGGAGTTTCAGAATCGCTCCGTCTTGTTCCATGTGGACAATTTGGCAGTAGTCCACCTTGTCAATCACCAAAAGGCTCGTGACTTGCGTGTTTTGCGGCTCCTGCGCGCATTCATGCTGCGGTGTCTGCAATTAAATATTGTCTTTAAAGCACGGCATGTTCCTGGTACTTCTAATTGCATCGCTGACTCTTTGTCTCGCTTTCAGTGGTCCGAATTCCGCAAGTTGGCTCCTGGGGCGGACCTGGAACCAACGGCGATCCCACAGTATGTATGGGACCTGGGGGATTGAGGGTACAACAATTGGTCGAAAATTCAGTGGCTGACTCCACAAGGCGGGGTTATGTGAAGGCCTGGCATGAGTTTCTGCAGTTTGGTAAGGATTTGACGGGGCCAATCAGGGCCGGGTTGTCAGATGAACAATGCATCTTACAGTTTGTTTTACATTTGGCGGACAAGGGCCTATCGCCCACAACCATTTCTGGCAAGTTGGCTGGGGTTTCTTTTTATGGGCAGCTTTGGTGGGGGAGGGATCCTGTTGGGGGGGTGTTGGTTCGTAAAGTGTTGAAAGGTCTGGCTAGGCTTCGGGCTGGTGGTCAGCAGCTCCCGCTGCCGGTGACTTTTGAGTTGCTCCAGTTGCTGTTGCCGGAATTGGAGGTGTGTTGCCATGATGCTTTTGAGTGTGCCAAATTTCGTTTGTGTTTTGTCTGGTTGTTCTTTGGGGCATTTCGGGCATCAGAGTTGCTGGGGTTGCGGGGTAGGGTAGGTATGACCAGCAGTGAAGTGGTGTTGGAAAGTGACAGAGTGAGGCTGTGGCTGCGGGCGTCCAAAACCGACCAGATGGGGAGGGGTAAGTGGGTGTTCCTTGGCAGGAGTGGTGTCTCTGCATGTTGCCCGGTTGGAGAATGGGAAGTTTTTGTGTCCTCCCAACATTTTCTCCAGGGGCCCATTTTTTGTCATGCTGATGGTAGTCCCATAGTTGCATCTCAATTGTTGGCTGTATTACGCAAGGTATTGTTGCGCCTGGGGAGGGATCCTGTTCAATTTGGTACCCATTCATTCAGAATTGGTGCGGCGACGGAGGCCGCTAGGTTGGGGTGGGACTGGTCACAAATTCGTCGCATTGGACGTTGGCGTTCCAAGTGCTGTGAAAAATATGTGAGAAAATAGTACATTTTTGCTTGTCTAACATTTCTTTTTCTCCTAGGTCCTTGGCCCTCAGTCGCCGGATCCAAAGGGAGGGTGTGGATACTGGGGCACTCTTTTGTTAAACGGGCAGCTTTAGCCGCTGCCAGTCAGCTTTGTGGGAGATCACTTGGTTTAAACAGCATGACGCACGAAGTCTCCTGGCATGGAACGGGGGGCATGCGCTGGGGTGGGCTTTTTCCCGCCTTGGCGGCTTTGGTTTCACAGTGTTTGGGGGGTCCTCCGGATCTCCTGGTACTGCATTTGGGCGAAAATGACTTAGTTTCACTCTCTGGTTTGACTTTGTTGAAATTAATGAAGCAAGACCTGGAAATCATCAAGACCACATGGGTGAGCACCATGCTGATATGGACTGAGTTTGTACCTCGTTTGCAATGGCGTGGGGCGAGGAACCATTCCGCCCTGGAAAAGGCTCGACGGAAAGTTAATAGAACATTGCGACTTTTTGTCACCATTTGGGTATCTACAGTTTGGATCATTACCATTTAAAAGTCTCTGAACATCATTTATTCTGTGAGGATGGTGTACATCTGTCTTCTTTGGGCATTTCTTTTTACCTTCTGGAACTCAGGGATTTGATTAGCAAAGTTCTTCAGGTGCAGTTGTGGTGTGCTCCTTCCTTTCCATTTTTAGGTGGGGCAGGAAAACGCTAAAGGTTTTCCTGGGTGGCGGGTTTTTGCTAGTGGGGTGGGCAGCCTGGAGCGGGTTGGCCATCCTGAAGGGTAGCTCGTTGGGTAGTACTAGGGGTAGTAGGCAAGAGTTAGTTCGGGGTTTTGGGATTTAGGTTTCGTAGGCTCACTGTAGAGTTGAATTATGGTAAATAAATAATGAATGAATGTGTTCACGAAATTTATGATGCACCTGTCTTAAAATAAAGTGGCCTTTCTTGCTCATAAAGAGGTGTGGACAGTGATTTCTTGCGCGAGGGGGGACCCAGGGAGAGCTAGGCGCGAGCCGGTCTCTTCCTGGGTATGTTCGCGCGAGAATCAGGGCATCAGGTGGGGACTGATTAGGGGAGGAGATATAAGGGAGGCAGGCTGGCGGTTGGGAACTGCGTGGCGGGAAGCTAGAAGGGAGGTTTTGTTTTGCCCCACCCACCCTCCCTCTTTTTTATTTTATTTTTGGGTTTTTATTTTGCGGTGCTCTAGGTGCTGCTTTGTTTTGTAGGTTTGCCACTGTTAGGACAGGTGTCTTTGTTCTTTTAGGAGGTGGGTTTTTGCTAGTGGGGTGGGCAGCCTGGAGCGGGTTGGCCATCCTGAAGGGTAGCTCGTTGGGTAGTACTAGGGGTAGTAGGCAAGAGTTAGTTCGGGGTTTTGGGATTTAGGTTTCGTAGGCTCACTGTAGAGTTGAATTATGGTAAATAAATAATGAATGAATGTGTTCACGAAATTTATGATGCACCTGTCTTAAAATAAAGTGGCCTTTCTTGCTCATAAAGAGGTGTGGACAGTGATTTCTTGCGCGAAGGACCTTAAACATCAAATGTGCTAATGCTAAAAGCACACAAACTCAAAGAACAGCTGTAAAGCTTCCCTGCAAGTCTGCTATATGTCCCACAGGCAATCAAATAAAAATGATCTTCTTTGAGAGGTGGATGGGGAATATGAGATACTGAAATAAACTTACAGACCTACTGCTCAAACCTCATTTTGAATAAATAAAACATTACATTGGTAGACCCACCCTCAAAAGAGTTGAAAGAAAAGCGTAGGATAAAAACTGCCTTTACTACCCAAGAGATGGTAGTCCTATTTTTATCGCAGAATATGTTATTTGTTTTGCTTTTCCCTCAACCAATAAGTGCCACCTTAAACCTGGAGGCGGGAACTTCCTGTAGAAGCAGATTCAGTCAGAACAGGAGGACAGCGCTCAGAACTCTTTTGCATCGAAATTTTCCTTATATATCAGATTCCTGTAATAATTGCTGAATAAGACCACTGCAAGGCAGGAGACTGTTCTTCTCACGATTTCCGCGCTTCAAAAGCGTCAGGCACTGTCTCTCTGTAAAACGGCTCACGCTGACTGGAGGCTCCCAACTCCCCTCGACCTCGGCAAAAGCAGCGCGGCTGAAGTGAAACACGACACTCCTTGAGCAGACTTTCACGGCTCACAGCGGAAACTTAAACAGAGACAGAGGCATTCATTGTAGAAATTTCCTCTTTTTGCACTGCAAGGAAAGCGACCCCATGATCCTGAAAAGTGTTGTCCTTCTACTTCAGGCAAAACTGAACACAGATGACAGTTACCACGCAGGAATCAATCAACACTGCACTTTCCCTGACACCATAAAAACCGGAGCCGAAACACTGGAGGCCAGGAGTCAAGTCTCTCAGCAGAGAGTAATACACAACTATTTCCTTTTCTTTTCCACCAGTTTACCGAGCCAGTTCTTTTTAATTTCACATTCCGCTTCAGTCTCAAACTGTGCTTCACTCACCGGGAAGTCAAGATCCCCATATATTTCATTAATTTTTTTCCCGAAATATCTTCTCTTAGACCTCCGGTCAAGCGTCACTAAACCAGGGAAGGGCACTCAAAATGGGCTGTCCCTGACACAGCCTCTGGACCTCGTCGCCACCAAAATGTAGTAATATGGGTCCAAACAGGTAGAATGTTATACTGGTTTATTTGCAGCATAAACATACGGTGCCCCCGGCTTGACAGGGCTCGCACAGCTCATCAACCACATCAACGTTCTAACTCTGCCTTCAGCAAGGTGGCAGGCACCAACCAAGTGGTATGGGAGGGTAGGGGTGGCGGGAGGTACCACCTAACGACTTAAGTTACAACACTGTGCTGCATGATCATTTCATAAATATACCCCGTACTGCTTCAATAAAAAAGAGTAAGCCAGTGGGCAGTAACATTTTATACCCTGTATTTTTTTTTTTTACAGGGTCACAAAAATCTTGCTGAAGTATTCCCTATCCATCACAGAATTGCTGGGGTACGTAGAAACACTCTTCATGTTCCAAACATTCTCAAGGAGGGATCCAAAAGCAGCAAATGCGTTTCTGGAAAAACTACAAGAAAGGTAAAAAACTCTTACCGCTATATTTTAAGTTGTCTAGCAAATCTTTTGAACAAGCCTTTTGAAGATGTACTACTTGGTACCATTATAACAGGATAGACATATTTACATTTTATTTGTACCATTCTGCAAGCTTGACTGGAATAAATGTATCTTACTACTATACTTGTGGAGAAGAAAAAGCATATTTCTACCATGACTCAGAGTTCTCGGTTCACTATTCCATAAGGATGGTTTTACTATTCTGCGTTGATTGTCTTTTATATTATTAGACTACTTCTCTGCATCATGATTCTGTAGTGATCCGCTTATGGACAGTTCCTAATCCATTTCAATCTCTGGTCCTCATTATCAGCATCCATAGTTTGTGTTACCAGTTTATATTCCAACTCCTTGCTAGAGTCAGATAAAAACACACCATTTCGTTAGTTGCATTTCAATCACAGAGAACAGCCATTTTAGGAAATGGAGTCCCAGTGGAAAACTGACTGCATTTATCGTGATATGTATCCACACTGTGTAGCAGGAGTTACATACCTTTTGCCTATCAGATATTGCAGGCCACGCAACTCTGTACACACTCATAATGCAGCTTTAAACACGAACACATGTTTGCTTTATCGTACAATAAACATTGCTATACAGGCAGTAAGTAGTCTTTATTGATAGATCAATTAAAATCCTTTCCATATTCATGGCCAAGCAATCAATGAAGGATAAAAGCATATAAAAGACCAAACTACATATTTTGGCAATCAAAGATAGAAAGGATAAAAACCTCCGTAGAGGAATAAAATCCAAAGATTTGCCGGATGGTCTTGGGAGATAAAGTACACAGTGATTTATGTGTTAATAAAGTGCCACCAACCGGTCCAGGTGGGAGAATAAAAGTGTGAGTGTAAGGAGCAGGATCAAGAGAATATAGTGCTATACTCCTCTAGCTTCTTAAACATGGATGGACTACAGTGACAATTGTACTGGAACGCCCCTCAACAGGGAACTCCAGTGTTGTGGCACCAACCAGTGTAGGTGAGGCTATAAATATGTAAGTATAAAAGCAGGACCAGGAGAATAAAGTGCTGTGCTCTTCCAACTTCTTAATAGTGGCTAGAGTGCAATGGCAATTGTACTGAAGAGAGCCTCAGCTAGTAAATTGGGTGCGAGGAGCAAGCCAAGTCAGGTGCTATGCTCTCCCCGCTCATTAAGGATCCTCATTGCCTTGCATGACAGTTGCACTGGGTCACTGCTAAGTGAGGCTCTTACAGCTGGGCAGCAAAACCTGATTTGCAAAGATTTTAAAGATGGACTTAGAAGATGTTGCCTATTGGTAACATGGCTGAGCACACACACAGTAAGTAAAGCATTGTTTAGCTAGGATATTTACAAAGACGGCACTGAGTGCTAGTCCAAGACTGAATCCAAGGGCATGAAAAGTCCTTTGACGGAAAGACACCAAGGTGGATGAGCATCAGATCATATTTCTTGGCCTCAGAGAAATGAGAAGGCAGGTAGGTGTGACATTTGCTCACTAGTAGCCTTGTCTGTGACTTGGTATAAAAGCTTGTCTGCTCTGCTTGTGACTCATTTGAATGTGCTGCATTCCATGGATTTATGCCGAGCTTTTAATTGCCGCACTGAGATTGACTGTTGTAATGCAGGCAACACAGATGTATTTTCTCAGGCCTGCTTATCTTTTGACAGCAAGTACTGATAATGAAATCGAGTTCGCCTCAATGCCCTTGTCGTCCAGCAAATCTTTACAAAGGCCCTGTTCCTGATTGGGCCCTGGTGATACAGACCAAACTTGGGCCTGATTTGGACTTGTGAGAAGTGCTGCGGAATTGCGCACAGATTTTTAAAGAGGCTCGATTGTAGGGTAGTTACGTTTTCTAAATCTTTCCCTTTGAGCAGTTCTGAGCCATAGGATTTCAAGGCATGAATGTTGCAGCCACGACCTGACGGAGATGATGTGTTTGTTTGTTTTATGAGTTTTGTTATAGGATTTTAAGTTTCCTAAAGCTATGCCCTATCCTTAGGTCAATTGGTGGTTTGCTGGGAAGGACTATATTGTCTGCTTTTTGCTGTCATCTAATTTGTTCTGTGCCTGGGAAGATCGTTCAGCACATTTTCAAGGTGATTTTCAAGAATGCCTGTATCGATGTTGAATAGGTAGGGTGCCAAAACCCACCCCTGTTTCTTGGACAATGTTGGTGATGATTATTTGAGCGGTTCTGGAACTGTGGACTCTCTTGGTGTGTTCCCAATTGTTGGAGTTGATGTTGATGATTGTCTTCAGCTGTTTCACCGGCATCACCCACCAAGACATTTTCCCTACAGCTGAGCCCTCTGAACTTTGTCTAAAGCTACTTTTATGTCGATTAAGAAGGCATAGAGCTTGCTGGATTGAGGGATTGCTTGATTAGCCAGTAGGATAGCCGCCACAGGTCCACTAGATCTATGGGCTTGTTGGTAGCTTAGATCTTGGCTCCTACATTGAATAAAGTGATTAGTTTGTAAATAGTGGGGCAATCAGATTTATTTATTAGCAATACGATGCTGCCTTGCCGGAATGGTGTTTGTTGACATGATAATAGAAGGGTTCATTTCGACGTCCAAAGTGGGGAAGTTGTTTTTGTATAGCACTATTGGAAGGCCATTGGACCTTAGTGCCCCAGAGGACCTGCGTTTTTTTTTTTTGCCTTTAGGTTTCCTGCTTGTGGTATATCAGGATATGGACCTCCTCTGTGTAGTAAGTACCTTGATCTCCCGCAGGCCTCTTCATGAATTGTCAGGAGATGGCCCTCGTCAGCCTGATGTGTGTTGTTAAAACATCTTTTGTTATACCCTCATTATGGTGTCAGAGACGGCAATTTGCAAATTTGTTGGTTTTAGACCAAAAAGATTTACAGTTGTTATGCTTGCTTGCGTGAAGCAGTTTTATCCAGAAACCCATCTTAAGTTATGTTTGGCGAAACAAATGGCTTTTTGTAGGTTTGCCAATTTTAATGATGGAGCCCTGTAGGCTAACTACCCCAGTGGAAGGTGCATCTGAGCCCCATATTCAGTGGTTTTTCATGATCCTTATTTGTGATGTGAACCATTCTACCCTAATTGGTCCAAAGCCTTGTTTGCTGAGGGGGTATTATTAGGAATTTTGTGGTGAGGGCCTCTCCAAAGGCCTCACATGCCTGAACAGGTGTGATGTAGAAATTGGCACTTAGCGGATCCGATTTGAGGTGGGTGGTACTGAAGACCATATGGATGCCTATCATTGTGTCCTTCCATATGAGGCACCTCATTGAACAGTTGGGGCTGAGGACAGGCCTTGTGCTTTTGGGGACTGTGGTGGAGTAAGCTTCAGTGTAAATGTTTGGACCATGTGATCACTCATTTTTATGGAAAAGTAGGTAGTTCCTGTGAAAAAGTAGGGGTCTACCAAAGTATATTCTAATGTGGAATATGCCCTGTCTGTCTGGTGAAGGCTGCTGGTTTGTCCGAGCAGCTCCCTCCAAAGGCAGTTATGCACATCCTGTCTGGGTGATCATGTCTGTACTGGTTTCTGATTATTATTTTCAAGATTTGATTAAGGGGTTTAAAATCTGAACCTTGCAATAAGTTCATGTTGAAATCGCCCAACAACAGTTTTAGAGATTGTGAATACACGAATTGTAGAGATTTATTTAGACCTGTCAGGGTCTTGATATTGGTGGGTTTGTTCTTATGTGGTGGGTTGATATAGAAATTAAGAATTATTTGTGTGGAGTGCAGCTCTGAATGCAGTGCCCCTGAGAACTTTTAGGCATTAAATCAATGATAAGCCTACGTCCACCACCTTGTGGGCCCACACTCTTTCAGTTGAGATGTAAAATGGCAGCCCCCTTTTGTCCTGCCCACCTTCACTTCTTTTATTGCTGCATTGTTGTATTCCTTGATGCCCACAATTGGTGTTGGTGCCTGCTGCCAGGTTTCTTGCTGTAGCAGGATCTCAAATTCACAGAAGTAGGATAGGAAGTTGTCATCCTCCACCTTGCTGCCTTGCAAATTCACAGTCTATGCACTGATTTTACAAGGGTGGGCTTGCAGGGGTCCTAGATGCACCACTCATGCAACTCTTATGGAACGGCCACTGGAGGGCCATGCATCTTGGTGGTCATCAAGGTTGGCTGTCTGTTGTGTTCGTTTATGTGGAGAAAGTGACCTTGTGATTTGTAGGTCTATCCTGACTGCTGTTGAGTGAACTGGGTCGACGGTCCTCTTCAACAGACCTGATATTGGAAGAGGCAGGAGCTGAGGGCTAGGATAGAAGACTGGAGCAAGTTTCCTCATGTCGATTCCCAATGCTGCAAATGTTTTCCTGTACTGCCAAACATGGGATGCAATATTTTCGTTTGACCAGGTAATGGTAGTACATTAGTTTCTTGGTATTTCTGGGTTGGGTATGAATTGACATGCTTCTATGCTGTTGGACATGACAAAGGCCTTGTGATGCTTAGACCAGCCTTAGAACTGTGCTCTGGTTTAGGATGTCATACTTGCCTCTGGATTTGTAACAAAAGATCAGCTTGAGCACTGCCTTCTTCTGATTTGTGCTGACAATTCACTAGTGCTGTTACCATGTTGTAGATGTTGCATCTGGCACAACAAGCAGCCTTGACCAGGTTTGTGAGGCTTGGCTGACGGGGAGGTTCATCTGGGGCACTCTTTGGATTTCTAGGTGGAAGAACACCACAGTGACTCATCTTTGAATGTTGTTTCCCTCTGATGTTAAAGAATTCCTATTTTAAAGCTCAACCCTGTCAAGAAAGTGCAGTCCTTTAATGTTGGTATGGTCACAGATTATTGGTGTGGTGACTGTGCTTAATCTAGCTGATGTGACTTCTGTGCCCCCAAAGAGTACTGATGGGTGAGCTGTGGCAGCAGAGGACTACTGTATGTGTGTATGTTACTCAGACATTGTTGGTGCTGGTGGCATAGAATGTCTGCTTGACATAGCGGCTGCGAGTCAGGTAATGGATTCCCAACACTCCTCCAGCCACCAAAATATCGGATAAGGAGCAGTAATAGGAGCTGTGTCCTGGGCCTTTTATGTGGCCTTCTTCATTTAAGAGTAGTAATGCTGTGCTGTTTTTTTGTAGAATAGGCTCCGTTGATTACAGTTTTGCCTTTGCTTTTTGTTGCTATTCTCCGACGCTTGGATTACCTCTTTGAGAGTGAAGTTCATGGGGGCTGGCTGAGTTGACATGCAGTGTCTAGTTCACTCATTAATTATGCCCTTGTTTGCAGAGACGTAATGTTTGTATGGATACTCCTGTATGGAGAATAGGACTGATGCTCTTCTTAATGGGCTCTTGAGATGACTCTTGAGATGACAATTCTTGGGAGTAGTCAGCTGGTTGCTGGAAGAGGGTCTGATCTGGGAAGCCTTGACTTTTTCTAATAGTTATGATAATATTGTAGGGACCCAGGCAAGAGTGTCCATGGTCGAAGAGCATTGGCATACGTGGTCAGTTGTAGTTGGATCATGCTACATCTTTCTTATAATGGCATGCAGTGCCTTCAATTTATGATCAGTTCCTTGCATGTGGACTGCAAGAGCATTGAGTAGGACAACGTGTGCATCCAGTGTGTCTGAATGCTATGTCAGTGCAGACAAAATCACCTCCATGGTGCTCAGCAGCGGGTGCCAGATGGATATGCCCCGGCCAGTGGTTTGATGATTCTGGGGATAGACTTGCCGTGTGAACTCATGAAGCGATTGCTGTGTCATCTTGGCCCCCTTTTGAGCAAGGATGTTTCAGGTGGGTCGAGGTTTCTTATTGTCCGCTCCTCAATGTTTCTCCAGGGGGAGGAGCCTTCCAGAAGTTGTGGGCCCCCAGGGAGAGTTTGATGGGAGAGAGCAGGTTGTAATGTTCATGTTTTTGGGTCTAAGGTGGGGGATGAACTGTGTTGGTCAGTGGACAGGTCCTGTGTCTGACCGACACAACTTAGGAGCATCTCCTGTCATGCTGTGGAGTCATTTGAGGCCACCTCCAGAGCAGCAGTAGTTAAACCATTATGTAACTGGCTTGTACGGTACATCTGAGAATTGTTCTGGGGACTAAACAGTGTTTCAGGGAGGATACTATGGTGGGCAGCTGTTTTGTATCATGCACTAAGACCTCCAACAGATGCTGAGCTTTGGAGAGTGTTTAGGTGAGACTTTGTTAGAGGGTGGGGGAAAAACTGAAGTTGTTGCTCTAAGTCACATTTCCATTTTCTGTTTCTCCCTGTCAGATTTGACTTAGGCTGTGGTGGTAGCTTTCCCTTAGACTTGGAAGGGAGTACCTTCTTCACTGGAGGTTATTGGCTTTCTCAGCCTTGCCCTTGGTCTGTTTGGGTGAGGGAGTTGGGTGCCATACAGGTGGCTTTTATTAAGTCATTTACTTTTGTTTTTTTAGGCCCAATGGCTAGGAGCAAATGTTTGTTGTGGTTGGCTTGTTATCCGCCCTGCGTGTTGCCTCTGCTAACTCTGAGTCAAGGGCTAGGGCTGGTGGGTTGGTCATGGGTCTTCCTTCGTAAAGCCCAAGTATTTGTTGCTGTCTTAGTCACTCGACAAACATTTCCATACCTCACTGTGCCTTGCTTACAACCTGAGGGGCTGGGTGTGCTTCGTGCAAGACAGCAGGGTCTCAGGGTTGAGAAGCGTCTGAGGAGTAGCAAGCTGTACCCATACCGGGCCTGTCCACTTCAGCACTGAGCCCGGCTCAATATCACCCCTAATCAGTGATCAATGTTTGGTATTGCTCTATCCCCCACTCCTGGAACCTGAGCATACAGAATATTTTGGATGTCTAAATTGTAGGGGTACTTGAGTGGAAGCCTTTTGTTAGCATTGTTCTGTTGCTCATGGTATTAACTGCCACCACATCTGTACCATCTATCCTCAGGCTTTAATGAGTTAGTGCAGCAATGGCAGCAGTACGAACTGTTGCTTTGCCGGCTTTATCAGGAATTCCCTTCAATGTGAACACCAACATGTTGATTACTCATTGTATGAATAACATAAGGCCATGGCAGGCCTTCTTTCAGTTTCGCCACTTGTGCAGTATGCAACCTTTTGAGTATCTAAATCCATTCTGGCCCCAGTAGTGTAGATAAATAGTATAGGACTGGACACATTTAAATGAACCACACACAATAAGTGTGGGGAATTCCCAAAGCACATTTTGAAGCTTTGTATCAGGGCTTTGAGTTCTGGCAGCTGCGCTGTATGGTCCTCTGACGACTGAGTGTATATCTTCCCAGGACAGAAGTTTCTATCATGCATGCACCTCTTTATAATCACGATGCTGAAGAATATTTCTGGAGGGCGTGGCCAGGCGCCATCAAAGATGGCTGCCTGAGACCCGAGCTCTGATGGGAATGAGGCTGCCCCCGTGCATATCCGCTCAATATCCTGGCCAGGGCGCTTCTACATCTGCACCTTGACCCCCTAACAAGTAGTGCCTTTGACCGGAGCGAGAACCGGAGCTCCGCGACCCAGCGCAGCCGAGTCATGGCCGTTTTCTAGCCGCAGAGGACCTGGTGCTGTCTGCCTGGAGCCCCGGGCCGTGTGCAGTGGAACTCGAGGCCCCGGCTTGGGGCCTACTTACACCACGTGAGCCGGAAGAGGACCGCCGGCCTGTCAAGAAGCCTGTGGACGCGGAGCCCGGGCCACGCCTTTTTCAAGCACCCGGTGGTGCCAGGAGACCTGCGGTGACGGGGGGGGGCACAGAGGCCCCCCCGGGAGCACCAAATCCCATCCTGTTTGCGCCAGTTTGAGGCTCCAAGTAGGAGATGGGCCCAGGGGCACAGAGAGAAGGGAGTGCCTGGTGAGCTGCGCGAGGCCCGCAAGCACCCCCGAGCGGGGGGAAGGCTCCAGGCTCGACGGCATGGCGGCTGTGGACCGCGGCAGCGAAGTTGACGGACCTGCATCACAGGGCAACATCGGCCGGGTCCTGTTAGAAAGCCCCGGGGGGAAGTGCCCCCTTCAGCGTGAGGCGGGACGTGGCTGGGCCCTACACCAGGATTTGGACCCAGAAGAGGTGAGGAGGCCCAGAGGCAGTGTGTAGGCCAGAGGTAACGTCGGCTACGTTTAGGTGCAGCGGTGTGGAGCTGAACCCCTGGTGGCACATTCCGCGAAGTGGTGGCGCACTCTTCCCGTGGGGACCAGAAGAGGACGCCCTTGGCCGGGGTCGGCAAGCTGGGGCCAGAGGTGGTCAACTTACCGTAGCATGTCTGTTCCGAATAGACGAGTTGGGGCCCCGCCAGCCACAGGAAGGCACCTGCCACACAAACTAAGGGGCGGAAACACCGGAGCTCCCCACAGCCGTCCATCGCTCACGCGGTCCCGGTGGCTGGGCAGCGGGGGCACCACCTGTTCACCATGAGGCCAAAGGGAGGTGCATCAACCCAGACGAATAAACTAGATAAGTATGCGGTGCCGCTGGGTCAGGGACCGTCGGGAGCGGCTGGTGGGGACCAGGCAGGCCAGGTGGAACCATCCCTAACGTCAATAATGGCCGCGATTCAAACGCTAGGTACCAACCTCGAAACCAAAACGGACAAAATCTTCATTGAGGTAAACTTGCTTCACACAGACCTGAGTAAGACCCCGGATAGATCGAAATCAAATGAGAAGGACATCAAAGCATTGCAGACCTCTGGAAAACGGCAGGAAGGTCGCATTAACGAGCTAGTGCACCAACATCGACAAATGGCCCTCCGCCTCGAGGATCAGGAAGGGCGGGCCTGGAGAAGTACCATGAGCGTGGTAGGTGTGCCGGAGGGGACGGAAGGGCCAAGTGTAGAACTGTTTCTTAAAGATTGATCCTCCAACATTTGAAGCGGTTGAACGAGCCCACTGCGCACCGGTCCCTAAACCCCAGCCGGGGGCGCCGCCCAGGACGATAATTGCCAAAATATTGAGTTATAGGGACCGTTATGCTATCCTCCAGATGGCAAGGCAACAGGGTGACCTGCAGTACGAGGGGGCCACAATCCGTTTCTTTCCTGACTACACACTACAGGTCCTGCAGGAATGGCGCTCATTCCTGGGGGTGAAGACGGCGCTACGGGAACGGGGTATAAAATACATGATGTTTTTCCCAGGCAAGCTAAAGATCATCTTGGGAGGCAAGTCACTGTTCTTCACCACTCCGGAGGCCGTCCAGGAAACGGCTTGACACAGCGGCGCCGGCTGCCGAGGAGCGGCAGGATCATGGCACATGGCAAGAGACTCGGGGCCCATCCCCCGGGTCCGCTGCGGACAAATCGGAAGGGGACGCACGAAGCCAGCAATTGTGGAGCTCCAGATCGGCCAGTCCCCAATAGAATTCAGGCCGGGATGCTGCAGCACACTGAGGACCTTAATTGCGGAACCGTACCCTGCTGAACTGTACCTTATACTGTAATTGTGATGTTTACGACCTTTGAGTTAATGTGGGGAAGGTCTTTATATTTGCCAAATGACTCCGGGACTCCGCTGTTGGTTAGTGGTGCTCCATGACTGAAGGGACTTTCTAGTCTGGGGGCAGTAGAGGCACGGCGGCCGGAGTCGGAGCCGGCACAAATTCCTCAGGAGGGGGAGGTTCCTCACTCCTGGGTCGGGGTTGGATGAAAGGCACTCTGCTAATTGGGGCAGTGGGTAGTTTGGAACCTACAGAACAGGGAGTCGGAAGGGGGGATTTGTTTTGGAGGGGGGCTTGAGTCCAGTTGTGCTAGGAAGGTGGTGCGAGGCTGTGTGGGGGCAGAGGGGTGTGGGGTTATAGAGCCGGAGGGGGGAATGGGGGCGGGGTGGTGAGAAGTTGGGGGGAGTTGGAGAAGGGGGGGTAATGTTTGTTTGGTCACAGGTGAGAGGTCCTCAGCAGATCTGGTGGATCAAAGGTCCACGCCGGGTATGAACGGTGGCTATGGCTAAGAAATGGGATAAAAGCCTCAAGACACTGAGTTGGAACGTAAATGGGCTTGGGGATAAATTTAAACGCACCATGGTACTTCAGTTCATCAAGCGCAACCAGCATGACGCTGTGCTATTACAAGAGACTCATTTGTTGGGCAACGCTTGTCATGCTCTGAATAAGTATGAGTACGCTTTGGTAATCCACTCTGGTTTCACCACTGGGTCCCGGGGTGTGGGCATCTTTCTTCGACACACCTTTCCCTTCCTTCCCGACCACACTGATACGGACCCAGAGGGCCGCTTTGCCACAAACTCGGGTAAATGGGAGGAGCGCAGGCTGACCATAATATCCACATATGTCCCACCCGGTCTCCAGTCGTAGGCATACACTGACCTTGGTAAACTCCTCCTATCCCTTCCGGACGGGCAGTTGTTCATAGGGGGGGACTTAAATGCAGTAGTCTCCAGTACGCTAGACAGACTCCCACATTTCGGGAAATACCTAGGGGACAGAGATGGTTGGGTGATTTCCTAGAGACGTTTGGGCTCACGGACATATGGCGTCTGGCACACCCCGCTGATACACAATACACTTACTTTTCGGGGCCGCACCACTCTTTCTCCCGCCTAGACCACATCCTTACTCCTCTACACTGAGATACGATAGTGCGCACAGAAACACATCTGGCAAGAGGTATTTCGGACCACTCGCCGGTTATGGCCCACCTAACTGTGGGCAATAGGCGAGAGGGGTGCGTGGCACCTATTAATGCATGGTACCTTCGCAGTGAAGACCTACGTAAGGCACTGACCCTTTCAATAACATATTATTTTGATAGTAACGACAGTTCAGTAGAGTCGGTAATTACACTATAAGAGGACTTTAAAACGGTTCTCAGAGGGGAGGCCCTGTCGGCAATTGCGGGCCGGCAGAAGGAGAGGGAGGCATAACTCGTGGCAATCGAGGCAGACTTGGGGCGCTGGAGGTGGTGGCGCGTACTGAAGACACGGCGCGTCATCGTCTGTCCCTCAAAGCCATGGAATACTAGGCGATGGTGTTGGAGGAAGCGACGAAGATGGCTGCCTCTAGGGAGGGCAGGATATACAACCAGGGAGACAAGGCGAGTAAGCTCCTGGTGTGGCTTGACAAAAAACAACAAGCGAGCAAGGTAGTGGCTGAAATCCGTACAATTGATGGCTCTGTTGTAACAGAACCACATGACATAGTCACAGAATTTGCTCGTTATTTTCGGTCACTCTATAGCACGGGGTCTGACCCGCCGGAAGAAGACTCGGTAGCACTGCTAGCGGACTTTAGGATGCCGACTCTCTCTGACGTGGAGCGCGATCTCCTGGAGGCGCCGCTCACTGCGACAGAGGTGGAACGTGCCGTCGGGGATCTCCGTCCTGGTAAGGCACTCAGGCCTAACGGCCTCCCGATTTAGCTCTACAAGCTCAAGCCGGATGGCATTAGCTCTTATCTCAAGCGCATGTTTGAAGAAAGCAAGTCCAAAGGGATATTACCCAGCAACCAAAGGCTAGTAACCATCGTAGCGATTCCTAAAGAAGGGAAACCTAGGGAGTTGTGAGCCTCATATAGGCCTATCTCCCTGCTGAACGTGGAACCAAAAATACTGGCAAAAGTCCTTGCTAATAGGCTCCAGCCGGTCCTCAGCACCCTGGTTCATACGGACCAATCCGGATTCATGCCCCACCGTAATACAGCGCTTAATCTCCATCGGCTGAATGGGGTGTTGGGGAGATGCCATACGATAGGTGAAGATGCAGTGGTGGTATTGCTCGATGCTACAATGGCCTTCGATACCCTCGAATATCCCCTACATGATGGCGGTCCTTCGCAAACTGGGTTTTGGCCCCAGTTTCATCTCTTGGGTGCGGCTCCTTTATTCTAAGCCACTTGCCCAGGTGGTCGTGAACAATAAGGTCTCAGAGGCCTTCACCCTGAAGAGGGGGACCCACCAGGGGTGCTCGCTCTCGCCCCTTCCTTTTGCCCTTTCACTTGAGCCGCTGGCCACCTGAATCAGACGGGACATCTCCCTTAAAGGACTGCGATGGGCTGATGGCTGGGAGGACAGGATCTCCCTATACGCAGATGACATCCTCCTCTACCTCTCGAGGCCCCAGAGATCGCTGATCGTGGCTCTAGATATTTTTACAAACTTTGGCAAGATCTCCGGCTACAGCATCAACTGGAGTTAATCCCTGTTATACGTCCTCCATGGTGCCACTCCCGTACTTCCACGTGACTGTCCCATAAAGGTGGTCACAGAGGCCTTCACGTATTTGGGCATCTTTGTATCAAAAGACAAGACCGCCATGTATGATAAAAATCTGCTCCTGTGCCTTACAAGGCTTAAGCACGACTCTGCTGCCTGGCAGTAGCTCCTGGTCACCCTGTTGGGCCGGGCGGCACTTTTTAAAATGATGGCACTACCCCGATTTCTTTATGCCCTGCACAATTACCCTGACCTGATTCCCTCTTCATACTTCACAGCTGTTGAGGTGGCGCAGAGAAACCTCCTGTGGTCTGGTGCACCCAGAATAGCTCTGCAGAAGCTGACGCTGGGGTGGTACGATGGGATCGCCCTGACTGACATACGTTGGTACTACTGGGCCGCACATCTATCTGCCATTAACCAGCACAGCTATTGCGACGGTAATGACCCCGGGTATGGCATGGACAGGTGGCTCCTGCTGGGGGGTAATTATGAAGCAGCGCTGTACTCACGGCCAGGCAGACATGCGCTGATGGGGTTGACTCTCCACACAGTGCAATTGTGGCACATGGTCCAACGTAATATGGGCTGGCACAATAGGCTCACCCTGGCCACCCCGCTCTGGGTTTTAGAACGACTTGGCCTCTTGGGCCATACGAAGGGGTTCCGGAACTGGAACCTTATCGGAATCTCCTGGATAGGGGACCTCGGGGTCAAATCCTTTCCATCACTACAGACTACATATGAGCTAGCAGACACTGAGTACTTTCGGTACCTCCAAGACCGTCACTCGCTGCAGAAAAACATTCCACAGGGCACTGTGCCCCCGCAAGCATCCCCCTTGAAGATAGACTGTTGGATGGGCACATTCAGGAACACGCAATCTCATTTGTCTACAAGAAATTGATAAATATTCTTCCCGATCTGCTCCATGACCTTAAGGGAAGGTGGGAGGCTGATGGGCTAGAAATCGACGAGGAAGAGGGGAGGTTTGCGCTAGCCTCCCCTAAGGAGGTAGCTATCTCATCCAGGCTGCAGCTCATCCAGCTTAAAATTCTACATAGAGTGTTGATATCGACCAAGCGGCTAAAAAGGATGAGCAGATGTGAGGGTGACGAGTGTAGGAGGGGGTGCGGAATGACTGGCTCTTTCTTTCACATGCTATGGGAGTGCCCACTATTGCCGGCCTATTGGGTGAAGGTGGTGCAGTTTATGCAAGTCGTTTGGGGGATGGAGTTGCGCCCGGAGGCAAAGCGATGCATTCTTAGCATATGGCAACCAACGGACGTACCAGCTAGAGGCAGGCTCTGAGTAAAGCTCGGCCAAATGGGAGCTAAGCGTAATATTGCAAGACTCTGGGGGGCAGCCACACCTCCACGTCTCCACGACTGGTGCATGTTACAAGAGAAGACGGTGTATGTAGCCCGTGGGTGCCCCCGCAAATGAGGTGAAATATGGGACAAATGGAACGAATACAGAGGTGACATCTGCAAACCCACCCAGCCTCGGCGACCAGTACTTGAGGTGGACGACTAATTGTTATGATTTATTGCAGTCTTTTGCCATAATGATGATGTAACACTGGACCCTCTGTAAGATCTGCTGTGCGCATGTGTAACCCTTAAATGTGACCATGTTGGCCGCTGTTTGGTCTTATTCACAATAAAAAGATTTAAAAAAAAAAGAATATTTCTGTTTTGTTCCTAAGGCAGGTTGGGTAGAATTCATTCATATTGATCTAGAGGCATAGTTTAATTCGGCAGAGGGCATTCTTGTTCATATGGTAGAAATGTTTTTGCTTGTAATGTAGCATCACACCTGTAAGCTATATCTGTTGCTGTGAGAAAGTTAGCCTATTGAATTTATCTTGCATGTAATGTTCTTGCCTTTGGAATGTTTGCTTTGATGACGGCCTCTAATGTTAGCACTGGGGCAATGACAATTATGTGTTTACCCTGAGCTAGTGCTCTCTCTCCCATGGCAGCAGTCTGTACTGTTGAGAATATATTTTCATTGAATGCAAAACACATTTCAGCGTTTTTGTACAAAACCGATTGTTGTGCAATATGTACTGCATCGTCTTCATTGAAAATAATATAGGTTACATTATTTATTTGAATGTTCCTGTGTCCAATGATGCACTATAAAAATCTGGTCTAATTAGGTTGTATAAAGGTTTTACTCTTTCTGTGTAATTTAAAATGTAAGTGTTGCCAAAATATTATAATCCTAAAATGGATTGTAGTCTTTTCAGAGTTGTCCGAGGTTGAAGAAATGCACAAGTGAAGTCGTTTGCCTTCACTTGACAACTCGCATTCTAGAAATATGGGGCAATTTTTGATTTTGGTAGATTACATTTGTAGTCCAGGTGGCAAAACCTAAGATTAATATGGTTTACTCTAGCCAAGTGTTCCATCAATTAATTGATAGTTGATAGTTATCTACATGGGACAATGCCTCCTCGTTAAAAATGGCCAGGGGCTATTCCTATAACCCTGAGGTAATGGACACAATTTGCATTGATAACCTAGTGCTCAGGATGCTGTCAAATACCTGCTCACAGGTGCTATATTTTAGCAGAAAAATCCATTTGAGATTTCTTCTGCACACTGTTATGTATTAGTGTGGCGGTACGTGTGTTTTCTACTGCTAATGTTTATGTGTTGGCGTAGGTTCACAGTCTACGGCCTCTCGCCCGTATCATCGTGTCACGGCTGACATGCTGGAGCAATCTCTTGCTACGCATCCCTGCCAGTTCCTCAATGCCTCTCTCGAAACCAGCCCTGTTCCCAGTGCATGGAAAATGGCGCACATCCTTCCATTTTTAAAAAAACCCAATTTAGACCCCATAGAACATTCTAACTACAGACCGATCTTGTTGCTCCCTGCTTTTGCCAAAATTGTGTAAAAACATGTCCACTCCACTCTCTCGAACTTTCTTGAAACCCGAGATATTCTCCATCATACTCAATCCGGTTTTCAAGACTCCTGGAGATTGGACTGAGAGGGACGGTATTCAACTGGTTTGAGTCTTTCTTGTTGGGTCGCCGACAATCGATTTGGGCACCCCATACCGTTCCTCCGTTGGAGGTGGGAGTTCCACAGGGTTCGGTGTTGAGCCCCACTCTCTTTAATATTTATCTGCCCCCTCTGGCAGACTAGGTGGAGTCTCATGGTGCTCGGATTGTGTCCTACGCCGACGATACGCAGCTTCTTTTTACCTGCAATAAGAACACCGATTTCGCCGGTGATACCATCAGGAGCTGCCTCGAGGCTGTTTTTTCCTGGTTTCAATTGAACCAGTTAAGATGCAACTCTGATAAGTCAGAGATACTTTTTCTTGGCTGTTCCCCTGATGCCCACTGGAAATCGTGGTGGCCTACCCACATTTACCCTCCATCAGCAGCCACTTCTTTGGCAAAAAATCTGGGTGTAAAAATCGATAATGACCTAACTCATAAACCCCAGATTCTTGGCGTAGTCGGCCAGTGTTTTGGCATTTTACAAACCCTCAGGAAATTTCTTCCTTTTCTTTCCCATGGCCATAGGAGGATTACGGTTCAGGCGTTGATCGGCTCTAGGCTGGATTACGCCAATGTACTTTATCTGGGCCTCCCGGAATACTTTCTTACGCGCCTCCAATCTGTACAGAATTTGGCGGCAAGGGCCATTTTTGGCCTTAGCCGTAGGGCTCATACCTCGGCTCTTCTGAATTCACTTCATTGGCTGCCAGTGCGCAAACGTATTTATTTCAAGACTCTTATTATGGCCTTCAAATCTCTGCACGGCATTGGTGCTGTTTATTTAAGGAAAAGAGTGCGGTTGTATCTTCCCTCTAGATCTCTTTGTTCCGCCTCTCAAGCTTTGGACATTGTCCCTGCAACTAAACGAGCGTGCATTGGATGTCATTCCTGCAGACTGTTGGCTCCTCAACTTTGCAACAAACTGCCCCTTTCTCTCAAGAAATTAGACAACCGGATGTCCTTTAGGAAGGGTCTTAAGACCTGGCTGTTTGGACAATAATTTGCATGTGTTTTCTTGGTCATACCTCCAGAGATCTGTATAGCGCCGGGACTCTCTGTCCGAGTAGCTGAGCGCTTTATAAGACCCCCATTAACATAACATAACATAACATGTGGAAGCATTTAAATGTCTGTAGTCTAGGAATAAAAAATATGAATTATCAGGTTTCATTACCGGAAGTAAGGGATTATTCATGGATGATGTGCAATTTTCAATTACTCCATAATCTAGGATTTAACTGACTTGTTACTTTGCTTTATGTTTTTTGGGTACTGTCTCTGAGGTTGAGGATTAGATTTTAATGGTATTATTTGGTGAGGTGACTCATCAACCCACCTAACACAGCCCTAATGCCTACTCCTGCACGTAAGCCTTTTTTGACTGATTATGGTACGAGGTCGGAGAAGGCAAATAAAATTACCACTTCCCCCCAATTCAGCTGTCCATTAAGAACTCATGTGGCCAATCATTTTCAGCCAAAAGAATGTCATATTCATATGTCAAATCCTCCCAAAAGAGACCCTCCATTTGTCTGGGTTTGGCTACCTTCATTTGGAGTGTTATATCATATAAATGACAAGGACACTTACCCTTGTATCAGGTGTTTCTACCTTGATAGGCTCACTCAGCACTACTGCCACCAGATAATCCACCAGGTTCCAGTGAGCCATTGTGACTTCAGACCCACAGTCCAGCATCATCACTGCTCATTCCGCATTCAGAAGCAGAGTCCTCAGTACCATGGACATTTCTAATGTTAATCCTTGCTAACTTCTACTTTCTAAATTGATGTTAAGGAGTCTTTTGTTTGCCTTTCTATTTAATGATGTATTCCAAAATGCAATTTATCTTTATTTTTGGCTTGACTCACTCTTCCGATCTTTGCTCTGATTAAGTATGGACGGTAAATTTGTTCCGCTCGCTATTTTGCGATCCAAGAATTGCGCGAAATCGCAGCAAAATCCGCGAATTTGCGAGCGAGACAAATTTTTCTCAGGAAGCACTTACAGGGTTACAGTAGGTGCCCAAGTTGAAGCTAATATCTTTGTAACCATTTACAAAATGGTTACAAAGAAATTAACTTCAACTTGGGCACCTGCTGTAACCCTGTAACTGCTTCCTGAGCGGCGCCTCATTGCCTACTTGCAACTATTCTCTGACCCTGCTCTAACCCTTGAAGCAGGGTCAGAGAATAGTTACAAGTAGACAACGAGGCTCCGTGAACAGGAAGCACTTACAGCTATAGATAAAGCAGGTGCCCGAGTTGAAGGCCAAATTCAGTAACTCCTTAATCAGCCCCAAAAAATTGTGCCCTTTGTCGAGGCTGGGCGGGTGTGCTTTCTCCCCATATCTACAGTCGAAAATTAGCTATGATGCTTGATGGAGGCCTTTGCATCCTTGACTTTCACAAGTGCAATCCCTGTGCAGTTCCTATAACTAGTAGCTTCTTTCTCCTCATCTGCTGCTCTGATCTGTGCCTGACCTTTTATACACACAAGAAGAGGCATGTGAACACACAAAGAAGCCACCCACAATTTGCCCCCCACACACACTAGCGGTGTGCACCGTCTTCCCGCCCTTTACCCACTATGATGGACAGCTCACTCGAGGGACCCCGGCGCACTTTGGCGCGATGGGAAAGTTAATCAGCCCCAATAAATTGTGCGCTTTTTCGAGACTGGGCAGGTCTGCTTTCTCCCCATATCTACATTCGAAAATTAGCTATGATGCTTGATGGAGGCCTTTGCATCCTTGACTTTCACTAGTGCAATCCCCATGCAGTTCCTGTGACCAGGAGCTTCTTTCTCCCCATCTGCTGCTCTGATCGGTGCCTGACCTTTTATACACACAAGAGGTATGTGAACTCGCAAAGAAGCCCCCCCCGTTCACACACTAGTGGTGTGCACTGTCTTCCCGCCCTTTACCCATTATGATGTACAGCTCACTCGAGGGACCTTGGCGCCCTTCGGCGCGATGGCAAAGTTAATCAGCCCCAAAAAATCTTGCGCTTTGTCAAGGCTGGGCAGGTGTGCTTTCTCCCCATATCTACAGTCAAAAATTAGCTATGATGCTTGATGGAGGCCTTTGGATCCTTGACTTTCACGAGTGCAATACCCGTGCAGTTCCTGTAACCAGTAGCTTCTTTCTCCCCATCTGCTGCTCTAATCGGTGCCTGACCTTTTATACACACAAGAGGCATGTGAACTCGCAAAAGAAGCCCCCCACTTTTGCCCCCCCACATACACACTAGCGGTGGGCACCATCTTCCCGCCCTTTACCCACTATGATGGACAGCTCACTCGAGGGACCCCGGTGCCCTTCGGCGCGATGGCAAAGTTAATCAGCCCCAAAAAATCGTGCGCTTTGTCAAGGTGGGGCAGGTGTGCTTTCTCCCCATATCTACAGTCGAAAATTAGCTATGATGCTTGAAGGAGGCCTTTGCATCCTTGACTTTCATGAGTGCAATCCCCGTGCAGTTCCTGTAACCAGTAGCTTCTTTCTCCTCATCTACTGCTCTGATCGGTGCCTGAACTTTTATACACACAAAAGGCATGTGAACTCGCAAAGAAGCCCTCCCGTTTGTCCCCCCCACACACTAGCGGTGTGCACCATCTTCCCGCCCTTTACACACTATGATGGACAGCTCACTCGAAGGACCCTGGCGCCCTTCGGTGCGATGGCAAAGTTACACACACATGGTCACTGGAGGCAACTCTTCTGGCCCTACTCAGCTGTAGTGCAGGAAAAGCACTATACATTTACCCAACGAGGTAGCACTTACTGATTAGCCAGTGGAAAGTACTTCAGTTAAGTATGGTGCAAAATCGTAAAAAATCCGTGATTTCGCTGGGAAATTCGTGAATTCGTGTTTTGTTAGTGATTTCGTGCGAATTCGCGAACCGCTGATTCGCAAAATTTGCCCATACTTAGCTCTGTCACCTTTCTATCTCCGAATTACTCCTGAAAGGAACAAGAGGAATGTGTATCAGTATCCTGATACCTGTCAGGCTTTCTACTATTGTCATGGTTTCTCAAATTATATTTTTCACTCGGTGTGTTCCTGTTGAGGAGAGAGAGCCACCATGTGACTGTGTTCTGTTTTGTTTATTGGAAGTATTGAATGCTTGCTTAGAGTTATCCTTTTCAGAATTGCTCTTAGCTATTAGTTTCTCAGGTCTTACTCCCAAATTATCTTTATCTAGGGAACAATTTTCGCTCCTGCAGATACCTGGGAACATTGCCCATTAGTTTCATCCCAATGTCCAGGCCATGCTCTGCCCCAGACTCATTTTGGATTTGTTTCAATACAACTGGTATAACAGTTATTGAAGAGTACCTTGGGTTCTGGTTTAAACAGCAGCAAAGATTTTAACCTATGTGGCACAGTCTTCTATTGGGGGAACTGCTTCAAGCTGATCTGTGTTCCACATTATCCAGAACAAAATTTGCTCTTGACTGGCAGAAATCCTACCCATCACTGCGTTCAGTGTTTGAGGGTGATACTCATAGTAGCCAATTGAGGTCGCGTAGCCTCAGGAGACCTTGCAGTTGAACCATCAGTGTTTCTCATTATGTTTTGTTTTAGATTGCTGTACATTTTTACTAAGGCTCTCTACAGTGTATGCAATTCTGCTGCTGGTACAGTAGCAATATCTGGATGCGGTGTATAAGAAGCCTAGACCGGTCAGGTCGCTTCTTCTTTACTGAGCAGACCGAGTCTCATGTGTTCCATGGAATGGGGTAGGGCACCTTTAAACCAATTTACTCTTGGTCAGTCAAAGGGACTTCTATGGCCACATATGGAAAGTATTCTTCAGGTGGTTTATCCTCAATGTAAGTATGAAACAAATGCTTGCCGGAAACTCCAGGTGGGAATTTAAGTTAACCCAAGTCAAGTCAAGTCATAAAATTTGTATAGCGCACTACATACCCAGAGGGTTTCAAGGCGCTTAGGAAGGGGAGGAGGATTATTTGTCAAATATCCACGTTTTAAGCTGCTTTCTGAACGCTAGGTGGTTCTGGGTGAGGCGAAGGTAAGCGGGGAGTGAGTTCCATGTTTTAGCAGCCGGGTATGAAAAGGATCTGCCTCCCATGGTGGTCTTGTTGATGCGAGGTACGGTGGCGAGGGCTTGGCTGGAAGAACGTAGTTGGCGGGAGGGGGTGTAGAAGGACAGTCGAGAGTTGAGGCAATCTGGTCCGATGTCGTAGAGTGATTTGTGTGCGTGGGTAAGCAGTCGGAAGGTGATCCTCTTATTGACGGGTAGCCAGTGGAGGTCTTTGAGGTGTCCAGAGATGTGTTCGTTGCGTGGGATGTCTAGTATGAGCCTGGCTGAAGCGTTTTGGATTCGTTGGAGTTTCTTCTGGAGTTTAGCGGTGGTACCTGCGTAGAGGGTGTTTCCGTAGTCCAGTCGGCTCGTGACCAGAGCGTGGGTGACTGTTTTCCTTGTTTCGGAGGGGATCCAGCGAAATGTTTTTCTGAGCATGCGAAGAATGTTGAAGCAGGAAGAGGATACGGCGTTGACTTGTCTGTTCATTGAGAGTGAAGAATCCAGGATGACGCCAAGGTTCCGTGCGTGGTCTGTCGGGATGGGTGCTTTTCCGAGGGCTTCCGGCCACCAGGAGTCGTCCCAAGCAGAGGGGGATGTACCTAGGATGAGGACTTCTGTTTTGTCTGAGTTCAGTTTCAGACGGCTTTGTTTCATCCATTCGGCAACTTCTTTCATTCCTTCGTGTAGGTTAGTTTTGGCGGTGTTGGGGTCTTTGGTGAGTGATAGGATCAGTTGGGTGTCATCCGCGTAGGAGATGATGTTGAGGTTGTGTTGGCGTGCAATGGCCGCGAGGGGGCTCATGTAAACGTTGAAGAGGGTGGGACTGAGTGAGGATCCTTGTGGTACGCCACAGATGACTTCAGTAGCCTCGGACTTGAATGGTGGGAGGCGGACTCTCTGTGTTCTTCCGGAGAGGAAGGAGGTGATCCATTCAAGTGCTTTTCCTTGTATTCCGATGTTTCTGAGGCGCTGTAGAAGGGTGCTGTGGCAGACTGTATCGAAAGCTGCAGAGAGGTCGAGGAGGATGAGGGCGACTGTGTCTCCATTATCCAGTAGAGTTTGAATGTCGTCTGTTGCTGCGATGAGGGCGGTCTCAGTGCTGTGTTTTGCTCGGAATCCAGATTGTGAGGGGTCGAGGGATTTGTTGGCTTCGAGGAAGGCGGCGAGCTGGCAAGAATGGAATACCACAGTTGTGAATGCTTTATGTGCTTCAACCACAAAGGTAACATCTCCACCTGTTGCCAGGAGGCCATGATGTAGTAATTTGATATGAATTGCCTGTCAGCAATTTTCTTCAATGTTTAGAACAGCTACCTGATCCTCAATGTCCTCACCCACTTCTCTTTTCAAAGACATTGTGTGAATAAATACATTATTTTATTTAAATTAATTTTTGTGGAGATATGGTATGCACAATGTGGGAAACTCTTAATCCTCCAACCTTGAATAAACTACAGTCAATACATTAGGTATAAATACTTAGCTGAGGCAGATTTTATTTTCCTTCCCTCTTTGGACATCTCCAGTTAAAATGTGAGTAGTGGTATCTGAGAAAGCACAACTTAACTACTCAGATTGACCATTAAACATGAACTTAACCTATGCTGGTTCCTACAAATCCATAGGTTCTTCGCATTGTTTGCTCAACATAAACTATTGGATTCATGCCAAGAATGATTCTGGACACCCCAGCAAGATGTGTTGGCCTATAGACCAGCTAGTTCACAGTGCCTCAGTAATTCCCCTAACCTAACCATGGAGTGAATTGTTTTGGCAACCACTGAACAATGCACCTCTGACCCCTCAGGTACCATGGTAACAGTATAGAACCATTCGCCCAGTCACCCATGCTTACTTCCTCTCAGGGAGATATGTAGAGAACACGTATTGGGACGTTTTATATATATAGTCCCTCTGCCACTGTTATTCATCTAAATACCAACACTCGAATGGTTCCTTACACAGCAACAGGACTTTCACACAGGTCTAGTTGTTGAGTGCACACCGCCGTATTGGCACATATGCGTGAGCACGTCTCACTGTTTAACAGACACAAGACTACTCTGCTGAAGGATGTCCGGCTCTCGAGCGTATGAGTGTCTGACCACGCCATCTCTATAATTCATTAAGTTAAGCCTGCTAGCAATTTTCCCGCAGCTGCCTAACCCTGACATTGTCTAGCTGGTCCTTTCGCCAGCACCACCAGTTGATTTGGTATTTTAATTAGATGTATTATAGCTGGTTTGGAAGGAGGTTAAATAACCGTGATTATTATCACATTAGTAAGTGCAATTATATTATAGTCAATGTATACCAGCATTTTCACCACTATAAATGTCCTTATTCACCTATACCATAAAATCAGGATGATTATAAGGAGGTACTTTATTTATTTTAACTTGGAATCTGACTGAATTGCATCTAATTCTATAGGAATCCTGGTGTTGCCCAACAGTGGCCGATAATTTAATCACTTAGGTGAGTTTACCACAATAGTACCAGCCAATGTACCAATGTTTTTTTTATTGTTTAACCTATGCCAGATATCCTTCAAGTCTGGGCATAGTGAGGAACTTTTTGTCCCCTCTCAAAAATTATACTTTTGTGTTCCACTACAGTCACAGCCGCATCCAGTTACATTGATCCATTCACCCTAGCCTGGCAGGCCGTAGGGATACAGACTTTCAGCCATCGTCCCGGTTCGATTACAATTATTTTCCGGGTTGGGATTGAGGGGCCCCAATAAAGCACATCCTTAATTATTTGATGTCACTTCTTGATTCCTATTATATGCGTAACTGACCTAATAGGTCCATATATAAACTTAACCCTATGCAGCGTCTGCTCTATATTCTTATATTTCTTGTTTCTAATCACATTTTTTAGATTCACAGTGCTCTTGCGCAGTCTTGATGACGACCTCAGGATAACAGAGGCTGAAACGTTGCTAAGAGCCGCACATACTTAGACTCTTTTTATATTCTAAAATGCATGTCTTTTTTATTAATGATGCACTTGCATTCCTTTATTCACTCCTCACTGCACCTTTTCTTCTCTGAAAAGTATGAACACTAATCCTTTTTATTACAGTATATATAATGCAAGCATATTTTGAGCAAATTAAAGGTGTTTTTTGCTATAGAAATATGTGTCCTTAACTCTGCCTACATTTCATTGCTTATGTAAGGATTTCCACATGCAATTTGTAATTACCAGAAAGTGAAACTCTGAAAGAGATTTAATTCCCTGTGAACCATTTTTTTGTAAAGCACTGGGTTCAAGTTGTGTTGGTTGCAAAGCAGATCAGCCTGGTTTCTTCAGGCAGTCAAGGGAATATGTTGATTATCTCCCACTACAGCAGTGGTGGTGCATGCATTCAAATGGTCAGGTCCATTGGCAATGCATTAATTCCAAGTGTGATGTGCCAGTTCTGTTCCGGCAATGTGTCGATTCTGCTCACACAGCAGAGGATGTGTCGGCTCCACTAGAGCAAGAACCTGGAGCTACTTCCTATAGACCAAGCACAACAGCATGGATGACTCTTGGAGATTACTCTGTGTTCAAGTAAGTTAGTCCAGTTCTTCCTCAGCAGACCATAGGGTGGCAGACAGCAGTGCAGCACTGCAGAAAAGCAGTTATTTCCAAGCAGCAGTCCAGCAGAGTGGCAGACCTAGTCGCAGAACAGCAATCCTTCCTCCTGGCAGAGTTCTTCACAGGTCCAGTAGTGACCCACTACCTATACCCTGTCATGCCTTTAAGGTGGTGATGACTTCAAAATGGTATTTTAAAGTGCACTCCCTCCCAGTTCTGGCTCAAGTATATAGGCACACAGGGCTTGGGGCAGAACCATGCTATCTTTCTAAAAGTGGATTTTGCATAAGGGTAGTGATAAATTGGTCTTTACCATTAAAGGGGATTTGTCATCCCCATTCCAATTAGGTGACACTTGACAGAGCTACTCCTTCTAAATCAGGAATTGCAAGTACAATAAAGAATTCCCCAATGTTAATCTAGGAGCGGTCTAGGACTCTCAGTAGTGAAAAACTAATTTGGGAGTTTTTCAATACTAGGATATGTGACACTCAAAGGTACATGTCCTGCCTTTTAATTACACCGCACCCTGTAGAGTAGAAGCCTTGGCAAGGCGTTTTAAATGGCAAGTTGACATGACAGTGTAAACTGCATACACAGACTCTGCAGTGGCAGGCCTGAGACATGTTTAAAGTTCTATTTGTGTGGTTGTCACAACCCGCTCTGTAGGCATACCAGTAGCCTTTGAATTTTTCAACGCTGGGCACTTGTAGTGCACCTTACTAGGGACTTATAACTAAACTAAATATGCCAATTGGGTATGAGCCAATGTTACCATGTTTAGAGGAGAGATCCCTTGGTCTTTAGCACTGATAAAGTGTGCAGAGTCCTATAGCCGAACAAAAGGAGGCCAAAAAAGTGGAGGAGGAAGGAAAAAGTTTGGGGTGACAATAGACAGCAGTAATAAATATCTTCCAAACAATCACTTTTCTTCAGTGTGTGTGGATTCTTAGTCACACATCTTTTGCAAGGTTATGAAGTTACCCTAAATAAATGAATAGATAAGAGGCATATGGCAAAATAGAAACAAGTTAACTTATTTAACCCCTTCCATGCTGGTGACGAACCCCAGCCGTCATGCACTACGGTGCTCGTGTGCTGATGACGGCTGGGGTTCATCATGGCCCGCCCGTGTTCGTCCGGCGGCCGCACACGGGAAAAATCGCGGCCGCACGGAAGGGGTTAAATGATGCAGCCGGGGAGCCTGGGCAGAATGAGTCTGCTCAGAATCTCTTGGTGTTCAAACTCGTTGGCTGTCAATTTATTCAGTTAATGAGGTACAATAAAAGTATTTTCTATATTCAAAAAAAGCATCACATTTGTAAATCAACAAATGCAGGCATCTGATAAGAAAACAGATGGTTCTCTATCTCAGGGAGGGCTAGTGTTGGCCAGTGTGCATGTGTCGGCATTTCCGGCATGAGTGATGCACGAACACTGCATGTGGTGTGCCAGTCATGTCTTGATTGGTTGAATGTGTCTATCTACATGTGGCATCTAGCTTTGTGGCATTTCCGGAGAATGCAAGCCTTTGGCCATATCGGTTTTATTAGGTCCAATTATCATGTTTGTGTTGTAAGTATTTGTGGAATCAATCAGGTTTTTCCCTGGGTGGGTGCTTGTCTTTGGGTTATGGGGGACCCCACCTGTGACCTGTTACTCAATAGGCAATAGGTCGCAGGACCTGCCTGACCACATATCTCAGATTCGGGGTTCATGTAGGAGTTACCTTAGGTCAATACGAGAGTAATGATGTGAGTTCATGGAAACTCCTAAAATGTATATGACAGTCACAATATTATCAACATTATGCATACCATTGTCATTTTGTACATTGATATTGTTCAAACTCATATTAATGAGGTTATGTTTGCTCTGGTCTGAAAGTTTATTGACATTGTTCTTATTCAGAACAATAATATTATCGAATGAGCGTGACTCATTATTCCTGATGATTGCTCTGCTGTGCAGGATCAAGTTATGGTATATATTAACAATGCATTGATCACAGAAAATTGACCCGCACCAAGGTTTGTATACAAGTATTTGATTATCAAATTTCTATATTTCACAGGTGTTATTGATGTTCAGACGAAAACTTCCCACAAATAATAATCTCAAAAGAAGTTTATTGAAGATTTCCCAATTTTCTTTATTCAATGTCTCAATTAAAAATAACAGAATTGCTTGTTGCCAACGCGTTTCGTCACATCCGTGACTTCTTCAGGGCTGTAAGCAATTATATAAAAACATACATATTACAATACAATACAAATACATCTCTTTACAATTAACAATTGTTTAAAACACGCACATACCACCTGTCATTTCATATAATGTTTTGAAGATCAGTAAAAAACTCTTATAATCATTTTTCAAAACTTTTGGATATCTTATTCCGGTCAGAATTTTGGGGAGGTTTGAGCCACCATTATTAAAAGGATGTCTAGACATATAAATCAAGGTTGTTTAAAAGACAAATCGGAAGGAGACATGCTCAAAGAACTACCTTCTTTTTTGTAGTTTGTAGTAAGTGCTATACACTATATACATATGTAGCAAATATATTTAGACCAAAATAACCGTAGTATGAATAACTACTCTGTATGTACAGAAAGCCATTACATCTATATTTCATACCTCAATAATTAATTTTCGGACAGAATTTATTTTTTGCGACAGACACCATATAGTTTTTATGTATTCACAGTCTGATATCTAGAGGTGAGATGACAAGAGGTTACTAAATCACAAAAAACAAAATAAACAGCATAACACTATTCAAAATTATTAGCATTTTTGTATAAATGTTATACTGCATTGCAATATTGTTCTGCATAATACTAAGTATGGTATAGATATATTCAATTTAAGAAGTAAAAATATTTACAACTAGTAGAACAACTGTCACATAGAAATGTAACCCTCCTAGGTCTAAACAGAGAGAGAAGAACAATCTTAACATATGTGTCCAGTATATTAACATTGCAAACCATTGATATTTATGCATATATCATTGCTCCTTGCATTGCATACTGTTATACATTACATAGAGTATGTGTCTGTAATGTATTTAAATTCAAAAGTAGAAACATTATCAATAATTTAGCTAAGAGACACTTTGAGATGTGTACCTCCTCAGTCTTAATACAGAACCATCTTAACCTTTGTATTCTATCACTCAATTTCATACGTGTAGAAAATAACCTTGAAATACATATCGCTGTATTTTGCTAGAATTTCTTAAATTATTTGATTTCCACATCTATTTATAAGAGAACCTACCCAATAAGATAGAGATTTACTACAGAAATACTTATACTTCTATACATATGCTATATCCCTATATTAAAGAGGCATCTTATCCATCTTGCATACAGTGAGATTAAACACTTACATTCAAAATGATATGTTCGGCGTGTCCCCCTCTAACCATTCAGTACAATACAGGGAAAGTGCCTTCTTTTGTAGAACTTTAGTCAATTAGTATCTTGTGGCCAGCGCCTGCACATATTATATATATATAAAGGAAGATTGAGGAGAGAGTAACAAACCTGTATGTATAGTTCTACCAGTATCAATGTTTAATGTTGTGTCTCTAAATAAAGCATAAAATAAAACTAAATACATGTGGAAGTCTAACATGCACGGATTATATGCGCTATCCTGATTTATACCTCCAATATGGAACTAGAAAACAGAGGTTTATATAAATCAGACCCCATATCCGAAGGCCCAAGGGAGCACACTCGTATGTTTGCATAGCAAGCTGAGCATAATAGCGTAGTTAAATACCACTATAGGTGCAGCAGATATTTGGTTCGGGACTAGCAAAGTGATACATATCCTACTAGCGATACAGTGTATATATGTAGTTTCAAACAAACAATAAAGTAGCATGTGAGTCAGGATCTTAAATCCTAGGAAACAAAAAGAATCTCTACTGTGTCTTGACCACCTCGACATCAGTAAGTCTAAGAGACATGCACAGATATCGTAATTTAATACTCCTCCGGTACCATATGAAATGGGAACCAAAATGCCGGTATTATGTTGAATAAAAGTATACATTCAGACTTATCCTAGTGGTCATCCATAGATTATTGCCCCTATCATAAGGTAGGATGTTGGTACAGGACTAGCGTTAACTGTCTGCCATAATGTGATACGGCGCATACATCCTGCTACAAACGCTCAAATGGAAACACATGTAAATAAAACAACATTTCTAAAACATCAGAGGGCTCTGCCATGTATTTGAAATGCCGGCATTGGCAAGTCTGAAATAACAGACAGGCTTACATAATTAGATTCCCCATGGTTGAAAAAATCTGTCAAAGTGGGAATTTGTATAATTTAAAGCTATCACAGATTAAATATCTTTGACGGCGTTCGGACATTTGTCACGGCAGCTAAAACCCGAATTAGCCAGTGCAGCAAATATGCAAGCTTAAAGATGCCTGCTTTTGAAAGCATATCGATTTTTATCACAGCAGTTACACAAAGACTTTGACACATACAGCGAGTGTTGCGCTGCCTGTCATTAGAAGTTATCAAAAAGTTTGTTAGTACAGTGGATATGCGAGCATGAAAACTCCTGTTTTTGAAAAGCGTATAGTTATTTATAACAGTAGTAACCCATATAATATGCCATTATGGCGAGCGTAACGAAGCCTGCCATTAAAGTTGACCAAAGAGTTTGCCAATACTGCGAACATAGAAAAACCTGTATTTAAAAGTGTATAGTTATTTATACCGGTAGTTACACAAAGAATTTGCCAGTACAGCGAGCGTGGCGAGGCCTGCCATTACTCACTCATCTGCGTATAGATGATTCCCAAAACGTCCTGGACTGTGTGTAGGTCGACAGGTGATCTGAAACAGCCCCCTATTTAAATACCTGACTAATTCAAAACACATGTGCATATTTGTTGCGGCGCTTAGAAATGACTTGGTATGTGGCCCAGCATTATTGGGAGTTGTAGTTAAAATGTATCGTAAGGACACATAATGGCGTTTCAAATATGATGGATCATATGGTGTCATTAGTATGATAGTTTTGTCTCAACAGTTGTAGCGTAGCTCACTTGTTAGCACAGCATCAACCAGGGACCGAATGTGGAACAGATCACGGTTCAAGACCCGAAACCCGCTCCATCTAGTTATATTTATAAAAGCTCCGTCTTAAAATTGTAATTTTAACCAGCATTATTGGGAGTTGTAGTTAAAATGTATCGTCAGAACACATAATGGCGCTTCAAATATGATGGATCATATGGTGTCATTAGTATGATGACTTTGTTTCAACAGATGTAGCGTAGCTCAATTGTTAGCACAGCATCAACCAAGGACTGAAGGTGGAACAGATCACAGTTCGAGACCGGAACCCACTCCATCTAGTTATATTTATAAAAACTTCATTTTAAGATTGTAATTTTAACCATGCAGCTGGCCTAAAGAGACTAGGAAATGTGATATTGTAAATGCAATATTTACCGCTCCATAGATGTAGCACACTACACTGATGTTATACTGCTAGCTTCAGACTAAATTCATATAGATCACTGTTCAAGACTGCATTTGATAAAACTCTTTATAAGATTGTGAGTTTTACTATTTTATCGGGCCATGAATTCACTCTATAGTATGATCTAAAGGTCAGACATGTTTTTTCAAAGTCTCGAGAGTATGTATTTTCTTTCAAAACTATTTCTTATATCTGTTCCATTTAATATCTTGCAATGCAAGCCCAGAACGCATACAAATGGTGGTTGCATGAAAATGTGAGAGTAATATATCCCTCCTAATAAATTGTGTCTCTGCACATCTCAAAGTGACTCTTAGCTAAATTATTGATAATGTTTCTACTTTTGAATTTAAACACATTACAGACACATACTCTATGTAATGTATAACTATGCAATGAATATCAATGGTTTGCAATGTTATTATACTGGACACATAGGTTAAGATTGTTCTCCTCTCTCTGTTTAGACCTGGGAGGGATACATTTCTATGTGACAGTTGTTTTACTGGTTGTAAATAGTTTTACTTCTTAAATTGAATATATCAATACCATACTTGGTATTATGCCCAACAATATTGCAATGCACTATAATATTTACCCAAAAATGCTATTAATTTTGAATAGTGTCATGCTGTTTATTTAGTTTTTTTGTGATTTAGTAACCTCTTGTCATCTCACCCCTAGACATCAGACTGTGAATACATGGAAACTATATGGTGGCTGTCGCTAAAAATAAATTCTGTCAGAAGATTAATTATTGAGGTATGAAAATAAGAGATTGTTTTTATGAAATATAGATGTAATTGCATTCTGTACATACAGAACAGTTATCCATACTATGGTTATTTTGGTCTAAAGATATTTGCTACATTTGTATATTGTGTAGCACTTACTACAAACTACAAAAAAGAAGGTAGTTCTTTGAGCATGTCTCCTCCCGATTTGTCTTTTAAACTACCTTGATTTATATGTCAAGACATTCTTTTAATAATGGTGGCTCAAACTTCCCCAGAATTCTGACCGGAATAAGATATCCAAAAGTTTTGAAAAATGATTATGAGTTTTTTACTGGTCTTCAAAATATTATATGAAATGACAGGTGCTATGTGCATATTTTTAACAATTGTTAACTGTAAAGAGATGTATTTGTATTGTATTGTAATATGTATGTTTTTATATAATTGCTTACAGCCCTGAAGAAGTCACGGATGTGACGAAACGCGTTGGCAACAAGCAATTCTGTTATTTTTAATTGAGATGTTGAATAAAGAAAATTGGAAAATCTTCAATCAACTTCTTTTGAGATTCTTATTTGTGGGAAGTTTTCGTCTGAACATCAATAACACCTGTGAAATATAGAAATTTGATAATCAAATACTTGTATACAAACCTTGGTGCGAGTCAATTTTCTGTGATATATGTTTCTGTGACTGTTCAGCCACTATCAGGGGGTGTATATGGGTTACATCCTCGACTGTGTCGCACAATGAAATGAAATGAATGAAATTAAATTTGATTTGTAGAGCGCATGGCTGCCCGAAAGCGTCCCAGCGCTTGCTTAGGGAACCCGTCCTGGTATTCCCCTGCGAGATAACCAATTACTGGGCATCCCCAAGGTGAAAGGCAGGCATCCCGCTGCGAGGGGCCGTTGTGGAGATTAAGCAAGCTATTGCCCAGAACTACTTGCTAGATAGGCATTACCAATAGTGAAAATTTGTGCTGGTCATTATAGCTCTGACCCCTGAGCGTTTTTGTGAGATTTAACAATGCATTGACCAGCATTGTGCAGGTACATGCTGTGGCATAGGTTCACATTGCATTTACAGACATTGCTGTTGTTGGGCCTGAACATATCATGATATTCATTGACATCCAATTCACCCATTCCGATACACCTCACCAGCTGCTTCGTTTTCATTATGTGTGTGCTCATTCAGAGCAACTTTAAAAAGTATAGCAAGTTGTGTTGTGGATACTTAATCCTATCCTCTTTGCCAGCATAGCAATGCCTCAGGAATAATAGGACAATGGAGTGAGGGGGAGTAGCTCATTCTAATTGACACAGCCACTGTCTTATCACCTCCCTTTCATTTGTTTTCTCCGCACTCACCACTCATCATTCCAGAACCCCTCATGAGGAGAAGGGTCCACTAACAACAATGTAATGGCATGTGGGTAGGAAATCACAATTACTTCATACTGTAATGCTTAAACTGACACTCTAGACCTGCCCTAAGCTTTTCTAATATCTTTGTATAGTTTGAGGCAAAAGTCAATTGTTGGTGTTATGGATGCTCCATAGTTAATAATGTCTGCTCATCACTGTCAATTAAATTGGACTCTTGGCATCTCTCCAGTTTGAGTTCTAATTCTTCCAGAAGAATATGGTTTGTTCATTTTTGATAATGTGATTCATTTAGTAGCTTACAAAGTGTTTCAGGCATGTTGTATTTGTTTTCTGGTTGCAAGAATACCTGTGAATATTTTAGCATTGGCGTTATTCAGGGAGCTAGGTCTACATAAACTACAGATTTTCCAGATGTGATAAATACTTCTAGCACAGACTGTGTGAGTAAGCAAGGTTGTTAAATATTTTTGTGGGAACTGGGGCCAAGACATTACAAACAGTATAGTAATAGAGAGGGCCAAAACCATCACAGCTGAGGGCCTTAGAAGGCTTCAGTCTTGCAACTGCTGCAATCACCTCCTCAGGTTTAATCAGCTTGTCTAAGATTCCTGCCTGGGCCATCTAAAGGCATGTAACTTGGGCTGGGCACTTTTTAGGTATGCAGGTATAGTGTCTGTGTCTTAATCCTGATGAGGATTATGACAAAATCTCTGGAAACCGCCATGATTTAGCTGTCCCCTGTGATTTCCTCGCCCATGCGTTTTTTACAGAGGCTACACTGTCATACTGAATGTGGGATCATAGGCAGCATTCCAGCATTCCAATGCAGTTATTGACACTTGATTAAACTGTATGCATGAGGCATAGCAGGGCATAGTGTGCTCTATCAAGGTTAAAAATGTTGAGCCTTTTTGATCAAATGCCATATTCTGGGGCCCTTATACATTTCTGCATAGTTTTGAGCTCCTTTATTGTTTATTCCAATTGTGCCAGTTTATCCTTCCCCCTACGGTTGATCTGGGTGGACCTCAAAACAAGCTTTACCTGGAAGACTACTTTCTTTGCCTCCCATAGGGTGGGCTCGGGAACCTTCAGTGAGTTGTTGTCCTGAAGGTATGTGGCGATTACATGGCAAATTGTGTCTATGTTGTGTTTGTCATGGATGAGTCTATCATGTAGCTACCAGGTGCTAGGGACCGGTTGTGTTGTGTTCAGCTATAAGGAGAGAATGAAGAGCGCGATATCCGATAATGACATAGAGCCTTAACTAACATATGTGACCAGGGTCTGGATAGCTAGGGTGCCCAAAAAATAGTTTGTGTGGTCAAATGTTTTGTCTGCTGCTGAGTAGAAGGCCATAGGTCTGCAGAGCCACATTCTTGCAGCCAGTTCAGGCCCTTGGGGGCATGCTCTTGTCTGCTTGTACCATAGGCCTGAGCGGTCAAGTTAATTATTCATTATGAGGTTCAGGTAACCCACCACCATGATAGCCACATTTAGGACTGTGGATAAGGGCATCCTCAATGAAGTGCTCCTGTTGCAAATTCTTAGTTTAATTAGATGCTAGCATTACTAGGAGGAGTCCAAATTGGATGCAGTATGCTAGAAAGCAAAACTTATGTTCTGCACTTTCACTGTGACCTCACGCTAAAATCCCTGGTTGAGCAGTATGCCTTCCCCCTACTTACAACACAAAAAGATGATGGGCAGAATGCTGAACATTGTCATACATTCATCAGCAGTCACAGATCTGGGGAAAATCAATTTATTTTTTGCTCACTATTCCACCCCAGTTCAGAGCCAGCCATATGCAAATCAGTTTGTCTCTGCTCCCATTGGGAACAGTCCAACCAGAACTGCCAGCCCAGGTCTTACCTGGACCGATAATCAAGCATCAATGGACTGGTTTTGACATATCAGCACTCATCAGCAAGGCTAGCTTGAATCCACTGGCATATCGAGCAAGGGGCCCATATTTGGGTATACCCTTGCCACTCACGGTGACTGTAGCAACACAAAAAGCCAAACACTTCTTGCCACCCTCAGATGACAATAAATGTTGGGGAAATCTGCAAGTATTCCTCCTTGATTAATCTCTCAGGAAGGCTCAAGCTAGTTCAGCATCTCACCCACCCTGGTACTAATGGAAGTGAAATGAGGCCCTGCTGAGCCAAGCTTTACAATTGGCTATGTTGTGCCCCTGGCTATCTTTGTGTATTTAGATTGGGTTGTGCCCATGACCTGTGAAAGTTTATGCAGAACTACTTGCGGCTCCTGGGCAATCTCCCCCTGATTAGGCATGATCGCTTACATCTATTAGAGGGCCATAGCAGCACATGGTCAGGTAGTGGGTGCCTGGGTAGATCCAGATGAGGAAATGTGTTCCTCTTTCTGAGGCATACCCAAGATAAGACTGTCCTAAATTACAGTAAGGGTTAATGAAATCGACCCTCCCAGTGTGGAATGATACTGAACAGATGCCACCATCCATAGATGATCTCCTTGTTACATAGAAATTTAGTGACAGGTTTGAACTCCCTGTGCTGCTGAAAGGTACGCGTCCAGGGATCCTGAAAAAAGTGAGATCTTGTGCCCACAATATAGGAGGGGTTTATAGTCATTATCTTTCCTGAGTATGTCTGTAGGAGAGTATGGTCTGCTATCCTATGGTCACCCCAAATTTTTTATTTTTGCTTCACTGGTTTATGACTTAATGTGGCTGTGGGCCTGCTAATCAGACCCACAGCCTGCTGTTCTCTCTCTAAATTGCTGTCATTGCACTATAGGTGCATTACAAATTGGAACTGGTTCACCTTATTGGCCCCTGTAACAGTGTACCCCAGGTACCCAGGGCATAGGTGTTTCCAAGGCCTACCAGGGGCTGCAGCATGTATTGTGCCACCCCTGGCCTCCATATTTGACACAACTGGCTGATCACTCAGCTGGGGCAAGTTGGTGTAACCATCTCTTGCTTAGGTGTAGTATCCCTATCCCTAACCTAAACTGGACACATATGTTCCTATCAGCCACTCCTAAGGAAGGCCTCATCAATCTTGGAGGCAGAGTGCTTGGAAATATGTGAGATGGTGCTCTAGCATGAGCTGAGCCTGTCTGCAGCTGTCGGGAACCACTCCCTTAGCTGTTCCGGGATATTGCCATACCATATACTCTTAAGTGCATTATCATCCTCGCGGTTATATGCTAACTTTGGTTTGGCTTTATCAAAACATGTTGAGTAAGGTGTCATACGATTTGGAATACTATCCCCTCGACAGTTCTGTTGACGGGGATAGCATTCCACCCTTCTAGAGGGACACGACATGTGCGTAGCCTTAACCCCGGTTAAAGTTAACCAGAGCCTCAGCATCACAAAATGGATGCTGCCACCACAGACACAAGTCTGACCTCCTGCTGCTGGGAGTCCTTCCAGCGAGGGAGGCTTGGACAAAGGGTTTCCTGCCTTGGGAGGTGCGAGCACCACCCCAGACAGGACTTTGTGTATTGGGTAGGACAGGGCTGAATAGAATCAGACATGCCCGGGGGACACAAGGTGTCCCCGTGCATAAGCCAGTCCAAACCGGTCCTGGGACTTTCCAGACCCAGGGTTGGCGAGGAGCTGGACAAAGGAAAGGGGGTGTAAAGGCCCCCCTTCCTGGTCCCACCCAGAGGAGGGACCTAGCAGGTGATCCACCCCTCAGATTGGGAATAAGAGTGCCATAGCACCTCAGATCATCCTGAATCAACTTGAAACTAAGAAGATGACTCGACTTCGACATTATGCTGCACAGAAGACTGAAGAGCATCTCCTTGTGGACTAGGAGTGGCCACCCTGTGAACACAGGCACCATCCAGCAACTCGACGTCTGCTTTGCCGCCGCCTCCCGCCGGAGCCCGAGCCCAGAGCCTGACAAGACCCAGATTCCCAGACTTCTCCCAGCCCGATCCACAGTCCCTGCAAAGAAGGGACCCGTGGAGGCACCGAGAGACGTGGGACCGGACCTCTTGAAAGACTCCCGAGAAGCTGACTACGCAGCATCCGAGGCACCCTCTGCGTTGTGCTTTGGGGACTGAGAAGCCGCACCACCGAGCAGCCGATGCACCGAAGATCAGCCCCCCAGCATCTCCACGATCTGCGTGGGGCCCTTTTGCATTGTGCCACTCAATGTGCCATCCCGGCCACTTGCCACATGGTCAGCGGCCCCTTCTGGCGAGGAAACCTACAAACTACACTGCGGGTCTGGTTGCTCCAGACTTGCCCTCGCTCCTGTAAAAGGGAGCACCCGCTCTGACCTTGCTAGTCTGAGTGATAAGCCTTTTTCGATTCCTGCGTGGCTTGCATTAGCCAAGGCCTGGTTGCTCCAATCAAGTTGCAGACACCGCCAACAGCGAGAAGCCTGCGTGGGACAGCTCGTGATTGACTCCTGGACGTCCTCGACCTCTTCGTGTCCACGTGGCTGCAGAGAGAAGCTACACCTCAACGCCTGTTTGCACCCGACATCGCCTGGTTCCAATCTGGTTCCACGGTAGTCACTGGCTAGTGACTTTGAACATTGTCCCCTCTGCTTTCAGGTCTTAACAACTACAGATCCACCCTTGGATCCACCGGAACTCTTCACATCGAGCCGCCTGCAGCATCTTCAGCTCCAAGCTCCATCGACCAGCGTGACGAAACCCGACACTACTTGGACCCTATGCACCCGCGTCCTGTGGGTGAGGTAACTCAGCAACGCCGGTGTTCCCACACTGGTACACACCTCTAGTGTCTGTGTCTTAAGTTTCACACTTCTAGGTCACTCGGAAGGTTCCTAACTAACTAACTTTATAACTTTTACGCTCTCCAGACATTGCATTGGTGAGTGCCTGCACTTTAAACACTGCACTCGAGTCCCGCGGGCCTTTCCCGACTTAGTCACTGCTAGTCCCGATCAGCTCCAGCGATTCCCAAGGCCCTAGGCCTGTTTCCTTTTTGATTGGTATCTCTTATACCACTTTCTTAGTGTATGGTTTAGGTGGCCCCGAGGGCTCATCCATATTGTGCAACTTTTGTGTATTTCAACTGTGTTTTGTTTTAACGCTTGTGCTTCTGTGCTCATAAAGAGTATGGGGATATTTGTAGTTAATAAATATATATATATTTTCAATATATATCTGTGTGGTGTCCTTTCATTTGGTATTCAAGGGGGTTGTATATGGTAAAACAGCTTGCTTCACATGCCTTTCAGAGTTTAGCCTAAGACTGCTTTGTCCACGTTACCACTAGGAGTCTATAAGGTTGACTTACAACCGATCATCATAAGGGTTGCTAGGCATGGTACAAGGTGATCACTAGAACTAGTGAGCATCATATACCAGGCCAACTTCTCACATTGGTGAGCAGCGGATTTTGATCTGAGCTTGCTGTTTGTTTTACCATTACAATCTTTGAGAGTATCATTTGAAAGATCATACAGGTACCTGCTAGGTACATATAAAACAAGACTAGTATACTTAAGTTCTACTGAACTTAGTTGTTCTAGAGCATAGGGAGTATCACACCCTGACTACAACTACTAGATATGTTTAGTAGGTAAACACCAGTGTAGGTAGATTGCAACATATCCACCCACACTAGAGCAATGTCTGGAGCAGAGGGTTCCACTGGGAATGTCTCTGTTGAGAGTGACCCTCCAAAGGCACCATCCAAATTTGCTATATTCTCCTTTAAGGAACTAAGGCAGCTTTGTGCTTTAAGAGGTCTGAAGACCGGGCCATCCCCTACTACAGACCACCTTAGAGAGCTCCTAGACCAGTCTGAGGCTCTTAAGACCTCTAAAGCAGACCCCACAGGGCATGCTGAAGGAGGCTCTCCCACTGAAGATGACAATCCTGATGCCCCTGTCCCCATAGTCCAGGTAGATGAGGATGACCAAGTCACTGGAGCTCCTCAGGTAGATGAGGAGGAGGAAGAAGAAGAGGAGACAGAAGGGGGGAGCAGTGATTCTGATGATGGCAGAAATAGTCAGGTGCTAGTCAGCAGGCTTAACCAGGCTAACTTAAGTGTATTTGAGACTGAAGCAAGGATGACCTTGCCCTGACATCCAGGTGGACTTAACCAGGAGCGTAGGAGGAGGAGGAATCACTCAGGTGACTCAAATACCTCCCAGGCTTCTAGAGGTTCTCATGGTCACTCCAGAAGGGTGATGACTAGTAAGCATGGGCGAATTTTGCAAATCTGGCGTTCGCGAATTTTGCGAATTTGCAAACTCGCTATCCGCAAAATCTGCGAATTCTCGCAAATTTGTTGATTTTTTTTATGTGTTCGCAAGGGTTCCTGCCAGTTCGCGAGGATTTTGTACTAGTTCGCAATTGCGAACTTACTTGTCGGCTCGCAACGGTCGCGACTATGTTGTTTCTATGTCTGGTTCATCATCACAGCCTCCCAGCACCCTCTGTTTCACCACTGCCACCCTCTCTTTCACCCATGCCACCCTCTGTTGCATCATCACTGTAGATGATGGGGGGGAAAAGCAAGCACACCTACACTGCTTCAACTGACATGAATTAATTTGGGGTTAGTTTATTAATGTGTCACTGTTTTAAAATTCCAGGTCTGGCACCTGCTTCCTTATCAGTAATTTGCTTTCTGTTGCAGTGGTAGGACCTTTGTGGCCTACTTCTAACTATTCTATGAGCCTGCTTTGGGGGTCAAAGCAGGGTCATACAATTGTTGCAACTAGCAACTGAACTCTGGAGGGGCCCCAGTCAGGAAGCACTACAGTGAATTGTTACTAATGATGAGTTTGAACTCTTGCACCTGCCGATTGCTTTCAGTTTAGCAAAACTCGTTTTTCTGCAATTTCGCGGGATTCGCGGGGCGCGAACACGCGCAAGATCGGATTCGGAAGCCGCAAATTCGTGCGAATATGCGATTTCTTTTTTTGCGGTGTGTAAGTTCGCAAGGTTTTGTGCGTTTTCACGAGCTGCTTGTAGCGCAAGGCGCGAAGTTACCCTTGCGGTCGTTCAAGGGCGCGGCCATCTTGTTTGCATGACGTATTTCCGTTTCCGGGCGCGAAGTGTAATCTCGCAAATTGTGCGGCTCCCAAGTACAATTTCGCGAGTGTTCGCGAGGAGCATCTCGCGCGAACTTACCTGCGCGGTCGTGAACGGGCGCGGCCATCTTGTTTCTCATTCATTGCTATGGTTCTGGGCATGCTTCTTGTAGCCTCTCTAAATCTGTGCCATCCTTTTCTTGTTTGAAGTTTTTTTTTAATCTATTTTACTTATTATCTACCCCTCTATTTTTCTAGGCCTATATTTTTGTGTTTACTGCTACTTTTTGTTAATTTTAAACTACTTTTTTAAACTCTTTTCTTTTCTTCTCTTCCCTATTCTATTTTCTTTATTCCTTTCCGCCCAGACCATGGTGAAGGGAGCCGGGAAGCATCCCGAGAAGGGGAAGGGTCCCGCACCCCGTAGCCGGCTCCCGTGCGGGCATTTGAGGGGGGAGACAGTCGCACCCCGGGAGATTTTCAGCCCGGAGGACGTGGGCGCACTACTGTTCTATGTACAGCGCTACCTCCCCAGGACCATAATGGACGGCGGCAAGATCGGAGGCGGGTACGGGATGCGGGAGCGCCGGAAGAGGTGGGATAAGCTGTGCCAGGCCATGTACCACCACTCTCGGGTCTGGCGCACCTACAACCAGGCCACCCACCGCTGGACGGATGTCCTGACCCGTGAACAAGATCTGCTCGACCTGCTTGGCCTGGAGATCCCCGGGCTTGGTGAGTAGTAGTAGTAGCTATTTTTTTACTACTCTGTTTTCTCCTGCTGTGTTATTATATGGCAATTTTTTTTTTTTTACCAAGAGCAATAATGCTGCTCATTACATTGTAGGTATATTATATTTCAAAATCTTCTGTGCATTTCAGGTGCACTGCTCTCTTTCTCAGTAGTGTTGCTACTATGCTTATTTGTTTCCAATTTTGTGATCATTTCATTGGCCTGTGAAATTATGTATGAGTGTGGTTTAAAGAACTGCGTAATGCTACACACTAAGGCTCAGATGTTTAATTACCGGCGCATCCCTGCAAATTAGCAGGGATGCGCCAGTAATTGTGCGCCACGCCACTATCAGCCATGGTGCGCCGTATTTACAATGCAAACACAACAGGTGATGGACCGAATGTGGATCAATGTCACACACTCACCCCAGTCCAAAGATCTGGGCCCAAATCCATCGCCATTGTCTAACCCAGGGTGGTGTGGAGTGCAAAAAAACGATGGATTTGGGCCCAGATCTTTGGACTGGGATGAGTGTGTGACATTGATCCACATTCGGTCCATCACCTGTTGTGTTTGCGTATTTACAATGCGGCGCACCATGGGCCCAAAACGTCACCAAAGCGTTACGCATCTGTGCCATAAGGGCGGCGCATTGCTGGAGTTGCGTCGCAACGATGGCGCAGCTCCATCAATGCTCTGGGGTGCCCTATCTCCCCAAAGCTGCGTCAAGCCATACGTCTGCTTCAAGCAGGCGCAGGGTTTGAGTCACGCATCATTGTCGTTAAAGTGAGTGATTGAAATCTTGTAGATTTCCCTCAGCCACTTTTAGGATGCGTTCCTGCGCAGGAACGCCCTCCCTTGCACCGGAACGCCCCCTGATGGCGCAGGGCTTTACAACATGAAGCATCTCCCATATGCGTCAATTTGTTAATATACGCCGCACCATTGCGCCTCTTTTGTGCTGCCACTGCGTCACAAAAGTCACGCAACAATGGAGCAAAAGAGCCGCAAGGGGCTTCTAAATCAGCCCCTACAGACTCAAGTCCAGTCCTTCCTTTGTACACATGGCGATAAGAAGAAATAGTGGTGGTGGATTGATAGTTTGAGTATTTTAATGACTAGTTAATGTAGTAGGAAACTTTAGTGTTGTCGCTGATCTGCAATCACTGTGGACTTTGGCTGTCACTTCGCGTGCTGCGGACTGCTGCCTGCCAATCCTACGCAAACCTTTTTAGTACTTTGTGTAGTGAGTTACATAAGAAGTTTACAATTTGACGGTCCACAAATCAAGCAATACTAATAACGTAGTAGACCACATGAGATTGGTCAATAATATATCCCGTTGAATAGTTGTCAATTTGCTATTTCGCCAAAATATTTTGTTAGTTCTTTTGAAATGTTTGATTTGGTTGACAAATATCATCCATGTTTTCTGTTTTTGTTTCTTTCATGTTGTACATCAGCTTCCCCCAGGGGCAAGAGGAGGACACAGGAGGAGGAGGAGGAGGGTGCTGTTGAGGATGCAGGCCAGGATCGGGCAGGCGAGGGCTCCTTTGCTGGCCCGAGTAAGTTTTAATTTTAATATAGAGTACTTATTTTTTCCCAGCGTTCCTCATTCAATTTTTTCTAAATCGTCTTTGATATTGTTGTAGACTGGATCTAAATTCTTATCCTGCCTCGACTATGACTCCGTGTGGTATTACTAGATTATTCTTATTAGTCTGTCTGTGTAGCTGTACCGACAGGATTTTCGGACCAGATGGGATCAGCTCCTGAGAGCCCCTCTAACCCAGCCGGAACGTAACCACCTCCCTCCTCAGGACCATCTATCCAGGTACCTGGGTACCTACCTGAGGATGGGGAACTCGCAATATACAAGCATAGGTTTTCTACAATATCCTATTCACACCAACTAGTCTCGCGGCCCCTTAGGCCCAGACTAATCTACCCCGGGGCAGGTCTGATTATATACTCTCGCACACTGATCTCCCTCAGTGCTCACTCGACACGCAATCCAGCGCGTCTACACACATGGGCCTGCAGTCCCAGTGCTCTCATTTACACACGGTCCGCAATCCGGCAGACCTACACACCCCTCTGTCTTAGGTGCTCTCATTCACACACGGTCCGCAATCCGGCAGACCTACACACCCCTCTGTCTTAGGTGCTCTCATTCACACACGGTCCGCAATCCGGCAGACCTACACACTGACCACAATCAGTGCTCTCACTAACGCCACTTACCAATGACGACCACTTTCCTATGAATACCTTCAGCTCTCTGTCTCTCTATGTTGGGAAGTCTCTCTCTCTCTATTCACTAAGGGCTCGCTACTACAATAATAGAAATTGGTATGGCTTTCCAAATTGCAATATGTACCTTCTGCTCCTGACATCAAATGTTCCCTTCCTTCCTCATTACTCAATCATCTCTTACCTGATCGGGATTCGCATCCGCTCATGCAAACAATGTTTGACTAGAAGACAAGGTTACCCTGATTGAACAAGAATACAAGGCACATGTCAGTTCACTAAGAACTGGAGTCTCTTTATTTTAACAATGATGAAATAAACATACACAAATCTGTGGGGTCTCTATGACTAACAGTAACTTTAACACACCGCTGAAAGAAAAGGATTAGACATACAGTACAAGGTTATCTGCGGGGTAACAGGAACTTTTAACACACAGCTGAAAGAAAAGGATTAGACATACAATAGTCTAGGGAATAAGGACAAGATTAAGGTGTAATTGTAAAGGAACGAGGTCACCTTGGGAGTGTGAAGTCTTGCTCTAGCTGTCATCTGGGCTCCTCTCTCGTCTGTGTCTTGGCTCATCTCAGACTCTCTCTCGCCTGCACTCTTGGATACACATCTGCGCTGATCACTTTGCACTGGATTTCTCTCCCCCACGGACTCTCTCCACCTTCCAACTTCAATCTAATGGTTTCTGCCGCTGTGATAACTGTTCATTCCACTAGCTTGTTCACTCTGGGTAAGGTCTCTGTGCCTATGTCCAATTAACTCCAGCTGCTCCCACAGGTTAATCCACGATATAACTTCAGTCTCTTCTAAAAGGCATTACTTCAGACTCCAGCTATTCACAACTCCTCCTGATAAGTAACTGCTTCTGACTGCTTCCTTCAGTTCCAGCTCACTGACTGTCTGTTTGTCTTCTCTCTGTTCCAAGCATCTTCTGTCTCTTCTCCTCCTGCAATTCCACTCCTCCAACTCTGCCAACACTCTCTGCTCCTCCAATTCAACTCTCTCTCTCTGCTCCTCCAACTCAACTAACTGCAACTTCAGCTCAGCTCTCTCTCTAGCTCGAACTCTTTCTGCAACTCCAACAACTCACTCTCTCTGCTTCTCCAATTCAACTAACTACAACTTCAGCTCAGCTCTCTCTCTAGCTCGAACTCTTTCTGCAACTCCAACAACTCACTCTCTCTGCTTCTCCAATTCAACTAACTGCAACTTCAGCTCAGCTCTCTCTAGCTCGAACTCTCTCTCTGCAACTCCAACAACTCCCTGACTCCGCCTCTGCACTTCACTGATATAGAATGCTGTCTCCTCATGGAAAGTTCCAGCCAGCAGCTTCCTCCCACCGATCCCATGCACCAGGCTCCTTGCGCTAGACGCTCCCACAGTGACCAGCTGCTTGTTTCGTCTAGAGACCTGAGCCCAGAGACACTTTCTGATTAGATTCAGCTCTGGCCGGTTCTCTCCAGTTCGCTTAGGGCGAACAACAGCTCAAAACCAAAATATTACCTTTTCCCTTGAAGCCTCTCAGCTCCATCAAAATGGAGTTCCTCTAGTTCTGGGCCTTGTACGCCTGAGAAGGATGAAATAACCCTTAGCTCTGTCAGAGTACCTACATAAACCATACCAATGTGTAATATAAAGTCAGGACCACAGGATCCAACCTCTACTATAAGCAAAAATGACAGGCCAAAGCCAATAGGCAATAGATGGCCTCTTCTAGGTCTGAAAGAAAGGGCTTAAAAGGGCCAACACAAGCTAGGAATACATATCCTAGATGTGAGCAAGATTAAAGTCTATATCACTGCCAACTAAGGCCAAAAAGCCTGTCTATACAGTAGCTAACTAAGATTGCACATTTGGCAATTCCATTGGACTCCCATTCTAGTCAGCATTAGCTCTATGCACAGAGTGCAGTCCTCTGGGATTGTCCATAATGTCTTTTCAAGTCGTCTAAATGTTTATGCTTTGACAATTGCCAACAATAAAAAGGTGAATGACCACCAAGAAAGAATAAGATACTACTTTACTTTTGGTTTGGATAGGAGGACGATCCATTCTACTACTGTTGCAGGGACAAATCTGCACAAACAGAACTATGGACACTAAATAATGCATTGCTTAGCTTATCAAATATAATAGGTGCTGTTAGACTTTCCACATACCTCAGTGATAACAGACTTTGTAGTTGAAACCCCAATCTCCTTACTGACTAGATAGTGTGGCAGAGTCATTTAGCTCCCAAAGTCACCGATGATTATGATTATTTCCCAATGATGTCAGAGGCACGGACTAATGCTTGTAAAAATGGCAAAACCTTTAGCTCATCCACTCTAGTCTGGAGGACCAAAAACCACAGAGTCTATTTAAGTTTAAAAGCTTTATTAAAAGTAAACACATTTATTAAAATCAAGTTTGTCATAAAAGTAAACGTTTAACTGAAAATGGAAAATTGCTTAGTGCTGACGATTAATTGGACACATTTCTTGTGGTCGAGCCGAGCTCTCAACTGGTTTGAACTTGATCCTGCTCATGTTCTTAGAAGTCAAGCTTCTGTCTGTTAGGAGAAAAAGTGGTGCGTGTTAAAAATAAAAAGCAAGCATTCATCAGTTGTGCCAAAAAGTGCAGCAAGACAACATCCTTCCCTGGAAAAAGGGACATTTTTACTTTAGAGTAGACAGTCACAAATGATTAAATTATATACTGTTTTTTTCACATTTCTTTCTTCCTCCTAGACCAAATATTATATAGTAGTGAGTGGTGTATTCTAACATTATTAAATGTACTTTGTAGGTGGAACATCTGGAGGCGGGGCCAGGGCGGAGGTGGTGGTGGCATTGGACGAGGAGGACAACTCTGGGGAGGAGGCGGTGGAAGTGCCGGACAATTCTGTGGGGGATGACACGGTGGTGGCGGGCAGAGGTAAGCTATATATTCCTTACTCATTGAGATTGAAGACTGCAGAGTGTGCTTTCTGCACGGGTGTATTATAAATAAACCAGGTAGTAGCCTCCTCTAAATGTACTTCGACTTAGCTGTGAAGTTTTTGGCGAGAAGAATCCCAATCAGATCTGAGATGAACTTGATGGATGGGATGAACGAAAAGCGAAAGAAGGGTGTAAGTAAGTGTGGAAGGACGAGAAATGTAATGATGACTGGCAAAGAAGAATGATATGTGTTTGCTTGGTCCCCGAGGTGGCTGGGAAGGAAAGAATGTGGTATGGTGCATGGCTGGGTGAATGATGAAGCAAGGATGGGTGGAAGAAGAACAGCTTGGGTGGGTGAGACAGAAACTGTATGTGTGCATATACTTTGAATGGATGGATGCCTGGGTCATTCATGGTACTATCTGACTCTTAGATAGCATATGTGTATCTAGAGAGAGTAGACGGTCACTGGATGAACTAAGTGTTACTTTGAAGAGCATGTAATACCGCACCCGCACGTCCGTTCCAGTGTAGGAAAGGCAAGGAAAAGAAGTTGTTATTTTGTCCAAATACTACCATGAATAGTAGCAGTAGTTTGTATTGCAACTGCAAGCACAGCATATATCCGGTTATTACGGTAGACACTCCCTACCTCTCTTAATAACTTTAGTTTAGTAGTGGTACGTCATTCATGTGTGGGTGTATCACTGTTCACTCAATAATAAGCAAAGCACCTAAAGTCATCCCATATGTCATCAAATACATCCCATGTGAAGTGATAGATAATCAGATTATTTAGCTTCTTCATTTTCCTTTTCTAATACTCATTTGCACTGTAGGGTGAAAGCTAAATTAATTAAGCAGTAGCCCTTTTAACAGAGTATTCTCAGTGCCACCCGTAATAGAAAAGTAAGAGCTTCACCACCTGCATTTACTGGACCGGTACAGTAACGCAAGTCTGTCTCACTCACCATCGTGTGCGTCTGTTTTTCTCGGGTGCAAGTTCACTGCGCTGGCATTATGCCGGCTTGCATAAGATAACGTACCAATTTTCCTAAACAAGAGAGAAGAAGAAGAATAAGACTGGTGTACTGTCATAGTCGACTGTAATGGAGACCATAGAGCTCGTAGAATTTGTTCCTTAAACTCCCACTAATGTTAGAACAAGGATGAAGAAGTCGGAGGTTACATAGATACTGTCCTCAATAGTTATGTACTGTGCTTTCAATTTGCTACTTGTACTGTGACAACTTTCTGCTCAATCATTTTGTGTTAATCTTAAGGAGCATTGGTTACAGACTATGTCTTTCTTTCTTCATGTAGTTGCTCCTTCCAAATCCAAGAGACCATCAAGGAGGAAGGAGCTGGCTCGAATGGCCCGGCAACGGAGGCTGGATGCCACTGTCGCTGAATATCGGCGGCTGGTGGCCCTGGAGGAGGAGGAGACGCAGTCTGGTAATACAACAACGTCCACTGGGACAGCTGCATCCTCCTCCGTGCGGGCTGCCAGCCAGCGCAGTGCTCCAGCGGTACGGAGCCGGGCTACCAAAGCCAAACACCACCGCCGAGCAGCAAAGACAGCAGCTGCCCCCCACAGGATATGCAGGGCACGCCGGCACCGCTTATCCCTCAGACTGTCCTACCTGGAGCAGGAGGTCCTGAACTATAAGATCTTGGTGGAGGGCCTCCGCTTCGAACATGCCACCCTCCGCAAGGAGCATGATGCCCTGGCTGCTAAAGTTAACAGCACCCTGCCATAGTGTCCCTTGCCCCTTTTTTAGAGACTTTTGGGGGGTGGGAATTGGGAGTTGGGTTTTTGGGGACTTTTGAAGGACAATCGTTGGGGTTAGAGAAGGTCTTGCGGGAGATTTTTTTGTTAGGGCTATAAAAATATACTTTTTGAAACTTTATCTGACCATACCTGTTTTTTACTGCTTTTGAGTCTGGTGGGTGGGGGTTTAACAGTAAGTTTGTTTTCCTGAATAGTCTCTCCTAATACTCCATTATACTACCTCCAACCAAACGCTTATCTTACCTGTAATTTCTGTTTGAAAGTAGGGCTAGGCCCAGGGCTGGCTCCACGGGAAATGGCGATTAAGGTTGCAATCCAGGGCAGCTGAAATTTCCTCCTCCTTGTGGTGGTACTAGTGGTGTGACACAGTGGCAGTTGCATGGCTATGATAAAAAAGAAAATGAAACCTGGTTTGTCCTTACTGCAGCATTACAACGGTACGATAGAGAATATAGCAGGTGACAGTACACTAGACTACAACAGTGCCACAATGTAGCCTAACAAATGATAAAGTATTTATAGTATAACTTGTACTTGCGTAGGATTTCTTTGACATTGGCTACTACTTCAAGAAATAGTACTGAAGCTGAGTAAGTCTAGAATATATCCTCGGATTCCTTCATCAGCCTGTTGCTATGACCTTATCCTCCCCAGCAAGTGTGTGGAATTATTGATGTAATTTAGTCACACATCAAGCAAAACCACACAACCCGGGGGAAGAGGGTTAGGGTTTGTAAAATGGATAGGAATGGGGGTTTCTTTTTGGGTAGGTTTTGTTGAGAGAAAAAAAAAGCACAGCATGGACAAACAATAATTGAACATAAAGAAATTTTTGGGTACAAAGCTAACCATAAATCTTTTACGTGACATAAAGGAAGTGCATGCACTACTCAATGCATTGTTACAGAAAAGTAAGTAGTACTTTCGACAACCGTGAATGCCAGAATGCGACAGTACAAGGCTACATTAAATTCGGTTACAAAAATAGCCGAAGTAAAACCTATAGAATGGCTGTAGGGATCAATTTAGAAGCAGAGAGAGATCCAAGAAATGCAGTCACACACACTCATTGAATAAAAGAATGGATACTGTATCTGTATTGTTGTAGTTGTCCTGTTGAATTTGGTAAGTACGTTGCATGCAGCAAACAATTCCTCTTATTAGCGGCACTCCTCCATTCCAGCTGACGCTTCGTCCATCAATGTTGGTGACTAGAAGACACCCTGTACACTGCCTGCCTGGCGGATGCTGAATTGTGGCTCGCTAATGTGAAGCCTGACTCCATCCTTTTTTCCCCATTGCAGACTGAAACCCGGCCTGTAAATATTGAACGAAAAACAGCACTGACAAATAAATATAAGGTATGTACGCTGTGGGATTGGTGTCAGTACAACGCGTTATTTTACAACGTATTCCGTTACAACGCGATTTTTACAACGCAAAAACCATTACAATGCATGCCATTACAACGCATGGCATTACATAGCAGATACTTTTACAACGCATGCCATTACATCGTAAGTATAGGTAAGTATATCTTTTTAAAAAAAAATATAATAAAGTTAATTAAATTAATTTAAATTAATAAAAATAATATAACATTTTTAAAACAGTAATTAATTTAATTATAGTAATTTAATTAATATTAAAATTGATATTAATTTAATATATTTAAAATAATATAATTAATGAAATATAAAAAATTTATAAATAGTAAATAATATAATGTAATTAATTACAATAAATATTATTATAATTTAATCAAATTATAAATAATACATAATATAATTATATTTAATATAATAAAAAGAATTTAATTAATTAAACATTTTTAAATAATATAATTTTATTATAATCGTTTATTAATACAATGAAATAAATAATTGTAAATATAGTTATTAATGTAATTAAATTAAATAAAATTAATTTAATTAATTTAATTTATATAAAGTCGTAATACCCCTGTACCCCAAAAAACAAACCCAGCCCTAAAACCTAAAAACACCCCTGTACCCCAAAACCCAAACCCTACCCTAAAACCTAAAAACACCCCTGTACCCCAAAACCCAAACCCTGCCCTAAAACCTAAAAACACCCCTGTACCCCAAAACCCAAACCCTACCCTAAAACCTAAAAACACCCCTGTACCCCAAAACCCAAACCCTGCCCTAAAACCTAAAAACACCCCTGTACCCCAAAACCCAAACCCTGCCCTAAAACCTAAAAACACCCCTGTACCCCAAAACCCAAACCCTGCCCTAAAACCTAAAACACCCCTGTACCCCAAAACCCAAACCCTGCCCTAAAACCTAAAAACACCCCTGTACCCCAAAACCCAAACCCTACCCTAAAACCTAAAAACACCCCTGTACCCCAAAACCCAAACCCTGCCCTAAAACCTAAAAACACCCCTGTACCCCAAAACCCAAACCCTGCCCTAAAACCTAAAAACACCCCTGTACCCCAAAACCCAAACCCTGCCCTAAAACCTAAAAACACCCCTGTACCCCAAAACCCAAACCCTGCCCTAAAACCTAAAAACACCCCTGTACCCCAAAACCCAAACCCTGCCCTAAAACCTAAAAACACCCCTGTACCCCAAAACCCAAACCCTGCCCTAAAACCTAAAAATACCCAAACACCCCAAAACCCAAACCCTGCCCTAAAACCTAAAAATACCCAAACACCCCAAAACCTATACATCAGTACCCCAAAACATATACTCCTTTACTCATAGTTATTTAAAAAATTACTTAAAATAATATATTTAATTTATAATATTTAAAAACGAAATAAATATTTTTTTATAATTAATAATAATTAAATCAATTATAAAATATTAAATAAAAAAAATAAAAAAATTAAATACTTACCAATACTTACGATGTAATGGTATGCGTTGTATTAGCATCTGCTATGTAATGCCATGCGTTGTAATGGCATGCATTGTAATGGTATTTGCGATGTAATAGCTGCGTTGTAACAGCATTACGTTGTAAAAGATGCGTTGTAAGAGTAACACACCACGCTGTGTAGTGCAAAAAGTCACACTTTGAATTTCCTAATAGACAGTACAACATTTTTGAAAGTGCGTACTCTGTCTGAGTCACCTTTTCAAGGATAAATAACAAGTATGGGCGAATTAATTTAGCGGATCTTTCCCCTCAAGCTAGGTGTACTGTAAACTGTGTTTTAGAACAAAATTAGACCTTCCCAGCAGTGCTTCCACCCAGATCCTTACTAAAGCCAGTTGCAAAAATGTAGAAGACCCCCAATCAGATCTCAAAAAACGAGGCCTAGCAGAAAACTGGTGACAAAACGTACTTCGAAAGTAAAAGTAGGCCCAAATACCCCCTTACCCACCGTGGATTGTATTCAAACCACTTGCAAGCAAGCAAAAGTATCCATAGCCAGCATCGCTCCAAGACTTGAAAACCCCCCCACCCAAACACATGCAATAGAAATACTGCTAACCCAAACGAGCCATAAGTTAAGAATAGTGGCAGAGGCTTTCTTTAACTATGCCAAATCCCCCCTTTCCCACCATGGATTTTCTTCAAATGACTTGCAACCAAAATTACACATTCTCACGAGTGCTTTAAGACCCTAGAACTCAGTTGCAAAAATCTAGAACACCCCAAAACACATGCAATCCTGCTGCTAGGGCTAACCCTAATGAACCCTAAGTTACAAAAAGTGCCAAAAGGCTTTTCCTTATGGATTTTGTCCCAGCCACTTCTATCCGGTATTAGACCTTCCCAGGAATGCCCCAAGACCAGCCAACCCACCCGGCAAAAAGCACAACACCCCCAAACAGCCCAAAAGCAAAATCTCATACTTACAACATTTCTCGGCCTTCGGTCCAAACGCGCTGTGTAGCTAGGCCATAACTCCGGTTTACTGCCACGGATTTCCTGAAAAGCAAATGCAATCAAGATTAGACTGTCCCAGCAGTGTTCCCAGACCCCGAAACTCACTCACAAACAGCCGGAACCCCCCCCAAAGAGCACCTCAAAGGCAAGCTAGTCATCAAAAACACAAAAAAAATTCCGCCTCCAATTTGGTCCAAACCACTTTTATCCGGTATTGGAGCTTCCCAGCAATGGCCCCAGAGCCGTCAAGTCACCTGCAAAGAAGTAGAACACCCACACAAGTGCTGAGTCTTTCTTCATTGGGCATAATCCAGCCCTCTGCTTTGATGGAAATAGGAGTCTGGAGGAGGAGGATAGAGGAGCATGTTCTTCTGAACTTGTGAACCTGAGGAATGCAGACTGCGGCACCTTCAAATCAATAAGCAAACAAGTGAAGACAGTTCTGCTGATGGGCTTGTTTTTGGGATTAGGTGATTAATGTTTGAATTATATTAACTGTGCACAACAAAGAAAGACAGACACTCAGGAATGAAAGTGAATGAGGACGAAAAAGAAAGTTATTGATTCATTGTCTAATTTTCAGGCCTCGGTGTTAAGGTCCAGGAATAAGAATAAGGCTTCGTCATCATACTCTGCGAATTCAGGCAGGTTGAGCTCAGTGTCACCTGACAGAGTAGAAATTCCCTCATCTACGTTGCTGTCTACCTCGTCTTCATCCGGCGCGCTTTCACGTACTCTGTAATCTGGTGGTATGAGGTGCTGATTCATATTGATCATTGTTAACCTCTCCATATTTTTGGGCGAGAGGCGGCTCCGTTTGGGAGTTGCAATGGCACCAGCAGCACTAAAAACACGTTCAGTAGACACGCTTGCAAGTGGGTAAGACAAGTAGTTTAAAGCCAAGTTGGAGAGCTGTGGCCACAATTCTTTTTTCCCATGCCAATACGCCAATGGGTCAGCATTAACATAGACCACTGTTAAGTCATTCAGATAGTCCTTCACCATCGACTCAAGGTCCTCCTCCAAGGTTCCTCCACTTTGCTTAGCTGTTGCTGTGACCTTTTGAGAACCAAACCCAAGCCGAGCTAGCCAATCCTCTTCAGCCTCCAATGTTTCTGTTGTGTCTGGTGCAGATGATCCGGTTTCCGGTGTCTTTAACGGCTGAGAGGTCACTTGTGCCACAGCCACAGGTGCAGAAGTAGATTGTTTTGACTGGGGATGGCCTGCTGATGCTGATGTACTGCCTTTTCCTTCAATTTTCTGCCGTTCTCTTTCAAACCTCTTGGCTGACAAGGCTAGCCAACGTTTGTACTTTGGAACATGTTCATCATCAAAAGGAAAGAATGCTCTGCCTGCCAGCGCCTTTTTGTAGCGTGAATCCAGAATAGTAGCACAAATGTAATGCTGGCTTGAGTGGATCATTTTAAGAGGTTCATCACCTTGTAGGCGCTCTAATAATTTCTCCGCCAAAACAAAAGGGTCTTTGTTTTTTTCATCTTTTTGAAACACAGAACACACCTCCTTCAGTTGGTGCTCCAGCATGTACAACAATGGGATAGCTTTTCCCAAATTACAGTCCTCCTTGCTGACTGCACGCGTGAAGACCTCAAAAGGACGAAGCATGCGTGTCAGGCTTTTAACTATGCCCCATTGCGCCGCACCCATCTTCAGGTCCTTCTGAGCTGTACCCTGTGTTAACCACTTCGCTGCTAAGGCACCATTAATATTTTACATTCATTTTCCATTGAAATGAATGGAAAGTTCATGACGAGCTACCCTTGTCATTAGTATCGAAGAGGTTAAGAAATACTGATCGAGTACCGTATACTGCTCATACAGACGCTAAAGCATGTAGAAGGTTGAGTTCCAACGTGTTGCCACCTCCTGGATGAGTGCTTTCACTGGCATTCGACGTTGATGTAGCAGGCTCCTCAGATGCTTCCGGGCCCTAAAAGAATGGCTGAAATGGTTGCACATTTTTCGGCAGGTCTCCACTACCTCTTACGCTGGACTTTCTTTATCACTCAAGAATTTTTTGACAACCAGGTTTATACAGTGTGCCAAACACGGCACTCTGAAATACTGACCCAGTTCCATGGCCTTAACTACATTGGCACCATTATCCGTGGAAACATAACCAATCTGGCGTTTTTTTGGGGACAGCCAGTCAAGGACCGTTGTGTTAAACTCATCCAAAATGTTTTGTGCTGTGTGACGTTTCTCCAAACCAAACATGGCTAGTGTTGCATGTTTCCGAGCAGCTTTAAAAACTTGGTCCGGGTCAACACTTGTGTTTAGCTTTGCTTTAACCCCTGAAAAAGAGACCCAGTGTGCAGTGATGCACATGTAATCAGCGCCTGCGCCACTGGTCCACATGTCTGTTGTCAGATGTATAGTGTGAACAGCACTCTTCTGCAAAGCTGCCCCAATCAACTCCAGCACATCTTCATGTAGTGCTGGAACCGCAACACTGGCAAAATAGAACCGGCTAGGAACCTTCCATTTAGGGCAGAGCTCTGCCACTAATTCTAGAAAACCAACCCCATCTACAAAAGAAAAAGAGAGAAGGTCCAGAGCTAGCATTTTAGGCAGCTTAGTGTTATACAGACGCGTCAGTGGGTGGTTGCGTTCATATTGCGCTTCTGTAAACAACATCTTTTTAATGTTGCCCTGGACCAAGCATTTACGGGATGATGATGATATCTTCGACCCAGTTACACTCGCTGATGAACTTTTTCGCATTGGTGTTTCACTCTCTCCCACACTCTTAGTGTGGCTCACATGGGGTGTGCTGCTGACAGGGGTACTGGCCGATGTAAGTGAAGTGTTTGACACGTCTTCTTCCTCCTCGTCATCATCAGATAAAACAGCATTACGTGCAATTCGGGCTTCCTTGATCGCCTGTAGGTGCGCAAACCATTTGACAGCATGCTTTCTTTCTAGATGACCTCTCTGGCCTCCGGTACCATAGTTGGAACCAAACTTACCACGACTAACTGCCAACTTACAAATGCTACAAATGGCAAAGTTTTCCTTTTTTGGGCAAACACTAAAGAAGTCCCAAACTGCGGACTTGAAATGTCTTTGGGGGCCGGAGGAGGCGGCGATACTTGTGGGGGTGGTCCTGCTGCTAATGCCAGATGAAGTGGAGGATGTGGATTGCCGAACTTCAGAACGTTTTGCACTTTCACCACCACTAATTGAGGTCGAGGTGGATGGAGGTCCCTTCTGGCGACTAAGAAATATGGAAGCGGTAGGTGTTGGTGTACTAGTTAACTCCAATGATTGTGGTGTTTCTTCCATTGCCTCCTCGTCGACAACATCATCACGCTCAGCAGCTTCTTGGGCTAGGGTCAAAATGTCTTTTTGCTGCATGCCCGCTGGGGCTGCAGTGACCTTTATGATGACTGCGTCGTCGTCGTGAGAGTCTTCATCAGCAGGAGTATGCGCCACTTCTTGTTGAGCCTCATCACGCTCCATAACTATAAGTGTTTCGACGACCTTCCTTTTACGCTTAAGTACCTTTGTCAGATCATGGTGTGCCTCACTCTCAGACGGCCGTGATGGTTGCCAATCTTCATCCAGATCATCAGAAGGAGGTGGGCTTGAAAAAGATGTAGACACCAACCTTGATCTTTTCCTTGCTAGGGATGTGGAAGACAATGAATGATCATCAGGAGGAGTGGCTTCCAATGATACATCGGCTTGATTGTCGATTTCCTGATGTGCCCCTACTTCCGGAGGAACAACTATTGTGGGCATTTGTTGTGACCCTCCATGCACCTCTGCTTGCGCATCTCCTTGCGCTGCCTCTCCTTCCACATGTACTTGGGCTTGTACTTGCACATGTGGTTGTTCAACACTTGTCAGATGAGTTACAACAACCTGTGTTGATTCAGGGACATTGCTGCTACTTTCTTGCGATGAGCCAACATCACTGGTCGATGGTGATTGAAGAAGTACACTGACTGCCTCTGCAGCACTCAAGGGCTTGGACTTAAGTTGTGGTGGTGGTGGTGGTGGAGGCACTGAGCCCAATGGAGCGGGGGTGCTGCTCCCGTCTTGGTCCCCAGCAGATCCTGATGCTGCTGCAGGCGTACTTTTTTTTTTACTCCCAAAAAACGCAGCGGCCGGCACACCAGCCTCCTTGGTAAATTGCTTCTTCTGCTCCTTACTGGCAACTTTATTGCTAGAGGAGCTACGGAGAACTTTTTTTGGGGCCATCTTCAGAGCAGGTCAGAACAGCAAGCTGCAGTTGCACGAGTTGCAGAGTTGTCTGTGGCCAGACGTGACGTCGCGTGACGTTATGCTGCACACACACACCGCTGCAGGACTTCTTCCTGGCACTGGTGGTTCTCTTGAGTCTTGAGCACCTAAAAGCAATGGAAGACAGAGGAACATCAGTTCAGTTATACACCCCAAAAAAATCGAAAAAAAACAGAAAAATCAGCACAATCCCATGCCTTCCATGATGTTTAAATTCAAGACACCCCACAGAAAGACTAGGCCCATGCAACACTCACTAGTCACTACCCCTGGTGAAAAGGCCACAACAACAGGCCAAAAAATCAAAAAACACAGAAAAATCAGCACAATCCCAAGCCATTCAGCCCCTCCATGATGTTTAAATTCAAGACAACCCACAGAACGACTAGGCCCATGCACCACTCACTACCCCTGGTGAAAAGGCCACAACAGGCCAAAAAAACGAAAATCATAGAAAAATCAGCACAATCCCAAGCCATCCAGCCCCTCCATGATGTTTAAATTCAAGACAACCCACAGAAAGACTAGGCCCATGCACCACTCACTACCCCTGGGCATAATGGATGAAAGCTAGGCAAAATGGGTGCAGGCCTGAGAACACTACCTGCATTCAAAATGGCCCCCTCCCTCCCAGCACATGGCCAGGGCCTGTAGCAGCACTCAAAATGGCCCCCAACCGCATGGCCTGTGCCCATGAACACCACAAAAAATCGAAAAACACAGAAAAATCAGCACAATCCCAAGCCTTCCAGCCCCTCCATGATGTTTAAATTCAAGACAACCCACAGAAAGACTAGGCCCATGCACCACTCACTACCCCTGGTGAAAAGGCCACAACAGGCCAAAAAAACAAAAATCACTGAAAAATCAGCACAATCCCAAGCCATCCAGCCCCTCCATGATGTTTAAATTCAAGACAACCCACAGAAAGACTAGGCCCATGCACCACTCACTACCCCTGGTGAAAAGGCCACAACAGGCCAAAAAAATGAAAATCACAGAAAAATCAGCACAATCCCAAGCCATCCAGCCCCTCCATGATGTTTAAATTCAAGACAACCCACAGAAAGACTAGGCCCATGCACCGCTCACTACCCCTGGTGAAAAGGCCACAACAGGCCAAAAAAATGAAAATCACAGAAAAATCAGCACAATCCCAAGCCATCCAGCCCCTCCATGATGTTTAAATTCAAGACAACCCGCAGAAAGACTAGGCCCATGCACCACTCACGACCCCTGGTGAAAAGGCCACAACAGGCCAAAAAAACGAAAATCACAGAAAAATCAGCACAATCCCAAGCCATCCAGCCCCTCCATGATGTGTAAATTCAAGACAACCCACAGAAAGACTAGGCCTATGCACCACTCACTACCCCTGGTGAAAAGGCCACAACAGGCCAAAAAAACGAAAATCACAGAAAAATCAGCACAATCCCAAGCCATCCAGCTCCTCCATGATGTTTAAATTCAAGACAACCCGCAGAAAGACTAGGCCCATGCACCACTCACTACCCCTGGGCATAATGGATGAAAGCTAGGCAAAATTGGTGCAGGCCTGAGAACACTGCCTGCATTCAAAATGGCCCCCTCCCTCCCAGCACATGGCCAGGGCCTGTAGCAGCACTCAAAATGGCCCCAACCACATGGCCTGTTCCCATGAACACCCCAAAAAATCGAAAAACACAGAAAAATTAGCACAATCCCAAGCCATCCAGCCCCTCCATGATGTTTAAATTCAATAAAACCCACAGAAAGAGTAGGGCCATGCAACACTCACTAGTCACTACCCCTGGTGAAAAGGCCACAACAGGCCCAAAAAACGAAAATCACAGAAAAATCAGCACAATCCCAAGCCATCCAGCCCCTCCATGATGTTTAAATTCAAAACACCCCACAGAAAGACTCAGTGCACCCACCACTGAGTACCCCTGGGCAAAAGGCCCCAAAACAACCCAAAAATCGAAAATTCCAAAATTGTAGTTGCAGCAACTGTAATGCCCCAAACAAACTTACTTGTGAAATCTCTGATCCAAAAGTGATCCAAAGAAAGTCAAAAAGGCCTCAAATCCAAATATCCAGCAGAATCCACAAAAAGTAATCCTTCCAGCTCCAGATCCAAATGAAAAGTGACCAGGAGATGGACAAAGCACTGGGAGGAGCCTGCTGGACAGGAACAGGAAGTTGAAGACTGTAGGGCACTACCTTCCTCCCACCCCCCCCTCCCCAAAATGGACTCCTCGCAAAAAAAGTGCAGGCAAATGTCAACCTGAGGAGTTATTCAGATAAAAATCATCATTTCCAGAAGGTTTATGCTGCTTGCTGTTGGATTTCTTGAGCAGAATTGCAAATTTTGTATTTTCGCGAGTGCAAGATTGTTGCTGCTCACCGCATCTACAAGCTCGCAATTGCAAAGTACCGCGATACGTGATCACGGCGTACTTGCGTTGACAAACTCTTGCTGTGCAAGTTGGCAAGCCGCGATTACGTAATCGCTCTCGCCAAATTCCCGCGGGATCCCGCAGCAAGATCCAAAATGGCGCAGCACTCGCAAAATATCAAGAAAAACAACTCGGCAAACGCTGAATGACGGTAAGTAAATGCTGCGCGCCGCAAAATTGTATCACCAAGAAAAAAAAAATCCGCTGCGAGCGTATTTGCGGATTTTCGGTAAATTCGCGAGCGTTCGCGGATTGCGAATTTACCGAAAATCCGCGAGCGGAACGGATTTTCTGCCCATGCTTAATGACTAGCCCTTAGAGAAGGGAACATGAGGCCAAAAAGAGGGAGTCTGAGCTTAGGATCCAGAGACAAAAATTAAAAGTTGCCCTGGCCCATAAGAAACTTGCTAGAGCAAGACAGCCTAGAGAGGGTGGGGTAATAGAACCCACTGGTGGCAGCCTTATCCACAAGGATAAAGACAGGTCTTTTGATAACAGAAACCTGAGTAAGATTGTGCCCCCCTACAAAGCTGGGGATGATATCCACAAATGGATGACTGCACTTGAGAGAGCCTGCAAAGTACAGCAGATCCCTCAGGAGCAGTGGGAAGCAATCTTGTGGCTCTCCTTTGAATGTAGAGGCTGAGACAGACTCCTCATAGTTAGTGATGGGGATTCTAAAAACTATCTGGTCCTGAAGAGTGCTCTGATTGATGGGTTAGGCTTAACCACTGAACAGTACAGGTTAATGTTCAGAGACACCCAGAAGACACAGACTCAGGACTGGTCTGAATTTGTTGAGTGTGCCACTAAGGCTCTGGAGGGATGGTTGCTGGGAAGCAAGGTTACAGACTATGAAGGATTGTACAATTTGCTTATGAGAGAACACATTTTAAATAATTGTCAGAACCAGCAGTTGCATCAACATTTGGTTGACTCAGATTTGACCTCTCCCCAAGAATTGGAAAAGAGGGCAGATAAATGGGTTAGAACCAGAGTTAAGCAAAAGAACCAGAACCAGAGCCAGGGTGGTGACCAGAAGAAAACAGACCAGAAGGGTGGGGAGCAGAAAGCGAAAGACCAGAAGACTTCAACAAACTAATACAGAGGGTGGGTCCCAAACTTCCAAGAAGAAGAAGAAAGAAGGTCAAAGAAATCCCTGGTGTAGTACTTGTAAAAACACCTCTCACTGGACACGTGAGTGTAAAAAGGGTGGAGCCCCCAACACTGCAGCCCATAAGGCACCTGCACCCACTATTACAGCTGGCAGTGTTGGTCCACAAACCAAGGAGGTAGAGAGTATCACCTTGGGAACTGAAGGAGATTCTGACCTAGTCAGAACCCTTACACAGGCTGTTCTGATTTGTGAGGGGGACATAGATTTGACCCCTACCATCAGCCCCAGTAATCTGGGCGAATACAGACAAACGCCTTTGATTAATGACAAAGTGGCCCAAGCATACGGCGACACATGTGACAGTGTCACCATGGTGACACCTAGCTTTATAGACCCTGGACAATACATTCCAGGTGATAATTACCTGGTGACCAATGCCAGCAATGTCACCACTACCCATAGTGTGGCAATTGTTAACTTTTCCTGGGGAGGGGTAACTGGCCTAAAAAGAGTTGTGGTTAGTGCTGATCTCCCAGTTGAATGTTTGTTGGGCAATGACCTGGAGAGCTCTCTATGGTCAGAAGTTGAGTACAGGACTCATGCAGAGATGTTAGGGATATCATCACATGTCCTTGCTGTGACCAGGTCACAGGCCAAAAAGTGCCTCTCTGAACCTCAGGTCTTGGATCCTGGAACAATGGACCAAGCACCTTCCAAGAAGAATAACAGGAGGGTAAAGGCTGTGCCTTCCCAACTGCCTACAAGTGAGGATCAGGCTTCACAGGAAGCTGGTCTTGAGACCCCTGAAGGAACTGTCCCTGAAGAACTTGATGCACCCCCTATTTCAAGAGCAGATGAGCTCATTGACAAGTTGGCTTCTGCCAAATATTTGAGCACATTTGACTTGACAGCTGGCTACTGGCAAATCAGGTTAGCTGAGGAGTCTAAAGCCAAGACTGCATTTTCTACCCCAGGTGCACATTATCAATTTGTGGTGATGACCTTTGGTTTGAAAAATGCACCTGCCACCTTCCAAAGGTTGGTGATTCAAGTCCTTACTGGGTTGGATGACTTTTGCGCAGCATATCTGGATGATATTGCTGTCTTCAGCTCCACCTGGGAGGATCACCCGGTCCACCTGAAGGAAGTGTTTGAGGCTCTGCAAAAGGCAGGCCTCACTATCAAGGCAACACAGTGCCAGATACTGCAGAGTAAGGTTGTATACCTTGTAGGAGAGTAGGGTCTGCTATCCTATGGTCACCCCAAATTTTTGCTTTTTGCTTCACTGGTTTATGACTTAATGTGGCTGTGGGCCTGCTAATCAGACCCACAGCCTGCTGTTCTTTCTCTAAATTACTGCCAATGCACTCTAGGTGCATTACGAATTGGATACTGGTTCACCTTGTTGGCCCCTGTAACAGTGTACCCTAGGTACCCAGGGCATAGGTGCATCCAAGGCCTACCAGTGGCTGCAGCATGTATTGTGCCACCCCTGGCCTGGCCTCCATATTTGACACAACTGGCTGATCACTCAGCTGGGGTAAGTTGGTGTAATCACCTCTTGCTTAGATATAGTATCCCTATATCTACCCTTAAACTGGACACATATGTTCCTATCAGCCACTCCTATGGAAGGCCTCATCAATCCTGGAGGCAGAGTGCTTGGAAATATGTGAGATGGCGCTCTAGCATGAGCTGAGCCTGTCTGCAGCTGTCGGGAACCACTCCCCAAGCTGTTCCGGGATATTGCCATACCATATACTCTTAAGTGCATTATAATCCTCGCGGTTATATGCTATCTTTGGTTTGGCTTTATCAAAACATGTCGAGTAAGGTGTCATACGAATTGGATTACTATCCCCTCGACAGTTCTGTCAATGAGGATAGCATTCCACCCTTCTAGAGGGACACGACATGTGTGTAGCCTTAACCCCGGTTAAAGTTAACCAGAGCCTCAGCATCACAAAATGGATGCTGCCACCACAGACACAAGTCTGACCTCCTGCTGCTGGGAGTCCTTCCAGCGAGGGAGGCTTGGACAAAGGGTTTCCTGCCTTGGGAGATGTGAGCACCACCCCAGACAGGGTTTTGTGTATTGGGTAGGACAGGGCTGAATAGATTGAGACATGCCCGGGGCACACAAGGTGTCTCCGTGCATAAGCCAGTCCAAACCGGTCCTGGGACTTTCCAGACCCAGGCCTGGCGAGGAGCTGGACAAAGGAAAGGGGGTGTAACCGCCCCCCTTCCTGGTCCCACCCAGAGGAGGGACCTAGTAGGTGATCCACCCCTCAGATTGGGAATAAGAGTGGGAGCAGTGCCATTGCATAGCAGATCATCCTGAATCAACTTTACACGAAGAAGACGACTGGACTTCGACATTCTTCTGCACAGAAGACTGAAGAGAATCTCCCTTGTGGCCTAGGAGTGGCCACCCTGTGAACACAGGTACCAACCAGCGAATCGACGTCTGCTTTGCCGCCGCCTCCCGCCAGAGCCCGAGCACAGAGCCTGACAAGACCCAGACTCCCAGACTTCTCACAGCCCGATCCACAGTCCCTGCAAAGAAGGGACCCGTGGAGGCACCGAGAGACGTGAGAACCCCCACCACCGAGCAGCCCTTGCACCGAAAATCAGCCCCCCCAGCATCTCCACGATCTGCGTGGGGCCCTTTTGCATTGTGCCACTCGACACGCCATCCCGGCCACTAGCCACGTGGTCAGCGGCCATCTTGGCGACTACAACTACAAACTACACTACGGGTCTGGTTGCTCCAGATTTGCCCTCGCTCCTGTAAAAGGGAGCACCCGCTCTGACCTTGCTGGTCCGAGTGATAAGCCTTTTTTGATTCCTGCGTGGCTTGCATTAGCCAAGGCCTGGTTGCTCCAATCAAGTTGCCGACACCGCCAACAGCGAGAAGCCTGCGTGGGACAGCTCGTGATCGACTCCTGGACGTCCTCGACCTCTTCGTGTCCACGTGGCTGCAGAGAGAAGCTACACCTCAATGCCTGTTTGCACCCGACATTGCCTGGTTCCGATCTGGTTCCACGGTAGTCACTGGCTAGTGACTTTGAACATTGTCCCCTCTGCTTTCAGGTGTTCACAACTTCAGATGCACCCTTGGATCCACCGGAACTCTTCACATCGAGCCGCCTGCAGAATCTTCAGCTCCAAGCACCATCGACCAGCGTGACGAAACCCGACACTACTTCGACCCTATGCACCCGCGTCCTGTGGGTGAGGTAACTCAGCAACGCCGGTGTTCCCACACTGGTACACACCTCTAGTGTCTGTGCCTTAAGTTTCACACTTCTAGGTCACTCGGAAGGTTCCTAACTAACTAACTTTATAACTTCCCATAGCAAACATTGTGCTTGCTTTAATCAAGCGAGAGCACTTTGCTCTTGCTTGTTCAGAGCGAGTATACTTTTGCATTTTACCCCCAAGGTGCTGGGTAAAAAGCTCTGCCAGCTTCTGTGAGAACTGCAAGAACTACAGAAGCCTTCAGGATCCACTCACAGTCCCCACGGTCCCCATCCAGCTGGCCATGCCCCTGCAGATGGGGTCTCTGGGGCCTAAATTAGCCTAAAAATGGGTCTGCTCTCCCCCCTACCTTTATTTTTCTTTTTAAAATGCTGGGCCCCAGGAGATGGGGTCTCCGGGGCTAAAATTGGCATGGGGACAGGGGCTTCGTGGGACCCTCCTTGAAAATAGATAAATAAATAGTCTGGCCCTAGGGGATCGGGTCCTATGGGTCAGAAATTGCCTGGGAGGGGGGCCACTCAGTTCCCCTCCCTTAAAAATTAAACATAAAATGACCATGCCCTGGGGAATGGAGTCCCTAGGGCTGAAATCAGCCCGGGGAGGAGGGCAGCATGGGTGATGGAGTCCCTGGGCCCAAAAAGGACCAAAGGAAGTTGGGCCACAGAGCCCCTTCATTAAATAAAAAAGGAAAGTCGGCAACCTGCTGGAGGCAATGCCCCCTTTCTACACTACTCCTTAAACATGCCTGTTGCAACTATCTCACAGTGGGATTGCTGGGAGGTAGCTACGCTTTTTCCACCACTCTGCAAATGTACTTCTCAGTGCACTGCTGGTGGGGGGGGGGTGAAGTCCCTTTCTGTCCTGAGAGCCTCAGGACTAAAATGGACTTCATACTAATGGGGTGGGGGCTTTGAGATGTCATCAGTGATGTAATCAGTGTCACTGGCCATGCCATGAGTGAAGTAATATATGAGGTCATACACAGTGCATTCTGGGGGCGCAAGTTATAGTTATATCAGCTAAATATGACTGCTGAATTTCAGTGGTTGTGTCTGAGTGAAACTAATGCCTGATTTTAATGTCCCTGTATCCTTTGGTTTATTCATTATATATATATATATATATATATATATATATATATATATATATATATATATATATATATATATATATATATATATATATATATATATATAGTGGCAGTCACCACTAGGTGGTCATAGTTATAAAGAGCGTTATTTGGTTTGCTATTAACTTTAGGCCTGTTCAACAAATCTGCTTTCTGTAAAATCAGTTTATTCACCTAAGCTCCTTCCTGCAAAGTTTTGGACTGATCGTTCAAGGAGAATCTGGAAAAAGGCGGGTCCCAAAACTGCACCATGCATTTTGAATGTATAGACTTCTTTAAACAAGGCTACAGCAAAAACTTCTAAATGGAATCGGAACTAAGTTGACAGGAAGCTAGATCATTGTCTACAGACTATGCCTTTTGTTATTAGGTGTAAGTCTGCTTAGCAGGTTTTGAAATATTAATGTTAAAAAATAATTGTATATTTGAATTGTTAGTTCTACAAAGTATTGAAAGACTCTTGCAGGAGCAGTAATAAAAAAAAGAGCATAGGGACTTGCCCAGGAGCTTTATTTCCCTTGGGATGTCTTGCTCCCACATAAGTCAGACTTCAGTGAATGTGAGCAAAAAATACCACTCCTGGGGCCAAAAAGATAAAAAATTAAAAAATTGCTGCAATCGTGCAAGTCTCTATTGGGATCAGAAAAATCATGATCTGAATTGGAGATGTCATCAGTGATATTTTATATGATGTTATAGAACATGTCATGAGTAATGCCAAACGTGAAGCCATAATAAGAAGTACATGACTAGAGCTCAAGTTTTAGTTAACTCTGCTAACTGGTGGATTTCTGTGTTTTGTTTCGTTCAAAATGTTAATGTTGCCATTGTTGTCACTGACATATTCTCCTAATTAAAACATTACTTTAACCTTAGCTTAGTTCTCTGAATATATAAATGTGTTTATGTATGTGTATATATATATATATATATATATATTTTTTTTTTAAAAGATAAGATTTCTCCTCTTTACTCAGAAAGAATCATCCAGCACTGCAGAAGGGTTAGGTCACTCGGAGGGCACAGCGCTGTCGAGTTTCTCCTAATGCTCAAGGCACTATATATATAATATATATATATATATATATATATATATATATATATAACCTACTGGCGGTCGCCAGTAGGTAGTTATAGTTAGGACCTAGTTTCCATAGGAAATCCTCAACATTCTATTTGGAATAACTTTGGCCCTGGTTGAAGAATCTTAGCGAATTTCTCAAAGAAGATGGCTCGGTCCGCTGCGCTCCTTCCCTAAAAGTTTGGGGGGGATTGGTCAAGTGGGGGCTGAGAGAAAAGGGGGGTCCCAAAACGTGTTTTCTCCATGTTATTTTCCATAGGACCTTTAGACTCGGCTACAGGTCGAACGGGTGAATGGATTTATAAGAAATTTGGCAAAACTGTACAGTCCAGCTCGCAGATTACGCTTTTTTTGGAATGGTGTAAATCCGTTCAGTAGTTGCTGAGGAAATTAAAGTTAAAGTCAATTATATATCTATACGCGCGCACATGTGCGCGCACCCAAACGGCTGCGCGCGCGAGCGGAATTTTGTTGCGTGACGTCTGTTAACGTTCGATTCGAAGGAAATCAGGAAGTGTTGACCACCATTTTGTCATTGCGAGTAAATATATTGTTGATTTCAAAGCGTTGGAATATGGAAAGGGGAGAAGGTAGAGATTGTTTTGCTGCGTAGGTTTTTTTTTTAAAGTTGCGTGGTGCGCGCACTCGGTCGCGCACACCTTTTTACAAGAGTGTGAAAATGGAGATAAATCAGAAGTTTGAGTGCTTAGATATAAGGTGGCTCTGAAAAGAGCCATTGTGTTAATTGAGTGTTTTCTGCATTTATAAGTAAGTACCGATGCAGAGCCTGATGTTGCAGAGGAAGATTCTGTTTCCCTCATTCGTGAAATGAACACCGTCTCTCCTATAGACGTCTAGCATGTGGTAACGCAAGTTGTTGTGGTAAATAGAACCCATGCTATAATTTCTGAGGAACGCAGAAACAGATTTATTTACATGTCTCCTTGCTTTCTCAAATTGTGCACAATGGTGATTGGACCAATTCCATTTCTGTCTTTGGCATATATTGGAATATACCAAGGCAGATCGAGGAAAAAGTGTCATCAATTGTCGAAAGGTGTCTTTTAGAAGCATTTCCAGACCTACCCCAGTGATTGTGTCTAGATCGTTCCCACCACAGTGCACAATTATAAGTTCTGGTTCTGGGAGATGCATAAAAGTTTTCACCAATGGAATCAATTGGTGACATTTCAATCCTCTTTTGGAAATCCATGTTATGTGTACATTTGGTAAGCTGAGGTTGCAAATTCGTCTGCTTACTGCATATTTTTCACTCCAGTGAATATAACTGTGTCCTATTAGCCAGACCTTCATTTTCAAGGGATTTGTAGTCGTCCTTCGATCGGTTCTGGAAGTGGAATGGTAGTTAGAAGTTGAAATTCTAAATAAAGAAAAAGGAAGAGGCTGGGTGTGGCTTAAAAAATAAAAATGATTGGTTGATTGTAAGAAGTGGAGATTGAACAGTACGTTGCATGTTAATGTTTATGTTAAACGAAAAGTACTATTGGGTGTGAAAAAAAAAGACATGTAACAGAGCTGTGGATTGGCAGGTGTTTCTGGAGGGAAAACAGTGTTGTTACTTTGCTGTAGAACTTTTGACCTGTGCCTTCAGCCAGGTGCAGAATGAGGTGTTACCATGGAAACAGCCAGAGATGGCAGTGGGTGATGGGTGACTTTTATGTGACATTGAAAATATTGTGAGGGAGAACCAACTGAAATGTAATTGCTTACGTTACGCGCTCCGCATTGCTTCCGGGAAGCTGCGCTTCGCGCCTCGCTCACCGGAGCACTTCCGGGTGCGCTAACGCGGCGTGTCATATGACGGATTACGCAAGAACGCGATACACCGTTGGGGCTCCACCGGAACTGATCGAATTGGTAGTCTACAGTGTTTCTGGATGTTTCAGACTGAAGCTGGCGTCAGCATGAGAGCACCCCGTGGCTACGTCGTGGCCATTCCGCAAGCAATCATGGCAGTCGCTCCCCACCCGAAGTCTGCAGGAGTCGGGGACCTCGGTGACTCTTGTAGAATCTTCAAGGCTGACGGGACGCTTTTGGGAATGGGGCTCATGCCCTAGCAGTCAAGCGTCCGAGTTCCAGGGTTGCCCAGAGCCATCCTTGCAGGCCAGGCCCAAGTCTGTGGAGCCGACCGCCATTTCCTGAGCTCTGTGGCAGACGCCTGTCGCTGTATCGGAAGAGTGGGTGCAATTCAGCCGGATGGCGGGTGAGACGGTGTAAATGTGATGGTTGGACCAGGGCACCGCATGACGTGTCTTCAGGTCAAACGGATTGTGGGACAAGGTCCAGAATGGAAGAGGCATCAAAAGGCAAGAAGTTCCGCCTGACCCCGGGAGCCGGCCGCCTATGTCAGGGGCGATCTTAGGCCATACCAGGGGAACAAGACTTGGGGAGGGGGCAGGAGCCAAGCGCCCCTTCCGAGTCCGCGTTTCTTGGACCCTGAAGTATGGCACTCAACATTCAGAACTTATGACATTTGTGCAAGGCAGGGACGTCGAAGCCTCTCAGGGACCAAGTATATCGAGAGTCCTTCCTACAGAAGGTGGTGGGGGTGGCGGCATTAGCAAGGCATCCCCCCACACAACTTGTCGGACCCTGAAGTATGGCTCTCAACATCCAGAACTTATGACATTTGTGCAAGGCAGGGACATCGAAGCCTCTCAGGGACCAAGGATATCCAGAGTCCTTCCTACAGAAGGTGGTGGGGGTGGCGGCATTAGCAAGGCATCCCCCCACACAACTTGTCGGACATGACCTCTGGATGTACTGGGTGTTCAATTTCAGAATTGAAACTACTAAGAAGCAATTAGAAGTGTTGTTTTCATGTTGCAGTAGGTTCCATGTAAATAGTTATTTAATAAAACGTTTTATCCTGTTACTTTGCTGGTGTGTTGTATATATTTATAATATTTGCATAGTGTTTGTCGTTATTTTGGGCGGGGTGGGTGGCGGAGCCGAGCTGTCTTGCAGCCATCATGGCGTCGAGCTCGGTTCCTCTCTCTAGTTTCATGTTTTTTCGAACGATTTATATGTTATAGTTTGCTAGCACGATACAGCGGATAGTCCGCATTTTATATATATGTCCTTTTTATTAGGTGGGTCCTCCGGTGGAGTCGGACGATCTACCTCTAATAAACGGTCCGGGTTGAACCAACTACCAACAAACGGGGCAGAGATAGGCATGACGGGTTACAAAGGGGACAAAAGTGTGCACTACCTATCCTTCACTATCTGCAAAAACTAAATAGAGTATTGCGACTTTATGCTTATTTGTGAACAGAGAATGACCCAAAGAGAACCAATTTCGAACAATCATAGGCTATTGGCAGTAGGCAGAGAGGCCATGACACAGAAAATAGCTGTTACTTACGTGCATGATGGGGCCTCAAAGGGACTAGATGGCGTGGCCACTGTTTCGCGACTTTCACTTTACTTTTAACAATGGCTGTGGTGAACATAAATGAACGCCGCTTATGTATACCTAATTTTAGTCATTTTCCACAAAAAAGGTTTTGATAATTGCTATTAAAAAACCAAAGAAAATCACTGAAAAAACCATAGGTTATAGACCATATATAGTTAAATATCTGAAGTCCATCTCTGCACTCCATGGAGATACAGGTCGTCGATCAGAAGATGTGCTGGCCACCTCTAATGGTAATAGCGTGGCCAGGGCTCTTGTCGTTGCCTCTGCAAATTGCAGAGGGTGCACTTGTTTGACATGCCGCACCATGGTATGTATGGAAAAGAAATATTTTTTTGCTGGATTTCTTCTTGAGAGAACCAAGTCACATATCGTGCAGGTTACTTTTGGTGCATTCAGTTTCTTTTGATCTTCAGGATAAGTGAAAAATTGCCAGATGAAAGATTTATTTTTTCTTATTAAAGGTAGTTGTTCATTTTGGTCAGATTCGGAAGATGAATGAGATACGGTAGCCATTTCACCAAAGTCTTCCGAAAGATGTAGGACGTTGTTGTCTCTTGAGAGTAGAAAAGATAGTGAGGGAAGTGGGTGGAGTGCTGCGTGTAAATTCCAGAATTGAAACTATTAAGAACCAATTGAAAGTGTTGTTTTCATGTTGCAGTAGGCTGCCATGTAAATAGTTATTTAATAAAACGTTTTACCCTGTTACTTTGCTGGTGTGTTGTGTATCTTTATAATATTTGTCGTTATTTTGGGTGGGGTGGGCGGCGGAGCCGAGCTGTCTTGCAGCCATCATGGCGTCGAGCTCGGTTTCTCTCACTAGTTTCATATTTCTCATGAGGGGTTGTTCCTAATTTTTCTATTTTAGCGAGGTCAAAAAAAGATCTCATCAGTGGCCTACTGATTTTGCTCGATTCCTTTTGTTTTTTCTAACGATTTATATGTTATAGTTTGCTAGCACGATACAGCGGCTAGTCCGCATTTTATATATATGTCTTTTTTATTAGGGGTGTCTTCCGGTGGAGTCGGACGATCTACCTCTAATAAACGGTCCGGGTTGAACCAACTACCATCCTGATTTTGTATATCTTCTGAGCTTAATTTAACCACACAATTGTTAAAGTATGAAACGTTTTATATTTCTAAAAAAAATACCAAGGTGTGTACATCCGGTAACGCACGAAAGTTTAAAAAGACATTCGGCTCCATTTACTGAAAAGTTTCATAAGAATAAAAAAGAAGTCTAGGTACAGTCTCTTTGACGTACTATAAGTTCTTTGAGGGGTGTATGAAGAAATTCAATAAGTTCAAATCGCAAGGTTTTCACGAAATATATAGGCCTGTGCTCGCACTCGGTCGCGCACGAAAGCCTGGAAATGCGATATCCATTTTATTGACAACTGTTGCCGAGAGTGCGCACACCGGGTCGCGCACGAAAGTTTAGTAAGGCTATTTTTATTTACAGACAAATTTTAATGTGTTCAAAAAAAGGCAAGGTACAGACTTTCGAATTCTGTATTGCTTTACAAGGAGTCTCTATGCAACTTGAACAGTGAAGAAAACGGCTTGTTTTCGAAAAAAATATTGCCAGAACTTTATTGCCAAAAGTATAGGTTGCATACACGACATTTTTCTGAATTAGCATTTTAAAAACCAATGAAATTCACAGAAAAAACCATAGGTTTTACACACGTTATAGTTAGGAAGTAGCATTTAAAAAACCTATGAAATTCACTGAAAAAACCATAGGTTTGACACATGTTATAGTTAGCTGGAAATTTTACTGACATAAAACCAATGAAATTCCACGTTATAGTTAGTTGGACTCACTATAACTTGCGCGTGCAATGCACTGCTGATGACGTCACATATTACATCACTCATGACATGGTCAGTGACATCACTGATGACACCATCCTTGTGACATAGTGACAGACCTCCTTTCACTGTAATGTAACCCTTGAAACACATATTCAAAAATAGAAACTGAAATTTAAAAAAAAATGCAGATACCCATATCAGTTACAACAAGTAATTCAGTAATTCCACCATCTATATACACATCCACTCATACATATACTCACTCATCATATGAAATGATACAACTATACATCCTGTTACACAAAGACAATCATCGAAAAGTTACTCACAGACATACTCACACGTGCAAATAAACTATTGAACATCCATTTATTTGAATATAGAGTTATACACACACTTCCACCTTACTTCTATTGAAAATTACACATATTTATTCTCTTAAACAATCACTTATAGAAACACATACTTATTTAAACAGGAACTCTTTCAATCTCTTACTCTCACATATACTCACTTATATACATCAATATTCACATATACTAGATTAAAACATATGTCGTTACTGATAAAGACACTAGTGAGACAGTCATTCACTCACTAACAAACACATATACACACTCATCCACCCATACAGTCCTGCACATATGCTGTCTTCAAAACACATACAAACAGAGAGTCAGTCACTCATGCATCTATGTGCTAAGTAATACCCCCACCAAACCATATAGACACTCATACTGATACTAAGAGAAACATCTAATAACCCATATACATACGCATGTAGCTACTTACCAACACATGTAGCCACTTATACACAAAGTGAAACACTAATATATATATTTAAATATTTAAACATTACTCACTAATATTTATTTTTCAGAAAGACACATATTCACTGGATGGTGTCATCAGTGATGTCATGAGTGATGTCACTGACCATGTCATGAGTGATGTAATATGTGACGTCATCAGCAGTGCATTGCACGCGCAAGTTATAGTGAGTCCAACTAACTATAACGTGGAATTTCATTGGTTTTATGTCAGTAAAATTTCCAGCTAACTATAACATGTGTCAAACCTATGGTTTTTTCAGTGAATATATATATATATATATATATATATATATATATATATATATATATATATATATATATATATATATATACATATATATATATATATATTCATATTCACTGAAAAAACCATAGGTTTGACACCAGTTATAGTTAGCTGGAAATTTTACTGACATAAAACCAATGAAATTCCAAGTTATAGTTAGTTGGACTCACTATAACTTGCACGTGTAATGCACTGCTGATGACATTACATATTACATCACTCATGACATGGTCAGTGACATGTGTATCTTACTGAAAAATAAATATTTTTTATATATGTATATGTAAAGGTCGATGGAAGAATAAATGTTTAAATAAATGTTTTAATGAATGTTTTTTTAAAAAAAAATGATTGGTTAACTGGCGTATTAAGTGTATCTTAGTGAATACATATATTAGCGAGTAATATTAAAATATTTAAATACATGTATCAGTGTTTCACTTTGTGAATAAGTGGCTGCATGGGTTGATGAGTACCTACATGTGTGTGTATATGGGTTATTAGATGTTTTTTAGTATCAGTATGAGTGTCTCTATGGTTTGGTGGGGGTGTTACTTATCATATAGATCCATCAATGACTGACTCACTGTTTCTATATTTTTTGAAGACAGCATATGTGCAGGACTGTATGGGTGGATGAGTGTGTATATGTGTGTGTTAGTGAGTGAATGCCTGCCTCACTGGTGTCTTTATCAGTAACGAGATATGTTTTAATTTAGTATATGTGAGTATTGATATATATAAGTCAGTATATGTGAGACTAAGAGATAGAAAGAGTTCCTGTTTAAATAAGTATGTGTTTCTATAAGTGATTGTTTAAGAGAGTAAGTATGTATAGGTTTCCTTAGAAGTAACGTGGTAGTGTGTGTATAGTTGTATATGCAAATAAATGGATGTTCAATAGTTTATTTGCATGTGTGAGTATGTGTGTGAGTAACTTTTGGATGATTGTCGGTGTGTAACAGGATGTATAGGTGTATCACTGCATATGATGAGTGAGCATATGTATGAGTGACTATATAGAACTGTTGGTGAATGAGAGAATGTGTATATAGATGGTGGAATTACTGAATTGGTTGCTGTAACTGGTATGGGTATCTCCATTTTTTTGAAAATGTTAATTTCTATTTTCCAATATGTGTTTTAAGGGTTACATTACACTTAAAGGAGGTCTGTCATCATTGATGTCATGAGTGATGTCACTGACCATGTCATGAGTGATGTAATATGTAATGTCATCAGCAGTGCATTACACGCGCACGTTATAGTGAGTCCAACTAACTATAACGTGGAATTTCATTGGTTTTATGTCAGTAAAACTTCCAGCTAACTATAACTGGTGTCAAACTGTGGTAAATTTTAATTACCTATGCAGAATTTATGCGGTAAAGTTCAATAAGAATAACTCAGTCAAAAATAAGAGACAGAGTCCGTGGTATTTGAGGTTTTAAAAGGGGTTTTATTCCTTAAAAAGGAATTGGTTTAAACCAGGCAATCATGTTCCATCACCACGAAGGTTCAGGAAGGGATAGACAATACTTTATTAACAGGTTATCATATATATAGTCAATGCATTACAGTAAGACATATGCAGGAGGCGTAACAGCTGATAGAAACGAGATAAAGTCATATGTACGTAACAGAAGGCGTGTATAAAGGCGTACACGGAGGTGTGTGCTAGACAACGTCACATGAAACGTATTACAATATTACAAGTGGGTGGATCCATAAGTGAATCCTGCAGTGTCAGCAGAAAATGTGGCAGAGATGCGCGCGCAGCAGCATGACGTGTGATTGACGTGGAACTGGAGGGTGAAGGGGACTTGACATTTAGCCCTCCATGAGGAGACAGAAGTCTGGGGTGTCAGAACAACCTAATCCCAAATCATATCTAATATCTTGTGTTTGAGGAACTGTATTATCTAGAAGGAAAGGTCTCTCGGGCAGAGGCTATTCTATACTGACTGCTAGTGCGTGCATATGCGACTACGTGTCTACATAATATGTGAGGGGCCATGGGCCTACCATGGTAACGGAAGCTATGAATTACTTGGATGGAGACAGTGAGGCCGGGCCCTTTGCTCTGCAGCTGGGAAGGATGTTTTCGTAAACTACTAGACAGGAATGTATTTTCGAGGAGTGGAGCAGATAACTTGAAGGTTGAATTCAGTCTTGGCAAGAAAGGCAGGCCGAGCCAGGCACAGCTCGCCGCGCAGGGAGTAAGTCAAGGGTCAGGAAGCAGCAGGCTGCGGCTTCCAGAGACAGAGGGCAAAAAGAGGCTTGATGGCAGAAATCAGGGCCTAACTCGCCAGAGCTAGAAAACATGAGAGTGCACCACATAAAGACGTTGGCAAGGTACACATAGGAACAGAATATCTGACCCATTCATGGTGGATCTGAAAGAGGACATGTTAACGTTGGATGCAAATGTATTTGCGTCTTCATAGCTGGAAGAGGAGGGAACTTACATGTACTAGAAGCACGTACATGGAGCCGTTGGGGTCTACGATAGGGGACACAATTGTCTATAAAATTCATATTACCTCATTCCCTCCTTGTCCCCTACGGACCCTTCATGATATATCAATCCTCATTAATCTATCAATCTGTTCATGTAACATCATTTGCTCTTCTTTCTTCTTATGGCGTTTTGAATGCAGACTTGAATGAGGAATACATGATGTGGCGCACAGGCCGCAAATTGCTGGCCCACATTACAGACATAGGCAACAACTGAATACTATGAGGAGGCCAATACCTATGAAGGATAGGATTTTCCATCCCCAGGCTGACAACGTGGTCCAGAACCAACCGGACCAAGTCCAGGTGCCTGGATTCTGGTGTATCAGACTCGCAATCTTGTGAAGACGAGTGATGGCTTTATATACTGATGGCGCGTTTTCTGGAATGAAAACACAGCAGCTCGACCCGTGGACCTTACAGGCTCCGCCCCTATCGGCCAGGATGACGTCAAGGACGAGACGATTTTGAAGAACAACAATCCGTATAGCAGACTGCTCCTCTGTTAAGTTACTTAGGGCGGACGTAGCTTCATTCACTACTGCTTCAAGGGTTCTAGTTAATTTTCGTATCAATTTACTATTGGAGACAGTACCTAAGTAGGGAAAGAAACCTTTATTGAAGTCTGTGTATTGCTCCTATGCCGTTTCAGTGTAGTCGACAATCGGGAGATCTCTCTGAGGCCTATTGTGCACTAGATGGGTGTCCCTATGATAATCAGGAGGGGCTAGGAAAACAGGTGGCAGAAGGAATGCAATATAACAGGTGCCATCCCAATCTAGAGGTAAGCGTATATATGCAGTATGACCACAAACGAAGTAGGAATGACGTGAAGCTTTGAATGTAGACTTGCCTTTGTCACTGAATTCAATCACAGTAAGGCAATTACTATGACCTAGATGTACCGAACCATTCTTTCTGACACATAATTCACCTTTAACTGGTAGTACGGACATAGCAGGCAGGATTGGTTCGGATTCGGATTCAACATTCAGAATCATGAGGTTAAGTGTAAAGTTACCTAATCCATATACTTCATTTTCTAGATCAGTTCCTATCCTTTTAGGAAGACCCTCCTTGTCAGGGAAACATACTTTATGCAAAACGGTGTTCAGATTTCCCCATACCCAGTTGCCCTGGTAAACTACAGAATCTGAATCTAAGGAATTAATCAAACTAAACCATGCCCCACAGGAACAATTTTGTGTAAACGGGTACGGGAAGAAGGGCAGAACTCCCTTGTATTTCTGATAGGGAGGGAGTCGGCCACATATCTAACAATTTGTAGCATTGCTGGTCTGATGGGAATGATGTAACATACTAATGAATGTGTTATTGCGCAGCGCAAGTCGGTAAGACAGTTCATGCGGGGGCAGTTCACTGAAAGAGTGCTCGGCAGTGACATTGAAGGGAGAATGTGCACGCTTGAAAATAGGGTAGTACATATGTAAAAGTACACTTGCAGCAATAATCAGAAGACTTAGAAAAAACATAATCAGAAGTGTCACTATACAGTGGCTGCGAAGAGATTTACAATATTCATGTTTCTTGAGCTGTTTCTGTCTATCTCTCTCTCTGTTGGGGTCTAGGGGATACATGTCAGAAAACACGTCTAACCGATTCACCTAGGGGAGGACTTAAACAATTAAACTGTCTGACTTGCTAGACCTCAATTTTTGTTTATACTCCTGCTGAGGAGTTTTCTCTATCAAGGGAAGTTTAGAGTCACTGGAATCTGGACAGTCCTTAGAGGGGGAGGGGGAGTCAGTCTCTGGCAGCGATGCATGAAATTTCTTCACATGACTCGAATGTAGCCATCCCTTGCGGCCCTCCACCTTCACCGCGGTCCTGGTTGTAAGGAGTACCAACTTTGGCGCCTGCCAACGGGGCTCCAGCGGACTTTTCCTGTCGAAGTTCCTCACTAGGACGATATCTCCCGGAATCACCTCGGTGTTGTCGGGAAAGGCTGCAGCGACCTGTGAACGACATGATTGTAGTGCAGACATCAAGGAAGCAAGGTAATCTGTCAGCATGGTACAATCGACATCGGTTATTTTTCTAGGCAAAGGCGTCCCCCACATATTTGGTGGCCTACCAAAGACCACCTCGTACGGGGATAGCCCTGTTCTGGAGTGCGCGACCATTCTCATATAGAAGAGAGCGACTGGCAAAGCTACTATCCAGTCGACACCCTTCTCTCTACAGATCTTAGCAAGGCAGATCTTCAGAGTCTGATTGTGTCTCTCTACGAGACCTGCTGCTTCGGGATGTCGGACACAGTGGAACTTCCACTGATAGCCTAGCAGGAGTGATACCTGCTTCATAAGCTCGGACGAGAATGGCTGACCGTTATCGGAGTATACAATGCGGGGCAAACCATATCTGGGGAAGAATTCACGAACCAGCTGCTTGGCAGTGGTCGGAGCAGTGTAATCCGGGACTGGATATGCTTCTGTCCAACGGGAAAGTGCATATACAACTACGAGGACATATTTAAATCCCCGACAACGTTCCATCTGGATATAATCCATCTGGAGGACTTCAAAAGGGTGATTGGGAGGATGAAATCCACCTTGCTCTACGGGAATGCTTTTACCTGGATTGAACTGACAACATATCATGCAAGTACGCACTTTCTGTTTGGCTGCTGCTCGTAAATGTTTATTGAACCAGATGTTTTGAATACTGTCTAACATGGCTTTTTCTCCTAAATGTGCAGGACTATGGACTGTGTTAATGATTACTTGAACCATAGAGTCGGGGAGAAACCATGTAGATTTTCCCTTCGTCATCCATCCTTGATCTGTCTGGACCCCTCCTAGTTCAGCCCATTTCTTTATTTCGTCTGGTGTAGCATGTGTCTGTATGTCAATTACATCTAGGGCGGGATCCTTAACTGTCATGCAATGTGTCGGTGTCGCGACTATGGTCTTTGTCAGGTCAGTTGCGTGAATCCGAGTCTGGGCTGTATGTTTTGCCGTTCGGTCTGCCAGGTCATTACCCTGAGAAATGGTATCTGTAACCTTTGTATGTGCCTTGCACTTCATAATGGATATAGCTGTAGGCAGATGTATTGCATCTAACAGAGTTTGAATGAGGGGACCGTGTTGAATCTTGGCACCGTGAGAAGTAAAGAAGTAAAAAAACCTCTCTCTCGCCAAAGGACACCGAAGTCGTGTACGACTCCGAATGCATAACGTGAATCTGTGTATATGTTCACTCTCTTGTTCCTTGCTTGAACACAGGCTTGGGTCATAGCAATGAGCTCTGCTGCTTGAGCTGACAAGGTGTCAATACACTTCGTTTCTATGACTTCAGTTTCTGTCGTGACTGCGTAAGCGGCCACTAATTCTCCTGTACTTGTTCTCATGCATGAACCATCCACATAAAGTGTCAGGTCTGGATCTGGTAATGGTGTGTCTGTCAAGTCTTGTCTGGGTTTCGTCGTAATAGTAATGACTTCAATACAATCATGTGCCAATGGGTCTGTCTCATTTAACGGCAAAAGTGTAGCAGGGTTTAATGTGTTGCAGCGTCTGATTTCTATGTGTGGCTGAAACAATGTCAATTCATAACCTGTCAGTCGTGCTAAAGTCAAGTGCTGGGTCTGTGTTCGGTTTAAAAGAACTTCCACAGAGTGTGGAACTTGTACTGTCAATTGATGTCCTAACACTATGGAATCACTTTGTCTGATTGCTAAAGCTGTTGCTGCTACTGATTTCAAGCACGCAGGCAAAGCCTGGGCTACTGGATCTAATGTACTAGAAAAATAAGCACACGGTTTGTATGAACCTGCTTGTTCTTGGGTCAGCACTGACAATGCAGTACCTTCACGTTCCGTGACAAAAAGTGTAAAAGGCTTGCTATAACATGGTGTCGCTAAAACTGGTGCTTGACATAAGGCTTTCTTTAAGTCGTCAAAAGCTTGTGTATGTTCCTGAGTCCAAGGAAGGACAGTCGAAGACGCTGCCTCCTGGGTTGTCAACTGTATGAGTGGCTTTGCTAGAAATGCGTACTGAGGAATCCATTGTCTGCAGTAAGAAGTGAGGCCTATAAAGGCTCGTACATCCTTTTGTGTCTTGGGTTGTGACATGTGTGCAATTAACTGGATACGGTCAGGTGTTAGCTGTCTCCCCCATTTGGACAGCAAGTGCCCAAGGTACACCACTTGCTGAACACAGAATTGCAGCTTCGAAGGGGACACCTTGTGCCCCTTGTCAGCCAGGAAATGTAAAACCGTCAGTGACGCTAGTTCACATTCAGGTTCACTTCGGGCGGTGATCAACAGATCATCGACATACTGTAACAGGGCAGTTGTGTCAGGCATGTGTATACTGTCGAGTTGTCTTTTCAGTGCTTGGCTGTAGATGCTGGGGCTTTCTGTGAATCCTTGAGGTGCGCGTGCAAATTTGAAGCTTCGTCCATTTAAACAGAATCCGAAAAGGTATTGGCTTTCCGGGTCAATGGGGACACTAAAGAAGGCATTCTTCAGGTCAATTACAGTAAAGAACGTTGCCTCGGAATCAATGGCAGTCAATAGAGACGAGATATCTGGAACCACAGGATATTGTGGCACAATGCATTTATTCAATTCGCGCAAATCGATAACTAATCGATAAACAGGAGGTGCATTTGGATCAGTACGTTTAAGAATTGGAATGATGGGGGAATTACAAACATTGGAGTCAGTTTCTACAACCACTCCTTGTGCAATGAGCTCGTCAATGATTTTCAGTAAAGCCGCTACAGCATCTGGGGGTAACTTGTATTGTCGGATTCAAGGTAAAACTACTCCTGGTCTGAGTGTGACTCGATATGGTGTAATGTGCATACAACCTACATCAGTGGGGCCTTGTGCCCACAAATGTGCAGGAACAGTCTGTAGTCTGGGATCAATATCTCTCAACACATAGTGACCTTTAAAGTCACGTAGGAACAGTCTTACTCCTTCCGGAGAACAGCAAATGACAGCTCCTAGAGCTTTCAATGTCTTTATGCCTAACAAGTTTTCTGGACATGATTTTGTTAGTAATAAATCTGTAGTACGTGTCAATGGACCAACTGCAAGGGGAAGTGGTTGTGATACTTCATTAATAATAGGCTTTCCTGAAAATCCAAGGGAAACATTCTGTGAGCCTGAGAGGGGTGCCCCTGGAACCTCGTCGTGACTTATAGTTGTCCTGCTTGCCCCTGTATCAATTAAAAACCTTCTGTCTTTCCCTAATACTTGACTATGTACATAAGGACCCCAGTTATGCAGGGCGCCATATTGGCTGAGTTTCCATCTCTGCCAGCCTCCGCTTCCCTGGCGCTTATGGGCAATTTAAAATCTGGGTCTCCGCTTGACCCCTGCCCTGCTAAGCTCCTGGGTAAATTGGCGGAGGTGGTTAATCCGCTGGCGCACCCTCTTCTCAACCTTTCGTTGAGTCTGGGAGTGGTGCCGCCAGTGTGGAAGCAGGCAATGGTCATCCCGTTGCTTAAAAAGCCGGGACTTGACCCGAAAGCTCCAGCCAACTACAGGCCAATTTCGCTGCTGCCGGCTCTTGTAAAAATCCTGGAGAAGCACGTTCAGTCGGTGCTCTCCAATTTTTTGGAGTCCCATGAGATCTTACATGACTCCCAGTCGGGCTTCCGTTCAAATCGTAGCACCGAGACCGCGCTCCTTGAGGTTTCTGAAACCATTAAAGGGGTGTTGGATACCGGGGGCAAAGTCATGCTGGTGTTGTTGGATTTGTCGGCGGCTTTTGACACCGTCCCCCATGAGGGCCTGCTCGCAAGACTCTCTGAGATTGGTCTGCGGGGGACGGTGCTCAAATGGTTTTCATCTTTTTTGGCTGGCCGCCGGCAAACGATCTGGACATCATCTGACACCGCTGTAATGCCGCCTTTGGGAGTCGGGGTCCCTCAGGGCTATATACTGAGCCCGACCCTTTTTAACATCTTTATGACCCCTTTGGCGGCGGTGGCGGAGTCATTTGGTGCCCGGATCGTGTCGTATGCCGACGACACCCAGCTCCTCTTCTCTTGCGAGAGAGGGGCTGACTTTGACGGGGAGAGTATCCAGAATTGCCTTGGGGCTGTGTTCTCATGGTTCCAACTGAACAGCCTCAAGTGCAATTCCGACAAATCGGAGGTACTCTTCTTCGGGTGCGATACGGAGCCTAGCTGGCAGGCCTGGTGGCCCATCGACATGTTCCCTCCGTCCGGCTCTTCTCCCATGGCTAAAAACTTGGGGGTTAAGATGGACAAGGGGCTGACGATGAAAGCCCAGATCCTGGGGGTGACCGGTACCTGCTTCGGCCTTTTAAAAATGTTGCGGAGGTTTCTGCCTCTCTTGTCCGAGGAGCACAGGAGGCTGACTGTGCAGGCTCTGATAGGCTCCAGGTTGGATTATGCCAACATTCTTTACCTGGGCCTGCCAGAGTATCTGCTGCAGAGGCTTCAAGTTGCACAGAACGCGGCGGCCAGGGCCATCTTTGGCCTAAGTAGACGCACTAGCGTCTCTGGGTTGTTGGTGACGTTACACTGGCTACCCATCCGCAAACGGATCGCCTTTAAGGCTCTGACTTTGGCCTACAAGGCGCTCCATGCTGTGGGAGCAAAACATCTCCAAAAGAGACTGACCTTTTACCACCCGGCTCGCTCGCTGAGGTCGGAATCTCTACTTTTGGCGGCTGTTCCGCGCGTGAAGAGGGCTCGCCTCGGGGGCCGCTCTTTCAGTCTGTTGGCCCCACAGATGTGGAACTCATTACCGCTCCCTTTGCGGGGGGCGACTACTCTCCTTGATTTTAGAAGAGGTCTCAAAACCTGGCTGTTTTCCCAATAGGTTTGCGAGTAGTTCCTCTTTTTTGCTCTGTTTGCCTTTTAACCTCTTTTAACTGTGTTGTGTTATTCTGAAATCTGTTCTCCTTACCTAAAGCGCCGGGACACTCTTTTTGAGTAACCGTTGCGCTATACAAAAGAATAAATAACATAACATAACATAACATAACATTGATTTACAGGAACCTCAATAAGAGGCAAGCCAACTTCCCTCTCTAGGCTGTTTCATGTGTATCGCTGATAATCAGGATAATCTGTCTGTGCATACTGGTACATCTGCTGAGTTGCATGTTGTGTTGCGGCAATGGGCTGTGGCTGTGGTACCGCTACTGTCTGTTGTGAGGCCTGCATAGGCTGGATATTCTGTGGTACTTGTTGTTGGACCTGGTCCTGTCTGGGAGGACGCGGTCTCTCTTTAGTCTTACCAGTAAGTATATTATGTTTCAAGACTGCACAATCGTTTATATAGTGACCTGGCTGTTTACAATAATTGCATGTCCCTTTAACAGGAGCTGTTGAATTATGGGACTGTGTCGTACCTTTTTTCTGACCGTCAGCTGGAACTGACTGAGCAACTAACATTTTCATTTTTGTGTCTTTCATACGTCTTTGTTCGTGTTCTTGTTCCTCTCTAATTCTATTCTGGTGATACTGTAGCATTTGTAACATTTGTGAAGGCGTATTAGCTTGCCATGTGCTCTCGACTTTCAGAACACGATTCTTAACCTGGGGCAGGGAATTTTCGACTAATTTCGTTACAAAAAGATGTGGATATGACTCGCTACTTGCTTTTAGGCCACTATTAATACCAAAACATTTCTCAAATCGGGAATAAAAATCACTAGTGTCTTCATCGGGTTTCTGTTTGCAGGCTGAGATAGCATCCCAGTCTTCCTTTTTCGTTGACAATAATCGTGGCAATACTTGTACTAACAATCCTGGTAATGCTTTAGTTTTGTCCCCGAGCCCTAGGCCTGGGGTTCTGGTATTTTCTTCGTTTTCTAATTCGGCCCAAATAATCTTTGACTCTCCCACCTCCCATTCCTTTTCCTTGAGTTTCTCGTAAATACCGGCAGGCAATAATACTTTTAATATTTTCATGATGTCGGGATAGGTATAATCTCCCATGAGTAACATGTCTTTTATTTCACGGTGAAAACCTGCTGGATCTTTGTCATGACTGGGCACTAATTTCTTCATTTCTAATAGTTCCATCTTTGTTATGGGCGTGTTGTCAGGATTAGACCCAGGGCAGGCAGTTCTGCGCAGATATCTTCCATCAGCAAGTATTCCCCCCCTTCCCTCAACTGGACATTGCTAGTGGCGAGTTATCGTTTCGCCTTGGAACATCCACTTCCTGGTTGCCAGTGTCAGGGGACCAGTTAGCGTTCTAGTGTTCTTAGAACGCCGTCTCGGTGACTTGGAGCGCGAGCGTTCGATAAACGGCGCACTTCAACGGAATTATCCCTGAGAGGCGAATGTACTTTTTTCGCGCTCTCTCTCAAAGTCTAGATTCATAGTTTTAGCGAGTAGTTCTGTCAGGATAGGTGTTTCCTTTGTTCCCTTCCACCTTCCTGAGGATTTCCCTTCAGCCCGGCGGCTTTTCCGGCTGCACCTTCCCTCACGTTTATTCCCTTTGAGCCTCTCGGACTTCAACGAGGCTATTCCCATTTCCCTCAGCCTTGCCTTCAGCTCTTCGCCCCTTTGCCCTTTCTTGTCAAGTTTGGAATTCCTTTTTTGGAACGACTGGAGCGACTCGACAATCTTCAGTCAGCGGAACCCGTGTGCAGAGAATTCCAGAGACTAGTTCTGCTCAGCTTTACCTGCGGCCAGCTGCTTCATGTCGGTGAGCTCGAACCAGTGTAGTTAATACTTGAACTGTAAACCTGTCGCAGATTAGCAGTGTTCTCAAGCTTCATTCAAAGACTTGCACGAAATTGACTGCCTTGAACTTTCGTAGCTTTCCTGGACCTTCCTTGTTGAACTCTCAGAGAAATATATGTCAGGAGCTGCTACCTCACATTCAAGGGACAGTTACTCATGTAAATGAAAATATATATATATATATATTCTTGTGTACCTCCAATTCCTCCTATGCAGCTGGACTGTTCACTATCGTCTTCTTCTCCTGGTCAACTGGTCAGTTCATCGAACATCATCTAACAGTTGAGAACTAGGTCTAAAGAGAGCAGCTAAAGCTCACACTCACACAGGTAATTTTAGTCAGGTTTTCCTGGGAGAGAGTCTTAGGAGCTAGGGTATAGAGAGGTCAGAACTTAGTAATGTTGTCCTTATGTTTTACAGAATAATCTACACCATTCCTTGAGCGGGAGAAGATATATGTGTGAGCAGTCTCTCTGTCTGTTATCCACTTCCCCTTTCCCCGTTATCACTGTTGCAAGAGGAATCCGGCACAGTGGTGAAGGGGAATTGGGAGCTTAGCATCTCCTTGGGTCTGACACTTCAGCGGAGCCGGAATCTCCAGGTACCTTCTGACAGATTGAAGTGCCAGCTGAAAATTCCGCTTGGGTGTCATGGCCGAAGGACTCGACCTAAAAGCCTTGGGATCCATTTTAGAAGATCTACAAAAACAGTTGATAGAAACCAGAGAGGAGGTTAGGAAATCTAATCAGGAGACTAGTTTTCTTCGTCAAAAGATAAATGAACTCACGGTTAGTCCCAGTCCTGATTTTGGGGGTCCTAAGTCATCAACCTTTAACCCTTCGCCTGCCACCAGTGAGTTTTCCACACAGGTAGTGCATGCCATGTCCCCCACTATTCCATTAGCCCCTCCCGAAAGATTTCTGGGTGACCCAAATAAGGCACAGGTTTTTGTCACTCAGTGTTCTTTGCACTATCTCTGCAAGCCAATAATTTTCAAGGAAGATCAGTCCAAGGTGGCGTTCATGCTGTCGTACCTGAGTGGAGATGCCGCTTCTTGGTCATTGCCTTTGGTGTCTACAAATGATCCTGTGTTGTACAATTTTCAGGAATTCAAGACAGAATTCTTGCGAATTTTTGATAGGAGAGCAATCTCTCAAACCACAGACAATGAGTTACTGGATTTAAAGCAAGGGAATCGAGAGTTGGTGGCCTACTTGGCGCAGTACAATAAGCTTATTGTGGAGACTAATTGGCCTTCAGAAAAAAGAGCAGCAATTTTCTACAGAGGTCTACGTGACGAACTGAAGGATGGACTCTCCCAGATTCCCAAGAGACCCACCGACGTTTCAGAACTCATAGACTTAGTACTTCAAATTGACCAGAGGCAAGCGGAGAGGCGTCAGGAGCGACGAAAAGAAACTCGGACCTTTCCTCCAAGATTTGATCGCATGCGGCCTGAGAGCATTAAGTCCAAGGAAGAAGTCACAGTTGAGGAACCCATGCAAATCGGAACAGTCCGGGGACCGCTTAGTTCGGAGGAACGGGAAAAGAGAAGACAAGGCAAGCTATGTATGTACTGTGGAGGTTCTGGGCATTTCGTCAAGGAGTGTCCACGCAGACCCAAGACTTCGACGTGGGTAAAAGACAAGCTTCACCAGTAGACGGGGTTGCCCTGGTGGAAGCCGAATGTAAGACAACTCCTTTAAGTCAGTCATTGTCAAACACCATGCAGTTATCGGCACCTCATCTAATCCTATCTTGTCAAATAATATATGGAAAAGAACAAAGTGCCAATGTGGCAATCATGATTGACTCTGGAGCCACTGGGAACTTTTGCGATATTCTGTTTGCAAAAAGATTGGGCATTCATTTTGTTAGGAAGGAAAGGCCGGAACCTGTGCGAGCCGTGGATGGAACCCCTTTATCTTCCGGTCCGATAGCTTTCGATACAGAAAACATCTCAGTGATAGGCCCTGGAGAGCATAAGAGCAATCTTCAATTCAGTTTAATTGATGCTCCTCAATTCCAACTGATCTTGGGTCTGCCATGGTTAACAGAGCATAATCCGAAGATTGACTGGGCTAGAAGAACTGTAGATTTGACCTCTGATTTTTGTCTGGAACATTGTTTCCACTCTCATCCTGTGAAGACGGAGTCGAGTGAAAAGTACTGTTTGGCCAATCAACCACAAGTAATCTGTTTGGTGGAACTCCCTGAAATTCCTGCACAGTATCAAGATTTAAAAGCCGTTTTTGATGAACGAGGAGCGCAGAGACTTCCTCCCCATCGGGAATATGACTGCAAAATTGAGTTGGAACCAGGAGCCTCGCTTCCTTGTAGTCGCATATATGCTCTCTCGGAATCAGAAAATCTGCATTTGAAAGAATACCTAGACGAAAATTTGGCTAACGGATTCATCAGGCCCTCTCAATCCCCAGTTTCCTCTCCTCTTTTCTTTATTCCGAAGAAGGACAAAAGTCTGAGGACTTGTATAGACTATAGGGCCTTGAATCTGGTGACCAAGAAGAATCGATACCCATTGCCACTTATTTCAGAACTTTTGGATCAGGTAAAGGAGGCCCAGATCTATACTAAATTGGATCTGAGAGGGGCTTACCACTTAGTCCGGATGGCAGAAGGAGACGAGTGGAAAACGGCTTTCAGAACTCGTTATGGGCTCTTCGAATATCAGGTCATGCCTTTTGGGTTGTGCAATGCGCCAGCGGCATTTCAGAATTTTGTGAATGACATCCTTCGTGAATTTTTGGACCGCTTCGCAGTGGTGTATATTGACGATATTCTTATTTTTTCCAAGAGTACCGAGGAACATATTCAGCATGTACGTACCATTTTGGAATGTCTGTTGGAGAATCAACTCTTTGTGAAGTTGGAGAAATGTGTGTTTCATGCAACCAAGGTGGAGTTTTTGGGATACATACTCTCACCAGAGGGAGTTTCCATGGATGAATCCAAACTCAAGGCGATCCGAGATTGGCCAGCTCCAAGTTCTGTGAAAGAAATCCAGAGTTTTTTAGGGTTCGCCAATTTTTATCGGCGATTCATTCAGAATTTTTCCGAAAAAGTGAGCCCTATTACTCGCTTGCTGCGGAAGAACGAAAAGTTTGTATGGGGAACTGAGGCAGAAGGCGCTTTTCAATTCCTCAAAGAATCCTTTGTCTCGGCACCCATCTTGCAACACCCGGATCCGTTGGAACCATTTTTTGTGGAGGCCGATGCCTCCAATCTGGCCATTGGGGGAGTTTTGTCCCAACGCCATAAGAAGACGGGGCAGCTTCATCCAGTCGCCTTTTTCTCTCGAAAACTTACTGCAGCCGAAATAAACTATGCTATAGCCGATAAGGAGTTGCTGGCAGTAAAGGTGGCGTTTCTTGAGTGGCGACATTATTTGTTGGGAGCCCGGCATGTGGTAACTGTGTTTACAGACCATAGGAATTTGCAGTTTCTGAAGACGGCGCGAACCTTGACCCCGAGGCAGCTTCGATGGTCTTTATTCTTTGCTGATTATGATTTTGTTCTCACATACAAGCCAGGTGTGATCAATGGAAAGGCTGATGCCCTCTCTCGACTAAGTGTGGGAGAGAATTCTGAAGAGAAAATTGAGAAATTCCTTATTCCTGCGGATAAGATTGTTGCAGTAACTGTTGAGGACGAGATGGAAGAGAAGATAGTCTTGGAATTCAAAAAAGATGAATACATGAATTGGGAGAACATGGGTCCGGATCGCCTAGTGGAAAATGGGAAACCTTATTTTCAAGGGAAAATGTTTGTCCCAGGAGAGAAACTACAAGAAGAGACCATTCGAATGTTCCATGATCAGCCCTTGGCGGGTCACAAGGGAGTTTTGAAGACTTTGGAGCTGATAAAACGAAACTATCTTTGGCCAGGCATGGAAGCTCAGGTTCGACAGTATGTAGCCACTTGTGAACTGTGTTTGAAAGGGAAAAGTCTCAGGCAATCCCCACAAGGCCTTTTAATGCCATTACCAGTCCCACCTTATCCTTGGCACACCGTCTCCATGGACTTTATTGTTGAGTTACCATCTAGTCAAGGGATGTCTGTCATTTGGGTGGTGGTAGATCAATTTTCCAAAATGAGCCATTTCATTCCTCTCAAGGGTCTACCTAATGCTACTGATTTGGCCACCCTGTTTGTTCAACACATAGTCAAGCTGCACGGAATTCCAAAAGTAGTGATCTCAGATAGGGGATCCCAGTTTGTGTCCCGATTTTGGAGATCTTTCCTAAGAGGTCTGGGGGTGGATTCTCGTTTGTCAACTGGTTATCATCCCGAGACCGATGGACAGACGGAGAGAGTAAACCAAGATTTAGAACAGTACCTGCGTCTGTATTTGCTGGACCAGGAAGGAGATTGGCCATCTTTACTAGCTCCAGCGGAATTTGCCTATAATAACTCAGTGCATACCGCCACTGGGTTTTCTCCCTTTTTCTTGAATTCTGGTAGACATCCCAATATGTTGGTGGGCAGAGTTGTAGGGGATGTTCCAGCAGCTGAGGAAGTTATCCATAAGTTACAGATCGCCCTGCAGTCAGCAACTGCAAATTTGGTCAAGGCTAAGGCAGCATTTAAGCAGCAAGCAGATAAGGGTCGCAAGGCAAATCCAGTTTATCTTCCTGGGGAGAAGGTTTGGGTTTCCACGCGCCATATGCGCTTGCGGGGAAATCGAAAGTTTCAACCCAGGTATGTGGGACCCTATTCTGTGGACAGAATGATAAATCCTGTTAGTGTGAGACTCCATTTGCCAAAAACATTGAAGATTCATCCAACATTCCATGTCTCTTTGATTCGGAAAAATCCACCAAATCTTCGTAAGGTTCTTCCACCCGTTCCAGTTCAGGTAGACTCAGTGGAGGAATATGAAGTTAAGAGAATCCTAGACTCTAAGATCAGGAAAGGACAGATTTTCTATTTAGTGGACTGGAAAGGTTTTGGTCCTGAAGAACAATCCTGGGAACCTAGCTCTAATGTTCACGCAGCCAGACTAGTGAGAGAGTTTCACAACACCTATCCACACAAGCCTAGGAAGGGGGTTTTGGTGGGGGGTACTGTCAGGATTAGACCCAGGGCAGGCAGTTCTGCGCAGATATCTTCCATCAGCAAGTATTCCCCCCCTTCCCTCAACTGGACATTGCTAGTGGCGAGTTATCGTTTCGCCTTGGAACATCCACTTCCTGGTTGCCAGTGTCAGGGGACCAGTTAGCGTTCTAGTGTTCTTAGAACGCCGTCTCGGTGACTTGGAGCGCGAGCGTTCGATAAACGGCGCACTTCAACGGAATTATCCCTGAGAGGCGAATGTACTTTTTTCGCGCTCTCTCTCAAAGTCTAGATTCATAGTTTTAGCGAGTAGTTCTGTCAGGATAGGTGTTTCCTTTGTTCCCTTCCACCTTCCTGAGGATTTCCCTTCAGCCCGGCGGCTTTTCCGGCTGCACCTTCCCTCACGTTTATTCCCTTTGAGCCTCTCGGACTTCAACGAGGCTATTCCCATTTCCCTCAGCCTTGCCTTCAGCTCTTCGCCCCTTTGCCCTTTCTTGTCAAGTTTGGAATTCCTTTTTTGGAACGACTGGAGCGACTCGACAATCTTCAGTCAGCGGAACCCGTGTGCAGAGAATTCCAGAGACTAGTTCTGCTCAGCTTTACCTGCGGCCAGCTGCTTCATGTCGGTGAGCTCGAACCAGTGTAGTTAATACTTGAACTGTAAACCTGTCGCAGATTAGCAGTGTTCTCAAGCTTCATTCAAAGACTTGCACGAAATTGACTGCCTTGAACTTTCGTAGCTTTCCTGGACCTTCCTTGTTGAACTCTCAGAGAAATATATGTCAGGAGCTGCTACCTCACATTCAAGGGACAGTTACTCATGTAAATGAAAATATATATATATATATATTCTTGTGTACCTCCAATTCCTCCTATGCAGCTGGACTGTTCACTATCGTCTTCTTCTCCTGGTCAACTGGTCAGTTCATCGAACATCATCTAACAGTTGAGAACTAGGTCTAAAGAGAGCAGCTAAAGCTCACACTCACACAGGTAATTTTAGTCAGGTTTTCCTGGGAGAGAGTCTTAGGAGCTAGGGTATAGAGAGGTCAGAACTTAGTAATGTTGTCCTTATGTTTTACAGAATAATCTACACCATTCCTTGAGCGGGAGAAGATATATGTGTGAGCAGTCTCTCTGTCTGTTATCCACTTCCCCTTTCCCCGTTATCACTGTTGCAAGAGGAATCCGGCACAGTGGTGAAGGGGAATTGGGAGCTTAGCATCTCCTTGGGTCTGACACTTCAGCGGAGCCGGAATCTCCAGGTACCTTCTGACACGTGTACACAAACACGCGTCTAAAGGTATTATCTTCATTCTTGACTGGATGTACTTCTCGCAAGGGATTCTGTCTGTCTATGTAATACATTTTTCTGTCTACGGGTGGAGCTGGATCAAGCTGCGGACACAGGAAGGCACTATATCTGTGCCGATGTTCTAGAATTATTTTAATTAAGTCGGTACCTAGACCTCTCCATCTATTCAGGAGTAACTCTATTAATATATCCGGCAGGGGACCTGGATCCGAAAGGTGGCTTTTGTACAATATAAGGAGATGTTGTATCATATAGATACCAGCTAAACGCTGTTCATCTGGAGAGAGATTCAAAAACGTTTGTGCTAATGCGTCATCACGATATTTATCAGAACTGTCAGCCCATTGTACTGCTGACCTGGCTAATTCTTGTTCATCCATAGAATTGAGTACATGGTACCCCATTCGTTCTTGAAGTATTTTATCGGTAGCCTGGAATAAGTGTTCAGGCGTCTTAGGGTTTGACATGGCAGCTTGAAAAAGTCTCTTACTTTCTGGACGTACTGGACGCATTGAATTATTAAAAGGCCTTCCCTTACCTACATATGCTATCATTTCTCTAGCTGGTAACTGTAATGGTCCTGTTGTCATTTCTGTTGCTTCCTCCTCCTCCGAGGATTCAGTCTTATCTGCTTCTAGCTCTCTTTCGGGCCGTGGTCTTTCATGTATTTGTTCTACTGTTTTTCGGATCCTTCGACACATATTTTCTATACCCCATTTATTGAGTGCTGTCATTTCGTCCTGGTCTACACCAGGCCTGTCTTGGTTTCTTATCAAGCAGTTTATGAAAAAAACGTAATATCATTTTCTGAGTATCAACTTTCTGGTATGCTATGGCATCGCCAATACTTTCAGGACCTTCCCCTGTCTGAACAAAGTGATATATTCTGTCTAGATGATCAATCATTCCTGGTAATATCATTAAATAGTTTGCAACTCGTCGTAGACGTACTGATGATAGCATCATTCTGTCATCTTTACCGGGTACTGGATCATATCTACAGTCTGTAAGAGGCTCTTTAAGTATGTCGTAATTCGCTGATTGAGGTGTACGTTGCTGTGCTAAATCCCTATAAGTCAATCGATGTGCTTGTGGCGGAGTTTGAAAACCTCCTATGGCACCTCCTGAGGTGCCGGGTCCGAAAGGATTTGTAGGGTGAATGGCAGGGAGAATAGATGCAGGAAGAAGTGGATGAACAGGCGGAAGATGTGGAACGGGAGGAGGAGTATGGTGTGGCGGAGGTGGCGGTAGATTATCTCGGGGTGGAGTGCCGTCAACAGGTGGTGTGTGTGGCGGTAGAGCATTAACATATTCGGGGGCCACATCGTCTAAATAGGAAGAAAGGAAAATGTCCTTTGCGGTCTTGTGGTGTAATTTTGTCGGGAGTAATGTGGGTGGCAGATCTTTTGGTACTTCCGGGGTGGCCTTAGATAAACCCTCGGCCAGAAGAGGATACATACCATTCATAAGGGTGTTTCGTTGTCTGTCTACTTGTTCTGTTTTAACTCGTATACCTTCCTCAACTAATACGTTTTCTCGCGCTTTTTCAGAATCCTCTCTACTTTTCTCTTCTTTTCGAAGTACTTTCTCTGTTCGTCTATGCGATTCTTTACGCCATAATTCAATGGCATCTTTCTGTGACTGTCTGGCTTTCTTTTTCCATAATGCTTCTTCTACTCTCATGATGCAATCGGCATCCCATGTCCCAGCAGCGGGCCATCTCAGATTCTCTGCTAGATCTTTGGTATAATCCACCCATAAGTCGAGATATAATACGGCATCTAGGCCATGCTTATGGTACATAAAGTACCCTGGAGTGTCCCTAGGTGGAATGGGAACAGCTTCCTCTAGTACCCCTTTTCTAGTTTTTATCTGTCTTAATCTGGAGAACAGCGGCATGTTTCAGCCGTACTACTTATTACTGGATGCTTACTTGGACTTGAACACGATTAATACAAAAAAAACACGATAATACAGATCGAACACTCACTCATACCACAACGTTAAAACACATTTCTTAAACATTTTAAAAACAAACAATAATAATTAGAATTAAACTAGCTACCTTCATACTCGATATACTGCTAAACAGTACAGATACACTGCTAAACAGTGCAGACCGGATATACTGCTAAACAGTACAGATACACCGCTAAAACAGTGCAGACCGGGTCTGTGTACCTAAACCCGTCTTGACCGGCACAAATTAATGCGCTCGTCTAGATGCGTCCCCAGCAACGGTACTCACCGGGAAGCACGGAACAGAAGGCCTCGGAAACTCGACACTGGACTGGACTCGACTCGACTCGACTGGACAGGACTCGTGACGTAGGTACTTCGGAACTTCGGAAACTTCGGGACTGGTGGGCCTCTGAATACCTCGGACTTTGTTCTCTCAGCTAGGCTCTGGTCGGGATCCTCCGCACTCCTCACCGCCTCGTCTGGGTGTTGATCACAGCCTCAGTCGCCTCCGTTGGCCTGAGGGAGATACAGGAAATCCTGCGGGTACGCGTAATTGTCCGTCAGCGCTGTGGCAGGGGACCGGGCCTGCAACGCACGGCCGGCGCGTGGGGTGGGGGAGGGGTCCCTATTCGGGCGCCAATTATGTGGTAAATTTTAATTACCTATGCGGAATTTATGCGGTAAAGTTCAATAAGAATAACTCAGTCAAAAATAAGAGACAGAGTCCGTGGTATTTGAGGTTTTAAAAGGGGTTTTATTCCTTAAAAAGGAATTGGTTTAAACAAGGCAATCATGTTCCATCACCACGAAGGTTCAGGAAGGGATAGACAATACTTTATTAACAGGTTATCATATATATAGTCAATGCATTACAGTAAGACATATGCAGGAGGCGTAACAGCTGATAGAAACGAGATAAAGTCATATGTACGTAACAGAAGGCGTGCATAAAGGCGTACACGGAGGTGTGTGCTAGACAACGTCACATGAAACGTATTAAGTGGGTGGATCCATAAGTGAATCCTGCAGTGTCAGCAGAAAATGTGGCAGAGATGCGCGCGCAGCAGCATGACGTGTGATTGACGTGGAACTGGAGGGTGAAGGGGACTTGACATTTAGCCCTCCATGAGGAGACAGAAGTCTGGGGTGTCAGAACAACCTAATCCCAAATCATATCTAATATCTTGTGTTTGAGGAACTGTATTATCTAGAAGGAAAGGTCTCTCGGGCAGAGGCTATTCTATACTGACTGCTAGTGCGTGCATATGCGACTACGTGTCTACATAATATGTGAGGGGCCATGGGCCTACCATGGTAACGGAAGCTATGAATTACTTGCATGGAGACAGTGAGGCCGGGCCCTTTGCTCTGCAGCTGGGAAGGATGTTTTCGTAAACTACTAGACAGGAATGTATTTTCGAGGAGTGGAGCAGATAACTTGAAGGTTGAATTCAGTCTTGGCAAGAAAGGCAGGCCGAGCCAGGCACAGCTCGCCGTGCAGGGAGTAAGTCAAGGGTCAGGAAGCAGCAGGCTGCGGCTTCCAGAGACAGAGGGCAAAAAGAGGCTTGATGGCAGAAATCAGGGCCTAACTCGCCAGAGCTAGAAAACATGAGAGTGCACCACATAAAGACGTTGGCAAGGTACACATAGGAACGGAATATCTGACCCATTCATGGTGGATCTGAAAGAGGACATGTTAACGTTGGACGCAAATGTATTTGCGTCTTCATAGCTGGAAGAGGAGGGAACTTACATGTACTAGAAGCACGTACATGGAGCCGTTGGGGTCTACGATAGGGGACACAATTGACTATAAAATTCATATTACCTCATTCCCTCCTTGTCCCCTACGGACCCTTCATGATATATCAATCCTCATTAATCTATCAATCTGTTCATGTAACATCATTTGCTCTTCTTTCTTCTTATGGCGTTTTGAATGCGGACTTGAATGAGGAATACATGATGTGGCGCACAGGCCGCAAATTGCTGGCCCACATTGCAGACATAGGCAACAACTGAATACTATGAGGAGGCCAATACCTATGAAGGATAGGATTTTCCATCCCCAGGCTGACAACGTGGTCCAGAACCAACCGGACCAAGTCCAGGTGCCTGGATTCTGGTGTATCAGACTCGCAATCTTGTAACTATAACGTGGAATTTCATTGACACCAGTTATAGTTAGCTGGAAATTTAGCTGGAAATTTTACTGACATAAAACCAATGAAATTCCAAGTTATAGTTAGTTGGACTCACTATAACTTGCACGTGTAATGCACTGCTGATGACATTACATATTACATCACTCATGACATGGTCAGTGACATCACTCATGACATCACTGATGACACCATCCAGTGAATGTGTATCTTACTGAAAAATAAATATTTTTTATATATGTATATGTAAAGGTCGATGGAAGAATAAATGTTTAAATAAATGTTTTAATGAATGTTTTTTAAAAAAAAAATGATTGGTTAACTGGCTTATTAAGTGTATCTTAGTGAATACATATATTAGCGAGTAATATTAAAATATTTAAATATATGTATCAGTGTTTCACTTTGTGAATAAGTGGCTGCATGGGTTGATGAGTACCTACATGTGTGTGTATATGGGTTATTAGATGTTTTTTAGTATCAGTATGAGTGTCTCTATGGTTTGGTGGGGGTGTTACTTATCATATAGATCCATCAATGACTGACTCACTGTTTCTATATTTTTTGAAGACAGCATATGTGCAGGACTGTATGGGTGGATGAGTGTGTATATGTGTGTGTTAGTGAGTGAATGCCTGCCTCACTAGTGTCTTTATCAGTAACGAGATATGTTTTAATTTAGTATATGTGAGTATTGATATATATAAGTCAGTATATGTGAGACTAAGAGATAGAAAGAGTTCCTGTTTAAATAAGTATGTGTTTCTATAAGTGATTGTTTAAGAGAGTAAGTATGTATAAGTTTCCTTAGAAGTAACGTGGTAGTGTGTGTATAGTTGTATATGCAAATAAATGGATGTTCAATAGTTTATTTGCATGTGTGAGTATGTGTGTGAGTAACTTTTGGATGATTGTCGGTGTGTAACAGGATGTATAGGTGTATCACTGCATATGATGAGTGAGTATATGTATGAGTGACTATATAGAACTGTTGGTGAATGAGAGAATGTGTATATAGATGGTGGAATTACTGAATTGGTTGTTGTAACTGGTATGGGTATCTCCATTTTTTTGAAAATGTTAATTTCTATTTTCCAATATGTGTTTTAAGGGTTACATTACACTTAAAGGAGGTCTGTCATCATTGATGTCATGAGTGATGTCACTGACCATGTCATGAGTGATGTAATATGTAATGTCATCAGCAGTGCATTACACGCGCAAGTTATAGTGAGTCCAACTAACTATAACGTGGAATTTCATTGGTTTTATGTCAGTAAAATTTCCAGCTAACTATAACTGGTGTCAAACCTATGGTTTTTTCAGTGAATTTCATAGGTTTTTCAAATGCTATTTCCTAACTATAACGTGTGTAAAACCTATGGTTTTTTCAGTGAATTTCATAGGTTTTTTGAATGCTAGTTCCTAAGTATGAAATCACGTTCGTAACTAGATAGTGTCACCGCCTACACGTCCTGAGAAGCGCATGTAAAGTCATGTGACTTGAAAACAAGACTTCCAATTGGTTCTTAGTAGTTTCTGTTCTGGAATTTACACGAAGCACTCCACCCACTTTCCTCGCAATCTTTTCTACTCTCAAGAGACAACAACGTCGAGCATCTTCCGGAAAACTTTGCTGAAATGGCTGCCCTTTCGCATTCATCTTCCGAATCTGAAGGAAATGAGCGACCACCTTTGTCAAGAGAAACGGAGGCCACGCTATTACCAACAGAAGTAATCAGACATACTGAAAATGTCGTAGCAACTTTAAGAAATCAAAAGCATCATAACACTTGTTTCCAAAAAAAAAAACAAAAAAAAAAAAAGTTATTTTCAGAACTAACTCTTTCTACCAAAACGTGCTCCAAGAGCATATTATGAGATGTTTTTTCGCCGCTTTATTTTAGTGCGAGACCGGGTGCGCGCACCCTCCTATCGCGTACAGGACCTGACACTTGCATGTGAAGTCATGTGACTTCAAAACAACACTTCTAATTGGTTCTTGGTAGTTTCTATTCTGGAATTTACACGCAGCACTCCACCCACTTCCCTCACTTTCTTTTCTACTCTCAAGAGACAACAACGTCGAACATCTTCCCGAAGACTTCGCTGCAATGGCTACCGTTCCGCATTCATCTTCCGAATCTGAAGGAAATGAGCGACCACCTTTGTCAAGAGAAACGGAGGCCACGCTATTACCAACAGAAGTAATCAGCAAATCTTCCGGTGGACGACCTGTATCTCCATCGAGTGCTGAAATGGACTTGAAACCATATCTGGCGAACGTGCACATGAAATGCACGAACTGTGGAAAACTTCTTGTATACGGAGAGCAAAGCTTTACTCTAATTAAACACAAAATTGAGAGTCATAAATGCTCCAAGAAAAGTTACATTTCTTCACTTTATTTGGATAGTATGACATACTGAAAAATGTCTTAGCAACTTTAAGAAATCAAAAGCATCATGACACTTGTTTCCAAAAAAAAAAAAAAAAAAGTTCTTTTCAGAACTAACTCTTTCTACCAAAACGTGCTCCAAGAGCATATTATAAGATGTTTTTTCGCCGCTTACATTTAGTGCGCGACCGGGTGCGCGCACCCACCTATCGCGTACAGGCATCGAGACACGCATGTGCAGTCATGTCACTTTAAAACAACACTTCCAATTGGTTCTTACTAATTTCTATTCTGCAATTTACACGGAACACTCCACCCACTTCCCTGGAAAACCAGTTTATCGAAAAACTTTTAAAGCCTCCTCTTATGAAATATTCGACATTGTTCACATAGAAGAGTAGTAAATAGCACTATATACACTCCGTCCCTTAATTATAGGAGACTTATTGCTATGTGAGAACAACTTTTGTTTTCAAGCGATAATGTGAAATGCTGAGCCTGTTACATAATTTTCTTCAACATATATGTTACTATTCTCCTTCGAGCACTAACACCATAGAAAATACCACCAACAGCGGTGATATTTTTTACACCGAGAACGGGCGATTTGTATCGCTTAGAGCCCTTACAATTATAAAGTTTTATTTCCTAAGTCTCTGATCTCCAACTGTGCAACATGGCTCCTCTGTGTGTCGTAATAAGGTCCATAAACAAAAACTACAGGGCCATCATTATACACATGCACAAAACCAAAAAACGACAAGAGCCACCATGTTAATATATATCCTTAATATAATAAACCTCTGAGAATAAATACATATTTCCGTGGCACCCCATAAAAGAAATTTGGCGTCCTCTGACTCTGCTTCATTACCGCCCCCCTCACTCTTCACTAAACTCCACACTCCACCCTACCCGGACCCCCTATTACAAACCCCCAACCTACCCTCCCTGCACAAGCCCACCATGAACCTCAAACCGCCCCTGGAAAACTTATAAGACACAGGATTACTAAAACTCAAAGAATAGGCAACAGGCAGATAATCTAAATAGTACATAAAGGCACATATTTTTTCCATAATACTATTGAAAAACATGTTTTATTTTTTATAAATCTATCATGCATCTGACCCTCTAGAACCGCTTTCAAAATGTGAACTATAAACCTCTACTTTTCATTTTCAAACCTTACACTTTCAATTACATTATTTTTTTTTTTACAATTCATGTAATGTTACACACCTTTTCTAAAATACACCAGTCCCTGTTATTTATAAGGATTTATTTTCAGTCTTCATCAGTGACACTTTCTTAACATATAATGAAAATCACGGTAACTTTTTAAACGACAATGCTAACGCGGTAAAAATAACCCTCAATTTGCTTTCCTTTAAAAATGCAGACTATCTACCCCATGCATGCGTTTCTTGATCTTTGTATTTGGCAGCAAATACCGACCTTGAATCGGAAGACATGAACAAGAGCTCCATTGTCACATTTAAAACAGAACGTTGCATCTGCTCACACACATATCTTTCACTTAGCTAACATTCACAGAAAACAGCATTGATGTAAAATAAAATTGACCTTGGTTTACAACTAGCTCAAATGACTGCCTTATTTTTTAACGCATCCTCCACTTCAAGAAAAGCTACTTTTTTGATAACTACTAAGCAATATATAAGTGACTAGACTGCTAGAAAATGTATCAAGTCATTCTGCTCCTCTCCACTGCATAGCCGGCGACCTAATTCTGTGGAGTTGCTATACAACCGGCAGTGCTGCGCCGTTTCCTTTACCATCTTGGGAAATTCAAAATGGATGTCCCTCCTGCCTTCGCAAACGAGCCGGACAACTTACAACTTTTTCGACAGAGAATGCTTCTGTACTACGGCACCTTACCACTCTCAACTTTGAATACTTCATATCGATTATCATTTCGATATTCGTATTACACCTGTGTGCAGCCTGTATTTCATTGCCTGAGCTGTGATTTCACGTGGGCCCTGGATTTATGTCTCTGCAATTTGGTACCTCCTGAACCGAATTGCAATCACCTCATGAATCCGTTACTTGATCATGAACAGCTTTGTTACAACGGAGGGTTTATGGCCTTTGCAGCGATACAAGGAGTTCTGGGTCATTGGAATATATTCGCAGCGGCGCAAGATTTCCTAACAGAGAGCTACATCGAAAACCCACCGAGCTGCCCTATGATGGTAAAAGAGGCTCCAATAATGACAGATCATGAATGCTCCTTTCATCTTCTCAATTGGATGGCTGACATGTTTTCAGATGATAACAGTAGTTTCCTGTTAGAAGCACTTGCTCCATACTTTGCCTACACAATGGACGGTTAACTCTTTCCTAACAGAGAACTACATCGAAAACCCACCGAGCTGCCCTCTGATAATAAAAGAGGCTCCGATTTTAACAGATCATGAGTACTGCTTTACTCTTTTCCATTGGATAGCTGACATACTTTCAAATGATAAAAGTGATTTCCTGTTACAAGCAAAAGCTACCTATTTTGCCTAAACAATGCTTCAATAAGTCTTATACAAGCCATTGACGTCCTCATTTCCTTTTGCTTCCCTATATTCTTCACGTTCTTTTCCATATTTTCTTTTGAAGAACAGACCTATTGGCTTTACTAACAGTGGACATTATGATTTCGCGTTGTTTAAATTTTGGTCTTTTATGTTGACTACATTTGTTTCTTCAGCTACTCGATTTTCAACTTTATTTTTTTACAGTCTAATCTCAACAATTCTATTGCAAATCTTATCTAAGGTTATTTCAAACGTACTCGATGCAAAACTCGCTAATATATGCTACATGTACCCTAATTAATGTGTAAATTTTAAACGAGTTTTTTATAACTGTAAACGCCATTTCGCATCTCAACTGCTTATTTCCGCCTCACACGCCTCTGCTCCTTTAATTTTCTATAAACTTATTAATTTAAAGAAAAATATGTTCTTTCAACAATATTTCCATTGTTACTTGTACTGTATTTCAAATGCAATACTGCAACCTTCAAAAGATATCTCAATACAGTAGTTCTCCTCAATAGTGATTTGAGCAGCATCCAACAGATTACATACATGCACCTCTCGCCATTTTGTCGCTTTTGGCGCCTTTTTTCCCCGTACACAGTAACATAACACAAACTTGATAGTGCTTCGCATGTAGACAGCTGATTGATAAAGTAATGATGTATAACCACTTGCATTTTCATATATCGTTCCCTAACTGAAAGGCCAGAGACCTTCTTCCATTTATTAAAATATGATATACTTCCTTATAAAAGTGTACAATGTTTTTTTCCAACTATATTCATTTTTCTTCAACTATAGTGTTTGTATTCCATGTACTACTGACAATACCAATTACTGTGTTTTTTGCAATTTCTGTACTCATATTACATAATGATTTGCCTTTAAAACAGTACATTTCTAAATAAACATTTCAAATATTCACGGTTTCTCTTTTAATCCATAATCTCAACTGAAATGATTTCATATTGAAAAACTATTCATGGGTTCCACATAACCTTAACTGTAGTCACTGAGGACCTTATTTATGAAGACCCTCCGCCGCCGGTGCCTCATTTTTTAAAATGGGAAAAAGTGACGCACCGGTGGCGCAAGGCCTTCATAAATAAAGTCCTGAATGTTTTCTTTTCTCGACCTCACTTACTGATTCTAGAACCTGCAAGCCAATTACGGCCCGTGAACTCTTTCTTAGTAGGTCGCGCACCGTACAGACAGTTATACCACTGTTAAAACATTTTTTTTACTGTTACCAAGCACCGCCACAGTTCCGCTTCACTCAGACTTAATCACTGCTCCCACGCTTCTACAGGCCAAACGCTATGTCGTATTTCTCTCCTTATCACCCTTTCATCTCCACAATAACAAACAGTTCTCCGCCAGCCACCACAGAACAGAGTCAGATACAGAGGCACCAAAGAGTGAACCCATCACCAACTGCCATCTCCGGCTGTTTCCATGGTTACACCTCATTCTGCACCTTGCTGAAGGCACAGGTCAAAAGTTCATGTCTCAACGTTCTACAACAAATTAAGAAGACTATTTTCCCTCCAGAAACACCTGCCAATCCACAGCTCTGTTACATGTCTTGTTTTTTCACACCCAATAGTACTTTTCGTTTAACATAAACATTAACATGCAACGTACTGTTCAATCTCCACTTATTACAATCAACCAATCATTTTTATTTTTTTAACCACACCCAGCCTCTTCCTTTTTCTTTATTTAGAATTTCAACTTCTAACTACCATTCCACTTCCAGAACCGATCGGAGGACGACTACAAATCCCTTGAAAATGAAGGTCTGGCTTATAGGACACAGTTATATTCACTGGAGTGAAAAATATGCAGTAAGCAGACGAATTTGCAACCTCGGCTTACCAAATGTACACATAACATGGATTGCCAAAAGAGGATTGAAATGTCACCAATTGATTCCATTGGTGAAAACTTTTATGCATCTCCCAGAACCAGACCTTATAATTGTGCACTGTGGTGGGAACGATCTAGGCACAATCACTGGGGTAGGTCTGGAAATGCTTCTAAAAGACACCTTTCGACAATTGATGACACTTTTTCCTCGATCTGCCTTGGTATATTCCAATATATGCCAAAGACAGAAATGGAATTGGTCCAATCAACATTGTGCACAATTTGAGAAAGCAAGGAGACATGTAAATAAATCTGTTTCTGCGTTCCTCAGAGATTATAGCATGGGTTCTATTTACCACAACAACTTGCGATACCACATGCAAGACGTCTATAGGAGAGACGGTGTTCATTTCACGAATGAGGGAAACAGAATCTTCCTCTGCAACATCAGGCTCTGCATCGGTACTTACTTATAAATGCAGAAAACACTCAATTAACACAATGGCTCTTTTCAGAGCCACCTTATATCTAAGCACTCAAACTTCTGATTTATCTCCATTTTCACTCTCTTGTAAATAGGTGTGCGCGACCGGGTGCGCGCACCCCGTATTTTTTCGGGAAAAAATTATATCTTTTTGCGTTTAAGGGCCTTACTGCACACCCCGAGAAAAGCTACGCAGCAAAACAATCTCTACCTTCTCCCCTTTCCATGTTTCAACGCTTTGAAATGAACAATATATTTACTCGCAGTGACAAAATGGCGAACAAAACTTCCTGATTTCCTTCGAATCGCAGCCGCTTGAGTGCGCGCACGCGTGCGCGCCTATAGATATATAATTGACTTTAACTTTAATTTTCTCAACAACTACTGAACGGATTTACACCATTCCAAAAAAGCGTAATCTGCGAACCGGACTCTACAGTTTTGCCAAATTTCTTATAAATCCATTCAGCCGTTCGACCTGTAGCCGAGTCTAAAGGTCCTATGGAAAATAACATGCAGAAAACACGTTTTGGGACCCCCCTTATATCTCAGCCCCCACTTGACCAATCCCCCCCAAACTTTCAGGGAAGGAGCGCAGCGGACCGAGCCATCTTCTTTGAGAAATACGCTAATATTCCTCAACCAGGGCCAAAGTTATTCCAAATAGAATGTTGAGGATTTCCTATGGAAAACAATCCTAACTATAACTACCTACTGGCGACCGCCAGTAGGTAATATATATATATATATATATATATATTTTTTTTTTTTTAATTGACTGGAGCGATATGTTCACATTTTTCCGATGAGGGACTGAAACTGATGCAATATATGTTCCCCAGAGGATTTATAGTTGTGTGGCATTTATAGACATATGTAGTGAAATAAAAAAACCTTCATTAATCAATTATTCATCAACATTTCTTTTTCTTTATTTGTAAACTTAGATACAAGAAGACAAAACGTTACCATATTCTTCTTATGAGACTGAGTCGAAATTGCATTATACCTTAAACTATTCTATTCTAGACTGTTTTCCGATGATGAGGCTAATTTCCTTTTTTCTGCTGCAATATCTGTACCAACTGACTAATGATATACACTTCACCTTTAGTCTCTCTTTTTCCTATTGCAGAATCCTCCAGATCATGGGAGTATCTTCTCTAGACACTGAGATGGAGATCAGTAACAACTTTTTCTGTGTGTTGGCCTGCAAGTCAAACTGATACCTGACACGATTTGACAAACATCTTTGTAGAAGTGCATTTTCAATCGGAAGAAATGGGAAAGGTGACCACACACCTTGAAATGTAATCTATCATTATTAGCTGTATATGAGCTACAGTGTAACTGGTATATCTGTCAACTGCTGCAGCATGGCATTAGTGATAGTTAGGAGACTGTCTGATATACACAGAATGTCCCCTCTTGCACTTTGAAAGAAAAGTACTTGTGTTATTACTGTTTGTATTTGTTATAATAAGTTCGAAAGAGTAAACACTGCCTAAAGAAATTACATGATAACATTCTGCCACCTCTTAGTGCATGAACTAAAAAGAAACAACTTCTTACATCTCTTACTCTAACCGGAAGAAATCAATTTTCTCATTAAAAAAATACTAATTTGGCTCTCATATTCTGTGGCTCCCATTCACATAGATCACTTAAAAAACGCATTTATGAACTAAGGTTAATAGTAATTTTTTGATTGGGAGGCCCTGCAGTGGTGGTGTGGAACTCCAACCTAAAAATATAGGATAGGAATATCTTTTTATGTGATTAGTTCCTCACCCTGACTCTGGAGTCTCCTAGTCATCATCATCAAAATACTTCATTCAGCTCTATTGAGCCATAAACGTATCAGTAAAAAGATAACCATAGAATAATACTTCAGAAAATGAGAAATTATTTTGTTCAAATCTCTAACAAATATTAAATCGCATCAGTATGATGTGAAAAACGTTCTGTAATAAGATCGCACCTGAATGAATAACAGTTTTGTTTCCCACGCAGTGCAAAAAAAACAAAGACTGCACCATGAAATCTGGATTTTAGTGCTCATAGTATTGGGTGATGAAACCATGTTCTTTGTGCAGAGGAAATGTGCAAAAAAGCAAAACGTGCATTTTGCTTTGTTCTGCCGGGGCTTCACAATGACAATGAGGGTGAGACAAACACCACATACCTTTTAGCTGGAAAAGCTAGCTAGAAGGAACAGACTGGCATGGAGATTAAACCGCGTCAAAAGGAACTTCTGTCTATCATTAACAATTATTTGTAAATAAAGTGCTGGGTGTACAGGTAAAACTCTGAGGGTATTTTCTAAACCGAAAGTCAAAAGGACTATCCCTGGAAACAATTGTCAAAAAAAGGAACTATTGCCACAACTATTATAGCATTCACTCACCACAAGCGCTCAGTGTGTCAACTAAATCACCGGTCACAAACTAACATTTACAGTCTATTTTATTGTTAAAAATTCAGTAAGAATTCTATTTGAATCCACTGAACACATCAATATAGAAACATCTCATAAAAAATGTTTACTTTTTTTTGAAACAGAAGAAAAACATAATACATTTTCATATGTAAAATATAAGAAAGAGACAATGCACATATATATCACATTAAAAATGAAGAACACAATACATTTTCCTAATATACAAGAGTAATCATACAGTATACCGCAAATCAAACAGAACAAACAACATAACCCCTTTAAATTCAATAATGCACTTGATATTGCTACGGATTAATCGATTCAAAAAACCTTTTTACAAATGTTTGGGGTACTTCCAGTATAGCACAATAAAAATATCTCAAGGGTCCCCTAGGTAAGTTTGAATTCTGTGCAAAAAAGTGATCTAGTTTGTGACTGGTGATTTAGTTGACACATTGAGAGCTTGGGGTGAGTGAATGCTATAATAGTTGTGGCAATAGTTCCTTTCTTTGACAATTGTTTCCAGGGATAGCCCTTTTGACTTTCAGTGTTACTAGTACCCTGTTCCCTGAAACCTGTGGGGTCTTCTCTCAATGTTCTCACAGGTATTTTCTAAACCACCACATTTAGTCTCTGCCCATGACCTATGTGCTTTTTGGTTGAAACGTGTGTTAGTTTGGTTGAAAGGAATAGTCAATATGCTGTTTCGATTAGAATAAAATGTTGGGCCACCAATCCTTTTAAATCTCATTTTAATGTATTTAGGCGAAGGGATATCTAGACCATTGTCCAGATTCAGACAATCCTGTAGGGTTGCGCCACATAGCATAGTTGGGCTTCTGGATTTTTCCAGATTCTGTGCCATAATAGAAGTGGACACTGAAATAGAGATTTGTAACAATTTTTTATGTGTGTTGGCAAGCAATTCATACTGATAAGTGGATAGATTTGGCAAACATCTTTGTTGAAGTGCATTATCAATAGGAAGAAATGTGACTAGTACACACACACCTTCAAAACTAATATATCATAATTATTTGTACCGAGCTGTAGTGTGTATCTGTGTGGAATCAGTGCTAGTTAGAAAGTAGCAGTAATGAAGTTGACATTAAATGGTAGGACACAAATTTGGGAGACTCAGACTGATAGACACAGAATTCCCTCTTTTACACCTTGAAAGAATAGTACTTGTGTTAATACTGTTTGTACTTGTTCTAATACATTTCCTTTAAAAAGTTCAAAAGAGTAAAAACTGCCTAAAGAAATTAATGAAATGATAATACTCTATCACCACTTAGTGCGTCAACCTAAAAGAAATTATTTCTTACATCTCTTTCTCTCTATACTCAGGAGAAATCCACTTTTTCTTTCACATAGACTATTTATAAACATGTATGAATTAAGGTTTTATGATGCACCGCATTCGTTGGGGGGAATTCAACACATACAAAGATTGGACAGTCCTATATTTTTATGTCCGGAGTTCTCCGCTCTGACTGCCGAGTCTTCCAGTCAGAAACTTAGTATTAACTCATTGTTTGTGAATAACAAAATGGAAAACTCACATTCAAATAGTTGTTTATATTTGTGAATCTGCCCCTTCAAATGTATTTCTCTGTCTATCAATACATTTCTTTGAGTATTGCATGTTACACATGTTTGCACTGTCAACCTGTACCACATCTCACAGTCCTCACCAATGTTCATGCCTTGGTCTAGAGAACATCATTTTTCATACAGATACAAAGAATACGTCAGAAAAAAGATTCCTAAATGTTGATGTTTTGTAGCTTGTAATTTGAATTTAATTATCTTACCCCACATTTGCTGCCGTTCTGTACTCGCATTACTGCTTTAAGGTGGTGGTAGCTGTCAATAGAACAGCCAACTTCAAAATCATCAACAATGTAAAATAATCGAAAATAACTGTGCTTTATGGCAGAACAATGTGCACCAAATATATAAGCCTGAGAAAATATTTTTTTGATTCACAGTTCAGATAATTTGCATGAGAATATTGTCTGCTTGTAAGTTCTGAGGTCTCTTGCTAATTTGTTCCCTATCTCCCTTGTCTTATGCTTTTTTGGTGACTCACTAATTTTTCTTCCAATGTTCATGGTCATATGTGTTATTTTCGTTAATGCATGTCAAGGCAATTTTTCCATTACCTTAAGTGAGGAAATTAGCAATGGACTACATTCAGCACAATGTCATCTTTACTTGTCCAGTTACATACTGATATAATTTTTGTGCTTGCATTAAGAACGTTGCAGATTAATTGCTGCAATCCTTATTTAAATTGTGTTGTTAAAATGTAGAAATGTGGTGCCTGAGTTTTTTTTAACAAATAACAAATAAAGTTTGTGCACATTAATTATTGTCTGAATTCCTAATCAATATTAATGGCTATCAATATTTCACTTTGGAGTCTAAACAATATCCTTATCAAAAATCCTGTTTGGCTATAGACCCCTCTTTCTCTTTTACTGTAAGCAATCATTATCTTTGCGCTCAATATGTGCAGATCTCACTTGTATTGTGTTGGTATCTGAAGGTGACATTTCCGTGCATGAGCAATGCACTAGACTACACTCAAACAAAAACAATACACTAATCTTGCAGGAAACAAATTCACTCATATGTCATTTTAAGTTTAAAGTTTAAAAATGTATTAGGAAAGAGTATAATAACAGAAAGTGGTGGAAACTAATGTGGTAAACATATAGCAAACAATGCAGTGAATAATGAAGCAAAATCCTTAATGGTAACCTAGACTGTAATATGATGTAACATACATGCTATAGTAGGATAACGTTGGATTAAAGTAAACCATCATGTTTACATTGAGAAAATGGAAAAGGGAATGGGCAAACCTAGGACATGTAAAATGCAACCATTTAATTATAAGGTACGCAAGTCCTTTAGGAACACAATCTGAGAAGTATATATCTAAATAACAGTTATAAGCATGGTAACATTAGCATTATTAAAAATGTCCAACCATGATCAAGAAATAATTGAGATGAATACAATTGAAGTTGTTTATTTATATCTTCAGCAAATATATGTATTTTTTTTTACTAATAAAGTGGATTTGTTAATTAATTATGTAATAGGTAGCCACAAATGTTCTGTCTATAGCAAGTGTTATAGGAGAAACATATGATCTGTCTTATGTATGGTGAAAGTAGCTAGTATACCACCAGCATTAAGAACTAACTTGAGCAGTATTCTTCTAATTATATGTTATCTGCTTCAAAGCTACCTCAGTCAGTAAATTAATCAGTTTATCTGTCATGAGATTAGCTTGCCAATATATGGATATAGGTCTTAAAAATATTGGATAAATTAAATTGAACAATTACATAATAAATGTGTTTAATTATTTTCCCAACGTTTTTCCAAAAATTACATACAATAGGCCAGGTAAATAGCATATGTTGCAATTTGCTTCTTGTGTCATTGTATGACCAGCCACTAGAATGCATACTGATATCCAACTGTTTCAATTCAACTGATACAATTAACAAACTAGTATCCATAACATACTTTTGAGTAGTTTTTGGTTTGCATGACTATTTGTGAATTGTCTCCCACACTTTCTTCCAGCAGTCTATAGACCATAAAACACCTGAATCCTCTTCCCATGTTTAGACAATCTTTGATTTTAATCTATAAACGTCTGATTTATTAAAGTTGTTAAAAAAGCTTTTGGGTGATAACCTAGTATTGAAAGTGAATTATCTTCTCTTTTATTCGTTCTACAATCATCTGGCAAAAAGATATGTTAATAGAATCTGATCATAAATCATACCTTTTAGTGCAATAATGTGTCTGCTTTAAAAGTATTTTGTGAATCTTCAAAAGAAAACAACATTCCCATTAGTCACTAATTCATGAACTCTTAAAAGACCATTTTCTTTCCAAAATTTCCCAAATAATGCATGGTTTTCAATTTTGACTTTTTTTAAATTCTAGAATGAGGACACATTTCGGATATTGTTCTCCTGTTGACTATAAGGGGCTGATTATGATCTCGCTCTATGGGCTCCTGACGGCATCCGTCAGGAGCGAGTCTGAGTCGTAAGCGGCGCTATTTGCGGATGACTCGTACCATTGTACAAGTGAGGAAGTAAGATGCAGATATATAGCCTTGTGCTCAAAGGGACTCGTACCTGTCAGCAAGGTCTTCTGGATGACTCTGACATGGCCAGCTCTCACAGTGCAATGGGGCCAATTTCTGAGCGACCAATTGCAATGCGTGTGTTCAGCAGCCGGGTCGAGTCAGAGCCTCTAATTCGAGGCAGCGTTAGGAAGCAGCCTTCAGAGGGGCTGTAGCGGGACCCCTTCACCCGTAGCCCTATGACTCGGTCACTGGGCAAGGGCAAGAGTCCACCTACACAGGCATGCACGGGGCAGCCATCATTGAGGTGTCCCTGTGACAGGATGCACCCTTTTCTGCGACCTCCCTTTATTCTGTATGGGAACCTATGTACGCTATGTACAACAGGCCCACATAGACTTCAATTGGAGTCTGAGCGACCTGAGTCCTTCAGTGCTCAATTGCATTGTACTCAGTTGCTCAGAGTGCGAGCCGCTTGGAAAGGTCTACGGGACCGAGTTGGTCGTAGGGCTTTCTGAGAGTAGAACATTCCAAGCAAGATTGTAAACGGCCCCCAAGTGTCAAAAGTCTCCTTAAGAGTTTACATTAAAAAAAAACATCACAGGTAATTCTAAATCAGCAGGTCTCAAAGTAAATGAGAAAAATTGTTCAAATGAAAATGGAGATATCAAAGAGTCTTCCTAGGTAATCCAGAACTTTTTGAAATAAATATCCCAGTGGATATCAGATGCATATTTTGTTTTACACAAAATGCATTATGATCATGTTGACAGTTGGGGAGATTAACTCATCCATGTTGTTTGCACAATGTCAAATTTGGCATGGCAAATGTATTTCTTTTTGGTCCAGGAGAATCTAATCTAATCAATATCAAATCAATGTTGTTGATATAAGTTACAGAGATTTGGACCAGAATAATTAAAAATACATATTATATGAGAGAGGAGAACATCATAATGTAGTTTACACAACCCGTTGTGAAATTAATTTTTAAATTTTTTACAAAACTTCATCAACATTTATCTTAACGTTTTTTTTTATTCGTTTTGTGTACCAGAATCTTGCATTTTAAATTTTCGACAATGTCCATGAAAATCCAAAGCTCATTGCATTACATTTCATTCTGGGAGGCTTACTATGGGTGGAACATGAGCTTTCCCATGCATCCACCTATGGATTTAAGGCAATCCAAGATTTACAAAGGGTTGTAATCCTTAGATTGCATGAAAATCATTACATCTCACAGAAGATGGCATAACAAGGAATAAAATTGTTTTTCTCCTTTTTAATTTGTCTTTCTATGTGTTCTGCAATCTGCACCAAACATAGAAGGAATGGAATGCCTTGAGATTGTTTTTATGCAGAAATGTATTCCATTAAAATTCATCTCATTCAGTTAAAAAGCAACAATAGGAAGGGTTATAAGAGAGCGCTGAGTGAAATACAATGGACATTTTAATCCAGATAAGCTTATCTGTTGAGATTAAAGTATTCATAGAATGTTGCTGGACTATCAATGAATCAGGAGCACACTATTTATGTTTAGCTGTTTCTTCATGAACATGCAAAGAAACATGTATTCAATCTCGCCTCATGGAAAACATAAAGAAGGCAATGACTGACATCTGCATTTGTACCACTACATCTGAAATGAGGTATTTTATAAGGTTAGCCACATAAGACATTTTTGAAAAAGTGGGGCTAAATAATGAATGTGAGTGCATCATTTTCAAATACATTTGCTCAAACGCCTTATTCTGCCAGGGTCACTGAAGCAGGAATCTCCACAGAAGTAGACTTAATTTTTTGCACAGTGTGATTTCTTTGAGGTTCTCTTCTAGACTAGAGCTGGAATGGCCTGTTTGGGCAGCCAGTCCCTGTACAAATCATAATCATAAACATGAAATTAAACATACATATACATATATGGGATGTTCCATGTATGACCAGAATACCATTTGTTGTGCCTGTGCCATGGGTAAACTTATGTAAAGACCTGCCCCCAATATGCCAGCAACAGCATTTTGCCATAGCTGCCCCTTACGTCAAGAATCACTTTTAGTGGGGCAGCAACAGCATTTGGCTGAATTGGCACATGGACAAGACTTTTACTTCAGTATGCCAGCATTTTTCATGTGCACCTCTTATGCCAACAATTTACTTGAGCATGCTACCCCTGTTTGCGAAGGATTATACTACTGCAAGTGCTGGCTGAGAAACAGTGCTTTTGGTATTGAACTGTGAGTATTGCTTCAAGGCCCATACACTCCCAGGAAGAGCAATGCCTGTGAGCTCTTCATGTATGCAAACTGTGCATGACAGTCCCTGACCTAGTTCACGTTGTGTTTTAAGACATGCAGGGTGTGTGCAAATATCTTCTCTGCCAGTGTAAGTCTGAAACTATGCACACAGCTTTACATTTTGAGACTGAGAAGGGAAAGATGTGGAGGGGCAGCATCCAATGTCCCACTTGGTGAACCATAACTGCATGTTTGTTCCATGCAAATTCTGTCATTTTTTTCACTCTTTTGCAAACATGCAGCACAAGTGAAGTGTGCGAAAACGTACCTGCTCTGACTTTAAAAGAATGAGAACTAAAATTAGCTGTTATAAACATTTGGTACTTCACAATGTTTCTAGAAGTGCTAGCAGGATGAATAATGAATCTGTAGTAACAGTGTGAGTAGTATTTCTATTGGATACCCCATTTTTTAGAGGCTTCAAGTTTCAAGTTTCAAGTTTTTAATATTATGCCTAGTTAATTAAAACTGTTGCATACATACATTTTAACAGTAAAATCAGTCATATTACATTAATACGATAAAACTATGTAAAAGTTTTAAATAACACATTTATTTATGCGTGAAACTTTAAAGATAATGTCTATAAACCATATGACCCTAGCACAAATGGCAGTGAGTCTATTAGAGGCAGCTCAATAGAAAATTTATTTTTAAACTGGCTAAATGAACCCTTACGGCAAATTGGCAACCTGTTTCTGATATTTATAGCGTTACGATTCTGTTGTGAGAGGGTTGTATTACAAGATACCGCAAACAGTTCCCAAAGATGTAACTTTTCCAGTTAGGCTTTTCAGCGTTGTCGCAGTAAATGCAAACTTTTTTATGAGGCGGCAGTTTAGCTGTACAAAGGATTGATCGAAGCACAGCATTACTGCATGCCTACAAGACCTGACACCATACTGAGTGAAGAATTGCTTTAGTAACATTTTCCGTAGATCTTTTAACTTCTCACAGAGGCCTATGAAGAGAACAAGGTTCTCTGTGCTTCTAGCGCATAATCAACAGGGCTGGTCTCCACCCCTTCTTTCCTAAGGTGATAGAAGCAAGTTAATTAATCCGACTCCCAGGCGGAGCCTCAGGAATCTTCCCATGGTCTCAATTTTTATACCTACCTTGAAGTAGGGTTGGGGCTTGAGGACGACATAGTTGTTTAACACAACCCATCCATGAGCTCATTTAGATAGCGCATTCTTGTCCTCTATTGATGATATTAGTCTTGTTGTCTTGCTTACTAATTTCTTAAAGGCTGAGTTACCCATTGGAGTGATCCAGGCGTCTCTCAAGCCTGGTGTGTTGATAGACTATTGAAGTTACACGTTGGCGGGTAGCTTTCCAGAGCCTGAGAGCGCTACCCAAAAATTGTTGTTCAAAGTCCCCACTTCGGCCGCTCTTATTTTATGCCAGCTGTTTACAAAAGCCCCCTTTCTTTCTGTCACTTGGTTTTGAAAGCCGAATTCCAGCCTGATTTGAGCCAGTAAAACATACTTGGGAAGCTGGAAGATCGATCGATAGGCGGCTGCTATTTTGCTATCTAAAATTACTGCATCTCTGCTCATCAGCGATTTGCTGCCATAATTGAGTGGGGGCTGCAGTTTTGCTCGCAAGACTTTTAGAAAAGGTTTGAGCGTAAGGTCTGGCAGTAGCTTATTTAAGGCTTTTAAGGCTAAGTAAGTCATCACTCCCTTTCTTCGCAGAGATTCTAGCTGGGGCTTAAAAGAGTTCCTATGGTCTAGCAAAACGCCCAAATATTTATAGTGGTCTCCTTGGTCGAGGCGTTTGCTGGCCAAGTGCCACTTTGAGTTTGTTTTCTTGCAGTGGTTTACTACCAAGATTTTAGATTTTTTAAAATTAATTTACAAAGCGTTCCGTTGCGAGAATTTGTAGGTTGCGTCAAGAAGGTGCTGCAGGCCATTAGGAGTCCTACTAATCAGGACTAAATCATCAGCATATAGCAGGTTTGTCAATCTCATGCCCCTTAGCTTGGAGAATGTGAAAGACAGCAATCCAGTCCCCCTGGTAAATCTGCCAATAAAAGGCTAAAAAAGCACGGGGGCTAGTACACATCCTTGCTTTAGACCCTTTGTTGAAATAATTCTGGATGAGAGGGGCTTACCAGCGACTAGTTTGATTCTAATCCATGTGTTGGTGTCCAGTTTAATGAGTTGATCCAATAAAGGTGGTGGGATCCCACATTCACCTAGCTTTTGCCAGAGCTTTCTGTGGTCAATATGATCAAACGCTGCCGAGTAGTCTATAAAGCAGAGATATAGAGGGTATTTTCTTTGCTTTGCAGCATCCATGAGCATGGTTAGGGCCATGATGTTGGTCAATGTGCCATGCCCTTGCCGAGTGATGGGTATTTTGCGGTTCGCAGAGGACCAGCTAGTCAATTCGGCGTCAGTGTCTATAAGGGCTATCAGGCGATAGTTGTTCGGATACAACCTAGCTCCTTGCTTGAATATTGGGCTGATGATCGAACCTCTTCGTGACTCAGGGAATTCTGTAGTTCTTAATGCTTGTCCTATCACTGGTTAAATTCTTTAGAGGTGGCAGGCACACTCACACTGTGAAAGAAAGGTAGGGAGGAGTAGCGCAGGAGCAGGGGATGCGACCATGACCAGGGGCAGTAATCTGTCCACAGAGAGTTGTTGGATTGGGGCAGGGGCAAGCAGGTGGGAAACATGGGCATGCAGAAGCTGAGGTAAGGGGAAGCAATCTGATTACTTTGAGCAGGTGTGCATGGTCAAGGTCTGCACAAATGAACATGCAGGTCAAGAGAGAGGTGCAGGAACACACACATAGACAGCATAGAACATGGCAGGGGATGGGGAGGGAACAGGGGTAGCTAGCTGACTATTTTGGACAAGACAGCATGGACAGGGACAGAAAAGGGACCATGTAGTGTAGGTAGTAGGGGGCAGGCATGCAGATAGAGAGCACATAGCAATAGTCAGGAGGAGGGCATGGGCTGCAAGCAGACCACAGAGGACAGGAGGTGGAGAAAGGCTACGGAGATGTTAATGGAGAGCAAGTATCAAAAAAATAAATTCACTAGAAAAACAAAGGTTAAGGTGGCCTCATACTTAGGGATTATAATAAGCTTTTAGCTTACATGCCAAACCCAGACATTTCTGAAAACTAGACAAGTGCATGTAACAGGGAATGGCCACCAACCTGAAGAGATTGAGGGGAAACCATTGTGGGACCAGAACAGCAGTTTCTGTATATGTTTTTAGGTTGAGTCTGCTTTGGGCACCCACAGAAGTAAGGTATTATTTTGATCACTAAACCAAGGGGAGCCATTAGTGTTAGGAAATCTGTACTGGTATAGTGATACTACAGCTTTCCAACACAGAACCGTAAGGAAAATAGGATTTACTAGCTAAATTGTAAGTTTCCAGGGGCTTCTGGGTAAAAAAAACACTGGGGGATTCACTCAATCCACACTGCCAGTCCATACACACCCAGGCGTGACCCTGGATGAGCAGCGGGGATGACTTGCTGTTGGGGGAGGTGGTGCAATTATAAATGTCACAAGAGGGGAAAATATATTTATTTTTATTAAAGCCCTTACTTGCAGTTGACTGTGTCGCACTCTTTTCCTTTCTGCTCCCTGGAAGCACAATCGCCCGCCTATCCTGAAGCTGCTCTCAAGAATAAGAGCAGATTCAGAATTGGCGTGAGCATTGTTGATTGGCTCTCCAGGACAGTCTGTGAGGCTGTTCCTGCTCTCTCCAACCCGGCTGAGTTTCTGGATTGGAGTGAGCCTGAGACAGCCAGCCAAACCTTAATGCACGGTGAAGAGAGTGCATCTATCACTACCCTCAGTCACCTCACCTGGCCCTGCCCCCAAGACTGGGCAAGAAAGGAAAAAACTTTCATCGCTTTATTGTTCCTTTCGGAATTTTTTTAGAGCGGCAATGCTCCTCCTCCAGCCAAGCACCAGCCACACACATCACCTGCCAAGCATCATACATGCACATCACCAGCCAACTGCCAGCCCAAGCACACTGCCAAGCAAGCACCAGTCTACACCCACCACCACCAAGCGATAGTTCACACAAACACACCACCAGCCAAGTGCAATTCCTTACACACTGTCAGCAAAGTGCCAGTACACACATAGCCAGCTAAACACTACTATATGCAGACCATCATCAGAACTCCAATTCACACACAAACAGATCCTTCCCCTGGTATCTTGTGGTTTTCAGCCCCCCTCGGGGTTATATGAGCCTAAGAATATTGCTGAAACAGCCAAAATGGGAGCCGTTCGAAGTGTGCTGATTGACTTTTTTGGAGACATTTGGATTCCTGCTTTCCACTAAGGAGGTTACTGTCTGTGGACCTTGCTCTGGGGTGAAGTGTAGCACGACGGGACTGCGAGGACCAAAAGCCCCGCTACCTGCGCAGCTGTGTGCCTCTTCCCGCCCCTGCCTCTCCACGCCCCTGCCTCCTCTACAGTTAAAAACCTATCACGGCCCCCGCTTCGCGGGAGCCATTCGTAGTGTGCTGATTGACTTTTTTTGAACATTTGGATTCCTGCTTTCCACTAAGGAGGTTACTGTCTGTGGACCTTGCTCTGAGGTGAAGTGTAGCGCGACGGGACTGCGAGGACCAACAGCCCCGCTACCTGCGCAGCTGTGTGCCTCTTCCCGCCCCTGCCTCTCCACACCCCTGCCTGTGTGTATTTAATTGGTGCAGTGTCCCCGCTGCGCTGCAAGCGTGCGGCACGCGCCCGGTCGTGCGCCGGGAGAAGCCAGGGACAAGGGCGGGCCCTCTGAGGCCCTCCGAGGACCGCAGAGACCGGACTGGCAATTTTCCTCTGCAGGATGTGTCATATGAAGCCCATCTTTTTATTTTGTATTGTATTGGGCTGTCTTATGACCCCTCCCTATTTGTAATTGGCTTAGTTGTCCTTTATACAGCACTTAGAAACACTGAGGCTTGTAGCTTCTTATGTGGTTTATAATTTCTTGTTTTTCTGTTAAGGGTCGTAACTGCTCCTTTTTAAAGTCATGTCTACTCGTGAAACCAGCAGCCAGACTGCGGCTGGAGCTAAAAACCAAACCAAAAAACTTACCAGGACCTTAGATAATTTTATTCTTCGTACTAACACTTTAATTGACGAGGGTATTGACCTCATGGAAAGGAGGGTCTCACAAGACCTTTTATATGCTAAAAGGTCATCATTAGGGAGTATAGCCTCGGTACGTACTCCAACCAAAGCCCTAAGTAATCCTGATCCACTCTTGACGCAAGCTGCCCCTGTGTCTCCTAATACTAGTAGGCCCCACTCACCTCGTATAGACCGATCTCCCTCACCCTCAGTATTATTATCTTTAACAGCGCCCCCCCTTGTTAACAATTTATTAGTTACATCTGCCATTGTACACAGAGTGAACACGCAAACCGAAGGGGGTACAGTGGAAGATGTAACTCCCATCTCTATTCTAACATTCCCCCAGGCGACCAGCGCCATCGCAACTAGCCAAGACCTGACTGGTTGTTTAGGAAATTTGGCTTGCGCTGGAAGCAGCATCAAGGTGGGGAGGTTTTTACTTAGAGCCTCAGTAGGGAGAGAAATGGCACATTGGGAATCCCACCCCCTGCCATTGGGTATTCCAGATGAGACAGTTTTAAATATTAGTCTGGCTAGCATCCTTGACAACGGTATCTCTGATGAATCTCTAGAAGATTCAGAGGACCAGAATGCTCCGCTCTTAGACTCCCTATCGGCCCTTATTAGGTCTTTACTTCTGCCACTGGAGTCTAGACTCCAGGGTATAGAACATCAACTCCAGGCCCTTCGACAGGAACGAAATCCTAAGGGGGGAAAAAATGCACAAGGGCCCTCTGATACTCCAGTCCCAATGGGTAAACCTTCATCCTCGGTTAACACTCAATCTGTTGGACCTAATCCAATCACTAAGAGCCGCCCTCCTAAAACCCTCACTCAAAATGGTAATAAAGAGGGTCCCATACAGCCAGCCCCAACTGTTCCCTACAAAACCCCAGAGAGTAGTAGGCTCTACCAATCCAGCCTCTAACCCTCCACCGTCCCAGTTAGATAAACCTAGGGTACGGCGGAATATTAGTTTACCACCCGACGCCTGTCCCTATATGCTAGTTTCAACAGGCGGCCCAGAGCTTGCACCCGCTACTTCTGAACCCTTTTGGGCACTTAAAAACAAAGTCTGCCATTGGCTAGATAGAAACTTTCACTCTCCTCCTAATATTAATAACAAGATGCTGATGGTGGAGAGAGCCCCTTGGGTAGGAGAGAACAAGAAAAGTCTACAGGGAGAATGTGTTGTGATCACATTTGAAGATCCACGATTAGTGGAGCACATTTGCTCTGGGACTCGTTTTAAAAATGAATCAACGATCATGGTAAAACCCCTGTCATACTTTTATTTGCCCCCGGAATCCTTTGACAATAGGTGGAGTTGGTTTAAGTCCCCTAATCATGATAGAGGCAGGATGAGGCTCGAATATCCGGGGAGGCAGTACCCCTGTAATTGGGACGGGGATGAAAATGGAGGTTGGAGTGTCATACAAAGAGGGGTAAGGAGGCCCTTCCATGGTGGTAATCAGTACAACGAGGACTGGCTAGGTCCCCAGCTTAACCATCCTATTCCTTGTTACAATCGTTTCAGTGGTGTGGAGGGTGTTGATTGACTGCCATCCCAGTCCCCTGGACGATTTGGAAAGAGAGTAGTGTCTGTCACTTCCGGGGAACAATTTAATCTACACATGGTTGGTACAAATAATACAGGACTTACCTGTGAAGGCATAGGAGAATTGGATTCCAGCATTTTAATTGGTACCAGGGAATACCCACTCCAGTTTTCTGGACGATCTGGAAAGAGGTCAGTGTCAGTCACCCCTGGGGAACAAATTAATCTAGCCAAGGAGGGTATAGTCAATACAGGATCCATTAGTGAAGGTATAGGAGAACAGGAACCTAGCACTCCAGTTACAATTAGGGAACCTTTGGTAGCCTCAACTTCCATTAATATTTTGTCATGGAACATAGCAGGGCTAATGAAAAATCTTGCCAACCCAGATTGGAATGACTTTATTGATACCTTTTATGTATGTTTCAAGAAACTTGGTGTCTCTCCCCGCAATATAAAAATGGTTACTCAACCTATTTTATTCCTGCAGTTTCGGTGGGGAAAGGTCGCCCGTCTGGTGGTCTGCTTATATGGGTGAAGGTGACTTTGAATTGTATTGTTATCTCCCATAAAACTGTTTCTAATGACATTTTGCACATCACTCTGAAGAACCAGTCTGGGGGTTTAACATTTGAACTTTTTTGGATTTATGCTAGAGGCCTTCAGGGCGGGCTTTCCTCCCAAATAATGGAGTTACTAGATATGAGGTTATCACATCTTCCCCCTAGATCTAAAATACTGGTAGGGGGGATTTCAATTGTACTTTCGAACCCCTAGATGAGGAGGAGATACTGAGTTTCAACTCAGAGGACTGCAGACAGACTATACCTCCCTTAGCTCTCACACCTATCAAGAAATGGTCAGCCAGAGCTATCCAACTGAATGCTCTGGTACTAGAACACAACCTACAGGCTCTCAATGGTCGGACAACGTCGGATTGTGATGGGGCAATGACCTATAATAGGCTAGGTTGCCCCTCTCAAATTGACTACATTCTTCTAGATACTCAATCTTGGCCTGACCTAATTGATATGGAGGTAAGGCAGTCCTCAGGTAGTGATCACAATCCATTATGTATGAAAATCCAATGGGTAAAAGGGATTGATACTAGTGGTAAACCAGAAACGATTACCAAAGAAGTTTTTCCTACAAATGACAATCGGAAACTGAAATGGAATGTGGTCAAGTATGATGAGTAGAAACTCCAAAGTATCAAAGAGCTAGTCTCAATAGGAATCAGCAGCCTTACTGCTTTGGTCTCAGCAACATTCAATCTTGCTGGATGTAGTCTGTTAGACACCTATAAACACCTAATAACTAAATTAGGAGTCTTCTTTTGCAAAAAGCCCAGGGTGAAATCACGGTTTAATCATGAACTCTCTAAAAGTAATCCCTGGTATACAGCAAATTCTAGGGGTAAAAGGAAAGAAATTACTCTAGCGATTAAAAGTAAGGACCCCGTGGCTGTTCGAGTGGCCAGAAAGGAGTACTCTGATAGTATAAAATCAGCAAAGAGAGATTGGGAGGAGGAGCATTGGCAGCAGCTCAAGGCCGCAGCCCGCGGGAAAAACTCCACTATTTTCTGGAAACTGATTAATGCTCTTGACAGAAGGGGGGTGGAACCAATCCCAAACCACATAACTGAACAGCAATGGTATTCCTATTTTTTAAATTTATATTGTGATGACAGTCTGGAAAGCTTGGCAATGCCCCCAGCAATTGAAACTCAAAGTAGGTGCTCTGTGAAGCCAGGTTCTAAGGTAGACCTATTCTCCCAGCGAGAAGTTCAGGACGCCATATCCAAAATATTACCAGGAAAGGCACCCGGGCCAGATGGCCTCCCTGGGGATTTACTACGGCATGAACCCAAACTATGGGCTGAGTTCATAGCATGTTTAATGAATCTGATCCAGCTCGGTCATCCTGTCCCTGAATCCTGGAAGGGTGCCGAGGTTATTACTATATATAAGAATGGCGGAAGAGATGATCCTGCCAACTACAGACCAATAGGTCTAATTGATACCATCCAAAAGGTAGTTGGCAGGGTCATCATAGATCGTACCGAACCCTGGCTTATGGACAAGGACATTTTGTCTCACTTCCAGGCTGGGTTTAGGCGCAATGTCGGTGCAATGGACCAGGTCTTTCGATTCTGTGCAGTCTGTTGGAAGTCAGTATTAATTGCCAAGGGCAGTTTATACTTGGCTTTCATAGACTTGAAAACAGCATTCAATGTTATCCCACGCACCAAACTTTTGTCAGTCCTATTTGACATGGGTTTCTCCAGCTACTTGCTGCAGTTTATAATTAAACTGCATGAAGGGAATTATGCAAGGATTCACGGGGGAAGTCAGGGCCAACTGACAGAGAGGGTACCGGTCAACAAAGGAGTGAGGCAGGGATGTGTGATGGCACCAACCCTGTTCTCCCTCTTCATAAATGGGGTGGTGGACCATTTGAGGGAGGACCCTGCTGATGCCCCCATCCTTGCAGGTGAGAAAACACCTACACTCCTCTTTGCAGACGATACCCTCCTAATGTCTAAAACCCCCATGGGTTTGCAAAAACTACTCGTTTTGTATTTTCTGTTAAGAAAGAGGGCTGACAGTAAACACCACCAAAACAAAGTTGATGGTACTGTCCACAAATAAAAAGCATAGGAAGGTTAATCTCTTGTTGAGTGGCATACCCCTTGAGGTGGTGGACGAATTTGATTACCTCGGAGTGAGACTTAGTAATATCATGAGTTGGAATTCCCATATTTCTTAAATGGTTTTAAACCTCAAGAGGGTCTCTGGAGCGATATTAAAGAACCAGCGGCTCTCTATTAGTAGACCCATAGTCCCAACCTTGGTAGTCTATGAGGGGAAAGCGCTAGCAGAGCAGTATATGGCTCCGAACTCTGGGGTGCAGAGAATACCAAAGTATTGGCAGTGACTCAAAACAAGTTTATAAGAGATACAATCTTGCTGCCCTTATCGACCCCCTTAAAACCATTATTTTTAGATTTGGGCAAAAGAACGATTTCTGACTTAGTCCAAATTCACCCTTTGTTATATTGGGTGCGGCTTAGAAGGACTCCAGAACTATCCAATTATGCTCTGGTGTTGGATGAGCTAATCAGTTTGTATGTAGCAAACAAAATAAAATGGCTCAACAACCTAAAGAAGTTGGTGACATGTATAGGCCTAGGGGAGTGTTGGACCTCCCAATCCCCCCTGTCAAAAGAAATTGTTAAAAAACTCTATTGGGATTGGGTTGTAACAAAGGAATTGAAGAACCCAAATTGGGGCTCCTTGACAAATACCTTCCTTAACCACAAGCCCCTGAGGAAGCTAGAGTCATTTTTGGACTTCATTCAGACCCCCCGAGATAGAACCCTGTTTTTGAAATTAAGATATGGCATACTTCCCCTCAATTCATTTAAGGAAGGGTGGAAGGGAAGGAGGGAATCTGATTTAAAATTTCCAGGATGCTCTGGCCCAAAAGAATCTTTAGGCCACTTTCTGTTTGCATGTGTTGCATACAAACAGGTGAGAGCAAAATGGTTGAAACCTGTTTGTAGGGAACTGGGAGTTAGCGATCACAGATCAGCAATGCGTATCTTTTTAACCAACACTTCTTCCATGTATATTGTTTGCGGGGTGGCCAAGTATTTGGCGAGTGCTTGGATCATCAGGTCAAAATTGTTACTCGATGCTTGAACAGTTCCACTAAGAAGAATTTTTACTATGTCCCTTTTTAATGTTTTAAGGATTTGTAATACTTGTAATACTGTTTTATGTATTTTGTAAGCATGAATGTTTGTAATTTTATGAAATATCTTTTTCGAATAAAGTATTACTAATAAAATGTGTCTCTAGAAAAAAGAGTAGTGACCCTTGTCTATGGGGCTTCTCTCTGACATGCACATAACAATGTCCCTGATGTCTAGTGGGCTTTCTGTCCCAGCTGTCTATCTCACAAGAAAGACTGTGCAATTTGTATTTGGGGGCACTGGCATGTCCATTTGGGGCAGCCCCTGCCCCTATGTATTAAAAAGCATAATCCCAGGTGCCTAGTTGGCCTTCTTCCCTATGACTGGGGCAGGTCAGGGGCTGCTGCCCCATCTACCTCGGGGGGGGGGGGGGGTCAGAAAGACTGTGGCAATTTTTAATGGGTTGGGACTTTTACATGCCCATCTGGAAAGCCCCCACCCTGAACCTACAAAATACAAAGTCCCTCGCTTCCTAGTGAGGCATTACCCCATCTGCCTCCAAGGGGGGACAGAAAAGACTTTCTAATGAGTAGGGGTGGGGCTACCCAAAATGGGAATGCCAGTACCTCCATCCCTACCTATAAAAAAACATAATCCTGGTGCTTAGTGGGTTTTCATAAATCCCTTGTGCCTGGTGTGCTCTCTGCTCACTGCCCCCCACCCCCCAGTGGGCAAATTGGGGGCTTTTGCCCCCATCTGTTTTCCAGGAAGGCATGAAGACTGTTTAAAATATATGTTGGTGAGGGCATGGTTTTGACGATTGTCGGCAGCCCCACTCCTCTTTATACAAAACAATCCTTGGTTTCTAGCCGGCTTTCTGTCCCCCCGGGTGCAGATCGGGGGTAATACCCCAGGAGCGCCTCCGGGGGGGAAAGACTGTGGAGGTTGTTTGGGTGAGTGGGGGCATTGACATGCCCATTTTGGCCAGCCCACAACCCCGTATGCACATATAAAATAAATACCTGGTGCCTAGTGAGATTGCTAAGAGGTCTTCGGAGGCCACAACCCCCTTTCTCCACCACTCTGCAAACGCCCCTCCTTGCATACTACTGTTTTGGGGATGAATTCCACTTTACTTCTGAGGGACCTTGGGGGGCAAGAAACCCTCCTGGTATCTCCTGAAATCCCACGCAGCGGAATTCCTGAAAGCTGGTTCACTGTAAAAAACAAAGGTTACAAGGATGTTATGTTTAGGTTGACATTTCACTCGTCCAAAATCAGAGCAATGTAGCTGTTAAAGTTAGCTGAGTTCATTATAACTCATGCCCCTGCAATGCATTGCTTATGTTCCTACATATTACATCACTCATGACATGGTCAATGACATCACCAATGACATCTCAAATGATATATGATACAAATGACATAAACAGTATAGTATTCTAATTAAAAAAGTTTAGAATTTACAGTGTCAACATCCCAATCATCTGAATTTAACCCAGGTACTACTACATCACCAATGGAAACATTACACACTGATGGCATCTGCAGGATCTCCATCAGACTGAAAATATCATAAGAAACTTTTTCATAAACAATTCCATAAGGCACAGGAACAGCTGAAATGTTAACAAGGAACAAGTCACTTTTCATTTAATGCGTTGATTAATGGGGGAGCCAACACCACATCAACTAGTTCTATAGTAGAGCATTCGAGGAGGTAAAGGCCTATTACATCACCAATAGAAACATTGAACATATATGGTTTCTGCAGGATCTTCATTGGACAGAATATATCAAAAGGAACTTCATCATAAACAATTCCATCAGGCACAGAAAGGGCTAAAATGTTAACCAGGGACAAGTCTCTTTTTTTATGCGATGACAAACGGAGGGGCCAACATCACATCAACTTGTTCTGTAGTAGAGCATTCGAGGAGGTAAAGGCCATTGATCTGTAGGAAAAAATCAATCCACAAAAATGGAAAATGAAGGAGTGTATGATCCATACATATATCAAAGGAGGGACCAGCTGAGTATGTTTTAGACAAGAAATAAAAACACAAATCTCACCTGGAGGCAATTACATTACAGAAGAACTGTCAGAAGAAAAATTATCTGGATCCATATAGTACCCGGAGGTGATTAGCTGAAAAACAGAAGGCTAGAACTCAGCAGCAGGACTTCAAAATGCCAACTCAGATGTACTCGCTAACACTGGATCATTGTAAATGAAATCTGTTTTAGAAGATCTTGTATTACATGCAGCTATCATGTCACTGAAATTGTCGGTGGAGGACTCAGCATCCCCATCCTTCAGCTGGGGAGTATCATGCTGCAATGAAAAGACCTGCAGTAAAGAACTGCTATCCTGTGGCATGCTACGAAGTAGGGCCACATAGTGTAGCTGGATACGTTCAATGGAGACAAATCGATTTTCTGTGCATCCAGGAACAGGAGGCAAAGTCACAATTCTGGTACCTTGAAGGCCAAGCACTGGAAAAGGAGCACGGTATGCTGAGCCAAATTACTAGTTGATGGCCACCTTTTCTTGAACCAGATCACCAATTTTTTGAAGCCAGACAGAAATTGGAAGAATGGAATGCAGGCAAATGTTTGCATGAATCAGTGGCACAATCTGTTGCAGGTCCTATAAGACAGCACAATGATTGCCAAAAAGCATTTTTTACAGGGCCCGCCCACCCATAGATCTTTTAGAGAGGGTATTTAGAGAACATTGAACTCCATATAAATGCTTCAACCAACCACAACCTATACCTCATACACTAGCCGTTAAGGACAGCTTTGAATCTTGTTTCATTCTCTCCACAACAAAATTACCCTTGTTTCTATAAGGGGATGAAAACTACACCTGCACACCCATGGACTTTATTAAATCCATATATGCTTCAGAAGTGAAAGCCGACCTTGGCATATATCCTGATAAAGACTAAGCATGGGCGAAATTTACGAATTCGCGTTCCGCGAAATCACGGATTTCCCAGCGAAATCGAAAACAAATCCCCGAAATCGCAAATTTTCCTGCGAAATCACGGATTTTTTTGCGATTTGCCCTGGAGTACTTTCTACTGGCTAATCCAGTAAGTGCTTCCTCATTGGGTAAATGTATAGTGCTTTTACTACAAGATGTGTCTTCAGTGACCATGTGTGCCTGTAACACAGGCACAGGCACACATGGTCACTGGAGACACTTCTTCTGGTCCTTTACGCAGCTAAAGTGTAGTAAAGGCACTGTGGGTCAGATTTACAAGCCGCTTGCACCTCTTTTGTGCCGCAGTTGCATCACTTTTGTGACGCAGCGGCAGCACAAAAGATGCGCCATGGTGCTGGGTATTAACAACGTGTCGAATCTGAGAGATGCGTCATGTTTTAAAGTCCTGTGCCATCAGGAGGCGTTCCTGCGCAGGGGAGAGCATTCCTGCGCAGGAACGCCTCCTAAAAGTGGCTGAGTGAAATTTACAAGATTTCACTTAATCACTTATAGGCCAATGCTGAGTCAAAAACCTGCGCCTGCTTGAAGCAGGCGCAAGGCTTGACGCGGAATTGGGGAGATAGGGCCCCCCAAAGCATTGCTGGAGCTGCATCGCGCTTGCGACGCAGCCCCAGCAATGCACTGCTTTTACGGCACAGATGCGTGACGCATCCGTGCCGTTTTTGCCACATGGTGCGCCGCATTGTAAATGCCCCGGACCATGGGCGGCGGAGCTCTGGCGCACAATAACTGGCGCATCCCTGGGGATGCGCCAGTTATTGTAAATCTGCCCTTATACAATTAGCCAACGAGGGAGCACTTACTGATTAGACAGTAGAAAGTACTCCAGTTGAGTAGAGGTATTGTACAAAAGGGTGGCATCTTCGTGGACAAACACTGTTAGACTCGATTTTTGTGCCCTTCTGCTCTCTGTTAGACTCGTTTTTCCCTTTTTTTTCTGCCCTTCTGCCCACTGTTAGACTCGTTTTTCCCTTGTTTTTCTGCCCTTCTGCCCTCTGTTAGACTCGTTTTTTTGTGCCTTTCTGCCCTCTGTTAGACTCATTTTTCCCTTGTTTTTCGGCCCTTCTGCCCTCTGTTAGACTCGTTTTTTGTGCCCTTCTGCCCTCTGTTAGACTCGTTTTTGTGCCTTTCTGCCTCCTGTTAGACTCGATTTTGTGCCCTTCTGCCCTCTGTTAGACTTGTTTTTCCCTTGTTTTTATGCCCTTCTGTCCTCTGTTAGACTCGTTTTTCCCTTGTTTTTCTGCCCTTCTACCCTTTGTTAGACTGCTTTTTGTGCCTTTCTGCCCTCTGCATCACCACATCATCACTCAGCGCTATGCCAGAATCACTCAGCACCACCACATCATCACTCAGCACCACCACATTATCACTCAGCACCACCACAGCACCACTCAGACCCACCACAGTATCACTCAGCACCACCACAGCACCACTCCGCACCACCACAGCACCACTCAGCACCACTACAGCACCACTCGGTGCCACCACATTATCACTCAGCACCACCACAGCACCACTCAGCACCCCCACAGCATCACTCAGCACCACCACAGCACCCCTCAGCACCACCACAGCATCACTCAGCACCACCACAGCATCACTCAGCACCACCACATTATCAGTCAGCAGCACCACAGCGCCACTCAGCACCACCCCAGCATCACTCAGCACCATCCCAGTATCACTCAGCACCACCACAGCAACACTCAGCATCCCCACAGCACCACTCAGCACCACCACAGCACCACTCAGCACCACCCCAGCATCAATCTGCGCAACCATTCAACAACAACTGGTTCAAATATGTTCTCTCAATGTTTCAAGCTTTATTACAAATGTCACAAAAAGATGTTAATATTTCACTTCTGTTCTTGGATTTTCGTCACAATAAAATACACTGAACATAATCTTCACAAAAGTTATTTACAAAAGTTTAAGCTATTGCCATTATAAATTAAAATCACTTTTATTTAAGTATTAATATTTAAAAAAATTAAAAGCCATTGTAATTTGTAATATCAATACATCTAAGTCACGCAAATGCAAAACATTTTGCATTACAAATGCTATAGGTGTCACATTTACGAAAGTTATACCTATTGGCATTGTAAATGACAAAGCTATTAATTTAGCTATTTTCAAAACCAACACATAAATAAAAACAATTGTAATTTACAAGACCAATAGCTCAAACTTTCCTAATGCGAGACCTATTGCATTGCAAATGCTTTTTTTTATATTTGTCAGTGCTTCCTGTTGAGGTTTAATTTTCGTGACAGGTGCCTCATTGCCTACTTGTAACTATTCTCTGACCCTGCTTCAAGGGTTAGAGCAGGGTCAGAGAATAGTTGCAAGTAGGCAACAAGGCTCCAGGAAGCACTTACAGGCTTATAGCAGCAGGTGCCCAAGTTGAAGTTCATTTCTTGTAACCCTTTTGTAAAAGGTTACAAAAAATTAGCTTCAACTTTTGCACCTGCTGCTATAACCCTGTAAGTACTAGGCTAAAAATTTGTCCTGCTGATTTGCGGATTTTACCGCGATTTCGCGAGATTCGCGGATTGCGAAATCGCGAAAAATCCACAAATTCCGTGGAACGAATTTTCAGCCCATGCTTAATAAAGACTTGCCAGTCTTCAATAACAGTTTGAATGCCAGCCGAGTGCTATGGTTAAACCAAGAGGAATCCAGAGTAAGAATTGACTGCAGCCAAAATATGCAGTATCATAAATCCACAGAATGCAGTGATCTAACAAAATGCAGCTAAAAGACTTGTCAGAATTAAAAAGATGTATCTGTAGAGGATGATACACAGTGGATTTTTTGATCTGTTTACAAATGTCACAAGTGAAAACATATTTTTCGGATGATTGGCATAAGCCCTGCCACCAATATCTTTGCTGTAAGAACAAAATGATGGCAGTCACACCGGCATGCGAAGAACCTATGCTTTCAAGTGTGGCTACAATTATATTCTGTCTGCGTTGGTAATCATAAATCGCAAACACTAGAAATAGTTACATAGGGAACATGCTGGTTAAGGAGTGTAATTTTTGAAGAAACTCACAGCAGCCAAGATATCTTTCTCAATACACGGTTTAGACAGCTTACTGTGGCAATTTGAGCTGTGGCTACTGCAGACTTGATGCTTCATCAGCCAGAGAATTCCCTGCGGTGGGTCTTCCCACGCTATGATGACTCAAGCTATTTATTTCTTGAGCGTTTGGCAACTTATCTGTAAAATTTGCCATTTTATCCCAAAGCAGCTTGTGCCCGATTGTGCTAACTTTGGAATCTCTGAAGTCATTAAATTTCTAAAAATGGAAATTATCGTTAAAATATTGCAACCCATATTTTCAAGTACAAAAAGTAAAGTCTTCAATTCCATTTCAGCCAACTCTGCACTGCAGTCTCCAAAAGACTGCATGTGAGTAGTTTGTGGGTGGAAGAGTCCATTCGGAACTAGTGCCTAGAAGAATGGTGCATACAACAGAATATTGCTGCTTAGAAGCTATGACAGGTTGCTCAGATCCAGCCATATAAATGATGGATTTATATTGATCAAGAGGAATAATTGTGGAAGGCAAAGGATAAACATGATCAAATTACAATCCACGGCGATCCATTAACATCCACGGCTGATAAGGATGTAGGCCATTGTATCCAATTAAGGTGTAGGGGTTTAGCATTTAAAACACTCAATTTCATGACAGCCTCTAGGGCAGGCACAGGCGAAACAACAAGAAAGCGTTAAACTTGAGCAAGTGGCCATTCCTTCAGCATGGCCTCTGGGACAGTAGTTAGAATTTTTTCAGTTGAAGCAAGCTGCAGTTCTGAAGAAGAATATACATATGATTAATATGGAATGGGTGCTGTGTCTCTTTCTAAAGGTGTCAAAAGTAAATAAAATTGCACCAAGCAAGACTCAGATGACCAAGTTCGTAGTATTGACACTTGTATGTAGAATGTGTGTTTCAAGCAAATCAGACTGTAAAGACTTGAATGTGTCAATAGCTCCATTGTCCAGTAGGATGCAGAAGAATCAAGGCGCACTAAGGCAGGAAGAAGTTTAACATGTTGTGCATAATCATGTATGTATGTCCTGCCAAAATTGAAAAATTACAGCAAAGAATGCTTAGTGGCTGTAATTGAGCACACTTTTGTAAACAATGAGATACAATATGTTTTCCTTTATTTGTTAATTCATATCCTAAGAAAAGGAACCTGAGAAAAGATATAAAAGACTTTTTGAAGTTGCAATGTACTCTTGCCAACTTGGGATGTAATTCATCATCAACATAGGATAGCCCATCAGGGTCTAACTCATGAAAAATCAACATAGTGTGTGCTGCAAAGACTCATGGGCTGTTCTTATAGCCCATAGGAAGTCGGGCATATTGCCTCTGAAAACATGAGGGCTCTCAGGAGCCACATTGTGACTGAAAAAACTGTTGGTGATGCCAAGGTGATTTTACATTTTTTTGTGTACAATATTATTAATAAGTGCCATACTATGTGCATTTTGAAGTGCAAAAGTGCGTGTATGACTACTCAAATATGTGTAATCTAAGACATTGTTAAAATTGTGCATTGTTGTCTTTTATTATATTGTTATCTGTTTATTATTTTCTGTTTTATTTATATATGTATTGTATCTGTTTAAGTGCTTTTATAGACGGATAGCCTGAATAAAGTATGTGATGAATATCTGTAATCTAAGACAATAAAATAGGGATGATCAAGCTTTAAAACCAAAAAAGAGGGTTATTCATTTGAGATTTGAATTTGGTTCAATTACTCCCTGTTGCTCCAGTTCGAAAAGGATTAATTTAATGGGTATTTTTGCATCTCATCTGAAAAAATGCTGTGCTTGTACCTGAGAATAGATGTATAGGAATACTGTGGAAGGAGAAACTTAATGCAACCTGTATATTTGTAATAGAGTGCCAGAAACCGGTCCTAGGATGCTTGATTCCGGTCCAGGGGAGACATGGCTTGGCATTTTGGCTGAACTTTTCCATGAGGCACAGGGTCAAGAGTGATTTGCATATGGCCATGTCTGAACTGGGGTGGATTGGTGAGCAAAATAACAATGGATTAAACCCAGATCTGTGACTGTGGGTAAATGTTTTGCCATTGTGCAACATTCTGTCCATCATCTTGTATGTTTTGCTATTTGTAATAAAGTGCAGGCCAAACCAAGGGACCTTTTGTAAGCATAAGCGTGTTTAACTTTGTCAGGCATAAGGTGTGAAAAAGAAGAGAGAATGACATTGGCATTTTACTGGGATATACCCAATTTTAGCATTTTTATGTGTTTTTCACCTTCTTCCAGTTAATGGTAGAAAAGGGTATAAAAGCAATAATTTATCCTGGAAAGGTATGCATTTTAGAAAAGTAGTCACAATTCTGAATTCATCGAGGGGTGATTTGTTTAGAACCTTCAAGGTTTCTTTATAGAAATTAACAGTTGGATATAGGAAAAATTGAAAATGAGTTGAAAAAACAGCGATTTGTGCCAACGTTTTCACCTATAACTTCTTCAAAATATGACAGATGTTTAAAAGCAATGTACCGATACATCTGCTGGACCTTTCTTGCTGTGGGGATATACAGGTTTGTAGGTTCAACAGGAATCCGACGAACCCAGAGCCAATTACTGAGCAGTGTCATGCAATATTTTTTTTATATATGTATTGAGTATATAGCAATTCATTTGGGAAAATATATAGAGTACCCATACTACATGAGAATGATAGGACATTTTTCAAGATGACACATTGTCATTCATTTGGAAGGCAGAAATGCTTTAAAAGTCAATAGGTAATTACAGTTGCTCTAAACTTCTGTGTTACACTAAGTCTCCCGATAAAAATGGGACCTCACTTGTGTAGGTAGGCCTGGTGCTGGCGACAGGAAATGGCCCAAAACGCAACTTGGACACACTTCATTTTTACAGAGAAAATGGACCATTTTTTGGCAAAGTGCCTAGCTGTGGACTTTAAACCCTAGCTCTTCTGACACTTAGGGAAACCTAGTAAACCTATACTTTTTGGAAAACTACACACCCAGGGAAATCCAGTATGGGGTGACTTAACTGGTTTTCACAAGGTTCTGTTACCCAGAATCCATTGCAAACCTCAAACTTTATAAAAAAAAGAAATGTTCTCACATTTTTGTAGTGGAAAGTTCTGGAATCTGCGTGGATCCACAAAATTCCACACACCTCAAGTTCCCCAAAAACACCACATTTCAACAGTGAAAACGGACTCTTTTTTTGCAAAGTGTCTAGCTGTAGGTTTTGAACCCTAGCTCTGCCTGCACCTAGGGAAACCAAGCAAACCTATACCATTTTAAAAACTAGACACATGGAGGAATGCAGTATGAAGTGCCTTGTCTGGCTCTCGCCACAGAATCCCTTGCAAGCCTCAAACTTTCTGAAAAAAATCACATTTTCCTCACATTTCTGTGGTGGAAAGTCCAAGAAATTGCATGGATCCACAGAATTCCACGCACCTCGTGTTCCCCAAAGTCTTCCAAGAAGAATGGTACCTCACTTTTTTGGGTAGGCCTAGTGCCCGCAACAGGAAACAGCGCAAAACACAAAATTGACACACCTCATTTTCATAGGGAAAACTGACCCTTTTTGTGCAAAGTGCCCAGCTGTAGATTTTAAAACCCTAGCTCTGCCGGCACCTAGGGGAAACCTAGCAAACCTATACATTTTGAAAAACTAGACTCACGGGGTAATCAAGGATGGGATGACTTGTCTGGCTCTTACCAGATTCTGTTACTCATAATCCCTTGCAAACCTCAAATTCTGTAAAAAACACATTCTCCCAACATTTCTGTGGTGGAAAGTTCTGGAACCTGCGTGGATCCACAAAAATTCCACCCAACCCCACATTCCCCAAAGTCATCCGATAAAAATAGTACTTCCCTTCTGTGAGTAGGCCTAGTGCCTGTGACAGGAAAGGCCTAAAATGCAGCATGGACACACCACATTTTCACAGTGAAAACAGACCTTTTTATTGCAAAGTGCCTAGCTGTCGATTTTTAACCCTTGCTTTGCCAGCATTTTGGGAAACCTAGCAAATCTATACATTTTTTAAAACTACACAATGAGGGAAATCTAGGATGGGGTGACTTGCCTGGCTCTCACTAGTTCCTGTTACCCAGAACCCATTTCAAACCTCAACCTTTGTGAAAAAAACACATTTTCCTCATATTTCTGTACTAGAAAGTTCTAGAATCTGTGTGAATCCACAAAACTCTAGCCACCCTGCTTTCCCAAATGTCTTCTGATAAAAATGGTACCTCACTTGTGTGGGTAGGCCTAGTGCCTGTGACAGGAAACAGTCAAAAACACAACCTGAATACATCACATTTTCACAGTGAAAACTGACCCTTTTTTTTGCAAAGTGCCCAGCTGTAGTTTTTGAACCATAGCTCTGCTGGCACCATAGGGAAACCGAAAAAACATACATACATTTTTGAAAACTAGACTCCCAGGATAATCTAGGATGGGGCGACTTGTCTGGCTCTCACCAGTTTCTGTTACCCAAAATCCCTTACAAATATCAAACTTTGTGGAAAAAACAATTTCCTGATATTTCTGTGATGGAAAGTTCTGGAATCGGTGTGAATCCACAAAATTCCACACACCCCTCATTCCCCAAAGTATTCAGAGAAAAATGGAACATCAACTGTGTTGGTAGGCCTAGTGCCCGAGACAGGAAATGGCCCTAAACTCACCATGGAAACACCACATTTTCACAGTTAAAAAACGGACCCTTCTTTTGCAAAATACCCAGCTGTAGATTTCGAACACTGTCTTTTCCAGCACCTTGGGAAACCTAGCAAACCTGAACATTTTTTTAAACCAGACACCAAGGGGAATCCAGGATGGGGGGACTTGTCTGGCTCTAACTAGGTTCTTGCAAACCTCACCCTTTGTAAGAAGAAACACATTTTCCTCACATTTCTGTGGTGGAATTTTCTGGAATCTGCATGGATCCACATATTTCCTACCACCCAGTGTTCCCCCAGGCCTCCTGAAAAAAATCGTACCTCACTTGCATGGGTGGGTCAAGTACTCGTGACAGGCAAGGGCCCAAATCTTCAAAATTAGGTTTGAGGAGGATTCTGGGTAAGGAGACCAGCGAGGGATCCACACAAGCCATCCCCCGCTGGACTTCTCCAGGTGTCTAGTTTTCAGAAATGTGTGAGTTTTTTTTTTTTTTGGGCCCATGCCTGTCGTGATACCCAACCACGTAAGTGAGGGACCATTTGTATGGGAAGACCTTGGGGAATTCTAAGTGGTAGGAAAGTTGTGGATCCATGCAGATTCCAGAATTTTCCCAGACAGAAAATTGAGATAAATTTGATTTTGTCAGATAATTTGAGTTTTGCAGGGGATTCTGGGAAGGAACATGTTGGGTGGTCCACGCAAGCCATACCTCGCTGGACTCCCCCAGGTATCTAGTTTTCAGAATTAAGTGGGTTTGGTAGTTTCCCAAGATGGCCGCTGAGCCCGGGGCCAAAAACCCAAATGACCCTCCTGTGCAAAACCAGGTTGTTTTGTGATCGGTAATTTTGATGTCTCCTCAATACATTTTGGGCCCTTGCCTGCTGCGGGTACTTGACCCACCCACACGAGTAAGGTTCCATTTTTATTGGGAAACCTGGGGGAATGTTCATTGGTAGGAAATTTGTTGATACATGCAGAAGTCAGAACTTTCATACACCGAAATTTTTGACAAAAATTGCGTTTTTCAGCAAAATATTTGTTTTGTAGAGGATTCTGGGTAGGAAAATGTTGGGGGGTACATGCAAGACATACCTTGCTGGACTCACCCGGGTGTCTAGTTTTCATAAATGTGTGGGTTTGCCAGGTTTCCCCAGATGGCCGCTGAACCTGGAGCCAAAAACCAAGGTTGTTTTGTGATAGGTAATTCTGATGCTGTCTCAATAGGATTTAGACCCTTGCCTATCGTGGTTACTTCACCCACCCATGCTAGTGTGGTACGTTTTAAGTAGGAGACCAGGTGGGAATGCAGGGTGGTAGGAAAATTTAGTTTTTTCTGACAACAGTAAAGCAAGGAAAATGCATGACTATAGTTTCAATTTGAGGTTTGCATGGCATTGTGAGTATAAAAACTTGTTCGGATCCATAAGAGGCACACCACCCAGCACTCCCCATTTTTTTTTTGCTCTACAGAAATATCTAAAGTTGGTAAATTTTCCCTAGAGACAGACTACACCTTAGGACAGAAAGACAGATGAGACAAATATGACTTCCTATCCATCTGTTCCTCAAGTACACACACATACTGTTTGGATTTGGCACAAGGGTGAGTCAAAGGTTCAAAATGTATATTTTATTAACAAGAGAGCTCACAAAAAGGAAATGCACTGTTTTATAGTTAAAAGGTTAAAACCTGAACCAATGAATCACAGCTCATGAGCTGTAAAGCTCCAACAAGGCACCAACCTCTTTACAGGCCATTCACATACCTTTCATACTTGACACACACTTTCACACCACCATCTGCTGCCCCAGCACATTACAACACTCACATCCACAGACAATGTGGACACCCTGGCAGATAGAGACAGAAAAGACACATATTACCTCAAAATGAACAATTTCTTATGTACTTACACATACTGGTTGGATTTGGCACGAGGGTGAGTGATTGTTCAGAGCATTAAATTCTATTAACAAGAGATTTTAAAAAAGGAAATGCACTGTTAATATTTAAAAGGTTAAAAACCTAAACCAATGACTCACAGCTCATGAGCTGTAAAGCCACATCAAGGCCTCAACCTCTTTACAGGCTATTCACATACCTTTCACACATGACACACATGATCATTCACACCACCAGCCGTGGGCCCAGCACATTACAACATTCACATGAATAGACTGTGCCATTCAAGGGTCCACGTGACTGACACAACAATCACACTGGCTCGTAGTTGATATAGTGTCTGCAGTGGCGTTCGACTAGGAGACTGTGTAATGACCAGCAGCAAGTCACTACTCACACACTGCCCATTCGCACTGCCAGCCAAGGGCCAGCCCACTCTCACTTCCAGCCAAGCACCAGCCCACCCACACCGCCAGCCCACGCATACCGCCAGCCAAGGACCAGCCCACACACACTGCCAGCCAAGCACCAGCCCATGCACACCTCCAGCCAAGCGCCAGTCCACACACACACACCGCCAGGCAAGCGCCAGTCAATGCACACCGTCAGCCAAGCACCAGTCATCGCACACCGCCATTAATTTTTTAAAAAAAAGAAAGAAAACACAAACTAATTGCAGCTAGATACAAAACTGTAACTACAAAAACAACAGCAGTAACTGAAGATATCATTCTAATGCCAACCGTGAAACTGAACAACAACTATATAAAACCACACAGACCCGACAGTACACTATTATCGTCAAGGTTGCTCCCAAAAACTCTTTTGAGTGTGATACAATCTGTAACATGTGGGCACACACAGCCCAGGGTTAGAAGGACAATCAGCACAGTGCATACAACTCTCCTTCCGCATACATCTTTGCATACAGACTCTATATCTCTAACAGGGATTGTTAATTTAGTCGTGGGAGGAATTAAATCAGAAAAGTAGTGATGTTTTAATCTAGCCACATCCTCCACCAATCCAAATCTAGGAACACTTACCTGTTCCACTACAACTAGGCTGCCTATCACAGACTCCTGAAACTGAACAAAAGTCATCTTTTAAGCAGAAGACTAAGTATGGGCGGAAAATCCGTTCCGCTCGCGGATTTTGCGGATTTTCGGTAAATTCGCAATCCGCGAGATTCGCGAATTTCCCGCAAAATCCGCAAATCCGCGAGCAGCGGATTTTATGGCTTGCTCGCACTGTTCGCGTGAGTTCGCGGCTTCCCAGTTCAACTTCGCGCCCCGCGAATAAGCGCTAAATTGCAGAAATACGATCTTAGCAAAACTGAAACTACTTACCAGGTTCAAAAGTTCAAGCTCATCATTAGTAGCCATTTCCTATAGTGCTTCCTGAGGCGCCCCTCCAGAGTTCAGTTGCCTACTTGCAACTATTATGTGACCCTGCTCTGACCCTCAGAATAGTTACACATATGCCACACAGGTCCTGAATTACAGCTAAGGGAGACAAGCAGGAGCCAGGCTGGAAGTTCAAATCCAGTGACACATTAATCAGCCCCTAATTCATTATTGTCAGTTGGGGCAGGGCAGGTGTTGTAACTAATTTTGCAACAATGAAAGCACTTAGCAAGTGCAAAAGATCACTAATCAGGAAGCACTAAGGAAGCAGGTGCCAGCTAAAAAAATATTCTGTGATACATTAATCAGCCCCAAATTAATTCAGGTCACTTGAGGCAGGGAAGGTGTGCTTTGCTTTGCCACAATAATGTACACTGGACAACCAGAGGGTGCTGTGATGAAACAGAGGGTGGCATGGGTGAGCCAGAGGGTGGCATGTGGGGACAGAGGGTGGCAGTGATGAAGAAGAGTGTCCCAAACAGGCTGGACACATAGAAACAACAAGTTCGCAAAACTTGCGACCCGACAGGTAAGTCCGCGTTTGCGAAATTGTACAAAAACCCTCGCGACCTGGCAGAAACCCGCGCAAACACAAAAAAAAAATCCGCAAATTCACGAGAATTCGCTGATTTTGCGGATTGCGAGTTCGCAAATCCGCAAAATTCGCGAACGCGAGATTCGCAAAATTCGCCCATGCTTACAGGAGACCACTCCTTGAACACAAGAAAAGCATTATAATTTGCTAAATTTAAGAAATAAATGGCCCACTTCTTCTACCAAATGTAAGCCTTACGAACAGCAGTGTAAGGTTCCAACCTCTGATCTACTCTATCAACACCCCCCATGTGCTTATTGTAGTCTACAATGCACACAGGTCAGTGTTTTATGTATCATTTTAGGACCCTATTGTAATTTTCCCGATTCATGCCCTTATATAGGTATAAATCACCATATCTTTATATAGGCATAGAAATCATAAACAAATTTAGGCATAGCTCATGCAGTCCAAATACGGCAGGGCTACTTCCACTAGTTCCGAGAATCTACATCGATTTTTGGAAAACTCAGCTACAGCAGCTAGGGACTTTCCCTTGCTCGAGAACTGACTTGTCCAAGAACTCATGGAGTTTTCAGAGAACTAAGACTCTTTGATGACGTTATTATGTCCACCTTTACGTCAAGCTCGGCAACTTCAAGGTATAAATATGCCCACACTTGCCTTAGCAAACACGCAATGGTTTGGAGCAAGTGCCGAAGGAAGCCGACCCTCCAGCAGACACACTGAGAGAGACGCTGTCTTTTCTCCTGCCGAGAAATCCACCTCCGGTGTTTCCAAGCTGCCCTCGCGGGTTGTTGGGAAATCGAGTCCCGAGACTGACCTTCTCCATTCTAAACTAAGGTACGGAGCTGATTAGACCCTAAGAGAAATCTTGGACAGATTCTTGGCAAAAAGAATACTACATTTATGCTACACCTCTCTTACTTCTTCCCTCGTACTAAACTTAGGTTAGGCACATCGGGGTAGGCATATTTTAGAAGCACCAGTTGAGTACTTTTAGCCTCTGTTATTTATGTATGTATTTATCTATGGTTTAGGAACCATACAATGCTCTTACAGTATTATTTTACCCTACGATTTATACTATATGCATTATATTTTACAACCAATTTTATGATTGTAGCAGTTTATTTCTTATGCTTGGGAAAGAAGACTGTTCAATAAATCCTTTTATTGAAAACGCCTGTCTATCTGTTTCTCTGCAACTCTGGTTAAACGAAGTATGCACGATTGACTGAGTGAAATATCTATCTATTGTTTCCACGACTCTGAAGTTCAGTTTTATCTTGGGGAAACAAAGTTGTCATGTTTATGTGGTTGTCGGAAACTAATCCCTTCTTGTGAATTCAAGAACATTTCTAGTGACCTCTGAGCTAGCTGGCACTCACAATTAAGTCTAATATATTCAATAGAGACCTAGTCGACCTCTGTCCCACGACTAAACTATAGGATATATTATTCCAATGTGCAGAGCCTATTGAGAATATAGGAACTACACTACAAGTGCACTTCAGCAACCTGACCCCAAATAAGTCACAGGTGAAATACTCTCATCCTGGATGGTAGTCAGCATGTACACATCCCTCCTGTCCACACATTTCACAACTAGCAGTTCCTCACTATGCAAGGCACTGCACAAACCCCTCTAAAGATTTTTGCACACAAGCTCTTTTGGGTAACCTTTACGGTTAGAGCAGATTGTGCCATAAGCAAAAGTGTTCACTTTGAACAATTCCTTAAACAACTGGACAGCAGTGTCGAAGTTATAAAGGTACAAATGGTGAACTCTCTTAAGCAGTCCTCCAGCAAGTTCTCACACAATTTTATCTGAAACTCCTAAAGTGGATGGACAACCAGGGGGGTCAATAGTGGAATACCTACCAGTGTACACCCGGAAATTATAGACATATCCTGGCCTACTTTCAGACAACATATACATTATTTATTTATTTATTTTTTGTGTTTTGTAGAGCGAAAACTTGACCTGTTAGGGGATCAGAGTGCTTTACAGGAATCACAGAAGTATGCAAGAGACTCAGAGGTGGGGTGGATACATAAGGGATAAAAACAAAAGAACAAGTAAGTACATTTTATGAGAAATAAGAGTCCCAGGTTCCATGGTGGGATGCCCGGAGGTGCCAGGTGGTTAGTATCTGGGTAATTCAAGGGAAGACAGTAGTCGGATATAGAGCAAGGTCCATGTGGTGATTTCAAGGCAAAATTTAGGTGAGGAATCTGCCCATTAGGAAGATTTTGGCATCCTTTTTGTAGCGTGCCAGAGATGGGATTCTTCTAATGGCGGGGGGGAGTGAGTTCCATATTCTTGAGGCGGCCCCAGAGAAAGTGCAGTTGTATGTTTTCTTTTTTTTTGCAAACATGCTGGTTGGCGCAAGAGGTCTCTGGCGTACCGGGAAATTCTGGCTCCTCCAGATACCACTAGTTTTTGGGTAACATATGCTGGGGAGTTTGAGTACAGTGCCTTGTGTGTGTGGAGAAGTGTGGCTCAGGGGTTAGAGGCGGCAGACCCGGAAGCTGAGATCGGCCCTGGACCAGGGTTCAATTCCCCGCCCAGACGGGTGTTGGGCTCAATAATTCCACGGACTCGATAATTCTCGCTCCGGTGCCTACTTGACTCACGGGTTCACACTCTGCGACTCTGGGCAATAGCTTGCTTAATCTCCACAACGGCCCCTTGCGGCGGGATGCCTGGCTTTCAACTTGTGGATACCCTGCCGGGGTGTCTCACAGGGGAATACCAGGACGGGTTCCCTAAGCAAGCGCATAGATGCCTGCGATGTGGGCAATTTGCGCTATATAAATACATGTACATTTACATTTACATACATGCCAATTTAAGTTGGATTCTGGCCTTAAGAGGAATCCAATTCAGAGCTTTCAGGTGTGGTGTGGTCTGGTACCGACTATAACCCTCTCCTCCTAATAAACCAAAGACCCTTGGTGATGGGGACCCTCCCAGCTCCGGTGGAGGCTCGCCGCCCCACTTTCCCTCAAGGCAAACACTGCAAACACCACAACGGTTTGGATTAGGGGGCGTAGTAACCCCAGCCATATTAATAAAAACATTGACATGTTTTTTTATTTACATGATGTACAATATGCAGAAAGTCCAATACATTGATAGGTACAAGATGTGAATTGGCTGACCTTAACCTGCTTCTAGTACATAGCCATTCCTATCATAATCTAAGCAATGAAAATATTCTATTTCTGCGTATCCCTGTCAGAGCCTATGGCCAGGTCAATGACTGGCGGCCCCAGATCCTGATCACGCTAGGACCCAACTCCTTACTGGAGTGACCTTGCGCAGGGGGTCCAGCTTACCAGACGTATGCCTGCCCTGGGGCCCCCTGCACCCACAGCCTTAAACTCCATAAAGGGACCCTGCAGTTAGTGCATCCCTGCGCCCTTGAGAGCATGCGTATGCTGGGATTGGCCAACCAGCCTAGGGAAGCGAGACGTCCCTTACCCCTCACATCCCTCCAGCCTATAGGCTGTAACTGCCCCTGGAGTTCCGTGAGAGACCCTCTGTCTCCCGGTCGGGCGTCCCCATTTGACAATGGTGATGCCTGCTAAGGACCGAAAACTATGCTCACCAATCATGACCTTATCGTCACAGGCCAGAATAGTTGCCCGACTATCTGGCCTCCCACCTCTGCCTAATTGAAAGGTCATGTCCTGTTCTGTGCCACCACTGGCAATGCAAGTAAGTTGTCCATGAACAGCTCATTACCCCATTTTGAAAGGTGCATGCCATCCTGTAGGACAAGCGTCTCCCCCCGGATGCACCCATGTATTATTACCTGCAATTTCAGGGATCTGAGTAATTGATCAAACCGGTTATTGATCCTTTTCACTGAGTGGTTGAAGCCCCATACGAACCGCCCCCTCTCCACTGAGACCTGGGAATCATGTGTGACCCTACCAGTATAACCTCAGGGCATCTCTTTGTCAGCCACCCAACTTCTGTTAACAGGGTCTCAACTACGCTTTTCCTACCCAGAAGCACAAGGTCAATCCCTCCAAGATGCTAGATACATGCTGCAGGAGGTACTTGATTCTGGCCCAGCAGGCCTACCCACATATCCCTGAGTTGGCCAAAGCCCAGCCCACCCTGCCCGTGGAAAGAAACTTTTAAAAACAAGTCTGCCGTGGTCTAAGCTCCTAATTTCCAGTAAGAAAAATGTAATGCAACCTTTTTAAACTATGCATTGCGAAGAACCGGCATTTCCTTTTCTATGTGCTCTGAGGTGGACACCTGGGGCACAATAGATGCTGACAGATACCGAACCCTGTAAGCTTACCCCCTGCCGGACAGGATGTAGAAACTGCAAGTCAAAAACCAGGGAGAAAAACAAGAGTAAGTGAGAAAATGCAGCCATACATAGTGTTGGTAGCAGTCTGAGGGCCATCCACCGATCCTCTGCCCCTTGCTCCTACCAAACCCTTTGGCTGCCGCTTCAGTGGTGGCCCCTATCCTGAAAAAGTGGGTCCCAAACCTGCCCTTTTTCGACTCCACTCTTCCAGGCAAACTCCATGCAAAGCACATTGTGACCAGCCAGTCGGTCTCTCTGCATACCTGGCTGACAAAACATTATTACACACTATGCCCAAATGGATGCCCAGCTATCCCTCTTACCAGATCACCTGGCCCCTAAAGCAGGGACCTGGGCTGGGCGGGATACCATCGACCAGCACACAACGCCAAACCTACGTTGTGTTGTACCGGACCTGAAGCCAAAACCTTGCTGGAGAGCACTCCCGTGTTTTATTAGCACCCCTCTCTGTTCAGATGACACCAGACGGCGGCTCCGCTCGCTGTCCTCCTGCGCGACTCATATATCCTTGCAAGGTGTTGTATGCTGGTATACGTCTGCAATTAATAACAGAAAATGTGAGAGAAAATCTGTCCCTTTGCCAGCACTCAATTACCGCCACTGCTCACCTGGGTGACTAGGTCCCTTGCCCTCCTTGCACCATTACCGCTTTGCGCCGAACATGGCGAAATTATCTCCAATGAGCTGTCCTCCCCTCTTAGTGCAAAACAGTCCCAAAGCTACCTCTTTTGAATACAAAAGGTGGCCAGTCCCACCCAGGCTCCAGTCTTGCACTGTACAAGCGAGTGGTCGCTGCCCTCCTACCCTCACGCTCTAGTTTAAGGAGGTAGGACCAGACAGTTTGTTGCACTACATTTTCGTATATGATCAGGAAAGTGGAACATATAAAGATAAAGCGGGGTATTCCACAATCTCCAACTAAGAGTAACTTTTATAGTCTCCTTCAATTATATTCCGGATTTGGGGATACATCTCAGTCAGTCCCCCAAAACATCCTTATAGTCACTCATGAAAGCAAGGCTGAAAATTACAGACTAAAGAATATTGGTCTCGAACTATGCAAGACAAGCTCTCCTTCAATCTGTGTGTACATATCACCGAATTAGGAGAATGAAAAAATAGTGGGGATAAAAGACACCACCAGCAGCACCCAAAAATTGTAATCTCATGAGTGTGCACCATTGGCCATCTGGCAATGTTCGCTTACAAAGGCGGTTGTAATTTAAAAGTCACTGCTGCATAATTGCACAGTACAGAGAAAACATTCCAATAAGTTGATAATATATACGCGTGCATACTTGCTCCCCATTGCACCTGGTGGCATGCCACAGCCCGCCTCCCCCACAGGGGGACATCAGCAGGGCAGCCCCCTTAGTGCCCATTAGTCGTAGCACCCCCCCTCCTTCAGTCCTCGTAGAGGGGGGCTCGGGCAGTGCACCAGCCCCTCCTCTGGCCGGGTGCACCAGTGACGTGCATCCGGGGGAGGGCGCGTTGGGGGGTGGGCCGGGTATTTAGGCCCCAGCCGCCCAGTATGCGACCTCTTTGATGGTAGTCCTGCCCCCACGGCTGCTTCCTGTCCAGACCCTGTTCCGGTCGTCCTGCGCCTGCCGGCCTCGCTGCACAGTCTTTTATCATCCTTGGTGAGTCCTGGAATGAGCCCCCCTCATGCCCGCTCCCCACCTTGTGGGGGTTGCAGCTGGGCCGGGCGGCCCACTTAGCGCGGGCAGCTGAGGCTGGTTGCAGGCAGGTGGGGTGTTTTTGTCGTTCCCCCCTTGAACCTGCTCCCCCCGTTATGGGGGTTGCAGCTGGGCCAATGCGGCAACACGTGCCCTCGCTCCTCGCCTATTCTATCCGCTGGCATCCCCCCCGCCCACCTCACGCAAGTATGCCGGGTTAGGCCGAGGGTGGCGGCTCGCGCCCTCTGTGTTCTGAGAGCCTCGTGCAATGGAACACTCCCTTGTTGTCTCCCGCCCGGCATCCCCCTACCAGAGCAACGCTCTCTCAAGGCAATTGCCCCCCTCTCCCATTCTTTCCGGGGAGTTTGCGTCCCCGGGGCCAGGCCGAGGTGGGGTTTGTTTACCGTCCTCGGTTACGAGGACAACGGGGCTCCCTTCAGCTGGGGATCGGGGACACGGTGGCAGGATGGGCTCACGTCCTCCGTAGTACATCGGTGTAAAGTTGGGGTGGAGGGCCCTAGGCCCGCATGTTCGGAGAGTGGCAATGATGGACGCAGACACCAGATGAGGGTAGTAGGAATGGCCACGAGCACGTGCGCCCGGCCCCATTTATTGGCAGCGTCATGTGACACCATGACGTCTGTGGTGGGTGGGTGTAAAGTAAGTTACATCACACTTGAACACTAGAACGTGTCCATGCTAGGACACTACATCCCTCCCATTTTTTAATTGCAAAGACCCACATTCAGAAATCAACCTGTGGGGAAAATAACATGTATCAGGATGCAGTAAAGTGTTCAGCTTCCGCAGTGTCTTTCTATCCGCCGCTGCTTGGAATCACAGATGATGTTCAATCTGTTGCGGGGAACATCAGTTCACAGTGGCACCGGTTTGTGGTGCTCGATGGAAACAGTCTGTTGAAGACTCTGCAACCAAATTGTCCTCACAGTCTTTCTTTTGTTGACTTCCGTGGCCACGGGTGCAGTTAGAGTTCTTGTTGTTCGCCGTGGAATGATATTCGCATACCGGTCTCGGCCTTGGTTTCACTTGTGGTCTTTGTCTTACTTAGCAAAGTCAGATCTGTTGAAAGGCATCCCTCTCACTAGGATGACTTCTCTCGTTGGTGTTCCCCTGCCACGGGGTATCCTTGAGGTCCTCTTTTCTCAGACTCGCGCTGGGCTGGATGTGCCACATCAGTTGCTCCAACGCCGCTGTCAGTGGGGGTATGGAGGAGACGATGTGCCTCACCTCAGATTCCGCAGCCTCGTCCCAAGGTAGCTGTTGGTTTCTGTCTTTGCTTGCGATGTCTTCGCCCTCCCCTGACCTTTCGGATGGGCGTTGGATGACCATCTCTCGTCGCGGGGACTGTCGTCCCGGAGGCCTCTGCCCCTGGGCCACCACGGCTGGCATTGTCCAGTGTCCGTGTGACCCCAGAGGTGGATCTCACAAACGGTCTCGCTTGCTCCTCTCCGCAGATCCTGGGTGTGCGGAAACATCGTCGTTCAGATCAGCTGGTCTTTGCCACTGGTGTTCTTCCGGCCTGGTCTTTGCCACTGGTGTTCTTCCGGCCTTGTGCTCCTCGCACCGTTGACCTGGCACTTGTCGCCTTCCTTCTCTTCGGGAGTGTGAGAGGTCTTCCTGCACTCCTCTCCCTTTCCTTGGTTGGTTCAATGTGGGGACGTTGCTTCGCACTGACTTCTCCTTCCACTCTTAACTGTGGCAACAGGCCAACGTGGATATACTTCCTTCCACTCTGGCAGTGGCAGACGTGCCACTCTGATCTCTTCTTTTCTTCCTTCCTTTTCGCGGTGGCAGACATGTCACTCAGATCTTTTTTTCTTCTTTCCTTTTCGCGGTGGCAGACGTGCCACTCAGATATCTCCTTTTCTTCCTTCCTGCTTCGCGACATCACTTGGCCCGATCTTGTGTCTTCTCTCCTGACCTGGCTCCTCCATGCAGGGCGCGCCCGCTGCATGTGTACCCCTGGTCTTGTCCCTGTCGGAGACACTTTCTCCTTCCTCAGCAGCCAGAGTTGGTGTCGCGAACTCTCTTCTCTTGATTCTGGTTGGTGACGTTCGTGGGTCCACGTCCGTAGACCTTGTCTTGGTTGAACGTCCTGGACCGTTTGGCGGTCCACTTCTGCCGATGTCTGGCAGGTTATCTTCGGTCGTCCTGTCGGACTTTGTGCTTTAACAATTTTTTTGTGTTAGGGTAACCCGTCGCGGGTCAGCACTTGGTGGGCGATCATTCTGTGGATCGGCTTCTGGGAGGCGCCACGTCTTGTGGTTGTCCGCGATAACTGTTCTGCGCGGTGGCGCTGCCTGGGCTCTTCTTTCTCCTTGCGGTGGCTGAGCGTTGCCACGTGGCGCGTTATCTGGGCACTTACTGTTCAGGGCTCTTGGACACCTGTTACGTGTCGTTGGGTACTTGCTGCTTTGGCTGACGTCGGGTACTTGCTGCTTTGGCTGTCTTTGGGTACTTGCTGCTTTGGCTGACGTCGGGTACTTGCTGCTTTGGCTGTCTTTGGGTACTTGCTGCTTTGGCTGCCCTCGGTTACTTGCTGCTTAGGCTGACGTTGGGTACTTGCTGCTTTGGCTGCCCTCGGTTACTTGCTGCTTTGGCTGACGTCGGGTACTTGCTGCTTTGGACCGTTGGCGGGAGTAGTTGATGCTGCGGTGAACACCTGCGGCCACTAGGAGTCACTGCTCTCTCCATTTTCTGATCGCGGCAGTCTTTTCCCCGGACGTTCTTTCAGTACTTGGCAGTCGTTTCCTCCAGACGTTCTGTCAGTGCTTGGATGCTTAGTGAGGCGTTCGTGCCTCTTACCACGTCGCGTTGGGAGTGGCAGCCGCCGACTCCTTGCTGGTGTGTGTGGGTGTCTTCTGCGTGGTTGCGCACTTACTTGCTGCATGAGATTGGATGCTTTCCTTTGGGCGTTACTCAGTCTGTTGCCCCTTGCTGCTGATGATTTATTTTGTGTTGTGCAATGCTTGTTTTATTTGTCCTGGTGGCAGGTGCGCTCTTCCTTTTGGCCACTGGGTGGCAGTGATGCTGGATCTGGTAGCAGCCCGTCTTGTGACTCTTGTCTTCCCCTGATGTGCACTCTACTGTCTCTCTCTCAGTGCACAGGGGGCTGGGGCTGGAGCTGCAGCTGGGAACCTGGCCTCACACTGCCTTCCTGGTGAGTCCCTTCCCTGCTATTGTGTACTTTTGGGGGCAGACAAGCACAGGCGCCCCATGCAGTGTGTTGGATGACTGCTGCACAGTTCATTTGTGTCATGTTTAGGGCATTGCTGTGTTTGCTCACGGGGGCACATGTTCTGGTTCTTGCCGGGTGCACCGGCACTTTCATTTGATGTCCCGTGGGGGCACATTTGCACTCAGCGGCTCCTAGCCGCATACAGGCGTTTCCTTCTCCTGCTTTCCCCTCCCAGCCCGTGGCAGCCTCGGAAGTCCTCACACGGGCGGGGGGGGGGGGTTGATGCTTCTGTCAGGCGGGGGAGCGCGTCGCTCCCGTCACTCCTCCCTAGGCGGGGGCGCTCAAGGCAGGCCGCGGGTGGGCTCCGCCGGCTCTGCCTATTTAAAAGTTGGTGATTGTCCGGCCCTGTAGGCCCCGCTCTCCGGTCTCCCGCCGCAGCAGCTTCTCCTTGCACACGCTGCGCGGCGGAGACCTGCCATGAACCTCGCAGGCTGCAGGTGGGCTCCGCTGGCTCTGCAGTGTCTGTCCTTCGCTGGGGTGCCGCCGGCAGGCCGCGGGTGGGCTCCGCTGGCGCTGCTGAGTCTTCCTTTGAGGGGAACGCTACCGGCGGGCCGCGGGTGGGCTCTGCTGGCCCGGATCACGTTGCGAGGGGGGTCGGGAGGCGGTTAGCTACTCCGCTCCCTCCCCCTCGTTGTTTCAGTTAGTTGCGGGTCCGGCCACACTTTCCCTCACGCCGTCGCTTGTCTCTGGGCCCCCACCGCTTCCAGTCACACACGCGGCGGGGGCAGGGGATGACTCGGGCAGGCCGCGGGTGGGCTCCGCTGGTCCTGCTTACGATTGGGCACAGTTTATTAAAGTCATTTCGCCCCTGGGGCTCACCTTCGGTCGGCGGGCCTGATGCTCTGTCGCGGTCGTGGCGGGTGGGCTCCGCCCGGCCGGTGCACCTCTCCGTGGGGTCACTGCTTCGCGGCCATCTCAGGTGCGCACTGGGCGGTCCGCTCTCTCCTCGTGGCACTAGATGGTGGCGGCCGACGCGGGTGGGCTCCGGTCGGCTCGTCCTTCAAGGCTGGTGCGGTGGGCCTCGCGGTCGCTGCAGGCTGTGGGGCTCAGACGTGCCCACCGGCTATCCGGCGCTTTGCGCCCTGCTACAGGGGGTGCCCTGCAGGCGGGCAGCTCTCTTCCCCTTTTTCTTTTCTCTGGGTAGTGGCACGCATGGGCTGCACTACCGACCTCGTCGCCATTGTAAAGTTGGGGTGGAGGGCCCTAGGCCCGCATGTTAGGAGAGCGGCAATGATGGACGCAGACACCAGATGAGGGTAGTAGGAATGGCCACGAGCACGTGCGCCCGGCCCCATTTATTGGCAGCGTCATGTGACACCATGACGTCTGTGGTGGGTGGGTGTAAAGTAAGTTACATCACACCTGAACACTAGAACGTGTCCATGCTAGGACACTACAATCGGGTCTCCCTCGCTCAGGGGAGCCCCATGAGGACTGCGTCGTGCGTAGGCGGTTTGGGCTGTGCATATTCCCCACGCCATTCATTCCTCAGTCACACTCATAACAACGATGACAAAAAAAAAGGTTCACGCGCACATGCGGTCTGAAATCACATTGTTAAATATGCGCAGAGTAACGCTTGGGATATAAATACTCTTTTATTGTCAGAGCCGCCTCCCTTTAATGTACTCATGCACCGACAGCCTTTGCTGCCCTGTCGCCTATGTGTGCGTAAGGTAGCAGACTATTGAGAGACTCTTCTGAGGCTGCCCCAATACGGAGTCCGCCAGACATCTGACTTCGGTTGACTGTATGTTTATTCGGCCGCTGAGAAGAGATTGGTCAGGACAGGGCCTCTCATATCCTGTTTGCTTACAGACATCGGCCCAAAAATATAACCAAATATACTGGAATCATAACATCCCTGTCATTGGGATCAATATATATAACTTTTCGAGGCGCATTTCGTGAATAAAACTGTGCAATTGGTTAGTACTATTTGCACACACAAAAGCATGAGCTTGGATATCAGTGTGAGAACACATAAATCAAAACACAAGCAACCATACATTAATGGATCCAGCTGAAATCAAAGCGACAGTTCAAAAGGAAAGGATGCAGAATGTTTATATGCATTGGTGCAAATAAAATATTCATTACTAATACTCCGTGGCACAGAGAGCGGCCTGAAGTCCAGACTGCAGCTGCTCGGCTCTACATTTGATTGATTGACAAAGAGAAGCCAGCCAGGTGGACCAGTTGGAATAGGCAGGATCTGCTGTAATTGATTTTCTGCAGACCCACCCGACAACACACACAAGTGTCCAACCTAGCCTTGTTTAACAATACTATCCTGTCCTACTCCGCCATCGGTTTTCCCTCTCTTCAGGGGAGCCCCATAAAAGAAGATGGCCTTCCACTGAGCGGCAAATATATAATTATGCGAAAATCGCCAATTGCATAATTCCAGTAGCCCTATGAGCAGCAACACGCGTAGCTCCATTTTGAGTAAATTTTAACCGTTTGAGCAAGAAACAAAAAACAATTTTTGTCAAAATCTGCAGTTTGTGGCAGATGATGGATTATGTGGGAAAAGTGGCAAATCTATAATTATGCGAAAATCGCCACACAATCGCATAATTCCCGTAGCCTTATTTATGAACAAGACAAGAGCAATTGATTTATTATTACCTTCGTTTTTGTCCAGTTTCAGGAACAGTTTTTGATGCCACAAGTTTGTAGCACTGTAAATTACAGCTGTAAAGTATTGTTGGGTTGATTGGCATTTATTTTATTGCCATCGGAAAGATGAAAGGCTGCGTGCATCAATCCACCATTATTAAAACTGGGTGGCCAGCTGGTCTCTGCACTAACGCATAGTTCCCACTAGATATCGCTAGAAGATCAGATTTACTCATACGCACATTCCTAGGTGCTCGAATGAACCCAGTGTTGCTGCATCAATTTTGAAGCACGGCTGATAGCAGTCAATAAATTATAGTGTTTAAAAAGGTTTCTAATGAACAATCAAAGGTAACAACAAGTAAAAGTTCTTTCAAGTTCAAGACTGAATTTTGTAAAATTGCCTCCGTTAATTCATTGCAAGGCACCTGTTGGCAGGGAGAGCCTGATGTAAAAGTGGTGATGTGTGGCCATTTATGGTAATCGCTCTCTTTGTCAAGTTGTCCAGATTGAACTGGGCAGGCGCTGAAGAGGCTTGCCACGGGACGCAGCAGCTACCAGTGTTAAGCTTATGTATAAGTGTCACATTTGCTTTTATAATAGAACACAGGGCATGATCTATTATAAAAGCAAATGTGACACTTATACATAAGCTTAACACTAGGCATTTGTGGGCTGACACAATCAAAGCTGAGCTTATGATAATAACCTACATTCCTCGGTGTCTCACCCATGATAATACACATGCTCAGTCAGTGAGAGTTATCATGTTATTAACCAGACTCATCCCGCGACTCTGGGCTAATCACTTAATCTCCCCCGGTGCCTGGGAGGGCAAAACGGTGAGAGGGGGCAACGTGGGCGCAGATACTTGGCAGCCCCTGGTATCGAGAGAGGCTCGCATGGGGGAAAACGCTCCACACAAGCGGCGGATTGGCGTCAGGGCGCAGGGTCGGTACTGCGGCGTGGCTGCGGCGCGCTGCCCTGCGCGAGTGCTTTAACACTGCAAAATTAGTGCGGAACCTGGTAGGCCCTCCTTAAATAAGACGTTCGAGACCTAGGGTCTCATTTATGAGAAATGACCCATCACTGCGTGAAAGCAGTGATGCGTCACTTCTCAGTGCGCACTCCTTGCGACATTCCTAATGCGTCATATTTAATGTATGACGCATCATGTCACAAGGAGTTACAGATACGTCAGTATTTCTGACGTATCTCTAAGCGCAAAAGTGACACATTGCTGAAGTGAGTCTCAAAAGTGACGCATCTCCAGCAATGCGTCCTTTCACATGGGGCAAGCCCCATGTGAAAGGGCCTGCGTCAGTCTTACGCCTGCTGTGAGGCAGGCGAAAGATTTTGACGCAACGGCGTCCTAAAAGTGACGCAGTGAAATCTCATAGATTTCACTACGTCACTTCTACGACCCTTCCTTGCGTCAATACCCCCCCCCTTGCATACATTATACCTGGCGCAGGTATAATGTGGCGCAGGGGTTTACAAAGTGACGCATCTACCTAGATGCGTCACTTTGTAAATATGGCGCAATAAGGCGCATTTTTTTACGCCACTGGTGCGTCACAAAAAGTGACGCACCGGCGGCGTAAAAGTGACGCACCGTCTCATAAATGAAGCCCCTAGTGCGCAAGTTGTTAGGCCCTCCTTCTATAAACCATTGCTTGACCCTGTCTGGCCTCACTTCAGGTCCCCCAGCAACGATTACCACTGTGGTTATATGAAGGTATCAAGGCGGTATGGGATTGTATTACGCCCAAGGTCATGGAACAATCAGAGGACAGTTTTCACTAAAATATGTTAACAGGTGTGAGGCGAGATTCGAATGTATTGTTAAAAGCGGGGCTGACATGTATGTAATTCAGGGAGATGAAGAAACACGGCCTGAGACACAAGGCCCCATAGAAGGCCATAATGCATTTACAATAAGGCGGACGCAATACCTATGGTATTTGCCCATAGTTACTCATGGCTCTGCACCTCCTCTGGGTGTAAAATGTACCGGGTTCTTCTATTTCGACTTTATATTGCAATAGAAAAACTGAGCCAAAAGAGAGCTTTACTCGCATGGCCAAAGCTTCAAAAACACAGAATAGCTAAAGCAAAAGTTCATGGCCACGGACAGTGTATATTCACTAACTTTGGCATCTACCCATCGCCATCTGCTGGCTACCTGCCAGATGGTACAAAACCTGGCTGAAGGGAGTTTATTCCAATAGAATAAAGCTATCTATAGGCGTGAATGAAGCTATGTATACCCCTTTAACATCACAAGATACCAACACGTATGTAGATCCAAATATGATTTACAGTGATAGATTTGCTTTCGCACACTTTTCTTACAGGTGGGGTCTATGATTCGTGTTCGACGCTGTTACCTCGGACCTGGGGATCTGGTTCCGAGTCTCGGTAATGACGCGAAACATCTGTGCTTCTGGGCAAATCACTTAATTTCACCGGGCCTAAAAGGAGGAGAAAGTTGCATGTGACAAAACTGGTGCTACATAATGACTCTGATACCAGATCAGGCAACCTCTGTTGTAATTTTAAGAATACAACACAGATGGAAGCTGTTAATTTTATAACACATCCACCTTTTCAATGTCTCAAGGTGATCATGGTTATTAAACTATTCAGGTATATGCCCCATACTGTTGGGTTGAGTCGCGCTAGATAACTATTGGTTTCTTCCCTCAGGGCCGTGTTCACATGCAGTGATTTTGGGCAACTCATTGACCGTGCATGTGCCTTGTATGGGTGATAAATTACTGCGCATTTAAGCGCTCCTTACGTCTGGTCCAAGTCCACGCTGCCGACTTGGGGGCTAGAACCAGGGTTTGAGCCTGAGGGTCGCGTTCAATTAGGTGATTCCGGACAAAATGCGTACCTGCCGGAATATGTAATGTATAAACTGTGTTTGAAAGCGCTTCTTTCTTTCGGGTTGAGTTAGTGCTGATGACTTTGTTCGTTATCAGGGTTCACGCCATGGTCGTGTTCACTTCCAATGATTTTGGGCAATTCACGCCCTCGTGCTCGAAGCGTATAAAGTCAAGTAGAGGTAAAATACTGCCAAACAGTGTGTTAGAAGAGGAAAGTGACTTGTGCATGTTGAAAAAGAGTACCAAACACAGGACAAAGGGTAATATGGCAATAGAGGGCAGACTCGCAAACCACAAGAACACACTGGGAAGACACTTCCATAGACAATGTTTCTAAAAGGTCTTCCTTCAGATAATAGAGGGTATGTATAATAGTCAGAAGTGTCTTTATAGGAGGAGAACTTTACAATAGTGCAAGTTACAAAAGAGTACAAAGTACAAGTAGAGGTACAAGACTGCAACACATGGCAGACAGTCATACACAAGAACAAACGTTACGAAGTAAGGGTGGCACCTGTGCAAGTACCAGAAGCAAACACGATGCAAGCATTGTGTTTCAAGATAAAAGTGACATGTACAGGTAGAAAAGTGTACCAAAAATAGGTAGAAGGGTAATACTGCAGTAAATGGCGGACTCTCTAACCACAGGAACACTATGCGAAGACACTTCCATTGTCATGGAGAATAGAACTTGCTATAATAAAAAGGCTCTCTGCAGATAATGGAAAGGGCATTAATTGTATTTGGAAGTGCCATTAAAGGAGGAGTACTTGGAGGTCAGTTTGGAGGCCTGGGATGAGGAAGGTTACTGGGCAGAATGATAAGGGGTTAAGTTAGGATGTGAGACTGAAGCACAGACACCAAAGTGCAATGGTCATTATCAGGCTTAGCATACGAATAAATGACTTCTTTTCAAGACACAACACTACACTGCTACCTCGGTCGGTACACTAGTGCGTGCAACACCCAACTCCTTCCGAGCATGTATAGGGGCAAGCTAGTTCTCATGTCGGACAAACAGGCTTGGCCTTGGTAACATGGGGGCATTGAGGGCCCCTGCCTCATTGCAGAGAATATATAGCGGTATATTGCAGGGGTAAGGCTTCTAATAGATCTTTTATATCTCATATGCAGGAACCGCGCTGGAGAACCACCCGACTCACATCGGGCCACCAGAAATATCAACAGGTATAAGGGTCATGCACACTTGGGGGGGGGCAAGTGAGCTAGGGTCTGGTGCACCCAGGTTCTCCCCAGGAGTCACTACTGTCCCTGTTTGAGGGCGCGCGGGTTACACCCCATGTAAGTAATACATTGGTAGTCTACTGGTGATTCTGAGCAGAGAAGGTAGTTCCTGTGCAATAATGGGTTGTTTTCTCTCTTAAAACAACTGATCAGTCTGGGCAATATTGGAATGAGTCTTTTCTACATCAACTGGAGCGCAAGTAAAGGGCTCTGATCCTGGCGATCGAGTTAGCAATAGGCTTACCGGTCAGTGCTGGTTAGGGACTGTTTTCATGGATGTGATCTCTCTTTCAGAAATGCTCGGTTTTCACTTGATAATGGTCAAACCACGACTTGGAGCAGGTCAATCACATCAAGTACACAGGCACCACTCTGACAAGGACAGGTGGGAACGGAAGCAGGAACTGCCAGGACGTACTCCGGGCTAGGATGGTAAGCCTTAAGGGGGTGCCCACAGGCTTTCGGACTGACTGTGGATATTTGTTATACACTGCTCCATCTGAGCTATGTCAGTCTCATACCGCACCAGGCAGTGTGTCTCTCAAAATGTTGGAGCAAGACCACTGACTCATTGTCAGTGAAATTGCTCTCCCACCCTCGCAGCTCCACCATTAAGTGAGGTGCCCCTGCCCCTGCACTCTTGAATGTTGGTGATCGAGGCCCTCCTCCACCCGCAGGTTTCCCTGCGCCTCATCCCTGGTGGTCCAGTGGACCTCTGTTTCCTTTCTTTCTTTCTGCTCCTTCACTCGTTTTTCTCCCCTTTCTATCTTTCACCTTTCTGCACCTCTGCTCTTTTGTGCCTTATTTCTGCCCATTTTCCCTTTCTCTCCCTCTGCTCCTTCACTCGTTTTTCTACCCTTTCTATCTTTCACCTTTCTGCTCTTTTCTGCATCTCTGCTCTTTTGTGCCTTATTTCTGCTTATTTTCCCTTTTTTCTTTATCCCTTCTTTCCTCCCTTTACCTTTCCCCGCCGCTGCTGCCCCCGCGGCCCTTCCCCCCCCCAGCGCGACCGGCCCAATCCAGCTCCACTCCCCGCTCCCGCCTCCCAGCTGTCCAGCCCTCCCTGACCTCTACTTAATGGCACGCCGCTGGTGCACCGAAGGCACGTCAAAGGCAAGCACGTCTGCACCCGTCTGCGACCCATCCGCGACCAGCACCAGGAACCCTGGACCTCCGCCCCGCCAACGCTAAGACCCAGCAGCACTCCACGCACTCAACCCAGGCTGCAACAACAACTGCAAGCTAGCATCACCAGCCGACACCCATGGACCCTTCAGCTGTCACCCTTGCCAACACACCTGCAGCACCGCCAAGAACACGGATCCAGCACAACCCATCCACAAGAACACAACCGAACCGAAGACCCTGCAATGCATCCTCCTTAACGTCCGATCCCTCCACAAACACGCCACAGAAATCTGGGACCTCCTCAACAACACCACCCCAGATGTAGCATTCTTCACCGAAACCTGGACCAACACCACCTCGAGACCGGACAACGCCATCGCCATCCCCCAAGGATACAAGATCTCCAGGAAGGACCGCCCCACCCACCCAGGAGGAGGAATCGCCATCGTCCACAAATCCAGCCTCCGCCTGAGCACACTCCCTGACGAGTCCACAAAACTGATGGAACACCTTCACTTCAAGATACTGGCCAGCGCCACCGCCGCCCTCCGAGGAACCCTCATCTACCGACCCCCTGGACCCCGCGGACCCTTCTCCAACTCCATCACGGACATTAGCTCCCCACAGGCCATCGCATCCACCAACTACACCCTGCTGGGAGACCTCCACTTCCACCTCGACAATCAACTGGAACCCAACACAACATGCCTCCTGGACATCCTCCACAACATTGGACTCCGCCAGATCGTGACCGAGCCCACGCACTCAGCAGGACACACCCTCGACCCCCTCTTCACTACAGGAAACTCCATCACCTTCAGCCACACCACTGAACTCCCAATCACCGACCATCGTTGCGTCCACTTCACCTTCAGAACACCCACCATCCACAGACACCAGCTACTGCTTCCACAAAGAAACTGGACCAAAATCACTGATGACCAGCTCACCTCCTCACTCAACAACTCCACCCCAACCATAGCGGAAAACGACGACCCCAACACCGCAGCCCAAACCCTGCATAGATGGATCTCGGACAGCACCAACACCATAGCCCCCCTCAAGAAGAACAACAATACCTGTGCCAAGAAAGCCAGATGGTTTCCCACTGAACTTCGAGAGTCCAGGCGCACATGCCGCGGCCTCGAAAAGACCTGGAGAAACACCAAATCCACAGAAGCCCACAAAAACTTCAGATCCGCCACCAACGCCCACCATCAACTCATCAGAGAAACGAGGAAACAAGCGATTGAAGACAGAATCTCCACCCACGCACACAACAGCAAGGAACTCTTCAGCATCATCAAGGAGTTCGCCCAACCCACCAGCGAGTCTACCAACATCCCTCCCTCACAAGACCTCTGCGACAAACTCAGCATCTTTTTCCACCACAAAATCAAGAGCATCTACGACAACTTCGAAGAACACAACCAACACACTGAACCCTCACCAACCACCCCGACACCCGGAAACCAGCGATTGATCACTGGACAGCCCTCACCACCGAAGACACACTGAAGACAATGAAGTCAATCCCCTCAGGGGCCCCCACGGACCCCTGCCCCCACCACATCTTCAACAGAGCCGCCAACACCATCGCACCCATGCTCTGCCACACCATCAACCGCTCCCTGGCGACCGCCTCGTTCCCCGACAACTGGAAACACGCCGAGGTCAACCCCCTCCTGAAGAAACCCTCAGCGGACCCCACCGACCTCAAAAACTACAGACCCATCTCCCTGCTCCCGTTCCCAGCGAAAGTCATCGAGAAAGCCATCAACAGCCAACTCGCCACATTCATTGAAGAACACACCATCCTCAACTCCTCCCAATCCGGCTTCAGAAAAAAACACAGTGCGGAAACCGCCCTCCTCGCCGCAACAGACGACATCCACACCTTACTGGACAAAGGAGAAACAGTATCCCTCATCCTCCTCGACCTATCAGCGGCGTTCGACACAGTCTCCCACCGCACCCTAATACGCAGACTCTACGATGCAGGAATCCAGGACAAGGCCCTCGACTGGATCTGCTCCTTCCTCTCCGGCAGGACGCAGTGGGTCAGACTCCCCCCTTTCCTCACGGACTCCACACCTACCACCTGCGGAGTCTCCCAGGGCTCCTCCCTCAGCCCGACGCTCTTCAACGTATACATGGCTCCACTTGCCCCCATCGTCAGAACCTACGGACTCAACATCGTGTCATACGCAGACGACACCCAGCTCATCCTCTCCCTATCCAACGAGCCCAACACCGCCAGACGCAACTTTCGAGAAGGCATTGAAGCCGTCGCCAAATGGATGAAAAACAGCTGCCTACAACTAAACACCAACAAAACAGAAGTACTCATCATGGGTCCAAACCCCGACGCCTGGAGCGACACCTGGTGGCCCACCGCCCTGGGAAACCCGCCAACCCCCACAGACCACGCACGCAACCTGGGAATTATCCTGGACTCCGAGCACAAAATGGACCACCAGATCAACTCTGTCTCATCTTCCTGCTTCCACACCCTCCGCCTCCTTCGTAAAACCTTCAAATGGATCCCCCTCGTACACCGAAAGACAGTCACTCACGCCCTGGTCACCAGCAGACTCGACTACGGCAACGCACTCTATGCCGGAATAAACATAAACCTTATTTGCAAGCTACAGAACATCCAGAACCCCGCCGCAAGACTGGTCCTCAACCTGCCAAAACACTGCCACATCTCCCAGCACCTGCGCACACTCCACTGGCTCCCCGTCGAGGTGAGAATCACTTTTAAGATGCTCACCCACGCACACAAGGCCCTCCACGGCACCGGACCAGCATACCTGAACAGCCGACTCAAATTCCACGCACTCCAAAGGACCCTACGATCAGCCCAGCTTTCCTAATCCGTGGTCCCTCACACCAGAAAGACCAGATCGGGAGGCCGTTCCTTCTCCTTCCTCGCGGCCAAAGCATGGAACGCCCTTCCGCTCCACCTCAGACAGACAACATCGCTCCCCATCTTTGCAAGAAACCTCATAACCTGGCTCTTCGACAGACCCCCTCCTTGATGGAATGGACCCTGCGCCCACCCCCCCCCACCCCTAGCGCCTTGAGTCCCTCACGGGTGAGTAGTCGTGCTTTAACAAACTCCTGATTGATTGATTGATACATATGTCTGTCTCACACATGCACACAACATCCTCCTGGATGTGCAGGATGCCCTTGAAGCAGTGAGATGCAAGTAGGGAACACAGAGGTGGGGGGCTCTGTCATCGACGGTAGCCTCCTCCAGAGCTGTGGCGGAGTTACAGAGCGATCTGGAGGCAGACGGGTACAGTAAGGGTACCTCTGCGGCAGACCCGTACAGTAGGGGGACCTCTGCCTGGCACAGTAAGGGTGCCTGAGCCAAAGACCTGGAGCCACAGGGAGGTTCCGGGAAAACCGCAACTGCACCCGGTTAGTCCTTCGGGCCGTTGGGGGGCCTGACCAACCGGGGGTGTGCTATACCACGCTCCGCCCTGAAAGGGCCAGGAGTATAAGACATGATCACGTGATTCGGAAGGGGATCAGCAAAGGCTGCACTGTCCGGGCGTCGACCCACCGTGCTGGCAGGCTCATACGGCTGGCGGGGCAGCGAGGGGATGCCTGCCCTGGATCGCCAGTAAGATAACCCACTAAAACGTTATACTATTGTTGTATGAAAATAAACCTGCAGCAGTTCTTTACCTATAATAATGTGTCCTTGTAATCATTATATGGGCAAGTGTATAAAAAGCAAGGGGGAGCGGATGACTGTGTGGGCACTAATGGATCTCCGAGATGGCACCATTTAAACGCGTAAAATTACTATGCTTCCCTCCACCCAGTGAAATTATTATACCTTCGGGAAAGTCCTCGAGTAGATATTGATCTAAGCCGCAGCATACTGGTTCCACCAGACTGCCTGCCTGCCTTTGAACACTTAACTGAATACTTGTTATTTAGATGTGGAGTTTTCCATTACACTGCAAAGCTAGTTGCTCCTGCTGAAACGTATCCACAACATAGAGTTTGTCATGTGGGCAAGTATTGGCTAGTCCCCAGCTTCTATTGTGTGATTCAGTCAGTTACGTAACAAGAACGCACGCACTCCTATCCTGAAAAATGCCGGTTCCAAACAGGGACAGAGCAACTGTTGTTCCATAATTCTGGCACCTCACATCCCTGCACTTTCCCATCACTACAGGCAGCTCTGGGCGGAAGAAGAGCTGTTCAAGGGGCCAATTGTTCATACAAGCTTGATAATTAACACAGTACGTATTAGCTACAGATTATATAATTGACAGACCGGAGCCAAGATATCCCTACCGCAGCAGAGGGAGTTGTACCTGGCCCAAATGATTCCGAGGGGCCAGCTGGACCCAAGTTTCTATCATAATTGCCGACAACCTAAGGGATAGTGGGCCCCCATTTCCTGTTGTTCTCATCAGAGTTGGTCAAAAAATGAGGCCCCTATAATATGCTGGACTTTGTCTCACCGCATGTTCGCCATGATAGTAGATGTGTTTCCTCTCTCGCCTCCCTTGCATTCCATTATGGTAGAGGCAACACTTCCCCCTCATGCCACCTCAGCGTACCTAGGCCTTGTTCTGGCTTAATGCCTTTCGATACAGCCTTGAAAACTAACACGAGGACAGAGGAGCATGAACTAGTTTCTAGTGGCCTGCGTTTGAAGAGGGCAATCCGTGTGCCAGCTGGATAAACAAATGCCCCTGCACAAAGATCCACATCAGTTTCCACATGTTCTATTTTTCGTCAGATTGTCTCAGTGCTATTTAAGCTCTGCAGTACCTTGCACATAACTATGTATGTAGCATTTGTTTGCAAGTGCACTTATTTACTCCCCCTTTTATCCATCTTTGCGATCTGTAGTTAAAAAACCCTTGGGGACAAATGTGTATTCACTGGCCATTGGCTATCTCTTGTTGCTGGGCAAAAAAGAATATTACCAACACGGAGATGCTTTGGAGATGAATAAATGCTCTCCAACATGCCTCTTCAGTCACCAAGTGTACACACTGACAGTTCACTCGACATTTCACCCATCATTGACAGAGGCATGAACAGACCACAACACGAAGAACGTCTCATCAAAAAGATGACCTGGCTCAAGTCTGCGATGGGAAAACTGGAACCGCTGACCCAGGGATCACAGCCAACCAGCTGCGCCCTGAGGTCATTCCAATAGGAGGCTTTGGACTATATGAAGGCCAAAAATACACGACAAAAACGAAAACCATAAATGCATTCCCAGTACCACTCAAGATCTGCAGCCTCTTTTCTATGGTGTAATTTGTTAAGGGGACTCCCCTTTTAAGATCTTGATCGGTGGCCCCGCAGATTCACATTCAGACCAATAAAAAAGAGCCTCAGTTCTGTAGACCTGTAAACCAGGAAGCCTGTGAAATCTCTGCGATAAGGGGGTTACACATGAAGGTCCCAACATTCCTGCTTGCACGTCATTCACTGTGAACCATCCCAACAAGTATTGCAAAACTACACAAAGTACCACAAGAGGTCAATGGTCCGAGTAGAAATGCCTCTCAGCAGCCCATCTCATGCTCCAAAAAAGTCTGCGGGGGGCAAAAAATCCCACTAAAGCCTAACAGCCTGATTCATGAAGCTAAATTGCGCTCGCAATAGCTGCGAAAATGCTATTGCGGGCGCAATTTCCCTAATCGGTATTCACCACGAAAATAGCGATTTCGCTAACACAGAATTGCGAAATCGCTAAAAGATTCGCAGAATCCCGGCAGTAGACCTGTTGCGATTCGGAAATAGCGAGAAATCACAGATTCTGCAAAAACAATTGCGAAATCGCAAATTCCTCGCAATCCGGATTCATGAAAAATCGCAATTAGCGAAAAACCACAAAATCGCATTTTGCAAGGCGCAATTTAAGGACAACCCAAAGCAGGTGGTAACCATCAAACCCATAGTAAAAAAAAATTTGAAAAACCGTTGGCCAATCAGCAACTAGTGCTGGCCTGACCAAACACACTTAAGGAGAAGCAGCATCAGCAGAAGAGGTGTCACAATGCCAGGAATGTACATGGTGGTCAGGCGGCGAAGGCTACAGCGAGCAGCACGGAGGAGACGCAGAATCCAGGCCAGGATATTCCGCCAGCGGGTCACCCTGCTGGGCCAAACCAGAGAGCAAATATACGCAAAGTACCGTCTGAATGGGGCCATGATCATTAAGCTAATTCAGGACCTTGACCCCCTGATGCAGCACCCAACAAGGCGGACCAATGCCGTGCCAACACATGTCCAGGTATTGTGTAGCCTGCACCTCCTGGCCTCCGGGAGCTTCCAGGGGATAGTTGCGGCTGCTGGGGGGATATCCCAGCCCACCATGTCCCGCTGCCTAGGAAGTTTCCTAGACGCAATGCTGACCCAGCTACACCACCACATCAAATTTCCAACAATCCAACAGGAATTGGATGAGACCAAGCTTCAATTCTACAATGTCGCCCATTTCCCACATGTGATAGGATGCGTTGACTGTACCCACATCCACATCTGCCCACCAGCTGCAACGGAGTACATGTACCGCAATCGCAAGTCCTACCACTCCCTCAACATCCAGATGGTCTGCAATGCTAAGACCTACATCACGGACATAGTGGCACAGTCCCCGGGGAGTACACATGACTCATTCATATTCCGGCACAGCGGCCTCCACACACGACTTGCCAGGGGAGACTTCGGGGAAGGACACCTACTTGGTAAGTACACTTTGCCCACAATGTCACACTGCAATGAAGTAGCTGCGCTGCACAGGCACTCATCCTCTGCTCCTCTCATTCAGGTGACAGTGGCTACGCCCTGCGTGAATACCTCCTCACCCCATACCTCAACCCTGCTACACCACAGCAACGGCGTTACAACGTATCACACATACGCACAAGGAATTGCATTGAGAGGACTTTTGGACTACTGAAGAGCAGATTCCGCATACTTCAGTGGGGCCATGTACTACAGTCCTGAAGTGTGCTGCCGCATTGTGGCTGTGTGTGCAATACTACGCAACATTGCTACCAAGCGCCGGATACCTGTAGACATCTCTGGCAGTGAATCGGAAGGGGACGACTGGCCACCTGCACATGTGCGCCATGCACGCGGGGAGAACCCAGCTGAAGGCCACAGACGCCGCAACCACATCACAATGAACAGTTTCTAGTGCACCCTCTCCCCTCACCCAACAAATCACAATTGCATGCAAATAGAAATAATAACAGAACGCCAATGTGTGATGCTATAATAAATATTATTGTTTGATTCACAATAATATTGCAAGTTGCCATCCTTCCTATGCAATCAGTATTGCCCCATACTGCTGCGTCCAATACACAGGGCAGGCTTATAGTTTTCAGCCTGTGTCTGTAAAAGTACATGTCAGTTAGGTGCGCCTCCGGCGCGAAGCTCCCAAGCGCCTCTCCGGCTCCTCCTCTGCCACCGCACGGGACCCTACAGTGGGCCTGGTGCTACGTCTCAACCCCCCTACCTGTGAGGCAGACTGGCTGCTCACATTTGAGGTGCACTAGCTGGCATCGTCCCCCCCGACAATGCCAGGTGGAGCGGGATGAAGTGCCATAACGGCAGTGGTGAGGTGCTCTAGTACCCTGGCCACATCCTCGCAGCATTGAATTAGCTGCTGCTGCTGCGCCAGGGACCGGCGCGATAGCTGTGACGTGGCATTCCCGATCACAAAGTTCGATCGTGTGTAAGCCGTCAGCCGCGTCAGTAGCTGCCGGTCGTGGCGGCGGCCCGTGTTGCGCTGGGATAACAGAGCAGCTGTGTTGGCCTCCATGGCTGCCGTCATGCGGTTCATCCCCTCCCCCACACCTGCCATGGCTGCCGTCATGCGGTCCATCCTCTCCCCCACACCTGCCAAATTGCGGCCAATGTTATACAGCTGCATCTGTATGGCCCCTTGCCGGCGTGCCTGCAGCTGGTGAATGCGTAGCATTCTAGGCTCTATACTCATGCTCAGCAGGCGCCCTTCTATCCCCCTCCTGGCGCTGGGTGCATTGTTTTGCAGGCGAGCCCTTCCACACCAGCTCTGCTGGCTGGCCACAGTGGTTGGCCGCTGTGTCACTGCTGTCGCTGGACCAGATGTTGATGCCCCAGCTGCTGGTGGAGTTGAGCTAGGCGTAGATGGTGCGCCAGACGGTGGAGGCACAGATGTCGCGGGCCTGGCTGCAGGGGTTGGTGCTGCGCCAGACGGTGGAGGCACAGATGTCGTGGGCCTGGCTGCAGGGGTTGGTGCTGCGCCAGACGGTGGAGGCACAGGTGTCGTGGGCCTGGCTGCAGGGGTTGGTGCTGCGCCAGATGGTGGAGGCTGTGTTGGTAACGGCACCTCGTCGACATCCAGTGCTTGCTCATCGATGAGCAGCCTGTCGCTGTGGCTGCTGTCTGCGCCACCTGTGAGCGGAAGTGGACGTTCATTAGTTGCATGTATCTGTCACACGTGCAGTTGCTACATGCATGCTGGATGACATTCCCTGACTGGCAGTGGCATTGCGTGCTTAGGAACCTGTCTGGCTGCATTGGGGTACTTGTACATTGTGGCCACACTACATGTCCCACAATGCTTTACGGCATTACCTAATGTGCACCGATGGCATGACTTTGGAACATTATGGGAGGCTATAGGGTCATGGCCATTCATAGGGGACGGGGTCGCAGTCGCATGCCACTTACCTTGGCTCTCTTGGGTGGGGCGGGATGAATCCAATCTGGTGACTCCAATGCATGCCTCCGCCTCCAACGTGTCTTTGACGCGATCCTCCATGGGGGTGTTTGGAGGGACTGTAGGTCCTCCCCCTCCAGTGGCCAGGGACTCTCCCAGCCTCTCGGCAACCTTCTCCTTGGCACGACCTCGGAGGTCGTACCACCTCTTCTTTAGTTCTTCAAGTGACCTGTCGGCCACGCCCACGGAGTTCACAGTGGCCGCTATCCCGACCCAGATCCTGCGCTTCTCCTGCTCGGGCACCCTCCTTGACTCTCTCCCAAACAGTTTGGAGTAGTTCTCCACCACCCCTTCGATGAGGTGCTCCAACTCCTGTTCGGAGAACTTTAGTTTTCGCTTGCGCCCGGTGTTGCTGGGCCCAGGTACTGCCTCCTCAGCCATTGCTGCAGTGGAATTAGAAGTGGTATTCAAAGTTGGCAGGTGTCCTTGCAGGAGCTGACTCTGTTGCTGCCTCGAGGTCTGCCTCACTGTGGTGAATGGGGGTGGGAACTTGCTGCTTTCTGGTTGTGATGTCATCACTTTGCTCGAAATGCGACTTCCCGTTTTCCCGATCTCGCAATTTTTGCGATCTCGCATTTTGCGATCTCGCAATTAGCGATATCGCTATTTGCGATATCGCAAATCCAACACGGATGTTGCCGAAAATAGCGATTATTCTGCGATTTTCGATAATCGCAAACCCTTTTTGCGGCCGCGTGCGAATCGCATTTTTTTCTCGCAATAATTCATGAATACCGATCTGCGATTTCTGAATTGCGATTTGCAGTTAATCGCAATTTGAGAATCGCAGATTCCGGTTTTCATGAATCAGGCTGTATGTCAGGTGAAATGACAACAATTCTGCACATGATTTCACATGAAGCTCGGGAGTTTTGCAGGAGTACCCCAAATGCATAAAATGCATGAAACAGGGCCCCACCCTTGCTAGAGCTCATACAGGTCTTTGACCCTCATTAACGTGCAATTTGAACAGGCATAAAGCAAACAGCATCTTTGATACCCACATGCTAGAATTCAATGATGCAAAAACGCCACAGTTCAACGTACTGGACATATGTATTTGTGAACCTGTCCTACTTGATGCATGCTATGGATTCCAGGGTACCACAAAAATTTGCACAAGGAAACAAAATTGCCTCACCAAACAATGTACACCTGGACCCCGCAGCCTGACAAAGGATGAAACCAAAATGTCTTGTTGCACTTGGACATCCCACAACAAGTGAAAAAAACTCTATGCCACCCATCCTCAGCTCCAAAAGTAGTCCTTGAGCCAAAGGAAGAAACCAATATGTCTTATTGCACTCGGCCATCCCACAACGAGTCAAAAAACTCTGCCACCCATCCTCAGTTTAAAAAAGAAGCCCTGGAGCTAGAACCCATACTCGCATCGTCCACCGATCATCAGCAGCTCTGCCCAAGTTCATACAACTTACCCAGACACTCTGACATTGAGCACATATATAGGGAGATCCAGTGACTCGCCCAGATCCACACGAGCAGGAAAGGCAGCAGCGAGTGAGCTCTGCACGTTGCGGCCCCTGCAGGACCCCATGTTGAGCCTGTGCCAGTCTCCTGGCCCAAACCCTCAGACTAGTGAGCAGCATTCCTGAGCAAGGGGCCACGGAGCAATCCAAACAGGCACAGGGCCGTACCCTCCTAGAAACCCATGAGTGGATGCCCATGGCCATGCCGGTCCGCACCCACAGCCACCCAACTCTGACCTAAAAACTCTGCAACACGACCCCATATGACACCTGGGATTCACCGACATGTAACATCGCACGCATGATCTGATCGTGATGCTCATACTTATTGGAATCAGTCCCCAAGATGAACACCCCATTAAATCGGATCGCACTTCTCCCACTTGACCATGAGGCAACAGGGAGGCCCACATGAGCATCCGCCACGCCACCAACCGACAGATACACTCCCTAAGGCACCGGGTGACCCGGATGATCCGCAAGGGAACACAGGACATCAAACCTCACCCACGCAGGCTCTAAACCCGGATCCCCAGCCTCGCAGTCGACCAACCCATGCATATCGACAATGTCGACACACGTTTTTTGCCCATTCACTGCGCTCAAACAGGAGCAGAACTATTGATTGAACAGCAAGGTTTTGATTTTTCTCCTGAAAGCTAATAAGGTGGGGCTGGACCTAATGTCCAGATCGAGGGAGTTCCAGAGTCTGGCTGTGGAAACCGTAAAGCGACGATCACCCCAAGAGGCCGTTTTAGTGCGTGGTACTGACATCAGGAGGGCATTGGTTGATCGTAGAGATCGGTTGGGAACATGAAAAGCTAAGGAGTTAAGGAGGAAATGGGGTCCTTGCTTGCGTGAGGCTTTATAGGCAATACAAAGAGCCTTGAATTTGATTCGGTTTTTAACGGCTAACCAATGGTAGCTTTTGATGATATGGGCTATAGGTTTATACTTGGGAGTACCTGAAAGCATTCTTGCAGCCGCGTTCTGCACCGACTGTAGTTTACGGATGACTTGTTGCTGGGCATTCATGAAAAGACCGTTGCAATAGTCCAAGGAGGACATTACAAATGCGGTGACCAGAGTTTTTCCAGAGTTGGAGGGAATGTAAGGGAGGATTTTTTTTATGGATTTCAATTTGTAGAAGGAAGATGAAACAAAGGTGTTTGCATGTGCGGCAACGGTGAGTTTGTCGTCAAGTAGTATACCTAGGTTTCTAACCTTGGTGACTGGTTTAGGCGGGAGACCTAGCTCTGTGGGCCACCAGGTAGGGCTGAGCTTGCCAAAGATCATAACTTCCGTCTTCTCGGAATTCAGTTTTAAACAGTTTATAGCCATCCAGTTGCTGATGTCGTTCATGGCTAACTGGAAATTGACCGCTACTTTCTGTCCATTGTTTTTTATGGCCAGGACCAACTGAGTATCGTCCGCGTAGGATGTTAGACTCACCCCATGAGACTTGATGACTCTTGCTGAGTCCGTTACGTAGACGTTAAATAGTGTGGGGCTCAGGAATGAGCCCTGTGGGATGCCGCACGGAAGTGTCTTCTGGGCGGAGCTGAAGTTGCCCAGCATGACTGTCTGGGTGCGGTTGGAGAGAAATGAAGAAAGGAGGTCGCTGGCTGCATCCTGAATGCCTATGCTATTAACACGGTCGATCAGAGTGGTATGATCAACCGTGTCAAACGCGGCAGATAGATCCAACAGGATGAGCACAGCCGTGCCTCCTTAGTCTAAGATAGTTCTTATTTCATCTGTTGCAGTCTCCGTGCTGTGATTCTTACGGAAACCAAGCGCACAGAAGGTGGTGCGCTTCGATATACTGTGAAATGTGTGCACTCATAAGTTTTTCCACAACTTTAGCTGCAAATGGCAGGCTGGCAATTGGTCTATAATTTTTGGTGTCATCAGAATCTAGGTGTGGTTTTTTAAGGAGAGGTTTAACTAGGGTGTCCTTACAAATATCAGGATAGATGCCCGTACAAAACATGGAGTTGAAAATGTCTGCTAAAGGGGGGCTATGATATCAACCACCGGAAGAAGAATGGCGGGTGGGCAAGGGTCATTTGCAGAACCTGATTTGATAGTGGTCATTGCTTTAATAACCTCCGTGGTTGTGACCTCTTGGAACTGTAAGAAAGTAGGCCTAGTGTCACTCATTGGAAGAGGTGGTGGAGGTTCTTTAGTGTGGTTAGAGAAATTACTATATATGTTATTGACTTTATCAAAAAAGTAGGTGGCTAGATTATTACAGAAAGCTTGTGAAGGTACTGGGGTAGACTGAGGGGGAAGACGAGATAGTTTGGACACGACCTGAAACAGTTGTTTATTAGAATTTTTGGCGTTTTCGATCAGGGTAGAGTAATAAAGGATTTTTTCCTGGTGGATCATAGCTTTATATTTACTAAGTTCTTGTTTATAGAGGAGTTTCTTATCCTCTGCGTATGATTTTCTCCAGTGTCTCTCTCGATTTATAGTGAGTTGTTTTTGTTCCCTGAGAGCATTTGTGAACCAGGGGGCTGAGGGTGAGTTGCGATTTTTGGAGTGAGATTTCATTGGAACTAGTTGATCCATAGCGGTGGCTAGCCAGTGAGTATAGTCTATGAGAGTTTCAGGTTGTGAGAGAGGCAGAAGATTCTTGAGTTGCTGATTGTCAAGATCTTTCCAGGATTTAAATGGTTTTGACGTTCCTTTATGGGTGGTAGGGTGTGATGGGGACTCGAGGGGAATTTCGAATAATATCGCGTGATGGTCTGTCCATGCGAGAGGAAGAATCTGTCTTATAGTTAAGTTTTTTAAGTTGGTGAATAGCCCATCTATGGTATGCCCTGCTTCGTGAGTGCTACTTAGCACCAGTTGAGTGAGGCCAAATGCCTCTAATTCTGATATAAGCGTATTAGATTCTTTATTTGTGGAATTTTCCAAAGGAAAGTTAAAGTCCCCTAAGATAATGGTTGAGCTTTCAGTAGCTAGAGAATCCACCATATCTATTAGGGTGGTTAGGAACTGCGATTTACTGCCAGGTGGACGATAGAGTAGGATACCCTTAATTCGTTGGGAGGGGCCCAGGGCTATGGAAAAGTGTACTGCCTCACAAGTGGTCAAAGGGACTGGGTCGATGACAGTTTTATATTTACTATTGTAAATTATTGCAATTCCACCCCCTGTTCTTAGGACTCTGTCATATCTTAGGATATTATATCCTTCTGGGACAGCCACAAGTAAGTCGGGCTCTGAAGTGGGATTAGTCCAGGTTTCAGTAACGAAGAGGAGATCTAGCTTCTGGGAAATGATTAGATCAGCGATTTCCTCTTTGTGCTTGCCGAGAGATCTGGCATTAATAAGGGCTGCGGTAATGTTGGGAATTTTTTTGTTAATAGGAGGCGCTGGGGAAGCTACTGGAGTGTTTATATTGCTCTGAAACTTAAAAGGACAGTGAGAGCATCCTTTGGTAAGATGAGGCATACCGTAGAATGTAGGTGAGGGGTCAGGACATTTGACAGAGGGTCTTAGGTTAAGTAAGGCCATGCGGGAGTAGTGGCGCCTGATATTGTCGTCCTTTGTGCAATGGGGTATAGCCCTAGGCTCCGGCCAGGCGCGGACGGGCGCAGATGGGTTTGCCTTTGGCGCGCCTTCGGGGCGCCGCCGGGGCGCCCGCTACGCGCGTCCGCAGCGCTTGCGCTTGCACTGTGCCCTTTGTAGTCTGGGAGGCTTCGGGGACTGGTGTGCTAACTCCGGCATCCGCCGGAAGTGCTGCAAAGCTCCCGGGTCAGCCCTCCGAACAAACGGCACAAGCCGTGTCGGACCGGGGCTTAGGGAGGAGAGCACGAGTGGAAATGCGGTAGGAGCAGGTAACAAATTGATGCTTAAAATGCAGGCGGAGTAAACAGATCTTTTAAAAACATCTAAGCAACTAGAGGCGAGTCTAGTAAATCAGGCTACGCATTTACAGCGCACTAAGATAAAAAGTGCTATCACAGAAATACAGTGCGAAAAGGAGTGCAATATTTAAAAAGCAGTGGCGGCAGGTCTATTACTCAGGCTGCACGCGTTCACCGTGATTGTCCCTACACTGTGGCCTTTGTAGTCTGGGAGGCTTCGGGGACTGGTGTGCTAACTCCGGCATCCGCCGGAAGTGCTGCAAAGCTCCCGGGTCAGCCCTCCGAACAAACGGCACAAGCCGTGTCGGACCGGGGCTTAGGGAGGAGAGCACGAGTGGAAATGCGGTAGGAGCAGGTAACAAATTGATGCTTAAAATGCAGGCGGAGTAAACAGATCTTTTAAAAACATCTAAGCAACTAGTGGCGAGTCTAGTAAATCAGGCTACGCATTTACAGCGCACTAAGATAAAAAGCGCAATCACAGAAATACAGTGCGAAAAGGAGTATCAAATAAAGGATTTAGTTTCCTTACGTAGCTCAGGTGAAATCTGAATGAATTGGCCCTCGAGTTGATTTGGACTCTCATGTTCAAGTTGCAGTTGAGGCTTATTCCAAGGGATTTGGCAGAGTCCACTATGGTCGGGGGCAGTTTAAGGCTGTGATTGCCTTGATCCATACCTGAATGTCAGGGTTGGTTTTTGGGGGGGGAAATTAGTTGAAATTCTGTTTTCTTTGAATTGAGTTTGAGTTGATTTGAGGTGAGCCATTGCACAGTCAGTTTCAAGGCCTCATTCAGGGAGCTTATTTGGTATAAATCCATTCAGTTACATTATAGTGATATCTCTGGCCACTGCTATTTTGCAGTGGATTCGAAGTGAATCGTGAATGCACGCGATGAGAAAGCTCTAATTGGCTGGATGCAACCTGAATGGAAAGTTAATCCTGCCCTTCTATCTATCGCAGCCGAAAATGTGGTTCCCTGAACTGAAAATATGAGTGAAAGCCCCCATATGTTTTCATGGTGGAGATCCTCTGACACAACGGTTGAGAAATGGAGGTGTTAGTGACACAGATTATGTTTCCAAAATAGATTTTTTGTTGCGCGTGATATATCCATTGACATCGAGACTGCCAGCGTAGCCCCTCGTTTCCCACTTTGGTGACATCGAGAATATCAAAGTTGTTGTGAATATTGATGAATCATGAATTTACATTCTTATAGATATATTGAGATTATGATTAATGTTTTATAGAGTTATTCGTATAGCGAGTTATCTACTGTTATGAATTATTATATTGTTATATCTTTTTTAAAGTGGTGGTGGCCATTGTAATACTGCTTTTACTTTCCACTTTCACGACATAACTGTGGCACACTGATGTGAGACGCCATCGATATCGCTGAAGTCTCTGTGAAAATGAAAAGTAGGTTTTAGGAATGGTTGTTCTAGATATACCCTAGAAAAATATGAGATTGAAGCGTACAGTAATAAACCTCTAGTGGGTAGAAAACTGTAACATGTGTGCATATATATGTTTTCACTTTATAGGAAAGGCGGGATCGTCATGATTGATGACGTCATCCTGACATCCCAAATAACTGTGAAAACAGAAAATAGGTCTGAAAAATGGATTTTAAAGAAACATAGTACAACAATATAAGTTTATACATGCTTTGAAAGAAGTATGTACATATTAATGTGTGTAGGATAGAATGTATTTTTTCACATATTATTTTTGGGTGTATTTGTGGCCATTGACTGGCTGCTTCTGTTTTCCATTTTTGTGACGTGTCCACAGGGACCACAACATCATCGCAAAGATCCCCAAAAATTAAAGAAAAAAAACCATTTGAAAAACACTTCACACTATTTTAGGTACTAGGGTGGCTCTGACAAGAGCAGCAGTGTTTGTTGTGTGTAAATGGCTGCTGCACATAAGACCGGATGCAAAGTTTCAGGATACTTAGAAACACCTTGTTGCCTTCTTCTGTAAAGTGCACTCCCTCATTTCTATTCTATAAATTCCATGCATGTCAAAACGCAGATTGTTGTTATAGACATAGCCCATACGATGGTCTCTGAGGAATGCAGAAACATTTTCATGAACATGTTTCCTAGCTGTCAATCTGTGGACAGAATTGATTTGACCACTTCTATTTCTGTTTTTGGAACATATTAGAGTACACCATGACAGTGTGAGGAAAAAGTGACATCAGTTCTGCAAAGGTGTATTTCATTAGGATTTCCAGCCCAACCCCTATCAATGTGCCTAGGTAATTGCCACCACAGTCACAATCCTGAGGTGAGGAGTTTGGTAATCCACAATGGATTTAATCAAAGCCAACAACTGATGAAATATTAATCTTCATTGGGCAAACCAAGTAATCTGTACATTTGGCAAACCCAAGTCCCTGCCAATTCCTCTCTGTTTTGCAGCCTCTTTTGCCCAATAGATCTAGCTGTGGCAATAATCCATACTTTAAGCATTTTGAAGTGAAGGAGCAATAGTAGTCAGGAGAAGGCTGGAGCTGAATGAGGTAGTTTCCCCCCCAAAAAACTATTAAAACGGAGGGGTTAAAAAAAGAGATATATTTCAGTGGATGCTGTCAAAATGAAAGCGAATAAAATAAGGTAGTCTTTTGGAAGTATTAACAAGAAGTCAGTCAGTCAGAATAGCTTTATTGGGTTCATACTGACCATAGATGTTTAACATACATACATATAACTGTAAAAGAATTTCATATCCAATTTATATAATAAAATAACTAAAATCATTAAAAGCCCAGAGCCACACTATTTGATTCAACATACGATTTTATTAAAAAGCTAAATGCCTAGCTCCCGCCTGCTCACAGTTCTACAGTACATACTTTAGTTCCTTCTGCCAAATTCCATTAAATAAATTCTTAATAACAAATGTAAACAATTTAAAACACCAAATTACCTATTACAGTTCATAACGTTTTCTTATTGTCAATGCAATTATGATATAATTAGATACAGCAGTGCAAACAGAAATAGTAGACACGGAGTCTAAGAAATTAAAACCCTCTTGATAAGTACAAGGGTGGATTTCTCTCAACATTGGGTTTAGGAATCACACCCTTGGCTCTTAACAGAGTGTGCAAACAACATAAAGTGCACTGTGCTCTGTGCAGCTAAATTGTCACATGGACAGGCAGCATTGTTATCAATCCAGCCTAACTGTTTAGGAAAGCCGCTAGAAAGTGCAATGTGAAAAGACAAAATCTAGTTTGAAATAGGTCTATAACTAGTATACATAACATATAAACAAATAGTGATATTAGAACACACTATATATAAATGATCATGAACCACTTTGTTGTACTTTTATTCAAAATTTATTATATTTGTTTGATTTTATAAAGAGTATATACTTTTTGTTTAAAAATTGAATTTTTTGTATAGAGGGTAACTGATCAAAAATAATTTATCATTGAAAGTGCAAAACATACATATGACGAGACATAAAATTAGACATAAGGAAGATGATTGAACATGATGTAGGCAAATCGGTAGATACACACTACGCGCGTTTCGACTCGTTAGCCTTCATCAGGTGACCCGTCTTTGGCTAAAAAACAGCTTAAGATGAGTGGACAGCTGGTCAGCTATTATAGCTAGTTGTATGATCAATCTCGTAGCCCTAGTAATATGGTAGGGGAAGTGCTGATGCAGACTTGGTATATGAGCGTATAATTTCCTTAAATGTATATTGATCACAACGTGAAAGATCTCATAAATTCTGGAAGAAGATATGGTGCTAATAATGAAAAAACACTTCTAATATCTTGGCGTTCGTCGATTAAGGATCCCGGCGTCTGGTTTCCGACACCAGACGCCGGGATCCTTAATCGACGAAGCGTTTGAAGAAGCCAGACGACCGACCACACTTTATCCTCATAAAAATCATTCTATAATTCCCACATGAAAATCGATCTGGCTTTTCTTCTAGATGCCCAATCCTTAAGAGCCATCATCCACAACGCCAAGATATTAGAAGTGTTTTTTTCATTATTACCACCATTCATATATAGGGGTCCCCTACTTCCTAAAAAGACAAAATCTATTCATAAGGAAACAAATCAATGCATTAATAGTAAAGTGTAAATAAAATAGCTGTTACATGGGTGACAGAATGGAGTGACATTGCGTTCTCAAGTGCCGCGACATGTATTTGCCGCGTGGGATTTCTGTTTGGCTAAGGCTTGGGCCAAAGCCAGGCAGAAACCACCACTCTAGTCTGGGCAAGGGAGTCACACGCCAAGATAACCCCTGCTCACCCCCTTGGTAGCTTGGCACGAGCAGTCAGGCTTATCTCGGAGGCAATGTGTAAAGCATTTGCGCATGCACACAGCAACAACATCCCAGGCACACTACAAAAATAACTCCACACAAGGTTATCTAAAAATAACTTTTGTATTCTTAAAACACATCAGATAGTAATCACACCATATACATTGTGCCAACTGGCACGAGCAATATTCACAAGGGATTATTTGCACAGTACAGGGCCACGTGGGCCACTGTCAGGATCAATACTTAGCAGAAATAGCACTTCTAGAATATAGAATAATTGTAGCAAAAAATAACAAGTGTAGGACACAACCAGTAACCATTGGTAAAAAGTAGGTACACACTGCGCAATACTAATCACCATAGGCATAGATCACGCAGGGACACATAAACTCACTAGTATAAACTATACTAGGCAAAACAACCTCCTAAGCATGAAAACACATTTAGAGGCGTAAATCACAGTGAAGTACAATCTCACTAACACAAACCTCCATAGGTAAAACCATCTCTAGAGGTATCAACCTAGGGTGTGTAAAACATTTTAGATGCATTACATTTCCTAGCACCACATGTAAAGCACATATCAATCACATTAGGGCCTTGCACCCTATACCTCTACCAGTCCCCCTGCCCAACTGGCCATCAAGAAGGGGCTCAAATGCCCTGTGTCCTGAATGTCAGGGCACGCTGCCAACGCAGCGCCAGTCATGGGTACGCCACTGGCGCAAACCTAAATGTTGCAGCTGCCCACTACTTGCTGGGCAGCTGAGAACAATAACAGTGCCTAAACGCTGCAGCTGGCACTAAGTGCTGCTCAGCTGTGGAAGGCCTGGCACCTCTGTGCCACTTCTGTCCCTCTCAGGGACTCTCTCTCAAATGGCGCCTAAATGGTGCAGCTAACCACCACCTGCCGAGCAGCTGGGAAAGTCACAACTGTGGCATGGGCTCTCGCTGGCCCTCAGGAACAACACTGCGCCAAATGCTGGAGCCCTCTGGCTCTGGAACTAAATACTGCGTCTTTGAGCCCTCTAGGCTCTGAAATCAACTATGCACCGCGTTGGAGCCCTCTAGGCTGTTACTACACACATGCCCCCTAGATCTGGGAACAGCTTAGGGGCGGTGTAGCCATCTGGCTCTAAATCAAATGCGCCCCAGGAGCCCACTGGCCCCTTAAACAATCACAGGTGCCCCCAAACGTTGGAGCTCACAGGCTCTGGCAACAAAAATGCGGCTTGGGCTCTCACTTGCCCTCTATAAACGAGTGTGTCCAGCGTTGGAGCCACCACGGGGCTCTAGGAATAAGACATATCCCTGGGACCACTCTGGCTTCTGAACTAATTATGCACCCAAAAATCACGAAGGGGAATCTGGCCCCCAGAAGGTGGAGCGTGCTGGCGCCTTAGATAAGTAGGCACAAGGGCGGGAGAGAATTTTCCCCCAACAGTGGAGCCACATGGGGCTCTAGAAATAAACTTGCCGCCTCTCGGAAGCAGTAGTGCCATGCAGCTGTGCCTCCCTGCCCAGCCATTACTCACCTGGTTCAACAGGAGGACTCTGCGCTGCTCGGATACACGGGCTGGGCAGGAGAGCCCCAACCTCTCCTCTAGGACTCTCTTCGTGTGTGCCTCACTGCCCGCGGCAGCCCAGTTCTTCACCCGGGCCTCCTCCTGGACCTGGGACTTCTCTCCAGCACTCGGGGTGGTGGGGTAGGCTCCCGTCCTCCCCCAGCTACAACCAACCTTCCCTCCAACATCCGGCGGTTTCTCCTTGCGTCCCCAGGGCTTTCCTCAGTTTACTGGAGTCCCGGGCCACGGGAGGCCTTCCCTCCGCCGGCTTCCTTTCTCTTGCGTGGCTTCTCTTCCCTTAGTCGGCTTGGGCCGCAGCGGTGAAAACGTGGGGTGGGTGCCCCCTCTAGTTTTAAAATTAATTAACGGCCATACTCGAGGTGGACACCCGAAATTTAACCATGAAAGTGGCAGCAAACGCGGGGTGGCACTTGAAAAATAAATAATAAATCGGGGTGGGCACCCGAGCAATTAACACAAAACCACAACGGGCATAATGCAGGGTAGACACCTGCTGGAAAGTCAAAATAAGTGGGGTGGGCACCCGCACTGACATTAGTAAATGCAGCAATGAAGGGTAGGCTCCCTCAATAACAGGGCAATTCCAAATAAAGCGCTTCCCAGGTGCTAGGGGGCACAAAAACCACCAAAACCCCCAGAAATGACCCTTTAAAGCAAAAAGGGGGTCCCAGCAACACAGTCCTCACAGGTGAAGAGGGCAGGAGGGTCCCAGCAACAAAGTCCTTGCAGGTTAGGAGGGCAGGAGGGTACCAGCAACAAAGGGGGCTAGGCAGGGTCCAGGGAGGCAAGCCTTCCCTTGGGCCCCAGCAGCACGCCCCTGGTAGATTCAAGCAGGAACAAGAACCCTGTACATGAGGTCACAGCCTCTTTTTATACACAAAATCCCTTTGTTAACAAGGTGCAGGCAATGGGAGAACCAGCTACAGCTGGTTCAGGGGAACTCCTGAGCACTTTGATTTGCTCAGCCCCTCTCCCCCTTTCACTGGCCAGGCTAGGGACATCAGATGCACCACAGGGGGTGGAGCCAGCATTGTGGAGGGAAGGCCCAGCCCTATTCAGGTCCCAGGTGCACTCCTCCTTCCTATCAACATGCAGATCTCTCCATTCACCACTGGGGCAGACCCATCCTGACTCCTGGAGCCAGGCACACCAGCCAGCTCCAGCCAATCACAAGGCAGACAGTCAATTCACATTTGCTGCACAAACAAAGTGGCACTTATACACTACACACAATAAATCTGCACACATCATCACGCAGCATTTCATCTCATGAGTTCGCACATACCAAACTCCCCACAAATCAGGAACTACCATGGTCACATTTATTCCCGATGCATTCCTATGGGAGGGCAGGCCACTTACCACACATACACAGAGAGCGCACACACTTTACACTGGACCACAGTGAAAAAGTGCGCAGAGGCCTAAAATCCCCAACACCAGGTTACAGGTAACTGCAAAAAGTTTTGGGGTTAACCTGCCAAAAGGGCCGCACACCACAGCATAATATTCTTCTTTCATAATAATTTTCATATTTGTATGAATGCTAGTGGGGTCGTCGTAGCAGTGCCTCGAAACCAATTGCATTGAATTTTTTTTTAACAAAATGAAGCCATGGTAACGCTAGATTCATACAGTCCGGATGATTTCTCTTGAGAACGTTAAGTCTTCAGATGTCCAGATTTTAGACCAAAGAACCAATGGGGAGATATTAATATGGTCCTTCATATAATCCAGCCCTTCCTCAGAATGACAGAAGGCTGTAGGGGCGATTTCTGGGATCATCAAGTCTTTCTGTAAATGTATTTTCTAAAACTTGCAACTGAGTGCATTTGTGATGTCCCCATTCTGCTGCCACATAGGACGCAACAGATAGTAATTTTGATATATACAAGGTAATCAATTCCATAACTAGCTAATGACACTAATTTGCAGGCAAAGTGGAATAGACCCTCAACTGCCAGGCTAGTAAGTTGTGACCTACCTGTAACAAGGGGGTCCCAAATCAATTTAATATTAAAAACATTCCCCAAATATTTAAAATTTGACACCTTATCAGTGGTTTTACCCCTTACAGTACATGGTCTTCTTTTGCTTTGATTAGGGCCACACTTAATGATATAAGACTTACTAAAATTATTTTTTAGGTCCAGTGCAGACATACACTCAGTAAAAGCATTTAATGATTTTTGAAGTCTATTGGCTGTTAAAGCAATTAAAACAGTATTGTCCGCATATGACAACAAAGGGACAATGTTGCCTCCTATTCTTGGAAAGTCAAGTGCCTTGTCTGTTAAATAGACCTCTAGGCCATTTGTGTATATTAAAAAAAGGAAAGGGACCAGGATGCACCCCTGCCAAACACCTTCTGTGGAGGTAATGGGTTTAGTCTTCTCCCCCTGGAGCCACATCGTATGGCAAAATTGGTGGATGCATGCAACCTACACAGCAGGGAGATAGGAGGTTCTTTAATACCCATTTTCTCTATGTGAGCTCACAATTTATCTCGATTGCTAGTATCAAAGGTGCTAAATAAATCCATGAAGGCCTGGTGGATAGACCCCTTCCTGGCCTTCATGTACTTCCCCATAATCAAGGACAAATTAAGACACTTTCATCTGTCCCCAGCCCCCTCCTAAAACCATATTGCGTTTGGGACATAATCCCAGAATTACCAGCCCAAGTCTTGAAACGCACAAGAATATCGCTCTGCAACACCTTTACGGTGGAATCAATTAAGGAAATAGGCCTGTAGCAGCCGGGATCATTTTTATTTCCCTTTTTATATACTGGTATCACTGTGGCTTCCTTCCAGGATGTTGGGATGGGGCCAGTTGTCACTGCACTGAAGACACTTGTCAACAGCGGTGCCCAAAGCTGCAGATTGCTTTTAAAGGGGTCTAAAGGTACCCCATCTGGGCCTGCGGCTTTCAAACAGATGCCCTTGGTCAGGACGTCCTCAACCTCAATCACTGTAAAGGAAGAGCTAAATTGGTGTGCCTGGATTGGATCTATTGGTGCCTCTTCTCTTAACTCATGTGGTGAAATACCATTTGGGTTAAATATGTTTGAGAAATGAGATTCCCCAACTTCCCCAAGTATTGTCTAATCCATGCCCCTGGCGTCTGTTGAAAATAGGGGGCGATTAATGACCTCCCAAAAGCTCTTGGAGTCTTTAAGCCTGCTAGCTCTCTCGAGGTCTTCCCAGGCAAACCTCCTCAGTTCGTCTTTCCTTTGATTAATGTTATTTTTATAAACCAGTCTCACATTATTTAATTTGGATTTTATCACGAGGAATTGCGTGCAGTCCATTTTTTAGTCCCTTTTGTGCACTTAAGCACTCGCCCTAAACCATCTTATCACCTGGCTTTCCCTTTGCTGTACTGATTTAGTTAAACATTTGGCTACATCAATGCAAATTAATTGAAAACCCTGTATAACCTTATCTGGGGGAGAATCAGGTTGTAAACATTTCTGAACAGTGCTTAGATTTGCCTTAACAATTTTCTCCTCAAATTAGCTTGGATTTATTTTGCCCCATCTCAATCTCACCCCTTAGTTGGTACTGTACTGAATGGGTGGGCCATCACCTTTCTCCACTTGGGCTATTGCACATAGGGAGGCATTGAGGAGGTTATGTTCACTTGCATTATTCAGCTCCACCTCATAACTACCAACAAGGGAGGCATGCTTTTTTGATATAAACATAAAATCCATGACACTTTCCCTATCTCCTCCAATGTAAGTGGGACACTGTGTTAAGGAGCTACTAAACAGGGTGTCAATGGGGCACAGATCATTTTCAACAATGATGACATTTAAGGCATTGTCCTCTGTGTATGAATAGAATGCGACAGCGGTTGGCCCTCTGTGTCCCGCATCCAGCAGGCACGATTTGAACTGTGCAAAAAAAAGGTGCAATTAAAATCCCCCATCCAAAGAATACACGGGGGCTGCCACTTTCCTGCTATCTTGTTGATTTACGCCCTAAGGGTTTTGATCACCTCACAGCTATTTTGATCAAAGATATTATTATACCAAATGATCAGTAATTGCGTAACCTGAATCAGGTTGGAGATCAAAATAGGTTGATACCAGGGGGAATCAATTATAACCTCTGCTTGAATAGACCCATATTTAACAGAAATAAATGTCACCAGCCCCCCTTTTGCCCTCCCTGCCGGTGTAGGGATTGCATGGAAATCAAGAGAGTAGTAACCATCCAACCTGATGTCATCCTTACACCAAGTTTCCTGAATACAAATGACATCAAAGACTTTAACATATTCTAACCAGGCCTCATCCGATAATTTCGGGCAGATGCCTGCAATATTTCAGGAAATGATTTGTTAAGGAAAGATTTTATGGTCCCTTCCCACTCTGTCTGCCCGCTTATTATGGTTAGCGGCAAACCCAACGGGTGTGGTGATCAAGTCAAACCCCTCTCCTCTTGAATTGCTGTTGGGGGTGAAATAGGCAAGTAGGTGCCGGGCTCAGGTCTGTTTGCATTTTTGTACATATTAATAGTGCCAAACAAGAAAGGACCCAAGGAATTATCAACCAACCTTTTCCCAGTTATACTAGTGGCTACATTAGGGTCTCTCCCTGGTCTGATACTTGTTTTCTCCAGTTCGAATAGTCTGCTTGGATGGGCCGGTAGTCAATATATGTAATACAGACATGAATATCCTTTTGAATGTGTGGAGTAAAACACACCTGCTGTATTTTGTTTGGGAAATTGCAAAAAACACAGTTGATTTTGTTTGGAAGCAGCATTTTCCTTCTAGAATATGCTGTGAACTTGTGACCTACTGGTTTCACTTGTTTGATAGGGTCACTGATCTAAGACTGTATTAGAGGGAACAGGGTGAAAGAGACTGAACATTTTTTTTTTTAAGTTGAAGTGGTGACACAATGTAAGTATTCATTTCCAACTCAGGACTATGTAATACACTGATGTGTTGTATTTACATTTGAGAAAAATGAAGCTATATATCACTTAAAACTTCCGTTTTGTTTTGCAATTATTCCACTATGATCGCAAAATCATCGCAAATCGCAGCAACAGAAATATTGTTTTGAAAGAGTGGGAAAGGGTTAACAGATAGTAATCATTTATAAGTGGACTTGCAGTAGTCTATTAGAGTTGCTTTGTATGAAAGTGATGTACCATGCTTGTGCTTAGTTTTTACCAATCTTAAGAGTGTTCAAACTATGCAGAAAGAGCTAAAACAACAATATAACCTACAAACTAAATTCAGTGGTATATAACTTATTAACTATTTTAAAAAATGTACATTAGAAATAAAAATGCATACAGGAGTTGATTAAAAGGAGTTTCACAGTGAAGATATTAAAAAATATATACTATATCTATTAGAGCGGTACAAAAGGGGGTGGTGATGGACGGAGCATCTGAATCAACCAAACACTCACACCCAATCAACAGATCTGGGTTTAATCCATCACCGTTCTTTAGCCCAATCTGCCACCCCAGTTCAAACATGTCCATATGCAAATCAGTCTGACTGTGTGCCTCATGGGAACAGTCCAGCCCAAACTGCCAAACCATGCCTTCCCTGGACCGGAAACAAGCTTCCTATGTCTGCTTTCTGTCATTACAGCCATCTTCAGCCAGGCTTGCTAGAATCCAGTGGCAAAGTGAGCAAGGGACTCACGTCTGAGCATACCCTGCCAACTTATGGTGAACAAAGCGGTACAAAACAAAAGGAGGTGGTGATGGATGGAGCATCTGAACCAACCAAACACTCACACCCAGTCAAAAGATCTGGGTTTAATCCATCACCGTTCTTTAGCCCACTCTGCCACCCCAGTTCAGACATGGTCATATGCAAATCAGTCTGACCCTGTGCCTCATGGGAACAGTCCAGTCTGAACTGCCAAACCATGCCTTCCCTAGCCCGGAAACAAGCTTTCTAGGACTGTTGTCTGGCATTACAGCCATCTTCAGCCAGGCTTGCTTGAATCCAGTGGCAAAGAGAGCAAGGGAGTCAAGTCTGAGCATACACTGCCAACTTATGGTGATAAAAGCGGTACAAAAGGGGGTGGTGATGGACGAAGCATCTGAACCAACCAAACACTCACAGCCAGTCAACAGATCTGGGTTTAATCCATCACCGTTCTTTAGCCCACTCTGCCACCCCAGTTCAGACATCGCCATATGCAAATCAGTCTGACCCTGTGCCTCATGGGAACAGTCCAGCCGGAACTGCCAAACCATGCCTCCCTGGACCGAAAACAAACTTCCTAGGACCGATTTCTGGCATTACAGCCATCTTCAGCCAGGCTTGCTTGAATCCAGTGGCAAAGTGAGCAAGGGACTCATGTCTGCGCATACCCTGCCAACGTATGGCAAACAAAGTTGTACAAAAGGGGGTGATGATGGTCGGAGCATCTGAACCAACCAAACACTCACACCCAGTCAACAGATCTGGGTTTAATCCATCACCGTTCTTTAGCCCACTCTGCCACCCCAGTTCAGACATGGCAATATGCAAATCAGTCTGACCCTGTGCCTCATGGGAACAGTCCAGCCCGAAGTGCCAAACCATGCCTTCCCTGGACCGGAAACACGCTTCCTTAGTAGTAAGTGAGGTCATAAGCAGTGCGTTATGGGCACAGGTTATAGTTAGCTCAACTCACTATAACTGCTGAATTTCTATGGTTTTGTATGCGAGAAATGTTAGCCTAACTAATGTCTTGTAAACTTTTTTTCTGTGAATATCTAAGGTTTTTAGAAATATATTTCCTAATTCTAACAGCCCTGTAACCTTTGGATTTTTTCAGGGTATGCTAATATGTATTTAATCATGAATCTTCTTCTTGGTCAAGGGATATAACCTGGCTTTTACAAACATGGAATATTTGAATGATCATCAATTAGATGAATTAGAATTCTGAAATGTTTGTTTAAATGGTTTTACTCTAAAATATCACTTTGCGATATTAGTCTGTTGTTTAACTTCATGACTGTGATGGGAGGAGCATGTTTCAAGTGCAATAGTATTTAATCACGTCTTTGGTCTCGGCATGTCATGTGATCAAGACCGTGGTTCCTGGCCAAACGCGTCATGCTGTTTGTGGAAGAATAAACAAGCACTGAAGAAAATACTTGCTCTGTGGTGGTCCATTCCTGGTCGTGCTATTCTAAGGAACGCCTTGTTATCAGGACTATGTTTGTGATATATATATATATATATATATATATATATATATATATATATATATATATATATATATATATATATATATATATATTACCTACTGGCGATAGCCAGTAGGTATATATAGTTAGGATTTTTTCTCTATGGAACTTTTGAAAATTCTATGCCTAATAACTTTGGCGTTTGTGGACGGAATTGGCTGAAATTTTCAGGAAAATGGCACATTTTGTTTCTGAGCAGCCCTTGAAAATTTGGGGGGGTTTTGTCAAGGGGGAGCCGAGAAAAAAGGGGGGGCCAGTCAGATTTCCAAATTAATCAGAGGACAGTGGTCTGTCATACTTACTGACCCCATTCTTAAGGATATCATGCCCAAAAAACCTGAAGTGACCTATAGACGAGCGTATAGCATGAGAAATGCTTTAGTGTCCAGTTCCCCTGAAGTAACGAACAATGATGATTGGTTGTCACCTCGGAAGGGTTTCTTCCGATGTATATCGTGTAGAGCGTGCAAATTTGGCACAAATACTAGATCATACACGACACCATTTGACAGTAAACCTATCAAAATCAAAGGCCATTATACTTGCAAAACTGAGTTAGCAGTATATGTTCTTACGTGCTCATGTAACCTGAGGTACGTTGGTAGCACAAAACTACCAGTGCACCAACGAATCCTACAGCACTTGAGGGCGATAGTTAACTGTGACAAGAATGACCCAGTAGCTCGCCATTTTGATCAATTTCATAACAGAAATCTATCCCATCTGAGCTATTTTGTAATAGATGCGGTTAGAACTAATAAGAAAGGTGGGGACTATGAAAAACAGCTAAGACAGTTGGAGTCCCTGTACATTGTTCTCCTCAATTCCAAGATCCCAGGAGGTTTGAACATGGGAGAAGATCTGAGCACCTTTCTCTGAAGTATGAAATCTGTATCATTATATGGGTCGCCAGTACATGCATTTATTAAGTCTTGGGCAGGGTAACATCTGTACTTTACCAGTCCCTAATGTATAGTTTTAGTTTCTTTTGGATAAACGTGTGTTTTTCCCTATGCCCCACTGTAATTTTTGATAACCAAGCTTACCACCAGATTATCACTCAATAGGGAAGTCGATGGTCTGTGGCAGGGACTTATGGCTTCACCATGTGTATTATTGATCATACCACCCTGGTACACTCATGGGTAACATGAGAGATATATATCGTTCTGGTACATTATGCATTGCATATTTTAACATGATTTTGATTGATCAATTTTTGTTCCCCATACCCCTTGATGTCTTTTCTCAATCTAAGTAGGACATCTTAGCACTCCCTCACCTTAAGTTTTTTGAATCTTTCATTTAAGCGGATTGTAAATACATTGTTCCTGGATTATCTAATATGAATTATGCTAATACATCGTTCCTTAAATTAATATCCACGTGCCAGAAATTGGTTTCGTTAGAGGACCACAATATTTGGGGTCATATTGTGTAAATTATCGTATAATGTGGTAACTAGTCAGATCTTCTTTTAAAAATAAGAATTGTGAACAAGGGTAACAACGTTATATTTGAGGGAATTCATTTAAGTTTGTGTATATAGATGAAAATAGAGTATCTGTTTACAAGCGTATTTGCACAGGTATAATTTTGCGTATTTGCACAGTTAAATATTTGCACTGTTACAGCGTTCATGCACTTGCACTTTTGAATTGAAATTTCCCTTTATTTATGTACCCCTGTCTATAATATCAATGTTGATAGTTAATAATTGTTACCACATTATGAATTGGATAGCAATAACAGCTTTTGATAGACATCTTCATCATTCCAATATGGCCGATCTAAATGTATGGTGTATATTCACCTAGCGATCAATGCAGTCCTCTGTCTATGTCATTTGACCTCTGGTGGAGTTTTGGCGCGATGTAGCAATTAAGCAATGGATTATTTAAACTGACACCTAACCGCTTACCCGCTGACAGTGAGCAAGGGCGTTCACGCCCGAAACGCGTCTGTTTGGCAGTGTGTTGCACCTCTGCACTTTAAAATGCAATAAAGGAAAAAAAATATCCAAGTAAGTCTGGCTGTGGATTCATTCACCTGTGTCTGCGCACTGGGATTCGTGCGAAGGCGCTGCACGAACTTTCTGGTTGGAGTTTATATATATATATATATATGTATAGTTAGGATTTTTTCTCTATGGAACTTTTGAAAATTCTATGTCTAATAACTTTGGCGTTTGTGGACGGAATTGGCTGAAATTTTCAGGATTTTGTTTCTGAGCAGCCCTTGAAAATTTGGGAGGGTTTCGTCAAGGGGGGGCCGAGAAAAAAGGGGGGTCCCAAAACGTGTTTTTCCCATGTTCATTTCCATAGGGCGGTTTGCCTCACTTTTAGCTCGAACGGCTGAATGGATTTGCATAAAACTTGGCAAAATTGTAGGGACTGTTAGCCCGATGTGCCTTTGCTAGGTCTCAATATATGTGCTTCAGTGGATTTTGAGAAATTAACGTTCAAAAAAAGATATATATCTGTAACAGCGCTCCGGGCTGCACTCCAGTTCGCGTACTTTTCTCGAAACGGAACTTTGCGATGCGAAGCTGATTGGCTTTCCGGTGTCTGTCAACATTCTAAACAGTCCGGAGCGGCCGCCATTTTGTCTCTCGGTAGGATCGAGAGAGAAGAAGAGGTGAAAAACGAAGGGGGAATTTAATGAAAGGGGGCAAGGTAGACCCCTCTTGACCCCCTAGTAATGATGTTGGGGTTATTAAAGGGTCCCGTGGGGAAAATAAAAAAAAATGATTTTTCATGGTAGAAGCGCTTCCCGGGCCGCGAACTGGGCCGCAAACTGGTAGCGAAACGGGAATTCGCCATTTTGTGTTTCGTTTTAATTAAATTACTAGGTATAAGGGGGTGTGGGAGACGTATCCTGATCCCTTATGTTTTCTGAGGGTGGCCGAGGAGGCTCATATATGTTGATACATGTCTTCCAGCTGCTGTGCGTGAGCGTTTTTTTTTTGTTGCTGCGTGACGTCTGTTAACGTTCGATTCGATGGAAATCAGGAAGTGTTGACCACCAATTTGTCACTGCGATAAAATATTTTGTTATAAATGAATCCTGATTGATAAACATTGTCTGCGCCATCTTGCCTTTTTTCCAATGCCACAATTTTGTCGTGCACGGCAGCCATTTTAGATGCCTTGACCAAACCCACTCTCTGCACGCCGTCGATTCTCAGCATGGCTCCCCACCCTCGCAATCATCTCCCCCACGCACTGGTCACCCCCGCTCTCTCTCTCATGCATGGGCCATAAACTTCCCCCCATCTGCGCTGCTCTTCCCTGAGAATCACACCCTGTGCCCGCCCGACACCTCCCTTTCACCCTATTCACTACCGCACCCTCTAACACTCCTCTTCCTCTGTGTCCGATTGTCCAGGCCGGTCCCAGGCTATCACCTAGCCCTGCGGATGTAGTTTATGGCCCCAGCTGTAGAGAATCCAGACATGCCAACCCTCCCGATTCAGGCGTGAGACTACCGATTTCAGTGCTAGTCTCCCGCCTCCCGATTCCTGCAAGCAAAAACCCGATTCCTCGGGGGTTTCAGCTGACATGGCTTGGTATTGTGTTACGTGCTAATTCTTCCAGGAAACGTCAGAGGGCCGATGCAGGGGCTCTAGAAGGGGTGATAAACCAGTTAAGTCTCATTAACAAGCGCATGGTCTTTTAAAGATCTGTGAAGTACTCGGGGCGGCGGTGTGTGTGTGCCCTCTTTCAGGAGCGGGCGGGGGGGGGCACTGCCAGCAACTTGCCAGGCCAGGCAGTGTTCAACACTTGCATCACCCTTTCTCTGCCTGCTATTGCGCTCCATGCTTCGGAAAGGTAAGAAAAAGAACGTGCATTTGAGTTTGAAATGTCCGATCCTGTAGCAGCACACTTCCAAAGCCCACACATGACAATAACCCGATTCAAGGCCCCATTCACCCGATTTTTTAAAAATATATAGCACTCCAAGAAAGTAGTAGGATTATAAAACTTTATTAACTTATAAATATATAGAACGCAACAAAAACTGTAAATACATTTAAACATTTTTTGTAAAATAGAAGCAACAATGGTCAGTAGCTGTCTTTTGTGCGAATAGTACCAAGGCAGCACAACGTGCTGAGTTCTGGACGGCACCCAGGTGATGTTACCTGGGTGCCGCACTGGTTTTTGGTTTCCTACAATGCAGCTCAGAAAAACAGCGTGGGGCGTCCCGGGTGGTGCGGGGGGAGGCCTCGTCAGTAGCGGTCTGTTGTGCGAATAGTCCCAAGGCAGCAGAACGCGCTGAGATGTGGATGGCACCCAGGTGATGTCCAGTAACTTGCCGCACTGGTTTTGGTATCCTACAATGCTGCTCCGAAAAACGGCGTGGGGCGCCCCGGGGGGGGGGCGTGAGGGAGGCGGCATGAACGGGCCTCCCCAGGTGGAGGCTCGTCTGCTGTACTGGGGCGCCCCTTTGCCGTTTCAGTTGCCATTCCGCCCGCTTTTGCTACACTGTGTCTCATCCTCCATTCAGCTGTTTATCGCCCGCTCTTGCGGCTACAGCGTCTCGCTCACCATGTTGTTGAGTTGCGCCCACTCTTGCGGTTCAGGGATAGGCGGCTGCCATAGGACTCTTAAAATGGCGGATGGCTCTTCGGATTTGGCCCTGGTCCACTAAAATGGCCCTGGGACACCTTGGAACTCGGACGCTTGCCTGCTAGGGCTTGGGCACCATTCTCGAAAGCGTCCCCTCAGCCGTGAAGATTCTACAAAAGTCTTGGGGGCCCTCGACTCCTGCAGGCTTCCGGTGGGGAGCGGCTGCCATGATTGCTCGTGGAATGACCACGACGGAGCCACGAGATGGTGGTGCTTTCATGCTGACGCCAGCTTCAGTCTGAAACATCCAGAAACAAGGTGGGGCTTTCATCGTTTGGGAAAAAAAAATGTTCTAAACCAATGAAAAGTGTTATTTTTAGGTCATATGACCAAGCCTTCCGTCATTAGGAAACCAAAAGTAAAATGAACCAATGAAAAGTTTTATAAACAAGTCACATGACCTGTTATGCGGCATAGGGCTACAAAAAGCGTAGAAAATCCGTTGGCACGTGAGGCGGCGTCAGTAGCGGACCGATGTGCGAAAAGGCCGAAGGTAGCACCACGCGCCGAGATCCGGATGGCACCGAGTTGTGTCCAGCAAGTTGCTGCACTGGTGTGGCTATCCTACAATGCTGCGCCGAAAGTCGGCGTGGGGCGCCCCGTTGGCCTGTGAGGTCGCGTCAATCAGTGGGGGCTGTGCGTCTCCCCCAAGATGGAGGCTCCTCGGCTGCAGTGGGGTGCCCCTTAGCGTTTCACTCGCCGTCCAACTGAGTTGCGTCCGCACTTGCGGCTACAGTAGGCCGAAGGCAGCACAGCGCGCCGAGATCTGGATGGCACCGAGGTGGTGTCCAGCAAGTTGCTGAACTGGTGTGGCCATCCAACAATGCTGCGCCGAAAGACGGCGTGTCCAGCTGAGTTCCGGTCACTCTTGCGGTACAGTGACTCGAACGCGCCGAGATCCGGATGGCACCGAGGTGGTGTCCAGCAAGTTGCCGCACTGGTGTGGCCATCCTACAATGCTGCGCCGAAAGACGGCGTGTCCAGCTGAGTTCCGGTCACTCTTGCGGTACAGTGACTCGAACGCGCCGAGATCCGGATGACACCGAGGTGGTGTCCAGCAAGTTGCTGCACTGGTGTGGCCATCCTACAATGCTGCGCCAAAAGTCGGTGTGGGGTGCCCCGTTGGCTTATGAGGTGATGTCAGTAGTGGACCGATGTGTGAATAGGTCGGAACCAGCACAAGGCGCCAAGATCCGGATGGCAAGTCCTGGATGTTGAGTGTCATAGTTGAGAGTTCTGAGCAGTGCTTGTAAGACTGTCTGAAGCTTATTTGCACCTGCTGCAGCTTCACTATTGCCCTGGTGTGGCCAAAGATCGCCCATGACATAGGCGGCCGGCTCCCGAGGTCCGGCGGAACTTTTTTCCTTTTCCTTTCTGCATCTTGTCACACAATCCGTTTGACCTGAAGACACGACCAGGTCCCTGAATGTGTGCAGGGGGACGCTATTGATTCAATCAAAATGGCGGCTTCACACAAAGCTGAGTCAAGCGTTGCTGTTGATGCTATACAGACAAAAATTGGTTTTCAGTTTGTACATTCTTCAGGATTTTTTTTTCAATCCAAGGCTGATTGAGAGTTTGTAGAACAATGGCTTCAGATTTTCAACATACTACTCTTCAACATTCTTCCTAAATGTAACAATGTGAGACTCACTAGGAGAACGGCTGTTTATCTTTCCTTTCAAAATGATGCCAACAATATTTTCTGAATGGAAGACACCATTTTGTAGCGTAAAGGGCCGAAAGGGGTTCTGGTCTGGCCGATGGTTGGTGGAGACATTTTGACTATATCTTGGACCTGCCCGGCCTCGCCCAAAATGGCGCCGGTATAAATGGGACTCGTAACTCCTTGTTGTGTACTGGTTGAACAACCTTGATATCACGAGATATGAATGCAGTTTTGATGCTCATGGCGGGCGGGGACGAGAATTGATTGAATATTTCGACATCCCTATTGATATTAAGTTCTGATGTGTTATTGATTACTGTACTATTGAAAGTTCGAATTAACGTCACCCATGGTACTTGCCCGCAAATGTATATCTAGATAATTTTTTTGTAAGTGGCCCTGTCGTATTTTAATTACAAAATGTACGTCCACCGATTCCGCAACTGTTAGACAATTTAGTTCTTGCAACCTAATGACCCGCTCGTTACGTTCCTCTACAATGTAAATGTCTCCTTATCATATACGATTTCAGTTTGCTCCGTGGCCGGCCCACGTGGTTATAGGCCCGTATTTGACATTTTCACAATAAAGGTTTTTAAAACAAAACATGGTAGTAGTATTTACATTGGTAAAGTTTTTACTTTTAGTCACTGTTTTCGAATCAGTAAAAGGCAAGTGAAATAAAGCAGTCCAATTACATGACGGATAAAAGGTATAATACGTAGGAACGCAGTAAAGATAAATGGTCAAGGGCAGTTGTGTTTTCCACTCCTGCAACATAAAGTGATCGATAAGAATCTGATAATCAGGCGTATCGGCGACTAAGACAGCAGGCCGAGCCTCTTTTACTCAACGGCTCCGTCATGGGACGAAGAAACGCCCTTTTTCTCGAAAAAGGAATATATTTTACTTGCAGGACAGTTGTAAATTTTCCGGGAAAGTACATTAGCCTGGAACATTATAACATATATGTTTAAAAAAAAATAATGTTCGAAACCAATAAAAAGCGTAATTTTTAGGTCATATGACCAAGCTTTTCATCATTAAAATCATTAAAATAACAAAAGTAAAATGAACCAATGAAAAGTTTTATTAACAAGTCACATGACCTGTTATGCTTACGTTACGCGCTGCGCCCCGGATCGCTTCCGGGAAGCTGCGCTTCGCGCACCGGAGCACTTCCGGGTGCGCTAACGCGGCGTGTCATATAACGCATTACGCGACAACGTAGGTCAAGAATATAGTCAAAATGTCTCCACCAACCAGCGTTCGGAACACAACCCCTTTCAGCAGTCCAAAAAGTTCTGTTAAATGACAACAGAGGGGACAGGCAACAAGAACCATCAGTCAAAGTGGGGAGGGCAAGTTCTTCTCTACCGGGTCATGTTGGGGCGCTACCGGAACTGATCGAATTGGTAGTCTACAGTGTTTCTGGATGTTTCAGACTGAAGCTGGCGTCAGCATGAGAGCACCACCATCTCGTAGATCCGTCGTGGCCATTCCACGAGCAATCATGGCAGCCACTCCCCACCAGAAGCCTGCGGGAGTCGGGGGCCCCCAAGACTTTTGTAGAATCTTCACGGCTGAGGGGACGCTTTCGAGAATGGGACCCAAGCCCTAGCAGGCAAGCGTCCGAGTTCCAAGGTGTCCCAGGGCCATTTTAGTGGACCACGCCCAAATCTGAAGAGCCGGCCGCCTTTTTGAGAGTCCTGTGGCAGTCGCCTATCGTTGCATCGCAAGAGCGGGAGCAACTCAACTACATGGTGAGCGAGACGCTGTAGTCGCAAGAGCGGGCGGTAAACAGCTGAATGGCGGAAGAGGCACAGTGTAGCAAAAGCGGGCGGAATGGCAACTAAAACGGTAAAGGGGCGCCCCACTACAGCGTGTCTTCAGGTGATACGGATTGTGGGACAAGGTCCAGAATAGAAGAGTCATCAAAAGGCAAAAAGGTCCGCCGGACCCGGGGAGCCGGCCGCCTATGTCGGGGGCGATCTCAGGCTACACCAGTGCTATAAGACTTGGGGAGGGGGTCGGAGCCAAGCGTCTTCTCCGAGTCCGTGCCATCACACCGCCCCTCGGGGGCCTCCGTCAAGCGGTTTAGGGAGGTACCATATCACATTGTTTTCAAATGCAGTCAGGTCCACAAACGACCCTCACTTACTTTGAGAATAGTGAAGCTGCAGTCGGTGCAAATAAGCTTCAGACAGTGTTACAAGCGCTGCTCAGAACTCTGAACTATGGCACCCAACATCCAGAACTTATGCCATTTGAGAATGGCAGTGACATCGAAGCAACTCAGGGACCAAAACCATTAACGTACTTTCACGTATGAAAATCTTACTTGGGGAGGGGGCAGGAGCCAAGCGCCCCCTCCCAGTCCGCGCCACCCACCGTATGTTGAAAATCTGAAGCCATCGTTCTACAAACTCAACCAACCTTGGATGGAAAAATCTAGAAGAATGTACAAACTGAAAACCAGTTTTGGTCTGCATAGCATCAGCAGCAACGCTTGCTATCAGAGTGCATGAGTTTCATGCTCGATCGATTGAGCTAGCCGGATCGGGCAACAAAAAGTATAAAATAGTTATGTAAATAGTTATTTAATAAAATGTTTTACCCTGTTACTTTGCTGGTGTGTTGTATATATTTTTAATATTTGCATAGGGTTTGTCGTTATTTTGGGCGGGGTGGGTGACGGAGCCGAGCTGTCTTGCAGCCCTCATGGTGTGAAGCTCAGTTCATCTCACTATTTTCGTATTTCTCATGAAGGGTTGTTCCTAATGTTTCTATTTTAGCGAGGTCAAAAAGAGATCCAATTAGTGGCCTACTGATTTTGCTCGATTACTTTTATTTTTTTACACGATTTTTCACTATCTGCAAAGACTAAACAGAGTATTGCGACTTTGTGCTTGTTTGTAAATAGAGAATGAACCAAAGGGAATCAATTGTAAAACAGTAAATGCTTGGATAACAATCAATCAAATGGAGAGGGAAGCAGGCACGACGGATTACAACGAGGCAAAGGCCTGCGTTAACTACCCTTCACGATCTGCAAAGAGAGAGTACTACTAAGAGAAAAGAGGGGAGGGGGGGGCAGCGTTCAAAGCACATCAGCGTGCATAAACACGAAAAAGTTTTTACCTATCACGTACTTGACATTTGACAGCTTTTGATATTTGCTATTAAAAAACCATTGAAATTCACAGAAAAAAACATAGGTTTTAGGCCATATATAGTTAGGAATTTGCATTTACAAAACCTTGAAAATTCACTGAAAAAACCATTGGTTATAGACCATATATAGTTAGGGATTAGCCTTTTCAAAACCTTATTTTACTCACACAAAACCATTGAAATTTCATATATAGTTAATTGCACTAACTATATATCGTGCACCCGCAATCCACTGCTGATGTCACATATTACATCATTCATGACATGGTTAGTGACATCACTGATGACATCACTGATGACATCTCAAATGACATCACTGATGACATCTCAAATGACATCACTGATGACATCACTGATGACATCTCAAATGACATCACTGATAAAATCACTGATAACATCTCATTTGACATTACTGATCACATCACTGATGATATAATTCATGTGATAATACCATGAACCTCTTCAGACTCTAATATAACCTTAGATACAATCAGTGTAAACAGACAGTCACAGACTGTCATTCATCCATGGAGTTACTCACACACCTAGTCAGTCATGCAAAGAATCAATCACACCTCCATTTTCTCAACTATACAGTTATACACACCTTACTTATTCAAACATATACTAACACATATTTACTCTCTTATACAATCCCTGATACATGTTCACGATGATCCATACAGCCACTCACACATTCACTGGCTCTTATGCACAGTTATTTATATAAGTCAACTCTCACATGTACTGTGTTTTACATATGTACTTACTTTGACATGTAGCACTGAGATATCCATTCACTCACCAATACACTCATGCACAGTCAACCGCCCATACAGCTGTTTCCACATGCACTTTTGAACCCATACATATAGTGAATCAACTACTCACACATCTATGTACAGAGTCACACACCTCCCAGCCACCCATACACACACACTCAGTTTCCCATACAAATACTTGGACAACCAATGAAAAACCCATACAGTTACTCATATAGCTACTGATCAACACATGCAGCAGTTTGTAGAACAACAGATATAATGATGCACAAATTAAGACAGTTTAGTCACTAACCCATGCACTCAGTAAGAAACATTTAATCATTCTCTCATACAGTCAGTCATGCACCTACTAAATCCTTCTTCCAGACACTTATACATCCACTCATTCTTCAATATGTAAGACATATTTTATTTTTACAGAAACATAGTCACTGGATGTTGTCATCAGTGATGTCATCAGTGATGTCATTTGAGATGTCATCAGTGATGTCATCAGTGATGTCATTTGAGATGTCATCAGTGATGTCATTTGAGATGTCATCAGTGATGTCATCAGTGATGTCACTAACCATGTCATGAATGATGTAATATGTGACATCATCAGCAGTGGATTGCGGGTCAGCGATATATAGTTAGTGCAACTAACTATATATGAAATTTCAATGGTTTTGTGTGAGTAAAATAAGGTTTTGAAAAGGCTAATCCCTAACTATATATGGTCTATAACCAATGGTTTTTTCAGTGAATTTTCAAGGTTTTGTAAATGCAAATTCCTAACTATATATGGCCTAAAACCTATGTTTTTTTCTGTGAATATATATATATATATATATATTTATATATATATATATATATATATATATATATATATATATATATATATATATATATATATACATATATATATATATATATATATATATATATATATATATATATATATATATATATATATATATATATATAAATATATATATATATATATATATTCACAGAAAAAAACATAGGTTTTAGGCCATATATAGTTAGGAATTTGCATTTACAAAACCTTGAAAATTCACTGAAAAAACCATTGGTTATAGACCATATATAGTTAGGGATTAGCCTATATATATATATATATATGTATTACCTACTGGCGGTCGCCAGTAGGTATATATAGTTAGGATTTTTTTCTCTATGGAACTTTTGAAAATTCTATGTCTAATAACTTTGGCGTTTGTGGACGGAATCGGCTGAAATCTTCAGGAAAATGGCACATTTTGTTTCTGAGCAGCCCCTGAAAATTTGGGGGGTTTTGTCAAGGGGGGGCCGAGAAAAAAGGGGGGTCCCATAACGCGTTTTTCCCATTCATTTTTCCATAGGGCGTTTGGCCTCACTTTTAGCTTGAACGGCTGAATGGATTTACACGAAACTTGGCAAAATTGTAGGGACTGTTAGCCCGATGTGCCTTTTCTGGGTCTCAATATATGTGCTCCAGTGGATTTTGAGAAATTAACGTTTAAAAAAACAGATATATCTGTGACAGTGTCCCGGATAGCGCTCCAGATCGCGTACTTTTCGCGTAACAGAGCTTTGCGAAGCGAAGCTGATTGGCTCTCCGGTGTCTGTCAACATTCTAAACAGTCCGGTGGGGCCACCATCTTGTCTCTCGGTAGGATCGAGAGACAAGAGGAGGAGAAAAACGAAGGGGGAATTTAATGAAAGGGGGCAAGGTAGACCCCTCTTGACCCCCTAGGAATGATGTTGGGGTTATTAAAGGGTCCCGTGGGGCAAATAAAAAAAATTAGATTTTTCGCGGTAGAAGCGCTTCCCGGTTCGCGAACCGGGTCGCAAACTGGTAGCGAAACGGGAATTCGCCATTTTGTGTTTCGATTTAATTAAATTACAAGATGGAGGAAAAACAATGTGAGAAATGAGTATAAGGGGGTATGGGAGACGTATCCTGACCCCCTATGTTTTCTGAGGGTGGTTGAGGAGGCTCATATATGTTGATACTTGTCTTCCAGCGGCTGCGCGTGAGCGTTTTTTTTTTTTTTTGCTGCGTGACTTCTGTTAACGTTCGATTCCAAGGAAATCAGGAAGTGTTGACCGCCATTTTGACACTGCGAGTAAATATATTGTTAAAAATAATTGTTATAAATTAATCCGTATTGATAAACATTGTCTGCGCCATCTTGCTTTTTTTCCAATGCCACACTTTTGTTGTGCACGGCAGCCATTTTAGATGCCTTGACCAGACCCACTCTCTGCACGCCGCGGATCCTCAGCATGGCTCCCCACCCTCGCAAGCATTTCCCCATGCACTGGTCACCCATGCTCTCTCTCTCATGCATGGGCCATAAACCTCCTCCTATATGCGCTGCTCTTCCCTGAGAATCACACCCCGTGCTGAGGAAAATTCAGCCCAGATTACAACCGATGCCCAGGCTGCTGGCACCAGACGCCACTTAGTTCCCATCTTGAACGGTTACCAAATAAAGAGACGGGCGCTGGAAGCAGGAACACAAGAACAGAGTTTTATTTCTAATGAGGAGAGCCTGTCATTTCAAAAAATACATACATACACACAAACTCTGGCGGGGGGAGACAGTGCATGTATTATATACAAAAATCCAAGACAAAACATAGAACAGTTGCTGGCCAAAAAGATCTCTTCCTGCATGCTGCGCATTCTTAGCATCCTACTTAATTCATCTGGGGGCTGAGCTCCTTTTACCTTTTTCTTCTCTCTTATCGTTGGCTGCCTTCGCTGGTGGCTTTGGTTGCAAATACTTACACCTTTGCCAATTGGTCGGGAACTAACCTGGTCGGGCTAATACTTAGGGGGGATCTTCGAATCATTTTTAGCGAATGGGTTTCCAGGCTGAGGCAACGGTAGGTGTCAGTCGGGAGAACAATGGGGCAGCTTTGAGTTTCATGTCTATGAGGGTGCGAGAAGGAGGTGGTAAATCTTAAACATTGGCAACATTCCTAGTCCTCCGGACGGAGGGTACTTAGGTAAACCTCACCTCGGAATATTCCTTAAACTTTCCCTATTTAGTTAAACGTAGGAATTTATTCATTGGTGCAAGTCATTCTTGGTTGTATTATTCGGGGTGCCAAGCGAAGTCATATTTTGTCATCCTGTAATAACCCGTCAAGTTTCTGCTTCAGGCTGCCCTCCCAAGCGCTGGGTTCAGAGAGAGACATAGTCATTGTTTGCTCGTCGTGTATAGGCACCATATTCAAACCCTTTTTCTCATCCCATCGGCCGTTAAGTCACCTTTTTTCCGTACTATAATCGACGTTCCGAAGTGACCTGCAGAAAAGAGGGAAAAAGAAGGGGCAGGGGCAGCGTTTAAAACACATCAGAGCGCATAAACCCGAAAAGGCTTTTACTTACTACATACTCGGCCTATCTCCACGGGATGCAGTATCTACCATCTCGGTGATTAAGCCCAGGGGGGACCGGTAATGTGGGAGAGATAATTATCGGAGGCCTGTGGATAGCATAGGTCGCCCAAGTGTGGCATTACGGATCGTGTGCAGGGGAGGGTCAAAACAAAGGGCAGTCGGTATAAAGTGGGGGCAAGCTCGTGCTCTCCTTTGAGGAAGAGAGATAACCTACAGTGGTACGGGGTCGTTTTCGTTCGTACTAGGGGGGCCAGGTGACATTCCTTCGGGGTGGCTTAGGGGCATTTAAACAACTTCCCTGATACAGGTAGCATATAAAGTAGAGGCTAAATACCAGGATCTTTATCGATTGCTTTATGCTGTACAAAAATGAAAAACACATACAACAAACCTGGACCATTCATATTTGCAATGTTTCTGCGTACTATACTTTTTAACCCTTAACTAATCGAGCTGCTTCATTTCACCTGCTTTTTTTTTTTTTTTTAAATCGGAAACAGTGGCCATTTATTCGAAACTTACCAATCTACGCGTTACAACTACGTTTGCTTTTTCAAAAACCTTTAATAAAAATGTTGGTGCACAAATACGGGCCTACAACCCCATGGGCCGGCCACGGAGCAGGCTGGAACTGTAAATGGGGGGGGGGGTATTTATTTGTGGAAAACATAACAGAGTCAGTGGTCGTTGATTTCATAGTAAAAAGTGCGACAAGTGCAATAAAATCATATCAATAATTCATTGTAAGCAAGTACCAAAAGTGTTGACAATTCGAACCTTCAATAATAAATACAGTAATCAATGATGCATTAGAACTTAATATCAATTCATTGTCCGAACGTGTAATCAGTACCCGTCCCATGTCAATTCATTGTTCAAACGTATAATCAATACCCATCCCGGATCAATTCATTGTCCGAACATATAATCAGTCTTATCCCATATCAATTCATGTGCTAAAAACTGCATACATATCTCATGATATCAAGGCTGAGCAATCGGGGCACAACAAGGAGTTCAGAGTTTCATTAGTACCGGCGCCATTTTGGGTGAGGTCATGAAGGTCCAAGTATAGTCAAAATGTCTCCACCAACTCGTGGTTGGACCGGGACCTCTTTCGGCAGTCCAAAAGTTTTCGTTGAAGGGTAGCAGAGGGGACTGGCGACATGAACCATCAGTCAAAGTGGGGTGGGAGGCAACAATCTCTCCTACCGGGTCATACTGTTGTCCCACCGGAACTGATCAAGTTGGTAGTCTTGCAGGATTTTGGTCATTTCAAGACTGGGGCCGGCGCCGGCATGAGCGCGCCGACGTCCCTCGGCTACGTCGTGGTCGTTCCGTGGGTGATCATGGCAGTCATTCCCCATCGGGGGTCGGGGGCCCCCGTGGCTCTTATAGAATCTTCAAAGTTGAGGAGAACGTTTCTGGATGCAGGAAACTAGAAGCGTCGTTGCACCGCAACAGTGGACGAGACCCCCGCTGGGTGAGCGGAGCATCATTGCCTCGCAATAGTGGACGAGACCTTTTGTTGGGTGAGTGGAGCGTTAGGGGTGCAGCTGAGGGGCCCCCACCTGGGGGGGTGGGAGAGGCTCGTTCGCGCCACCTCTCCCTCCCAGCGCACCCCACGCCGACACCTGGCGTTGATATCCGTGATGTCCGGACCAGGCGATAAGAGGGGGGGGTCGGAGGCAGAGGCAAGACATCCCCCCCTGTGGCCTGCAGGGCGCCGCTTCAGGACCGAATGGGGAGGCCAGACCAGGAGATAGGAGGGGGGGGGTCGGTGGCATGTGCAAGACACCCCCCCCCCTTGTTGTCGCAGCCATTATTAAAGAAAGAAGAGGGATCCCGTCGGCCTCGGCTCCTCTCCTGGCCCGGGGGGGGGGGTTGGTGGCATGTGCAAGACATCCCCCCCCGTTGTCGCAGACATTATTGAAGAAAGAAGAGGGATCCCGTCGGCCTCGGCTCCTCTCCTGGCCCACCTTAGGCGACGACCTCCCCGGCCGACGGCTGCCAGCAGGACTCGCCCTACACGTGCCAAAGGCCTCGTCTTCCGGATGGGCGTAGCCGCGAACCTGTTGCACTTCAGGAGTTTCCGGAATGGGGGTAGGTATCTGCTGATTTGTATCTATTTCATGTTACCGTTATTGGGCGTGGCGGGCGGTGGGACAGACATGCTTGGAGCAGTGGGGGGGTGGCGGAGCCTAGCTACCTCGTGGCTGCCGTAACGTCAAGCTTGGCTTCTTTCACTACTTTCATGTTTCTTATTTCTAGCGAAGTCAAAAACTCATCAGTGGCCTACTGATTTTGTTCGATTTCTTTCCCTTCCTTTTCAAGTGTGTTTCATGCTAAAGTTTCTGTTTAACAGGATACAGTGATTACTTCGTATTTTACATATGTCTTCTTTATTAGGGGTAACCTCCGGTTGAGCCAGATGATGTACCTCTAATAAATGGTCCGGGTGGAACTAGTTTATCAATCAGTGGGGAGTAGATGGGCATCACAGATTACAACGGGGGACAAAGGTCCGCATTACCCACCCTTCACTACTTGCAAAGACTAGACAGAATATTTCTATTCCACGTTATTTGCAAACAGAGAATACCTCAAAAGAACTATTCCTTGAACAATAAATGTCCAGCCAATCAATCAATCAGTGGGGAGAAAAACAGGCATGACGGATTACAACGGGGGACAAAAGTCCGCATTACCTATCCTTCACTATCTGCAAAGGGAGACAGAATATTCCTATTCTTCTCTTTTTTTAGACAGGGAATATCTCAAAGAGCAATAATCAATAAAAAATTAGTAGGATTATAACACTTTAATAACTTATAAATATATACATCGCAACAAAAACAGTAAACACCTTAAAACATTTTTTATTAAAACAGAAGCAACAATGACAACTAACAGTAGTGATATCCTGGGCGGGTGATGGAACCGGGATTGTTAATGGAAAAACATCTAAGGAGAAAGCTATTGGTGAATTATACTTCTCCGGAAATTTAAAACTCAGAAATGTTTCATTTGTGTAATCGTTTCATAAACAAGTACATTAAAAAACTAAATATGCTCCACTGTTTTAGAAAATCTTTACAACTTGCTAGATCACCCTTTAAAGTTACAACTACGAAAACCTACTTACTTAAGCTGTTGAATTCGGCTTCAAATGTAAAGCATAAGTTCAAGCTAGCATATCATATGTCTAAAAGGTTTAAAATAATTGATATGCAAATTTAAATACTACCCTTTCTTAATGGTGACACCTTATCTCTCCAATATCCCACAATTTCCAAAAGCAAAGCAAAAGAAATTCTGAGGCCCTGAAAAAATAAGGCTTACTGTCGGGTTCAACTCAATCTGGTGTTTGGGAGATTCCATGTTTTAGGGTGATATTCTGTGACAGGGTGCAGGCACCAGAAGAATTTTAGCCTAGTTCATCACATTGGAGAATGAGGGTCTGGGAAAATATCTAATCTGGTGAAGAACCATTCCTTCTTTAAACCCTATGGTGACCAACTATAGTTTATTCTCTATTTCGTTCCCTTGCCATAACAAAATAGAAGTCTTGGGTTATTTATGGAAGGGAATACTTTTTGTTTCTTCCAATTTTTAAAAGAAAAGAGGAGGGGGGGGGGGCAGCGTTCAAAGCACATCAGCGTGCATAAATACGAAAATGTTTTTACCTACCACGTACTTGACATTTTATAGCTTTTCATATTTGCTATTAAAAAACCATTGAAATTTACTGAAGAAACCATAGGTTATAGACTATATATAGTTAGGGATTAGCATTTACAAAACCTTAATTTACTCGCACAAAACCATAGAAATTCGCATATATAGTTAGTTGCAATAACTATATATCGCGCACCCGCAATCCACTGCTGATGATGTCACATATTACATCATTCATGACATGGTCAGTGACATCACTAATGACATCACTGATGACATCTTAAATGACATCACTGATGACATCTCAAATGACATCACGGATGACATCTCAAATGGCATCACTGATGACATCACTGATGACATCTCATTTGACATTACTGATCACATCACTGATAATATTATTCATGTGATAATACGATGAACCTCTTCAGACTCTAATATAACCTTAGATACAATCAGTGTAAACAGACACTCACAGACTGTCACTCATCCATGGAGTTACTCACACACCTAGTCAGTCATGCAAAGAATCAATCACACCTCCATTTCCTCAACTATACAGCTATACACACCTTACTAATTCAAACATATTCTAACCAATGTTCCCTCTAATTTTTTTCCTCTGTGTGCGGCAGTGTGGGGTCTCTGTGCGCTGCAGCCATGGTTATGTGCGCCAGGAACCAGACCGCGCGTGTGGGTGCAGCGCCAAATATCAATCCAAACTCATGTTTAAACAAGTGAAAAGACTGGATTTTCACACATAAATCGCACTAGACAAACCTCTATCTCTTTCCAGCAAGACTATTAATCACCAGAGTATCTAGACATTTTAATTGATGCCTGAAAATAGCTGGAGGCCAGGAACATGCATGACATCCAACTCTTCACACGAGGACAACACCCTCATATATGTATAGTCAGCTGCATGCAGCAAAGCCTCGCAGCGGCCTTCGTCTATCTCCATGCACAGCTCACAATCTGGCAGCCAACTACTGCTGTGTATAACTTTTAAGAGGCTTGGCTGCAGAAAGCCCAAAAGCACGATGTGTGCTTTACACATAGCTGCCAAGGTTTCAGATTGCTTGTTTGTGACATTTTCATAATTACAGTGTAATTATGAGTGACATTTCAACAACTGAGTGACCCTTTCTGGCGAGTAAAATCCAGCCATGAAAAAGAGGAAAAACCTATAAATAAAAGAAATTACAGCTATCTGAGGGGTGTAATGTCTCATCTTTATGTTTCCGTCATCTTCATTGCTTGATTTTGCTTGAAAGTGTCACTCTCATTTGTTGAAATGTCACTCAAGATTACATAGAAATTATAAAAATGTCCCCCATAGCAATCTTAATTTAGTCTCTGCCTGCAAAAGGGTCAAAGTAAGTATAAGCCACCCGAGTGCGTGTGCTTATTTTACCGTGTGAAAACAGTATGTGCTGAAATATGTGACTAAACCCATTTGTTGCCCAAGTAAAACAAAATAAGTAACAATGTTGATTTAAAATTTTAGAAGACCGTTATTGCAAACATTAACAAATTCCATAAATCTGCCTTTGTTTAGATGTCTTCTTTCAATGATTGGCGGGTTTTGTGCAGATTAGTGTCTTTGGAGGGCGTGCGAAAGTTTGCGAGAATGATCTGTACATTGGTCGTACATGCTGCGTTTCAACAAGTAACTCCTGTTATGCACGAATCCTGGACGTTTTTTCTGAGGCAGGAAAATGTAACATGAATTTGGTTAAAACCCTATGATGGCTGTAAAATTCTATCGTGAGGTACTAAAAGGGTGGCAACTGTGGTCTAAACTGCAGAGATGGGTGAAAGTAAAGGCTAGTGCCAGTAACTTTTTTTGCAATAATAAATGTGCAATTCCCAATACATCACAGCTTTCGTGCCATCAGGACTGAGCATAATCTTAACAACAGAGCTGGATCGTCGCCTTCTAAGTAAAGTGTTCTGAAACTCTGGTCAGTGAGACTTTGCTATCAGCCTAGCTGTGGCCTAAATGAGCGCCTCCCACGCTCCACTTTCTAATGCAGCGCTACTTACAGCTCATGTGGTCGGCAGCAATCGAGTAAGTCTGCTAACCAATCACCTGACTATAATAAATTATGGACACCTTCCAGTCTGCTTTATCTATTTTCTGAAATGTTGGCTGCAGTCTGATAAAATAGTTGTTTAACTATTATTTCTTATGCTGTGAAGAAGCTAACGTAAACTCTCTCTTTACTCAAATGATTGTAATTTCTGATATTTATGATTCCCTCTTCTTCATTGCTTTATTTTGTCCGCGAGCAAGTGTCATTCATAGTAGCTGAAATGTCACACATAATTTCAGTGAAATTATGAAAATGTCACACATAGCAATCTGAAACCTTGGCAGCTATGCTTAAACATTGGTAGCTATGGCCTCTGTCCCGCCCGAACTGTCAGCTGAGCAGAGCGCAGAGCGCACATGCATATGCCCGAGCCAGCCACAACAGAGACCTGTAATACTAGCGAGGAGGGGCTGGTGAGGTGACATGATTGAAAGTGGCAAAATAGAGGCGGGAGACACCGCCTGATCCTGTCTTTTCTTTTGCTAAATTTGTTCTATAATGGGCTGTGGCTGCGGGCTGTTTGTGGCCCCTTGTGAAAACATTTGTTAATAGCAGCACCGTCATGCGCTGCAATTAACAAACATTTTCACAATGGCTCACAATCAGCCCCCAACCGCGCTCCCTTAAGAGAAGACATTTAGCAAGTCCAAAAGCATTTGTGCTTTTGGACTTGCTAAATGGCTTCTCTTAAGGGAGCGCGGTTGGGGGCTGATTGTGAGCCATTGTGAAAATGTTTGTTAATTGCAGCGCATGACGGTGCTGCTATTAACAAATGTTTTCACAAGGGGCCACAAACAGCCCGCAGCTACAGCCCATTAGTGCGGAGCAATCTATGATCTTTCCCCCAAACACGGAATTGCCGTTTTCGCGCCGCTCGTGTTTTAAACGCGGGGGCGCGAAAGCACTCACAGGATGAATGTGTGCGCGCTTTCCACGGGACTCTGCGCGCTCGGGGTCAGCAAGCTGCGCGCGCGCGCGCGCGCGTGCGTTAGAGGGAACACTGATTCTAACACATATTTACTCTCTTATACAATCTCTCATGCAAGTTCACAATGATTCATAAAGCCACTTTCACATTCACTGGCTCTTATGCTCAGTTATTTATATATGTCAACTCTCACATGTACTGTGTTTTACATATGTACTCACTTTGACATGTAGCACTGAGAAATCCAATCACTCACCAATACACTCATGGAGACAGTCAACCGCCCATACATCTGTTTCAACATGCACTTTTGAACCCATACATCTAGTGAATCAACTGCTCACACATCTATGCACAGAGTCACACACCTCCCAGCCACTCCCACACACACACTCACTCTCCCATACAAATACTTGGGCAACCAATCAATAACCCATATAGCCACTCATATAGCTACTTATCAACACATGCAGCAGCTTACACAACAACAGACATACTGATGCACACATTCAGACAGTTTAGTCACTAACCCAAGCACTCAGTGAGACACATTTATTCACTCACTCATACAGTCAGTCACGCACCTACTAAATCCTTCATCCAGACACTTATACATCCACTCATTCTTCAATATGTAAGACATATTTTAACTTTACAGAAACAGACAGTCACTGGGTGTTGTCATCAGTGATGTCATCAGTGATGTCACTGACCATGTCATGAATGATGTAATATGTGACATCATCAGCAGTGGATTGCGGGTGCGCGATATATAGTTATTGCAACTAACTATATATGCGAATTTCTATGGTTTTGTGCGAGTAAATTAAGGTTTTGTAAATGCTAATCCCTAACTATATATAGTCTATAACCTATGTTTTTTTCAGTGAATATATATATATATATATATATTTCATCGCAAGTATGACCATCTCTTTGATAAATCAGGCCCAGGGAATACCATCAACCCTGGCACTATGGTACAAGTGGAAGTAAGCAAGAGTGTTGTATCGGATGGTAGCCTCCCAGATGTCTCTACCTCCCAGATGTCTCAACCAAGCAACTAATGAGGATCGACAGAAAAAGAAGAATCATTTTTTATTGCAGTTCCAAGTTCTGGACCAAGGGCGGACAGAATCCCAACTAGATCAAGAGAGCCAATGGGGGAGGGGTCGAGGTGGACGCGGAAGGGCCAGAGGAACAAGCAAGCCAAAATCGGACAACAAAAATGCAGCGAAATTGCCCGTGGGAGTATTAACAAGGGGCAGCAAAGCACGAGTATGACGGGAATCAATCTCTCACAAAGAGAACCTCAATTATGCACAAACCAGAATAGACTTTTTTTACTTTATAAGAAAGCTAAAACTAAAGAAATGGTTTGAAATGCACCCCAAAAATATTGTGCCTTGTACCAATGCTGTGGTTTTGAATGATTTAGATAGCAATGATGTTGATTTACTTGAGGTGATTTCTTCAGGAGTCATTGAAAAAGACAATGGGGATATCAATTTGGATGTAAATCCAGGGAGTAATTTCAAACCGAAATCTACATTTCTTCCTAACATTATTTGTGAGGCTGTGGAAGTATTTTAAAAGGGAGTATTAGGTGACATCAAAAAAGTAAGAAATAAGAAAATATCAAATAATGAGAAAAATCTCTCTCCTGAACAAAGACAGGCCATAGAAGACTGAAAAAATTACACTCAGATTGTTAGCGGCCATGCGGATAAGGGGGGGAATGTGGTGGTGCTTGATAAAGAGAAATATTTATCAGAGGGTCGAAGACAGCTAGGAGACACCACATGATATAAAACTTACACCCGCTCTGAAATAAAAGCATCTAATACAGCATTTGAGAATCTACTTCAGGAATATAGACAAAGGGCTACTAGACTGGGAGGAGTACAAATATGTAAGATGTGAACATCCAAAAATACTCATTCTTTATCTTTTACCGAAGCTCCACAAAAACACCACAGATCCTCCAGGGAGACCAATTGTGTCGTCAATAGGCTCCCTGTTGGAAAATACCTCTCAACATGTAGATCACTATCTAAGACCTTTTGTGATCGCCCTCCCTGCCTACTTGAAAGATACAACCTACTTGTTAAAGCTCATTGACGGTATCCATTGGGAATCTTCATACACGTTAGTAACCCTTGATGTAAGTAGCTTATATACGTGTATACATCATGATCTAGGATTGGAAGCGGTTGAACATGTTTTGAAGACAAGATCTATCTCATTTTCTAACCATTCCAAAATGCTGACAGAATTGATTTATTTTTGTCTAATCAACATTTATTTTATTTTTGATGACACGATGTACAGTCACAGGGCACAGCAATGGGCACCTGCATCGCCCCCATTTATGCTAATTTATTCATGGGCTGGGGGGAGGAGCAGGTGTCCACGCAACTTACTGATTTTAATAACGAAGTTGTCCTGTGGCTTAGGTACATTGATGACATTTTTATGATTTGGAATGGGAGCATAGAAACAGCTAGGAGGTTTGTGCGGCAATTGAATAACAACAAACTGAATCTAGTATTTATAGAACATATTCGAAAGACCTCGATTGAGTTTCTCGATGTACAAGTAGAAATTCATAGAGAGACTGTAAATACCAGCCTTTTCCGTAAAAAAAAAAACTGCTGGTAACAGCCTTTTAAGTGCGAGAAGTGCCCATCCTTGGAACCTAGTAGACAGTATACCCTATGGGGAACTGCTACGGGCCAAGAGAAATTGTAACACAGACTCTGCTTCTGAACTTGAAAAGAAACTAATGTGCAATCGCTTTAAAGAACAAAGTTATAAAAACAAAAGCATCAAGGAGGCTTGTAACAGGGCGGACGCTACTGGTAGGAATGAACTGTTGAACCCCAACCGGGTAATCGATGAAGACGATAAAATAAGATTCATTACTACATTCTCAGGACAGGCCCATGAGATTAAAAAGATTTTTAACAAACATTGGCATGTTCTTTTAACAGACCACCATCTAAAATGTTATCTGAACTCTAATCCTCCGATTACATTCAGACATTCAGAAAATGAAAATCTCTGAAAGATGATCTAAGCCACAACTCAGTAACCAGTAAAAATCCAGGAAAAGAAAAGGCTGGTTTTAAATGTTATAGAAGCTGTAAGGCCTGCCGGAAAAGTGTGTATTGTGATACTCTCATTATTCCTACATCAGGTAGAGAATTCAAAATCCTTAAATCTCTAACGTGTAACACCATGTACTGTATCTATATACTCATCTGCCCATGCGATAGGTGGTACGTGGGCAGTAAAATACACAGAGCAAAAAAGAGAGTGATCGAGCATTTGGAGTACCCTGTGGTACGTCACTTCTATGACCACCATTTCCAAAATGCAAGGCGCCACCCCCTTCGGGGAATGGCGTCGTTAGTGGCAGCCAAAGGGCCGACCCAGAGTAGGTTCACTTCCCAGTCAGCCGACCCGGAAGTGGATATTGTGCAAGGACCAATGGGAAAGGGGGACGGCGGAACGCCCCGGAAGTAGTCGTAGGGCGCGAGGCATAAAAGCCCGCGACCACCTTAGAGGCCCCCTCTTTGTCCGCTGACCGCCTAGGAGTAGGACGTCGCCTAGAGAAGACATTGCGGGACCATCGCGTAGGAGTGAACAGCGAGGGTCAATCCGACTCGGGAACTAGGTTAGCGGGCCGTGCAGTGTGTTGTACGGTCGAGTTTAAACGTTATGCATGCTATCTCGTGATTCAAACGATTTGTTGAAGGAGCGAACGGGTTGCCAGCGTCGTGAGTCGCGCGCACGCGGGAAGTGGCTGAACGTGTGTGTGGCAGTCGCGGTGTGATTGGGACCCCTACGGAATTGCATTATTTCCGAGATGGAATGGGGCAAGGGCTGGGGCTCTGGGATCGGGGTCCAGCGCGGTAATTTTTAAATGCTTGCGAGGCCGCCCCCCCCTTTCTTTGTCTTCATACCCAAAGGGGGCGAGCACAGGCGCATTCAGCACAACCTGATGCCCCGGGAACAAGATCAAGCCGCGGCACGGCTTGCCTAAATGCATGTAATATCAGTTAAAGTTTCTAACGTTTGTTTTCTTTAAGTGCAGGATGCCGCCAAAGAAGGCACCGAAGGGCAAAGAACCCTCAACTAAAAATGATGAGTACCTCGCTTTTACGGAGCTGCTGGAGTTCACAAGAGAAAAAGGCGTGGATTGGGTACTAAAGAACATGAGAGAAGGGGCTAGAGCAGATGTGACTTCTCAGGAAGAAAGGGGGAGAGGCAAGAGAGCGAAGCGTACCCCAGAAAGGCTTAAAGGTGCGACAAAAGACAAGCGGTCTAGGCCGGCAGACCCCCAACCAGCATCACCAGGTGAGGAGGAGGTGCTAGAGACAATTGACTTGAATCCAGGCGCAGATAAAGACAAAGACGAAACTGAGGGGCAGCACGTGGTTGCTAAGCCCACACAAATAGGAGGGCTCCCCGTCACTCCTGTGGGGGGGCCCTGTTCACAGGGTATGTTACCGCCAGTGGTCGCACAACCAGGTAGCGGAGTGTCGCAAGTGTGGGTGCAACCCGGAGGGGTCGCGCAGTTACCAGGGATGCAATTATATGGGTCGCATGGGCAAGCAATAGGTAACGGTCCCATAAGCTCGATGCTCCCTGCCATGTCCTACCCGACAAACGGGGCCCCCTTAATGATGAATGCTTACTCGAATTTAGGGTGCCCACCACAGGGCCCAATGGCTAGCACCGTCGTTGATGTGACTGGGTCTCCTAATAGCCAGATACAAGGGGTGGCCGTGGACAACAGACAGGTCACCCACTGTTAGCATTCAGCCCGTTAATGTTTGGTTCCTCCTCAATGACCCTATCGCCATCCACAGGGATCACCTGGCACGTTCCAGCAGATATGAAAGAAAAGATACTCAGAGGTGAATATGTGGAGGTGTTTGACCTCCTTAATGCAGGAGTAGCGGCAGGAAAACCCAAAAGTGGGAAAGAGGGTGAATATAATCAAAAGAAGTCGTGGGTGGAGTGGTCCATGAAAAACTGGATCACGGGGTTTGCTATTTATGCCGCAGTTATATTGGAAAAGTATCCTGTGCTGGGCCCTCAAATGATGAGCTATATATCCCTGATACATGGTGCGGCAGCTGAGTTTCCAGGCCAGGGGTGGTTAAAGTATGATAAAATGTTTAGACAGATGAAAGCAGTCCACCCAGGTATATCATGGGATCAGCGGGAGATCAATCTATGGCACACAGTGTTTTATTCCTCCCCCTCAACGTCTAACACTGCTCCCCCTGCTCAGAGTCAGTCCTTTCGGAGGGACAAAGGAGTCGGCGAGAAAAAACAGGCCTGCTGGCAGTTTAACAGAAATGAGTGTACCAGGGGGGTCTCGTGCAGGTTCAAACACTGCTGTTCGTATTGCGGTGGAACCTCCCATCCAGAGATCAGATGTTTTAAGAAAACCGGAAACCCCAAAGAACAGTCCAGCCATACCACCCCAAAGGGAAAGCCACCTAAAACTTCCGACAAAGCTACCAACCCCCATTAAACGGCATGTCCTGACACACCTCCTCAGTAAGTACGACAACTTTGAGGAGGCCCAATTCCTGCTTCATGGTTTTACTTTTGGCTTCCGTATCCCGTCTTCAGCCCCACCGTCTAATGTCCCGCCCCGCAATCAAAGTTCGGTGCTGCGAAATATGGGGGCAGCGCGAGACAAGATCATGAAGGAGGTATCCTTGGGACGGGTCGGGGGCCCTTTCAAAGATCCACCTACCCCTAACCTGGTTTGTTCACCATTGGGATTAGTTCCAAAAAAAGAGGAAGGTAAATTCAGCCTCATTCATAATCTATCAAGCCCCCCCGGGTTATCTGTCAATGATAAGCTAGACCCAGACCTGTGCACGGTGCGGTATACCACGTTCGACACGGCCATTGAAAAATTGCAGGCAATGGGGGAAGGAGCATTAATGGCTAAAGCTGATATTGAGTCGGCTTTTAGGTTACTTCCTGTTCACCCAGAAGATACAAGGTTGTTGGGTTTCACTTTTGATGGTAACTACTTCATAGACTTGTGCATGCCTATGGGATGTTCTATTGCCTGTGCAGTTTTCGAGACGTTTGCGAGGTTCTTGCATGCAGTAGTGCACTATTTGGATGATTTTTTATTCATGGGCCCTGAGTGTTCCCAGTCATGCAGGAAGGCCCTTCTGGGCTTCCAGCACCTGGCTGGGGCGCTGGGGGTGCCATTGGCGGCGGAAAAAACTGAAGGCCCGACTACATGTTTGACCTTTTTGGGCATTGAAATCGATACTACAACAGGTGTGTGCAGGTTGCCAAAGACTAAAGTAGATGCCTTCAAGGCCGCAATTGATAGCTGCCTAGGAGCAAGGAAGGTAACCTTGCACCAGTTACAAGTTCTCTTGGGTCAACTGAACTTTGCCCTGCGGGTCATACCAATGGGCAGGGCTTTCTCCAGGAGTATAGCGAGGGCAATGTTTGGGCTGCGGGCAAAACACCACAGAGTGAGGTTATCAGCCGAGGTGAGAGTGAACTTACTGATTTGGAAATGTTTTTTGCAGGAATTCAATGGCACGGTGTTGTGGCGGTCTGCCAGCACCCCAAACGCTGATCTTGAACTATTCACCGATGCTGCAGGGAGTATTGGCTTCGGGGCGATTCTGGGCCCTAAATGGTGCATCCAGCACTGGCCAGACGAATGGATAGAACGAGGTCTGACCCATAACATTTCCTTTATAGAGTTGTTCCCCATAGTGGTAGCTTTGCACTTGTGGGGGGATATGCTTGCAAACAGGCGTATTGTATTCTGGTCGGACAGCATGTCAGTAGTCATGGTGATTAATAACCAGAGAGCAACCTGTCCTTGGGTGCTCAGGCTGTTGAAAGAGTTAGTATTGCAGTGCCTGAGCCACAATGTCCATTTCACTGCTAGACATGTTCCAGGTGTGCAGAACAAAGCAGCTGATGCATTGTCTCGTTTTAAGTTGACAGAATTCTGGGCGCATTGGCCGCAAGCAGAGACGACAATGACAGCCTTCCCAGCGGAGCTATGGAAGTTTGGTGCCCCACGGCTGCCGAGTTGATATCAGCATCCTTGGCCCCTAAGACTAAGAGTATGTATCAAAAGTCCTAGGATTGTTATATCGCATACTTAGGGGGAGCGGGCCTAGTGGACGCCTTTGTGCCTCAGAGCGTGTTAGGTTTCATAGTACAACAAAAAGAGAAGGGGAAATCAGTGGCTTTCATGAAAAGGCAGTTGTCGGCATTGGCATTCTATGCAGGGTTACAGGGAGTTTCGGACCCGACAAAGGATCAGAGGGTGAGAAGAGCAATGAGAGGTTGGGAGCGCTTGACACCTGGAGAAAAAGATTCCAGAAGACCTATAGACGTAGGGAAGTTGGTTAAAATCTTGGAGGCACTGCCGTTCGTTTGTTTTTCCCCATATGAGACGCAATTATTCCGGGTGGCCTATGCCTTAGCCTTTTGCGGAGCATTGCGGATCTCTGAATTACTCCCAGCGTCTAAGACAGATAGAGAGGGGGGCCTAAGGTGCCCGGACATAATGGAGTCGGAAGATTTCCTGAGACTTAGAGTTCGTAGATCGAAAACAGACCCTTTAGGTAAAGGGACTTGGTTACAATTGGGTAGAGTAGAGGGGGAGCCTTTCTGTCCAGTTAACCTACTGAGGGGATTCATCCAAGTCAGGCTGCACGGAGCGGATGATAGATTGTTAGTTCATGAGAATGGTCTACCACTTACCAGGTTCCAGTTCACGCGGGTAGTAAAAATGACCCTGGCAAAGATCGGAGTTGATCCGACCGACTTTACATCCCATTCATTCTGAATTGGTGCAGCGACAACAGCTGCAGGCCTAGGCCTGCCAGAACAGGCAATTAAGAGATTGGGTCACTGGAAATCAGCATGTTATGAACGTTATGTCCGCCCGCAATTAGTTTAACAAGTCTGTTTTTCATTAATTTTCCGTCCCCTTCTGCCTAGAATCATCTCACCGTATCTCTTAATGTCTACTATATTTACCTTCCCTAAGAGAGTCCAAATATGTTGGTGTGGCCACTCCTTCATTCGCAGGGCGGGGGCGCACTTCGAAAAGACGCTCAAAAACAGGGTGAACATGATGCAAGGTTGTGATCATCATTGGGTGGGCATAGGGGGGCAGCGCCTAGCGGACGTCTCGAGGGATGTTAAGGCGGCCTTGGCCGGAGGCATGCCTTATCCGGATGTATTCGTGTTGCACTGCGGAGGCAACAATATGATTCCGGCCGGAAGGAGAGGAGTGACGGAGTCCCTGTTCTCTGCTCTAGCAGCGGTCAAAAGCATTTTTTCGGAAGCCATAGTAATGTGGTCAGAAGTCATCCCGAGGCTCGTTTGGTCGCGGGGCGCCCCTATGAAAGCAGTGAACAGATCGATTAAAAGGTTGAACCAGTCGGTGGCAGAAATCCTCCAAAAATCTAGTATTAGAACTATTCGTCACAAGTTGATACAAACGACCAGGCCGGATTTATACGCGGAGGATGTAGTGCACCTGTCCGAGGCGGGCACTGAGATATTTATAGAAACTGTCCTAGGGGCCATCTCTGAAGCTCTCGAGCGCGGGGGGGGGGGAAGTCGAGTCCGCCAGTAAGCGCCTCGCCCTGTGGCGGGGTTCCGGACAAGAATACCACGGGAACTTCTTGTCTAGTGACAGTTTTTTACCTCTGAACAGGTTTTCTAAATCTTTCTGGACTCTGGGCTGGCGGGAGAGTTGGGGCTGACCTGCTGGTGGCCTTGGCTCTTCAGCCCTACCCCGGAGGCCGCTGGTTGCCCAAGTGGGGGCACATTATTCACCTGCGGCTCTGTTGACCGGAAGGGGGTTAACGTAAAGAGAGCAGGCGATCTGGGTTGTGGCCTGCTGGCGCAACCCTGAAGTCAAATCAAAGGCCCATTGGAGAATGGGCGGTAAATGAGTGTATATTGTATATAAGTGCAAATTTATTCTTAAATACTGTGATGGAATATTTTACTAATAAATAAAGAAATGGGTGGTCAATGAATTAATTGACCTGTGAACTTAATTTTTAATAAACAAGCACACTGCAGAAAATCAAGCAGGACTCCCAAGTTTGATGTTGAAGGGGGGCCTCTTGTAAAGCATGCAGTGGGGAGGGGGAGGATGCACTTTGTATGCCATCTATGCAAGGCGCCACCCCCCTTCGGGGAATGGCGTCGTTAGTGGCAGCCAAAGGGCCGACCCAGAGTAGGTTCACTTCCGAGTCAGCCGACCCGGAAGTGGATATTGTGCAAGGACCAATGGGAACGGGGGACGGCGGAACGCCCCGGAAGTAGTCGTAGGGCGCGAGGCATAAAAGCCCGCAACCACCTTAGAGGCCCCCTCTTTGTCCGCTGACCGCCTAGGAGTCGGACGTCGCCTAGAGAAGACACCCACCCACCCATCCCTATAACAAGGACTTCAAGTAGGGCAGTAGCGGGGTTCCGGACAAGAATACCACAGGAACTTCTTGTCTAGTGACAGTTTTTTACCTCTGAACAGGTTTTCTAAATCTTTCTGGACTCTGGGCTGGCGGGAGAGTTGGGGCTGACCTGCTGGTGGCCTTGGCTCTTCAGCCCTACCCCGGAGGCCGCTGGTTGCCCAAGGGGGGCACATTATTCACCTGCGGCTCTGTTGACCGGAAGGGGGTTAACGCAAAGAGAGCAGGCGATCTGGGTTGTGGCCTGCTGGCGCAACCCTGAAGTCAAATCAAAGGCCCATTGGAGAATGGGCGGTAAATGAGTGTATATTGTATATAAGTGCAAATTTATTCTTAAATACTGTGATGGAATATTTTACTAATAAATAAAGAAATGGGGGGTCAATGAAGTAATTGACCTGTGAACTTAATTTTTAATAAACAAGCACACTGCAGAAAATCAAGCAAAACTCCCGAGTTTGATGTTGAAGGGGGGCCTCTTGTAAAGCATGCAGTGGGGAGGGGGAGGATGCACTTTGTATGCCATTTATGAAAATCTGCTGAGGATGGTGGTCATAGACATGGTGGATCTGGGAATCCGAGGAGGCAACAGAGAATTGGTTTTATGTAAATTAGAGTCAAGCTATATAGTTGACTTTGAATGCATGACTCCGAATGGGTTAAACTTGAATGAAGAACTGGCAGCACCTTGCTGAATTAAATTAGAGAATATGAAATTATAGGAGCTTTCTGTAGTTGCTTTTCAGGTGTCTGATTTTATATTTTTAACTTTTTCTTAGGTACTTTGATGGAATCGGTTGGACCATGGCAGTGGAGTAGAACTTACTTTCTAATGTTGAAGAATGGAATTTTAAAGAATAGCGCCTGTTGACTAGATAAGATGGATACCTTATGGATCTAGGTCATAGAGGCCCACTTGGTCAAAGAAGCCGGTTAAGTCAGGTTATATTTCCTGATACCATAGCAGTATGTAACAAGTGATTTTACTTTAGTAATAGGAATGAAAAATTGTTTCACATATGCCCACTGGGGCATGGATGCATTGATATAACTACTGTTGTGAGTATTATTTGCATATTTCAATTTACTCTGATGCAATGCTCTGAAGAAACAAGTATTATGTGGAGTTGAAATTGCTAACTTTATTGAGCCTTTGTATACACATCGATTGACTGAGGATCCTTTAACCATGAAATATGGAAATTGTCATATATTACAACATCAAGACAACATTTGCGCTATATATGTTTGCATTTTTGGCTTTTTTTTGTATTTTTTTGTTGTTTTATCATGCGACGAAAAATTATCACATTTTACGTGATATTTCTAACATCCATGAGGATTAACCTTTATAATTGCAAAAACCGTACAGTTTGGATTTATAAGCGTGAAAATTGTATTTTATTATGCATTTAGAATATGTTATCGATGGCCGCCCTGACTGTTTATTGTTTGCTTACACAGAGGGGGACTAGTCCTATTTCTATGTTGAATAATTGATTAATAGGACACACTTTTGGGTTTCACGGCTGAAACGTGATCAAGCCAAAAGGTGAAACGCGTTGTTCCCTGCCAAATTACATTTTCGATGCACCAGCAACCCAAGTGTGTCGAGTACGTCTGTTTTTACGAATGGAATACTTCTCTGGATATATATATATATATATATATATATATATATATATATATATATATATATATATATATATATATATTACCTACTGGCTATCGCCAGTAGGTATATATAGTTAGGATTAATTCCCTATGGGATTTTTGAAAATTCTATGTCTAATAACTTTGGCGTTTGAGGACGGAATCGGCTGAAATTTTCAGGAAAATGGCACATTTTGTTTCTGAGCAGCCCCTGAAAATGTGGTGGAGTTTCGTCAAGGGGGGGCTGAGAAAAAAGGGGGGTCCCAAAACGCGTTTTTCCCATTCATTTTTCCATAGGGCGGTTGGACTCACTTTTAGCTCGAACGGCTGAATGGATTTGCACGAAACTTGGCAAAATTGTAGGGACTGTTAGCCCGATGTGCCTTTGCTAGGTCTCAATATATGTGCTCCAGTAGTTTTTGAGAAATTAACGTTCAAAACAAGATATATATCTGTAACAGCGCTCCGGGCAGCGATCCGGTCCGCTTACTTTTCGCGAAACGGAACTTTGCGCGCAGAAAGCTGATTGGCTCTCCGGTGTCTGTCAACATTCTAAACAGTCCGGAGCGGCCGCCATCTTATCTCTCGGTAGGATCGAGAGAGAAGAGGTGAAAAACGAAGGGGGAATTTATTGAAAGGGTGCAAGGTATACCCCTCTTGACCCCCTAGGATTGTTGTTGGGGTTATTAAAGGGTCCCGTGGGGAAAATTAAAAAAAAATTATTTTTCACGGTAGAAGCGTTTCCCGGGCCGCGAACTGGGCCGCAAACTGGTAGCGAAACGGGAATTCGCCATTTTGTGCTTCGTTTTAATTGTTTAGAGACAAAAATTATCGCCGCACATCGGCCACAATGCATGAATATCGTTGAAAAGTCAGCGATATTCATGCATTATCCAGCAAATGCTCTTAGCCATGTTATCCACCTTCCATTGGATAACAGAAAGCTGATTGGCTCTCCGGTGTCTGTCAACATTCTAAATAGTCCGGAGCGGCCGCCATCTTATCTCTCGGTAGGATCGAGAGAGAAGAAGAGGTGAAAAACGAAGGGGGAATTTATTGAAAGGGGGCAAGGTATACCCCTCTTGACCCCCTAGGAATGTTGTTGGGGTTATTAAAGGGTCCCGTGGGGAAAATAAAAAAAAAATGATTTTTCACGGTAGAAGCGCTTCACGGGCCGCGAACTGGGCCGCAAACTGGTAGCGAAACGGGAATTCGCCATTTTTTGCTTCGTTTTAATTGTTTAGAGACAAAAATTATCGCCGCACATCGGCCACAATGCATGAATATCTTTGAAAAGTCAGCGATATTCATGCATTATCCAGCAAATGCTCTTAGCCATGTTATCCACCTTCCATTGGATAACATGGCTAAAAACTGCTCTGTGCGTGAGCTTTTTTTTTTTTTTTTTTTTGCTGCGTGACGTTTGTTAACGTTCGATTCGATGGAAATCAGGAAGTGTTGAACACCATTTTGTCACTGCGAGTAAATATTTTGTTATAAATGAATCCTTATTGATAAACATTGTCTGCGCCATCTTGCGTTTTTGTCCAATGCCACAATTTTGTCGTGCACGGCAGCCATTTTAGATGCCTTGACCAGGGCCACTCTCTGCACGCCGCCGATTCTCAGCATGGCTCCCCACCCTCGCACGCATCTCCCCCACGCAATGGTCACCCCCGCTCTCTCTCTCATGCATGGGCCATATACTTCCCCCATCTGCGCTGCTCTTCTCTGAGAATCACACCCTGTGCCCGCTCGACACCTCCCTTTCACCCTATTCACTACCGCACCCTCTGACACTCCTCTTCCTCTGTGTCCGATTGTCCAGGCCGGACCTAGGCTATCACCTAGCCCTGCGGATGTAGTTTATGGCCCCAGCTGTAGAGTATCCAGACATGCCAACCCTCCCGATTCAGGTGTGAGACTACTGATTTCAGTGCTAGTCTTTCGCTTCCCGATTCCTGCAAGGAAAAACCCGGGGGCATATTTCCAACAACTAGCGGTAATTTTTGTCTCTAACTTGTTTAGAGACAATAATTATCGCCGCACTTCGGCAAATTTTATCGCACATAAACCTTGCTATTAGCAAGGTTTATCGCAAATGCGATAAAAAACGGCCGCAATGCATGAATATCGCTGAAAAGTCAGCGATATTTATGCATTAGTCAGCAAATGCTCTTAGCCATGTTATCCACTTCCCATTGAACAAGCGCATGGTCTTTAAAGATTTGTGAAGTACTCGGGGCGGCGGTGTGTGCGTGCCCTCTTTCAGGAGCGGGCGGGGGGGCACTGCCAGCAATTTGCAGGCCAGGCAGTGTTCAACACGTGCATCACCCTTTCTCTGCCTGCTATTGCGCTCCATGCTTCGGAAAGGTAAGAAAAAGAACGTGCATTTGAGTTTGAAATGTCCGATCTTGTAGCAGTACACTTGCAAAGCCCACACATGACAATAACCCGATTCAAGGCCCCATTCACCCGATTTTTTTAAAAAATATAGTACTCCAAGACAGTTACATTTTAAAACTTTATTAATATTTAAATATAACGAACGCAACAAAAACTGTAAATATATTTAACCATTTTTTGAAATTAACCAGAACTATAACGATAACAACAACAACAACAATATTATAACTTTTATGCCTAAATTACGCAAACATTTAGCTAATCTGCTAAAGGGGGGAGTCGCCATTTCTTTACAATAATCAATAATGAAAAATCCACATCAATAGGGTTGCCCGTTTTCTCGATGCAGCACTATAGTGCAATATACACAGCACCTGGGGTGTCAAGAGTGAACAGGTCTTTCTTTGTTCCTTAAGATGTTATCTCCGAGAATGCTGATGCATTGGTGTCTGTACACTTCTTTGTCAATTCTGTCAAGATGATAACTGCTTTATAAACAGACGATATCTTTGTTTAGTCATTAGTGTTAAGTGTGTCTGAAACTACAGTGCCCTTCTGTTTTTTTTTCTGCAGGCTCTACAGAGTTTTGTGTGTTGTTCTTTTGAGCGACAATTATTCCAGAGGTTTCAGGTTCACTTGTTTTGTTCTGCAGTGAGTTAACAGCTTTAGAGAGTTCATGTTTATTTGCTATGTCCTGCTGTTCGTCAACTGCTTCAGAGACGTCAGCCTCATTTTTTATGTTTCAGTAGATCCTGGACCTGCCCGGCCGCGCCCAAAATGGCGCCGGTGTAAATGGGAGTCGTAACTGCTTGTTCTGTACTGGTTGCCCAACCTTGATATCACGAGATACATATGCAGTTTTGAAGCACATGGCGGAGGCTTGTCTGCTGTAGTGGGGCGCCCCTTTATCGTTTCAGTCGCCATTCCGCCCGCTTTTGCTACACTGTGCCTTTTCCGCCATTCAGCTGTTTAGCGCCCGCTCTTACGGCTACAGCGTCTCGCTCACCATGTAGTTGAGTTGCTCCCACTCTTGCGGTGCAGCGGTAGGCGGCTGCCACAGGACTCTTAAAATGGCGGCCGGCTCTTCGGATTTGGGCCTGGTCCAGTAAAATGGCCCTGGGACACCTTGGAACTCGGACGCTTGTCTGCCAGGGCTTGGGTTCCATTCTCGAAAGCGTCCCCTCAGCCTTGAAGATTGTACAAAAGTCTTGGGGGCCCTCGACTCCCGCAGGCTTCCGGTGGGGAGCGGCTGCCATGATTGCTTGCGGAATGGCCACGACGGAGCTACGAGATGGTGGTGCTCTCATGGTGACGCCAGCTTCAGTCTGAAACATCCAGAAACAAGGTGGGGCTTTCATCGTTTGGGGAAAAAAAATGTTTTAATCCAATGAAAAGTGTTATTTTTAGGTCATATGACCAAGCCTTCCATCTTTAGGAAACCAAAAGTAAAATGAACCAATGAAAAGTTTTATTAACAAGTCACATGACCTGTTATGCTTACGTTACGCGCTGCGCGGCGCGCTTTGGATCGTTTCCGGGAAGCTGCGCCTTGCGCACCGGAGCACTTCCGGGTGCGCTAACGCGTCGCGTCATATGACGCATTACGCGACAATGCAGGTGCAGAATATAGTCAAAATGTCTCCACCAACCAGCGGTCGGAATTCCACCGCTTTCAGCAGTCCAAAAAGTTCGGTCAAATCTTAAGAGCGGGAGCAACTCAACTACATGGTGAGCGAGACGTTGTAGTCGCAAGAGCGAGCGGTAAACAGCTGAATGGCGGAAGAGGCACAGAGTACCAAAAGCGGGCGGAATGGCAACTAAAACGGTAAAGGGGCGCCCTACGACAGCGTGTCTTCAGGTGAAACGGATTGTGGGACAAGGTCCAGAATGAAAGATTCTTCAAAAGGGAAAAAATTCCGCTGGACCCCGGGAGCCGGCCGCCTATGCCGGGGGCGATCTCAGGCCTCACCAGGGCAACACGACTTGGGGAGGGGGCAGGAGCCAAGCGCCCCCTCTCAGTCCGCGCCATCTCACCGCCCCTCGGGGGCCTCCGTCAAGCGGTTTAGGGAGGCACCGTATCACATTGTTTTCCAATGCAGTCAGGTCCACAAATGGACCGCACTTACTTTGAATAGTGAAGCTGCAGCAGGTGCAAATAAGGTTTAAACAGTGTTACAAGAGCTGCTTAGAACTCTGAAGTATGGCACTCAACAACCAGGACTTATGCCATTTATGTAAGGCAGTGACATGGAAGCAACTCAGGGACAAAAAGCATGAACGAACATTCACGTATGAAAATCCTATTTGGAGAAGGGGTAGAATCCAAACGCCCCCTGCCAGTTCGCGCCACTACATCGTATGTGGAAAATCTGAAGCCATCATTCTACAAACTCTCAACGCTTGTTATCAGTGCATGACTTTCATGCTCGATCGATTGAGCTAGCCGGATCGGGCAATAAAAAGTATAAAATAGTTATGTAAATAGTTATTTAATAAAATGTTTTACTCTGTTTCTTTGGTGGTGTGTTGTGTATATTTATAATATTTGCATAGGGTTTGCCGTTATTTTGGGCGGTGTGGGTGGCGGAGTCGAGCTGTTTTGCAGCCCTCATGGTGTGGAGCTCAATTCATTTCACTATTTTCGTATTTCTCATGAAGGGTTATTCCTAATGCTTGTATTTTACCGAGGTTAAAAAGAGATCGAATTAGAGGTCTACTGATTTTGCTCGATTACTTTTATTTTTTTACACGATTTTTCACTATCTGCAAAGACTAAACAGAGTATTGCGACTTTGTGCTTGTTTGTAAATAGAGAATGATCCAAAGAGAACCAATTGTAAAACAGTAAATGCTTGGATAATAATTAATCAAATGGAGAGACAAGCAGGTACGACGGATTACAACAGGGGTAAAGGTCTGAGTTAACTACCGTTCACTATCTGCAAAGAGAGAGTACTACTAAGAGAAAAGAGGGGAGTGGGGGGGGGCAGCGTTCAAAGCACATCAGCGTGCATAAACACGAAAACGTTTTTACCTATCACGTACTTGACATTTGACAGCTTTTGATATTTGCTATTAAAAAACCATTGAAATTCACAGAAAAAACCATAGGTTATACTCCATATATAGTTAGGAATTTGCATTTACAAAACCTTGAAAATTCAATGAAAAAACCATTGGTTTTAGGCCATATATAGTTAGGGATTTGCATTTAGAAAACCTTATTTTACTCGCATAAAACCATTGAAATTCCATATATAGTTATAAGCGCTAACTATATATCGCGCACCCGCAATCCACTGCTGATGATGTCACATATTACATCATTCATGACATGGTTAGTGACATCACTGATGACATCACTGATGACATCTCAAATGACATCACTGATGACATCACTGATAACATCTCATTTGACATGACTGATCACATCACTGATGATATCATTCATGTGATAATACCATGAACCTCTTCAGACTCTAATATAACCTTAGATACAATCAGTGTAAACAGACAGTCACTCATCCATGGAGTTACTCACACACCTAGTCAGTTATGCCAAAAATCAATCACACCTCCATTTTCTCAACTATACAGTTATACACACCTTACTTATTCAAACATATACTAACACATATTTACTTTACTCTCTTATACAATCTCTGATACATGTTCACAATGATCCATACAGCCACTCACACATTCACTAGCTCTTATGCACAGTTATTTATAGATGTCAACTCTCACATGTACTGTGTTTTACATATGTACTTAATTTGACATGTAGCACTGAGATATCCATTCACTCACTAATACACTCATGCACAGTCAACCGCCCATACAGCTGTTTCCACATGCAGTTTTGAATCTATACATATAGTGAATCAACCACTCACACATCTATGTACAGAGTCACACACCTCCCAGCCACCCATACACACACACTCAGTTTCCCATACAAATACTTGGACAACCAATCAATAACCCATGCAGTTACTCATATAGCTACTGATCAACATATGCAGCAGTTTACAGAACAACAGACATAATGATGCACTAATTAAGACAGTTTAGTCACTAACCCGTGCACTCAGTGAGACACATTTAATCACTCACTCATACAGTCAGTCATGCACCTACTAAATCCTTCATCCAGACACTTATACATCCACTCATTCTTCAATATGTAAGACATGTTTTAACTTTACAGAAACATACAGTCACTGGATGTTGTCATCAGTGATGTCATCAGTGATGTCACTAACCATGTCATGAATGATGTAATATGTGACATCATCAGCAGTGGATTGCGGGTGCGTGATATATAGTTAGCGCTTATAACTATATATGGAATTTCAATGGTTTTATGCGAGTAAAATAAGGTTTTCTAAATGCAAATCCCTAACTATATATGGCCTAAAACCAATGGTTTTTTCATTGAATTTTCAAGGTTTAGTAAATGCAAATTCCTAACTATATATGGAGTATAACCTATGGTTTTTTCTGTGAATATATATATATATATATATATATATATATATATATATATATATATATATATACCTACTGGCGGTCGCCAGTAGGTATATATAGTTAGGATTTTTTTCCTATGGGATTTCTGAAAATTCCATGTCAAATAACTTTGGCGTTTGTAAACGGAATTGGCTGAAAGTTCCAGGAAAATGGCACATTTTGTTTGTGAGCAGCCCCTGAAAATTTGGGGGGGTTTCGTCAAGGGGGGGCCGAGAAAAAAGGGGGGTCCCAAAACACGTTTTTCCCATTCATTTTTCCATGGGGCGGTTGGAATCACTTTTAGCTCAAACGGCTGAATGGATTTACACGAAACTTGGCAAAATTGTAGATATGGTTTGCCCGACGTGCCTTTGCTATGTCTCAATATATGTGCTCCAGTGGATTTTGAGAAATTAACGTTTTAAAAAACAGATATATCTGTGACAGCGTCCCAGTTAGCGCTGCGGTTCCCGTACCTGATGCGTAACGGAACTTCGCGAGGAGAAGCGGATTGGCTCCCCGGTGACTGTGATTACTCTAAACAGTCCGGAGCGGCCGCCATCTTGTGTCTCAGTAGGATCGAAACACAAGATGTGGCAAAAACAAAGGGGGAAATGAGCATAAGGGGGCAGAGTACATCCTCCCTGACCCCCTAGGATTGATGAGGGGGCTTTAAAAGGGCCCCGCGGGGCAAAACAAATAATTTTTATTATCGTTTTTTTTTTGCGGGGGGAGCGCTCAGTACGCGCACCGGGAAGCGGTCCGGGGAGCGTAATATAGGGAAAATAGAATGAAAGAATGTTCAAATAATGTATGTATATTGATTGTTCTTTTTGTTGTATTTATTTTTTTTATTTTTTTTATTTAAGTATCAACATGTAGGTACCAATGCAGAGTCTAAAAATAAAAATACACCGTTTCCTTTGTAGATATCTTGCATGTTGTTTCAGAAGTTATTGTGGTATATGGAATTCATAGCATAGTATGTGAGGAAAGCAGAAAGAATATGGAGGCAGGAGATGAAAAAGAGATGTTAAATACACATTGGAGATAAAATAGTGGGAGAAAGGAAATAACTATGAGCAAACTTACTATGTTACACAAAAAAGTTGCACAGTATATTTAAAGTCTGACTTTACACTATAATCAATTTGGTACTAGTTTAAAAAATACATATAAACATGAATAATGTCTCAAACAATTTTTGAATTATTAAATATAAATTTATTTCTCAGATTCGTTTTCAAAATTTAAAAGAACTTCTAATATTAGATTGTCAGAAATGTCCTCATTTTCAATCAGGAAATCTACTGATTCTACACATTGAAGAAGTTCATAGTCCCGTGATTCATCAAAGAATTCAGAGTCATTGGGTTCAATATCTGTATCTTTGTTGCTTTCCAGAACAATTTCGATGGTATTTTTTTGCTCTCCTTACATTTTTGTGCTGTTATTTGAATTTAAAAAAAATATATCAGTAGAGATAGGGCACTGTTGGGTTTATGTTCAGACAGGTAGTTTGGTTTTTTTAACAGTGATTTTATCTTTGGGCAGTGTATGGTATCAGACTGGAAGTAGAAATATAAAAAAGTGTATGTGATAAAGCCTAAGTAAATTCATAATTATACAAGACAAGTCTAACTCCATCTATAACTATAACAGAGAAGTCTATCTTATTCTATAACTATTACAGAGGGATAGTATATAACTATCAGAAAATGTTTTCCTAATTAACTTAAAGTGCACAACATACTTCAGTTTTTAAAATAACATCTTACCTTTCAAAAAGAAGTTTAAGTTCTCAGTTGAAATGCACTTGAAATGTACTTCAGGAAGTAGTAGTCAAATTGGCTGTGTTTCTCTCTCTTTCTTTATATATATTCAGGTACATAACCAATCAAATGTCTTGAAATAATAGTAGAAAATGAAAGTAACATTTTAATTGGTTGTCAATTCTAACACTTCATATGTGTTTCTCTCATGTAATTTACGTCAGGATATTTAGTCAGGCCTACAGCATAATTTTCTCAATGGAATTCCATCAAATTTGGGTAAAAGGTAGGGACTGCTATGTAGTGGGGCCTATTCTATATTTGATGAAAGTGTCTCCAGTGGTTTTTCTGTAAATTACTTTCCCACCTTTTTTTTGCGAGCACTCACCGGTGCGCGCCCCGGTACGCGAACCGGCAGCGTTACGGGAGTCCTCCATTTTGTGTATCGGTAGAATTGAGACACAAGATGGAGGGCAAACAATGTTCGGAATGGATAGAAGGGGGCACGGTAGACACTTCCTGACCCTTTAGGTTTTCTGAGGGGGGCTTAGGACGCTCATATAGGCCAAAAATAAAAAAACAAATTAAAAAAATCGCAGAGGGAGCGCCCGGTACACGAACCGGGCAGCGCTCCGGGAAGCGCAACAAGGAGAAAAAAAGAAAGACAGGGTGTAAAAATGTTAGCAATTTTGATATAAATGGAAGGTAGTTCTGAAAAGAACTGTTTTTTTATTCTTTTTCCTCTTTTTTATTTTTTTATTAATTTTCAATAATTTTTTGATTTTTTAGGATTTTTGAAAACTATTTTGTATTTTTTTGTGTTTTTTTTTAGGGGAAATAACAAAAAAGCAGGGTTAGAACATGTCTCAACAGGAGCAAAAAAAAATCAAAAGGAATCAATGTTTTGTCTTCTTGTTGCATTTATGATTTTCTCCAGCTCGGATAATCAAAGTAATACTCTTTTCTCCAAAACTGATAGTTCCTCCACAATATATACAAACTATTTTGTAGTTTTCAAAAGGAGTTTGAAAATTGTAGACCATTTCTCGGCCTTCTGGTCCGGCGAATGAGCTTTGTCCACTGGAGGTGCTGGGGATGACATTTGGGGGGTTGGCAGCAAGATCCCTTACTTGTGCTTGGGAATGGCTCTGCAATGGTGTTTCTGTCAGGAACTGCTTTACTTGCTCTTCCTCCTCCTCCTCTTCATCCTCATTATCTTCCTCTACACCAAAGTCCAGTGTTGGAGGTGGTCCTTTTGGTGGTGGTGGTGGTGGTGGTTGCTGAGAAAAACCAGCTGCAGCTAAAATAGAAGCCATTCTAAAAAACAGGTCTTGCTCTCTGGAATTAGAAAGTAAGAATGAGGTAAAAAGGTGGGGGCTTTCATCATTTTGAAAAAAAAAATGTTCAGAACCAATAAAAAGTGTTATTTTCAGGTCACATGACCTGTTACGCTTACGTTACGCGCCCCGGGCTGCGCCCCGGAGCGCTTCCGGGTGCGCTAACGCAGCGCATCATAAGACGCATCACGCTGCAACGCGATACGTCGCGCTTACGCGACGCGTCACGATGTTGTTTTCTAACGCGGCAGTTGCGCTAACGGAACGTTGACCGGGTCGCGGACTGGGTCGCGGCACCAAATAGAGCTAAAGGGAAGCTACCCGGTGCGCGGACCGGTAGCGAAACAAAAAAATTAAAAAAATATATATACATAAAAAAAATTATATTAAAAACATATAAAATATATTTTTCCTTTAAAAGAAGAATACATTTTACAGCTTTTGATAATTGCTATTAAAAAACCATTGAAATTCACTGAAAAAAACCATAGGATATAAACCATATATAGTTAGGAATTAGCATTTACAAAACCTTAAAAATTCACTGAAAAAAACATAGGTTATGGACCATATATAGTTAGGGATTAGCATTTACAAAACCTTTATTTACTCACACAAAACCATTGAAATTCGCATATATAGTTAGTTGCACTAACTATATATCGCGCACCCGCAATCCACTGCTGATGATGTCACATATTACATCATTCATGACATGGTCAGTGACATCACTGATGACATCACTGTTGACAACTCAAATGACATCACTGACATCATTGCTGATGACATCATTCATGTGATAATACGATTAACCTCTTCAGACTCTAATATAACGTTAGATACACTCAGTATAAACAGACACTCACAGATTGTCACTCATCCATGGAGTTACTCATACACCTAGTCAGTCATGCAACAAATCAATCACACCTCCATTTCCTCAACTATACAGTTATACACACCTTACTTATTGAAACATATTCTAACACATATTTACTCTCTTATACAATCACTGATACACGTTTTCAATGATCCATGCAGCCACTCACACATTCACTGGCTCTTATATACAGTAATTTATATATGTCAACTCTCACATGTACTGTGTTTTACATATGTACTTACTTTGAAATATAGCACTGAGACATCCATTCACTCACCAATACACTCATGCACACAGTCAACAACCCATACAGCTGTTTCCACATGCAGTTTTGAACCCATACATCTAGTGAATCAACTGTTCACACATGTATGCACAGAGTCACACACCTCCCAGCCACCCCCACACACACACTCACTCTCCCATACAAATAATTGGGCAACCAATCAATAACCCATATAGTTACTCATATAGCTACTGATCAACACATGCAACAGTTTACAGAACAACAGATATAATGATGCACAAATTAAGACAGTTTAGTCACTAACCCATGCACTCAGGGAGACACATTTAATTACTCTCTCATACAGTCAGTCTGGCACCTACTAAATCCTTCATCCAGACACTTATACATCCACTCATTCTTCAATATGTAAGACATATTTTAACTTTACAGAAACATACAGTCACTGGATGTCGTCATCAGTGATGTCATCAGTGATGTCACTGACCATGTCATGAATGATGTAATATGTGACATCATCAGCAGTGGATTGCGGGTGCGCGATATACAGTTAGTGCAATTTTCAAGGTTTATATATATATATTTATATACAGTCAGTGAATTTTCAAGGTTTTGTAAATGCTAATTCCTAACTATATATGGTTTATAAAATATATATATATATATATATTCACTGAAAAGACCATAGGTTTCATACGAGTTATAGTTAGGAATTAGCATTTAAAAAACCTATTAAATTCACTGAAAAAAACATAGGTTTCACACCAGTTATAGTTAGCTGGAAATTTTACTGACATAAAACCAATGAAATTCCGACGTTATAGCTAGTTGGACTCACTATAACTTGTGCGTGTAATGCACTGCTGATGACATCACATATTACATCATTCATGACATGGTCAGTGACATCACTCATGATATCACTGATGACACCATCCAGTGAATGTGTGTCTTTCTGAAAAATAAACATGTTTTATATATGTATATGTAATGGTCGATGGAAGAATAAATGTTTCAATAAGTGTCTTAATGGATTTTTTTTTTTTTAAATTGATTGGTTAGCTGGCTTAAGTGTATCTTAGTGAATACATATATTAGCGACTATTGTTTAAATATTTAAATGTTTGTATCAGTGTTTCACTTTGTGTATAAGTGGCTGCATGGGTTGGTGAGTAGCTACATGTGTGTGTATATGGGTTATTAGATGTTTTTTAGTATCTTTATAATTGTCTGTTTCATTTGGTGGGGGTGTTACTTAGCACATAGATGCATCAATGACTGACTCACTGTTTGTATGTGTTTTGAAGACAGCATAAGTGCCGGACTGTATGGGCGAATGAGTGTGTATATGTATGTGTTAGTAAGTGAATGACTGTCTCACTAGTGTCTTTATTAGTAACTACATATGTTTTAATCTAGTATATGTGAGTATTGATGTATATAAGTGAGTATATGTGAGAGTGAGAGATTGAAAGAGTTCTTGTTTTAATAAGTATCTGTTTCTATAAGTGATTGTTTAAGAGAGTAAGTATGTGTAAGTTTCCTTAGAAGTACGGTGGTAGTGTGTGTATAGCTGTATATGCAAAAAAATGGATGTTCAATAGTTTATTCGCATGTCTGAGTATGTGTGTGAGCAACTTTTGAAAGACTATCGGTGTGTTAACGGATGTAAAGGTGTCTCACTACATATGATAAGTGAGTATATGTATGAATGACTATATAGAACTGTTGGTGAATGAGTGGATGTGTATATAAATGGTGGAATTACTGAATTCGTTGTTGTAACTGGTATAGATATCTCCACTTTTTTGTAAATGTTAGTTTCTATTTTTGAATATGTGTTTCAAGGTTTACTTTACAGTGAAAGGAGGTCAGTCACTCTGTCACAAGGATGGTGTCATCAGTGATGTCATGAGTGATGTCACTGACCATGTCATGAGTGATGTAATATGTGATGTCATCAGCAGTGCATTACACGCGCAAGTTATAGTGAGTCCAACTAGCTATAACGTGGGAATTTCATTGGTTTTATGTCAGTAAAATTTCCAGCTAACTATAACTGGTATGAAACCTATGGTTTTTTCAGTGAATTTAATAGGTTTTTTAAATGCTAATTCCTAACTATAACTGGTATGAAACCTATGGTTTTTTCAGTGAATTTCATAGGTTTTTTAAATGCTAATTCCTAACTATAACTGGTGTGAAACCTATGGTTTTTTCAGTGAATTTCATAGGTTTTTTAACTGCTAATTCCTAACTTTTTATAGGGCCTCATACCTATGTGTTTTTTTGTGAATTTCTAAGGGTATTTTTTCGCAAATATCTATAGCTTAAAAAGGTATGTTTTTCTAAAAATGAATCCTATATTGTATATTAATATAATATATATTTTTTTAAAGTATATTCTTTTTTTTTATATTTCACTCTGGAGCGCTCCCGGTGCGCATACTGGTGAGCGCCCCGGTGCGCGTACGGGGGCGCGTCCCGTCAGCGCACCAACAAAAAAAAAGAAAAAAAAATAATGAAGGAGTGAGCATGAGGAATGGGGCAAAGAGAGTGGTGTAAAGAGAAAGAGAGCTAGAGGGAGAAACACAGAGGGACTGTGTAATAGATAGTAAAACAGAAAAAAGGTATAAGAGGAAGTAACTGAGAAAAGGAAAATGAATAAGGGAGCAAAAGAAGAGAAGAAAGAGGAAGAAAACTGAAGCAGATGTTCTGGGAGAATGTGAATGGGTGATGAGAGTAAAAGGAAGGAGAGTAAAGGATGAGGAATGAAAGGTAGTGACGGAAACAGAGAAATGTAACAGTGGTGACGGAGGGAAAGAAAATAGCAGTGAGTGTAAGTAAAGAGGAGTGAAAGAGGGTGGATAAAAGTGAATAAGTGTAAGACATGGGGAGTGACAGAGAGAAAGAACAGAGAGAGTAAAGGAAGGAGTGTCAGAAAGGGACTAAGTGAAGCAGAAAAAAAAGGAAAGAGAGGGAGTGTGGGTGAGCAGGGGCACTGAAAGAAGTTGAATGTGGTAGGAAAGTAAGGAAAAGAGAAGTAAATATGGAGGATAAGAATAAGTGAGGGAAGCAGGGTAAGAAAACAGGGGTGAGGTAGGGTGAGAGAAAAGTAGTGAGGTTAAAGCAAAGGGTGATGATAAACTACATTTTGTAGTCACACTTACAATATAATTAATGAAAACTTACTTGCATCTTTAAACTACACTTTGTATCTGTGAAAGACAAAAGGAAAAACAAGTTATAATTAGTAAAATATATATTTTAAAATAGAAGAAACAGGTCAAGAGGTAAAACATCAAAAAAAGTATACTAAGAAATAAAGCAATAGTGAAGGATACAAAAACAGAAATAAAGTAATGTAGAAAGAGAAAAAAGAGGGAAAACGAAATAGAAAGAGAACAAATTACTGAAGATAAGTAAGATACTAAAAGAATGTGAGATACCAAAACGAAATCAGGAAAGAGAAGAAAGTAAAAGGAAAATGAGTGAAAAGGAGAGGAGTCTAAATGAGGAACTAATAATAAGAAAGAGGAATGGAAGATGACTGAGAGTGAGTGAAGGGGAGTCACAGAGTGAAGGGATGAAAGGAATGAGGTTAATATAGAACGATAGAGGAAAAAGGAGTGAGAGAGTAAGTACACAGAAAGACAAAGGGAAGGACTGAGTGAACTGCAGTACAATGAGTGAGAAAGGAAAAAGAGTAAAGGAGCAAAAGAAGGAAAGAGAGGGGAAGAGAACTAAAGCAGTGGTACTGAGAGAATGTGAGAAAGATGAAAAGTGGTGGAAGGGAGAGAGAAAATGCAGACAGTTGAAATTGGATTGAGGAGTTGTGAATGAAGTGGAGTAAAGGAACAGCGATGAAACAAAGTGAAAAAAGGCAGTGTAAGTGAGTAAAGAGAGCTAAATAAGGGTGGAAAAAGGAAAATGAGTGTGAGACAATGGGAATACAATATAAATTACACAATGCAAACTATAGAATGAGTTATACAATATGTTACATTGTTTATGTTTGCTGTTCGCAGAATATATTGAATTTCACTTAAATTAGTGAGTTCAAACTCTTCATCATATAACAGCGGGAAAAAAAAACACAATCTAAAAGATTGTGTTAAAAAAAAACATAAAAACTTACAACTCATATATGTACACTAATCTTTGATTCACTTACTTTTCCTTGAGGCCAAATAGAAGATAGTGAAGGTCCTTTTAGTGGAAAAAAAGTCTGCTGTTCTCTATAACTTCCATTTCATCGACTTCCTATGAAAAAAGATCTAAGAACATCATACCTTACACTTTCCTTACGGCCAAATCGTGTCAGATATATGAGTATTTTTTACTACGAGATCCACTTACAGTACCTATATGAGATAAATAGTTTTAAACATTAGACTAACTAACTAACTAACTTTTATTAACTACTCCCATCTTCAAAGGCCAATTACCTTTACTAAAACTTTGGTTTTAAAAACACTAGGTAAGAATTTTTAAAGTCATAAGGCAAACGTTGTTTATAAGTCAAATGAGAATCATTGCAGTAACTCCAACCTTTTTGACATTTTAAGTAGTATGTATAATGTCCTGATGTTGTCGAAGAACCGTCATGATAAATAATAGCTACAGTTGTAAAGGTTCTTCCTGAAATTGATAACTGAGAAGCCACAACATTTTTGATAGAACTTGTCAATTTAGTTCCATCAGGTCTACATCGTTGGAAAACTAAAATGATATACTGACCATAACTTTGTATAAATAATGTGGATAGCATTGGACACTTACATTGAGTACACACCATATTATGATCTGCTGCTTTAATTAGATTTTTAAATGACACTGATTTACAGTCTGGTAAAGTCAAATATATATATCTTTTAGTGTCTATTCTAGTAGTACTTGATGAACTACAATTGTGGCAGTCATGCTGCCATTCATAAGAAAGGCTAAAAAGATTATCTACATCTACACCTTCATCTTCCAAAACACCAAACATATACATTAAAAATTCCTGACAATCCTGTGGTTGTTGCCCATTTTGAAGCCTAGGCCTGCAAAAGTGTCTGGCCTTGTCTGCCAACAGGCCTGCTTTCATCAGGCAGGCTCAGAGCAGGTAGCCACAGCTGCATTAAAGAAGTGTTTCTGTGTGGTCTGTTGACGTTAGACATCATTTAGGGCATGGATGGCATTGGATTGAGTTGGGAAATGTGTTTTTTAGGAGTGGGCTTTCTGTTGTTGGGCCTGGCCATGTGGCTGGTTGCCATTTTGAAGCCTAGGCCTGCAAGCTTGTCTGGCCTTGTCTGCCAACAGGCCTGCTTTCGTCCGGTAGTCTCAGAGCAGGTAGCTACAGCTGCAATAAACACGTGTTTCTGTGTGATCTGTTAAATTTAGACATCATTTATGGCATGGATGGCTTTGATTTGAGTTGGGAAATGTTCTTTTTTTCGGTGGGTTTTCTTTTGTTGGGCCTGGCCATGTGGCTGGTGGTCATTTTGAAGCCTAGACCTGCATGCTTGCCTGGCCTTGTCTGCCAACAGACCTGCTTTCATCCGGTAGGCTTGGAGCAGGTAGCCACAGCTGCACTAAACAAGTGTTTCTGTGTGGTCTGTTGAATTTAAACATCGTTTAGGGCCTGGATGGCTTTGGATTGATAGGGCTTTCTGTTGTTGCGTAAGAACAACAGCAGCTGCAAGAACAGAAGCAGCTGCAAGAACAGCAGCAGCTGCAAGAACAGAAACAGCCGCAAGTACAGCTGCAGCCACAAGAACAGCACCATCTGCAAGAACAGCAGCAGACGCAAGTACAGCCACAGCCGCAAGAACAGCCCACAATAGTAGTTGTTGCTCCTGAAGTAGGGGCATTTCAGGAAATCGAGCTTCCTGCAGACAAAGTGGTGCAAACCACTGTTTCAGAAGATCTATTGTCTTCCAGACCACCAGCAAGGAAAAGGAGACTTAGTTAATCATCTTCTACTTCGAGCCCCGCTTCTGATGTTCATGATGCCACTTGGCAGCCACCAGCTCAGTCTGAGAGTGATGCATGCCACAAGACAATGCTTCTGAAAAGGAAGGTTCCAGAAAAATGGAGGTAGATGTACAAGAGGGGGATGATGTGGATGAAGACGAGCCAGTCATCACGCACATCACTCTCACTCCAAAGGGGATGGAGACCAACATTCTCACCCTATCCAGAAAGGCTGCTGCTGAGCGGGATGTAGCACGAATAAAACCAACACAGGTTACAACACCACGACCTCCAGATATCATATTTTCAAAGGCCCGGCAGGGACCTACATCCAGATCAACCATCTCAGTAGTTAGTGGTAGTAAAAGTCACAGTGTAGCTGCACAGAGTCACATTCCAAGCATACCCTCCAGTTCATCTGGTATTGAAAGTGGCACATCCAGCAATGCCGGAAAGTTCTCTTCCCCAGTTTGGGACTTCTTTTCTGTTTGCACCAAAGAGGAGAACGTTGCTACATGCTCAATTTGTTAACAAGGAGTTTGGCGGGGTAAGCTTGGTACAAAATATGGTACTGGAGGCCAAGCAAGTCATCTCAGAATACACCACACTATCGTGTGGGAGAATCACCTACTTCACAAAGTAAAAAAACTCAACCCATTGAAGTTGGGCATGAAGAATCAAGGGACAATATTTCAATTCAATTCAATTCAATTCAAAAGTGCTTTATTCGAGTGTTACTCATAAAAGCAGACATACAAACACGTAGTAAAAAAGACAATTAAATTACAAAAGTCATATTTGACATAAGCACATATCTCATTAAAAACAGTTAATTTTTCAGCAAAACATACATAATCACAGGTGTAAAGTTCATTACTATTAAAAATACAGTTAAAACCGATTACAATATCCTTATGCTAAAAATCGTTAAAATTTCATTCCAAATGACACATAAATTGAACCAATACAGAGAATAGACAATAATCTAGCCGTCTCTGAACGACTAGGCAGAGAGTAGTTACCCTACTAGCAATCTCTGCCTTATTACCCACGCCCACCCCAAGTACTTTGCGGTGGCAATTGTGATCCAAGTCAAAGTAGTAGATCTAACAATACGCAAAGCTACCATACTGCTTTTAGTACCCAAGTTCCTACACATAGGTGCCAACCAGACTCGCCTTGGAGCAGAATATACTTTACAGGAGAACAAAAAGTGGCCAAGGGTTTCGTTTCCTTCCCCACAGACTGGGCAAGTAGCTGGAACTCCCTCCCTCCACTTAGATGTTAGATTACGAAGAGGGAGAGAACCAGCCCTTAGTTGAAAAAACAATTTCCTATCCATAGGGTTGGATATGTAATCCCAATACAATTCATATATAGGGTACAATTTAACCTCAAGGAAACTGGTGGTCATGGACCCGCTATTAGTACTGAGCAAACTCCTATTAGCAACCCGTTCCCCAAAAATATTTTTTAGGGTTGTCTTAGTGGGAAATGATGCCCCAGCTGGATCAAACCATAATGCATTTAGACCTAGTTCAAATAGTTTTAATGATTTGAACCAACTAATTTTATTAAAGCGATCTGCTTTAATGACATCAATGAACCCATCCGCATAGTGGGAGAGCTCAGGCGTGGTCCAGAGCCTACGCCAGTATAGAATCGGTCGTATTTTACCCATTTCCGAGATTTCTCTACTGCCAAGCTCGTATCTCAGAGGCAATAACGGACTACTCTGTGGAGTACCTGTAGGTTTCCTAAAGAATTTGTTCTCAGAAGTTTGGAGCTCCTGCAGATTTTCATGCCCCCACAGCTCAGCCCCGTACAATGCTGACCCAATTGCTTTTGCCTCATATATGATCAGGGGTGGTTTAATCGGTTTGGTCAGCGATTTCCTATGCTCCTTTATACTGGTACCAGCTAATTGCTTGTGCCTTAATGTTGCAATATTTAGATGTTGGTTCCACCTATTATCGTTAGAGATAAGGATCCCCAGGTATGTAAATGATTTTACAACCTCAAGAATGCGTCCACTCATGGTAATTTTGGATTTAAAATTTCTATGTGGATTAAAATCCATGAGTTTTGTTTTAGACGCATTCACCTCCAAACAGTGATCCCCACAGAACTTATCAAATATGGCCAATGCTTTTTGCAGACCACTTGGGGTTTTGGATAAAATTAACGTGTCATTGGCGAACATTAAAATAGGAACTTTTACACCTGCGAGAGAGGGAGCATCCACTACCTGTGATTGCATGCGGGGGACAATACCGTTAATAAAAAGGGTGAACAGTGTTGGTGCCATTGAGCACCCTTGCCGAACCCCACGCTCAACAGGAAATTCGGCAGTGTCATTACCGTACCCACCCCATTGGATTTTGGCATAAGTACCTTCATGTAATCTCATGATCAAGGTCAGCAAAACCCCTGGGACCCCTAAAGCCGCAAGCACTTCCCACAGTTTCGCCCTTGGTACCAGGTCGAAGGCAGCCCGCAGATCGACAAATGCCGCATAGAGACTGCCTCCACCTAGCACCACGGTCCTCCACTGGATCAGTTGAAATCGAAAGACTTGATCCACAGTACTAGTTGCCCTGCGGAACCCAGCCTGGAAGGGAGATCAAATATTGTGTTCCTCCTCCCAGTCGAGCAATCTGTTTGCAATCACACGCCCCACGATTTTTTGGACAGTATCAATTAAACTGATTGCGCGGTAGTTGCAAGGCTGGACACGATCTCCCTTTTTATACACAGGAATGATTACAGCAACCCGCCATGATACCGGGATGTCTGCACCATTGGCAATGTGGTTTATTAGCAAGTAAATGTATTTACACCACCTTCCAGTGTCATTTAAAAAAACGTCCGCTGGGAACCCATCTATGCCAGGAGCACGGCCGCTATGTACGGATTTGAGGGCAGACAGTATTTCACTCTGCGTGAAGACATTGTCTTCTGCAAATAAATGAGTAGGGCTAATACTATTTACAATCTGGTCCCTAGTAGCATACTGATCACTGAAGAATTTGACCCAGGCGTCCTGTGGGACATTGTTGTTACTTGCCACTTCAGACCTTTCTTGACCCCATTTGACAATGTGCCAAAATAATCTAGAGTGTTTTCGATCACTTGCACATTTCAACTTGTTCCAGTGGGCCTCGTCCCAATCTCTTTTCGCCTTAGCAATGCAGATTTTATAATGCTTCCTGGCAGATTGAATAGCCCCCAAATTTTTACTCTTAATTGCGGCTCCCAGAGAGGTTCGTGCCACCTTGCAATCATGATTATACCACTTAGCTGCTCTATAAGCACATACCCTCTTTCTACTCACAGGTTTTAAAAAGTAACATTTAATTTCGTTAAAGAGAATCTCATGTACTTTGGTAGTATCATCTTGACCCGGAGGATTCCCTGCCACACACTCTAGGACCATGATAGCCTTGTCAGTCGCAACTCCTATTTTTTCTAAGGCCTGCTGGTCTGTCCTAACACTTGTCCACCTCAACCTGCGCATGTCATTTGTTGGTACAATCAGCGGGGGTAGAGGATAATCACGGGGATTAGAAACATTATCTTCGGACAACCACCATTTGTGAAACACGCATAAAGGGTTATGGTCACTCTCAAGCCTTTCCATTACAACCATATCACTAACAGTTGACCAAAGGGACATGCTACAGATGACATAATCAATACGAATTTTGTTTCTCCCATTATTGAAAGTCAAAGCTGGTACTCTATCTGACTTTGTCCTGCCATTCAGAGCTCTTAACCCTTGTTCGAGGCACATTGCATTTAGACCTAAAATATCCTCAGTCCAGCAAGTTACTGGAGTAGTATCTAGTGTGGGGATATCCCATTGCTTATCTTCCTCTGTACCTAAGAAAGCCTCACCGGTGTCTAGAGGATCAAACGTACGATTTAAGTTGCCTGCAATTATTATGTTCTTCCTACTAGAATGTGTCTCAAGAAGATTATACAGGGTTAGAAGGACCTCAGATTTTCCTGCATTTCCACCTCTGGCGTATATGTTATAGATGTCGATGGAAATGGATGAATCACTCATGAGTCTAATGAGCTGGATATCTTTTTGATCAAGCTCCACACTTTTTACTGCAGCCTTTAGGGACTGTCGGACCCATATAGTAAGGCCCCCCATCGGTCGCCCTTTTGGGCCCTTGATGGCTGGTACATAGAAATTTAGGTACCCCAAAGCAAAAACAGGATCACAGGCCCATGTCTCCTGAAAAATGCAAACATCGTACTTGCTAACAGACCCAAACCAGTCTCCACAATCCAGCTTGGAGCATAGCCCAGCCACATTCCAGGATATTAGATTCCCAGATTCCCAGAACCATATGCCATTTCAAGTTTAGGGCTAGAGACAAACCCATTCAACACCGTGTCGTCAATACCATTGTTATTTACATTTTCATTGATTAGTCCAACTGTGTCCTCAGGGTTGACAGTCTCAGTTCGAGCGCCTACTAGATGACCAGGCTCCCCAGTAGTGCATGCATCAAGTGTATTTTGCAACAATGGTTGTCAATCACAGGCATCCAGGTTTGAGAGGGCAGAGAATATATTTTCCAAGCCTAGTCCCCACTCAGTAAAACCAACATCCTTACTGCCCCTTTTGGTCACAACGTTCCATTTTGTTCTTAAAGTACTAGAATTCGGGCCTCTTCCTTTCCGAGGATAGAAAAAATCCAAGGTCAGTGGAACAATTGAAGTTGATCTTCGCTGTGGAGGTAAGATGTTGGGCAAGATGTTTGGCAAGACCTCAGGATCAGAGAAGTTAAGGACGACACAATCCCCCTTAAACCTCTTGACCCTATTACCAATCCACTCTACCCTTCGGGCATTTACAAGTTCTTCAGATAATTGCTGCTTTCCCCAGGGAGATATTACCATGTTGTTAGTAAGCCACGATAAAGATTTGTTTAATAAAGATGATGTTGATTCAACCTCCCCAGATGCCAATGGGGGGACATTTGCAAGGACGAGAACTAATGGAGAAGCTTCTACTACAAGCTCAAAAGACCCTTTCCCAGTATTAAAATCACCAGTGGTAGGAACGGGGGGTACAACACCTGAGGCACCACCAGGTGGATTAATCAGTGGTACCATTAGAGGATTTGGCGCAGGAATGGGAGTAGGTCCACTATTTTTGCCAGAGGGTGTTTTACTCATTAATGGCTCTACCCTAGACACAACAACTTCTGGGAGATTTCCTACCTCCACCAGAGTTTTCTCTAATAAACCTCCCAGTCTATTAACCTCAGCGGTTAATTTGTCTATTTTACTAACCAGGGGTTTGACTATACCTTTAATTTTTGTGTCCATTATGCTCCATAGTTTATTAAATTGAGCATTAGAGAGGGTCACATAAGCTTCACTAGTCAGATCATCCTCCTCATCCTCAAGTATTTTCCTTGGTGGGGTTGCAACTTTATTTCTACCAGACCTTAAACCCCCCCGTTTTGGCATAACCTTTCTTTTGCCCCCAGTGACCCTCGGGGCTGGAACAGGGGCTGCAGTAGGGATAGGGGACTCGTTATTGGTGGATATCACTGACACCACTTCACTGTCACTAATGTCTTCAGTAATAGCAACTATGCCACTAGGCTGAATGGTATTTGTATTGTGAAGAGAATCATGTGCCACACCAGATGTACTGCTTTTTTGTAGTGCAAAAGAATCCTCTATCTCTTTATCGTCCAGAGGAGATTGGTTAGATGAATCTAATCCCAATGAGGATCTCCTGTCGCTATTTATTTTTGCCACAACTTGGAAGAGATAGTTATCTATGGTATTATTGTCTGGGGCTTGCTTTTTCCCGGGCATGGTTAGATTGGGCAATACACTCAGAACAATATATTTACACACAAGACTCAGTAGTTGTTTTAATTACCCAGTGTAGTCCGAGCCGGTCTGTATCCAGAAAGTGTTCGAAGGGATTTTCGGGCAGGGTCCCTAGCCCAACCCAACCTAGTCCAACCTCAGACGGCCTCAGACGGCCCGACCTTTGTCCGGGCTTCATCCGGGCATCCCGCGACGCGGAGGGCGCCGTCAATTTGAAGCGCCTCCGTGCGCGGTGACCCCGGTGCTGGCTTCCAGGTCGCTGGGCAGGCTGGGAGGTGTAGTCTCCCTCCGCTCGGCGGCCACGAGATGAACTACAGCGGCGGCGGGAGGGAGACCAAAGTGCGGCAAAGAGTCACAGGTTCGTCGGGCTCAGCAGGAGTCAGCGTTCCTCTGCGTTTGTCAGGTGGGTTACTCAACAAGGCACCCACTCCACTGAGGGTGCCGTCAATTTGAAGCGCCTCTGTGCGCGGTGACCCCGGTGCTGGCTTCCGGGTCGCTGGGCAGGCTGGGAGGTGTAGTCTTCCTCCGCTCGGCGGCCGCGAGATGAACTACAGCGGCGGTGGGAGGGAGACCAAAGTGCGGCAAAGAGTCACAGGTTCGTCGGGCTCGGCAGGAGTCAGCGTTCCTCTGCGTTTGTCAGGTGGGTTACTCAACAAGGCACCCACTACACCAAGGGCGCCGTCAATTTGAAGCGCCTCCGTGCGCGGTGACCCCGGTGCTGGCTTCCGGGTCGCTGGGCAGGCTGGGAGGTGTAGTCTCCCTCCGCTCGGCGGCCACGAGATGAACTTCAGCGGCGGCGGGAGGGAGACCAAAGTGTGGCAAAGAGTCACAGGTTCGTTGGGCTCAGCAGGAGTCAGCGTTCCTCTGCGTTTGTCAGGTGGGTTACTCAACAAGGCACCCACTCCACCGAGGGCGCCGTCAATTTGAAGCGCCTCCGTGCGCGGTGACCCCGGTGCTGGCTTCCGGGTCGCTGGGCAGGCTGGGAGGTGTAGTCTCCCTCTGCTCGGCGGCCGCGAGATGAACTACAGCGGCGGCGGGAGGGAGACCAAAGTGCGGCAAAGAGTCACAGGTTCGTCGGGCTCAGCAGGAATCAGCGTTCCTCTGCGTTTGTCAGGTGGGTTACTCAACAATCACAATATGTAAGGTAAGTTTAACAAACATTTTTTAACAATTGGCAGACTTCACTAGGCTGGTTAATTAAATTTCGAGCCGAGCACAGTCTTTGCCTATTAACCCGCAGCGTACGAAAATGAGCACTAGGGTCCGAATAAAATAGGCTGGAAACGCCTGACTGGAGGGGCAATATTATTGCGGTGGAAGGTGAAGAAGAGGGAGACATTTCTAGCCCTGTCCCCAGTAGTGTAGTGGTACCGCCCACATCCTCCTCCGCAACATCTGAGTGGCACTGCAGTAAGAGCCATACTCAGAGTCAGGCTGAGACACCAAGGCGACCGAGTACTGCAATGAGACAAACTGCGTTGTTGAGCCTAAAACAACAGCAACACATAGGAAAGTAATCCAGCCTACCATTGAGAGCATGCTAAGGTTTGAGGCGCAGTTCCAACTCAACCACCCAATGACAGGGTTGTACATTTTGAAGCTTAATACTGGACCTTCTCCCTTTTTCTTTTATGGAAGGGGTGGGTTTCCTTGAATGTGTGTCAGCCATTTGCCCTAAATGGAAGGTTAGTTAAACAGCGAGAGAGAAAAGGGTCAGTCTGCCACTCTTATACCCCTTAAAGTAAGAATATCAAACAACGAAAAAGCAACTAAAAATGCCAGGAAGGAAGGAGGGTAAGTAAAGCAAGTCAAATACCACAACCAAAATGATAGAGACTGGGTGAAAAAAGGTCAGTGCACACTGAGAAAAAAGAACCCTCAGGCACCAACAAAGTCAGTAGCTAATTGTTGTCATTGGGTTCTTATTACCGATATGTGCATTAGTACCTTGTAGTGAAGTGAGTGATCTAAAAGGATGTGTGCCTGTTCCCTAGTATAGAGAATTCCTTTTAATAGAGGGACAGTCCATCTCCATTAAAAACAAAGTGAGTGCGGACAGAAGTTGGTTGAATCAGTTTGAACCAAACATGTCCTAAAATTATGTGAAACTGGTCAACATTAAGCATGGGCTGAAAATGTGTTCCGCTCGCAGAATTTTCGGATTTTCCACGATTTAGCGATCCGCGAATCTCGCGAAATAGCGGTGAAATTCGCGAATCAGCGGGGACGACTTTTCAGCCAAGCACTTACAGGGTTACAGCAGCAGGTGCAAAAGTTGAAGCAAATTTTTTGAAACCTTTTACAAAAGGGTTACAAAGAAATTAACCTCAACTTGGGCACCTGCTGCTGTAAGCCTGTAAGTGCTTCCTGGCGCCTCGTTGCCTACTTGCAACTATTCTCTGACCGTGCTGTTACCCTTGAAGCAGGGTCAGAGAATAGTTACAAGTAGGCAACGAGGCGCCTGTCACGAAAATTAAACCTCAACAGGAAGCACTGACAGATATGAAAACAAGCATTTGCAATGCAATAGGTCTCGCATTAGGAAAGTTTGAGCTATTGGTCTTGTAAATGACAGTTTTTTTATTTATGTGTTGGTTTTGAAAATAGCTAAATTAATAGCTTTGTCATTTACATTGCCAATAGTTATATCTTTGGCAAATGTGACACCTATAGCATTTGAAATGCACCATGTTTTGTATTTACGTGACTTAGATGTATTGATATTACAAATTACAATGAACTTTAAATTTTTTTACATAATTAATATTTAAATAAAAGTGATTTTAATATATAATGGCAATAGCCTAAACTTTTGTAAATAACTTTTGTGAAGATTATGTTCAGTGTATTTTATTGTGACGAAAATCCAAGAACAGAAGTGAAATATTAACATATTTTTGTGACATTTGTAAGAAAGCTTGAAGCATTGAGAGAACATATTTGAACCAGTTGTTGTTGAATGGTTGCGCAGATTGATGCTGGGGTGGCGCTGAGTGGTACTGTGGTGGTGCTGAGTGGTGCTCTGGTGATGCTGAGTGGTGCTGTGGTGGTGCTGAGTGGTGCTGTGGTGGTGCTGAGTGATGGTGCTGAGTGATGCTGTGGTGGTGCTGAGTGATGCTGTTGTTGTGCTGACTGGTGCTGTGGTGGTGCTTAGTGATAATGTGGTGGTGCTGAGTGATGCTGTGGTGGTTCTGAGTGATGCTGTGGTGGTGCTGAGTGGTGCTGTGGTGGTGCATGTTGATTGGTGCTGTGGTGGTGCTGAGTGATGCTGTGGTGGTGCTGAGTGATGCTGTGGTAGTGCTGAGTGGTGATGTGGCAGTGCTGAGTGATAATGTGGTGGCGCTGAGTGGTGCTTTGGTGATGCTGAGTGGTGCAGTGGTGGTGCTGAGTGATACTGGGATGGTGCTGAGTGATGCTGGTGTGGTGCTGAGTGGTGCTGTGGTGGTGCTGAGTGATGCTGTGGTGGTGCTGAGTGATGCTGTGGTGGTGCTGAGTGATGCTGTGGTGGCACTGAGTGGTGATGTGGTGGTGCTGATTGGTGCTGTGGTGGTGCTGAGTGATGCTGTGGTGGTGCTGAGTGATGCTGTGGTGGTGCTGAGTGGTGCTGTGACAGTGCTGAGTGATAATGTGGTGGCGCTGAGTGATGCTGTGGTGGCGCTGAGTGGGGCTGTAGTGGCGCTGAGTGGTGCTGTGGTGGCGCTGAGTGGTGCTGTGGTGGTGCTGAGTGGTGCTGTGGTGGTGCTGAGTGATGGTGCTGAGTGATGCTGTGGTGGTGCTGAGTGATGCTGTGGTGGTGCTGAGTGGTGCTGTGGTGGTGCTGAGTGATAATGTGGTGGTGCTGAGTGATGCTGTATTGGTGCTGAGTGATGCTGTGGTGGCGCTAAGTGGTGCTGTATTGGTGCTGAGTGGTGTTGTGGTGGTGCTGAGTGATGCTGTGGTGGTGCTGAGTGGTGCTGTGGTGGTGCTGAGTGATAATGTGGTGGTGCTGAGTGATAATGTGGTGGTGCTGAGTGATGCTGGGGTAGCGCTGAGTGATGATGTGGTGATGCAGAGGGCAGAAAGGCACAAAAAGCAGTCTAGCAGAGGACAGAAAGGCACAAAAAGCAGTCTAACAAAGGGCAGAAGAGCAGAAAAAGAAGAGAAAAATGAGTCTAAAAGAGGGCAGAAGGGTAGAAAAACAAGGGAAAAATGAGTCTAACAGAGAGCAGAAGGGCACAAAAAACGAGTCTAAGAGAGGGCAGAAGGGCACAAAAACAAGGGAATAACAGAAGGCAGAAGGGCACAAAAAACAAGTCTAACAGGGGGCAGAATGAATCCCGCCTTGCGTGTTTGTCCACGAGGATGACACCTTTTTGGGCAATACCTCTACTCAACTGGAGTACTTTCTACTGTCTAATCAGTAAGTGCTCTCTCGTTGGCTAAATGTATAGGAGCAGATTTACAATAACTGGCGCATCCCCAGGGATGCGCCAAGTATCATACGCCGCAGCTCCGCCACCCATGGTGCGCCGCATTTATAATGCGGTGCACCATGAGGCAAAAACGGCACAGATGCGTCACGCATCTGTGCCGTAAAAGCAGCGCATTGCTGGAGCTGCGTCGCAAGTGCGATGCAGCTCCAGCAATGCTCTGGGGGGCCCTATCTCCCCAATGCTGCGTCAAGCCTGGCACCTGCTTCAAGCAGGCGCAGGGTTTTGACGCAGCATTGGCCTAAAAGTGACTGAGTGAAATCTTGTAGATTTCACTCAGCCACTTTTAGGAGGCGTTCCTGCGCAGGAACGCTCTCCCCTGTGCCGGAACGCCTCCTGATGGCGCAGGGCTTTACAACGTGACGCATCTCTCAGATGCGTCACATTGTTAATACCCAGCACCATGGCACATCTTTTGTGCTGCCGCTGTGTGACGGAACTGCGGCGCAAAAGATGCGCAAGCGGCTTGTAATTCTGCCCCATAGTACTTTTTCTACACTGTAGCTGCGCAAAGGGTCAGAAGATGTGTCTCCAGTGACCATATGTGCCTGTGCCTGTGTTACAGGCAAACATGGTCACTGGAGACACATCTTCTTGCCCTTTACGCAGCTGCAGTGTAGTAAAAGCACTATACATTTACCCAATGAGGGAGCATTAGCCAGTAGAAAGTACTCAAGGGCAAATCGCGAAAAAATCCGCGATTTCGCAGGAAAATTCGCGAATTCACATATTTTTTGGGCGATTTTGCGGGGAAAACGAATTTGCAAATTTCGCCAATGCTTAGTGAACATGTTTCTGCTCTTATGAGCGATGACAGCTCAGCATTCATCAGGACCATACATACCCCACCAGGTGTTTCGCGCATGCTAAGGCGCAAAAAATCCAACGAGTGGGGAAGAAAATAACTTAATAAAGAGACTCACAGGATTTCTGTGTAGGAGCCCTCTCATAGATAGGGGGGATCCAATCAGTAAAGGAAACCAAAAAGATTTTTGATTTGGAAACAAAAACGACAAACATCTTCAAGTCGAATATAACCACCTCCATAAATGAGAAGGCTTAAATCCCATCTTTTGTTGGGGAAAGTAGATTAATTCAGCTAGTGTGACACGACTGACCACACCCAGTCTATCTTGCCCAGATAGCACGCCAAACAAAAAAAGGTTCGAGTCCAGACAAAAGGAAAGTAGGACAGGTCAGTTTTTCACAGCGTCTGCTATGTTATCATAAACGTGTCTGTATGCCATAAAGAACGATGGCTGGCTCGTAAATTCAAATAAAGCAAATTTTTGCTACCAAATATTTTAATTTCAGAATTTTTAGAGACCTTCTGTGCCAGAATCACCACCATTAATGGCGTAAGACAACAGAGGTAATCGTTATGTAGTGCTCGTAAAAAATACACCTTTAACAATGGAAGAAAATCGCACTAACAAAAAGTGTTGTTAAAAACAATGAAATGTATCACGGCGTAAGGGGACTTACTGATTATATTCGTAATGAATACAGCGTAGGCTCGTGGCGGGGGAAACAATTTCCACCTGACAACAGACATGTGGACCAGTTGCCAAGCCACAGATTACATGTGCATCACTGCACACCAGGTTTCTTTTGTGGGGTTAGTGATATGCTGTCTGAAGGAGGTGCTGTTGACACAGTTGAGATTTTTAAAGCTACTCGGAAACATGCAACTGTAGCTATCTTCGCCGTGGGAAAATCTCATACTGCTATAAACATTTTGGAAGAGTTTGCAGCAAGGTTTTTGAATGGCTGTGCCCAAGAGGGCTTAGTATTGGTGTTGCTGCCAAAGATAATGGCAGTAATGTACTTGGTCATGGAACGTGGTTCCTATTTCAGGGTTCCATGTTTGGTGCACTGCATAAACATTATAGTTCAAGACTTTCTAAAAAAAGAACCCATAGTCAGCAGCTTACTGACCACCTGCCGAATAATATGCGCTAATTTCAGCCATTCTTTTAAATTCTCGAAAGCAGCTGAGGATCATTCAACGTGTCTATAGAATGCCAGTCAAAGCACTCATCCAGGAGGTAGCAACACGTTGGAACTCAACGTGTTACATGCTTGATTGTCTGATTGAGCAGTACAGGCCACTCAATGAATGTGTCATGCAAAGACTAGATGTTACTCTGAAAGGCATGACCCTTCAGATGGACCAATGGTGCCTAGTTAAATGCCTGACTAACATGCTTCGTCCTTTTGAGGTCTTCACACTTGAAGTCAGCAAGGAGGACTGTACAATAGGCCAAGCTATCCCATTATTGCAAATGCTAGAGCATCAACTGAAGAAGGTGTCTGAATCATACAAAGGTGTAGAGGAAAAAAAGAAGCCTATGACTTGGTCGAGAGCTTAGCCTGTCGCTTAGCTGAAAATACAAGGGTGCAAAATAAGATTTTGTCACAGGAACATTACATTTGTGCCACAATTCTGGATCCACAGGCAAAATTGGCACTGAAGACATTAATTCCTTTTTCAGAGATGGATGTTGCCCGCTATAAAACTTGGATAGCTGAGGCAGCGAGTAAGTTGGAAAATGAACGGCTGCTAATTAAAAGCCGGCTAGATCAACCCACAAGAAGTACTGCAGCAGGGCATCCGGCATCAAGCGCAACTTCGGAGGCTGAAGGCAGTGCGTTTGGCTCAGAATGTGGAGAGGTTAAAAAGGATCAAAATGAACACTTCATACCACCGAATTACACAATACATGAATCGAGGGAGGAAGATGAGGACAGCGGCTAAGGTGACGGAAGTAGGATGTTACATAATTACCTACTACTGGTTGAACCCCCAGGGTTTGAGGACGAGCTATACTCCCCTGACAATTAGGCATGCACTTACTGTCTTCCTACCTTATTTTCCTTTATTTGTGTGTCTGTCTTTCCGGTTACAAACTTTGAATCACAACAAATCCATCACCACCGTCTTCTATTCTGCTTATTTCAATATACAAGTTCCAGCAGTCTGCACAGTACAGTCCTCCGAATCCAACTCCTCCGCTCCATTCTCCTCAACACAGATGATGATTGGATGATGATAAATAGAAGAACAAATAAAATGCTTCCTGATCCCGCCAAAAGACGTGGAACATGATGTCTACTAAGTATGGGCGAATTTTGCGAATTCGCGGTACGCAAATTTGTGCAAAAGCGTACTCGCGGTCCAGAAAATCTGCGAACTTTCGCGAGATTGCGGATTTTTTTCTTTTTGCGTGTTTGCGGGATTTTTTTCACTGCGGCTACCGCAAACTTACCCATGCGGTCGTATATGGGCACGGCCATCTTGTTTTCACTGTTCGAGTTGCATATTTCCGTTTCCGGTCACTAGTTGCATGCTCGCTTTTGTGCATTTCCTGGTCCCGGGGCGCAATTGCGTGTTCGCGTCCGTTTTTGCTTGCTCGCGGGGAAAATATTGCGCAAACTTACCCATGTGGTTGCAATGGGCGCGGCCATTTTGTTTTTCATTCATTGCTATGGTTCTGGGCATGCTTTTTCTATCCTCTTTCAATCTTTGTAATCATTTTTTTGATCTTTTTTACTCATTATCTATCTCTCTATTTTGTGTTTTTTTCAACTTTTTGTTATTTTAATAACTACTTTTTTTTAGCTCTCTCTTTTCTTTACTTTTTTTCCCTATTCTTTCCTATTTTTCCTTTCTCCTTTGACCCAGGACCATGGCAAAGGGATCCGGCAAGTCGAAGGGGAAGAGTCTGGCACCCCGTAGCCGGCTCCCTTGTGGGCAAATAAGGGGGGAGTCAGTAAGTCCCAGGGAGATCTTCAGCACGGTGGAGGTGGCCGCACTGGTCTTCTTTGTTCAGCGGCACCTTCCCAAGACCATTGCGGCAGGCCCGGTACCGGGTATGGCCTCCAGGAGTGTCGTTAGCTATTGGGAAGGTGTGCCGGGCCATGTATCAGGAGTCTGTGGTATGGCGCACCTACAACCAGGTGACGCACTGGTGGTCCGACATCCTGGACCGGGAACTAGACATGCTCGACCTGCTTGGCGTTGAGATCCCTGGGCTAGGTGAGTACTAGTAGCTATTTATTAACTACTTTGTTTCCTTTTGCTCTGTGTTATATTGCACATATATGTTTTTTCCGAAGAGCAAGAATGCTGCCGATTACATTTCAGGTAAATTATGTTTCAAAAGCTTCTGTAATTGCAGATGCTCATCTGCTCAGTCAGTGGTGGTTCTACTATGCTTACTTGTTTTTAATTTTGTGCTCATTTGGCCTGAGTGATTATGTATGAGTGTACTTTACAGAACTGCGTAATGCTAGAGAGACTAGAGACTCAAGTCAAATCCTTCCTTTGGACTCCTGCCACTAAGAAGAGATAGTGGTGGTGGATTGATTGTTGAGTATATTATGACTTGTTATGTAGTAGGACATTTTTTTGTGGCCTGCAATCATGACGAACTGTGTCTATCACTTTGCATGCTGCTGAGTGCTGCCAGTCCTAGTAGAAACTTTTTGTAGTTGGTTTAGTGAGTTACATAACTTTCCAAGTGGACGGTCTGCAAATCCAGCAATACTAATATCCTAGTAGACCACATCAGATAGGTCAATAAATTTAGTTCAATTTTTGTTTATTTCCCCAAAATAATTTGTTATTGTTTTTTTTAAATGTTTGATTTTGTTGACAACAATCATCCATGTTTGTGTCTTTCTTTCAAAGATTTTGGGGGTTGGGATGCACATGTGATTATCCGAACGTTGTTTAAACATCATCCTGTCATCAAAGAATGCATGCAACCTGGCAAAGGTGCCTTTGCCCAAACGACACCTGGTGAGCAATAATTATAGGGGATAATGCGCCTTCTGCGCTCCTGCCAGTTGCACAGCTAGAAGCGCTATTGTTGGCTGTCTTTATTAATCCATTTTCAGCAATGTAATCGAAGTCAACTGTTTTCTCAACAATCCTTTCTAATAGTTATGTTTACTTTTCCAAACCACACGTGGATTTATTTGCCATTTTCCAAGCTTCTTATGTTCCAATCGTGACCATCCGGACCTCAAAAAAGGAACACTACCAGTGCAACCATTCATCCAAGGCAGTGTTTTTATTAAAAAACCCAATGCATTTCGGGCATGTAAGTGCCCTTCTTCAGGGGTAACTGTAAATGACAGTAAAGATAATAATACCAATTACCATTTTGTTCATATTTCTATGGCTTATTCCACAAAAAACATTTTCTTCTCTTACATGTATCAATTACGATCCAGCTCTCACCCATTCCCTAATATATTTAAAAAGTACCCACCTTTCTCCTACCAAACCACTAAACTCAAAGGAAACCTTCCCTGCTGTTCACCACATAGACACTCCAGGCTATAAACCAGTCAGCTATCCTGTAGAATTCAAACCCCATCATATCAATCTCCCCTCTTTTGAGTCCCCTTATGCTGCCTTTCATCCATCACCTTGTCTCGTTCTACACACACCCCCATTCCAACAAGCCCAAACATACTTTCCCACAGGAGTTCCATCCATGTCCTTATTTTAGGATTTTTTTGTTGTTTAACTAAATTGCATTAAAGAACGTTTCACCCACTCCTCTGTTCCTGATATGTTTAATATTTCCCACCTAATCCCCATTCATACCATCATAATCAACTAACTAGCCCCACATTCACCCCTCGATGTAAATACATCACGCCTCTCATCGCGTACCTGCCGTAACAGTTTGAAATCCATCCAGCCTCTCTTCCATCAAACTCTCTATTCTACCTATGCCCCTCCCTTATTTATCCATGGGTCTGTCTCTATACAACTTCCTGATAGGCTAATTGCCAGGACTTTCCCGCCAGCGCCGCTTCAGGCAAATCTGCCCAAAGGCTAACACCAACTATGTTACCCATAATGCAATACTAGATCACACGCTCAGGGTGAGCTGCCATAATTGTCTTTTTCAGTAACACTTTGTAACGTGAATTTGTAATGAGAATATTCATCATCCAGTAATGTTCATTATTGTCTTTAACACAAACACTTATTACTAATATCAACACCGACTTTAACGATAAATGTAGACGTATCGCTGCGTGTGGTTTCCAATGTTCTAACTTTGCTGCTGATTCTATTTTAAACTTGTGGGTGCTACTCCGAAACAGGGCAAATTCTGTAACCTAAGATTTGGGGGGTCAGGATACACACCTGATTGTCCAAACTTTGTTTAAACATCATCCTGTCATCAAAGAAGGCGTGCAACCTGGCAAAGGTGCCTTTGCCCAAACGACACCCGGTGAACAATAATTATAGGGGATGAGGCGCCTTCTGCGCCCCTGCCAGTTGCACAGCTAGAAGCGCCATTGTTGGCTGTCTTTATTAATCCATTTTCAGCAATGTAATCGAAGTCAACTGTTTTCTCAACAATCCTTTCTAATAGTTCTGTTTACTTTTCTAAACCACACGTGGATTTATTTGCCATTTTCCGAGCTTCTTATGTTCCAATCGTGACCATCCGGACCTCAAAAAAGGAACACTACCAGTGCAACCATTCATCCAAGGCAGTGTTTTTATTAAAAAACCCAATGCATTTCGGGCATGTAAGTGCCCTTCTTCAGGGGTCACTGTAAATGACAGTAAAGATTATAATACCAATTACCATTTTGTTCATATTTCTAGGGCTTATTTCTCAAAAAACATTTTTTTTCCTTACATGTGTCAATTACGATCCATCTCTCACCCCTTTTCCCAATATATTTAAAAAGTACCTGCCTTTCTCCTACCGAACCACAAAACTCAAAGGAAAGCTTCCCTGCTGTTCACCACATAGACACTCCAGGCTACTAACCAGTGAGCTATCCCATAGAATTCAAACCCCATCATATCAATCTCCCCAATTTTGTGTCCCCTTATGCTGCCCTTCATCCATCACCTTGTCTCGTTCTCCACATGTCCTTATTTTACAATTCTTTTGTTGTTTAACTAAATTGCATTAAAGAACGTTTCACCCACTCCTCTGTTCCTGATATATTTAATCTTTTCCACCTAATCCCCATTTATCCCATCATAACCAACTACCTAGCCCCACATCCACCCCTCGGCGTACCTGCCGTAACAGTTTGAAATCCATGCATCCTCTGTTCCATCAAACTCTCTATTCCACCTATGCCTCTCCTTTATTTACCCATGAGTCTGTCTCTATACAACTTTCTGATAGGCTAATTGCCAGAACTTTCCTGCCAGCGCCGCTTTGTTGATGCAAAGGCTCACCAACTACGTTACCCAAAATGCAATACTACATCATACGCTTGGGGTGAGCTGTCGTAATTATCTTTTTCAATAACACTTTGTAATGTGAATTTGTAATGAGAATATTCATCATCCAGTAATGTTTATAATTGTCTTTAACACAAACACTTATTACTAATATCAACGCCGACTTTAAAGATGAATGTAGATGTATCGACGTGTGTGGTTTTCAATGTTCTAACTTTGCTGCTGATTCCATTCTAAACTTGTGGGTGCTACCCTGAAACAGGGCAAGTTCTGTAAACTAAGATTTGGGTGGTCGGGATGCACACCTGATTATCCAAACTTTGTTCAAACATCATCCTTCTTTCATGTACATCAGCTAATCCCAGGGGCAAGAGGACAGAGGTGTCAGTGGCGGTGCCAGCAGAGCAGGAAGGCCAGGATCGGTCCACCGAGGGCTCTTCTGCTGGCCCCAGTAAGTTTTCCTGTTAATATTAATAATTATACTTCCCTAACTTTTAAAGCACCTATTTATTCCAAACGTTCATCATAATTCTATTTTTTCCTAAATCATCTTTGATCTTCTTGTAGACTGTTTCTAAATTCTTATCCGGCCTCTACTATGGCTCTCTGTGCTACTACTATTATTATTATTAGTCTGTCTGTGCAGCTGGCTAATCTTGCACAGTTGGCAAAAGGTGTTAAACAAAACTCATATTCAGCAATAGCTCTAGGCACTGAGTGCAGTCCTCTGGGTTGTCCATAATGTCTATTGAAGTCTTCTTAATGTTTATGCTTTGACAAATCCCAACAATAAAATGTCAATGGCCACCAAGAATAAGATACTAGTTTATTTTTTGATTGGATAAGAGGACATACTACTACTGTTGCAGGGACTATTCTGCACATACAGAACTATGTACAAGAAATAGGGCATTGGTGATAATAGGCACAGTTAAACTTTCCACATACCTCAGTCATAATAGAAGTTGAACCCCCAATCTCCTTACTGACTAGCTAGTGTGTCAGAGTTATTATTTAGCTCCCGAATTCAGCAATAATCCCCAATTATTATACAGCCCAGAACATAAGACTACAGAGTCAGAATCCCGACCTCTAAGAGTCACGAAATCATGCTTGCAAATTGCAAACCCTTTCGCTCACTCACTCATGACCAAAAACCACAGAGTCTATTTAAGATTTAAAGCTTTATTAAAAGTAAAACAACTAGCTCTGTGAGTACTCTGTATATTAATTTACAATTGTGCATTATATAAAAACTCATGAAAAGTGAACAATGGCTGATTCACACATTTATTGTGGGAGACCCCTCACCTGGTTGGAACTTAAAGTAATGATGTTGATGATGATGAGTAACATATTGCTCTTGTTCGTAGAAGGGAATCTTCTGTCTTTTATGAGAAAAAAGGTGCGCATTAAAAAGCAAGCATTCATCAGTTGTGCCAAAAAGTGTAGCATGTTATGGCTAAGCATAAATAAAAACACCCTCCCCTTCCGAAACGGGAATTTTTAGCTTAGACTAGAGAGCCACAAATAATTAAATTTGTTTATGTAGTAGCATTTGTTTTCATTCCTAGACAAAATAGGGAGTGGTGGATATGGCATCTAACAATATGAAATGTATTTTCTAGGTGGAACACCATCGGCACAGCCCACCACCAGTGCCGGTGCCAGCACAGAGGTGGTACTCCAGGGATGGATGCGGTGCTAGCAGGAACTGCTGTGGAGGATGCCTCAGTAGCGGTGGGCAGTGGTAAACTATTGTATTCCTTACTTATTGAGATTGCAGAGTAGGCTCGCTGCAGGGGTGTATATGTTGTACAGTACAAGTACACTTTACTGTTAAGAAGACTTTCAAATTTAGAACTATGTTTTTGTCAACCAGGTAGAAGACAGTCACCCTTGTCTTTGCATTAGCAATAGCATTAGCGGCAGGAGTTGACGAGTAACCAACTGCCTCCTCTAAAGTTGACGGCAACTCCTCTGAGAAGGACGAGCGAGTTAAACTAATGACTGGCTAATACTGATATGTGTTTTTGAATGTAGGCACAGGTGGCTGGGAATCTGACGCATGGCCGGTTGAAGGCTAAAGCAAGGATGGGTGGAAGGAGAAAGAAAAGAGGACTGCCTAAGTGTGTGAAATAGAAACTGTATGTGTGCGCAATATATCCTTCGGGGCAAATTCAAATGCAAGTCAAGCACAGATGCATGGGTGGCGGTTTACAAAATAAAATAAAAAGGATGTTTTTTGGTGAAAAAAAGTAAGGTTTGTCCAGTTGAGACATTGAGAAGAATGATTGACATTTACTTTGAATGGATGGATGCCTGGATGGTATCTTCCTCAAAGATAGCACAGGTGTATGTAGAGTAGACAGAGTAGACTGTCACTGGATGAAGAGTGTTACTTTGAAGATCATGTAACACCGCACGTCTGTGCCAGTGTAGCAAAGCCGAGGAAAGTAGAAGTAATTTTTCAGAATACTCCCTTGACTAACAGTAGTTCGCAAGCACATCATATACTGTATATCTATATTTTATAGTTCACATTATTAAATCAAGTCACAAGTGCCTTCATCCGGCGATTACGGGGACCACTCACTACCTATGTTAAAAAAAAAAATTCACCTGTGTTACTCATGTGTGGCCTATCAGTGTTCACTCAATCAATAAAAACAAAGCACCTAAAGTCATCCCTTATATAAGCAAATGTCCTGTGACGGGATAGATGATCATATTATCTTCTTCATTTTCCTTTTGTAGTAGTCAGGGGCAGGGTGAATGTTAAATTAATTGAGCAGTAGCCCTTGTAACAGAGTATGGCAAGTGCCACCCGTAATAGAAAAGTAAGAGCTTCCCAACCTGCATGTACTGGACTGGTAACAGTAACGTGAGTCTGCGTCATCATGGGTTGTGTCTGGTTTTCTTGGGTGCAAGCTGACTGCGCTGGCATTATGCCGGCTTCCACAAGTTTACGTACTAATTTCTCAAAACAAGAGAGAAGAAGAAGACTGGTGTACTGTTTGAGTCTAATGTAGTAAGTCCATATAGTGCTAGTAGAATTCCTGAAACTCCCACTAATGTTAGAGCAGAGGCCGACAAAGTGGGAGGTTAAATAGATACATGCCACAAATGTTATGTACTGTGCTTGCAAGTTGCTAGTGCTACTGTGACACAACTTTCTGTTGAATTACTTTTATTTGTTACAGTATTTTTTTCTTTCTTCATATAGATACTCCTTCTAAACTATCAAGGAAGGAGTTGGCTATCCGGGCCAGGCAACGGAAGCTGGAGGCAATTGTCACCGAATATCGGCGGCTGGTGGCTCAGGAGGAGGAGGATGACTCTCAGTCAACGTCGACAACAGCTGCATCCTCCTCCGCTGCCCCTTGGTCATACAGCCAGCGCAGTCCTCCAGCAGTACGACGCCGTGGTCCGGCAGCCACCTGCCGCCACCGAGCAGCGAAACCAACAGCTGCCCCCTACAGTACCTGCAAGGCTCATATGCACCGACTGACCCTGCGAGTGGCCTACCTTGAGCAGGAGGTGGAGATACAGAAAGCCCTGTCAAAGCCCTCCGGAGAGAGTTGCGTGACCACCTGGCCACGGGACACCTCCGGCCAAAGTAGAGACTGGAGAGAGATTGTCCCTTGCCCCGTTTTTGAAGACTTTTGGGGGGTGGGAATTGGGCGTTGGGGTTTTTGAACTTTTGGGGACATTTCATGGACATTGGTTGGGGTTAGGGAGGGGGTGGTTCGGGTCTTGTGGGATAGTTTATTTTTGTTAGGGTCGAAATAATTATTTATTTTCCACTTAAACATAGCAAACGCGTTTTTACTGTTTTGAGGGGGAGGCAGGGAGGGAGGGGTGAACTGTACGCTTGTTTTCCTGAAACTTAACTGGCTGGTTGATTCAAATTGTCGAAGTAATCACCCCAATTTTTTCAAAAGTGCCACTGACAGAGTTAGCAAATTCAATTGTCCTACTACTTTACTAGTACTACCGTCAGACTCTCCTCTCTTCCTACTCCATTATTCTTCCTCCCCCAAAATGCTTATCTTACCTGTGATTTGTGTTTGAGAATAGGGCTAGGCAAAGGGCTTACTCCATGGCAAATGGCAATTAAGGTTGGCTATGGAATCTGGTACGGCTGAAAAGGCATCGTTGTGGTGGAAGTAGTATTGGTACACACTGGCTGTAGCAGCATATGAAAAAAAAGGACATGAGACATTGAGTGGCCTGAGGAGCATTAGAACAGTATGATAGTACATAGTACAGTACACAAGAACAGTGTCATAAATTGTAGCCAAAGCAATGCTAAAGTATTCAATCAAAAGTTAACTACTAGTGGCATGGATTATGGCTACTACAAGAACTAGTACTGAAGGACACAGCAGCGCAAGCCCTCGTCACGTGTAGGTGGATGTTGTTGTTGATAAATCCACTCAATGGTGGACATGAAATTCTGAATTGATTTGCAAATACTCATGGGTGTGTGAAGCAGAATAAGAATATATCCTTGGATTCCTTGACCTGCCTTGAAATTGACTTTCTGTTGCTTTTGACCTTATCCTCCCCAGCAAGCGTGTGGAATTATTGGTGTCATTTAGTCACACTTCAATGAAAACCACACAGCCTGGGGGAAGAGAGTTAGGGTTTGAAAAATGGATGGGAATGGGGGTTTTTGGGAAAGATTTTTGGAGAGAGAAAAAGAACACAGCATGGACAAACTTCAAATGAAGAAAAACAAATCTTTGGATATGAACATATCAATACATCGTTTAAGGGACATAAAGGAAGTGCATGCATGAAGTAGTTTGCTAAATGGATGGTTAGGTTACTGAAAAGTAGTACTTATACTACAACTTACTAACTAGTACTAAACAATTAGACAGTACAGGGCTGCAGTAATTACTCAATTTCACTTGCCTATCTGCCCTCAGAGAGAATAAACACTTAGTAGTACATTACATTAGGTTTAGAAATAGCAAAGAAACTTATCAAATAGCTGTAGGGATACATTTGAAGCGGAGAGCAAAAGCACAGAGTCGCACTCATAGAAGTTCACAACAATAACATTATTTAAAAGATAAGGACAAGTGAAGTGCATACTGTGACTGTATGTTGTAGTTGTCTTGGTCAAATTGGGAAGTTGCATGCATCCAGCCATTCCTCCTATTCGCGGTACTCCTCCATTCCATCGGGCGCTCCGTCGATCAATCTTTGTGACCACACTGTCCATTGCCTGCCTGGCGGATGCGGAATTGCAAGTTGCTATGGTAAGCCTGAGTTAATGTTTTTCCCATTGCACAGGGTAAGTGACGGCCTGTAATTGTCGATGAAAAAACAGAAAGGGATATTTAAACACCCAAGAGGAAAAATATAAGGTACGGTGTGTAGTGCAAAAATAATACTTTCACTTTCACAGGCGACAGTATTACATACATGCATCATTTCTAAAGTGCCTACTCTGAGTCTCTTTTTCCAGGATAATAATTAGCAGACAGCTGGCCAGGGCCATGCAGACGGTCAAGGCAGGCACCATTGAGTGAACCAACCTCCATGTAGCATACCTCTTTGACACAGACAGACAAAGCAAATCTAATTTTATACAGCAATCCACATAGCCGCAATTTTACATGAACGGCTGTCTGGACTCTGGCATAACACTACACTGGATGGACCACTCCATACCATGACTAGACAGACATGTAGTTCTGCTGTGGTTGTTGTTGACTTGTTTACTTGTTTGCCTCTCACGAAATGGCCATAGTTCTTCCGTAAATCAACGATGATGATCCATCTATCCCAGTGAGTGACTGTGAAGATATTATGTAACTTTGGTCATCATGACTCATCATCATCATGGTGTTGGCAAACTCAATGTTGTTCATGCAGTCACAGTCTACTCTACACAGTGAGTCCAAGGACATTTTCCATATTAAAAAATGCAACGTAGTGGCCTCTGCAGTAGAAGTACAACTTGCATTAAACAAGGTAAACAGAGTAGACTTGAGTTACATTTAGTGTGTAAAAGATTAAATAATAACAGAACACATAAGATTAATTTCATGCACAACAAACAAACAGCAATTGCTTTCATCAGAGCAAGACAGGCAGAGTTGTCCTCTGCATGCCATCTCATCATTCATTACCTGTTCCACTTTTTGTCAGCACTGTGGCCCTTCTTAAGTGAAGGGCCGCAGGGCAGTCTCTCGTGTCAATTTCAGAAGTAACAGTCAGCATAGTCAGTCATTCCAGTCCCACTTCTTTTGAGGGGACTCGTCTACGAAGTGACAGTTTCTTGATTCTGCGTAATCCGGCCATCTGCCTTGAGGGAAATGGATAGGGGGAGTCTGGAGGAGGAGGATAGAGGAGCATGATTGAGTTGTGAACTTGTGAACTTCAAGAATGCAGACAGCGGCACCTTCAATATGGAAATAAGACGAAGACAGTGCTGCTGATGCATTTGTTGTGATTGGAGTTTTGTTGTGCTAAAAGTTGCAAAACAAAGAAAGACACACAGAAATAAAAGTGAATAAGGATGAAGAATAGTAAGTATTTCAAGCCTAGGTGTCAGGGAAGTAGAGCTCGTCCTCAAACTCTGTGAATTGAAATGGGAGTAGGTCAGCTAACAGAGAAGAACTTCCGTCACCTAAGTCGGTGTCCTCTTCTTCCTTCGTGATTCACGTATTTTGTAATCTGGTGGTATGAAGTGCTGCTTCATCTTGATCATTGTTAACCTCTCCACATTTTTGGGCGTGAGGTGGGTACTTTTTGAAGTTACAATAGCACCAGCAGCACTGAAAACATGTTCAGAAGACACGCTTGAAAGTGGGCAAGACAAATAATTTATAGCCAGCTTGGTGATCAGTGGCCATTGAGGCCTTTTCCCTTACCAATACACCAATGGGTTCTGATCAAAGAAGACCTCTGTTGGGTCCTCCAGATAGACCTGCACCATCCACTCAAGGTCCTCCAGGGGTGCTCCACGTTACGTACCATCTGTTGCCTTTGCATCAACACTGGAACGAGCAAACCTTTGATGAGTTATCCAATCCGCTTCCAACAATATTATGGCTGGGCCTGGTGCAGGTGATAATGATAGGGTTGCTGGTGTTGGTAACAGCTCTGAGAGAAAGTAACTGCCTTCGGCCACAGAAGTGGACCTTGACGCCGGATAGCCTGCTGCTTCAGTAGTAATTGTGGTAGTTCGTTCAATTTCCTGCCGCTCTTTTTCAAACTGAGTGGCTGACAGAGCTAGCCAATGTTTGTATGTGGAAACATCTGCTTCAGAAAAAGGTATGAATGTATTGCTGGCCAGTGCCTTTTTGTACCATGGATCCTGAATAGTGGCACAAATGTAATGTTGTTCTGAATGTATTGCTTTAAGCCTTGCATTGTCAACTAGGTGGCTTAATAAGCTCTCCGCCTACCGATATGCGTCTTGTTTTCAGCATCAACTTGGAACGTTGAAGACACCGCCTTCAGTTGGTGCTCTAGCATGCGCAACAATGGGATAGCTTTGCCCAAAGTACAGTCCTCCCTGTTGACTTCACGGGTGAAGACCTCAAAAGGACGAAGCATGCCTGTCAGGCTTTTAACTAGGTCCCATTCCTCCACCTCTACCCTCATGTCTTTCATAGATGCAGCCTGTGCATGAAAGACATACTCATTGATTACCAAGTACTGCTCAAACAGAAGATCAAGCATTTAGAAGGTTAAGTTCCAACGTATTGCCACCTCCTGGCAACACGTCCTCTTCCTGGCTCAACGGTCATGTTGAATGATCCTCAGCTGCTTCCGGGCCTTAAAAGAATGGCTGAAATGTGTGCAGATTCTTTGGCAGGTGGTCAGTAACTTGCTGACTGTGTTTTCTTTTTTCAAGAAATCTTGAACAATAATGTTAATTCTGTGCGCCAAACACGGCACTCTGAAATAGCCACCATCAGCCATGGTCTTAACTATATTACTGCCATTATATTCAATTTCTTGGATGCAGCCATGCAAAGACCTTACTGTTAAACTCCTCCAAAATGTTTACTGCAGTATGAGATTTCTCCATGGCAAACATGGCTACTGTTGCATGTTTCCGAGTAGCTTGAAAAATTGTAACACTTTCAACATCTGTAGCTATCTTCTCTCTAACCCTGCAAAAGAGACCCAGTGTGCAGTGATGCACATTTCATCAATGGCTTGGCAACTGATCCACATGTTTGTTGTCAGGTGGATAGTGTTAACAGCACTCTTCTGCAAAGCTGCCCCAATCACGTCCATCATATCTTGATGTAGTGCTGAAACCGCAACTCTGGCAAAATAGGACCGGCAAGGAACCTTCTATTTAGGGCAGAATGTTGTCACAAATTCTAGAAAACCCACCCCTTCCACCAAAGAAAAAGGGAGAAGGTCCAGCGCTAACATTTTAGCCAGCATTGCATTATACAGACGTGCCTTTGGGTGCTTGTGTTCAAATGGCACCTCTGACCAAAATATGCTTTTAATGGTGGTCTGGTCTATTTTCATATGTGATGATGATCCAGACTTCTTCAACCCAGTTAGGCTCATTGATGTACTTTTTTGCATTGTTGTCTCTACCAGATTCTTACTGTGCCTCCTAGTTGCTGCTGGAGTAGAGGGTGTGGGCGCTACTACTGCTGTGCTGCTGCCAGGGGTACTGTGTGTACCAGAAAAAATGTCTCTCACTTCTTCACCTCCCCCCTGCACGATCAGCTCCTCGTCATCATCACCAGATATCAAGGGCTACATTTGTATTTGTACTTTTGGCTTTCCGGATGTTACTTAGGTGCGCCTCTCATTGGATGCTGTGGTGTTTTTTGAGATGATCTCTCTGGCCTCCGGTACCATAGTTGGTACCAAGCTTACCCCGACTAACTACTTGTTTACAAATCAAACAAATAACGTGGTTTTCCGCCTTTTTGCTAATACTAAAGAAGTCCCAAACTGGGGAATTGAGATTTCTGGTGATGGTGGTGGAGGTGCCACTTTCAATGCCAGATGAAGTGGAGGATGGGTGTGGCGGAATTCATCTCTGTTGTGCACCTACAGCTCCACCACTTAAGGTAATGGAGGTCGAGCTGGATGGAGGTCCCTGCCGGCCCTTCTGAAGAGAAAATATGGAAGGTGTAGGTCGTGTTGATGTAGGAGTTACCTGTGTTGGTGGTGGTACCAGTGCCATGCCGCCCACATCCAGCGCAGCATTTCGGGATAGGGTAAAAATGTCTGTCTGCTGCATGCCCTCTAGGGCTGAAGTGACGACTGTGATGACTGGGTCATCATTGTCAGACTCTTCATCAGTAGCATAATACACCACTTCTACTTCTTCTTCGTCATCACCCATAACTGAAAGCCTTGCGGGAACCTTCCTTTTACCTAGCTTTGTCGGCTCATGGCGTGCCTCCCTCTCAGACTGAATTGGCGGGTTACAATCAAGATCTAGATCATCATAAGGAAGGGGGCTTGAAGAAGAAGTTGTACTAGTAGCACTCCTTTTCCTTGCGAAATCTGGAAGACAATGGATCATCAGGAGTGGCTTGCTCGGCTGATACCCCCTCATGAATCTCGATTTCCTCATGTGCTGCAACTTCTGGAGGAACAAGCATTGTGGGCAGTTGTGCCTCTCCTTTTGTGCCTCTCCTTGTGCCTCTCCTTGCGCCTCTCCTTGCGCCTCTCCTTGCGCCTCTCCTTGCGCCTCTTCTTGCGCCTCTCCTTGTTGTTCCTGAGGTTGTCGTTGCGGCTGTGGTTGACCACTAGTCAGATGAGTTACACCCTACATTGATTGGATGCTACTTTGCGATGAGTCAACACCAACATCACTGGTCGATGGTGACAGAGCAATTAAAGTGGCTGCCTCTGCGGCACTCATGGGCTTGGGCCTAGCTTGGCGTGGTGGCATTGAGACCAATGAAGAGGAGGTGCTGCTCCCAGCTTAGTCCCCGGCGGACACCGCTGCTGCCGGCGTAGATTTTTTTTCCCCAAAAAAGTGTTGGTCGGCACAGTCTCTTTGGTAAGTGGCGCCACTTGCTTTTTCTGCTCCTTCTTACTGGCAGTGGCACTGGCAACTTTCTTGGTAGAGGAGTTATGGTCACCTTTCTTTGGGCCCATCTTCTTCAGATGTCAGAACAGCGGGACGCAGTTGCATGAGTTGCAGAGTTGTCTGTGGCCACACGTGATGTCACGTGACGTTGTGCACACACCGCAGCAGGACTTCTTCCTGGCACTACAACAAGTGATGATGATGAGGATGATTCCTGGTTCTCAGTCTTTGTGCACCCAAAAGCAAAGAAGCAAGAGGAACATCAGTTAAATAAATGTTGCATATGTCGTGCTTCAATTACTACTATTGCAACTAGGCATTTATTATTATTAACAAAACAGACCCAAAAACAGAAAGACCCAAAATAAAAATTGCAATTCTAATAAAAAAGGGATGTTTAAAGTGATAGAAGAGAGACCACACAGAGAGAGTTGTTTCATGCACCCATTCATCATATAACCCTAGGCCTACTGGCCCGCAACCACAAGCTTGCCGGCTTATGGAAAAAACTGTCTGGCCTCAATAGGCCCCCACCCACATGGCCAGGCCCTGGACTAGGCCCCAACAACAACCCGTAAATCTAAATACACACAAAAATCACCCCAATCCAATGCAATCCATGCCCTAAATGATGTTTAAATTCAAGAGACCCCACAGAAAGACTTGGTCCATGTACCACTGACTACCCCTGGGCATAATGGATGAAAGCAAGACAGACTGGGTGCAGGCCTATGGCACAAAGAACACTGCCTGGCTTCAAAATGGCCCCTATACCCCCACCCACATGGCCATGCCCTGGACCAGGGCTCAAAATGACCCCCACCAACATGGCTATGCCCTGGACCAGGCCCCAACAACACCAAAAAAACTAAAATACACACAAAAATCACTCCAATCCAATGCCATCCATGCCCTAAATGATGTTTAAATTCAAGAGACCCCACAGAAAGACTTGGTTCATGCACCGCTGACTACTCCTGGGCATACTGGCTAGTGTGGCTTTAACACGCACCACAAAATTTGAAAAAACCTTCCACATATAACAGTGAGCTATTCAATTCCGTGCCATCTATGCCGTAAATGATATTTAAATTCAACAAAACTCAAAGAAACAGTTGTATCATGCACCTATGACTAACCCTGGGCCTACTGGATACTGTGGCTACCCACAATATATTTTTTTTAAAGTTGTGAATGAGTTTATAAATTGTAGTCGCGGCAACTGCAATGCCCCAAGCAAACAACACCAACTTACTTGTAAAAGCTCAAATCCAAAAGTTATCCAAACAAAAAGTCCTCAAATACAAATATGCAGCAGCAGCCAGGAAGAGTAATTCTTCCAGCTCCAGATCCAAATGAAAAGTGACCAGGACATGGACAAAACACTGGAAGGAGCCTGCTGTACAGGAACATGAAGGTGGAGACTCTGGGACACTTCCTTCCTCCCACCCCCCAAAAAATGGACTCCTTGCACAAAAAAGTGCAGCCAAATGTCAATCTGAGGAGTTATTCTGATCCAAATCATCATTATCAGAAGGTTTATGCTGCCAGCGATAGATTTCTTGTGCAGAATTGCAATTTTTGCGGCTTCTTGAAAGCGAGCTGTTCAAATCTCCCGCTGGATTTCAGCTGCGCGTCGCATCGACGTATTCCCAATTGTTTACTCTCGCGATGCGTGATCGCGGGCCCTTATAATGTATTCGCACTCTCAAAGTCTCGCAGTGCAAGATGGTGGGACTCCATAAGCTGGGCATATACTCTGAATTAGTGGATTAGGATTGAAGTGTTGTCTGAATACATCTGTAATTGGATCATATATTGGTGTGAGAAATTGCATTGTTGCTGACCAGGGGGTGAGCCCCAGTCAAGCAAAAGTCACATTCCCTTGCAGGGTGAACCACAAAAAGTCACTAAAATAATGTTTGTTTAACCCCGGGTAGCTTGGCACAAAAGGCTTAACTAAGAGGCAATGTGTGTGGCATTTCTGCAGCACACACTCAGTAATACAGTGAAAACAAATCATAAGAAAAATCTCAAAGCAATTTAGAAAAAAAAGATTATTACCTATCCTGTTGGTGCCCAGTAGGTAGTTAATGTTAGGATGTAGTTTCCATTGGAAGAACATCATTTCATTTCATTTTCCAATCACAGTCACTTAAGCTGCTGTCTTAATCCATCAAGCCGGGGCTAAAAAAGGAGGTCCCAAAATGCTTTTTCTCAATGTTAAATTGAATAGGAAACTGTAGACATGGCTACATCCTGAACTGCTGAACTGAATTACAATTTTTCAGAAAGGTAGATGCTAGTCCAGAAAGCACACTTTTTGTTAAATGGTGAGAATCCATTCAGTAGTTGTGGATTTATTTAAAGGTTTTTCCGATACACCACTGGGGAAGCGGTGGATCCACACCCCCGCCTGATTTTGTGACTGAGATCTGATTGGCTGCCAGCACTTCAAACCAGGAAGGGTTGGAAGCCATCTTGTGACTTGGTTAAACCAGGGTAGGAATACCCTGACACCCTACGCCTATTGGCAAAAGAGTAATTAAAAAAAAAATGTTCGGTGACACTGGATCGGCGACTCCCACTGTAATGAAGAAGAAAAATAGACCTTCTTGGGGCAACTGTTTACCTAGCCCTTACACAATTCCTTCCATTTCCAGGATATTGGTCTCAAGGCAGTCACCCACGTTGGCGCACTTCAGAGATTTTACTCTTCCTCTTTTTATGCTTTGCTTGATGTTTTTTGTATGAAAATACCACCAATTTTATCATGCGCCCTAGAATATCTCTTGATTAGGACTTGGCATTCATTAAAAGTAAGAGAAGGGACTTTATTATGAAATCTATTAAGAATTAATCAAGCGGTCCCGGTCCAAGCAATATGCTTAGAGTTATCCTTAGTTAGCAATTCTGCTAGAGTTAGCTCTAATATACTCAGATGGACCTATAATCTTGTACATGCTGATCTAGGATCTTTAAGGTATATTTCAAAATTAGAGACTTTTAGAAATGAGTCCTCACAACATACTTTTAATAAGAATATTAGTATTGGACTGAAAAAGGTAAGCACTTTTGAAATCATGGACACCAGCACATTTGAAGCTTCTCTTAAAGAACTTAACCCCAAGAATAAGTAATGACCTGGACGTAGAACACTGTTCTGAGTTAAAATACTTTGCACATCTAGTAGACATCATGAATAGAAAATCCTGCAATAATACATACACCTTTCATTAGAACATAGGGTCCAGGGCACCATCATTTTATTGCAGTTGGGGATTCTTCTGTTAAAATCCTATACTTCTAATTGGGTTAATTGCGAAAGTTCAACAGGGATCTGTGACTTATTTAATGGAGGAGTGCAGGATTTTTTATTTGTGTTGCTAGTTTGTCCAAATTTGACCTTGGTAGCGTCTTGGCACCTGTATGTAAAGCCCATTTGTTTTAGATACAATATCTACTCAGAACAAAGTTTAATTCAGTTTTGTAAATCGCCATCTGATTAATGTGTCTACTATATTCTGTACACATTTTTAAAAAGCTTTTTGAAGTTGTTTTAATTTTTAGTTTTCATAATAGTTTTTTTAATCATTTTTACTATGTAAGTGTTGACCCCAGATGAAGTCTAAATAAATTTTTTTTAAAATCTTGAAATAAAAGTAACAGCCTGTAAATAAGTAGGAGGGGGTGCACTGGCCCCCCTCCGAGAATCTCTTAAAGCCCCAGAGATTGCCATTTCCACAGGGAATATTTCATTATATATGCAGGGGTTTTTCTTCACTGCCACCCCGCTCCCTAGGTACCGCCACCTCCCCAGGGCAAATGTTTTAATAATGCAGGGGGCCCACAGAGCCCCCAGCTGCCCAGGGGAATGCCATCTTCATAGGGATAAACATTAAATCCTGGGGACCGCACCTCCCCATGGCTAAATATCGTATTGATGCGGCCGGGCTCACTGTTTTTTTTAAAAGAAATGCAGGGGAGGTCCTACAGCCTCTACTGCAGCCTCATGGACCTCTACCTCCGTAGAACAGTGATAATATGTGGGGAAGCAGTGCAGTTCTCCCACTGCCTCAGGAACTGACAAATTCCAGGGGTACATATTAATAGCCCCAGAGATTGCCACCTCACCAGGACATGCTGTTTTATGAAAGGAATGCAAGTAAGGTCCTACAGCCTCTCCTGCGGACCCGGGACTTCAACCTGCCCAGGGCATATACATTATTTAAAAACAAACACGTAGAAGGCCATATGACATCCCCCACTGTCCCAGGGTGTGCCACCTAACCAGAGCACTTAATAGGAATGTACGGGGCTGCCTGCCTCCCCCCCAAAGTTGCGGGGAATACCATCTTCCAGGGGAACAAACATAACATTGAAGGGGGTTTGTTGTGGCCCCTAACCCTGGAAGCCACCATCTACCTGCGGCTAAAACAAGGAAAGGTGTGGGGCCGTATGGCCGCCCCTCCAAGAGCCCTAGAAGGCTCATGGGACCACCACCCCCAGGGTCAGCTCCAGCAATTTTCCCGGGTGCCCAATCCCAATACATTGCCGTGTGCTATTGCTTGGCAGGCGCACAGTTCCTGCCAAGCCACAACAAACTCAGCTCTGCTTTCAGCAAGCGAGAACAGAAAGTTGTCTCCCTTGTTGAAAGTAGAGCATGTGTCTGTTTCCCTGCCCACTGTCAAAGAGGTGGGGACCTGACAGTGACTGTGGAGTCCTTCTGGCTCCCCTGCAGTCCGCAACAAAGTGGCAAGGCCCCAGAGGATTGTGTCCCCGGGGCTAATATAGGTGCAGGGACAGGGACCACATGGGTCCCCGTGACAATTTAAAAAAAATATAAAGGTCTGGTCCCAGGGACGCGGTCCCTGGGACCAAAAATGGCCCAGCAAGGGGGGCATACAAGCCCCCTTCCTTTATTTACAAAAAGGAAATGATAATAAAAGAAAGGCTGAGCCCTGGGGAATCGGTCCCCAAGGCTGAAATCAGCCTGGGAGGGTGGCCGCTCGGCCCCCTCCTTTTTAATAAAATATAATTTTGAAAAGGGGCAGACCCTGGTGGATGGGTTTCCCGGGGCCCAAAACATGTCACTGACTATGTCATGAGTGATGTAATATGTGAGGTCAGAAACAGTGCATTGCGGGGTGTGCGTTAACTACAACAGCTGAATTTCACTGGTTTTGTGTGAGTGAAACCTGAGCCTGACTACAAAATCCCTGTAACCTTTGGTTTTTTCAGGGAATATTTTAATAACCTATTTCACACCAAAGTGATGAAAACCCAGTGGTTAAAATCAGAGATATTGATTTTTGAAGATATAAGTGAAAAAAGGCTCCAAAAATCATTAAGCAACAACAAGGAAAATCTGGTTCCACTGGACAAGGATAAAGTCAGGAGGTCAGGCCAGCCGGCTACAGGAAGCAGATTGTTCCAACTGAACAAAAGTACCTTTGCAGGGGAAATCCAGGATGGAGTCACTTGTGTGACTCCCATGAGGTTCTATAGTGCAGAAACCTTTCCAAACCTTAAAACACACATGTAGCTAAAGAAAACACACTGTTCTCATATTTCTGTGTAGTATCAGTATGCTAGCACAAATTTCCTACTACCCAGCATTACATGCGGTACACTGATAAAACTGGTATCTTCTTTGTATGGGTGGGCCAAGTGCCTGCAAGAGAGATGCACCAAAATGTGTCAATAAGGTCAGTTTTTTATCAGGAGATCGGGGGGAAAGCTGGGTGGTAGGAAATTTGTGCCAGAGCTGTGATCCTTCAAGTTTTCTACACAGACATGTGACGAAAATTTGACTTTATAGCGAAAATGTGAGGTTTGCAGAGGGTTCTGAATAAGGAAATGCTAGGGGATCCCTGCCAGTTACCTCCAGCCAAGTGACACTCCACACACACCACCAGCCATGTAACATCCAAAGCATACCACCAGCCAAATTCCATTCATGCACACTGCCAGCCAAGCTTCAGACAACACAGATGACACAGACAAGTGTCAGTCTAAACACATTACTACCAAGCACATGTCTACATACACCACAAGCCAAGAGCAAGTCCAAAGACACTACCAGCAAAATGCAAGTACACACACAGCCAGCCAAACACCAGTACATGTATATTATCATCGGAATTCAAGTTCACACACACAGAAACCTTCCTTGATATCTAGTTGTTTTCTGCCTCATTTGAGGTCAGATGAGCCTAAAAATATGGCTGCTCTGCCCCCAAGAGGGAAAAAAACTGTTAAATATATGCCTAAAAAGAGGTAGTGCCTGTAGACTAGTATACTACTCCCGAAATGTAGTGCTAGAGGTTTGAAACCGCGTGATGATCTTTGACTATCATCATTTTAATTGTCTTTTGGTGTTTTACTCTACCCTACCATGAATGTACAACGACCTGCATATGCATTGTTTCTCTTGAAGGTTTCTTTCTTGTAATCTTGCAGTCTTACAGTCAAAGTTGTCACAGAGTAGAACAGCTTAGTCAAGAACAGTACATGTGGAAGGTGCATTTGAAAGCAGGCGAGAGAGAGAGAGAGGTGTGGAATGTACTTTTTGGTCTCAAAGTGCAGTGGTGCACACATGTGCACTGTGTTGTACATTGAGAGAGAGAGATGAATTATGCGATGCTATAGGCAGCGGAACACAAATGTGCATTGTGTTGTAGATTGGAAAGTATTATGAAGTTCTTACCATCAGCTTTGACATCGCCTTATGTAATGCTGAATGTTGACGCTGCCTTGCTTGAGCTTTTCTGCGTGCACAGACAGGCCCACTGGGTGTTTGCAAGTTGTTTGGGTTACTCATGTTTAAGGTTGTTTTGTGAGATTATGTACCCTGGAAGGCTTCCGTAAGTAAAGGCTGAAACATGTGAGATTGTAGAGGGAATGTGGGAACTCCTTTTGCGCTGGAATGCTCGCATGGAAGGTGGCCAAACCGAGTACGTTTTCTTCGCGTAAAGGGAAAGACTATTGAACCGTCTAGTGCGTTTGGAGACTATAAAGCTGGAGAATCTTGGCAGCTAGCTTACGAGCTCACTTGTAGAGTAGAAGTACTGTCACAAGACGAACCAAACTAGAGTGCGTTTGATGACTATAAAGCTGGAGAATCTTGGCAGCTAGCTTACGAGCTCACTTGTAGAGTAGAAGTACTGTCACAAGACGAACCGAAGTAGAGTGCCAGTCAAGAGTCCATTGCCTGGCTATTAACAGGCTCCTCCAGGTTGAGTTATTAAGGGCATTGAGTGAACGATCGGATTAGGTGATTTGTTTCTGACTAGTGTCATTGTGATGTGTGGCCAGTGGCTGTGGTCAGTTAAAGCGTTTTCATTGTGATGTGTGAGTGAGTCAGAGTGCACATCCAAAGTAATAATCATTTGATTTATTTAGTGTATATATCTTTCTGATTTCTTGCAGGACGTCCAGTATTTTTTGCTGCTTGTTTATTCATTATTCATATTCATGCATTTAACTGTTACATTTGCCAAGTGGGTTATTATTGCTTGCATATAAATATACATACATACATACATACATATATATGTATGTATGTATATATATATATATATATATATATATATATATATATATATATATATATATATATATATATATATATATATATATATACATACATATAAATATACATATATATATATATATATTCACTGAAAAAACCATAGGTTATAGACCATATATAGTTGGGAATTCGCATTTACAAAACCTTATTTTACTCACACAAAACCATTGAAATTCCATATATAGTTAGTTGCACTAACTATATATCGCGCACCCGCAATCCACTGCTGATGATGTCACATATTACATCATTCATGACATGGTCAGTGACATCACTGATGACATTACTGATGACATCTCAAATGACATCACTGATGACATCTCAAATGACATCACTGATGACATCTCATTTGACATTACTGTTCACATCACTGATGATATCATTCATGTGATAATACGATTAACCTCTTCAGACTCTAATATAACCTTAGATACAATCAGTGTAAACAGACACTCACAGACTGTCACTCATCCATGGAGTTACTCACACACCTAGTCAGTCATGCAAAGAATCAATCACACCTCCATTTCCTCAACTATACAGTTATACAAACTTTACTTATTCAAACATATACTAACACATATTTACTCTCTTATACAATCCCTGATACACGTTCACAATGATCCATACAGCCACTCACACATTCTCTGGCTCTTATGCACAGTTATTTATATATGTCAACTCTCACATGTACTGTGTTTTACATATGTACTTACTTTGACATGTAGCACTGAGATATCCATTCACTCACCAATACACTCATGCACACAGTCAACCGCCCAAACAGCTGTTTCCACATGCACTTTTGAAACCATACATCTAGTCAATCAACTGCTCACACATCTATGCACAGAGTCATACACCTCCCAGCCACCCACACTCACACTCAGTCTCCCATACAAATACTTGGGCAACCAATCAATAACCCATATAGTTACTCATATAGCTAATCAACACATGCAACAGTTTACTGAACAACAGACATAATGATGCACAAATTAAGACAGTTTAGTCACTAACCCATGCACTCAGTGAGACACATTTAATCACTCTCTCATACAGTCAGTCATGCACCTACTAAATCCTTCATCCAGACACTTATACATCCACTCATTCTCAATATGTAAGACATATTTTAACTTTACAGAAACATACAGTCACTGGATGTTGTCATCAGTGATGTCATCAGTGATGTAATTTGAGATGTCATCAGTGATTTCATCAGTGATGTCACTGACCATGTCATGAATGATGTAATATGTGACATCATCAGCAGTGAATTGCGGGTGCGCGATATATAGTTAGTGCAACTAACTATATATGGAATTTCAATGGTTTTGTGTGAGTAAAATAAGGTTTTGTAAATGCGAATTCCTAACTATATATGGTCTATAACCTATGGTTTTTTCTGTGAATTTTCAAGGTTTTGTAAATGCTAATTCCTAACTATATATGGTCTATAACCTATGGTTTTTTCAGTGAATTTTCAAGGTTTTGTAAATGCTAATTCCTAACTATATATGGTCTATAACCTATGGTTTTTTCAGTGAATATATATATATACATATATATATAAACATATATCATCTGTATATCTATATAAATACAAACATAAATGCATGCATACATATACTTATATGCATACAGATACATGTTATTTACATGAAAGTTGAAAAAACACTAATAAAAGCAAAGCTAAAAAGCCACCTCATTACAAACAGAATGGCTTTAACTTAAACGAGGGCGAGATCTATTGCATTTTCAATGCGTGTTTACTTTGGTTCCATCAAGAAGGCATTCAGATGTGTCACACATTTGCCATAAATTCTGAATGTTAGCACTCTAGTTGCACATTAGATCACTGTAGTAAAGCTACTGCTCACCAGGGACGTCTGCTGCTGGTATTCAAAGTGCATGTTTCAGTCTGCAAGTCAGAATTTTTTTAATGAAATAGAAGAGGATTTGAGAAGTCACTCAAAATGATCCCTAATTTTTCTTTCTGAAGCACTAATCATACATTCTATGGCAAAATTAACCCCCTCATGTTGTTCCTTTTTAAATTGAGTGTTTTCAGACTTACCACTTCATTCCAATCAAGATGGCTTCTGGTGTGCCATACTTTTGTCATAAGTAAGACTGTTAGCGCTCTAGTTGTTCTTTAGAACACTCTGGGACATTCTGTCATTGGGCTATACTTGGGGTACATCTGGGTGATATTTGGGCTACGTTTAGGCTCTTTTGTCTCTGGTGGCCATCTTGGGAGACTGTATGTCAGAATTTTTTAATGAAATTGAAGAGGGTTTGAGAAGTCACTCAAAATGTGCCCTAATTTTTCTTTCTGCAGCACTAATCATAATTCATATGGCAAAATATACCCCCTCATTTTGTTCCTTTTTAAATTAAATGTTTTAAGAGTTACCACTTTATTCCAATCAAGATGGCTTCAGGTGTGCCATACCTTTGTAATAAGTAGGACTGTTAGCGCTCTAGTTGTTCTTTAGAACACTCTGGGACATTCTGTCATTGGGCTATACTTGGGCTACATCTGGGTGATATTTGGGCTACATTTGGGCTCTTTTGTCTCTGGTGGCCATTTTGGGAGACTGCATGTCAGAATTTTTTTATGAAATAGAAGAGGATTTGAAAAGTCACTCAAAATGTTCCCGAATTTTTCTTTCTGCAGCACTAATAATACCTTCTATTGCATAATATACCCCCTCATTTTGTTCCTTTTTAAATTAAATGTTTTAAGAGTTACCACTTTATTCCCATCACGATGGCTCCAGGTGTGCTATACCTTTGTAATAAGTAGGACTGTTAGCGCTCTAGTTGTTCTTTAGAACACTCTGGGACATTCTGTCATTGGGCTATACTTGGGCTACATCTGGGTGATATTTGGGCTACATTTGGGCTCTTTTGTCTCTGGTGGCCATTTTGGGAGACTGCATGTCAGAATGTTTTAATGAAATAGAAAAGGATTTGAGAAGTCACTCAAAATGTGCCCTAATTTTTCATTCTGCAGCACTAATCATACTTTCTATGGCAAAATATACCCCCTCATGTTGTTTCTTTTTAAATTAAATGTTTTAAGAGTTACCACTTTATTCCAATCAAGATGGCTTCAGGTGTGCCATACCTTTGTAATAAGTAGGACTGTTAGCGCTCTAGTTGTTCTTTAGAACACTCTGGGACATTCTGTCATTGGGCTATACTTGGGCTACATCTGGGTGATATTTGGGCTACATTTGGGCTCTTTTGTCTCTGGTGGCCATTTTGGGAGACTGCATGTCAGAATGTTTTAATGAAATAGAAAAGGATTTGAGAAGTCACTCAAAATGTGCCCTAATTTTTCATTCTGCAGCACTAATCATACTTTCTATGGTAAAATATACCCCCTCCTGTTGTTTCTTTTTAAATTAAATGTTTTAAGAGTTACCACTTTATTCCAATCAAGATGGCTTCAGGTGTGCCATACCTTTGTAATAAGTAGGACTGTTAGCGCTCTAGTTGTTCTTTAGAACACTCTAGGAGGCTGCAGTAGAACACAAAGGAATCAACTGACAGTCTCTGTCCTTGTTGGATGTACATGTTTTACTGAGAATGTCAGACTTAATTTTCACATGACTGAGAAAGATAATGTGAATTTACAGAAAATATACTTTCAGTTTAGCTTATAGATCCCCTTCCAAACCACTGTGGGAAAATCATGAGATATTAGTTTTCTTTCAAACAATATTCATGATATCACAGCAGAAGGTTTTTTCACATGGTAAAATCACCTTAGAACCCACCACAATTCCTAAAACGAGTATGGTACCATCAACAAATGATTTATAATGTAACTAAAGTCCTAAAACCCTCTATTAACTACAATGCTTTTTAATGAGGTGCTATCATGTATATTGGTCCCAAGATGGCTGCCAACACTTCTTGGATGAAGTGCTGACAGCCAATCAGATCAGATGTGTGGTTAGGCTCCACCCAGATATATATCTTTTTTTGAACCTAAATTACTCAAAATCCACTGGAGCACATATATTGACACCTAGCAAAGGCACATCGGGCTAACAGTCCCTACAATTTTGCCAAGTTTCGTGCAAATCCATTCAGCCGTTCGAGCTAAAAGTGAGGCCAACCGCCCTATGGAAATTAACATGGGAAAAACGCGTTTTGGGACCCCCCTTTTTTCTCGGCCCCCCCTTGATGAAACCCCCCCAAATTGTGAGGGGCTGCTCAGAAACAAAATGTTCCATTTTCCTGAAAATTTCAGCCAATTCCGTCCACAAACGCCAAAGTTATTAGACATAGAATTTTCAAAAATCCCATAGAGAAAAAATCCTAACTATATATACCTACTGGCGACCGCCAGTAGGTAATATATATATATATATATATATATATATATTATAGATATATATATATATATATATATATATATATATATATATATATATATATATATATATATATATATATATTTTACCTACTGGCGGTCTCCAGTAGGTAGTTATAGTTACGACCTAGTTTCAATAGGACATTCTATTTGGAATAACTTTGGCACTGGTGGACGAATCTTCGTGAATTTCTCCAAGAAAATGGCCTGATCGGTTCCACTCCTTCCCTGAAAGTTTCGGGGTGATTCGTCAAGTAGGGGCCGAGAAAAAATGGGGGTCCCAAAACATGTTTTCCCGATGCAATTTTCCATAGGGACCTTTAGCCAGGGCTACCGCCCAAACGGCTGAACGGAATTACACCAAATTTGGCAGAGAGGTAGAGTTTGGTTCGCAGATTTTTTGTTTTTGTTAAATGGTGTAAATCCGTTCAGTAGTTACTGAGAAAATCAAAAGTAAAATCATAGCAATATCTAGAGACGGAGTTCTGCACGCGTACGGAAATTCGTACAATAACTGTCTGTCAACACTCCAAACCAGGAAGTGTTGGCAGCCATCTTGTTCATCGCTAGAACCGAGTCACAAGAAAACAGTAAAACAAAGTTGAGGAATAAGGAAAGAGGGAAGGGTGGAAACATTCTGACCCTGTAGGGTTGCTCATGGGGTCGTACATGTATTTTTAGAATCAAATTTGAAAAGGGAAAAAAAAAGTTGAAGTCCGTTTTATTCATTAGGTGTTGGGGGCAATTTTTAGAGCTATATTTCTATGATAGTATGTACAACTTTCCGTTTTTTTGTGCACCAGTTGTACGTATGTGCAGCCTTGTTTGCAAGCGCACTTTTTTCTTTTTCTCAAAGTTCGCCAAGCAAACCTCTCCTCATTTCAAGTATTACATTTGTCACTTTTTTTTCACGGGTTGTGTTTGTTATCCGCTGCTGGTATACTTTTGTAATATATATTAATAATCATATTGTATCTATGTTTATTTGAAATGTAGTGTTGAAGCACCAAACGTTGACATAGTCCATCCAACCGCCATTTCAGTAGTTTCCCTACGTTATTTTTATTATACTTGTTACTTTCATTTTACCCTCCCCATATTTTCTGTGTGATCGATGAAATTTCCTGCCACAGACCCCACAGTGTTTGTCCTTGGCCTCCGATCTTATCAGACTTTGTAACACTTATAGCTAGTAACTAATTTGAAGGACGTATTATCTACGCATGCGTAGCCTTGTTTCCAAGCGCATGTTTTTCTTTCTTTTTCTTCAAGTTCGCCAAGCAAACCTCTTCTCATTTCAGGTATTAAATTTGTCGCTTTCTTTTTTCCGGGTCGTGTGTGTTATCCGCTGCTATGGTTTTGTAATATATTATTAAACATATTCTATCTGTATTTATTTGGAATGTAGTGTCGAGGCGCCAAACGTTGATTACAAAGTCCGTCCAATCGCCATTTTAGTAGTTTTCCTCCGTTATTTTTATTATACCTGTTACTTTCATTTTACACTCCGCATATTTTCTGTGTGATTTGATGAAATTTCCTGCCACAGGCGCCACAGTGTTTGTCCTTGGCCTCCAATCTCATCAGACTTGGTAAAACGTATAGCTAGAAACTAATTTGAAGGACGTACTCTCTACACATGCGCAGCCTTGTTTCCAAGCGCACGTTTTTTTTTTCATTTTCTTCAAGTTCGCCAGAAAACCTCTTCTCATTTCAGGTATTAAATTTGTCGCTTTCTTTTTTCCGGGTCGTGTGTGTTATCCGCTGCTATGGTTTTGTAATATATTATTAAACATATTCTATCTGTATTTATTTGGAATGTAGTGTCGAGGCGCCAAACGTTGATTACAAAGTCCGTCCAACCGCCATTTTAGTAGTTTTCCTCCGTTATTTTTATTATACCTGTTACTTTCATTTTACACTCCGCATATTTTCTGTGTGATTTGATGAAATTTCCTGCCACAGGCGCCACAGTGTTTGTCCTTGGCCTCCAATCTCATCAGACTTGGTAAAACGTATAGCTAGAAACTAATTTGAAGGACGTACTCTCTACACATGCGCAGCCTTGTTTCCAAGCGCACGTTTTTTTTTTCATTTTCTTCAAGTTCGCCAGAAAACCTCTTCTCATTTCAGGTATTACATTTGCTGCTTTCTTTTTCCGGGTCTTGTGTGTTATCTGCTGCTATGGTTTTGTAATATATTAATAAACATATTCTATCTGTATTTATTTGGAATGTAGTGTTGAGGCGCCAAACGTTGATTACATACTCCGTCCAACTGCCATTTTAGTAATTTTCCTCCGTTATTTTTATTATACCTGTGACTTTCATTTTACCCTTCGCATCTGTTGTCTGTGATCCATGAGATTTACTGCCACAGATCTCATCCTTTCTAATATAAAGGGAGATGCGGTAAACTTTCAAGTGGGGTAATGCCTTACGCAATGTCCCAGATGCCGACAAACCCCGACAATTACTGAGAATAATTACGGCTCTGTATAAAACCATTGGACGCAATTGTTTAGGTGTCAAGCCCTTTTCTGTTAAAGATAAGAAGCAAACCCAGGGTGCGAAGTCTGAAACAAATGTTCAACCCACAGCTCCGAAGAAAAATTGAAACAGAAATAAAAAACAGGGGAAACAGCAACAGAAACAGGAGTCCCATCCCCCATCACCAGTGCCTGCGTCTACTGAGCGCGTTTATGACTTGCGTGACCACAGTACGATTAAGTCACCTGATAGATTTCAGGTTCCTGATCAACGCTCTCCTCGTTCTTTACAGGACACATCGGCCTCATCGTCCAGTGGTGGAGGCGGCGAAAGAGGTCGCGTGGCCAGCACAGTCGCGACCAACCCCGCCCGAAAGACGGAAAAGGCAAGCAGGACGATTCTTCACAGAAAATACCCCAGTTTCAGAAAAAGAAAGTTGCCACTTTAACAGCGAGATATGCCACAGATAGTGAGAAAGCAGCTTCGGAATCAGACATGGGAGCTGACGTTGCTGGGCAGTGCGGCAGAGATTACCATTGTTCTAGAGGCCCTGCGTCCACTACTGAAGGTGACTGCGACTGACCAATATGTTGTTGTGGAGACAGCTGATACCAGAGTAGTTCCCCCTGATAGGCTTCATGAAATAGTCCTTTTAATTTAAGGTGACACACAACGTACCATAAAAGGGGTATTTTGGGAAAATCTTACAACTACCTATGACATTTTGTTAGCGGAGGCTGACTGGCCCCCACCTTTTCTTCTCATGGCTCAAAGAGGGGAAGAGGTGATCCACCCTAGTTTCGTGCACACAGTCTCAAAGGAGCATGCACGGAATTTTGCAGAAGAGTGGGCTAAAGCCCTTGTGCCGGCTCTGTACCGTACGCACTGTGGTTGGGATACATTTTCCCCACACCACGAGAACTCCTTACGGTCTATGCCACAGCCTCAACCTCAATATTCCATTGGACATGAAGCTAAGGCTTCCATTGCGGAAATCCTTGAACAATTGGAATATCAAGGTGTAATTGAAACGTGTGTGTCACTGATGAATAACCCACTTTTTACTGTGACTAAGCCGGACGGTTCGTACCGTTTGGTATTGGATTACCAGCATTTGAATTTGCATTGCTGTACCTGTGCAGTACAGAATACCCACGTCTCTGCTCTAGTGGATGGTTTTGTGCGAAAACGGTTTAAAACCACGCTTGTCATATCCAACGTTTTTTTTGCCCACAATTTGGATGGTCTAAGTTCCCAGTGGACCAGTTTTACCTGTGGCGGCAAACAGGGCCAATTTAAACGCCTGGCGATGGGCGATAAGAATAGTCCAGGTGTGTTTGCGGCCCGTATTGTCTCTCTCTTGGAGAGAGCCAACCCAGATGCGTGTTCGTATGTAGATGACATCCGTCTCACAGTCGACAAAATTTGGGTGCATCTGTGTGGCTTAGACCACATAATTTGTATCTTTCCAGACTTCGGTTACAAATTCAACTTTGCAAAGTCTCAAATTGCAGAGTACACAGTGTTGTTCCTGGGCTACGAGCTCACCAATGAGGGTCAAGGATTGGCTCCTTACTTCTTGGAGAAATGCGCACAGCTGGGTTCTCCTACAATTCTGAAAAAATAACAGTCCTTGCTGAGATTTTTGAATTTCGGGCGTAAATATATTCCCGAATATGCCCAGCGTATCAAGCCTTTGTATGCTTTGATGCAACCTACTTTCACCAAATCGTGCTGGCTGCCTGAACATTCAGCCATTTTGCAATCTTTGCAGGCTGATCTTCTAGAATCTAAATTCTTACTGACTAGAGATAACCACACCAACCTGGTGATAAGAATCAGCCCTGGGGCGGTGGGTTTCATTTACCTTACTTTTAACAAAGGAGACACAGTACCTATTGCTTACAAGTCACACTTGTACACTTCGGCAGAAATGCGGTTTTCCACCGTGGAAAAAGATTTTACAGCAGTGCAAATGGTGATTCTTAAAGAACGTGCACTGTTGCTGGGAAAACGCATGTTGGTCGCTACCCCGTATCCTGCACTAGAGGCAGTAAAGACGGCCAGTGTACCAAATTCTAAAGCTTTACACCCACATTGAATGCAATGGGCCGCATCTTTGACGTCTCCGGATGTCATGTTTATTTTTGATGCCTCCCTACAGTCATAAGAGTTTTTGCAGTATAAATTTGTTCATCCTACGCCACAGATTATGCGACCTTTGAAGGATTTCCATTGTATCATTTACACTGATGGTTGAGCGCAGGTTGCGCATGGGTCTAAGCACGCATACGTTTCCACTTGCGCCATTGTGGTGGGTACTATGGTGAATGATGAATTCAAGTCCAAAGTCGTGCACGCGCAGACTTTAGGGGACTGTACAGCACAATTGGCAGAGCTCCGTGCTCTAATGCTTGCATTGGAGTACGCTGATCCTAGTGTGACGACTCTTATTGTGAGTGATTCTTACTACTGTGTCCAGTCTTACAATGAAAACCTGTTCTTTTGGATTCAGAATGATTTTCGTGACCCCAAAGGTAGCACAATAAAACATAAAATGATCTTGGTCCGAGTGGCTGAGCTTAAAGAGCAGTGGCCACTCGTGTATGTAATTCACACTCTTGGTCATCAGCGCGTGGGAGTTCACGCTGTTGGCAGTTCCTTGGCCGATGAGGCCGTAAAATCAGCTGTATCGACATATTTGGTTGCAGCAGTCACACATTCCGAAAGTAAAGTTGATGATGATATCTTGGCGGCTGTAGCCGCAACTGAGAAGGGAAGTAAATATCCTAAGGGGTTCTCTTCGAAGTATTCATACCACTTAAGTCCTGATAAAGTTCCTTATGTGAAAATACCAGACGTATGTAAATTGTTAATTCCCAACGCGGACCGCAGGTCCACACTGATTACAGCTGCCGATGAAGGTGTTGCGTCTGCACATGCGGGCGTTTCAGCTACTGTATCTCAGTTAAAACAACTCTTCTGGTGGCTGGGAATGTACAAACAGACCCGTAATTATGTCCTTCAGTGTGACATTTGCCAGCAGATTAAAACATCCACTGCAGCATGTCTGCCCCAGACATAGTTGTACATTTCTAATAAGCCACTTGGTTGTGTTTACTTAGATCACTGTGGTCCTTTTTCTTCTGATACTGCTTATAAGTACATCTTAGTAGCACTTTGTGTGGGTGTGGCCACATCGCAGAGCTGATTCATGAACTGTCAATAGAGACTTGCATGTCTTTGTAGGGATTTTTGCTTGTGACACCTTCCATTCTGATCAGGGTCCTGCTTTTGCCTCTGAGGCGTATAGGGATGCCATGACTTTGTTGGGGGTCCAAGTCAAGTTTTCGTCTGCATACAGACCTGAGGGTAATAGTGTTGTGGAACGATAAACTGAGATTTAAAGCAGTCTTTGACAGCTAGAGTTATAGGCACTGGCAGGAACTGGGTAGCACACCTCAATAGCATGCAGCGTGCCCTTAATAATCTCCCTAGAAGGTCTCTGGGTGGGCGGACCCCATACGAAATGCTCTTTGGTATCAAGATGTTTGTCCTGGACCTTGACGGTCTAGACCAGGTGGCAGTTGCTGCCTCCTTTGATGTATATGAACATTGTAATGTTTTACAGGATCTACAAAAGACGAGAGACAGTCTTGCAAAGGGACACTTGCACTCCACATCTGAGGCTGCGTTGCAGATTCCGTTTGTTAGCTGGCTACCCCAAGTTGGAGAACTGGTATAAGAGAAGATCGAAAACAAGAGGGAATTTGGTCCCTCATATCGAGCTCCGGTTCCAGTGCTTGGCGTGAAGGGCACAAGAACAGTCATTTTACCACCCCTTCCAGGTCGTAAAGATAACAGGTATATCTCCAGTGACAATGTCAAATTACACAGAGTGGCCGATTCTTCTTAGTATGACTCCGGCAGTCTCCTGTCCATCGATTTTGAGGAATTCTGTTTTGGTCCCGGCTCCTAATCCCAGGCCTGCCATTGCCCTCGAGATGCCTGCAGTTTCAAGTCCTTTATTGAGCTCATTACCTGGTGCTCACCTTGATGAAACTGAATATACTTACCCCACTGACTTATCGATGCCTGATTTGCAAACTTGTTTGGCTACAGAATCCAGATTTTCATTTGACACTGACTCTCACACATTGAACACCCTTCCAAGGTTTCTGTTCTTGCAACTCTGTTTAAAAGAAATGTTTTGTTTCCTCCTTGGACCTACATTTGGTTGGTGCTTTTTTCGACTTACCTGTTCATTTCTATTGGATTTGTGGTGTATTTTTTCCGCCTTGTCAACAGAGACTGTGTTGAAGAAAGAACATGCATTCAACATATTAATGGAACATTGGCTCCTCATTCCTCATCACTCAGATTGAAGAGGGACCTGGCTTTTGTTAACATCACATCTTGTCCCATCTTGGATAGGATTGTGCGGGATGCTATTAGATTTCAATTCCATGGGCCCACTGAGGTTATAAATGTCCCAAATGTCCTGAGAGTTTCTATGGAGGATGTAATTAAACAAAATATACATTCTGGTGATTGGGATTTTCAGGCCGTAGAAGCTTTGTTTTCTGATTTGAAATATTATGCTGCTTTTGATGCTGAAGATTTATATTTAGATTCTGCAAATTATGGTGATTTGCTTTGTTACCAACATTTTGGCAATCACTACCTGCATAAAGCAAATACCAGGAGGAATACTGTTAATTATACGCAGTGGCAGCATTGTCCCGTTCCTGTACAAGGCAGTTCCACTTCTTTTTTAAAAAGGTTCACTTACTTCACAGATTTTAATCAGTCAAATCCTAATGCATTTTATTTTAAAATGACTAAAAAGTCTACTTCCAAAGTTAGACTTACACACACAAAATGGTTGTATTCTAAGTCCTTTTTAGACCAATTGGCTGTTGGGGGCTATGAGCTGTGGAAAGATACTATTGATCTTAAATCTGTTTGGGGTTGGCTTTGCATCGTGCATGCCTCATCCTGAACCATATGTTGTTTTTGAATTCTAAAATTTCACAAACGACTTGCTTTGGAATGGCTACTACTAAAAATTTAAATGCCCCTTTATTTCCTGAATTAGAAGAATATTCCGGTTGGGTTAATAATAACAAGTTATCCATCAGAGAATTACAGACCATGTTACAGAATTCTTCCTTTAATATATCCAGTTTAGATCTTGAGGCTTGGTTGCTGTGGCACACAAGTGCGTATTCATGCCAACATTTTCTAGGTTTAGCACCAGTTTACACACAGGTCAGGGTGGATCCCCGTTTTGAAAGTGGGCATTCCGTGACTACCTATTCTGTAGGCAGATTATGTCAGAGTTGGCTCAAACATTCCACTTTGATTTCAGTTAAGCTGCACTTATCTAAATTGACTGACTATGTTGATCTAAATGATTTTGGGAAAGACCCAGCTTCACGTTGATCTAAAAGATGGATATAGGCTATTCACAACGAGGTCTGGAAACTGTCCCAAATTGAGGCGGTTTGAAGCATTAGAGCTATAGATCAAGCGAATTTAGAGAAAGTGTTAGCAGTTGTAGATAACAGCATTAACACGCTTTCTTCCCGCATTTACACGTTAGATAATATTGTGTCATCTGTTGTTGATATTGAGCAAAACGAAGTGTCTGTTTTGTACCATGGTCAAAATCAATTGTGTTCTATTATGCAGTTTGCATGGACCTTACAGACTTTGAAAGCTGGAAAAGTACCATGGCACTACATGAATACGTCATCATTATTTGCCCTGTTTAATTTCACTGAAAAGCAACGTTTTATGTCAATGAAAGATGCAACTTTTTCACTGTTACACATTGAAAAATTAGAACCGTTACCATTTTCTGTGGCTGAGACCAATTCGGCAACATGGCTTATCCACGGGTTAATAACTCTACCTTTTCCTCTTTTCAAAGTCGAAGCATGTGTGAAGTACTATGCAATTGGCAGATATCAACCTCTGGGTACCACTTATCTCCATGAAGCTTGGGCGCTACCATTTACCTATAGATGCCTTAGGTAGGGAAAAGAGGATTACTTGAATGGTGAGGATTTTACTACAACGCCTGATCATTCACTAATGTGTAGGAATATCCAATTGCATGGCTCTTGTAACGAGAACGAGCCGATTTTAGCCTGTATTTTGAAAGGCACACCAGCACCTGCTATCATACCAACATTTACATTACTGGCAAACAGGAGTTATTTACGTTTAAATAATAAAGATTGTTATGGGATGGTTGCTGGAATTCCTTACATGGTTACGGTCACTGAGCGGGTGGTTTGTTGTAAAAATGTAATGTTCCCGCCTCCGCATGGGAAGTTTGATGTTTCCAACTGGCCGACGATTCCGAGCTTGAAAGCAGAGTTCAACAAAATGAGCCGTATAAGAGCGCTATTGTCCCAAAAAGAAGTCGCCCTCACATCCGCTCATGAAACATTTGTCCTTCACGTGGCAAACACCCGCACGGAGGTGCATGTTTTATTAAATACTGATTTGCCCTTGCATTTCGGTGAGTTAATTCACACTATCTTTAATGCATCCTCCACCACAGGGCTGGCACACTTTTTAAAAGTTGTCAGCAGTGGCCTTGTGACTTCTTTTCAAACTATATTTGGTGTATTCCCGGCATTTTTTCATTCGATTTTTTCCAGCCTATTTGGTGGATTTCCCTAATTGCTAGCTCTGGCCGTCCTGTGTTGCGAGAAGATCTGTCACTACTGTTGCTGCTCCGCAACCAAATGCTTGAGTATTATGGAGCGCTGACTCTTGCTACCTTGAGTGCGGCTTATGGATTATCGTTTCGATTTTTCTTTTTTACATGCGTCCAGCCTGTCTTTCATTGCCTGAGTTGCGATTTCGACTGGGCCCTGGATTTGTGTCTCTGAAATACGGTGTCTCCCAATGCGGATTATGATCAGCTTATGAGCCCCTAAGTTGCTCATGAATTGCTTTGTTCCGGTGGAGGGATTATGGCCTTTGCAACGATGCATGGAGTCCTGGGACGTTCGAATATTTTCCCAGCGGCGCAAGATTTCTTGGCACGCAGCTTCATTGAAGAAACACTGAGTTGCCCTCTGATGTTGCTAGAGGCTCCGGTAATTGAAGAACATGTATGTTCTTTCCCTTTGCTGGATTGGATGGCTGATATGTTTTTGGATGAGAACAGTGACTTCCTATTGGAGGCTATTGCTACATTTGTTGCATATACATTGTTGGATTGAATGGCTTCTCTCTTTCTTCCATGACCGAGGTCAAGAGTTGGACATTAGAATTTTTTTTATATTTTTTTTCTTTTCTCTCAGTTTCAATTTTTTCTGCCCAGATCTATTGACTTCACTATGTCCATGGCTAGAAATATTTGATTTGAAGTAAATTCAAATTATGGAGTTTTTGGTTCCCATTTTTTACCTGTGGCAATTTGAACATGGCTCTGACAGTCATTCTTGAACACTGCTTTCCAAATTTGCCCTTTGTCTTATCCATGCTCGGATCAAGGGAGGGTGTCATGGGGTTGAGCCTTGAATTTACACTGTGTTAAGTTAGCATGAGCTTATTAGAAGTTTAAACACCATTTTTCCTTTCGGCTGCCTTTACACATGGACTGTTTTCCTTCACATGAGAATAATATGTTTTTCTATACTAGCAGCTTGGCTTGGTAAGCTTTGTCTGAACAGTGAGTGCCGAGGCCTTCAAGGTTATTTCAACACAGTGTTTGTTGTTTGGTCTGATCAGCGCATGTTCTAGACATACCATATATGCAGCTGTGGCTACCTCTGATTTAGGCGCGTTTAATAATGTACTGCACAGGCATGCTCAAACACACTTTGGAGTACATTCAAAAGCAGAGAGCTGGTGTAGAAAATGATGTGACCCATTTCTACTAGGACCAGAGGTATGGGGCCGCCCTTGTAAATCAAAGAGACCTTCTGTAGATATTAAATAACCTAATAGCAAGGGAGCGTGAAATCTAGGATTAATCTAGTCTATTTACATTTAGCATTTTAACATGCTTTCTCCTTTTGTATTTTATGGAATAGTAACTACGCTGATAATCTTGTTGCTTATAATATGTCTGCTTGTATTAGCTAAGATACTGCGCCTGAGAACACTGCATTAGAAATAAATATTTCAAACTTCCACGTGTCTTCATTTACTCCCCGTTTTGGACTAGCATGAGAGTACAACAAAAGAGTGTTCATGTGTTCCACATTGCCTGATGTATTCTAAGTTCCATGTTCTGGGTTGTCTAATCATTGGGGGTATGGAAGAACCAATGAGACACTGATTGCGAGTCTGTAGGGGATTTTGGGTAGTAAGGTGAGTTTTGGCACACCTTAATTCACTGAGGTTCCAAGTCTCTATGCACAGTTCTGTGTACGAGCAGAATACCTGCTACCGTATTTCATCCAATTCCACTGTAAGGAGGTGTCTGTGCGCTGTTTTTCTTACAAAGTGGTATATCCCATGCACTCCCACTGCATAGCGGTGAGTTCTCAATTTTGTGTACCTAGACTGTTGCACCCCATTGACTTGCAGAGTCCGGAGGTGAGTGTTTTTTTGGGAAGTCAGACAATTACCGAGAATAATTACGGCTCCGTATAAAACCATTGGACGCAATAGTTTAGGTGTCAAGCCCTTTTCTGCTAAAGATAAGAAGCAAACCCAGGGTGCGAAGTCTGAAACAGATGTTCAACCCACAGCTCCAAAGAAAATTTGAAACAGAAATAAAAAACTGGGGAAACAGCAACAGAAACAGGAGTCCCGTCCCCCATCACCAGTGCCTGCGTCTACTGAGCGCGTTTATGACTTGCGTGACCACAGTACTATTAAGTAAACTGATAGATTTCAGGTTCCTGATCATTGCTCTCCTCGTTCTTTACAGGACACATCGGCCTCATCGTCCAGTGGTGGAGGCGGCGGCAGAGGTCGGGTGGCCAGTAGAGTCGCGACCAACCCCGCCCGAAAGACGGATAAGGCAAGCAGGACGATTCTTCACAGAAAATACCCCAGTTTCAGAAAAAGAAAGTTGCCACTTTAACAGAGAGATATGCCACAGATAGTGAGAAAGCAGCTTCAGAATCAGACATGGGAGCTGACGTTGCTGGGCAGTGCGGCGGAGACATACAACGTACCATAAAAGGGGTATTTTGGGAAAATCTTACAACTACCTATGACATTTTGTTAGCGGAGGCTGACTGGCCACCACCTTTTCTTCTCGCGGCTTATAGAAGGGAGGAGTTGATCCACCCTAGTTTCGCGCACACAGTCTCAAAGGAGCATGCACTGAATTTTGCAGAAGAGTGGGCTAAAGCCCTTGTGCCGGCTCTGTACCGTACGCACTGTGGTTGGGATACATTTTCCCCACACCACGAGATTCCCTTACGGTCTATGCCACAGCCTCAACCTCAATATTCCATTGGACATGAAGCTAAGGCTTCCATTGCGGAAATCCTTGAACAATTGGAATATCAAGGTGTAATTGAAACTTGCGTGTCACTGATGAATAACCCACTTTTTACTGTGAGTAAGCCGGACGGTTCGTACCATTTGGTATTGGATTACCGGCATTTGAATTTGCATTGCCGTACCTGTGCAGTACAGAATACCCACGTCTCTGCTCTAGTGGATGGTCTTGTGCGAAAACGGTTTAAAACCACGCTTGTCATATCCAACGTTTTTTTTGTCCACAATTTGGATGGTCTAAGTTCCCAGTGGACCAGTTTTACCTGTGGCGGCAAACAGTGCCAATTTAAACGCCTGGCGATGGGCGATAAGAATAGTCCAGGTGTGTTTGCGGCCCGTATTGTCTCTCTCTTGGAGAGAGCCAACCCAGATGCGTGTTCGTATGTGGATGACATCCGTCTCACAGACGACAAAATTTGGGTGCATCTGTGTGGCTTAGACCACATAATTTGTATCTTTCCAGACTTCGGTTACAAATTCAACTTTGCAAAGTCTCAAATTGCAGAGTACACAGTGTTGTTCCTGGGCTACGAGCTCAACAATGAGGGTCAAGGATTGGCTCCTTACTTCTTGGAGAAATGCGCACAGCTGGATGCTCCTACAATTCTGAAAAAATAACAGTCCTTGCTGAGATTTTTGAATTTCGGGCGTACATATATTCCCGAATATGCCCAGCGTATCAAGCCTTTGTATGCTTTGATGCAACCTACTTTCACCAAATCGTGCTGGCTGCCTGAACATTCAGCCATTTTGCAATCTTTGCAGGCTGATCTTCTAGAATCTAAATTCTTACTGACTAGAGATAACCACACCAACCTGGTGATAAGAATCAGCCCTGGGGCGGTGGGTTTCATTTACCTTACTTTTAACAAAGGAGACACAGTACCTATTGCTTACAAGTCACACTTGTACACTTCGGCAGAAATGCGGTTTTCCACTGTGGAAAAAGTTTTTACAGCAGTGCAAATGGTGATTCTTAAAGAACGTGCACTGTTGCTGGGAAAACGCATGTTGGTCGCTACCCCGTATCCTGCACTAGAGGCAGTAAAGACGGCCAGTGTACCAAATTCTAAAGCTTTACACCAACATTGAATACAATGGGCAGCATCTTTGACGTCTCCTTATGTCATGTTTATTTTTGATGCCTCCCTACAGTCATAAGAGTTTTTGCAGTATAAATGTGTTCATCCTACGCCACAGATTATGCGACCTTTGAAGGATTTCCATTGTATCATTTACACTGATGGTTCAGCGCAGGTTGCGCATGGGTCTAAGCACGAATACGTTTCCACTTGCGCCATTGTGGTGGGTACTATAGTGAATGATGAATTCAAGTCCAAAGTCGAGTACGCGCAGACTTTAGGGGACTGTACAGCACAATTGGCAGAGCTCCGTGCTCTGATGCTTGCATTGGAGTACGCTAATCCTAGTGTGACGACTCTTATTGTGAGTGATTCTTACTACTGTGTCCAGTCTTATAATGAAAACCTGTTCTTTTGGATTCAGAATGATTTTCGTGACTCCAAAGGTAGCACAATAAAACATAAAATGATCTTGGTCCGAGTGGCTGAGCTTAAAGAGCAGTGGCCACTCGTGTATGTAATTCACACTCTTGGTCATCAGCGCGTGGGAGTTCACGCTGTTGGCAGTTTCTTGGCCGATGAGTCCGTAAAATCAGCTGTATCGACATATTTGGTTGCAGCAGTCACACATTCCGAAAGTAAAGTTGATGATGATATCTTGGCGGCTGTAGCCGCAACTGAGAAGGGAAGTAAATATCCTAAGGGGTTCTCTTCGAAGTATTCATACCACTTAAGTCCTGATAAAGTTCCTTATGTGAAAATACCAGACGTATGTAAATTGTTAATTCCCAACGCGGACCGCCGGTCCACACTGATTACAGCTGCCGATGAAGGTGTTGCGTCTGCGCATGCGGGCGTTTCAGCTACTGTATCTCAGTTAAAACAACGTTTCTGGTGGCTGGGACTGTACAAACAGACCCGTAATTATGCCCTTCAGTGTGACATTTGCCAGCAGATTAAAACTTCCACTGCAGCATGTCTGCCCCAGACATAGTTGTACATTTCTAATAAGCCACTTGGTTGTGTTTACTTAGATCACTGTGGTCCTTTTTCTTCTGATACTGGTTATAAGTACATCTTAGTAGCACTTTGTGTGGGTGTGGCCACATCGCAGAGCTGATTCATGAACTGTCAATAGAGACTTGCATGTCTTTGTAGGGATTTTTTGCCTTTGACACCTTCCATTTGGATCAGGGTCCTGCTTTTGCCTCTGAGGCGTATAGGGATGCCATGACTTTGTTGGGGGTCCAAGTCAAGTTTTCGTCTGCATACAGACCTGAGGGTAATAGTGTTGTGGAACGATAAACCGAGATTTAAAGCAGTCTTTGACAGCTAGAGTTATAGGCACTGGCAGGAACTGGGTAGCACACCTCAATAGCATGCAGTGTGCCCTTAATAATCTCCCTAGAAGGTCTCTGGGTGGGCCGACCCCATACGAAATGCTCTTTTGTATCAAGATGTTTGTCCTGGACCTTGACGGTCTAGACCAGGTGGCAGTTGCTGCCTCCTTTGATGTAGATGAACATTGCAATGTTTTACAGGATCTACAAAAGACGAGAGACAGTCTTGCAAAGGAACACTTGCCCTCCACATCTGAGGCTGCGTTGCAGATTCCGTTTGTTGGCTGGCTACCCCAAGTTGGAAAACTGGTATGAGAGATGATCGAAAACAAGAGGGAATTTGGTCCCTCATATCGAGCTCCGGTTCCAGTGCTTGGCGTGAAGGGCACAAGAACAGTCATTTTACCACCCCTTCCAGGTCGTAAAGATAACAGGTATATCTCTATTGACAATGTCAAATTACACAGAGTGGCCGATTCTTCTTAGTATGACTCCGGCAGTCTCCTGTCCATCGATTTTGAGGAATTCTGTTTTGTTCCCGGCTCCTAATCCCAGGCCTGATGTTGCCCTCGAGATGCCTGCAGTTTCAAGTCCTTTATTGAGCACATTACCTGGTGCTCACCTTGATGAGACTAAATATACTTACCCCACTGACTTATCGATGCCTGATTTGCAAACTGTTTAGCTACAGAATCCAGATTTTCATTTGACACTGACTCTCACACATCGAACACCCTTCCAAGGTTTCTGTTCTTGCAACTCTGTTTAAAAAAAATGTTTTGTTTCCTCCTTGGACCTACATTTGGTTGGTGCTTTTTTCGACTTACCTGTTCATTTCTATTGGATTTGTGGTGTATTTTTTCCGCCTTGTCAACAGAGACTGTGTTGAAGAAAGAACATGCATTCAACATATTAAAGGAACATTGGCTCCTCATTCCTCATCACTCAGATTGAAGAGGGACCTGGCTTTTGTTAACATCACATCTTGGCCCATCTTGGATAGGATTGTGCGGGATGCTATTAGATTTCAATTCCATGGGCCCACTGAGGTTATAAATGTCCCAAATGTCCTGAGAGTTTCTATGGGGGATGTAATTAAACAAAATATACATTCTGGTGATTGGGATGTTCAGGCCGTAGAAGCTTTGTTTTCTGATTTGAAATATTATGCTGCTTTTGATGCTGAAGATTTATATTTAGATTCTGCAAATTATGGTGATTTGCTTTGTTACCAACATTTTGGCAATCACTACCTGCATAAAGCAAATACCAGGAGGAATACTGTTAATTATACGCAGTGGCAGCATTGTCCCGTTCCTGTACAAGGCAGTTCCACTTCTTTTTTAAAAAGGTTCACTTACTTCACAGATTTTAATCAGTCAAATCCTAATGCATTTTATTTTAAAATGACTAAAAAGTCTACTTCCAAAGTTAGACTTACACACACAAAATGGTTGTATTCTAAGTCCTTTTTAGACCAATTGGCTGTTGGGGGCTATGAGCTGTGGAAAGATACTATTGATCTTAAATCTGTTTGGGGTTGGCTTTGCATCGTGCATGCCTCATCCTGAACCATATGTTGTTTTTGAATTCTACAATTTCACAAACAACTTGCTTTGGAATGGCTACTACTAAAAATGTAAATGCCCCTTTATTTCCTGAATTAGAAGAATATTCCGGTTGGGTTAATAATAACAAGTTATCCATCAGAGAATTACAGACCATCCATGTTACAGAATTCTTCCTTTAATATATCCAGTTTAGATCTTGAGGCTTGGTTGCTGTGGCACACAAGTGCGTATTCTTGCCAACATTTTCTAGGTTTAGCACCAGTCTACACACAGGTCAGGGTGGATCCCCGTTTTGAAAGTGGCCATTCTGTGACTACCTATTCTGTAGGCAGATTATGTCAGAGTTGGCTCAAACATTCCACTTTGGTGTCAGTTAAGCTGCACTTATCTAAATTGACTGACTATGTTGATCTAAATGATTTTGGGAAAGACCCAGCTTCACGTTGATCTAAAAGATGGATATAGGCTATTTACAACGAGGTCTGGAAACTGTCCCAAATTGAGGCGGTTTCAAGCATTAGAGCTATAGATCAAGCGAATTTAGAGAAAGAGTTAGCAGTTGTAGATAACAGCATTAACACGCTTTCTTCCCGCATGTACACGTTAGATAATATTGTGTCATCTGTTGTTGATATTGTGCAAAATTAAGTGTCTGTTTTGTACCATGGTCAAAATCAATTGTGTTCTATTATGCAGTTTGCATGGACCTTACAGACTTTGAAAGCTGGAAAAGTACCATGGCACTACATGAATACGTCATCATTATTTGCCCTGTTTAATTTCACTGAAAAGCAACGTTTTATGTCAATGAAAGATGCAACTTTTTCACTGTTACACATTGAAAAATTAGAACCGTTACCATTTTCTGTGGCTGGGACCAATTCGGCAACATGGCTTATCCACGGGTTAATAACTCTACCTTTTCCTCTTTTCAAAGTCAAAGCATGTGTGAAGTACTATGCAATTGGAAGATATGAACCTCTGGGTACCACTTATCTCCATGAAGCTTGGGCGCTACCATTTACCTATAGATGCCTTAGGTAGGGAAAAGAGGTTTACTTGAATGGTGAGGATTTTACTACAACGCCTGATCATTCACTAATGTGTAGGAATATCCAATTGCATGGCTCTTGTAAACAGAACGAGCCGATTTTAGCCTGTATTTTGAAAGGCACACCAGCACCTGCTATCATACCAACATTCACATTACTGGCAAACAGGAGTTATTTACGTTTAAATAATAAAGATTGTTGTGGGATGGTTGCTGGAATTCCTTACATGGTTACGGTCACTGAGCGGGTGGTTTGTTGTAAAAATGTAATGTTCCCTCCTCCGCATGGGAAGTTTGATGTTTCCAACTGGCCGACGATTCCGAGCTTGAAAGCAGAGTTCAACAAAATGAGCCGTATAAGAGCGCTATTGTCCCAAAAAGAAGTCGCCCTCACATCCGCTCATGAAACATTAGTCCTTCACATAGCAAACACCCGCATGGAGGTGCATGCTTTATTAAATACTGATTTGCCCTTGCATTTCGGTGAGTTCATTCACTCTATCTTTAATGCATTCTCCACTACAGGGCTGGCACACTTTTTAAAAGTTGTCAGCAGTGGCCTTGTGACTTCTTTTCAAACTATATTTGGTGTATTCCCGGCATTTTTTCATTCGATTTTTTCCAGCCTATTTGGTGGATTTCCCTAATTGCTAGCTCTGGCCGTCCTGTGTTGCGAGAAGATCAATCAATCAATCACAGACATTTATATAGCGCACTACTTACCCGGAGGGTCTCAAGGCGCTAGGGGGCGGGGGGAGTGCTGCTACTGCTCGAATAGCCAGGTCTTGAGCTTCTTCCTGAAGGAGAGGTGGTCTTGAGTCAGGCGCAGGTCGGTCGGGAGGGAGTTCCAGGTCTTGGCGGCCAGGTGGGAAAAGGATCTTCCTCCTGTTGACGTTCTTCGGATGCGGGGGACGGCGGCGAGGGCGTGGCTGGCTGATCGGAGATGTCGTTTGGGAGCGTAGAAGTTGATGCGGTTGTTGAGGTAGCTCAGGCCTTGATCGTGTAGGGCTTTGTGTGCGTGGGTGAGGAGGCGGAAGGTGATTCTTTTGTTGACGGGGAGCCAATGCAGGTCTCTCAGATGTCCGGAGATGTTGCTGTGCCATGGGATGTCGAGGATGAGTCTGGCTGACGCGTTCTGGATCCGCTCTAGTCTCTTCTGGAGCTTGGCGGTGGTTCCGGCGTAGAGGGCGTTGCCGTAGTCCAGTCGGCTGGTGACGGGGGCCTGGGTGACCGTCTTCCTGGTCTCGATGGGGATCCACCGGAAGATCTTCCGTAGCATGCGCAGGATGTTGAAGCATGACGAGGAGATGGCGTTGACTTGTCTGGTCATGGTGAGTGAGGAGTCCAAGATGAAGCCCAGGTTGCGTGCGTGGTCTGTTGGTTTGGGTGCGCTGCCCAGGGCGGGGGGCCACCAGGAGTCATCCCAGGCGGAGGGTGAGGAGCCCAGGATGAGGACTTCCGTCTTGTCTGAGTTCAGTTTCAGGCGGCTGGTCGTCATCCACTCGGCTACGTCTCTCATCCCTTCGTGAAGGTTGGCTCTGGCGGCGGCGGGGTCGTTGGTCAGAGAGAGGATCAGATGTGTGTCGTCGGCATAGGAGATGATGTTGAGGTTGTGTTGGCGTGCGATGGCCGCGAGGGGGCTCATGTAGACGTTGAAGAGGGTGGGGCTCAGCGAGGATCCTTGAGGGACGCCGCAGATGACTTTGGTGGCCTCTGACTTGTACGGTGGTAGACGGACTCTCTGTGTTCTTCCGTCGAGGAAGGAGATGATCCATTCCAGTGCCTTCTCCTGGATTCCGACGTTGCTGAGGCGCTGCACTAGAGTGCGGTGGCAGACAGTGTTGAATACCGCGGAGAGGTCTAGGAGGATGAGGGCCGCTGTTTCTCCGTTGTCCATCAGGGCTCGGATGCCATCGGTGGCAGCGATGAGGGCGGTCTCGGTGCTGTGGTTGGCTCGGAAGCCAGACTGTGAGTGGTCCAGGGATCCATTCGTCTCGAGGAAGGCGGCCAGCTGCTTGTTGACGGTCTTCTCGATGACTTTGGCTGGGAACGGGAGGAGCGAGATGGGGCGGTGATTCTTGAGTTCGGTGGGGTCCGCTGTAGGTTTATTTAGTAGCGCGCTGAGTTCGGTGTGCTTCCAGCTCTCCGGGAAGGTGGCGGTGTCGAAGGATGTGTTGATGATGTACCGCAGGTGGGGTGCGATGATTACGTCGGCCTTGTTGAAGACGTGGTGAGGGCAGGGGTCGGTCGGAGATCCGGAGTGGATGGAGTTCATCATGCGGATGGTGTCTTCGGTGCTGATCGGAGTCCAGGCGCGGAGGGTGGTGGTGGGGGGCGGTGGTTCGGTTGTGGCGTGCGTCGGTTGAGTGCTGAAGCTGTTGTGTATGTCCGCGATCTTGTTGTGGAAGTAGGAGTCGAGGGAATTGCAGAGGTCTTGCGATGGGGTGATGTCGTTGTTTCCGGCGTTGGGGTTGGAGAGCTCTTTGACGATGTTGAAGAGTTCCTTGCAATTGTGTGCGTTGTTGTCCAGCCGGTCCTTGAATGCAGTTTTCTTAGTGGCACGGATCAGTTGGTGGTGCTTCCGGGTGGCAAGCTTGAGGGCGGTCATTTTGTCCAGTGTTGGTTCCCTTCTCCAGGCTTTCTCGAGGGATCGGCAGTTCTTCTTGGAGCTCTTGAGTTCGTCGGTGAACCATGGGGCCTTCTTGCTGCCGGGTCTGCTAGGCGGGGTCCTCAGTGGGGGGAGTTCGTCCGCGCAGTTGTTGATCCACTTTGTGAGGTTGTCGGCGGCCTGGCTGGGGTTCGCTGAGCTGGCGGGGGGGTGCTGTGATCTTGTTCCAGCTTCTTCGAGCAACTGGTTGCTGGTGGTGGTGGATCGTCGTTCTTCTGAAGGTGAAGTGGACGCAGCTGTGGTCCGTCCAGTGGAGTCCAGTGGCGTGGCTGAAGGCGATGTCTTTGCTGGATGAGAAGACGGCGTCGAGTGTGTGTCCAGCGAGGAGGGTGGGGGTGGATACCAGCTGCTTGAGTCCGAGGTTGGCGAGGTTGTCGAGCAGGGTGATGGTGTTGCGGTCGTTGTTGTTCTCCAGGTGGAAGTTGAGGTCCCCAAGGAGGATGTAGTCAGCGGAGGGGAGGGCATGCGGGCTGACGAAGTCGGCGATGTCCTCGCTGAATTGTGTGCATGGTCCCGGGGGTCGGTAGATCAGGGTGCCTCTGAGGGCGGTCTTCGGGTCGGTGCGGATCTGGAAGTGCAGGTGTTCGGCGGTTGTCAGAGTGTCGTCGGTGTTAGTCGTGATGTGGATGGTGTCCCTGTGGATGATGGTGATGCCTCCTCCAGTCTGTTTGACGCGGTCTCGTCGGGTGATCTTGTATCCCTCTGGGATGGCGATGGCGATGTCGGGTGCTGAGGAGTTGTTCATCCAGGTTTCCGTGAGGAAGGCGACATCTGGAGCTGTGGTATCGAGGAGGTTCCAGAGTTCGATGGCGTGCCTGTGGACGGAGCGAGTGTTGAGCAGGATGCACTTGAGGTGGTTGCTGCTGGTGTTCGGCTTGGAGGGTACTGGTGTGGGGCAGGTCCGGATGCAGGTGAAATTGCAGGCGTGGCAGCTGAAGGGTCTGTGGGTGCGCTTCGGGGTGGCTCGGTAGCATCCAGGGATCCCGCCGGTGTTGAGTGCGATGAGTTCGGTGGCATTGTAGGACAGCCGGGTCGTCTTCCGTTGGTGGGGGCCAGGGGTCCTGGCCCTGGGCGCGGGCCAGGTGCGGACGGGCGCAGACGGGCGTACCTTTGGCGCGCCTTCGGCGCACAATCGGCGCGCCCGCTGCGCGTGACCGCTGCGTGTTCGCACGGTCGCAATATATGGCGAAGTGCGAGGGAGGGATGAGCAGCTGGGAGGCGGGAGCGGGGAGGGTACACAAAGAAAAAGGGGGCGTGGTCAGCGGCGGTGGCGGGAAGCGGGGAGTGTGCAGGGATTACACAGGGAAGCGAGAAACAGGCAACAGGGAAAAAATGACAATTACAAGTTTAAAACAATCTAGATATGTCACTACTGTTGCTGCTCCGCAACCAAATGCTTGAGTATTATGGAGCGCTGACTCTTGCTACCTTGAGTGCGGCTTATGGATTATCGTTTCGATTTTTCTTTTTTACATGCGTCCAGCCTCTGTCTTTCATTGCCTGAGTTGCGATTTCGACTGGGCCCTGGATTTGTGTCTCTGAAATACGGTGTCTCCCAATGCGGATTATGATCAGCTTATGAGCCCCTAAGTTGCTCATGAATTGATTTGTTCCGGTGGAGGGATTATGGCCTTTGCAACGATGCATGGAGTCCTGGGACGTTGGAATATTTTCGCAGCAGCGCAAGATTTCTTGGCACGCAGCTTCATTGAAGAAACAATGAGTTGCCCTCTGATGTTGCTAGAGGCTCCGGTAATTGAAGAACATGTATGTTCATTCCCTTTGCTGGATTGGATGGCTGATATGTTTTCGGATGAGAACAGTGACTTCCTATTGGAGGCTATTGCTACATTTGTTGCATATACATTGTTGGATTGAATGGCTTCTCTCTTTCTTCCATGACCGAGGTCAAGAGTTGGACATTAGAATTTTTTTTATATATTTTTTCTTTTCTCTCAGTTTCAATTTTTTCTGCCCAGATCTATTGACTTCACTATGTCCATGGCTAGAAATATTTGATTTGAAGTAAATTCAAATATGGAGTTTTTGGTTCCCATTTTTTACCTGTGGCAATTTGAACATGGCTCTGACAGTCATTCTTGAACACTGCTTTCCAAATTTGCCCTTTGTCTTATCCATGCTCGGATCAAGGGAGGGTGTCATGGGGTTGAGCCTTGAATTTACACTGTGTTAAGTTAGCATGAGCTTATTAGAAGTTTAAACACCATTTTTCCTTTCGGCTGCCTTTACACATGGACTGTTTTCCTTCACATGAGAATATTATGTTTTTCTATACTAGCAGCTTGGCTTGGTAAGCTTTGTCTGAACAGTGAGTGCCGAGGCCTTCAAGGTTATTTCAACACAGTGTTTGTTGTTTGGTCTGATCAGCGCATGTTCTAGACATAACATATATGCAGCTGTGGCTACCTCTGATTTAGGCGCGTTTAATAATGTGCTGCACAGGCATGCTCAAACACACTTTGGAGTACATTCAAAAGCAGAGAGCTGGTGTAGAAAATGATGTGACCCATTTCTACTAGGACCAGAGGTATGGGGCCACCCTTGTAAATCAAAGAGACCTTCTGTAGATATTAAATAACCTAATAGCAAGGGAGCGTGAAATCTAGGATTAATCTAGTCTATTTACATTTAGCATTTTAACATGCTTTCTCCTTTTGTATTTTATGGAATAGTAACTACGCATAATATGTCTGCTTGTATTAGCTAAGATACTGCGCCTGAGAACACTGCATTAGAAATAAATATTTCAAACTTCCACGTGTCTTCATTTACTCCCCATTTTGGACTAGCATGAGAGTATAACAAAAGAGTGTTCATGTGTTCCACATTTCCTGATGTATTCTAAGTTCCATGTTCTGGGTTGTCTAATCATTGGGGGTATGGAAAAACCAATGAGACACTGATTGCGAGTCTGTAGGAGATTTTGGTTAGTAAGGTGAGTTTTGGCACACCTTAATTCACTGAGGTTCCAAGTCTCTATGCACAGTTCTGTGTACGAGCAGAATACCTGCTACCGTATTTCATCCAATTCCACTGTAAGGAGGCGTCTGTGCGCTGTTTTTCTTACAAAGTGGTATATCCAATGCACTCCCACTGCATAGCGGTGAGTTCTCAATTTTGTGTACCTAGACTGTTGCACCCCATTGACTTGCAGAGTCCGGAGGTGAGTGTTTTTTTTGGGAAGTCAGAGGCAGATTTAGAAGCTCCTTGTGCCTCTTTTCTCATGTTAAAGTCACAGAAAAGTAGCGCAAGGGGCTTGTAGATCTGCCTCTCAGACTGTTGTAACTTATCCTCACTTCTCGGAGGAAATTGTACCTTCCTACGCAGTGAAGTTGCTGCACACTACCCACTTTCTCTTTTCACAGATAAGTTGTAGTTGTTTCGGAAACAAGTTTCTTTGCTCACATTGTGCCATTGGCGTGATACAAAGAGGGTGCACCACGTTTTGAAGCAGGCTTCTCAAACGTTGTTACGATGGCTACGCATCATTGCAGAATACACAAACGTAGAGCTTTTAGTTTTTTGGGGAGGGTGACGCCAATTTGTGAAACACAACCTGTAAGATAAAAAGGAAGATAAGATTGTGTGTCATTTCTTTATGAAAGGAGAGAGGAAGTGAGAGAGTGACGGAAAAGAATATTCCCAGCTCACCTTTCTGTCACCAGTGTGTTTTTCACCACGTGCCGGGACATAATGCAGCCTGAAGTAAAAGAAAGATGTTATTATTGATATTTGTTACTATCTTAATGTGAAGTACAATAACATCGGCCTTTCACACACCTTCCCTCCCGCATTTAAAAACAACTATATGTACAGTTTATATTCCCGACATTTGTCCGATTATAAAAACGTTCCTGCAATTGGAAAAAAATATGAATGGAATAAGATTCATATATAGGACTGCGTTCGTCTAAATTGCTGCGTAGTTTTTTTTATCCAGTCTGCTGCAGCCCATTGACTCCCTCCGATGCGCATCCAGGCATCACTGCTCCCCTTTTCGTGGACCAGACACCTTGTACATCATGCAGTCCTGCTCCGCCACCAAGAAGTCTCACATATGGCGCTAAGTCTTCATATTGCTATGGCTAACAACATACTTGTGCTCCCATCATTATAGCAGGATCTTCACCTGCTCAGTCCTTGCGGTACTACTAACTCAGTAACCAAATAGGCCACGCACGTAGTGCTGGGTCCTTGTACTCAGTGGTTCAGGTCTAAATGAGGCGTCCGAACCACAAGGACGGGCCATCACAGCGCTTGATATGGGAGCAACTCTAAAATGGCGTACAGCTCGTGCACCCCGTCTTTTTTATTGGTAGGGTCACGTGTGTAGTGACGCATGCAATGGATAGGTGTGGTGTTAGTGTATACCAGCCATGAGGGAGTGTGTGTGTGCCATTCTGACAACTAGACCTGGAATGAAGAAATCAGTACAATGGAAATCTAGGCAATGTTTTCTTTTTACCTGGTAGCGTAAGTGGAGTGGGCTTGCCTGACGTATGCCAGTGCTGTGCGAGGCTCTAAACCATGATTCCGTAGCTATGGGCGTGGTTCCGTCGTGAGCTATATGAGAAATCAAGTGATTTGGGTGTCCGTTTTGTAGTGCATATGTGTCATTATATCTGTAAAGATCCACAACTTGGGTAACATGGACGGTATGGGGTATTACTGACTCTATATTCGTTCATAGTTGCACACATAAAAGATTGTGGACTTGACACATTTCTGCGATTATGAATGTTTGTTGTACATTCAGTGGAGTGTTGTAGCTGTAGTAATGCAGGTTTAAGTTGCAGTTTTTGGCACATGAAGGGCAGCTAATATATATACATTTGTGGTGATTCAGGTATACTGTAGAACTTGTTGCTGGAAATCAGTGTTCAAGGCTCGGAGTTGCGTCCACAACCTTTTATTGTACAGTAATGACGCAATGTACGCATGCCTGAAAATGTATTGTAAATATGGTGCTCATGTAAATTGCTGATATAGTTTTGGGTTGATTTTGCACTATATAAATATGCTAAAAAAATAAATTTAAAAAAGGAGGAATAGCCCACCCTTACTGTCACAGGTAAGATGGTTGCATTTGCTATTTATAGCACAATATAATATGGTAGGGCGGAAGAGCAACGTTTTACAAACGCAATAAATACACAGACACAGATAGATAGTTGAAGTGGGTACGGGCATGTGTGCTTGATTCCATTTTTTTACGTTGTTGTTGGTAACAAGTAGAATAGTAATCATGATATCATATACAGATATTTAATCATAAACGGCTTATGACTTCTACTGTGCAAAGGTAGGAGCATTGCCTGTGCAATAATACACAGAAGATTCTATTGTAAAGAGTTCATGAGTTGAGGTGCACTGAGGTAGGGCTGGTATGAGGGCAGGCAGACTACACTGGTAAAATTGTTTTGTCTTTTGAATTTTGCCTCAACAAGGGCACGTGGCGATTATTTATGGTGAACTGAGTTAGTGGTACGTCTGGTGTTTAGCGTGTGCTCACCCTGCGATGATGCGCGGTCTGAGCGGGCTGCCCTGAAATCATTCACTGTTGCATACTGGACGATATTAACTTTGAGGGGGAAAAAAAACCTAGCATCGATGGTTATCAATTGCTGTGCAAACTAGGTATACTGATTGCTCCCCATAACACATTAAACAATTCCTCTTCACGTAGTGCATTGTAACTTTCACAAACTGCGGACGTATGTCTGGCGGCGATCTTGAAGGTGATACCCCAGAGGTACTTGGTATTGCTGGTGGTGGTGCAATCTTCTACATTCTTTGTTATCATAGTTCACACGATGCAGCTATTGAAGGTGCCTGCACACACTAGCAGTGCAACAGCAATATTTTTTTCTCTGCTTTAAATAAATTGAGGCTGAATTTAATGCTGTCTGTAGTGTACTTGAAAAGGTAAATTCAAGTTGTGAATCCTACCGGGCACAGTGTACATAGAAGCTAGTAGTCAGTACAGTTACAGAACAATGCTTTTTTTCTTTTATTTTAACAAAATCTGAATACATACAGTATAATTGTCTCTGCATTAAATAAATCAAGGATGAATTTCCTACTTTTTATAGTGTAGATGCAAAGGTGAATTCAAGTTGTAAACCCTGCTGTCCGCAGTGTAGATCTTAGCGTGGAGTGCATCATCTTCAATTATGATTGAAGTGGAAGGTAGAACATGTACGCAGCGTGCATTTTATTATTCAACTAAATCTATAAGTGATATAAAAAAATTCTGGAAGGAAGCATACTAAAGAGATAATGTGTAGGGTTTGATAGGTGTTATACTTAGTTTAGTTTCAACTGAGTTAGTGGTACCTGAAACACCAAGATTCTGTGGACCCTGCAATGATCTTTGGTTTGGGCAGGCCGTACTGATAGTAATGTTATTTTGTCTTGTGAATTCTGGCTTAGTATGGCCATGTGGTGAATTTGTACAGGTTTGAGGGACGTTAATTTGTTTGGTACTTCACTTTATAAATAATGAATGAAGACTCAGTAAATTCTGCCTGAATCCGGCCATGTAGCGATGAATTATGGTGCGCTGAGTAAGTAGTACCTTTTGGACTGAGCGTGTACATAACCTGCGATGATGCGTGGTCCGGATAGGCCACACTGGGGATAATGTTTTTTGACTACAGAATGTTGCCTTAATAAAGCCTTGTGGTGATTATTTATGGTGTACTGAGTTAGTGGTACATCTGGAGTTTAGCGTGTGCTCTCCCTGCGATGATGCGTTGTGTGAATGGGCTGCACTCAAAGCATTGACTGTTGCATACTGAACTGTATGTACTTTGTGGGGAAAAAAAAAGTACCATCAATGGTTATGAATTCATCAGCAACAAAATGATCAGAATCAGATGATTGTTCCAGTGGTGTAGCCATTTCTGTCTCCAAAAAAGAAGATCAGGTTTCCAATGAAGAAAAAGTGCGATTCAAATTATGACCTATGCTATCCACAGTGTAGGCTATCATTAAGTGTACCTTTGCACTTCAATCAATCAATCAAAGACATTTATAGAGCGCACTACTTACCCGGAGGGTCTCAAGGCGCTTGGGGGGGGGGGGGGTGCTGCTACTGCTCGAACAGCCAGGTCTTGAGCTTCTTCCTGAAGGAGAGGTGGTCCTGGGTCAGGCGCAGGTCGGGAGGGAGGGAGTTCCAGGTCCTGGCGGCCAGGTAGGAGAAGGACCTTCCTCCTGTTGTCGTTCTTCGGATGCGGGGGACGGCAGCGAGGGCGTGACTGGCTGATCGGAGATGGCGTTTGGGAGCGTAGAAGTTGATGCGGTTGTTGAGGTAGCTCGGGCCTTGATCGTGTAGGGCTTTGTGTGCGTGGGTGAGGAGACGGAAGGTGATTCTTTTGTTGACTGGGAGCCAGTGCAGGTCTCCCAGATGTCCGGAGATGTGGCTGTGTCGTGGGATGTCGAGGATGAGTCTGGCTGAGGCGTTCTGGATCCGCTGGAGTCTCTTCTGGAGCTTGGCGGTGGTTCCGGCGTAGAGGGAGTTGCCGTAGTCCAGTCGGCTGGTGACGAGGGCCTGGGTGACCGTCTTCCTGGTCTCGGTGGGGATCCACCGGAAGATCTTCCGTAGCATGCGCAGGATGTTGAAGCATGACGAGGAGACAGCGTTGACTTGTCTGGTCATGGTGAGGGAGGAGTCCAAGATGAAGCCCAGGTTGCGTGCGTGGTCTGTCAGTTTGGGTGCGGTGCCCAGGGCGGGGGGCCACCAGGAGTCATCCCAGGCAGAAGGCGAGGAACCCAGGATGAGGACTTCCGTCTTGTCTGAGTTCAGTTTCAGGCGGCTGGTCATCATCCATTCGGCTACGTCTTTCATCCCTTCGTGAAGGTTGGCTCTGGCGGCGGCGGGGTCGTTGGTCAGGGAGAGGATCAGCTGGGTGTCGTCAGCGTAGGAGATGATGTTGAGGTTGTGTTGGCGTGCGATGGCCGCGAGGGGGCTCATGTAGATGTTGAAGAGGGTAGGGCTCAGCGAGGATCCTTGAGGGACGCCGCAGATGACTTCGGTGGCCTCTGACTTGTACGGTGGTAGACGGACTCTCTGTGTTCTTCCGTCGAGGAAGGAGATGATCCATTCCAGAGCCTTCTCCTGGATTCTGACGTTGCTGAGGCGCTTCACTAGGGTGCGGTGGCAGACAGTGTCGAGTGCCGCGGAGAGGTCTAGGAGGATGAGGGCCGCTGTTTCTCTGTTGTCCATCAGGGCTCGGATGTCATCGGTGGCAGCGATGAGGGCGGTCTCGGTGCTGTGGTTGGCTCGGAAGCCAGACTGTGAGGGATCGAGGGATCCGTTCGTCTCGAGGAAGGCGGCCAGCTGTTTGTTGACGGTCTTCTCGATGACTTTGGCTGGGAACGGGAGGAGCGAGATGGGGCGGTAATTCTTGAGTTTGGTGGGGTCCGCTGTAGGTTTCTTTAGTAGGGCGCTGAGTTTGGCGTGCTTCCACCTCTCCGGGAAGGTGGCGGTGTCGAAGGAGGTGTTGATGATGTCCCGCAGGTAGGGTGCGATGACAGCATCGGCCTTGTTGAAGACGTGGTGAGGGCAGGGGTCGGTCGGAGATCCGGAGTGGATGGAGATCATCATGCGGACGGTGTCTTTGGTGCTGATCGGAGTCCAGGCGCGGATGGTGGTGGTGGGGGGTGGTGGTTCGGTCATGGCGTGCGTCGGTTGAGTGCTGAAGCTGTTGTGTATGTCCGCGATCTTGTAGTGGAAGTAGGAGGCGAGGGAATTGCAGAGGTCTTGAGATGGGGTGATGTCGTTGTTTCCGGCGTTGGGGTTGGAGAGCTCTTTCACAATGTTGAAGAGTTCCTTGCAATTGTGTGCGTTGTTGTCCAGCCGGTCCTTGAATGCAGTTTTCTTGGTGGCGCGGATCAGTTGGTGGTGTTTCCGGGTGGCAAGCTTGAGGGTGGTCATGTTGTACGGTGTTGGTTCCCTTCTCCAGGCTTTCTCGAGGGCTCGGCAGTTCTTCATGGAGCTCTTGAGTTCGTCGGTGAACCATGGGGCCTTCTTGCTGCCGGGTCTGCTGGGCGGGGTCCTCAGTGGGGCGAGTTCGTCCGCGCAGTTGCTGATCCACTTCGTGAGGTTGTCGGCGGCCTGGCTGGGGTTCGCTGAGCTGGCGGGAGGGTGCTGGTTCAGGGAAGTGGCGAGCTGGTCGGCTGTGATCTTGTTCCAGCTTCTACGAGCAACCTTTTGCTGGTGGTGGTGGATCGTCGTTTTTCTGAAGGTGAAGTGGACACAGCTGTGGTCCGTCCAGTGGAGTCCAGTGGCGTGGCTGAAGGCGATGTCTTTGATGGATGAGAAGACGGCGTCGAGTGTGTGTCCGGCGAGGTGGGTGGGGGGGGACACCAGCTGCTTGAGTCCGAGGTTGGCGAGGTTGTCGAGCAGGGTGATGGTGTTGCGGTCGTTGTTGTTCTCCAGGTGGAAGTTGAGGTCCCCCAAGAGGATGTAATCAGCGGAGGGGAGGCCATGCGGGCTGACGTAGTCGGCGATGTCCTCGCTGAATTGTGTGCGTGGTCCCGGGGGTCGGTAGATCAGGGTGCCTCTGAGGGTGGTGTTCGGGTCGGTGCGGATCTGGAAGTGCAGGTGTTCGGCGGTTGTCAGAGTGTCGTCGGTGTTGGTCGTGATGTGGATGGTGTTCCTGTGGATGATGGCGATGCCTCCTCCCGTCTGTTTGACGCGGTCTCTTCGGGTGATCTTGTATCCCTCTGGGATGGCGATGGCGATGTCGGGTGCTGAGGAGTCGTTCATCCAGGTTTCCGTGAGGAAGGCAACTTCAGGAGCTGTGGTGTCGAGGAGGTTCTAGAGTTCGATGGTGTGTCTGTGGACGGAGCGGGTGTTGAGCAGGATGCACTTGAGGTGGTTGCTGCTGGTGTTCGGCTTGGCGGGTGCTGGTGCAAGGCAGGTCCGGATGCAGGTGAACTTGCAGACGCGGCAGCTGAAGGGTCCGTGGATGCGCTTCTGGGTGGCTCGGTAGCATCCAGGGATCCGGCCGGTGTTGAGTGCGATGAGTTCGGTGGCGTCGTAGGACAGTCGGGTCGTCTTCCGTCGGTGGGGGCCAGGGGTCCTGGCACTGGGCGCGGTCCAGGCGCGGACGGGAACGTGACATTTATTATTCAAGTAAATCTATAAGTGATATAAAAGAAGTTGTTAAAGTAAGCATAATAAAGGGATATTGCATAGGGTTTGTTAAATGTTACACTTAGTTTGGTATTGTACTCTTCAAATAATAAATCAACAGTGTAATTATTTGTGAGCTCATATGACCGTAGTGTAGGCAGGAGGCAGCGGTTAGCAAGAGCCCACGACCACGTGGCATTGATTAGAGCTGCACAATATTGGCAATTTAGAGTGTGTGCAGCCAGCTATTATAAGTGGTGCACAGAGTTAGTGGCAACTGAAGCAACAAAGTTCTGTGGAGCCTGCGATAATGCATGTTCCGAGCAGGACGCAATGGTAGCAAAGTCTTTAAAATGAAGTTTTCTTATAAATATTGGTTGTCCTTTCACGGGAGTAAGTTGCAGTACAGCTCCAAAAACTATGATATATTTTCTTCTAAATAAGACATCTGACTCAATACGGTCATGTGGCTATGATTTGTGGTGCACTGAGTTAGTACTACCTTTGGCGTTTAGCGTGTACCTACCCTGCGATGATGCGTTTTCGGGGGTGGCACGGTAATTGAAGTAATGTCTTTTGTTGATTGAATTCTTCATAAAATCCATTTAAAAGCGACACTATGCCTCATTGCTGACATAAAACGGTTTACTCTTCTTTGCAATGATTTATGGTGCACTGAGTTAGTAGTATCCTTGGCTCTGAGCTTGTAGGTACCCTGCGATAATGAGTGGCAAAGGGACGGCCGTATTCAGACCAATGTCTTTTTTCTATTGAATTCTGCCTGAATACGGCCATGTGGCGATGAATACTGGTGCAGTGACTTACTGGTACCTTTGTCACTGAGCGTGTACGTAACCTGTGATGATGCATGCTCCGGGCAGGCCGCACTGGAAGCCATGTTTTTTGAATTCTGTTTTAACAAGGCCACGTGGAGTTGATTTGTGTTGCAGTGAGTTAGTTGTACATGAAGAACTTAGCGTGTGCGCACCCTGCGATGATTCGTGGTTCAGGCGGGCCGCACTGGTACAATGTATCTTGGCTATTAGAATGCCTCATGTGCAATCGACATTCCACCTGAATTGTGAGCCCTCACAATGTAGATCGAAGGCAGTTGTCAGCACAGATATCAACAAATGATTTTTGTGACTTATGTAAAAAAAATCTGAACACATAATGTAGAATTGTCTCTACATTACATAAATCAAGGGTGAATTCCCTACTGTCAGTGGTGTAGATGGAAATCTGAATTCAAGTTGTGAACCTTGCTGTCCGCAGAGTACATTTATGGCAGTAGTCCACAGAAACATCGATGAATGCTTTTTTGTCACATGCGTTAAGAAAGTCTGACAACACAGTAGAATTGTCTCTGCCTTTAAATAAATCGAGAATGAATTCAATGTTGTCTGTAGTGCTGATGCGCTTCTGGTATCAAGTGGAAAAACTCTGTTGATCGCAGTGTACATTTGAAGGCAGTACTTTGTACAGACATTGAGGAATGTTTTTTGTGGCATCCATTAACCAAATTTCCTCTGCCTTACAGAAATCAAGGCTAACTTGAATGCTGTCCGTAGTGTAGATGGAAAGATGAATTCAAGATGTGAACCCTGTTGTATGCAGTGTAGATTGAAGTCAGTTGTTGAGAAACTTGTATTGCTGTGTCAATGTATTGAAATATGTGATGTCATCAGTGATGTCATTGACCATGTCATGAATGATGTAATATATGACATCATCACCAGTGGATTGTGGGTGCGAGAGTTACAGTTAGTACAACTAACTATAACAAAGGAATTTCAATGGTTTTATATGAGTGAAATGTCCAGCTAACTATTACACTCCTGAAACCTATGGTTTTTTCTGTGAATTTCCATGGTTTTTTAAATGCTAATCCCTAACTATAACAAGCCTCAAACCTATGTTTTTTTCAGTGAATTTCAAAGGTTTTTTAAATATTATTTTTTTAATATATTTCTTGTTCTTTTTTTATAATATTTAAGTAAATGTTTTAAACTACTTATATTTAGATATATTTTTTTTAATTACTCTTCATACATTTTTTTAAAATATAAAAAAAAATCTTTTTGGATTATGTTATATTCTTTTAAATATACTTTTCTTTTTTTGTTTGACAGTCGCCCACCCAAAGAGCACCCTTCTCCTTTACTGCGAGGAACATATCCGCCATTTTAGGATTGATGTGTACGGTCCGCGTACGGTGTGCGACGAGCACGACTTTCCGGACGCGTTTGCTATGCGACTGGTACACGACTTGTGGCACCAACGCGAGATGTACGTATTACGTGACATGACGGTTGCTCGGTTGCACGTGGGGTCCCACACGCAGTTGGTGCGGGACCCCCGCAGACTTTTTCAATGTTCAAAAACCTATATATATTTAATTAATATAAATAATAATCTTGCTATTAATGCACTCTGGGGTGAAAGCTCTCAGGGATACACATCTGGAAGAAAACAGTGCTTTCAACAAATACGTCATATAATCAAAATGTTTTATTCTTTGTCTTTATCTGAATTAAGTCATTCATCATTGAATTACTTAATTCAGATAAAGACAAACAATACAACATTTTGATCGAATGACGTATTTGTTGAAAGCACTGTTTACTTCCAGCAGTGTATCCCAGAGAGCTTTCGTCCCAGAGTGCATTAATAGCTAAAGTAAAAGGAATTTTGTTTTACCCAACAGAACCACCTTTTTGTTAAACCAATAATTACCCAGGCTCTGAGGGACAAAGGGTCACCTCTTTTCTTTAAATAATATAAATATTAAGACAAAACAATATCTGAGCTAATTATAAAAATAATATTCTTTAACTGTCAATAAAGTTACATATGTTTTAAATGCAATTTCATGGAGTAGCGCTTGGTGAAAGTTGGAGGCGAGCCGAGTGTGCGTACCATGCGTGGACACCATGTGACCAGAAAAATGAGATTTGATTCGTTCATTACACTTACTATTGAAAGTATCGAAGGACCCCACCCATTTCAATCATTCTTGTTAGACCTTCCTTATGAGAAGACCTCTCCTAGCTGCTGTTTTTCGTTATTATACACCTTTCACAGCTCAAAAGTGGAGACATTGCAGCTAATGCACTAGCATCATCATCAGAACATTCTGATACTGAAGAATTTGTGCCTGAACCGCTCCCTTCATTGTATGGAAGTTTTTACTTTTCCTCCGGGGCAGAAGAAGGTTAATGCCACCAAAGTCACTTACAGAATCTACAAGAGGGTGCTGTCCAGGGGTGACCCTACAAAAAAATACGCTTGTGGAACAGCAAGTATGAGGAGACATCTTCAGAAAAAACAATATGGTAAACTTCGCAAGGGAGGAAATGAGGAGACTAAGAGACAATGCTCCTGCGCCACCGGCTGTTGCCAGTACATCTGGGACAACAGCTTCTATTTCAACATCTCCACCTGATATTCGTCCCCAATTTGGAAGAGTCAGAATGCATTGCGTGCAATGCCACAGACTGATTTCATAAGGAGAGCTGTCAGCCGACCTAGTTTGCCGTGCTGTAGACAACCACCGTTGCTAGTTTCCTTTTTTTCTCCTCCTATTGTTTACTTTTTTTTGTCCAGTTGAAATTTTTTCCCTCTTTTAAAAAAAAACTTTAAAAAAACTACAAATCATTCAAAAAATCAAAATAAATATATGAAAAAAAAAGAAAAAAAAGTTCTTTTCAGAAACGGAGGAATAGCCCACCCTTACTGTCACAGAACTAACTACTCTGGTTAAAGAAAGAGCTAAACGTGTATGCTAGTGTGTCGAAGTTTAGATGAATGTATGTGTAGTGCATAATTGACTGAAAGAATGCATTTGTGATGTGTGGTGAATGTATAATTGCAGAACTATAAGGAAGTGCTGCAGCATGACACTGTAAAGTATTTACCTACAGTGTGCTGAGCTACTTCCAAAGCAAAGGGATGTAACATCTGTACATAAAGATGTATCAAGTCTGTGCTTTCCTCTGCAAAATTGCTTAACCCCTTCGCTGCTCATGACGAGCTCAGCTCAATTCAAACATATACCTTTTCTTGTGGCCAAATAGTATTTTTGCACTCCTTTTTATGTAAATTGTCCACTGAAAATCCTATTAAATCATAATAATAATTTTCTCAGAGGCTGAATTATCTTTGGCTTTAAAAAATATTAGGTAGGTAATTCGAAAGGCACAAAATGTTTTATTAAAGTTTCTAATTTTCTTCATTTAGCTGTACAATGTTGCATCATTAAAATTGTATATTGTCCATATCTTTGTATAAATAATGTTAACAACATTTCTGATTTGTATTGGCTGCACTCCATGTTCTGATTTGCTTCTTTAACTAGTTTATTGAAAGACACCTACTTACAGTCTGGCAATGTCAAATATATAAATCTTCCAGGGCCTCATTTATGAAAAGTGACGCATCGCTGCGTGAAAACAGCGATGCGTCACTTTTCACTGCGCACTCCTTGCGACACCAATGATGCGTCATATTTAATGTATGACGCATCATGTCGCAAGGACTTACAGATACTTCAGTATTTCTGATGCATCTGTAAGCGCAAAAGTGACGCATTGCTGGAGTGTGTCACAAAAGTGACGCATCTCCAGCAATGCGTCCTTTCACATGGGGAAAGCCCCATGTGAAAGGGCTTGCGTCAGTCTTACGCCTGCTGTGAGGCAGGCGCAAGATTTTGACGCAACCGCATCCTAAAAGTGACGCAGTGAAATCTCATAGATTTCACTGCGTCACTATTACGAGGCTTTTTGCGGGGGAACGCCCCCTCTGCATACATTATACCTGATGCAGGTATAATGTGGCGCAGGGGTTAAAAAAGTGACGCATCTACCTAGATGCGTCACTTTTTAAATATGTCGCAACAAGGCACATGTTTTACGCCGCAGATGCGTCACAAAAAGTGACGCATCCGCAGCGCAAAACTGACGCAAGGCCTCATAAATGAGGCCCCCAGTGTCTATGTTAGTGCTACATGTATACATACAATTTTCACAATGATGCTCCCAAAAAAAGGCCAAAAAGTTTTTCAATTTGTACACCTTCATTTTCCAATATGGTTAGCATATACATTAGAAATTCCAGAGCATCTTACGAATATCACAAACACCTTTGTATTTTACTTTTATCAGTTCTCAATTTTTCATAAACACCTTCTTTTTCGACCAACCACACTCTTTTCAAATACAGGATATTGACCTAAATTGGGAGCATATGTTTTTCTTCACCTATTATACTCTTTGATGCAGTTTGCATCTGCGGTAACCTTTGTGTCATCAAAATCAATTAATAACAAACCAGATAATGTTCTGACTTGTGACAAAGCAACATATGCCATACCCTCTTTAAACAGTATTTCCAATGTTCACCAAAGCACTGTCACCACTTAAACCTTGAGATTTATGAATAGTCACTGCATATGCCAGAGAAACTGGAAACTGTTTTGTACGGGCATATAAATCTTGAACAAGCAAAAAACAAACTGAACAATGACCAATTTGTTTAACTTCTTTAATCGGATTAAATTCCATTTTTAAGAATTCAATACCATCTTTATTTTGATAATGAACAAAATCCACAACTTTGCACATTGCTCCTTTAACTAAACCTTTTCTACATCCAAATTACGCCTTAAAATATCTAGACAGTTTCTAAAAGTATATATATTCTTTTCTAAACCAGCAGTTTTAGATATTGATTTTTCTAAAGAATCCAATTTTGTCTTCAATGTTTCTGTCAAAATAATGATTCCTTCATGCTCTATTTTATCGAAGGCTTCCATTTTTCCTATTTCTTTATTTTCCAGTTTCAAAAGTTGTTAGTTGGCATTGAGCAGATTACAGATTTTTTTTCCACAATTTTCATGTACATTTTCTCCGGAACTACATTTTCATTTGGAAAATATTGGGAAAGTAATCGACTCTGCAAAGCTTGTTTGCCATGTTCAGTCAGTAGCCCAATTATTATATCTTGGGGAATAGTTCCATAATCAACATCATTTACATGTTGCATATTTGTAATGAGTTCTTTGTATTCAAATATGACCAAATGTTCATGTTTCCAACACTACCCAGAGACTTTCTTTTGTCTTCATGAGTAAGTGTTTTAAATAGTGGTTGTCCTTTTACAGGAGTCAGTGTTTTCTTTCAAATAACACATCGTACTCTGTTTTAAGGCAAGCATTAAGTTTGATACCATGCTTAACTCATCAATAATGAGAAGTTTAATTTTCTTCAAAACTCTTGAAACTTCACAACAAGCTTCTCCAGATAGCATGTGGTATTCCAATTTGTTTTCATGCTCTACTGGTAGCATTAGTAACAATGTAAAGTAATTCCTTTAATGTTGTGTGCTGCCAACCCAGTTGGAGCATTGACAACACAAGACAAATGCGACTCAGTTGTTTTCTGTAGATAACTTCTAATTACTTTAATTAAAAAACTTTTTCCTTTCCAGCATGTCCACTCATGTACATTTAGATAAGTTGAAATGATGTGCATGAGCACTCTTTCTTTTTGTGAAGTAATCCATGGTCAGTCTGTTGTCTCACTTGCTGATATAGTTGTTTCTGTTCAACATTTAGATGTTCTTCCAAGTTTGCTAAGTTTGTACATCTTCTTGAGCTTGCTGCATTGCTGTTTACACCTCATTCATGGCGATTGCTGCTTGATTTTCAACAATTGGTTGTCCTAGTGGATCTTGACACAGGGCAGGAGAACTGTAACTGTGTTGAGAACTGTCTATAGCAATCTCAGCTGCAACTGTAGCTTCTTGATCAATTTGATTGTTCAACATTTTCACATAATTTGCAAAAGCAGTGCATTGTATGCTATCTTTACAATCATTAAAGGAATCTTCATAGCTCTGGAAATCTCCAAGTAATTCCAGTTCTCAACGCCAAGGTTTGAACAGTTATAGAAGGGCTAAATAATAAAATTCCCTTTTATCAGCAGTGTCCCAACTCAGCTTTCTGTGATTATCCAAATTTCCTTTAGTTTGTTTCACTAAACATCCTTCGGAACAAATGACTTCATATTTTCCATCATTGATGTTCTCTGTAGTATTCCGATTAAAAGTGCAGTTTTGCATCACTTCATAGAGACACATGTTCTCAAGATGATGACTTCTCTTTGGGTAATATGTGTCCAAAATATTAGTTTTCAAAATATCTGTACTTTCTGGATCTTTTTCTGCTGAATAGTCAATTTTTTATACAGATTTCAGTACTCGATTTCCCATTGCTGCAAGACCTAGACTCACCCAAATGATTCTTCTAGATTTGGAGTATAGACTTGCAGATGATCTGAGCATTCATATGCTCCGATTTCTCGATGGGATAACATCTTCAAACTGAAATTGTATAATTTCTTACTTAGAGTCTTCTCGTGAGAAATCTCTTCCCACATTTTTCAATATGGGCCGGGATGCCCACCACCCCTCTCAACACCAATTCCCCATGGGAGGAGACAGACACAGATTTGAAATTTTGTAAGGCGGGTGGGCCTCACGACCCCCCTGACCGTATTTATTAAAATATGAAACAAAATTTAAAACTTTAAATTAAAACGTTTCATGAATCATGTACAAATTCAACTTCAATTACATCTTGATGAAGACAGGTTTTTCAGGCTAACCTTAACAAATCTCTAATACAAAGGTTTCCTAGCCGAGTCTAGCATCCTGATAAATGCATTACATTTGAATTTGTACAACCTAACATTAAGGGCCAACGGCAAGGTCTTAACCGGTGTCAGATCCCTATCACCAACTTCCCGCCCTCACGGTGTGAGTGGCGCATGGGCAGAGGACTTTACCCTCGCCGCCAATTTTAACTTCCCTTGTCGTGGGGGCCCCCTTTCACTCGACGCCATCTTAAGGTCATCTGAGTTCGTGTGCGAGGTATCCATAAGAAGGACAGCGTGGACTCCCCCCTTCCCCACACTCTCTTCCGCCGGAGGGAATATCCGGCCCCCGGGAAATTCGTGGGAGGGGCATATAGCCGTCTCCCCCTGGGAGGGGCCTATGGCCATCTCCCCCTGGGCGACCCATCCGTAGTGGGTGCCGCCCCCATGTGGGAGGTGCCAATGGCCGCCTCCCGCCGGTCGCTCCCATCCATAATGGAAGGCGCCCCCCCTTGGGACCTTGAAATCACTACTCACCGATCATGACCTTACCGCCACAGGCCAGATAGTTGACCGACTATCTGGCCCCCCCACACCTCCTATAGGTCATGTCTCCTCAATCCCACTAGCCAAGCTACGATGTCTCCTATCAGTAAGTCATTACCAGTCCTGGACAGGTGCACCCCATCATTCGAATAACAGTGATCGCCCCTGATACACCCATGAGAAATGCTTTGGAGATGAGCAGAGCGAAACAGTTTCTCAATTTTATTGTTGACCCTCTTTACCGAGTCGTTCAACGCTGTCAAACCTCCCCGCCATATCCTCCTGGGAATCATGTGGGACCAGGCAATCGTACATCCCGGGAGCCTTTTGGCTAACCAGCTAACTACAGACAGTATGTGCTCAACTAACACCCGTCTTCCCAGTCTCACCAAGTCATTGCCCCCTACGTGCACTATGACTACAGATGGCGGTGACCTGCGCCGCCCTAATAATTCCTCCACAAAACTTTGCAATCGGTCAATACAGAGACCGCCCTTCCCATGGAAGGTCACTCTGAACCCATATTCCTCAGATGTGTGGATCGCATCACCTGCTTTGAATATGTCCCCGGCACGCCTCACGTATGAGTGGCCCACGACCCAGACCACTTGATCTCCATTCAGTGACCCTTTCCCGCTGGTCAGCTGATGCTGGGCCGATCCCAATTTCCGCCCCGCGTCACAGGCACGCGAAACTGTAATCCAAACAAAAGACAACAAGCGTGAGTGCATTTCATCAGTCTTTTACAACATGTGCAGTCGCACATATCTCCTGAAACAATTCGAGGACCATAATTGTTTCACCTCGTCTGCCTGCAGACCCCGAGCCGTAGCTTCTGTAGCGGCCCCTATTCTAAATGAATGGGTCCCAAAATCACACGGGTTCAAGCCCGCTGCTGCAATCGTAATTGCCAGCACCATCTAAAATTGAAATCTTGTCAATGGGGTGCAGTCCATATGTCTAAGCAGGGCCCCCCCATGTTGTCAACCTTTGTTTCATGTAGGCCTCCACATGCCTCACTGGACAACCGGGATTCCCCAGAGCGCGCTGCAACACAGCACTATTCCCCAGGGCCTCCTGGTCCGTTTTTGACCTGGCTATCGAGATCAGCAGAGAATCCCCCCTTACTTGGATGTGATCCCTGCGTGGACCTCCTTCCACATCTTTCTTATTCCCTGCCACAAGTTCACTCACCCGCAGGGCCCCATAGAATGCCAATGTGAAAGCTGCTCGGAATAGTATTACCTCGCTGGGCGAGGAGCATGTCTCGTCCAGTTTCGCCAGTAAGGTGGTCAATTTATCAAACCCAATCGGGTGCCTGTTATCCTGTCTACGACCCTCCAGGCGCCGCCAGCCGCGGAGAGCCTTCCTGACTAAGAAGGAGTTCGTCGGGTCCCTTATCCCGTGGAGCTGTGCCATAAATAATATGGCGGCCTTATACCTATTGGCGGTTGCCGCCGACCGGCCTTCCTTATGAAGTGCAACCAAAAATTGGAGCAAGGACTCATCCTGCCCTCATCATTGCTCCCCTACCGGCCCCAGAAAGGCGCAGTATGAACGGAACGCCCCTTCATAAGCTTTCCTCATCCTGGGCGCTAAACTGGCTGCCACGAGGTTTTGTAGTCCGGGGCACCGATCTGCCATAGTGCTTCCGGGAAAGGTGCCGCCACTAGCTCCGCTGAGGGTAGACAATCCCTGAAAGCCTGCAGTTTGGAACGAGAGAGCGCATCAGCTGCATTATTTAGTACACCCGGCACATGTTTTGCCCTGAACTGTACTTTCAATCTCATGCATCGCAATACAATCTCTTTCAACAGTCGTAAGATCCATTTGCAGCGTGCTGCCTGCTGGTTAATGCACTCAACCACTGTCATGTTATCTGACCAAAACACCACCGAGCGGTCCCTAAAGTCTTCCGGCCATGCCACCAGAGTCACCCAGATGGGGAATAGTTCCAGGAAACCAATGTTACTCGTCAGGCCGCTTGTTCGCCACCACGCCGGCCATGCTTGTGCCCACCACCGGTTTCCGAAGATTGCACCAAACCCCACGCTGCCCGCTGAGTCAGTCCATAAGCCGAGTTCCACCGACGAGGCTGGGGGTTTGCTCTATACTACTCGGCCGTTGAAGTCCGCCAGGAATGCCAGCCAAATGAGCATGTCCTGGCGAACCTCTGCCGACAGTCTTGTGCGGTGGTGCCCTTCCCTAAGGCCCACCATGGATTGCGCAATGGATCGAGAGAAAGGGCGAGCCATCGGTATCACTCTCAATGCAAAGTTAAGCTGACCCACTGTCTGTTGTAACTGGTGCAGGGTCACCTTCTCCGTCCGGAGACACTGTAACAGGGAAGCACTAAACTTGCCAACCTTCTCCGTCGACAAACGGAAGCACCCCTCCTCCGAGTCTAGTTCTATACCCAGAAACTCGAGGGAGGTAGTCGGCCCTACTGTCTTACCTGGCGCCAACGGAACCCCGAAACCCCGCATGAGCACTCAGAAGTCCTGCAATGCCCGCGCGCAGTCCCGAGTGCCCGCTGGGCCAAGAAAGAGGAAATCATCAAGATAATGCATCACATGTTTGTGCCCTGTGGCCTTCGTGAACACCCATTCCAGAAAGGAGCTAAACATTTCAAAATAGGCACACGAAATTGAACAACCCATTGGCATGCACATATCCATGTAGTATTTCCCCTGAAACGTGAAACTTAGCAGGCGCTGGTCTTGAGGATGTACTGGGAGCAACCTGAATGTAGATTCAATGTCTGATTTAGCTAACAATGCACTGGGGCCCAGGAGATTCAACAGTACTACTGTGTCATTGAACGATGCATACTTTACTGAGCATACCTCGGGGTCAATCGCCTTGTTTACTGAAGCCCCCCTCGGGCCGATAGATTGTGAATGAGTCTATACTCCCCCGGGTCCTTTTCCGGAACCACTCCTTATGGGTAACACACAAAATCAGCCACTGGTGGGTCGCCAAATGGTCCTGCCACTCGCCCCAAGCTAACCTCTTTTGCTATCTTTTTGGCGGCAACTGTTGGGTTTTGTTGAATGGACAACTGGTTTTTACAGGAAGTGTTCCCACGAGAATTGCCTCCCGGGATCCTGAAGCCATATGAGAAGCCATCCCTCAGAGTCCCGGCGGACGCATGATCAGGATATCCGTTTAGCCAAGAGGTCAAAGCCAAGATATCTACGGGCGAAGATGTTTGCTTCCGAGGCACCATATCAATCCTGCTTGGGCCCCCCTTCCCTCCTGTGCCATTGGCCTTAGATCAGCAACTGGTTTCCGGGTGTGAGGGGTTTCCACAGCCCGAGCACGCGTGCCGGAACATACACGTTCCTTGGGGCCTGTTACATGTGCCTTTATTGAAGCCCCAACACACCCCTCGCCTGCTTCCGTTCCCGCCCGATCTATGCTGGGACTCCCCCCCGGAGTTTGCACGAAAGGGCTGTGACTGCCTCTGAGGGAATACCCTGGAGCCGTTCGTGCTCGACCCTGAACCGCTCGCTGATCCTGGCAAGAGCTGTGCATGCCATGATACAGTATCCAGATAATCCCATGTCAAGGCCTCGTTAAACTCCTTCGCTTTTCTAAAAGCCATATCATAGCCTTTCTATTCATCACCTCCATACTTCGCATGGAAGTTCGTGATCCTGCTCTGATAACATGCCAAGTCACTCAACACATCTGGTGTACGTTCTGCGATAATCGCCACAAAGATAGAAAAGGCCCTGATCCAGTTCATCATTGTCTCATCGACACTGAATTCCGCCATCTTGGCCCGCCATACACTGGGGTGCCATAAATCCTTCTGGGTCTTTGCATACTCTAACTCATATCAGTCAACAGTGAAAACATGTTAATGTACTTGTTGGCCCACACCATCTCTTTCGTAACCATGGGAACATGTTGAGCCAAACTTTCCCGCCTTGAGGGTACCGCGCCCTCCCCCACCATTGGTAACGATCTCTTACTGGCTTCCGCCACGCTCCCAGCCGCGTCCGTTGCTTTCTCTTGGTTGTCAGCCGTGACCACCTTTGCCACCTGCGGGGAAATAGAAGACACATTCGCTGTCCCGGCATCCTTTGCCTGCCGCAACTGCTCGATAATTATTTTGGCCTCTTCGGCCGGGTCTCCCGCAGCCGCAGATCCCCCCGCTCCCTTTTTTTGCCACGGTAACACTGCCGCTAACTGAAACGCTAATTCCGGGGGCATCTGGTCATCCACCAGCGGTGTGACAACCACGGGGATAGGCAACCCCCCATCCAGTCCCGGTACCGGGCTGGCCGCTGGCGCTACTGGAATTAGTGGAGTCTCTACCGGAACTGGGGCCTCGCTAGGACCCGTTTTCCCCTTCCTCTTTTTACCCTTATCCCCTGGGGTGACGTTCAGCAAAGCCGGTCCTATGACCCTCTTAGGTCATCCCGAGAGGGCATTCTGGACCTCCACCTGTTTCCTGAGGGCCGCCAAGCCGCGATCTAGCCTGTCTACTTTACCGAATTTTCGGTCCATCACCGCCACTTGGTTCACCAACGTGCGCAGCATCCTTTCCATCTCGGAGCTCTTTCCGGTCTTCTTGCCAGGCATGTCTGTGTTCGATCCGTACGACCTATCTCACGGAAGCGACTCGATTTCCAGCTACGCCTTGATGACTGAAAGAGAAAAACAAAGATTACAAGTTCTCAAAAAAGTGCAGCTTGTTCCCTTGAGGGCTCACGAGCGATGAGTGGTGCAGCCTTCAGAGCGCAGGAACAAAAGGAAGCTTTGTTGGATTCCCGCACTTTTTATCCAGCTGCGGGAGGGCGGGGCCCCGCCTCAAGCACGCCCATCAATGCACAGACTTCCGGGCGGGTGTTTAGGACAACCTGTTTTGGGCGGGAGGAGCGTGTTCCGGCCACGCCGCTTCGGGCATACCAGCCAGGACACGCCCCCCGCCCACAATGGTTTCCTGGGGGATCGGGGCAGCCATCCATACGTTAGGGGGGACCGAGTGGTCTCCCCTTTCCATTCCGTCTTTTCTGATTTTGTAATATAGGATGCTGCATATCGAGAAACAGCAATGGAATTGTCCCCAACATATTGAATATCCATGTTAGCATTCCACAGGGATAAAATAACTGGGTTCTAGTCATTTATGTATTTTGACGCTTCATTTCTTCTTAAATTGTAGGTATTTTTTATAGACCTTCTTGTGATGGACTGTCGCAAAGATGACATAAAACTTTTCACTCTTCCTTTGGATATTACAGGACGTGAAAATGCAAAACGACATTTGGTGTAGAACTTATCCTTATATTTGAGCTTTCGTCAACAGTATTTTACACATCGGTGGCTTTGGAAATCGTAATACTTATGCTCTTTAGTTGTTTTCTCCTGTGGTTTTGGGTACAGCACATGTAGGATCTGCATCTGTTCCAAATTTGGGGGCGTCCTTAATCCTTACCAGCATATGTATATGAGAAGCACCTCTTGCCTGATACTCCTTTTTCCAAAAGATATCCACAACTTCTCCAAGAGGAGGATTTTTTTATTGCAGATAAAAGACATCATAGCTTTAAATCTATGATTGAATACTTGCATACATTAGCAGGATCCAAAGAGCATAATTCCCCAGGTGTCTTATATTCAATATTTTTTATATTGCAGTTTACCTCTTGAAGAAATTCAAGTAAATCATCCCAAGCATACTCAGCACAGCTTAGGGTAAGAAACCATTTAAGAGTTACTAAATTCCATACCATACATTTCAGTTCTCCATGACAATGGTACCAATATTCATTAGTACCACGCTGACATGCCATCAGATTAATGAGCTGCAATTCTAAATGATCATCTCTCTGGTGCACTTTATCCATAAAATCTTTTGCAGATACATTTTGCAGATGTATTCCAGTTTTTAAAATGTGATTGACTGCATATGAAAGTCTAGACAAGTCACTCTCAAACTAAAAATGAAATATATAAGGAATACATTGTCGAAATCTTGGATCTTCTGCATATAATCTTGTTGTCCGATATTCAGATGCTGGAATCTGCAGAGGACATTCATCATATCGTCCTCCTTTTCCAGTTGGGAATAACTGCGGAAAACAACAAGCTCCAAGCTCTCTTCCCATACACTCATGGACTTCTTTTTGGTTTTTCATTTGGAACAACTCAATAGTGTTCCCCATCACTTCTTTTGAATGAAGTGGATGTTCACTGTAATGTTCATAGATTTCTTCACATCTTAACATGTCCACTTCTTCAATTTGTCCACTTAACGTTTCAGTATCTTCTGCTACAACTATTTCCTCTTCTCCCACATACACATTTGAATGTCTGACTAAATATCGAAATCAAAAATATCGACATACAAAAATATCGGGACAAAAATATCAAAGTCAAAAATATCGGAATCCTATCCCTAACAAGGTAAGTACAAAAATATCGAAAAAATAATATCGTAGTACAAAAATATCGAAATAAAAAATATCGTTTTTTTAAATGTATTAATAATAATGTTAAAATAATTATAAAATACATATAATGTTACAAATATTAAATAAAAATATTAAAACATAATTAAAAAATTAAAACTAATACATATACATTTAAAATAAATTAAAAACGTAATAATTTAATGTAATTTTATATTTTGTAATTTCATTTAATTGATTTAATTTAAATTTATTTAATTTTTACCCTGTACGACTGTACCCCAAAAACCCAAAACTGACCCAGAACCCTAAAAATACCCCTTTACCCAAATACTGAAAACTGACACTGAACCCTAAAAATACCCCTTTACCCATGAACTGAAAACTGACCCAGAACCCTAAAAATACCCCTTTACCCATGAACTGAAAACTGACCCTGAACCCTAAAAATACCCCTTTACCCACAAACTGAAAACTGACCCTGAACCCTAAAAATACCCCTTTACCCATGAACTGAAAACTGACCCTGAACCCTAAAAATACCCCTTTACCCAAAAACTGAAAACTGACCCTGAACCCTAAAAATACCCCTTTACCCAAAAACTGAAAACTGACCCTGAACCCTAAAAATACCCCTTTACCCATGAACTGAAAACTGACCCTGAACCCTAAAAATACCCCTTTACCCAAAAACTGAAAACTGACCCTGAACCCTAAAAATACCCCTTTACCCATGAACTGAAAACTGACCCTGAACCCTAAAAATACCCCTTTACCCATGAACTGAAAACTGACCCTGAACCCTAAAAATACCCCTGTACCCATGAACTGAAAACTGACCCTGAACCCTAAAAATACCCCTGTACCCAAAATTAATTAATATTATTTAATTACCAATTAATTATTAATTAACAATAACAATAAAGTAAATATATTAGCACATTTGCTGTAATAATTTAATTTAATAATTAATATTGTTTTGCACAATTAATTAATTAAGAATAACAATAAATTATATATATAAAAATTACTTTAATTAATTTAATTAAATAATTAATAATACTTAATTACCAACTAATTAATAATTATAAATATGGAAAAAATTATAATAATTAATTAACTAATTAATAGAAATTAATTACCAATTAATTATTTAAAATATGTACAAACATATATCAATTAATTAATTATTATTAAATTACTTCCCACCCTATTCCCCTATAAACCCATAACCCGCTACAGAACATATTTATTAATTAATAAATTAATTAAAAATTATTTAAAATTAATTCTCAAATAATTAATTAATAATTCCTACTAATTAATAATTAATTTAACATAATTAAATTACTTCCCACCCTATTCCCCTATAAACCCACAACCCGCTACAGTAGTAAAAGACAATATTTAATAAAATAACATTAAAAATAAATAATAAAACATAATAAATACAATATAATATACACTAAATTTATTTAAAAATTGATATTAGTAACATCAAAGTTATTAATTTCGATATTATTAACATCGATATTTACAACTTCGATATTACTGATATCATACCAATATCGATATTTAGACTGTCGATATTACTTACCTTCGATATTTTTGTATATCGATATTTAAACTTCGATATTTTTGCATATCGATATTTAAAAATCGATATTTTGTCTGTGTACCACACATTTCTATAGTACTCATTGTTTTTTATCAGATACAATGTTGCCTTTTGCGCTTTCCTAACATCCACTAACTCCTGCCAGAGTTTCTTATTCTTAGTTGGCACACCATTAACACGAATAACTAGTGGTTCAATTTCTATACTCTCTACACCAATAGTTTCAATATTTTTCTTTAAATCTAATGGTAAATACATAGCTCTTCCTTTTAATCCTCTTTGTAAATCTGAAGGAGGAAATTTACCTGTTTTAGGCTTCATACGAACAATAGCCTGAAACAGGCTGCCATGCCATGGCTCAGTAAACTTCTTGAGAAGCATGTTAACTCCGTTCTTACTGACTTCCTGGAAGCCAATAACATACTGGACCTTTCCCAGACTGGCTTCAGGCACTGCATGGAACGGAGACTGCATTGATTGCAGTGACGGAGGAGGCAAGAAAGATCTTGGACGATGGCGGGTCCACGGCCATCGTCCTACTCGAACTAAGTGCCGCCTTCGACACTGTTAATCATAAAATCCTACTCCATCGCCTTGACAAAATAGGAGTGTCAGGCACAGCACTCAATTGGATGAGGTCATTTCTCACAGACAGATCCTTCCAAGTTTTTGAGAAGGAATTCACCTCTTCCAGTAAACCTCTCAACTGTGGAGTGCCTCAGGGTTCCTCCCTGAGCCCTACCCTTTTTAATGTCTACCTATGTCCTCTAGCTGATGTCGTCCGCCCCTCCGGTGTGAAGATTGTCACCTATGCGGACGACACGCAGCTAGTAGTAATACCATCATGAAATCCATTGACCCTATCTAGCCCCTCTGTTTAGGAAGCCCCCCGCAACCCAAGGAGCAAATCAAGAGTCTAGGGATCTGGCTCGACCAAAGTCTCACCTTTAACCATCAAGCTACCAAGATCGCTGCCACCTGTTTCGGGTTGATGAGACTACTATGTAAGATTCTTCCACTCCTTCCGTTCCACTCAAGATGGATCATGGTCCAAGGACTAATCCTCTCTTGTCCGGACTGTGGAAATGGCTTGTATCTTGGAGTCCCACAGTCTACACTTAACAAGCTCCAGGTTATTCAAAACTGCGCGGCAAGATGTCTCCTGAATATTCCTCGCCGAACCTCAGTCAGAGCCAGATTGAGAGATCTCCACTGGCTCCCGGTGAGATCTAGAATCGAATTCAAGAGTATGTGCATTACACACCGCTCATACTGGGGAACTGGTCTATCCATTAATTCCCCCCTGGTGAAAGCCTATCAGCCTTCCCGCCCCCTCAGATCCGCGACCTCCCACCTCGCCTCAGTCCCACGCATTAGGAAAGGTAGATGTGGAGGCCGCTCGCTTTCTTATAACCTAGCCAAGAGTTGGAATTCTCTTCCCCTCCCAATAAGATCAGAACCCAATTTTCAGCAAAACCTCAGTTTAATTCTTCACTCATCCCCATTCATTCCAACCCGTTGGTCCAACTCAACCTTTCGCAGCGCTGGGACGCCCCTGGGTGGCCAACGCGCTTTACAAATCCTCATTCTATTTCATTCAATTCCATTCCAAATCAAAACAATTCTCTACCAAAATATAAGTTGAAAATTCCTTCCACTTATCATTATTTTCTTTTTCACTTTTTAAATGCAGATCAACACTCTTAGTCTGATTTTTATAGTGAGTTTGTCGACAACAAATACAAGAAAAATGTGGCCTTTCACCTGAAGTCACCATAAACTTTGTAATTTCACTTTCAAAGTTTTTTGTACAACTATGTTCAACATCTTCTACAACATGTTCTTCTATTAATGTCTCAGTTTCTTCACTCTCTTGTTCAGGTCAAAAGTAACAAAACTCAACATCATCACAAACCTTTTTCACATCTGATACTGACCCATGCAAAAGAGCACTGCTCAAATCATTTAACTTTAGTGCTGGACTTTTTTTGCATAATCCAATTTCTCACTAACTTCCACATATGAGTATGATGTACTACCAACATCCTGAAATGGTGGAAAACACTTTGACATACTTTCCTAGAAAGACAAGCCAGAGAATGACCACATAAACCAGTATTTTTTCTTACTCAGCAAGGGTCTAGTCCTTGCAACACCTTAATCTTTTGTTTAACACTTTTTTTACTATATGCTTGTAAGAAACTGTGTAATTTATCAATAGATTCTTGTCGTACACTACAAATACTACTGCAATCCCAAGTGTACACTGGGGCTTTAGGACATCTGCCTAGAACGTCATCAGGTGTCCCTTCCTCTGCATTTCTGGGAACCATTTTCCATTTATCAATTGGGCAACCATTTCTAACCTCATAAGCTCGACCACTGGTGTTAACTGCATGCAACAAATCATTGCTCTTTACATAACTCTCATTATTAAAGAAAGGCTCTGAACATTAACTCCATTCCCTCAAAAAATATCACAAAAATTACTTCTGCTAATTACTCTTTTCTTCTTACTTTTGGCATTCATTAAATGGATTGGTGTATCTAGTGATTGAATTCTGTTTAATACTAAAATTAATAGTTTCCTTTTACTTCAAAAGCAGTTTCAACAATGCATTTGATATGCTTCTTCTTTTTATAAAATAGTGTTCTAATTTTATATTTCTTTGTATCTCTCATCACCTATACAATTTAAATCAGAACTCTCCTTGTTGCAGCAATAGCGCGGAGATACCCCTCCGGGGGTCTAGTCTGGCGCTTTACAAGAATATAAAATAAATAAATAAAATAAATATGTACTATGTACAGATTTCCTTATATTGATTTTCTCTTCTTTTATTATAAGTTGTATCCTTTGTATGTAAATTGCCTTTTTTCCTTTTCCTATTCTTTGCACTTTTTTTGTGCTTGGAACATTTTCAATGCTTACAACATTTGCATTTTTTTTGTGAGTCTTGCAAAAAAATGTATAAAGCCCTTTGTGGTCTTACCATACATTTTTCTCTTTTTAGCCACATTACGTTGGCCATCCAATTCTTGTCCTTGAGTTTTTTCAAGTAAGTATACTTTTTCCGACATTTTATTCCTCTTTCTTTCTCCGGCAAGATAACTTTATTTTAATGATGATAAACAGTATCTGTAAAAAATAATCATAAATAACTGTATATTAATAACTTTATAAATTATACTTTTCTTTTACTATACAAGCACATGTCATATAATTTCTGACTAAGAAATTGTAGGCCTGAAGCACAAGTGTGACATTAGTTAGACAACTACATGCATACTACACAGGAGTACTGAAAGAGTCACTATGGGTGAAGAACAAAAGACTACTACTTGCATAGTGCATATGAGTTTTAAGCACTGCATGCCCTTCTCACTGCAACAGGACATGTACTTATATGTCTGCAAACACATCAAACAACAAATAACAGTATTTCTTATAAATGGAGTGTATAGATACTGACTGGGGAAATGTAGGCCTAAAGCACAAGTGTGAAATTGGTTACACCACTACATGCATAGTTTGAAGCACTGCGTGCCCTAAAGCCTAGCTCACTGCAAGTGTACATGTACTTATGTGTCTGCAAACACATCAAACAACCAAATCATTCTCTCTCAATTTTCCCAAATGGACATTGACTCACAGTGTGATTTTAGACAAATAACAGTATTTCTTATAAAAGGAGTGTATAGATACTGACTGGGAAAATGTAGGCCTGAAACAGAAGAATAAAGATCATTAGACTACTACTTGCATAGTGCATAGGAGTGTCAAGCACTGCATGCTCTGAAGCGTGGCTCACTGCAACAATATATTTATTTACATGTCGGCAAACACTTCAACAAAGGAAATCATTCTGTCTCAATTTTCCAAAACGAAAAATTACTCACAGTGTGATACTAGATAAATAACAGTATTTCTTGCACTTCACTAAAAGGATTACTACATGCTACTGAAAGAGTCACTATGGGATTGCAAGAGCACTCAAAGGGTGTTTACTGGAGTGTATGGATACTAACTGGGGAATTAAAGGCCTGGAACACAAGTGTGAAAATCGTTAGACTACTACTTGCATAGTGCATAGGAGTTTCAAGCACTGCGTACCCTAAAGCCTGACTCACTGCAACAGTACATGTACTTCTATGTCTGCAAATACGTCAACCACCCAAATCATTCTCTTTCAATTTTCCCAAAAGGACACTGACTCAAAGTATGATTCTAGACAAATAACAGTATCTCTTATAAATGGAGTGTATAGATACTGACTTTGGAAATATAGACCCGAAACGGATCACTGACATAATATCGACTACAAAAATATAGGCATTTAAAATATCGACTCCAAAATATCGACTATAAAAATATAGAAGTCCTATCTACAAACAGGTAAGTACAAAAATAACAAATCAAAAATATTGTTTAAAAATATGTACTTTGTAAAAATATCGAATGTATTAAAATAATGTAAAATTAAAAAATATTAAAAATAAATACCTAAAATATACTTAAAAATACTTAAATAACCTTAGAATTATTAAATAATTCATTTAAGTTATAAAAAAAAGAATACAATTTTATTTGTTAAAACATATATATATATTAAAATAAAATTATTAAAAAATAGACAATATTATTACCATAGCATAACAAGAGTGATAAAATTACGATTCCCACTCCAATGAGTGTAACAGTAGGGAAAACTTTGGATAGCGTAGCGGTAAAAATTACTATTGCGACACCAAAGAGTTCAACAGTAGGAAAAGCGTAGGATAGCGTAGGGGTAAACATTACTATTCCCACTTCAAAGAGTGCAACAGTAGGGAAAGCGTTGGATAGCGTAGGGGTAAAAATTACGATTCCCAATCCAGGGGGTGCAACAGTTGGGAAAGCGTTGGATAGCGTAGGGGTAAAAATTACTATTCCCACTCCAGTGAGTGCAACAGTAGGGAAAACCTTGGATAGCGTAGGGGTAAAAATTACCATTCCCACTCCAGTGAGTGCAACAGTAGAGAAAGCGTTGGATAGCGTAGGGGTGAAAATTACTATTCCCATTTCAAAGAGTGCAACAATAGGGAAAGCATTGGATAGCGTAGGGGTAAAAATTACTATTCACACTCCAGTGCTTTGTTCTGGTGGAGGGATTATGGCCTTTGCAACAATGCATGGAGTCCTGGGACGTTGGAATATTTTCGCAGCGGCGCAAGATTTCTTGGCACGCAGCTTCATTGAAGAAACACTGAGTTGCCCTCTGATGGTGCTAGAGGCTCCGGTAATTGAGGAACATGTATGTTCTTTCCCTTTGCCGGATTGGATGGCTGACATGTTTTCGGATGAGAACAATTACTTCCTGTTGGAGGCTGTTGCTACATTTGTTGCATATACATTGTTGGATTGAATGGCTTCTCTCTTTCTTTCATGACCCAGGTCAAGAGTTGGACATCAAAATGTTTTTTATATTTTTTTTCTTTTCTCTCAGTTTTAATTTTTTCTGCCCAGATCTATTGACTTCACTATGTCCATGGCTAGAAATATTTGATTTAAAGTGCATTCAAATTATGGAGTTTTTTGTTCCCATTCTTTACCTGTGGCAATTTGAACTTAGCTCTGACAGTCATTCTTGAACACTGCTTTCCAAATTTGCCCTTTGTCTTATCCATGCTCGGATCAAGGGAGGGTGTCATGGGGTTGAGCCTTGCATTTACACTGTGTTAAGTTAGCATGAGCTTATTAGAAGTTTAAACACCATTTTTCCTTTCTGCTGCCTTTACACGTGGAACACAATATTACAAATGTTTTGAGTCTAGAGGACTGTTTTCCTTCACACAAGAATAAAATGTTTTTCTATACTGGCAGCTTGACTTGGTAAGCTTTGTCTGAACAGTGAGTACTGAGGCCTTCGAGGTTATTTCAACACATGGGTTGTTGTTCGGTCTGATCAGCGCACGTTCTAGACATAACAAATATGCAGCTGTGGCCACCTCCGATTTTGGCGCGTTTAATAATGCACTGCACAGGCATGCTCAAACACACTTTGGAGTACATTTGAATGCAGAGAGCTGGTGTAGAAAATTATGTGACCCATTTCTACTAGGACCAGAGGTATGGGGCCGCCCTTGTAAACCCAAGAGACCTTCTGTAGATATAAAATAACCTAATAGCAAGGGAGCGTGAAATCTCGGTGTAATCTAGTCTATTTCCATTTAGCATTTTAACATGCTTTCTCCTTTTGTATTTTATGGAATAGTCACTATGCTGATAATCTTGTTGCTTATAATATGACTGCTTGTATTAGCTAAGATACTGCGCCTCAGAACACGGCATTAGAAATAAATATTTCAAACTTCCATGTGTCTTCATTTACTCCCCGTTTTGGACTATAATGAAAGAGTGTTCATGTGTTCCACATTGCCTGATGTATTCTAAGTTCCATGCTCTTGGTTGTCTAATCATTGGGGGTATGGAAGAACCAATGAGACACTGATTGCGAGTCTGTAGGGGATATTGGCTACTAAGGTGAGTTTTGGCACACCTTAATTCACTGAGGTTCCAAGTCTCTATGCACCGTTCTGTGTACGAGCAGAATACCTGCTACAATATTTCATCCAATTCGACTGTAAGGAGGTGTCTGTGCGCTGTTTTTCTTCCAAAGTGGTATATCCCATGCACTCCCACTACATAGCGGTGAGTTCTCAATTTTGTGTCCCTAGACTGTTGCACCCCATTGACTCGCAGAGTCCGGAGGTGAGTGTTTTTTTTGTGAAGTCAGAGGCAGATTTAGAAGCTCCTTGTGCCTCTTTTCTCATGTTAAAGTGACAGAAAAGTGGCACAAGGGGCTTGTAGATCTGCCCCTCAGACTGTTGTAACCTATCCTCACTTCTCGGAGGTAATTATACCTTCCTACGCAGTGAAGCTGCTGCACACTACCCACTTTCACTTTTCACAGATAAGTTGTAGTTGTTTCGGAAACAAGTTTCTTTGCTCACATTGTGCCATTGGCGTGATACAAAGAGGGTGCACCACGTGTTGAAGCAGGCTTCTCGGACGTTGTTACGATGGCTACGCATCATTGCAGAATACACAAACGTAGAGATTTTTGTTTTTTTTGGGGCGTGACGCCAATTTGTGAAACACAACCTGTAAGATAAAAAGGAAGTTAAGATTGTGTGTCATTTCTTTATGAAAGGAGAGAGGAAGTGAGAGAGTGACGGAAAAAAATATTCCCAACTCACCTTTTTGTCTCCAGTGTGTTTTTCACCACGTGCAGGGACATAATGCAGCCTGAAGTAAAAGAAAGATGTTATTATTGATATTTGTTAATATCATAATGTGACATACAATAACATCGGCCTTTCACAACACCTTCCCTCCCGCATTAAAAAATAAACTATATGTACAGTTTATATTCCTGACATTTGTCCGATTATAAAAACGTTCCTGCTATTGGAAAAAAATATTAATGGAATAGGATTCATATATAGGACTGAGTTCGTCTAAATTGCTGCATAGTTTTTTTTATCCAGTCTGCTGCAGCCCATTGACTCCCTCCGATGCGCATCCAGGCATCACTGCTCACCTTTTAATGCTGTCTGTAGTGTACTTGAAAAGGTAAATTCAAGTTGTGAACCCTACTGGGCACAGTGTGCATAGAAGCTAGTAGCCAGTACAGTTACAGAACAATGCTTTTTTTTATTTTATTTTAACAAAATCTGAATACATACAGTATAATTGTCGTCTTCATTAAATAAATCAAGGTTGAATTTCCTATTGTTTATAGTGTAGATGCAAAGGTGAATTCAAGTTGTAAACCCTGCTGTCCGCAGTGTAGATCTTAGCGTGGAGTGCATCATCTTCAATTATGATTGAAGTGGAAGGTAGAACATTTACACAGCGTGCATTTTAATATTCAACTAAATCTGTAAGTGATATAAAACATTTTTGGAAGGAAGCATACTAAAGGGCTAATTTGTAGGGTTTGATAGGTGTTGTACTTAGTTTGGTTTCGCTGAGTTAGTGGTACCTGAAACATCAAGGTTCTGTGGACCCTGCAATGATGTGTGGTTTGGGCTGGATTTACTGATAGTAATGTTATTTTGTCTTGTGAATTCTGGCTTAGTAAGGCCATGTGGTGATTTTGTACAGGTTTGAGGGACGTCAATTTGTTTGGTACTTCACTTTATAAATAATGAATGAAGAATCAGTAAAATTCTGCCTGAATCCGGCCATGTAGCGATGAATTATGGTGCACTGAGTAAGTAGTACCTTTTGGACTGAGCGTGTATGTAACCTGCGATGATGCGTGGTCCGGATAGGCAACACTGGGGATAATGTTTTTTGAATACAGAATGTTGCCTTAATAAAGCCCTGTGGTGATTATTTATGGTGTACTGAGTTAGTGGTACATCTGGTGTTTAACGTGTGCTCACCCTGCGATGATGTGTGAATGGGCTACACTCAAAGCATTGACTGTTGCATAATGAACTGTATGTACTTTGAGGGGAAAAAATAGTACCATCAGTGGTTATGAATTCTTCAGCAACAAAATGCTCAGAATCAGATGATTGTTCCAGTGGTGTAGCCATTTATGTCTCTAAAAAAGAAATTCAGGTTTCCAATGAAGAAAAAGTGAGATTCAAATTATGACCTATGCTATCCACAGTGTAGACTATCATTAAGTGTACCCTTGCACTTGCAACGTGAAATGTATTATTCAAGTAAATCTATAAGTGATATAAAAGAAGTTGTTAAAGTAAGCATTTATAAAGGGATATTGTATAGGGTTTGATAAATGTTACACTTAGTTTGGTATTGTACTCTGCAAATAATTAATTAACAGTGTAATTAATTGTGAGCTCTTATGACCTTAGTGTAGGCAGGAGGCAGCGGTTAGCAAGAGCCCACGACCATGTGGCATTGATTAGAGCTGCACAATATTGGCAATTTAGAGTGTGTGCAGCCAGCGATTATAAGTGGTGCACAGAGTTAGTGGCAACTGAAGCAACAAAGTTCTGTGGAGCCTCCGATGATGCTTGTTCTGAGCAGGACGCAATGGTAGCAAAGTCTTTAAAATTAAGTTTTCTTATAAATATTGGTTGTCCTTTCACGGGAGTAAGTTGCAGTACAGCTCCAAAAACTATGATATATTTTCTTCTAAATAAGACATCTGACTCAATACGGTCGTGTGGCGATGATTTGTGGTGCACTGAGGTAGTACTACCTTTGGCGTTTAGCGTGTACCTACCCTGCGATGATGCGTTTTTGGGGGGAGGCACGGTAATTGAAGTAATGTCTTTTCTTTATTAAATTCTTCATTAAATCCATTTAAAAGCGACACTATGCCTTATTGCTGACATAAAACTGTTCACTCTTCTTTGCAATGATTTATGGTGCACTCAGTTAGTAGTATCTTTGGCTCTGAGCTTGTAGGTACCCTGCGATAATGAGTGGTAAAGGGAGGGCTGTATTCAGACCAATGTCTTTTTTCTATGGAATTCTGCCTGAATACGGCCATGTGGTTATGAATACTTGTGCAGTGACTTACTGGTACCTTTGTCACTGAGCGTGTACGTAACTTGTGATGATGCATGGTCCGGGCAGGCCTCACTGGAAGCCATGTTTTGACTTGTGGTGCAGTGAGTTAGTTGTACATGAAGAACTTAGCATGTGCGCACCCTGCGATGATTCGTGGTTCAGGCGGGTCGCACTGGTCCAATGTCTCTTGGCTATTAGAATGCGTCATGTGCAATCGACATTCCACCTGAATTGTGAGCCCTAGCAATGTAGATCGAAGGCAGTTGTCAGCACAGATATCGACGAATGATTTTTGTGACTTATAGAAAAAAAATCAAATCTGAATACATACAGTAGAATTGTCTCTACATTACGTAAATCAAGGGTGAATTCCCTACTGTCCGTAGTGTAGATGGAAAGCTGAATTCAAGTTGTGAACGCTGCTGTCCGCAGAGTACATTTATGGCAGTAGTCCACAGAAACATCGATGAATGCTTTTTTGTCACATGCGTTAAGAAAGTCTGACTACACAGTAGAATTGTCTCTGCCTTTAAATAAATCGAGAATGAATTCAATGTTGTCTTTAGTGCTGATGCGCTTCTGGTATCAAGTGGAAAACCTCTGTTGATCGCAGTGTACATTTGAAGGCAGTACTTTGTACAGACATTGAGGAATGTTTTTTGTGGCATCCATTAACCAAAATTGTCTCTGCCTTAGAGAAATCAAGGCTAACTTGAATGCTGTCCGTAGTGTAGATGGAAAGCTGAATTCAAGATGTGAACCCTGTTGTATGCAGTGTAGATTGAAGTCAGTTGTTGAGATACTTGTATTGCTGTGTCAATGTATTCAAATATGTGATGTCATCAGTGATGTCATTGACCATGTCATGAATGATGTAATATATGACATCATCACCAGTGGATTGCGGGCGCGAGTGTTACAGTTAGTACAACTAACTATAACGAAGGAATTTCAATGGTTTTATATGAGTGAACTGTCCAGCTAACTACTCCTGAAACCTATTTTTTTTTTCAGTGAATTTCCATGGTTTTTTAAATGCTAATCCCTAAATATAACAAGATTCAAACCTATTTTTTTTCAGTGAATTTCAACGGTATTTTAAATATTATTTTTATATATTTCTTGTTCTATTTTTTTATATTATTTAAGTACATTTTTTTAACTACTTATATTTAGATATATATATTTTTTTACTCTTCATATATTTTTTTAAAATATAAAAAAAAAATGTGGATTATGTTATATTCTTTTAAATATACTTTTCTATTTTTGTTTGACAGTCGCCCACCCTAAGCGCACCCTTCTCATTTACTGCGAGGAACATATCCACTATTTTAGGATTGATGTGTAAGGTCCGCGTACGGTGTAGGACGAGCACGACTATCCAGACGCGGACGCTATGCGACTGGTACACGACTTGTGGCACCAACGCGAGATGTACAGATTACGTGACATGACGCTCGCTCAGTTGCACGTGGGGTCCCGCACGTGGTTGGTACGGGACCCCCGCAGAATTTTTCAATGTTCAAAAACCTATATATATTTATTTAATATAAATAATAATTTGGCTAATTATGCACTCTGGGGTGAAAGCTCTCTGGGATACACATCTGGAAGAAAACAGTGCTTTCAACAAATACGTCATATAATCAAAATGTTGTATTGTTTGTCTTTATCTGAATTAAGTCATTCATCATCGAATGACTTAATTCAGATAAAGACAAACAATACAACATTTTGATCAAATGACGTATTTGTTGAAAGCACTGTTTTCTTCCAGCAGTGTATCCCAGAGAGCTTTCACCCCAGAGTGCATTAATAGCAAAAGTAAAAGGAATTTTGTTTTACCCAACAGAACCACCTTTTTGTTAAACCAATAATTACCCAGGTTCTGAGGGACACAGGGTCACCTCTTTTCTTTAACTAATATAAATATTAAGACAAACCATTATCTGAGCTAATTATAAAAATAATATTATTAAACTGTCAATAAAGTTACATATTTTTAATTGCAATTTCGTGGAGTAGCGCTTGGTGAAAGTTGGAGGCGAGCCGAGTCTGCGTACCATGCGTGGACACCATGTGACCAGAAAAAGGAGATTTGATTGGTTCATTACACTTACTATTGAAAGTATTGAATGACCCCACCCATTTCAATCATTCTTGTTAGACCTTCCTTATGAGAAGACCTCTCCTAGCTGCTGTTTTTAATTATTATACACCTGTCAAAGCTCAAACTTGGAGACATTGCAGCTAACGCACTATAATCATCATCATCAGAACATTCAGATACTGAAGAATTTGTGCCTGACCCGCTTCCTCTAGAGAAGTACACTTCCATTGTATGGAAGTTTTTACTTTTCCTCCGGGGCAGAAGAAGGTTAATGCCACCAAAGTCACTTGCAAAATCTGCAAGAGGGTGCTGTCCAGGGGTGACCCTACAAAAAAATACTCTTGTGGGACAGCAAGTATGAGGAGACATATTCAGAAAAAATATATGGTAAACTTCGCAAGGGAGGAAATGAGGAGACTAAGAGACAATGCTCCTGCGCCACCGGTTTTTGCCAGTACATCTGGGACAGCAGCTTCTACTTCAACATCTCCACCTGATATTCGTCCCCAATTTGGAAGAGTCAGGATAGATTGTGGGCAATGCCACAGACTGATTTCATATGGAGAGCAGTCAGTTGACCTAGTTTGCCATGCTGTAGACAACCGCCGTTGCTAGTTTCCTTTTTTTCTCCTCCTATTGTTTACTTTTGTTTGTCTAGTTGACATTTTTTCCCTCTTTAAAAAAAACTTTAAAAAAACTAAAAATCAGAAAAAATATATGAAACAACAAAAAGAAAAAAAAAGTTATTTTCAGAACTAACTACTCTGGTTAAAGAAAGAGCTAAACTTGTATGCTAGTGTGTCAAAGTTTAGATGAATGTATGTGTAGTGCATAATTGACTGAAAGAATGCTTTTGTGATGTGTGGTGAATGTATAAGTGCAGAACTATAAGGAAGTGCTGCAGCATGACACTGTAAAGTATTTACCTACAGTGTGCTGAGCTACTTCCAAAGCACAGGGATGTAACATATGTACATAAAGATGTTGCAAGTCTGTGCTTCCCTCTGCAAAATTGCTTAAACAGCAGCCACGCAGTGAAACAGGCACCCTTGCACCATGGTGCACGGATGTCCGTGTCATGTGGATATTGTTTTTGTGCAGGAAGAGACAACTTTCTGCACACAAACAATCAGTAAAGGCATTTTTCTTCTTCAATACATGCTGTGCATTGTAGCATATATTGAAAGAGAAATATGAGGAGAAGTGAAAACAATTGTCCTTGTTGTGCTTTGCTACACCAATTGGAGGATGGTGCACCATTCATAAACATGACCAGATTTATGATTTTTGATAAAACTGGACATATGTCTTTTTCTATATCTGTTCTGTGCAAACACGCACAGCAAAACCTATAGAACGCTTTTTCAACATAAAGTGGTGTGTATAATGAGATTATATTTACATGGAAAACAAAAGGTATACAGAATGCCTTTTCCTCACCTTGTAAATAAGAAAGAGAGTTATTGGCTAGGCCAATTCTTATTATAGGAGTAAATGTCTATACTGCTAGTAGAGAACAAGATACATTTATAAGTACGTATGTTTTAGGAAACTTATAGCACATATTTATATATGACTGAAGAGAAGGGATGGGCCTACTGTGACATGTGCAAAAACAGTTAGTGATGTGCTCTAAGTTAAATAGTTTTATTTCTTATAATTCTAAAATTACCAAGACCTACAAGACCACCATGTGACTCTATTGTGTACTATACCATGTATATTGCAGACAGGTGCTCTGCAGCTGTCTCCTATTTGATACCTATCTGCAATGGAATTATCTGGCACAGATCTATTCCAGCCATCTTTGAGTGGTTGCTCCCCTGTGACTGTGGTATCGTTTTTGCAGCGCATTGTACCGAAATCTGATCTATACCGACTGCCAGCTGTGTGCTTTGACCGCCGCTTTGCTTATTTGCTTGTTTAAATTGCCAGCGTTATTTGCATTTTTGAATTGCTGAGTGGTTGCTCCCCTGTGACTGTGGTATCGTTTTTGCAGCGCATTGTACCGAAATCTGATCTATACCGACTGCCAGCTGTGTGCTTTGACCGCCGCTTTGCTTATTTGCTTGTTTAAATTGCCAGCGTTATTTGCATTTTTGAATTGCCAACTTTATTGCTGAATTAGCGTTCTCCCCCAAGCGCTCTTGCCGTTCTGACCTCTCCGCCTCCATTTTGTTGTTGTTGTCCTCCTCCGTAGCCCGCCCGCCTCCCAGCTGAGCCGCCCTCCCACAGACGACAAACAGCGCTCCCTTACCTGGAAGCGCCGTGACTCGCTCTTCGCTTCCTAGCTGAGTGGTTGCTCCCCTGTGACTGTGGTATCGTTTTTGCAGCGCATTGTACCGAAATCTGATCTATACCGACTGCCAGCTGTGTGCTTTGACCGCCGCTTTGCTTATTTGCTTGTTTAAATTGCCAGCGTTATTTGCATTTTTGAATTGCCAACTTTATTGCAGAATTAGCGTTCTCCCCCAAGCGCTCTTGCCGTTCTGACCCCTCCGCCTCCATTTTGTTGTTGTTCACCTCCTCCGTAGCCCGCCCCGCCTCCCAGCTGAGCCGCCCTCGCCCCTCCTCCCCCACTATCCATATATGACAGTAGTTCCCGCGCGCAGCGTTCACGCGCAGCGATCGCGCCCAATCCACGCCGAAGGTGCGCCAAAGGTAAGCCCGTCTACGCCCGTCCGCGCCTGGACCGCGCCCAGCGCCAGACCCCCTGCCCCTCGCAATGCCCAGCCCTCCCGCATTACTTACGACTCCTCCACCCTCCTAGCCCTCAACCCCGGCCGCTCCCCCAACTGCGTCCAAGCCGCTCCTGGACACACCCATGGACCTTTCTCATGCTACTCCTGCAAATTCGTCGGCACCGTCAACAACCCCGCTATGATCACACCTCAGACTCCCGACCCCAACCACCTACAATGCATCCTGCTCAACACCCGATCGGTCCACAGGCACGCCATTGACCTATGGAATCTACTAGACACCATCTCACCGAACGTCGCCTTCCTCACAGAAACATGGATGAACGCCTCCTCCGTCCCTGACATCACCATCGCCATCCCAGAAGATTATAAGATCATACGCCAAGACCGCACAGGCCACACAGGAGGAGGAATCGCTATCGTCCACAAGAAATCTATCCACATCTCTACCAGCTCTGACATCAATCTCACCAACTCTGAACACCTTCACTTCCAGATCCACATCGACCCCAAAACCACACTCAGAGGCACCCTCCTTTACAGACCACCAGGACCCCGCGCACAATTTAGTGAGGACATCACGGACTTCATCACTCCACACGCACTCCCCTCCAAAGATTACATCCTCCTGGGAGACCTCAACTTTCACCTTGAAAAAAACAACGACCGCAACTCCACCACCCTTCTGGACAACCTCGCCAACCTCGGACTTAGACAACTGGTCTCTTCCCCCACCCACATCGCAGGTCACACTCTCGACCCTATCTTCACCTCCAGCAATCATGTCTCCTTCAGCCACACTACGGCTCTCCTCTGGACTGACCACAGCTGTGTTCACTTTACCTACAACAAACCCAACAACCTCCCCCAACCAACTCTGCAAAGAAACTGGAACAAAATCACCATCGACCAGATCTCCTCATCGCTTCTTCCAAACCCCCCAGCCCACTCCTCTAACCCCGACCAAGCCGCCTCCAACCTCTTCCTTTGGTTATCCAACAGCGCCGACATCCTAGCACCACTGAAAAAGCGACAAAACAAACCTGGCAGCAAGAAGGCCTCATGGTTCAACGATGATCTTAAGAAATCCAAGAAACTTTGCCGCTCCCATGAGAAAGCCTGGAAAAAAAACCCAACCACCAGCACCAAGGACGCCTTCAAAAACGCCACCCGCATACACCACCAACTGATCCGAAAGGCCAAGAAAACCGCCTTCAAGGAACGACTAGATAACAACGCCCACAACAGCAAGGAACTTTTCAACATCGTCAAGGAATTTACCAATCCCTCGGCCAACTCTAACGACATCACCCCCTCTCAAGCACTCTGCGACTCACTAGCCTCATTCTTCCACAACAAAATTGCAGACATCCACAACAGCTTCGACAACCAACCCGGAGACCAACCCTCCCAAGCATCTACCGGACCTGCACCCCCCGCGAACACCCTTAATGACTGGAACCCTATCTCCACTGAGGACACCATCCGCCTGATGAACTCCATCCACTCAGGATCCCCCACAGACCCTTGTCCTCACCACATCTTCAACAAAGCAGACTCCATCATAGCACCGCACTTCCGAGACGTCATCAACTGCTCCTTCAAATCCGCCACCTTCCCGGAAAGCTGGAAACACGCAGAACTTAGCGCCCTTCTGAAAAAACCCACAGCGGACCCCACCGAACTCAAAAACTACCGCCCCATCTCGCTCCTTCCATTCCCGGCCAAAGTCATTGAGAAAGCAGTCAACAACCAGCTCGCCGCCTTCCTCGAAGCCAACAAATCCCTAGACTCCTCACAGTCCGGCTTCCGAGCAAAACACAGCACTGAGACCGCCCTCATCGCAGCAACAGACGACATTCGAACTCTACTGGACAATGGAGACACAGTCGCCCTCATCCTCCTCGACCTCTCCGCAGCCTTCGACACAGTCTGTCATAGCACCCTTCTACAACGCCTAAGAAACATCGGAATCCAAGGAAAAGCACTGGAATGGATCACCTCGTTCCTCACCGGAAGAACTCAGAGAGTCCGCCTTCCACCATTCAAGTCAGAGGCCACTGAAGTCATCTGCGGCGTACCACAGGGATCCTCAATCAGCCCCACCCTCTTCAACGTATACATGAGCCCCCTCGCGACCATCGCACGCCAACACAACCTCAACATCATCTCCTACGCTGATGACACTCAACTTATCCTCTCACTCACCAAAGACCCGAACACCGCCAAAACCAACTTGCATGAAGGAATGAAAGAAGTAGCTGAATGGATGAAACACAGCCGTCTAAAACTGAACTCAGATAAAACAGAAGTCCTTATCTTAGGCACCTCCCCCTCTGCATGGGACGACTCCTGGTGGCCACAAGCCCTTGGAAAAGCACCCATCCCGACTGACCACGCACGGAACCTGGGCGTCATCCTGGATTCCTCACTTTCGATGAACAGACAAGTCAACGCCGTCTCGTCATATTGCTTCAACATTCTTCGCATGCTCAAAAAAACATTTCGTTGGATCCCCACCTAAACTAGGAAAACGATCACCCACGCTCTGGTCACGACCCGACTGGACTATGGAAACACCCTCTACGCCGGTACCACAGCTAAACTCCAGAAAAAACTCCAACGAATCCAAAACGCCTCAGCCAGGCTCATATTAGACATCCAGCGTAAAGAACATATCTTTGATCACCTGAAAAACCTTCACTGGCTTCCCGTCAATAAGAGGATCACTTTCCGGCTCCTAACCCACGCACACAAAGCACTCTACGAAATCGGACCAGAATGCCTCAACACACGACTGTCCTTCTACACCCCCTCCCGCCAGCTACGATCAGCCAACCAGGCCCTTGCCACTGTACCCCGCATCAACAAAACCACCATGGGAGGTAGATCCTTCTCCTACCTGGCAGCTAAAACCTGGAACTCACTTCCCACTCACCTTCGCCTTACTCAGAACCACCTAGCATTCAGGAAGCAACTTAAAACGTGGATATTTGACAAATAATTCCCCACCCCTCCTCAAGCGCCTTGAGACCCTCTGGGTATGTAGCGCGCTATATAAATTCTTTGACTTTGACTTTGACTTTGACAGTCCACTGTGCATTTTAAGACTTACTTAAACTTACCACAGCAGTAATACATCTAAAAAATGCTACACATTCTATTCTGTTGTTTTTATAATGTAAATATAGTAAAATCCCTATTTTCAAATTAGGATCTGTAAAAGAAAAGAACATATAGTTATAACATGTAATAATACATGTTTAATGGCACGGCATAATGTTATCATTTTACAAAGTAATTTCGCTGCCTTTTTTGCTGTTCTCAGAATATATTGAATTTCACTAGAAACATTTAATTCGTACTCATCACATAACAGCGGGCGGAAAAAAAACAATCAATTAGATTGTTAAAGAAACTAGTGGATAATACAAATCACACATATATAAAATGGTTACTGAAAAGAAAATGTCATAACTTAAAATTATAAGCATTGTAAATGTTGTCAGTTAAAAATATACACCGAGACAATTTGCAAGAAAAAGTCCATAATTCAAACATATACCTTTCCTTGTGGCCAAATAGTATTTTTGCACTCCTTTTTATGTAAATTGTCCACTGAAAATCCTATTAAATCATAATAAGAATTTTCTCAGAGGCTGAATTATCTTTGGCTTTAAAAATATTAGGTAGGAATTTTGTAATTCGAAAGGCAAACGTTTGAAAAGAAACTGAGCATCATTACCAAGTGTCCAGCGTTTGTCACATTTTAGATAGGCAGTATACTGTCCAGATGTTGTGGAAGGACCATCATGGAAAATTATTGATGCTGCTACAAAGGTCCTACCTGATATTGATAGTTCACTTGCTACAAAATGTTTTATTAAAGTTTCTAATGTTGCATCATTAAAATTGTATATTTTCCATATCTTTGTATAAATAATGTTGACAACATTTCTGATTTGCAATTGGCTGCACTCCATGTTCTGATTTGCTTCTTTAACTAGTTTATTGAAAGACACCTACTTACAGTCTGGCAATGTCAAATATAAAAATCTTCCAGTGTCTATGTTATTGCTACATGTATACATACAATTTTCACAATGATGCTCCCATTTATAACAAAGGCCAAAAAGTTTTTCAATTTGTACACCTTCATTTTCCAACATGGTTAGCATATACATTAGAAATTCCAGAGCATCTTGTTGGATATTTTGTGTGAATTGTGTAGAACCAGAACATACATCCTAAAGATTACGAATATCACAAACACTTTGTATTTTACTTTTCACAGTTCTCAAGTTTTTCATAAACACCTTCTTTTTCGACCAACCACACTCTTTTCAAATACAGGATATTGACCTAAATTGAGAGCATATGTTTTTCTTAACCTATTATACTCTTTGATACAGTTTGCATCTGTGGTAACTTTTGTGTCACCAAAATCAATTAATAACAAACCAGATAATTTTCTGACTTGTGACAAAGCAACATATGACATACCCTCTTTAAACAGTATTTCCAATGTTCACCAAAGCACTGTCAACACTTAAACCTTGAGATTTATGAATAGTCACTGCATCTGTCAGAGAAACTGGAAACTGTTTTCTACGGGCATATAAATCTTGAACAAGCAAAAAACAAACTGAACAATGACCAATTTGTTTAACTTCTTCAATCGGATTAAATTAAATTTTGAAGAATTTAATACCATCTTTATTTTGATAATGAACAAAATCTACAACTTTGCCCATTGCTCCATTACCTAAACCTTTTTCTACATCCAAATTACGCCTTAAAATATCTAGACAGTTTCTACATGCATATAGATTATTTTCTAAACCAGCAGTTTTAGATATAGATTTTTCTGAAGAATCCAATTTTGTCTTCAATTTTTCTGTCAAAATAATAGTGATTCCTTCAGGCTCTATTTTATCGAAGGCTTCCATTTTTACTAGTTCTTTATTTTCCAGTTTAAAAAGTTGTTAGTTGGCATTGAGCAAATTACAGATTTTTTTTTTGCAATTTTCTTGTATATTTTCTCAGAAACTACATTTTCATTTGAAAAACAATTGGAAAGTAATCGACTCTGCAAAACTTGTTTGCCATGTTCAGTCAGTAGTCCAATTCTTATATCTTGGAGAATAGTTCAATTTTCAACATCATTTACATGTTGCATATTTGTAATGAGTTCTTTGTATTCAAATATGACCAAATGTTCATTTTTCCAACACTACCCAGAGACTTTCTGGTGCCTTCATGCGTAAGTGTTTTAAATAGTGGTTGTCCTTTTACAGGAGTCAGTGTTTTCTTTCAAATAACACATCATACACTTTTTAAGGCAAGCATTAAGTTAGATACCATGCTTAACTCATCAATAATGAGAAGTTTAATTTTCTTCCAAAATCTCTTGAAACTTCACAACAAGCTTCTCCAGATAGCTTGTGGTATTCCAATTTGTTTTCATGCTCTACTGGTAGCATTAGTAAACAATGTAAAGTAATCCCTTTAATGTTGTGTTCTGCCAACCCAGTTGGAGCAGTGACAACACAAGACAAATGCGACTCAGTTGTTTTCTGTAGATAACTTGTAATAACTTTAATTAAAAAACTTTTTCTTGTTCCAGCTTGTCCACTCACGTACATTTAGATAAGTTGAAATGATGTGCATGAGCACTCTTCTTTTTGTGAAGTAATCCATGGTCAATCTGTTGTCTCACTTGCTGATATAGCTGTTTCTGTTCACCATTTAGTTGTTCTTCCAAGTTTGCTAAGTTTGTACATCTTCTTGAACTTGCTGCATTGCTGTTTCCACCTCATTCATGGCGATTGCTGCTTGATTTTCAACAATTGGTTGTCCTAGTGGATCTTGACACAGGGCAGCAGACCTGTAACTGTCTTGAGAACTGTCTATAGCAATCTCAGCTGCAACTTTAGCTTCTTGATCAATTTGATTGTTCAACATTTTCACATAATTTGCAAAAGCAGTGCATTGTATGCTATCTTTACAATAATTAAAGGAATCTTCAATGCGCTGGAAATCTCCCAGTACTTCCAGTTCGCAACGCCATGGTTTGAACAGTTGTAGAAGGGCTAAATAATAAAATTCCCTTTTATCAGCAGTGTCCCAACTCAGCTTTCTGTGATTAATCAAATTTCCTTTCGTTTGTTTCACCAAACATCCTTCGGAACAAATGACTTCATATTTTCCATTGATGTTCTCTGTAGTATTCTGATTAAAAGTGCAGCTTTGCAGCACTTCATAGAGACACATGTTCTCAAGATGATGACTTCTGTTTGGGTAATATGTGTCCAACATATTCGTTTTTAAAATATCTGTACTTTCTGGAACTTTTCCTGCTAAATAGTCAATTTTTTATACAGATTTCAGTACTCGATTTCACATTGCTGCAAGACCTAGACTCACCCAAATGATTCTTCTAGATTTGGAGTATAGATTTGCAGATGATCTGAGCATTCATATGCTCCGATTACTCGATGGGATAACATCTTCAAACTGAAATTGTATAATTTCTTACTTAGAGTCTTCTCGTGAGAAATCTCTTCCCCCATTTCTTTCAATTCCGTCTTTTCTGATTTTGTAATATAGGATGTTACATATCGAGAAACAGCAATGGAATTGTCCCCAACATATTTAATATCCATGTTAGCATTCCACATGGATAAAATGGAAAGGGGCGACCACTCGGTCCCCCCGAACGTATGGTGGAGTACCCCGATCCCCCCGGGAAGCCATCTTGGGCGGGAGGCGAGTCTCGGCTGGTATGCCCAAAGCGGCGTAGCCGGGGCGCGCCTTTTCCCGCCCAAGAGTGGGTTGTCCTAGACACCGAAGCCGCTAGCCACGCCCCGGAGGCGGATTGGAGGTGGGTCCACGCCCGCCCGAAGAAGGATAAAAGGAGCGACAAGCCAAGAAAGCATCCTCTTGTTCCTGTGCTCTGAAGCTGCACCTCCCCGTTGCACGTGAGCTCGAGACGGAACGAAGAGCCAATTTTGAAGGATTTAATTTTGTCTTTGTTCTATCAGAAAGTCAGCATTGGACGATGCCGGGCAAGAAGGTCGGAAAGCGGGTCGGTACTGATCAGATGCTCCGCATGCTGGTGAAAGACATGGCCGAGATGAAGAAGCAGATGGCGGCAATGAATGGTGTGGGGGGACCCAAGTGAGTCGTCGGACCAGCATTGCCGGGAGTAGTCCCTAACAGGAGAGGTAGAAGGGCCAAGAAGGGAGCATCAGGGGGGGAGGCCCCAGTTCCCGAGGCGCCGCCTGCGCACCCAGATACACTGACTGAGGCCCCGATCCCGGTCCCGAACGAGGGGCAACCAATTCCGGTTGTAGTCACCCCCGTGAACGGGGAGGATATGCCTCCCGAACTGGCTGCACAGTTGGCAGCATGGTTGGGGAAAGATAGCGAGGGGGCCACGGCTGATGATGCCAGAGCAGTGATGAAGCAGTTGCGGCAATCGAGAGATGCTGCGAAGGCACCATGTCCTCTTGTTCCCCCGCAGGCTCCCGTGGAACAACCAGTAGCGGGCGTGAGTTCGGCAGCGACTACGGTCACAGCTACCGGTTCAGGTAAGCAGCTATTGCCGATGGCGGGGGAGGGGTCGGTACCCTCGAGAAGGGAAAAAGTGGCTCAGCATATCACGATGGAAGTCAAAGAGAGGATATGGGCTGATAAATATATAAACATGTTTTCTTTACTAACTGATCATTATGAGATTGAGCATGTGAAAATTCAAAAGGAGTTTCTGCACCCTAGTGTTTGAAAGCCAAAGATGGCCGCTTTCAGAGTTGATGAAACGATAGGTAATTGGGGCAGAGCGTTTGGGATGTTCACCGCAATTATGGGGGAACGAAGGCCCGAACTGTTGGCTGAACTACCCGTGTATCAGACACGTATCATGGAGTTTTCTCAGACATATGAGGGTAATCAATGGTTTTGTTACGATAGCATATTCCGTAAGTCGAAGGAGTTCGACGCATCTCTGACGTGGGATTGTTTCGACTCCATTTCCTTGCAGAAAATGGAGAAATCAGGCATGGCAAAGTCGCCAATGTTGGGAGGGAACGGGGGCGAGTTTTCCCGCCACTCGTCTGAGGCGCCCTTTCGGGCGGGATCAGGCAATGATCAGCACTCAAGGACTAATGGTAACGCAGGTAAAAAAGGGGTATGCTGGAGGTTTAACAGAGGCAAGTGTACAAGGCCCCAGGGGTCATGCAAGTTTAGGCATGAATGTACAGGGTGCGGGCAGTCCTCGCATCCCGAGACCATGTGCAGAGCCAAAACGGGTGACACGGGAAGTAGAGGGGGCGCCAAACAGGTCTGAAATAGTCCGAGGGGTGCCTCTACCTACCCCGGTTGATACCATGGCAATGATTCCTTGGTTCAATGAATACCCGGATCATAGCTCCGCTGGGGTGTTGCGAGAAGGTTTTGCATATGGTTTCCGCATCCCGGCGGGGGATTTTCAGGGTAAAACACAATGTAGGAACCAACTGTCGGTTCTGCAGAATACAACTGTGGTACAAGCAAAGATTGGGAAAGAGGTGACCCGGGGTCGGGTTGCCGGACCATATGACATACCGCCAGTTCCTGATTTTGTTTGTTCACCCCTGGGAGTAGTCCCCAAAAAGGACCCAGGCGAATTTAGGTTGATACATAACTTGTCAGCCCATAGGGGTCTTTCGGTGAACGATGCGATTGACCCGGGAGTTTGTTCGGTGCGGTATGCATCTTTTGATGAGGCCGTCGCCATGTTGAATCGCCTGGGGCCCGGTGCGCTGATGGCCAAATCGGACATCGAGTCAGTGTTCCGGTTGCTCCCGGTACACCCAGACGACCAGCGTCTCCTTGGTTTCATGTTTCAGGGACGCTATTACATGGATAAATGTATGCCAATGGGTTGCTCCATATCTTGTGCGTATTTTGAGAAATTCAGTAGTTTTCTTCAATGGGCGTTCACAAGAATAACGGGGTTTACGCATGTTATGCATTATCTTGACGATTTTCTGTTCCTGGGGGCAGCCGGGGACTCGGAATGTGCACAGGCTTTGAATGAATTTTGTGATCTCATGAGACATTTTGGTGTGCCATTGGCGCCAGGTAAGACTGTGGGACCGTTTACTTCGCTCGAGTTTCTTGGAATAGAGCTCGATTCCGAAGAGGGTTGCTTCCGGTTGCCCAAGGAAAAGGTAATGAAATTCAGGGCCTCGCTGGAAACAAGTATTAGCGAGACAAAGGTAAATTTGCATCAATTACAACAGACTGTGGGTCAGCTGAATTTTGCCCTTAGAGTGATACCAATGGCTCGCCCTTTTTCCCGCTCGATTGCACAAGCCATGGTCGGCCTTAAAGAAGGGCACCACCGCACAAGGCTCTCGGCAGAGGTTCACCAGGACATGCGCATATGGTTGGCATTTCTGGCGGACTTCAATGGTCGTGTGGTCTGGAACAAACCGGCGGTGTCCTCCGAGGAGAAGGGGTTGTGGACAGACTCGGCAGGGAGTATGGGCTTTGGCGCCATATTTGGTAATCACTGGTCAGCCCGAACATGGCCGTCGTGGTGGCATGAGAGTGGGCTTACAGGTAACATTGGGTTTCTTGAATTGTTCCCTATTCTGGTGGCCTTGAAAACATGGCCTGAGGGGTTTCGGGATCACTCTGTGGTGTTCTGGTCGGATAACATGACCGTGGTTGAGTGTATCAATAGTCAAGCAGCATGATGCAAATGGATTTTGAGATTGCTTAAGGAAATTGTCTTGCTATGTATGCAACTGAACGTCCTTTTTAGGGCAAGACATGTGCCAGGGGTGCTGAATCAAGCAGCTGATGCGCTTTCTCGTTCCCGTATGCAGGCCTTCTGGGATTTTCTGCCCACAGCGGACCCGGTGGCGGCACCATTTCCCGAAGCTCTCTGGTCTCTCGGTGCCCCGAACTACAAAACCTCGTGGGAGAGAGTTTAGCACCCAGGACAAGGAAGGCATATGAAGGGGCGTTCCATTCCTATTGGTCCTTTTTGGGTTCTGCTAGGGGGGAGCTTTGGGGCCAGGAAGAGTATGTCCTGAAATTTTTGTTGTCGTTACATCAGGCAGGCAAATCAGTAGCTACGGCTCAGAGGCACCGGGCCGCCATTTCTTTTATGGCTCGGGCTCATGGTATCCAGGACCCCACAGCGTCTTTTGTGGTACAGAAGGCGCTGCGTGGGTGGCAACGCCTTGAGGGTCGCAGAGTGGATGAAAGGCACCCGATAGGTCTGGAAAGGTTGGCCCTGTTACTGTCCGTACTCCCTGCAACATGTTCATCTCAATCAGAGACAGTGCTATTCCGGGCCACTTTTGCATTGGCATTCCATGGGGCTATGCGGGTTAGCGAACTGGTAGCAAAGAACAAGCAGGATACGGGGGGAGGTCTGTGCCGAGAGCACATACAAATTAAGGGGGAGACGATGATGGTCTTGTTTGCCAGGTCCAAGACCGATCAGGGTGCGATCGGGGACAGTGTAGTAGACTAGCGGATTCCCGGATCTCCCATGTGCCCGGTTGCATGCGTTGAGGAGTATTTGGCGCACAGGGCGGCATCAAGGGGGGGAACCTTGCTGAGGCACGCAGACGCCACCCCACTGACTAGGTTTCAGTTCCAGCGGGTGCTTGCAATGGCAATTACAGCCGCGGGCTTGAACCTGTGCGAGTTTGGGACCCATTCCTTCCGGATAGGGGCTGCTACAGAGGCTACAGCCAGGGGTCTGAGTGTGGAAAAAGTAAAACAGTTGGGGCGTGGGTCCTCGAATTGTTACAAAAGGTATGTGCGGTTGCACATGTTGTGAAGCTGATATCATGCACTCACGCTTCTTGTTTTTGTTTGGTTTACAGTTTCGCAAGCTTACGAGGCGGGGCGGACTGTGCAGTCGACCCGACACCTGGGAACCAGCGGTCAAAGACCACCGGCTGAGGAGAGAGTGGTGTGGGTCGTGGGCCACTCATACGTGAGGCGTGCCGCGGACGTATTCAAAGCAGGTGACATGATTCACATGGCTGGGGAATACGGGTACAGGGTGACCTTCTACGGAAGGGGCGGGCTCTGTATTGACCAGTTTCAAACTTTTATGGAGGGCTTGTTAGGGCGGACAAGGTCACCGCCATCTATAGTCATAGTGCATCTTGGGGGCAATGATTTGGTGACCACTGGTCGACGGGTACTTCTCGAGTTGATGCTATCCACTGTAAGTTGGTTGGCAAGAAGGGTTCCGGGGTGCACGATTGCTTGGTCCCATATGATTCCTCGGAAAGTGTGGCGAGGGGCTAATTCTGTGTCTGCTATAAATCATTTGGTAAAGAAAGTGAATAACAAGCTTGGTAGACTGTTTCGTACAAGTACATTGCATTCGATTCCGCATGGATGTATCAGGGGGGACCATATGTATCTAGAGGATGGGGTCCATTTGTCCCGGGTGGGGAATTCTTTACTCATAGGAGACCTCGTAGCCTGGTTAAAGAGCTTACAGCCTTTAAGTAGGAGTTTTTGTGGGGGGTCCGGATAGCCGGTCAACTATCCGGCCTGTGGCGGTAAGGTCATGATCGGTGAGCAGTAATTGGAAGATCCCTAGGGGTGGGGCGTCACCGATTACGGATGGGAGCACCCGGGGGGAGGCGGCCATTGGCCCCTCAACGGGGAGGCGGTCCCCTCTAAGGATGGGACGCCAAAAGGGAAGGCGGCCAAGGCCCCTCCCTGGGGAGGAGGGGCTACGGGCCCCTCCTGGGAATTTCCCGGGGCCAGGACATCTGCGACGGCAGATGTGGTAAGTTGTGTGGGGTGGGAGGGGGGTCTACGCTACCTTCTAGACACCTCACACGAGTCCTCGGACGACCACTAAGATGGCGCCGAGTTAACATGGGGCCCCCGTCAAGACAAGGGAAATTGGAAATGGGCACAAAGGTGCAGTCCTCTGTGCGACCGCCCCTCACAAGTGAGGGGGGAGTTCTGGTTTAGGGATCTGACACCGGTTACGACCTTGCCGTTGGCCCGTAATGTTAGGATGTACAATTTCAATTGAGAAAATGCATTTGCAGGATGTTTAGTATCGGCTAGGAGAACCTTTGTATTAGAGATGTGTTAAGGTCAGCCAAGAACATCGTAATGTGGAAATGAAATTGTACATGATATGAAACTGTTATTTTAATGTTTTAATTTTGTTTCATATTTTAATAAATACGGCCGGGAGGGTAACTCCCTCCCGCCTTCCAAAAGTTCAGAACCGTTTCTGTATTCCCATTCTTGGGGATTGTGTTGAGAGGGGGTGGCGGGTATCTCAGCCATATAACTGGGTTGTAGTCATTTATGTATTTTGACTTTTCATTTCTTCTTAAATTGTAGGTATTTTTTGTAGACTTTCTTGTGTTGGATTGTCGCAAAGATGACATACAACTTTTCACTTTTCCTTTGGATATTACAGGACGTGGAAATGCAAGACGACATTTGGTGTAGAACTTATCCTTATATTTGAACTTTTGTCGACTTTATTTTCCACATCGGTGGCTTTGGAAATCGTAATACTTATGCTCTTTAGTTGTTTTCTCATGTGCTTTTGGGTACAGCACATGTGGCATATTCTTCAATAAAGTAAAACAAAGTATCATCTGCATCTGTTCCAAATTTGGGGGCGTCCTTAATCCATACCAACATATGTATATGAGAAGCACCTCTTGCTTGATACTCCTTTTTCCAAAAGATATCCACAACTTCTCCAAGAGGAGGATTTATTTTTATTGCAGATAAAAGACATCATAGCTTTTTATCTATAATTGAAATACTTGCATACATTAACAGGATCCAAAGAGCACAATTCCCCAGGTGTCCTGTATTCAATATTTTTTATATTGCAATTTATGACTTGAAGAAATTCAAGTAAATCATCCCAAGCGTACTCAGCACAGCTTAGGGTAAGGAACCATGTAGGAGTTACTAAATTCCATAGCATACATTTCAGTTCTCCATGACGATGGTACCAATATTCATTAGTACCACGCTGACATGCCATCCCATTAATGAGCTGTGATTCGGTGGAGAAGTGTGGCTCAATGGTTAGAGCGGCAGACCCTGATGCAGAGGTCTAGCCCGGGACCAGGGTTCAATTCCCCACCTCGGCAGGTCTTGGGCTCAAAAATTCCATGGACCTGATAATTCTCGCCTCAGTGCCTATTCCAATCATGGAGTCTCTCTCTGCAACTCTGGGCAATAGCTTGCTTAATCTCCACAAAGGCCCCCACAACGCTAAGGATCCCTGGCCTCCACCTTGGGGGTGCCCAGGAGTGGACGCCTCACAGGGAAAGCCAGGATGGGTTCCACAGCGGTATTCGTACAGCTCCTTGAGACCATTGCGGGTGAGTTTTGCGCTATGCAAGTATCAATTTACATTTTACATTTACACGTACATTCTATATGATCATCTCTCTTGTGCACTTTATCCATAAAATCTTTTGCAGATACATTTTGCAGATGTATTCCAGTTTTTAAAATGTGATTGACTGTATATGAAAGTCTAGACAAGTCACTCCCTAACTAAAAATGAAATATATAAGGAATACATTGTCGAAATCTTGGATCTTCTGCATATAATCTTGTTTTTCAGATATTCAGATGCTGGAATCTGCAGAGGACATTCCTCATATCATCCTCCTTCTCCAGTTGGGAATAACTGCGGAAAACAACGAGCTTCCAAGCTCTCTTCCCATACACTCATGGACTTCTTTTTGCTTTTTTCATTTGAACAACTCAAAAGTGTTCCCCATCACTTCTTTTGAATGAAGTGGATGTTCACTGTAATGTTCATAGATTTCTTCACATCTTAACATGTCCACTACTTCAATTTGTCCACTTGACGTTTCAGTATCTTCTGCTAAAACTATTTCCTCTTCTCCCACCTACACATTTCTATAGTACTCATTGTTTTTTATCAGATACAATGTTGCCTTTTGCACTTTCCTAACATCCACTAACTCCTGCCAGAGTTTCTTATTCTTCGTTGGCACACCATTAACAAGAATAACTAGTGGTTCACTTTCTATACTCTACACCAATAGTTTCAATATTTTTCTTTAAATCTAAGGGTAAATACACAGCTCTTCCTTTTAATCCTCTTTGTAAATCTGAAGGAGGTAATTTACCTGTTTTAGGCTTCATACGAACAATAGCCTGAAACGGGTGTACACCTTGAATGAAAATATACTCATAGGTGTTTAAATCTATCAATTCTGGAGCAATAGCAAATAACTCTAAATTAAGTTGCACATCTTCAGCGGGCATTTTATTGTCATCTAACTTGTTGTAACAACATTTACAAATACGCTGATCAGAACCCAAATTAAAACAATTCTCTACCAAAAAATAAGTTGAAAATTCCTTCCACTTATCATTATTTTCTTTTTCACTTTTTAAATGCAGATCAACACTCTTAGTCTGATTTTTATAGTGAGTTTGTCGACAACAAATACAAGAAAAATGTGGCCTTTCACCTGAAATCACCATAATATTTTCACTTTCAAAAATTTTTGTACAACGATGTTGAACATTCTCTACAACATGTTCTTCTATTAATGTCTCAGTTTCTTCACTCTCTTGTTCAGGACCAAAGTAACAAAACTCAACATCATCACAAACCTTTTTCAAATCTGATACTGACCCACGCAAAAGAGCACTGCTCAACTCATTTAACTTTAGTGCTGTACTTTTTTTGCATAATCCGATTTCTCACTAACTTCCACATATGAGTATGATGTACTACCAACATCCTGAAATGGTGGAAAACACTTTGACATACTTTCCTAGAAAGACAAGCCAGAGCATGACCATACAAACCAGTATTTGTTCTTACTCTGCAAGGGTCTAGTCCTTGCAACACCTTAATCTGTTGTTTAACACTATTTTTACTATATGCTTGTAAGAAACTGCGTAATTTATCAATAGATTCTTGTCATACACTGGGGCTTTAGGACATATGCCTAGAACGTCATCAGGTATCCCTTCCTCTGCATTTCTGGGAACCATTTTCTATTTCTCAATTGGGCAACCATTTCTAACCTCATATGCTCGAACACTGGTGTTAACTGCATGCAACAAACCGTTGCTCTTTACATAACTCGCTTTATTAAAGAAAGGCTCTGAACTTGAACTGTGACTCCATTCCCTCAAAAAATATCACAAAAACTACTTCTGCTAATTACTCTTTTCTTCTTACTTTTGGCATTCATTAAATGGATTGGTTTATCTAGTGATTGAATTCTGTTTAATACGAAAATGAATAGTTTCCTTTTTACTTCAAAAGCCGTTTCAACAAAGCATTTGATATGCTTCGTCTTTTTATAAAATAGTGTTCTATTTTTATATTTCTTTGTATCTCTTATCAACTATGTACTATGTACAGATTTCTTTATATTGATTTTCTCTTCCTTTATTATAAGTTGTATCCTTTGTATGTATATTGCCTTTTTTCCTTTCCTATTCCTTGCACTTTTTTTGTGCTTGAAACATTTTCAATGCTTACAACATTTTCATTTTTTTTTGTGAGTCTAGCAAAAAAATGTATACAGCCCTTTGTGGTCTTACCAGACATTTTTCTCTTTTTAGCCACATTACGTTGGCCATCCAATACTAGTGGTTGAGTTTTTTTCAAGTAAGTATCCTTTTTCTGACCTTTTCTTCCTCTTTCTTTCTCCGGCATGATAACTTTATTTTAATGATGATAAACTGTATCTGTAAAAAATAATCATAAATAACTCTATATTAATAACTTTATAAATTAAACTTTTCTTTTACTATAGAAGCACTCTGGGAACCAGGACATACAGGATAACGAGAAATTGAGAATCTATGGTGACCTACCTTGGCAGGGGAGAGTCGGGGGTCCAGTGTCCACCGGACTTTGGGTCTGCCCAGGTGATCGACTGCAGAGGTTTTCTGAGGACACATGAAGGAGGGTGACGACGGCGGAGGGCCCACCAAAGAAATGCACCGGATCGCTGCGAGGACCGAGCGAGGAGTGAGGACCGAGCGAGGAGCGGAGAACGAGGACCAATGATGTGGCAGGAGAGCTGAAACAACGAGGATTGGGAGGGGAGGGGGAACGACGACGAGCGTAAGAACCGGAAGTGACCTGCCGCTCTACAACGCGACACATGTTGTGGCATTAAGAAGAGAAGGATAAGATAAATATAGACTTAAAAATACAACAGTGGAAAGGTCTGAAGCGGTGCGCATGACCCTAAAATGGCGGCCGCTTAGGACATGGGACACTAGACTGTTTCCGTTCTCGACGACGAGTGTGAAAAACGGAGGGGTCCCACCGCACTACATCTTGAAGCAGGTGGTGACTACATGTTTATAATGCTCATACAGTGAATATTGCTGAAGTGGAAATATTCGTAACGGCGCACCTGACCCAAATATGGCGGCCGTTTAGGACATTGGGAGATTAGACTGCTCTTGACTACAAATGGGAGAAAAGGAGATGACCCGCCACATTACAACTCGCAGCAGGTTGTGAATCTTACATGAGAATTTTAAAATGGTCGTACAGTGAATACTGCAAGTGAGGAAATAGTCGAAGCGGCGTGCCTGACTCGGAAATGGCGGCCGCCTATGTCATTTAGACTATCTTCCATAGAGAACTTAACTGCCAGCAGAGAGACAATAATTTAAAGACAACAAAACAAAATAGGGAATAATGAAGCACTGGACAGAGAGAAAGGAGCTAACACACTAATCTGACTCTGGTAGGGGAAAGTGGACTAAGCAAAAATAGTGGAAAGGGAGGAAGTCCTCCGTCCACAGAAGATCAACAATAACAGCGGACTTCTTGAAATGTCTAGTTTTACACCATAAGAGCACAATGAGGGCTATTAGGAACGACAACCACTAAGAGACTTCATAAGAAAATTACTCGAAAGAGAGATTTACATTTATTACTATACAACATCAGTATTGGAATAATTTATGATCCAAACAGTGAAGAGTCAACATATATCCTACAACACGGAGCAAACATGGACGAAAGATACCTTGGGGCTGTTGGCTCGAATGCTCAGAGCATAAAATATCCAGCTAAATTATCCAAAAATGCAGCAAAAACCTTTAAACATAATACCCTGAGTAAACACCCAGACACACTGTTCTCTGACCCATACTTTAATATAGATAAAGGCACTATAGTGAACGACTTAATATTGTTCTCAAATAAAACGGCTAAATGGCGCAATGCCTTCACAAGTATGCTTAACTTAAAAGCTATGAAAAACATCCCACATGGCACAAAAATAACGACCTCGCCTTCAATAAGATGTGGGGCCAAACTATGCATTACCATATATAAAACTGGAATTGTGCTGATACAAGCAGCGAACAGCGAACTAGATAAGTTCGACAAGATATTTCCATCCGTAAAAGAACTGCTAGAGGGATCAAGATACCAACTAGATCAGAACACATCAGAAGTCACTCCTGTAAACAACATTTTTACTACCAGAGACGCAAATCGAACTGGAGGTCACCAGGATCAGGCTATTAGCCCGAGATATAGAAATGAAACAGGTCTGACAATATCGAATAATGAGGCTGAATGGACTGGGAGGTCTACTAGTCTCGAGAACAACGAACAGGACCAACTCCAAATGGAGGAGTCAACGCCACTCTCAAATGTTGGGACTTCCTGCGCTGAACACACATTGATTTTGAATGAATCACTTAATGAGAATCGGGAAATAAATAAGATCAAATGTATCGACCTCCCTTTACCTCTCTCTAATACCATAATAGAGTCAGTTAGAACATCATCCACAAAAACACTCCTAGCATCTCTAAACCCAGATAATACACACATCATCTCAAATAGAAACGGAACAGACATTCAAACAGTGGACATAAAGAAAAAGACTGCGACATTGAGAACAGACGAAAAACAGAGAAGAGAAAAACGCAGAACACGGATAGACAGGTTAATCATTTCTAAGAAGTCACTCCAAAACCAAAAAGATATTAAAGAGCTTCAGAAACTATTTGGCAACATGGCAAAAGACACAATTAGTTCTCTACTAGCGATTAAAAAAATACTGGAAATGACGGTAAGCACTCACTCCAAGGTCACACATGTACAAAACCTTGTACACTCCTCACAAAGAAAGAGCAACGAGATGGCCATGCCATTAACAAATAGGCACAACAGACCAAATAGAACAAAGTCATTGTCGAAGGAGGAAACCCTGGCCTTACTCCGAACGTATGAACCCGCGAGCCATGAGAGAGAGGAAAGAATCAAAATAGTACCAGTCGATTCCAATAGAACATCCAGAAAGAATGATAGAAAACCTGACCATAACAATTTACATCAAATCCAGCTAATAACCGAAACCAATAAGATGAACCTCAGCAGCTCTGGGAATCCACTGAACTGCCTCCTACTCAATTGTCGATCGGCAACCAAACATGCATCAGACATAGCAGACCTCTTCATCAACAAGGGAATTGATCTGGCAATCCTCACAGAAACATGGCTTACAGAATTATCTTCGCCAACCCTGGATTTATTAGTACCTCCTCAATATAACATTGTGAGACTAGACTAAAAAAGACCGGAGGAGGGATAGCCTGCACTTACCGATCGGATATATAGGTCAACCATATTCAATCCGACCCACTCAAATCTTGTGAATACTTAGGTCTTAATATAAGATCAGCAACCAATCAAAGATTCAACTTGCATGCGTTTTACCACCCTCCTGGAGAGAATGCAAAGTTCACAGAGCAGTTAATGGCGATCATAACGGCCAATTATAACACTGATGCCAATAATATATTCCTAGGCGACTTCAACCTACATTGGGAGGACTATAATGACAAACTAGTTAACACGCTTAAAGAGTTCCTCACCGAGCTAAACCTCATTCAAGCATGCACGCAAACTACTCACTCGAAAGGAGCAACGTTAGACTGGATTATTTCAAGAGTCAAAGACACATCAATCCACTCAATAGACCCTTGTGATGGTCAGATCATCATGCCATAACATTCTTGATACCCATAGTGAAAAAGGGCAAGACCGTTCAACCCTTCAAGCTCAAAAAATGGATTCGAGACACAAAAGAGGCTAATATTGAGCTACTTGTAGAAAGGTGTGAGAGAGACCTAAAGCCACCTAGCAACCTGCAGAATGTAAATGAGATGACAGATCACTACATAACTTCAGTCTGGAACATCGTCAATGACGCCATGCCACTAAAACTGAAAAGAGTCATGGAGAAGGTAAAAAATCCATGGTTTAATGGATCACTGAATGAAGACAGGTGCAAATTGAGAATGGCCGAAAGAAAATGGAGACAACACCCATCATCCCCTGAGCTGAAAGCCCTTAGAAAAATCAGAAACCAATATAACAAAAAGATCATCAATTCCAAAAGGGAATATATAAGATCCGAACTGGACAATGCCAAAAACAGACCACGGAAACTCTTTGAGATCCTAAAGCAACAATCAAATAAATTAGCCAAAACCGCTCATGAGAACTCATAAACACCTCTAAGCTGCAAGGAATTCTCGACATTTTTCACGGAGAAGGCCAAAGCGCTGGAATTGGAGCTCACAAGAGCAGCGGCTAACCTTTCCATCCAACCATTGACTACGAACGATTCCAACTTGACAACGGAGCGTAGCAAGACAAAAAATAAAGCATACTGGGACACATTCAAATTATATGACCAGGAGAAGGTCGCCAAAACGCTCTCGGAAATCAAGCCTAACAACCACTATCACGACCCCCTACCTGCGAAGTGCGTAAGAAAAATAAACCATATTGTGGTCCCAATCTGGACCAAACTAATAAATGCATCATTATCACAAGGGATCCTCCCTGACTGTCTAAAAACAGGGCAAGTTGTTCCCATAATCAAAAAACCTACAGCGGATGCAACAGATGCGAATAACTTTCGCCCAGTGACCAACATCCCTTTACTGGCCAAACTAATTGAGAAATGCGTGCAGTGCCAAATGAGCCAACACATCACCAAGTTCTCCCGACTAGATGAATGCCAATCAGGATTCAGATCAGGGCATAGTACGGAAACAGCGATCCTCCATATTGTTGATGATGCGTTACGGGTCATAGACCAAAATCAAGCATGCCTACTAATTCTCCTGGACCTGTCGAAGCATTACTGACCAGGCTGCAGGACAGGATGGGACTGGCGGGAAATATTCTGAAATGGTTCGAGTCTTTCTTACGAAACAGAACACAACGATTCCTGGTCAACCTATCAATTTCACCTATATGCCCTAACTCAATTGGAGTTCCACAAGAATCGACATTATCACCTGACCTGTGTAACTTGTATGTCGAACCTCTTACAGAAATTCTCCAAAACTCATAGATATCCTACCACATGTATGCGGATGACACGCAGATATACATAAAGATCGCCTCCCTTGAAGACATTGAGCTAATGAATGAGACTTTAAAAATGGCAATGCAATGGTTAACTACCAATCATTTGAAGCTAAATGCCCACAAAACAGAGTTCCTACTAATCTCACCAATAAGGAGCCAGGCAGAAATAAAGGAATGAACCAAGTTGGTGACGGCGCTAAACTGCACCCCAACCCTAGTCAACTCAGCTAAATCGCTAGGAATCACTTTAGATGAAAACCTTGACATGAAAGCCCACATTAATTCAATGGCTAAAAGTGCCCGCTTCCACCTGAATTACCTAAGAAAATTGAAACCATTCATCTCAGAGGCGGATCTTAAACTGGCAATCCAATCCCTAGTTATCTCTCGGATTGAATATGGTTGCACCACCTTAGCCGGCTTACCAAAAACGTCCACAGCACCACTAAGAGCTTGCCTCAACGCAGCGGCAAGACTCATCACGGGATCGAGAAAATTTGACCATATATCCCCTCACCTGAAAGCATTAAACTGGCTACCCTTCGAAGCCAGAATTCAACTAGCGATAGCATGTATCACCAATAAAGCGTTCCACAAGATACCTAGCCAAGAAAATTTAGCTATCAGGAGGTAACAGACCAGCTAGGAGTGCCAAGGAGTTGCTGCTGAGGCCAGCCTTTTTCTGAAAGAAAAAAACCTATGACAGGAGCTGCCCCCAGAATCTGGAACTCACTCCCTCCAAGCCTTAGGAAGATTCAGAAAATTGCAACATTTAAGTGGGAAGTGAGGAGCTTCATGATGAGTAAATTCCCTACTTAGGCTTATTTGATCACAATTATGAGCAAGTGCAGCCCTACTACTGAACATTTGAGACGATATGAGACTGGCGACTCTACTGAGACTAAGCTGTATACAAAATGCTACCTCATGTAAATGTGAACTTATATATTTATCTCACTTCCTAAAGCCATATAATCCTCTACCTCTTACATGTTTGCGTAAATGGAATATGATATAAGTTAAGCCTTAACCTACCTCTTAATGCATAATGCACATTCGGAAAGGATATATATCTATATGCAGCCAAAGCCTTATAATTATCTACCTCATATCTGTGTGTTGTTATTAGTGTGACTATATTGTTAATTTGTACCCTGCTCTTTATGTGAAGCGCTCTGATACTCACAGGTCTTGTTTGCGCTATACACAACTTTATAATAAATAAATAAATAAATAAATAAATACTTGCATAGTGCATTGGAGTTTCAAGCACTGCATGCCCTTCTCACTGCAACAGGACATGTACTTATATGTCTGCAAACACATCAACCAACAAATAACAGTATTTCCTATAAATGGAGTGTATAGATACTGACTGGGGAAATGTAGGCCTGAAGCACAAGTGTGAAATTGGTTACACCTCTATATGCATAGTTTGAAGCACTGCGTGCCCTAAAGCCTAGCTCACTGCAAGAGTACATGTACTTATGTGTCTGCAAACACATCAAACAACCAAATCATTCTCCCTCAATTTTGCCAAATGGACATTGACTCACAGTGTGTTTCTAGACAAATTATTATTATTATTATTATTATTATTATTAAGGCTTTTATATCGCGCTCTATTACTAAAAAAATAGTATCCTGGCGTGTTGAAGGCAGAGCAGGCTAGGTGGGCTTAAGTATCAAGGAATACAGGGTGTGGGGAGGTTTAGGCTATAATATTAAAAAGATGGGTTTTTAGACTCTTCTTAAAGGAGCAAAGGGTCGGAGCAGTTTTTAAATGAAGAGGTAAAGTATTCCAAGAATTCGCTGCTCTCACTGAAATCGATTGACCGCCAAGTCTGCAAAATTTGAATTTGGGGACAGTCATTAGGCACAAATTGGCCGAGCGCAAAGGGCGATTGGGAATGTACAGGGAGAACCTATTTCTCAAGTAGACAGGCCCAGTGTGATGAATGGCTCGATACGCCAACACTAGGATTTTAAACAGAATCCTGTGGGCAACAGGAAGCCAGTGCAATGCACGGAGAAGAGGTCGAGCACTGGAACGCCTTGGGACGTTGAACAGGAGTCTGGCCGCGGCGTTCTGAATAACCTGAAGGCGATGAATCAGGTAAGCCGGTAGGCCAGAGAACAGTCCATTGGCGTAGTCTAACCGAGAAAGTATCAGTGCCCGAATAACAGTCTCTTTAGCTTCTTTTGGTAATAGAGGGAAAAACCTGCGCACAGTTTTTAAGGTGAAAAAACAGACTCCAGTAACTTTGTTTATATGGTCTTCAAACTTAAGATTTTTACCGAACCAAACCCCCAAATTCTTCACTGGGCCTGACGCAGCTTTTGGAGGGGGTAGGTCGGTAGGCCAAAGATGGTCACTAAAGTCCTCAGGGAAAGAGCCATATAGCAAGATCTCGGATTTGCTTTCGTTACATTTTAACTGGGCATTAGCTAACCATTGGAAGACAGAAGATAGGCAAAGTTGGGCCGCCGACGTATCTAGGTTGTCTTTGGGCCAGGTAAACAACAATTGCGTATCGTCGGCGTACGCCATAATTTTTGCCCCTAACTGTTCAGCCAGGTAGATCAGAGGGGTAAGATAAATATTGAAAAGCAAAGGGCTTAACATAGACCCCTGAGGGACACCAGTAGAAAGCAATTTAGGAGTGGAAGCAAAGGGGGGCAACCAAACTTGTTGCGTGCGGTTGTTTAAAAAAGAGGTCAACCAATCAAATACGGAGCCAGTAATACCTATATCGGCTAGTCTGGAGAGTAGAAGAGAGTGGGGCACCGTATCGAAGGCGGCAGAGAGGTCCAATAAAATCAGAGCCGCTCTGCCGCCCCCGTCAAGACACTCCCGAATAGCCTCCGAAATTTCGACTAAAGCCGTCTCTGTACTGTAGGCTGCCCTAAAGCCAGACTGAGCTGGATGAAGGGCCTCCGTAGATTCCACAAATTTCTCTAGATGATTAAAAACAATCTTTTCGCATATTTTTGCAAGCGCTGGCAGCAAAGATATTGGTCGAAAATTGGACGGGGTGGCCGGGTCAAGTCCATTTTTTTTTAATAGTGGAAGCAGTTTTGCTTGTTTCCAACAATCCGGAACAATAGCTGAGTGGAGCGAGAGGTTAATAATTTGGGTTACCTCATTTCCCACCGATTCCGCGACACCCGCAAGTACTCTGGCCGGGCATGGGTCTGAGGGAGATCCGGATTTTAGGGCAGCAACAATGGCAGTGATATCAGAATCTAGTTGAGGGGTAAAGTTGGCCAGTTTGGCAGTGCGACTGGGCATTATAGGAAGCGAAGTTGTCAAAAGAGAGGAGGGGCCATTACGTACATTTTGCAGGTCCACCTGAATTTTGGCAATTTTTTCAACGAAGAACTCAGAAAGTTCTTCGCACCATTCTTCTGATGCGGACAGCAAAGGTTTTGAGGCACAGGGGGATACAAAGCTATTGACAATCGCAAATATTTCCTTACTATTGTTGTTAGCTTTGCTGATGCGCCCAGCATAGTAGCTGCTTTTGGCAGATCTGATGGCTGCATAATACTTTTTCTGTGCCGTCCGCAGATCTTTTTTCGCCTCAGGCAAGTAGGCTAGTCTCCATAACCTTTCCAGCTTCTTACAGCCTGATTTAAGGTCTCGGAGAGCGGGACAAAACCAAGGTTTAGAAGGGGTAGCACGAAGTCTACAGACCCGGCTGCTCTTAATTGTTGCAGCAGTCGCACGCTCCACCCATAGGTTAAATGCGCTGGCTGCAGCGTCAATGTCAGGGGGGAGCGATGGGCGAGAAGCAGCAAGACCCGCTGAAAGAGTGTTTAAATTGATCTTTGGTGTGTGGGCAATTTGGGGCTGGGCCGCAGTAGAGAGCAACAGAGGCCAAGTGAGTCTAATGAGCTCATGGTCAGACCAAGGTACTGGCTCAGGGTGGGCCAAGTTGATGTCAAAGTTTGTACATACCAGATCCAAAATATGGCCGCCCAAATGGGTTGGAGCGGCCACCCATTGTTTTAGTTGGGCCATAGAGAGAACATCTAAGAGGCGAACTGCCTCTGGAAGGTCCGGGCAGTCGACATGAATATTAAAATCCCCCAGAAGGAGGTACCTGGAATGACGCAAAATCCTAGGAACTATAACTTCTTCCAGGACCTGTACGAAATTGCCAATATATCCAGGAGGACGGTAGACCAGTGTGCCACCAATGGATGAGTGGGCATTGAATTTCAGAGAGAAGTGTAACAACTCTGCCTCAGCCAGTTGTTCCTGGGGGTCAGAGGAGAGAGTCCACTGTTCTCTGAAAACAACCGCGGTACCGCCACCTCTACCCAGAGGGCGGTCCGACCTAAAGATTTTGAATCCACGTGGAATAGCAAGTTCCACTGAAGGGGCACATGTATCATTAAGCCAAGTTTCCGTAATAAATAGTAGGTCCAACTGATTGTCACTCAGCAGCTCAAAGACATCTGCTGCGTGTTTGACCAATGACCTCGCATTGATCAAGCCGGCCTTCACCAGTGAGATATCAGTGGGATGGGAAGGCGGATGGGTAAGAAAGGGCCGAAAACGGAATTGGCACGTCTGGCAGATCCGGGACGCACTGTTAGCCACGTCCCATGCAGCATCACACAAACAGGAGGCGCCTTTCAGCGACATTAGACGCCCGGGTGCATACCGTATCAAGTTAATAGGGGGCCGTCGTGGAGTGTTTGCAGAGTGGCTGGCCCTGGGCCCGTCCGAGGCACGGACGGGCACAGACGGGCCCTCCTTTGGCGCTCCTTCGGCACGCAGACGGCGCGCCCGCAGCGCGTGACCGCTGCGCGTCTTAGAGTGCATTATTATTTGTGTCCACAGCCCCTCCCTCCGCTGGACCGCTAACTCGGGTCCGGCCGGGTCTGAGCCTGACTAAAGATGGCGCCCGTTCAGCCCTCCACAACAATCGGCACCTGGGAGCCGCGGTGGACCGGGGCACAGGGAGACCAAGTTATAAGCACAATGAAGGTAACACTATTAAAAAGATATTTTTAAAAGCACCAAAGTTATTTACAACCAATTATAAGATCGAAGTGTAAAAGATCTCCAAGACTCGGTAATTCAGTGGGGACCTGCGGAGAGCAGAGGAGAGCCCTCGCAATCTGCTCGCCTTCCTGAAGCGCTATTTCGAGGTGCTGCCACCGCCTCTAGCAAACGCCAGGCCCTACCTACTCCAGATCTATTTGTGTCCACAGCCCCTCCCTCCGCTGGACCGCTAACTCGGGTCCGGCCGGGTCTGAGCCTGACTAAAGATGGCGCCCGTTCAGCCCTCCACAACAATCGGCACCTGGGAGCCGCGGTGGACCGGGGCACAGGGAGACCAAGTTATAAGCACAATGAAGGTAACACTATTAAAAAGATATTTTTAAAAGCACCAAAGTTATTTACAACCAATTATAAGATCAAAGTGTAAAAGATCTCCAAGACTCGGTAATTCAGTGGGGACCTGCGGAGAGCAGAGGAGAGCCCTCGCAATCTGCTCGCCTTCCTGAAGCGCTATTTCGAGGTGCTGCCACCGCCTCTAGCAAAACAAATAAAAGTATTTCTCATAAATGGAGTGTATAGATACTGACTGGGGAAATGTAGACCTGAAACACAAGTATGAAGGTGGTTACACTACTACTTGCATAGTGCATAAGAGTTTCAAGCACTGCCTGCCCTAAAGCCTGCCTCACTGCAACTGTACATGTACTTATATGTCTGCAAACACATCAACCTACAATATCATTCTCTCTCAATTTTCCCAAATAGACACTGACTCACAGTGTGATTCTAGACAAATTACAGTATTTCTTGTAAAGAGAGTGTATAGATACTCACTGGGGAAATGTAGGCCTGAAGCATAAGTGTGAAATTGGTTAGACCACTACATGCATACTGCACAGGAGTTTGAAGCACTCCGTGCCCTAAAGCCTATCTCACTGCAAGAGCAATTGGTGCTGTCCGCAATTTTGCAAATAATTTGGGGGGACGCCCTGTGCCAGTGTTAGTGGACATTTACAAATCCAAATGCGCCTCCACGGCGACATATGGGGCAGGTATATGGGGAATAATAGAACATAAAACATACAACTTAGTGAGAATACTTTTCTTTGCTGTATATTAGCCGACCCAGTGTCCACTTCTACATATGTGTGCCACAAGGAACTAGGCTTACATTACATCTCAGACCTTATCAAAGTTGATCCCCTTCTTTAATGGCATAAGGTATGGACCAATGACGAGACAGTCTTAAATAGAGATATAATTATCGACTGTCTTAATCTCCAGGGGACCTCAAGAATCCCATGGATGATGTATTTAAAAAAACTCTTCTATGATATTGGTCACCCTGAATATTTCAATTCCCCAAGTAGCTTAGAGACCATTTCAAGAAAGAAGCTAAAGGAAATTTGTCTGATCTTTTAAGAGACCAAACGGTGGCTGTTAGAGAAACATAAGACCTCTGTCATGGAGAACCATTTGATTCTTCAAGGACAGAGAATTCAGCCTTATTTGATTCAGACACAAAGTGCTTATTCTCACATGCTACTCACACGATTCAGGGGGGGACGGACCTTTTTTAGACTGGTGACATTACCGGAAATAAATTGCTGGTCCAAAAATGTGATATTATGTCCCTCTGATGATACTTCAGTACATTCTATGTTCCATTGTATACTTTTTTGTCAATTCTATAGCTTGCAGAGGAAAAAATGTCTGATCCTGATGATGCAAAAATGGGGTGTGAGACAATGTAGAACAGCTCTCTTAAGATTACAGATGCAGGTAGATGATTTGACAATGTACTCAGTGTCCTTGTTTTTAAAAACTGTCATTAGATACAGGATTTTGATGAATTGATGGAAATAATCTGTCAATCATTTTTAATTTATTACTTTGATCACTTCTGGATTTTTGTAAATCATGACAATGTGCTTTTATTTTTTTTAATTGTGCTTTTATGGTTTTTACGCTTAAAATCGAATAAAGCAATCTTTGACTTTGACTTTGACTTTGACTATAAAGGGAGTGTACAGAAACTGACTGGGAAAATGTAGGCCTGAAACACAAGTTTGAAGGTGGTTACACTACTACTTGCATAGTGCATAAGAGTTTCAAGCACTGCCTGCCCTAAAGCATGGCTCACTGCAACAGTACTTGTACTTATGAGTCTGCAAACACATCAAGCATCCAGTCCACTTATTGCATTACTGCATTTTACTATTAAAGCTAAACTCATACCCAATGGCTATTTTCTAATTCTACCAAAATGTCAAAACTCAATATGTTTTTAATCAATGACATATCAGCAAATACTTGAAGTGCCAAAATGCTTCACTCAGAGTGATTCCTAGATGCACACAGAGTCACTCTGTGGTTCTAGACAAACAACACTATCCCTTGCATTTTACCAAAACACATTTCATAGTCTAGAAGGAGTACTGCATTTTAATGTAGAAATTTGACTCATTTTGCAAATACATAAAAAATGACTAGTTTCTAATTCTACCAAAACACGAGAACAGCACAGTTATCTGTCTGCAAACACATGAAATACACAAATGCTTATCTCAGAATGGTTTCTAAATGCACACACACACTCACAATAAGATTCTACAGAAAAAAAGTATTCCCTGCACTTTAGCAGGAGAAACACATTAATCTGATTAAATTAAAAATGCACCACATACATCTCCTCACAAATAAATAACTCACCTTTCAAATTGTATTGTAGATTAAGAATTATGTCAGTCACACAGCAGATTTTCTTATTCAGAATCTCTGATCTGGACACCTCTCACCAAAACCAAAGAATGGCAAAGTTTCCCTCTCATTTTGCACACATATGCTCCTAAAAATCAAATCACATTCCTTTCCACATTATTCAAAAGCAAACACACATTTCTATTGATTACACATTTCAACCCTTTCCAATTGACATACATTGAAACCCTACCCCCAGTCTGCCTTCTGCCTGTTACCATAAAAACAGTTCATGGAACACTTAACTGAGCACACAGGTCAAAAGTTCAGCACACAATGTTGCTAATCAAAACAGCAAGGCCATCTGTGTGCATCCAGACCTCCCTTCAAGATGCTTAGAGTGTGGATTGTGTGACACAGCTATATTTTCTGTAGCCAAAGGTATGCAGAAAACAAAGGAATTCACAAACTCCTAGGTTTACCAAATGTAAACATTAAATGGATTGGACGAAGAGGGTTGAAGTGACACCAATCCTTTTTGAATCTCCAACACCCTGACCTCATAATTGTGCACTGTAGTGGCAGTGACCTAGGAATTTCGACTGGGGTAGGTCTGGAAATGTTTATGAAGGACACCTTTTGAAAATGTATGTCACTTTTCCCCCAAACTGCCTTTGTCTATTCTAGCATATACCAAAGGCAAAAATAGAATTGGTCCAATCAATGTTGTCTACAGATTGAGAAAGCTAGGAAACATATGAATACATCTGTTTCTGCTTTTCTCAGAGACTATAGAACAGGGTCCATTTACCACAACAATCTGCGTTTCAATATGGATGGCATCTATAGGACAGATGATGTACATTTTACATATGAGGGAAACAAAGTCTTCCTCTTGAACTTTAGACTCTGCATAGGTACTTACTTGTAGGTACTAAAATCTCTCAATAATCACAAGGGCTCTTTTTAGAGCCACCTAAGATCTAAACACATAAGCTTGATGTATATCTGCAAAAATATTATTTGTGTTTTGGCTTGGAGTCGTGCACCCAGTGCGTACAGGTCATACACCACACACGCTGGAGACGCGCACCCTACAGGCTAGGAGTTGTGCATCCAACGTGTGCACACTAGGGGGCCGCACTGAGCGCAGCGCTGGGTCTGCGACTCCCAATTTTACAGTAAAAAAAATAAATAGCTCCTATGACTAATTACTATTATCCCCGGGGACATCAAAAACATTGGGGACCGTGAGGAAAGCCCCAATGCCCCCACGGTCCCAGACGGCTCCCCGCATCCTATGAGAGCCGACATTACTTTTCCACATGGGGAGTTGCTAACATGTAGCTCCCTGTGTGGAAAAGCAATATGGTTTGGATTTTGAAAGAAAGAGCAGGTTTCCCTGCTCTCTCTTTCAAAATCCAAACCATGTTTACTATGGGAGGGCGGGAGACTACCACCCTCTCATAGCAAACAACAGTGTGCTGGGTGTGTGCATCCCAGAACACTGCAGGAGCCGGCCCTGGCGGTCACAAGGGCCTCAAGGGCTCCATGAGGGAGGCCACGGAGCCCCCCTCCCACAATACATAAAGCCCTGGGGCTGGTTGTTCCTAGGGCTTGGGGGGGCCCTTCAGCCCCCCCACAAATTATACTTGGAGGTGCTTATGAGCCCCTCCCCAAAATGTATTTTATAGCCCCAGGGGGTGGTGTTCCACGGGGCTGGGGGTCCTCTGGACCCCCTTTAAATGTATTAATTTTGCCCCAGGGGATTTGGCCCCCCGGGGGCTAATTATAAAAAATGCACTGTTTTGTTTTATTTCTTTTTTTTACACCAGAGTCCCCGCACCCTACATGCACCTTCCCGGGTCTTTTAAAAAAAAAAATTAAAAAAATTGTGGGCCCTGGGAGTCCTTCTGGGACCCTCTAAGCAGGTCAAGAGGGTAAAAGTATTTTGACCCTGCCCCCTTTCTACATTTTGCACACATTTTGAACTGACTTCTTCAGCCTTGCTTCTACTGAGGCACAAAATGGCTGCCAACAGTTCCTGGTTTCGAATGTTGACAACCACTTGACAGCCAATTAGCATTCAGCACGTGATTGGAAGGGTGCGCTTATGGTGCGCTCATAGTCGTCAGATATATAAATGCTTTTAACTGTAATTTTCCCAGGAACTACTGAACAGATTGACACCATTTAGGCAAAAGGCACAAGTCTAAACCAAGGACTACTTCTTTGCCAAATTTGGTGTAATTCCGTTCAGCAGTTCGGTCTGTAGCTGTGGCTAAAGGTCCTATGGGGAATTACATGGGGAAAACACGTTTTGGGACCCTCCTTTTTCTAGGGGTGGACGGAATTTGCGTAATCGCGTTACGCGAATCTCCACAAAACGGTAAAAAATCTCTGCGAACATACAGAAATTCCGCGAACATGGAATTGCTTGTTCACAATGCTTTTTTCCTGTTCCCAATTGCTATCTGCGTGCTCGGGGAGAAATAGCTCGTGAAAACGCATTTTTAGAACGCGAACAAGCGAGAAATTTCGCAAAATCGCGGAACATAACATTTTGGGCAATTTGGCGTTCTCTGCGGAATTCAAAATTACCCAAATTCCGCAAATTCCACAGACAGAACAGAATTTACCGCCCAGGCCTACTTTTTTATCGGCCCCCGCTTGACAACTCACCGTGAAACTTTAGGATAGGAGTGGACCAGAGTTGACCGTAAGTTTAGAACATTTCGTGAAGATTCGTCAACCGGCGCCAAAGTTATTCCAAATAGAATTTTGTGGATTTTCTATGGAAAATAGGTACTAACTAAAACTACCTACTGGCGACTGCCAGTAGCTAATATATGTAACTCTATAAACATTTGAATGTTGTTAATTCAGCATCCGGGTAAGCCTTTCTGTTAGAGAGCATTGCAGAATTATAACTTGCAAGCCCTATTCAAGTTGGTAAAGTAAAAGCCCTTTCCAGGTGTTATTGTGTTTTATGTCTCCTGCTTCGTCGTGTTTGGGTCATTGTGTGGGAGTGGAGGGTGAGGCAAGAAAATAACATGTCTATAATCATATACCTGGTTCCTATTTAGCTTTCTGCTTATACCCTAGAGGGTATCTTGAGTGTAATAGCAACCACCTGTCCCCTGGGGGGGTAACATACCGTACTCATTTTTCGGAGGGGGTGGTGGGAGCATCAATATGCCCATTCTGCGCTGCTCCTGCATGAAGTAAAAATAGTCCCTGGCATCCACTGGGCTTACTGGGGGTAGATCAGAGGCTGTTGCTCAAATCTGCTCTTTCTAGGGCAGGATGACTGTGCCCATTTATTTAAGGGGTGGGGCATCGCAATCCCATTGAAAACAATAGTTCCTAGTGCCTACTGGGCTTACTCCCCCCTTGGGGTTGATTGAGGGCTATTGCTATCATAAGCCCTAGGGGCAGAATGACTATGCCCATTTTTGGGGGGGGAGATTGGGGCTATTGTTTCAAAGTAGCCACTCCATTTTTCACCTGAAAGCACTGCTCCCAGGGTAGTATGAGTTTGCTGCCACACTTACGCAGCACATTTATTATAATATGGCACAAATTTCTTCATTGCGTTGGGCGCACCTTTTCAAAGGTGCACCCAGCGCAATTAAGGAAAATGTGCCACATGTATAAAGCAACCTAGGTTGGGCAGACAGACTGTGTCTATTTCTAGGAGGAGTGGGGGTTTGCTTGTTTTTGCCAAAGACTCTATTGAGTTTTTGTGAACCTCTCTTTATAGGAAGTTCAGCAGATACTGATTGGTCAAATTTTGAACTTCATGCTCTCTCTCACTTGTGCCTCTCAAACTTGAACTCTTTTTAAGTTTCTGCTCGTACCGTTTTTGCCCCAATCTTTAAAATAGGAATTATTTCATTCATGGAACACCCTGAATGCATTTTTTATGATTTCTTCTAAGCATATTTTATTCTCAATTCTTTAACTTTACCGATGAATGTACAAATCAATTAGAAAATTAAAGAAAAAGCAAAGTTGCTAAATCATTTTTTAAATATATTTTATTTATTGAGTTTACACAACATAAACAAACAAAAGGTTCATCAGCATTTGTCCACAATTACAAAGCACAATTAGGTGAATTGGCACATCACAGTAATCATCTATTGGCAATTATCCAATTACAGATAGTGAGTCAATAGCAAAAATCTATATCTTGCAATGCATGGAAAGGAATTAGTCATCTGGCATATTTGGCAAATAGGAAGTTAACGGACCTTATACATCACGGGGTCCAGACACCCATTGGTAATTCCTCGGCTTAGCAGGTAAGTTGATCTCAGCAGTACACCATGTCCTCTATCCAATTATTTTGGTGTTGGTGTGGGCCTTCCACCCCAATGAATGGGGATTCTTCGTTTTGCCAACAGTAACGCTTTAGCCACTAATTTTCAATTAATAGTTTGTATATTTGTAACATTTATTTGTAACATTGTCCCTTGGTTTGGCAATTGTCCCTGCTATTAGGAAAGCTAGGGTAGGGGGACGCTCTTTCAAACATCTGTCTCCCAAGTTATGGAACACCCTCCCCCTGTCGCTCCGCTGTACCTCGAACCTTCTGGCCTTTAGAAAAGGTTTGAAAACATGGCTCTATGGTAAGTGATTGGTCTGTTTTTCCCTTCTGCATCTTTTCTTTTCTGTTTTAGCTGTGGGTCAGAAAGCGCCAGGACACTCCTCGGAGTAGCCGAGCGCTATATAAGACACCCATAACATTAACATTAACATTTCCCAATAAACACATTTGTGGAGTACACTCTATTGGAACCTCCACCATTTTTGTCAGAGTGTGCGTGACTTAAACCCAGAAGTCATTGACCTTTGGATAGTCCTACGTTAGAGGTTTGAAGTCCGCTTTTGGTGCTCTACATCTCACACAGCATGCGGATTCCCTTAAACCATATTTATGAAGCTTTGCAGGTCTATAACACATTTGATGCAAATATTTAAAGCAAATTATTCTGAGATTCCCATTTCCAGTTAACTGTCCTGTCAATCTGCCATATGTCTTCCAATCATCTACATCACTGGATTCAGAGAGAGCAGCATTCCACTTTTCCAGCGGTCCCTCCCGCATGGCCATTGCATCTATTTGTGAAATGTGGCATAAACGTGTGATAAGTTTGGATCTTGTTTGTGTTGTGTAGATAAACTGTAATGCTCCTAAGGCCTTCGGCTCCTCAGGAAAGTGTGGGTATAATGTGCGCAAAGCTGTGTGCAATCTGCTATATACAAACACTGTCATTGTCATTGTAGATCCTTTCCCTTCCGCTATGAGTGTTGAGGCTTCTATGAATTTCCCCTCTTTGAACACACCCCCCATCATGTGTATTCCTGCCTCATGCAGAACATTGAGCAAGCCAGTCTCTCTCATCACTGAGATTTCATTATGATGCAAGAGTGGCGTAGCTGGAGAGTATAATGGGGCCATACATTGCACTGTATTTATTTCCCCTTTCCAAATATAGTACTAATATTTATAATCATAGATGTGAGAGGTATTGGTTGCACAGCACCAGCCTCTACTGCAACATACGGTATGAAAGCAGGAGCTTGCTGCCAATAATCAATAAAATGCGTAATGCATCTGAGCACAGAGATAGTATAGTTATAAATCTGGGGCTGTGAACCCACCAAGGCCATACTGGAGTGTTAACACTTCCTGTTGTTATTTTTACCTCCGCAGGCCAGTGGGATTAGTAGTGTATGAAGCATAGTGAAGAAATGCTGTGTTAAATGTATGGGAATATTCATGAATAAATATAAAAACTTTGGAGCATAATCATCTTTATCAGTGATATTATGTCTGTCAGTGACAACGGTAGCTTTAATTCACATAGCCACTTGCTCTTTAAGTCGTGTTATTGCATCCCATAATTGGTCTGTATAACCACCTGTTGATCTTTTACTCGGTCTGTGCTCCATTCCAGTGGATAAGCAAGCCCTACGTGTGGTGTTCCCATAGACAATATAATAACGATCGATTTGGACCAGTTAATAGCTAGCCCTGAATACCACTCAAACTGTACATATTTCCGGACGAGTTGTTCTGAATGCGCTGCAGGTTCAGAAACATATAAGACCATATCATCTGCGTACATGGATACTGCAAGCATCCGCTGGTAAAAGCGCAAAGAAGTCTTTGGATATCTCTATCTTAAGATGCACGCGAATAGCTCCCACACCACTGCAAATAATAGTGGTGATAAAGGGCATCCTTGTTTTTTACCACGTTGTATCTTAATGATTCAGATGTCTGCCCATTGATATGCACTTGCGCTACAGGGTCAGTGTATAATAGTGATCGAATTTGTGTAAATTAGGGGCACCCCATGCGATGTAGTACCATGAGACAGAATAAAAAAGCCCTGGCGGCGTCTAATAGGACTGCCACCGCAGTCTCTAATATATGCATTACTGGAAATAATGTACACAGGTTATGTGACGTGGAACGAGCTGGCATAAACCCTGATTGGTCAGGAAGCACCATTATGGGCAGCAGTAATTGTAGTAAATGTAAATGTAAATTGATACTTGTATAGCGCACTACTCACCCGGAAGGGTCTCAAGGCACTTGTACGAATACCGCTGTGAAATCCATCATGGCTTTCCCTGTGAGGCGTCCACTCCTGGGCACCCACAAGGTGGAGGCCAGGCATCCTTAGCGTTGTGGGGGCCATTGTGGAGATTAAGCAAGCTATTGCCCAGAGTTGCAGAGTGGGACTCCATGATTGGAATAGGCACCGAGGCGAGAATTATCAGGTCTGTGAAATTTTGAGCCCAAGACCCCCCGAGGCGGGGAATTGAACCCTGCTAGACCTCTGCATCAGAGTCTGCCGCTCTAATCATTGAGCCACACTTCTCCTTAGTCTGGTGGCTAGCACTTTTGTCAAGATTTTTCCATCAGTAGTGATTAGCGATCGGGATCTGTATGTAGTTATCAGGTGCCTTTCAAGGCTGCAATAGTACAATGTTCAGCGCTTCCCGAAAAGTGGCCGGAAGAGGCTGTTCTTCATACGTCTCTATATACATCACATGGAGATAGGGAGCCAGCAAGTCAATGTATTCCTTAAGGAACTCTGCTGGCAAGCCGTTGGTTCCTTTAGCTTTCTCATTAGACAATGCAGTGATGGTCTCTCGAATTCCGTCTATCGGTATCTGGTGTATTAAAAAATCTTGTAGCCCATGTGAAAGCCATACTAACACTATATCTTCCAGGTATTGTGCTACTCCGTCTTCTTCCGCTGACTGCCTGCTCGCGTACATAGTACAAATGTGCTGAGTATTCCTGGCATGTCATAATGTGTAGTGTTATCACCTGCAAACGGCCTTGCTGTCGATAACTGGCGATCTTCGTATGTACCAGGACAGAGGTATTTCCATTGTCCTGGGGCTACTAGACTTATCGGCAGCGTTCAACACTATTTCTCATAAGATCTTGATCGAACGACTGACTGTGAATGGACTGGGTGGCAAGGCCCTGGACTGGATAAAGAGCTTTCTCTCCGACCGCACCCAATGTGTCACCATGGGTGAATTTCGGTCGGATGAGGTTGAGATCCCCAAGGGGGTGCCACAGGGCTCATGTTTGAGCCCAACTCTCTTTAACACCTAAGTGGCACCCCTGGCAGATATAATTAGAGCCTTTGGTTTCTCTCCACTGTCTTATGCTGATGATCACTGTTCCCAAGAAGCCGCGCGGCCGCGTGCACGCGCACTTCTCTACTCCCGAGCGCGCAGTCCCATGTGTGGAGCGCGCACAGAGGGCACAGAGGGCACATCCCGCGAGAGCATTCGCGCCGCCGCCGCTTTTAAAAACGATTCAGAAAAGAGGGTGGTGATGAACAGAGTGTCTGAATTAAGCAGACAACTCTTACCCAGTCCAAAGATCAGGGCTTAATCCATCACCGTTTTTTAGCTCACTGCACCATCCCAGCTCAGAACCTGGCTACATGCAAATTAGTCTGTTCCTGTCCCAGTGCATGATGGGAACAAGCCAAACCAAACTACCAAGCCAATTCTTGTACTGGGAAGGAAACAAGCTTCCGGGCACCGGTTTCTGGCATTTCAGCCGTCATCGGCCCGGCTTGCTTGAATCCTGATGGTGCAGTGAGCAAGGGACTCATGTCTGAGTATACCCTGCCACACCTATAGTGGCCAAAAACGATTCAGAAAAGGGGGTGGTGATGAACAGAGTGTCTGAATTAAGCAGACCACTCTTACCCAGTCCAAAGATCAGGGCTTAATCCATCACCGTTTTTTAGCTCACTGCACTATCCCAGCTCAGAACCTGGCTACATGCAAATTAGTCTGTTCCTGTCCCAGTGCATGATGGGAACAGGGCAAACCAAACTACCAAGCCAATTCTTCTACTGGGAAGGAAACAGGCTTCCAGGGACTGGTTTCTGGCATTTGATCCGCCGTCGGCCCGGCTTACTTGAATCCTGATGGTGTAGTGAGCAAAGGACTCATGTCTGAGTATACCCTGCCACACCTATAGTGGCCAAAAACAATTCAGAAAAGGGGGTGGTGATGAACTGAGTGTCTGAATTAAGAAGACCACTCCTACCCAGTCCAAAGATCAGGGCTTAATCCATCACCGTTTTTTAGCTCACTGCACCACCCCAGCTCAGAACCTGGCTACATGCAAATTAGTCTGTTCCTGTCCCAGTGCATGATGGGAACAGGGCAAACCAAAATACCGAGCCAATTTTTGTACTGGGAAGAAAACAAGCTTCCGGGGACCGGTTTCTGGCATTTCAGCTGTCGTCGGCCCGGCTTGCTTGAATCCTGATGGTGCAGTGAGCAAGGGACTCATGTCTGAGTATACCCTGCCACACCTATAGTGGCCAAAAACGATTCAGAAAAGGGGGTGGTGATGAACAGAGTGTCTGAATTAAGCAGACCACTCTTACCCAGTCCAAAGATCAGGGCTTAATCCATCACCGTTTTTTAGCTCACTGCACCATCCCAGCTCAGAACCTGGCTACATGCAAATTAGTCTGTTCCTGTCCCAGTGCATGATGAGAACAGGGCAAACCAAACTACCAAGCCAATTCTTGTACTGGGAAGGAAACAAGCTTCCAGGGACCGGTTTCTGGCATTTCAGCCGTTGTCGGCCCGGCTTGCTTGAATCCTGATGGTGCAGTGAGCAAGGGACTCATGTCTGAGTACACCCTGCCACACCTATAGTGGCCAAAAACGATTTAGAAAAGGGGGTGGTGATGAACAGAGTGTTTGAATTAAGCAGACCACTCTTACCCAGTCCAAAGATCAGGGCTTAATCCATCACCTTTTTTTAGCTCACTGCAGCATCCCAGCTCAGAACCTGGCTACATGCAAATTAATCTGTTCCTGTCCCAGTGCATGATGGGAACAGGGCAAACCAAACTACCAAGCCAATTCTTGTACTGGGTAGGAAACAAGCTTCCAGGGACCGGTTTCTGGCATTTGAGCCGTCGTCGGCCCGGCTTGCTTGAATCCTGATGGTGCAGTGAGCAAGGGACTCATGTCTGAGCATACCCTGCCACACCTATAGTGGCCAAAAACGATTCAGAAAAGGGGGTGGTGATGAACTGAGTGTCTGAATTAAGCAGACCACTCTTACCCAGTCCAAAGATCAGGGCTTAATCCATCACCGTTTTTTAGCTCACTGCACCATCCCAGCTCAGAACCTGGCTACATGCAAATTAGTCTGTTCCTGTCCCAGTGCATGATGGGAACAGGGCAAACCAAACTACCAAGCCAATTCTTGTACTGGGAAGGAAACAAGCTTCCGGGGACCGTTTTCTGGCATTTCAGCCGTCGTCAGCCCGGCTTGCTTGAATCCTGATGGTGCAGTGAGCAAGGGACTCATGTCTGAGTATACCCTGCCACACCTATAGTGGCCAAAAACGATTCAGAAAAGGGGGTGGTGATGAACAGAGTGTCTGAATTAAGCAGACCACTCTTACCCAGTCCAAAGATCAGGGCTTAATCCATCACCGTTTTTTAGCTCACTGCACCATCCCAGCTCAGAACCTGGCTACATGGAAATTAGTCTGTACCTGTCCCAGTGCATGATGGGAACAGGGCAAACCAAACTACCAAGCCAATTCTTGTACTGGGAAGGAAACAAGCTTCCGGGGACCGGTTACTGGCATTTTAGCCGTCGTCGGCCCGGCTTGCTTGAATCCTGATGGTGCAGTGCAGTGAGCTAAAAAACGGTGATGGATCAAGCCCTGATCTGTTGACTGGGTATGATTTTTCTGTTTAATTCAGATACTCTGTCCATCACCACCCCCTTTTCTGAATCGTTTTGTCCACCATAAGCGTGGAAGGGTATACTCAGATGTGAGTCCCTTGCTCATTGCACCATCAGGATTCAAGCAAGCCGGGCCGAAGATGGCTGTAATGCCAGAAACCGGTCCCCAGAAGCTTGTTTCCTTCCCAGTATAAGAATTGGCTTGGTAGTTTGGTCTGCCCTGTTCCCATGATGCACTGGGCCAGGGACAGACTAATTTGCATATAGCCAGGTACTGAGCTGGGATGGTGCATTGAGCTAAAAAACGGTGATGGTTCAAGCCCTGATCTGTTCACTGGGTATGAGTGTTCTGTTTAATTCAGATACTCTGTCCATCACCACCCCCTTTTCTGAATCATTTTGTCCACCATAAGCGTGGAAGGGTATACTCAGATGTGAGTCCCTTGCTCATTGCACCATCAGGATTCAAGCAAGCCGGGCCGAAGACGGCTGTAATGCCAGAAACCGGTCCCCGGAAGCTTATTTCCTTCCCAGTATAAGAATTGCCTGGGTAGTTTGGTCTGCCCTGTTCCCATGATGCACTGGGCCAGGGACAGACTAATTTGTATATAGCCAGGTTCTGAGCTGGGATGGTGCAGTGAGCTAAAAAACGGTGATGGATCAAGCCCTGATCTGTTGACTGGGTATGAGTGTTCTATCTGATCAGCCATACAAGTGGGCGCGAAGATGCTCCTTGGAGTGATAGTTGCACGGTATAAATAACCCCTTACATTACATTACATTAATTCAGATACTCTGTCCATCACCACCCCCTTTTCTGAATCATTTTTGTCCACCATAAGCGTGGAAGGGTATACTCAGATGGGAGTCCCTTGCTCATTGCACCATCAGGATTCAAGCAAGCCAGGCCGAAGATGGCTGTAATGCCAGAAACCGGTCCCCAGAAGCTTGTTTCCTTCCCAGTATAAGAATTGGCTTGGTAGTTTGGTCTGCCCTGTTCCCATGATGCACTGGGCCAGGGACAGACTAATTTGCATATAGCCAGGTACTGAGCTGGGATGGTGCAGTGAGCTAAAAAACGGTGATGGTTCAAGCCCTGATCTGTTCACTGGGTATGAGTGTTCTGTTTAATTCAGATACTCTGTCCATCACCACCCCCTTTTCTGAATCATTTTGTCCACCATAAGCGTGGAAGGGTATACTCAGATGTGAGTCCCTTGCTCATTGCACCATCAGGATTCAAGCAAGCCGGGCCGAAGACGGCTGTAATGCCAGAAACCGGTCCCCGGAAGCTTGTTTCCTTCCCAGTATAAGAATTGCCTGGGTAGTTTGGTCTGCCCTGTTCCCATGATGCACTGGGCCAGGGACAGACTAATTTGTATATAGCCAGGTTCTGAGCTGGGATGGTGCAGTGAGCTAAAAAACGGTGATGGATCAAGCCCTGATCTGTTGACTGGGTATGAGTGTTCTATCTGATCAGCCATACAAGTGGGCGCGAAGATGCTCCTTGGAGTGATAGTTGCACGGTATAAATAACCCCTTACATTACATTACATTAATTCAGATACTCTGTCCATCACCACCCCCTTTTCTGAATCATTTTTGTCCACCATAAGCGTGGAAGGGTATACTCAGATGGGAGTCCCTTGCTCATTGCACCATCAGGATTCAAGCAAGCCAGGCCGAAGACGGCTGTAATGCCAGAAACCGGTCCCCGGAAGCTTGTCATCTACTCAGTACATTAGATGAAGGTTTAGGTAAAAGAAAAAAAAAGCTATACTATATTTTTGATGCAACTAGAATCATTCACCGCCCGCAGTTTTGACCTGCCAGAATCGATATGAGGAAACTGAGGGTGTCATCTTTGGCTCATGACTTAATCCAATGCTCATATATAAGTATTATCTCCGTGTTCTAGAGGTAGTTTTATCATTTCCAATGCAGAATTATGATTTTTTCTGGCAACTGCTCGATTACAGAATCGTGTGCTCTATGGGGTGTAGCATTCAACTTCCTTAAAGGGGCACACATCTGCAATTATAGTAAGGTTCTGCTCATTGATTACTACTCCAATTTCGATTTTGATCCTGCAACCCAGTTTGGCATCTTCTTAATAAACTTCGCTTTTATACAGCGGACCTCTCCAGTTATGAACATCTTCAGTTCCAGCATTAAATCTACCTTCCTCAATATGATGCCATTGGACGGTAGGTTTAATGCGCGGCAGTCATGTAGTAACAAGAACCTGATGATTCTATGAACCAGGGGAGCTCTTATGTTCTTCCACAGTCGTTCTCAGTTGCTGAAAGGCATTCATTTCCTCACACTGGAGTTAAAATCAGTCTGTGACTTGTATAGTATGTTAAGTCCTATAAGACTCTGTTTGCATATCCTTTCTCTGTGTTCTGGAGGAATGTGGAACACAGTCAGTTTTGGTGGTCCAGGTTCCGTCTGCGGCAGTAATGGCTGGTGGTAATGTTTATGAAGGAGATTACCACCAGAGCGACAGTCGGTCTATTGAAGGAAATTTTGCATGAAGGAGTTCTGTCAGTGATCATAATGGATAATGGCATCCAGTTGACCTCCCTAGATATGTAGGGTCTTTAGCGTTCTCCAGTATTGGACACAGCTGCACCTCTCTTAACAACCCACTAGAGGAATGGTATTGCTGAGATGGCCAACTGGATGGCTAAAGGTACCATTCAGATAGTGGTACACGTTCTGTGCAGCAGGCATATTAACCCTCTGCACTACCTTCACAGAAGTCAAAACATGAACTATACAAAACTCCAATCTCTCTCCTGGAAGAACCTTAATCACAGGAGTTAACTTGACATTTTTGTGTGGCCTGGTAATTGCTGGAGGAAAGGAACATGGCCGCAGGTGCTTTAAAGAACATAATAAACGTGCAAATACGGCGCCCCCAGGAAGCCAGCACCCAGTGAAAACATGAATTGCTTTAAGGTAGCCTAACCGAGTGCTCAGTGCTAACCATGGGCCCTTCCCAGCCACTTTCGCTGCCGCTGTTGTTCTCTACCCCAGAAAGTTTTTTTCTTCCCTGCCCCCTTGCACCAACGTTTTCCATTTCTGCCACCTCCTGATCTGTGAGTGCACTACTTCCCTACCCACTTGTAGCAATGTTGCCCGTTCCTGTCAACCCCGGGTAGGTCACTGAACTTCGTCCCTGCCTACCTGCAGCAATGTGTAGTTTTCCTGCCAGCTTTCATTTTGTTTTAGCTGAAAGCCTTACGCTGTCTGGTTTGCTAAAGACATTTTGGAGACATTCAGAAAGCTGCGATAAGAATGCATTCTTCCCATTGCTTATTGTTGGCTAAGGGTTTTGTAACTCACATTGTCATGCTTTCTATTTGCTGGATTAATTTGGTTTAGGCTGTCCAGCTTGAGTTCGTCTCTCCGATTGCCCAAACTTTGATTACTATATTGATTCCAGAAACTCACTTTCTGTAAACATTACATCTTGGTCTTATCTTGTCACATTTGCGGTGCATTCAAAGACAAGGTCAAATGTCAAGCTCTCGCTTCAGAGGGGGCTTGGTGTTTACTTGTCTTTCTCTAACTTCAAAGTGAAAGGATGTATGCGACAATCCTGCTGAGCATCCATGTAAAAGGAGAGGGTGTAGGATTTTTTTTGTAGTACATAAACATTGACATGGCAAAAGGTAAAGAAAATGCAGGAGAGTGGTTGGATTGTGTGGGGAGGTGCAAAAAAGTATAGCCTAATCGATGCTTATAGTGAAGCATAGGGGCATGTGCCTATTTGCCTAAACTGGAATCCCAGGTAACTATTTGGTCGTTTTTCCTATTGGAGTATCTGGGCAAGTCCCATTCATTGTTTGTAACTCTTAGAGCCTTTGCTAACTATCTTGTCTTCAATTGCAGGTTTGCAATCTGTAAGGTATTTGGATTTGAATGGTCAGGCTTGAGTACCCACAAGGATAAGGTCATTCTGTTTATGTTCCATATTGGATTTGGGGGGGTGCTGGGAAAATAGATTCACAATCTGCACCCCTTTTCTTTTGCAGGTTTGTGAGACCGTGCTACAGATACAGGCAGACGTGAGTACAGGCAGAACAAACAGGTAATTGTTTGGTAGAGTTAAACTGTGGCACGTGTTGTGTATTGTGATATAACAACATACCTTACCCATGTTTTCTTGTGTTGTAGGTTTCACAGACAGTACCCCTCACAGTTGAACGGGCATACGTGAGTACAAGCAGAGCAGGTAATTGTTTGATAGTTAAACTGTGGTGCATCTTGTGCATTGTAGTATAACAACATACCTTACCCAGGTTTTCTTGTATTGTAGGTTTCGCAGACAGTATCCCACACATTTTAACAGGCATCCGTGAGTACAAGCAGAGCAGGTAATTGTTTGGTAGAGTTCCCTTATGGTGCACATGGTATATTGCTGTATCACAAATTCACAATGTGCTAAAACAATCTTAACTTCTATTGCAGGCTCTACGGACAGTGCTACTTTTAAGTTTGAAAGGGCAAGGCAGTAGACAGAAAAGTACAGGTAATTACACTCTACGTTTTTCCGGGGATGCCTCCGTATTATGTGACAGGTTGCAATCATGAGCATAGGCATCAACTTCAGACATGTTCCTTTATTTTGCAGGCTTTGTGGCATAGCAGGCGAAACCCAGTTATCACAAATATGTTCAAGCGCAAAGCTGTACCTTCTGCAGAGTGTGATGCTTCACCACAAAGGAAGAAATGTTGCCTTGTATTCAAGGAAGAGTGGATGAAAGAAATTGTGGAGGCTGAGACACAGAAATCATGAAGCAAGGTTCGCGTGCAACTTGGGGAACTATTTCAATACAGTCCAGATGTGGGCTTGATTTGCAAAGCATGTGCCGAAGCCAAGATTGTTGGGGACTTTTCTACAGGGAAGAAATGGAGTGATGGCTGGAAACTGGATTACCTGAAACGTCATCTAATTAGCAAAGTTCACGAGTCTGCCATGGTCACATTGGGAAACAGAAGTGCTGCTGCCAGGTTTGGTTTTGGAGTGCGGGCAATGCTGACAGAAACTGCCACTGACAAAGCAAATAGAGTGGAAGTAGTTGAACGACAAAGATCCCTGCCTGAGGAGATAAAGATTCTCATTAACAATGTGTTGCTGGCAGTCAAGATGAATACGTCAATGTTATCTGTACATGACATCCATGACCACCTAGCTTTGTATGTGAAGATACCAGACATCTGGAGGAGTAAGAACTATGTCTTTGAGTTCCTTGAGGCAATCAATAGCGTGATACACTGTGAAGGTATGGCAGAACTTCGTAACGCTTTGTATCACACATTGATAATTGATGAGAGCACTGATATTTCTGTTACAAAAATGCTCATCCTGTACTTCAAGTTCCGACCTGTAACCTCAACAGAGCACAAAACACTGTTTGGGGGCATAGTGAAGCTGACTAGTTGTAATGCTGAGGCTATCACTGCTGCTGTGAAAGAATTCTACATGGCCAATGAACTAGACCTTATGAAAATGGTCATGTTCACATCCGATGGTTCGTCTGTGATGCTGGGTAAGAATAATGGTGTTGCTACTCGCCTTAAACAATCCATTCCCCATCTAGTTGAGCAGCATTGTGTTGCTCATCGAGAAGATTTGGGAGTTGATGATGCCTGGAAGAGGGTTCTAATGATTAAAGAGATGGAGACATTATTGAGAACTGTCTACACTGTGTTCTCCAGATCTCCTGCAAGGAAGTCCAAGCTGGATGAAATTGCATCAGTCACTGAATGTGAAGTTGTCTCTTTTCGACCACTGAATGAAGTCCGGTGGCATTTTGCTGTTGGTGCACTAATTCGTAATTACGACACTGTTCTTAAGTACTTTGAGCATGAGAAAGTTGAGGAGAATGATCCAAGTGCTAAATATTGTTATAAAAAGCTATCGGACTCCAACTACCATATTTCCCTTGCAGTACTTAATGACATTCTGGGTGAATTTGCATCTTTGTGCAAACTATTCCAAAAAAGTTCTTTAACTACTGTTGAAGCCGTACAGTATGCAAGAGCAAAGATTGGACAAATTAAGCAACAGTATTTGGGGGACATTGTCTTTTGGAGCAGCAATGTAAGAGAGCTGATGGTGTTGTACAAGGTAAGGCAAGAGTTTGACAGTGGGCCTATTTTGTCTTTTGTTTCCCTTCTTTGTGAGCACATGCAAAAAAGGTTCCCTGAGGTGAGCTAAAAGAATGGGCAAGTTTTGAGATCCAGGCAATAGCCACACAATCGCATTTTGATTTTGGGACTGAGAATATTGAAAGACTAGTTGAAAAGTATAATAATGTCTTGGTCCTGGGTGATTGTGAAACACCAGAAGATGTTGTCAGACAATACAGAGACTATAAATATGTGGTGGCAGAACATGTAAAGGGTGGGTTATTTACCACCTTTCAAGACATGGTGAATTTCACTGTACGCACTGCTCAGTATAGTGTGGTGTCTCAGCTTGTTGATGTCTGTGCAACATTTCAAGCATCTAGTGCAAATTGTGAACGCGGATTCAGCCATATGAATACTATCAAAAGTAAATTGAGGAATAGACTAGAGCAGAATCATTTGGATATGCTGATGAGGACAAAGGCCTACCTCCTGGATGGGAAAGTTGACCTAGATAGAGTTTATCAGCACTGGAAAAATGGCAAGGATCGCCGTGAGAAGCAATCCTGTCACCCATCTAGTGATGCCACTTGACGTGTCTGAACGGCCCTCTCCTACAGTCCATGTTTGCCTGGATGTCGAAGTTTCACAAACTATGTCTGGTGGTATAACCCAACATTAATCAATAGCTTTCATATCAAATTGTAAATATGTTATGTAATTGTGTAACTTATTGTCCATATGTGATATATTGTGTAGGCTCTCAACATTTCCCCACCTAATTAATAGTGCTTCAGTTAAGAATATTTAGTAAAAATCTTATGATTGTACCACCGTTGGAGTCTTGTGCTTTTCTAAACCTGAAGTGTACTTGCCAGTGTAACCAATTCTTATCATGGCATGCTTATCCAATTTGCAAACCAGCCTTAAGACCCTTAACGTGGCGCTGTATGTGTGAAAATGCACCATCTTTTCACTTTTTTAAGTAAACATTTAGAGTGACATTTGGGGCTGCACACGCGCGTGGTCTGGTTCCTGGCGCACATAGCCATGGTTGCAGTGCACGGACACCCTCCACTGCCGCACACAGAGGAAAATAATTAGAGGGAACATTGCTGATGATACCCAGCTGCTTTTTCCTTTTAAATCACTGACCCCGGAAGTTATACAATCTTTCTCCGAGGGGATGAAAGCAGTATCCCAGTGGATGTCTTCCAACTTTCTTCAGTGTAACGTTGGTAAGACTGAGGTGATGCTTTTCGGTGAGGCCAAGATACTATGGTCCCCTGACTGGTGGCCTTCAGATTTAGGACCAGTCCCCGAACCAAAACTAGTAATCAAGAACCTTGGGGTACGTCTGGAGCTGACTATGAAACAACATGAAAATAATACGGTGGGGTCCTGTTTCCATGTGATAGGACTCCTCCGCAGGATATTCCCGCTCCTTCCTGACTCCATAAGAAAGACTCTGGTTCAGGCTCTAGTGATCAGCCGACTTGATTACTGTAATGCTCTTCTGGTGTCTGCAAACGAAGAGGTGTTGGACCGACTACAAGTGGTACAAAACACAGCAGCCAGGCTAGTCCTCAATGCTCCCCCCAGATCCTCCTCTAAACCTCTGTTGGAGAGACTTCACTGGTTATCCATCCGCCAAAGAGTGAAATTCGAGACCTGCTGCATTGTACATAAAGGACTACATGATCTAGGACCTGTCTATTTAGCTAATAAATGTATTCCATATGTTCCCACACGCACCCTTAGGTCAAGTGAGCAGCTGCTGCTAAGGGTACCTAAGGTTAGCAGGACCAGACTGGGTGGCAAGGCTCTGTCAGTGGTAGGTCCTATTTTGTGGAACAGCCTTCCTCTCCAACTAAGACAGTGCCACGACCATTCTGTTTTCAGAAAACAATTGAAAACCTTTTTGTTTCAGGTTTAACTCAAAGATCTGCCACTTTGGGAGTTTTTGGTCCTGTACTGTTGTATCGTCCTGGTTCTTGCTTCTGCTGTCTCTCAGCGCGGAGATACTCCTTCGGGAGTTTATTCAAGCGCTTTACAAACCCGCAAATAAATAAATAAAAAAATAATTAAATGCTTTTACTATGTGAGTTGTTGTCCATGGTTCTGCAATTCTATTGGCTAATGCTTTCCCTGGCCTACCTCCTTCCCCATGGTACCTGGCTCTCCACTTTCATGACATATGGTGCACTTCTTAGTCAACCGTCTCGTTATACTCTATGACATTTAGTGTAATGTTTGCCAGTATTGTCTTATCAGCTGGTATTTCATACCCAATTTCAAAGCATCCCACGTCTTTTTCAAGCTGCTTCATGGTACCACTCAGCGATTTGAGAACCCCTGCTTGCAGCCCTATACAGACACCGCGTATTTTCACCATAAATATCTCATATACAATTCCCACACTCTGTACTGAACCTATATTGTGAGTGAAGTACTCCATGAATGCTTCTCTCACCCCTTTACAGAAGACTTGATCAAGCAATGAGGATGACTGTAAGTGCCATTAAAACTGTGAAGGTGTGTACGTGGATATTATCATGTTTAACAGAACTGGAGAGTGGTCTAACAGTGTTTTTGGTAAATGCTGGACTTTAGTAGTCTATGTTTTCACATAACTCATGGTTAGCCAAAAGTCGAGAAGCGACCAAGACTGATGTACATAAGGGTGGCATGTACCCTCTTTCACCCCAAGGTGTCTCAACATCCAGCAGACCCAGCTCTCTCATACCATCCTTAGCGGAAAGCACTGCCATTTTGGGTGAGATTTCTGTAGAGGTCATTCAATCTTCTTCAGGTACCAGCACAAAATAAAGTCACCCCCACAAATAATGGCTGATGGAGGCAGTTTATGCATCTTACTCCATATAGTCTCATAAAACACAGGGTCATCTGCATTAGGCCCATAGACGTTTACAATAGCCACCAGTGTGCCACATAACTTACCCAGCGCTAATATATATAGCTCTTGTTCATCATCTTCTACATGCGTAGCTTCAAAGGGTACATTATATTACATTATTATCATTATACCCCTCGCATAGGATAAGTAGGAAGATGCTAAGCACACTCCAGCCAATCTAGTTGCAACTTCTTTCGCGGTAGGTTTATTGAGGTGAGTTTCTTGAACATTATGCTGGTCTAAATAAGCCAATACCTGTTGTGTTTTCCTAGGAATATTGAGGCCTCTGGCATTCCATGTCATCCAGGTTATTATATTACCAGTATTACCTGCCATTTCTGTCATTACCTATTGCGCCAGGTCATTTATCTGTGCTGTCTGATTGTGTATATGCTGTTATCAACAACTGTACCATGCCTATCATGCATTTGCACTTATATAGTTCCCCAACCATCCCCCCACCCACTTCAGCATCCCAATTATGCTAAGGTGCCCATTAAAAAAAAATAACACACCTATGCAACTGCATGTCCCTTATCAAATGGTAACACCTTATCCGGTGTCCAAATACAACCTTAAACCAATGTGGGGTTTACCCTCAAGGCGGATCGCCCGTATGCATCATAGTGTTATAAGTGGGAGGTCGAGGTAGGTATATGAACCCCCCCATCCAGCTGAACCTTAGTGCACCGGAGTGCAAGTAATCATGGAGTCTCAGCTCATGTGAAGACACAAATGCAACACCAGAGTGTATGTAACAATGTAACAAAAATCGTTGCCACATATTCAGTGTACATGTCACATAGCTTATGTTCATATCACAGTAGTTTAGCAAGACTACTATCCACATAGTATAGAAACAGCAATGCTTGCCAGTTATTCTCATATGTACGCCAGACATCATTCTTACTATTGTGTCTAGTTTCAATACCCTGTGCAGTGCATGTGCTCAGTCCTCATTGTCTGCATCCTCGCCGGCTGCTCTTGACGTCTCTTGTCGTTCTATCAGGCACACAAACTGTATGGCTTCTTTTGGTGATGAAAAATCTTGGTCTTGCCCTTATGTTGTATCCGGAGCTGCGCTGCTGCTCTTGACGTCTCTTGTCATCCAATCAGGCACACAAACTACCTGGCTTCTTTTGGTGAGGCAAACATCTTGGTCTTGCTTATATCTTGTATCAGGAGCTTTGCCGGGTATAGTATGCATATTGAATTTTCAGTGTTTGCATCTTTTTCTTCACTGAATGAAATTCACGCCTCGCTTACTGTACAGCTGCTGTAATGTCAAGGAACAGCGCAACCTCCATGCCTGATAAGTTGTAGTGCCTTTTTCCCTGGCCAAATGGAGTGCTGTGTCGCGATCATGATAATTTAGTAGTCTGGCAATGATAGGGTGCGGCAGAGCTCCGGGGACAGGTTTGGGACAGGTTTGGGCACCAAGAATCTGTGTGTACGCTCCATGACTAACATGGATGAAAATTGTTCTGCGCCCAGCACTTCTTTTAGCATGGCCTCGTTATACAGCTCCATTTTGCAGTGTTTGTTGATTCTAGCACACCCATGATATGTAAATTGTTACGCTGTGACCTGGCTTCAAGGTCCTCATGCTTTGCCTGTATCACCACCAAGAGTTTCTCCATTTGTGTGCAAAAACACACTTACGACCTGTACCTGGTCTTCTGTAGTAGAGAGGCACTGCTCCGCTCCAGTTAATCGCGAGCCATGTTTGTCAAGTTTTGTTGCCATATTTTCCATATGAAGATTGATGGTGTCTATTTTACTGTCATTCAATTGCAAACTGAAGCATCATATGTTCTAATTTGCTACCGGTGCCTGTTTCCAGCTCTGGTTCGGTATCTAACTCAACTTGTGTTTGGGATTTTGTATATGGCCGGGATGCCCGCCACCCCCTCCCAACACCAATTCCCCCAGGGGAGGAGACAGACACTGGTTTGAGCTTTTGGAAGGCAGGGGGAGTTACCCCCCCGGCCGTATTTATTAAAATATGAAACAAAATGTAAAACATTAAATCAAAAACGTTTCATGAATTATGTACAATTTTACTTTTGTTACATTTTGATGAAGACATGTTCTTTGGCTAACCTTAACAGCTCTCTAATACAAAGGTTTCCTAGCCGAGTCTAGCATCCTGAAAAATGTATACATTCTAAATTAAAATTGTACATCCTAGCATTAAGGGCCAACGGCAAGGTCTTAACCGGTGTCAGATCCCTACTACCAAACTCCCGCCTTCACGGTGTGAGTGGCGCATGCGCAGAGGACTTTACCCTCGTTGCTAACTGTAACTTCCCTTGTCGTGGGGGCCCCCTCTCACTCGACGCTATCTTAAAGGTCATCCAAGTCCCCGTGTGAGGTATCTGTAAGAAGGACAGCGTGGACTCCCCCCCTTCCCCACGGTCTCTTCCGCCGTCGCGGATATCCGGCCCCCGGGAAATTCGTAGGAGGGGCATCTAGCCGTCTCCCCCCTGGGAGGGGCCTATGGCCGTCTCCCCCTAGGCGACCCATCCGTAGGGGGTGCCGCCTACCCGTGGGAGGGGCCAATGGCCGCCTCCCCCCGGGCGCTCCCATCCATTCTGGGTGGCACCCCCCTAGGGACCTTGAAATTACTGCTCACCGATCATGACCTTACCGCCCGACCAAAAAATAAATACGACGGTTGTTTTACCTACTATGGGAAGAAATTCACCTAACCTGAAACAGCTTGATGATCCATCAACTTTTCATTTCTACAAAGGGAAAAAGGTCCTAAAGCACATTACAATCACATTACTTGATACATTCCTTTACTTTTCTACAGAGGAAAAAAGGCCTATACACATTTATTCAATGCTGAAACAACTTGACTGCATCTCTTTAATACAATCGGATATCATCAACAAATTACTTTATTCAACAAACAATGCAATAGGGGCTGGTGGGTGGGTCAAAATTGCCGCTTGTTCCGTCGAGGGGTCACGAGCAACGAGTGGTGCAGCCTTCAGAGCACTGGAACAAGAGGACGCTTCTTTGGATTCCCGCTCTTTTTATCCGTCTGCGGGAGGGCAGGGACCCTCCTCAGGTACGCCCACGGGGCATGGTCTTCCGGGTGGGTGTCTAGGACAACCCCTTCTGGGCGGGAAGGGCGTGCTCCGGCTACGCCGCTTTGGGCATACCAGCCGAACCACGTCCCCCGCCCAAAATGGTTTCCCGGGGGGATCGGGGCACCCATCCATACGTTCGGGGGGACCGAGTGGTCTTCCCTTTCCATATGGCCGGGATGCCCGCCACCCCCTCCCAACACCAATTCCCCCAGGGGAGGAGACAGACACTGGTTTGAGCTTTTTGAAGGCGGGGGGGAGTTACCCCCCCGGCCGTATTTATTAAAATATGAAACAAAATGTAAAACATTAAATTAAAAACGTTTCATGAATTATGTACAATTTTACTTTCGTTACATTTTGATGAAGACATGTTCTTTGGCTAACCTTAACAGCTCTCTAATACAAAGGTTTCCTGGCCGAGTCTAGCATCCTGAAAAATGTATACATTCTAAATTAAAATTGTACATCCTAGCATTAAGGGCCAACGGCAAGGTCTTAACCGGTGTCAGATCCCTACTACCAAACTCCCGCCCTCACGGTGTGAGTGGCGCATGCGCAGAGGGCTTTACCCTCGTTGCCAACTGTAACTTCCCTTGTCGTGGGGGCCCCCTCTCACTCGACGCCATCTTAAAGGTCGTCCGAGTCCCCGTGTGAGGTATCTGTAGGAAGGACAGCGTGGACTCCCCCCCTTCCCCACACTCTCTTCCGCCGTCACGGATATCCGGCCCCTGGGAAATTCTTAGGAGGGGCATCTAGCCGTCTCCCCCCTGGGAGGGGCCTGTGGCCGTCTCCCCCTAGGCGACCCATCCGTAGTGGGTGCCGCCTACCCGTGGGAGGGGCCAATGGCCGCCTCCCCCCGGGCGCTCCCATCCATTCTGGGTGGCGCCCCCCCTAGGGACCTTGAAATTACTGCTCACCGATCATGACCTTACCGCCACAGGACGGATAGTTGACCGACTATCCGGCCCCCCCACACCTCCTAAAGCTCATGCCTCCTCAAACCCCTTAGCCATGCTATGAAGTCTCCTATGAGTAAATCATTCCCCTCCCTGGACAGGTGAACCTGTGGTAAATTAATTTTACTGTATCATTTTTCCATATAATTATCAATAAAAGACAGCTCATTCAAATGAGAGGCAGAGTCCGTGGGATCTGAGTTATACGGGCTTTAATGGAAAATCCTCGAGGATTGGATATCATGTTCCATCACCTCTAAGGTTCAGGAAGGGACATTCAACGTTTTATTAGCATTACACATTATATATAGTAAAATGGTACAATTGAAACCAATACAGTAGGCGTAACAGGTGAAAGAGAGAGATAAGAACACATGTGCGTAACAGGAGGCGTGTAAAAAGGCGTACACATGGGCGTGCACTGGACATGTCAGAGAAACGTCGTAAGAAACGTCACATGTGGGTGGATGCATAGAGAAAGTTGCAGGATCAGCAGAAACCTATGACCTGAATGCGCGCGCAACTAAGCATGACGTGGAACGGGGAGAACTGGGGGCTTTGACTTTAGCACTAGTGGAGGAGACTGGTGTCTGGGATGTCAGGGCAACCTGTACCTATAACATATCTAGTATCTCATGTTTGGAAGATGAAGTGTCTGAAGTAAAAGGTCTCTCGGGCAGAGGCCGTTCAATACTGAATGCTAGAGCGTGCATACGTGTCTTGGTGCAACGAGCGGAGCCATGGGCTTACCATGGTAACGGGTTCAGTAAATCACTTGCAAGGAGGACAGGAAGGCCGGGCCCTTTGCTCTGCAGCCGGGAATATGTTTACCTATTTCACTAGACTGGAATGTGTTTTCGAGGAGGCTGAGCAGATAACTGTAGGCAAAATATGATTTTGGCAGGCAGTCCAGGCCGAGCCGGGCACCGCTTCGCTGGCAGGAAGTAAGGCAAGGGTCAGGGATGCATACAGCTTTCAGAGCCAGGAGAGATGAGGCTCGGGGCCTCGTTAAGGGCCTAGCTCGACTGGGCCAGGAAACATGGAGAAAACGTGTGCGAGATTCAAAAGTGCACCATGTAAAGACGTTGGCACCATATGCCTAGAAGCCTAATTAACGGGATTTTCTTGCAGGACTGGATAGCTGACATGTTAAGGATGGACGCAAATGTATTTGCGTCTTTCTAGCATGTACGGAACAGAAGTTACACGACATACAAGGAACATGGGTGCATGGATAGGGTGCGAGTGGGGGACACATTAGCTACCTGAAAATTTCTATTACCTCATTCCCTCCTTGGACCCTACTACACCCTTTAGGATATATCTATATTCATGAGACCATCTATCTGTTCGTAAATTTGTTCATTTGTTCTTCTTTCTTTATTCGGGAACGGGAACGTGTACTTGGACGGGGAATACAAGCTGTGGCTCACAAGCCGCAAATCGCTGGCCCACATTGCAGACAGAGACAACAACTGAATACTATGACCAATATTATTCCTAGGAATGATAACAATTTCCATCCCCAGGCGGATATTACACTCCAGAGCCAACCGGACCAAGTCCAGGAGCCTGGATTCTGGTGTATCAGGTGAGCAATTTCATGAAGCCGAGTTATGGCCTTATACACGGATGGCGCGTTATTAGGAATAAACACGCAACAACTGGATCCGATGACTCTACAAGCCCCGCCCCTATCTGCCAGGATGACGTCAAGGACAAGGCGATTTTGAAGAACAACAAGTCTCATAGCAGACTGTTCTTCGGTCAGGTTACCTAAAGCAAAAGTAGTCTTGTTCACTACTGCTTCTAAAGTTCTAGTTAATCTTCGAATTATCTTACTATTTTGGACAGGACCTATAAACCAAAAATATCCTTTAATATAATCTTTGTACTGATCCCATGATGATTCAGAATAATCGATAACGGGAGGAAGGTCTCTCTTATGTCTCACATGTACAAGGTTTGGATTTCGATGATAATCAGGCGGGGCTAGGAAAACAGGTGGTAATAGGAACGCAATATAGCACGTCCCATCCCAATCCAATGGCAGACGTACATAGGCTGTCTGACCACATATAAAATAAGAATGGCGGGAAGCTTTGAAAGTAGACTTTCCTTTATCACTGAATTCGGCAACAGTATTACAATCACTGTGTCCTAGATGAACGGAACCATTCTTTCTGACACATAATTCACCTTTCACTGGCAAAACTGTAATAAACGGCAAGTCCGAATTAGTCTCAGACTGCACATTCAGGATCATACGGTTAAGTGTAAAATTACCTAATCCATACACTTCATTTTCTAGATCGGTCCTGTCCTTTGGGGAAGACCTTCTTGGTCTGGGAAACATATCTTATTCATGACTGTATTCAGGTTCCCCCAAATCCAGTTGCCTTGGGAAACCTTGGACTTACTATCTAGGGAGGACATTAAAGTAAACCATGCACCACACGAACCATTATGTGTGAACGGATAAGGAAAGAGGGGCAGAGCTCCCTTGTATTTCTGATAGGGAGGGAGTCGGCCACATACCCAGCAATTGGTGGCATTGCTGGTCTGGTGAGAATGGTGTAACATACGGATGAATGTATTGTTGCGCATTGCTAAACGATAAGATAATTCATGGGGAGGCAGGTCACTTAAAGTGTGCTCTACAGTATCATTAAAGGAAGCATGTACATGTGAATCAAGAGGAAAGAAAACATGTAGCATCAAACTTATGCATATAATTGTAAGACTCAGAAGAAACATAGAAATTAATGCGATAATGCATCTGCTGTGCAAAACTTTACAATACTGTTTTCTCTTTTCGCTACGCCTATCTCTCTGACTACTTGGGTCTAACTTATTCATGTCAGAAACCTGTCTAACCGCTTCACCCGAGGGGGACTTAAACAATTAAACGCTGTCTGACTTACTAGACCTCAACTTGGAACGATACTCCTCTTGGGGAGTTTTCTCTAGCAGGGGGAGTTTAGAGTCAGTCTCTAAAAATGGGCAGTCCTTAATCGGAGTTTCTGGACACAGTCCGTGAAATTTCTTAATGTGGCTGGAGTGTAGCCATCCCTTGCGACCTTCCAGCTTGACTGCGGTTCTCGTTGACATCAACACCAACTTTGGCTGCTTCCATCTGGGTTCCAGCGGACTTTTCCTGTCAAAGTTCCTCACGTAGACATACTCGCCAGGGACGACTTCATGCGGTTTTACTTGAGTGTTGTCCGGAAAGGCAGCCGCGACCTGTGAACGACAAGATTGTAGTGCAGACATCAAGGAGGCCAAGTAATCTGTCAGCATAGTACTTTCAACATCGGTAATTCGTTTGGGCATAGGCGTACCCCACATATTCGGGGGACGACCAAAAACAATTTCGTACGGAGACAATCCTGTTCTAGAATGGGCTACCATTCGCATGTAAAAGAGTGCAACTGGCAGGGCAACTATCCAATCTACACCTTTTTCTGCACAGATTTTTGCTAGGCGTGTTTTCAGGGTTTGATTATGTCTCTCTACGAGACCTGCGGCTTCGGGATGTCGAACGCAGTGGAACTTCCACTGGTAACCTAACAGGAGTGATACCTTTTTCATAAGCTCGGACGAGAATGGCTGTCCATTATCAGAGTACACGACACGGGGCAGACCATATCGTGGGAAAAACTCACGTACCAGCTGTTTGGCAGTGGTTGCAGCAGTGTAATCGGGGACTGGATATGCTTCTGTCCATCGGGAAAGAGCACATACGACTACGAGGACATACTTGAATCCTCGGCATCTGTCCATCTGGATATAATCCATCTGGAGGACTTCAAAAGGATGGTCAGGAGGATGAAATCCACCTTGTTCCACGGGAACACCTTTTCCTGGATTGAACTGACAACAGATCATGCAAGTACGCACTTTCTGTTTCGCTGCTGCTCGTAAATGTTTGTTGAACCAGAGATTCTGTAAACTGTCTAACATGGCTTTCTCTCCTAAGTGTGCTGGACTATGTGCTGTATTAATGATGATTTGAACCATGGAGTCGGGGAGGAACCATGTGGCTCTTCCCTTTGTCATCCATCCCTGATCTGTCTGGATCCCTCCTTGTTCAGTCCATTTCTTTATTTCGTCTGGGGTTGCATGTGTCTGTATGTCGAGTACATCTAGAGTGGGATCCTTAACTGTCAGGCAATGTGTCAGTGTAGGTACTTCAGTCTTTGTCATGTCAGTCGGTATGTCTGTCTGAGCTGTGAGTTTGGCTGTTCGATCTGCCAGGTCATTACCCTGGGAAATATTGTCGATGACTTTAGTATGTGCTTTGCACTTCATAATGGCTATGGCTGTAGGCAAGTGTATTGCTTCTAACAGGGCTTGAATGAGGGGACCATGCTGGATCTTGGTACCGTGAGAAGTTAAAAAACCTCTCTCTTCCCAAAGGACACCGAAGTCGTGTACGACTCCGAATGCATACTGTGAATCTGTGTATATGTTTTACTTTCTTGTTCTTGGCTAGTATACAGGCTTGGGTCAGAGCAATGAGCTCTGCAGCTTGAGCAGATAGTGTGTCTATACGATGTGTTTCTATGACTTCAGTTTCAGTGGTCACTGCATATGCGGCCACTAACTCTCCTGTGCTTGTTCTCATACATGAACCATCCACGTAAAGTGTCAGGTCTGGGTCGGTCGATGCAATGTCTGTCAAGTCTTGTCGGGGCTTTGTCACTGTATTAATGACTTCTACACAGTCATGTGGTTCTGGATCAATTGTACTCGAGGGTAACAATGTGGCAGGATTGAGTATGTTGCAGCGTCTGATTTCTATGTGTGGCTGGAACAGTGTCAGTTCATAACCTGTCAGTCGTGCTATGGTCAAGTGTTGAGTCTGGGTACGGTTCAGAAGAACTTCCACGGAGTGTGGAACCTGTACTGTCAAGGGATGACCTAACACTATGGAATCGCTTTGTCTGATAGCTAGAGCTGTTGCTGTAACTGATTTTAGGCACGCAGGCAGAGCCTGGGCTACTGGATCCAATGTACTAGAAAAATAAGCACAAGGCTTATGGTGTCCTGCTTGATCTTGTGTGAGAACAGACAATGCTGTGCCATCGCGTTCTGTGACAAAAAGTGTAAAAGGTTTACTGTAACATGGTGTCGCTAAAACTGGTGCTTGACATAAGGCTTTCTTCAAGTCATTAAAAGCTTGTGTATGTTCCTGAGTCCAAGGGAGGACAGTCGAAGTCGCTGCCTCCTGTGTTGTCAACTGTATGAGTGGCTTGGCTAGAAATGCATACTGGGGAATCCATTGTCTGCAGTACGAAGTAAAGCCAATGAAGGCCCGTACTTCCTTTTGTGTCTTGGGTTGTGGCAATTAACTGGATACGATCTGGTGTCAACTGTCTACCCCTCTTGGACAGCAAGTGTCCAAGGTATACCACTTGCTGGGCACAGAATTGGAGCTTTGAAGGGGACACTTTATGCCCCTTTTCGGCCAGAAAATACAAGACTGTCAGTGACGCGCGCTCGCAATCACGTTCGGTCCGTGCTGTGATCAACAGATCATCAACATATTGCAGTAGAGCAGTGTCAGTAGGCATGTGAATACTGTCTAGTTGTCGTTTCAGTGCTTGGCTGTAAATACTAGGACTTTCCTTGAACCCTTGAGGTGCACGTGCAAATTTGAAGCTTCGGCCATTTAAACAGAACCCGAAAAGGTATTGGCTTTCGGGATGAATGGGGACACTAAAGAAGGCGTTCTTGAGATCGATTACAGTAAAGAACGCAGCTTCGGAATCAATGGCAGTCAATAGTGATGAAATATCTGGGACTACTGGGTACTGTGGTACTATACATTTATTGAGTTCTCGCAGATCAATCACCAATCTGTAGACTGGAGGTGCATTTGGGTCTGTTCGTTTAAGAATCGGAATGATTGGAGAATTACATACATTGGAGTCAGTTTCTACAACTACTCCTTGGGCAATGAGCTCGTCAATAATTTTCAGTAAGGCTGCTACAGCCTCAGGTGGCAATTTTTATTGTCGGATTCGGGGCAGTACGACACCTTGCTTGAGTGTGACACGATAGGGTGTAATGTGCATACAACCTACATCAGTTGGACCTTGCGCCCATAAATGCTGTGGAACATTTTTCAATCTTGCATCAAAGTCTCTCAACACATAATGACCCTTAAAGTCACGTAAAAATAATCTCACTCCTTCCGGAGAACAACATATAACAGCTCCTAGAGCTTTCAGCGTTTTAATACCAAGCAAGTTTTCGGGACATGATTTCGTAAGTAACAGATCTGTAGTACGAGACAATGGACCAACTGCAAGGGGAACTGGCTTTGATACTTCGTTAACAATAGGCTTTCCTGAAAATCCAAGGGAAACATTCTGTGAGCCTGAGAGGGGTGCCCCTGGAACCTCGTCATGACTAATGGTAGTTCTGCTCGCCCCTGTGTCAATCAAAAATGTTCTGTCTTTCCCTAATACCTGACTATGTACATAGGGACCCTCTTGATCTACAGGAACCTCGATAAGGGGCAAGCCAACCTCCCTCTCTAGGCTGTTTCATGTATACTGCTGATAATCGGGGTAATCTGACTGTGCATACTGGTACATTTACTGTGTGACGTGTTGTGTTGCGGCAATGGGTTGGGGTTGGGGTACAGCTACTGTCTGTTGCTGTGTATTCTGTGGAGGTTGCGTATTCTGTGGAATATTCTGTGGAACGTGTTCTGATCTAGGCGGACGTGGTCTTTCTTTCGTTTTGCCTGTAGCAATATTGTGTCTTAGAACGGCACATTCATTTATGAAGTGACCTGGCTGTTTACAATAATTGCAATTCCCTTTAACAGGAGCTGCAGAATGACTAGTCTGTGTGTTCTGCGTATTACCCCTCTTCTGACCATCTGCTGGGACGGACTGGGCAACTAGTACTTTCATTTTCGTGTCTTTCATACGTCTCTGTTCATGATCGTGCTCCTCTCTAATTCTGTTCTGGTGGTACTGCAACATCTGTAACATTTGGGAAGGTGTATTTTCTTGCCATGTGCTTTCGACTTTCAATACCCTGTTTTTAACCTGTGGTAAGGAATTCTCGACTAATTTGGTCACAAAAAGATGTGGATATGATTCGCTACTTGTTTTCAGGCCACTATTAATAATCTCGAATCTGGAATAAAAATCACTAGTGTCTTCGTCTTGTTTCTGTTTGCAGGCTGAGATTGCATCCCAGTCTTCCTTTTTAACTGTCAATATTCTAGGCAAAACTTGTACTGATAATCCTGGTAATGCTTTAGTTTTGTCCCCAAGACCTAAACCTGGGGTACGTGTCTTTTCCTCGTCCTCTAATTCAGTCCAAATAATCTTTTTATCTCCCACCTCCCATTCTTTTTCTTTCAATTTTTCGTAAATACCTGCTGGCAACAATACTTTTAACATTTTAAGAATGTCGGGATACGTATAGTCTCCCATGAGTAACATGTCTTTTAATTCACGGTGGAACCCTGCAGGATCTTTATCGTGACAAGGCACTATTTTCTTCATTTCCAATAATTCCATTTTGGTCAAAGGAGTGTATACGAATACGCGTTGAAGCGCACCCCCTGGAATCTGGACGGGATGAACTTCTCGTAAGGGATTCTGTCTGTCTAGGTGATATGGCTGTCTTACTGGGGGTGGAACAGAAATAAAATGTGGAGTCAGGAAAGTTCTGTATTTGTGACGTTGTTCTAGAATGGTATTAATTAAATCGGTACCTAGGCCTCTCCATCTTTTTAGGAGTAATTCTTCCAATATATTATATAGGGGTCCTGGATCAGAATGCTGACTTTCATATAGTGTAATGAGATGTTGGATCATATACATACCAGCTAGTCGCTGTTCGTCTGGGGTAAGGCTCAAAAACGTTTGCGCTACTGAGTCATCTTTATATATACTGTCATTCCCAGCCCATTGGACTGCTGACCGGGCTAGTTCCTGATCATGCATCGTAGTAAGTTCATGGTAACCTATTCTTTCTTTCAATATTTTATCAGTGTCTTGGAATTCATGTTCAAGAGAACATTGTTCAGGTCTGGGGAAAAGGAAACGTTTCTTGTTTTCTAGACGAATGGGTCTGTCAAAAGGTCTGTCAAAAGAATACTGTTTAGGAAGTTTCACTCTACCTACGTACGCTATCGTGCCTTGCTTTTCTACCGGATTCTCTATTTCTTCCTCCTCTGAGGATTCAGCCTTCTGTCTGTCATGCATCGTTACTATTTCTTTATGGATCTTTCTGTACATGGCATCTATGCAATTTTGTTTATCATGTTTACAATCTGCAATATTATTACTCCATTTCATCAGTGCATCCATCTCTTCCTTTACAGCACCTGGCCGGTCTCGTTCCCTTATCAAACAATTTATCAAGAATCGTAAGATTAAACCTTGTGTCTCTGCCTTCTGATATGCCATGGCCTCGCGAATACATTCTGGTTTCTCCCCTGTTCTAATAAAATGATATATATTGTCTAGATGGTTTGTCATTTCTGGTAATAACATCAAATAATATGTAACGCGTCGTAGACGTAACGAGACTAACATCATGTCTCCCTCCTTGCCAGGTACTGGGTCATATCTACAATCTGTAATATACTGTCTAAGGTTTTCATATGTGACCGCTTTCGGCGTACGTTGCAATGCTAATTCTCTGACTGTCATTCGTTTAATTTGTGGCGGGGTGCGAAGGTGGCCTCCTACGGCACCCCCTGAGGCGGAGGCGAGGGCATGAACTGACTGGGTTGTAGCTGCTGATGTCATGGCGGGTAAAAGAGGTATATGTAATGGGGGTGGACTCTGGATTGCAGCTGTTGAAAAAGGATTGAGAGGACAAATAGTAGAGGGAACAGTAGTAGTAGCACCAGCAGTAGGGGAAGTGACAACAGGCGCGGGAAGCGAGTCTTGGAGACGTGGAGGGGTCGTGGCTTGAACAGTGGAATGAACAGACGGAGCAGGCTACTGTACATTATTAACGGGTGGTACGGGTACATTGGTATATGCTGGAGCTACGTCATCTAAATAGGAAGAAAGGAAAATGTCTGCTGCGGTCTGTTTGTGATGGAGTTTAGTCGGACCCAATGGTGGTGGCAAGTTACGGGGTACTTCCGGGGTCGCCTTGGGCAGGCCCTCGGCAAGAACTGGATACATGCCTGTAATGAGTGCATTTCTTTGACGGTCTAATTGTTCTAATCTGACTCGTTCTCCTTCTTCTAGTAACTCTTTCTCTCTAGCTTTTTCGGATTCTTCTTTACTTTTCTCTGCTTTTCTGATTTCTTTCTCTGTCCTTCTATGTGATTCTTTGCGCCACAATTCTATGGCATCTTTCTGGGATTGTCTGGCTTTCTTTTTCCACAATGCTTCTTCTACTCTCATGATGCATTCAGCATCCCATGTCCCTGAGACAGGCCATCTATACTTCTCTTCCAGGTCTTTGGTGTAGTCCACCCATAAATCTAGATATAGTACGGCATCTAAGCCATGCTTGTGGTACATAAAATATCCTGGAGTGTCCCTAGGCGGGACGGGAACTGCTTCTTCGAGTATCCCTTTCCTAGTTCCTATCTGACGTAATTTCGAGAACAGTGGCATGATTGGAGTGATTCGGACGTGAACACAATAAACACAGTAATGAACAGCAAACAATCATTCACCCCACGACATTAAAACACATTAAAACATTTCAGACTGAGAACACATATTCTGAAAATCTCAAGATAATACTGAATAACTGGATGCACTGCTAAAACAGTACAGACAATACCGGTCCCATAAAGAGACACGTCAGACCGTATTCACCTAAGTGAACACGTCTGGACCAGGTCTGTGTACCACAAATTAATGAACCCGTCTAGATGCGTTCCCAACAACGGTACTCACCGGGAAGCAAGAAACTGAAGGCCTCGGAAACTGGACTGGACTGGACTGCTACGACATCTGACTGCTACGCATCACGCTACCACACATGCGCTTCGGAACAGGTGGGCCTCCGGACACCTCGGACCTTGCTCTCTCGACTAGGGCTCTGGTCGGGATCCTCCGCATTCCTCACCGCCTCGTCTGGACGCCGGACCGCAGTCTCCGTCTCCCCCGTGGGCCCGAGGGAAGATAGCAGGAAAACCCGCAAACGTGCACGGTTTCCGTCGCGGCTGTAGAAGGGGTCAAAGCCTGCGTAACATCGCCGGCGAGTGGGGAAGGGGGGTCCCTGTTTGGGCGCCAAATTATGTGGTAAATTAATTTTACCGTATCATTTTTCCATATAATTATCAATAAAAGACAGCTCATTCAAATGAGAGGCAGAGTCCGTGGGATCTGAGTCATACGGGCTTTAATGGAAAATCCTTGAGGATTGGATATCATGTTCCATCACCTCTAAGGTTCAGGAAGGGACATTCAACGTTTTATTAGCATTACACATTATATATAGTAAAATGGTACAATTGAAACCAATACAGTAGGCGTAACAGGTGAAAGAGAGAGATAAGAAAACATGTGCGAACTGGGGCTTTGACTTTAGCACTAGTGGAGGAGACTGGTGTCTGGGATGTCAGGGCAACCTGTACCTATAACATATCTAGTATCTCATGTTTGGAAGATGTAGTGTCTGAAGTAAAAGGTCTCTCGGGCAGAGGCCGTTCAATACTGAATGCTAGAGCGTGCATACGTGTCTTGGTGCAACGAGCGGAGCCATGGGCTTACCATGGTAACGGGTTCAGTAAATCACTTGCAAGGAGGACAGGAAGGCCGGGCCCTTTGCTCTGCAGCCGGGAATATGTTTACCTATTTCACTAGACTGGAATGTGTTTTCGAGGAGGCTGAGCAGATAACTGTAGGCAAAATGTGATTTTGGCAGGCAGTCCAGGCCGAGCCGGGCAGGAAGTAAGGCAAGGGTCAGGGATGCATACAGCTTTCGGAGACAGGAGAGATGAGGCTCGGGGCCTCGTTAAGGGCCTAGCTCGACTGGGCCAGGAAACATGGAGAAAACGTGTGCAAAAGTGCACCATGTAAAGACGTTGGCACCATATGCCTAGAAGCCTAATTAATGGGATTTTCTTGCAGGACTGGATAGCTGACATGTTAAGGATGGACGCAAATGTATTTGCGTCTTTCTAGCATGTACGGAACAGAAGTTACACGACATACAAGGAACATGGGTGCATGGATAGGGTGCGAGTGGGGGACACATTAGCTACCTGAAAATTTCTATTACCTCAAACCCCATCATTCAAATACAAGTGATCACCCCGAATACACCCATGTGGAATGCTGTGCAGATGCGCGGAGCGAAACAGTTTTCCAATTTTATTGTTGACCCTCTTAACCGAGTTGTTCAACGCTGACACAGAGAAACCCCCCCGCCAAACTTTCCTGGGAATCATGTGGGACCAGGTAATTGTACACCCCGGGAGCCTCTTAGCCAACCAGCTGACTGCCGACAAAATGTGTTCCACTAACAATCGTCTTCCCAGTCTTACCAAGTCATTGCCCCCCAAGTGTACTATGATTATAGATGGCGGTGACCTTTGCCGCCCTAGAAGACCCTCCACAAACGATTGAAATTGGTCAAAACAGAGGCCTCCCTTCCCATGGAAGGACACTCTAAACCCGTATTCCCCAGATGCATGAGTCGTGTCACCTGCCATGAATACGTCCCCGGCGCGCCTCACGTATGAGTGGCCCACAACCCAGTCGGTGATCCTCGACCGCTGGTCCTCTGGTGATGGGTTGATCCCAGATTCCGCCCCGCGTCACAGGCTCGCGAAACTGTAATTCAAGCAAAAGACAACAAGCGTGAGTGCATTTCATCAGTCTTTTACAACATGTGCAGTCGCACATACCTCTTCAAACAGTTCGATGACCAACGGCCTAGCTGTTTCACTTCTTCTGCACCCAGACCCCGAGCCGTAGCCTCAGTAGCGGCCCCTATTCTGAAGGAGTGGGTCCCAAAATCGCACGGGTCAATGCCCGCAGCGGCGATTGTAAGTGCTAGCACCCTCTGAAACTGAAATCTCGTCAGAGGGGTGCCATCCTTGTGCCTAAGCAGGCTCCCTCCCCATGTCGCCGGCCTCTGTGCCAAGTATTCCTCTAAACACTTTATCGGACAAGTGGGGCACCCTCGAGCGCGCTGCACAACCACACTATCCCCCACAGCTTCCTGGTCTGTCTTAGACCTAGCTATCGAGATTAGCATCGAATCACCCCGTATTTGCACGTGATCTCTGCATAGGCCTCCCTCCATATCTTTCTTGTTCCTCGCCACGAGTTCGCTTACCCGCATGGCCCCATGAAATGCCAAGGCGAAAGCCGCCCGGAACAGAACTGCTTCGGAAGGGGAGGAGCATGTCTCATCCAGCTTTGCTAAAAGCAGAGACAATCTCTCTAAACCAGTGCCTCGTATCCTGTTTGCGACCCTCCAGGCGTTGCCAGCCGCGAAGCGCCTTTCTGACTAAAAAGGAACCCGCTGTGCCATGAATGATATGGCCGCCCTATGTCTGTTGGCAGTTGCGGCTGATTGGCCTTCTCTGTGCAGCGCTACTAAGAACCCCAGGAAGGATTCCTCCTGCCCCCAGCTATGTCTCCCCGCCTGGCCTAAAAAGGCGCAGTAAGAACGAAACGCTCCTTCATAAGCTTTCCTCGTCCTGGGCGCTAAGCTGGCTGCCACAAGGTCTTGTAATCCGGGGCACCGATCAGCCACAGTGCTTCGGAGAACGGTGCCGCTACTAGGTCTGCCGTGGGTAGATAGCCCCTGAAAGCCTGCATGTGTGAACGAGAGAGTGCATCAGCTGCATTGTTCAGTACACCCGGCACATGTTTTGCCCTGAACCGTACATTCAATCTCATGCAACGTAACACAATCTCTTTCAACAGTCTCAAGATCCACCTGCAGCGGGCAGCTTGCTGATTAATGCACTCGACCACTGTCATATTGTCGGACCAAAACACTACTGAGCGGTCCCTAAAATCGTCTGGCCATGCCAACAGAGCCACCCAAATGGGGAAGAGCTCCAAGAACCCAATGTTACCTGTTAGGCCACTGGAGTGCCACCACGTCGGCCATACTTGTGCCGACCATCGGTTACCAAAGATGGCGCCAAATCCCACGCTCCCGGCTGAATCGGTCCACAAACCCAGTTCATCCGATGAAGCTGGGGGTTTGTTCCAGACAACTCGACCGTTTAAGTCCGCCAGAAATGCCAACCAAATGCGCATATCCTGGCGAACCTCTGCCGACAGTCTCGTCCGGTGGTGTCCCTCCTTGAGGCCGACCATAGCTTGTGCAATGGAGCGTGAGAATGGGCGAGCCATCGGTATTACTCTCAAGGCAAAGTTAAGCTGACCCACTGTTTGCTGTAACTGGTGCAGGGTCACTTTCTCTCTGCCCAGGCATTGTGTTAAGGATGCCCGGAACTTGGCCACCTTCACCATTGGCAAACAGAAGCATCCCACCACTGAATCGAGCTCAATTCCCAGAAACTCCAGTGAAGTAGATGGCCCCACCGTCTTACCTGGCGCCAATGGGACTCCAAACTCCTGCATGAGAATGCAGAAATCCTGCAGTGTCTGTGCACATTTCGCATTGCCTGCCGGCCCCAAGAACAGGAAGTCATCTAAATAATGCATCACTTCTCTATGTCCTGTGGCCTTAGTGAATGCCCATTCTAAAAAACAGCTGAACATCTCAAAATAAGCACAAGAAATCGAGCAACCCATGGGCATGGATTTATCCATGTAATATTTCCCTTGGAACGTAAATCCTAGCAAGCGCTGATCCCGCGGGTGTACCGGGAGCAGCCTGAATGCCGATTCGATGTCCGATTTCGCCAGCAGAGCCCCAGGGCCCAGGTGATTCAGTAGGGTCACAGCATCGTCAAACGATGCGTACCTAACTGAACAGACATCCGGATCAATGGCTGCATTCACAGAGGCGCCCCTCGGGGCCGACAGATTGTGAATGAGTCTATACTCCCCTGGGTCTTTCTTCGGGACCACTCCCAGAGGTGAACACACGAAATCCGCCACCGGCGGGCATGGGAAGGGTCCTGCTACCCGCCCCAGGCTGACTTCTTTGGTAATTTTTCTGGCTGCCACTGCCGGGTTGTGTTGGACGGATAGCTGATTTTTACAAAAGGGGGTCCCCCGAAAATTCCCCGCCGGGATGTTGAAGCCATATAGGAAACCATTCCTCAAAATCCCGGCGGATACATGATCAGGGTATTTGTTCAACCAGGGAGTCAAAGCCATGATGTCGACGGGTGAAGGGGATTGTTTTCCAAGCCTCACCTCACTCTTGCTTGGACCCACCCTTTCCTCCCGCACCACCGTTCTTGGATCTACAGCTACTCTCCGGGTGTGAGGAGTTCCCACAGCCCGCACAAGCATGCTGGAACCTACATGTTCCCTGGAGTCTGTTACAGTTTCCTCTGTTGAAGCCCCAACAGACCCCGCGCTTGCCCCCATTTCCGCCGGTCTTGGGCTGTGATTCCCCACCGGCGTCTGCTCGAAAGGGCTGTGCTGGCCTTTGCTGAACTGTCCCAGGCCCGCTCCCGCCCGGCGAGGACGTACCTGCCGATCCAGGCAAGAGCTGCCTGTGCCACGATACCGTGTCGAGGCAGTCCCATGTCAAAGTTACATCAAACTCTTTAGACTTTCAGAATTGCATGTCATATCCTTTCCACTCATTCCCCCCGTACATGTTATGAAAATCCATGATCCTATTCAAATAACAGGATAGCTCGGTCAACACTTCAGGCTTACGCTCCCCCATTACTGCCGTAAATATCGAGAAGGCCTTCACCCAGTTCGTTACGGTCTCGTCGACCCTAAATTCCGCCATCTTGGCCCGCCATACACTGGGGTGCCATAGATCTTTCTGGGTCTTTGCGTATTCCATCTCACGATGGTCGGTCAATAAAGAAAACATATTCACATACTTGTCCCCCCATATCATTTCCTTGGTGGCCGCTGGGATGTGCTGGGCCACCCTCTCACGCTACGAAGGCACCGAACTTTCCCCCACCATTGGCAATGAGTTCTTACCAGGTTCAACCACCGTGTCTGTTGTCTTTTCCCGGCCAACCGTGGTTGCTCCTGGCGCCACCTGTGGGGAAATAGAAGGAACATTTGCCGTCCCGGCTTCTCTCGACTGCCGTAACTGCTCGATTATTAATCTTGCCTCCTCGGCCGGATCCCCCGCAGCCACTGCCCCCCCTGCTTTCTTTTTAAGCCAGGGCAACACTGCCGCTAACTGAAGAGCCAGTTCCGGGGGCATCTGATCATCATTAACAGGGGTAATTACAACTGGGATTGGTAGACCTATATCTGGACTTGGTACCGGGCTGTCCGCCGGTGTGATGGGGGCGACTGGGGGCACCTCAGGAACCGGATCCTCCCCGGAAACCGCCCTCCTCTTAATACGCTTCCCCCTACCCTCAGGGACGACTCCCGGCAAGGCCGGGCCTATCACCTTCTTAGGACGGCCTGAGGGGTTGTTCTGGGCCGCTAACTGCTTTTTAACTTCGGCCAAACCTCGACCGATCAAATCAACTTTACCCAGTTTCCGGTCCATGATCGCCATTCGGTTCGACAAGGTGCGCAGTACCTTCTCCAGCTCGGAGCTCTTTCCCGCTTTTTTGCCGGCCATAGCTTCGTCTACTCCGCTCTAGTCGATCATCGAGGTCCCAGATCCTTCACACTCCTGATAACTGCAAGAGAAACAACAAGATTACAAGTTCTCAAAATTGCCGCTTGTTCCGTCGAGGGCTCACGAGCAACGAGTGGTGCAGCCTTCAGAGCACTGGAACAAGAGGACGCTTCTTTGGATTCCCGCTCTTTTGATCCATCTGTAGGAGGGCGGGGACCCTCCTCAGGTACGCCCACGGGGCGTGGTCTTCCGGGTGGGTGTCTAGGACAACCCCTTCTGGGCGGGAAGGGCGTGCTCCGGCTACGCCGCTTTGGGCATACCAGCTGAACCACGCCCCCGCCCAAAATGGTTTCCCGGGGGATCGGGGCACCCATCCATACGTTCGGGGGGACCGAGTGGTCTTCCCTTTCCAATCTGTTTGGATTCAAATGGGAGCTTAGATTGTTGCTTATCCAGCTTGCCCATGTTTCCTTTATCATCACATTGTCAGGCCTGCAATTATGAACACCAGATTTGTGCATCCAGTTGTGTACAACTCCCTCTTTAGCACACACCCAGCTATTAGAATTCCACAGAATAACACACTAGTGCAACTACACGCGTGATTTTCTCCTAGCACAGGATGAATGAATGTACACATTTATTTTGTTACCGCTGGTCAGCTCTTGTATAGTGCTGGTGCTTTTTGTGTGCTGTTCTTTACATCTGTTGTGTCTGTTCACCAGATAGGCAATTGATGTGTATATCTTTCTCCTGGTATATGTGATATACCTTGCCACCAGATTACTTCCTAAATGCAATTTGCTAGTATTCTACATTGTCCTTGGTGTAGTCCTGTTACGTCTCACAGCATTTCATGAGGGCAGGCATTGTCCCATGCACTCTAAACCAGCATTCCTGCTCTTTCACACTGTTGGCGCCATAAGCTGTCTTGTTCAGGCTGCACCCCATGCCCATGCCTTCCAGCCCGACACCACACCTCGCTGCAATATCTGCACACTAAAGCTGGTCACGCCTCTTTGCAGCTCAAACTGCAATGTCTTACAATATGTTTCCTAATTACGTGCTGTATTCAGATTCTGAGCACATTGACGTAAATGCACTATGTCCTGTAGCGTGCAGTTTCAGCCTTGTGAGTCCTATTTATGCTAAAGATAGTCATTTGATAAACTCATCCTGTGTGGCAGCCGCCACTACAGCAATTTGCTCTAGTATTCACTTCCAATGTTTTCTGCACGGCACAGTTTTCACAGTTCCTTTGTAGCAGCCATCACCAGAGTCTGCAACTTTGACCCAAAGCATTTTCCTAAGCATCGTCAGAGCACAGTCATCCGGCCCGCACTGCACAGTACTGCCCCAGGCCTCAGAAATTCCGATAGTGAAAACAATCAGCTTACCCTTGACCCATTTTGCGATGCTTGCAGCACAACGCCGTCAAGAGCAACCCTTTTAGACAGGCAGTCTCCCAGCAGCTTCCACCAGGCACATATTTGCAATCACACCAGGCCGCAAGCGCATCTCCAGTGTCCACAGCAGCAAACTGTCAGCTCCATTATTGTCAGCAACTGGAGCAGAGGGGCAGCACTGCCAGGACCAACATTGCTCTACTATATCGCACTTGCGCCGCTCTAGTAGTCGGCTGCACACCTCTCATCGGCCCCTGCTGTTAGCCGCTTGTCTTTCTGCAGTTGAGCTCACAGTGTTCTTGTGCATTCCTCCTTACTGTATTCAGCCGGGTCTACAGGCAGCACTCATCTTCCCCACTATTTGCCGCTCTCAGAATGCCAGACAGCCGTTGTTTCAAGTACTCACCAGCACCTCTCTATCTGCAGCAGCTGCGGTGCTATAACGGTTTGCGGGAACCGCCCTGTTGTGCATTCCTTGTTCCTGTCAAAAACAGCTCACAGAGCACTCAGATGGCGGCGTTCTGTTCGCCAGCTCTCACCTTGCATGCAGAGCAATGTAGATATTGTTGTTTTCCTGTTGGATGGCGGTAATAATTAAGGATATTTGATGTATTATACCCCCGACCAACAGAGCAGCACTAAAGTGTGGCCATCTTACTTCCCCCACAAAGTTGCTAAATCTTTTACTGAAAATAAAACCCTTACAACTAACCAACATTTTCATTATTACCTGAACCTAAAACTAGTATTGTAATTAGGATTTTTGTGATGAATAACTCCTGACCTTCTCATAAAATATGTAAAAGGTCTGTCGCAGAGAAGTAAGAAGAAAGACCTTGAGTGCGAACCTAACCTGTTGATGTGAGTTGGAGATGCTAAATCATGTTTATTTAGATTGAATCACACTCCAACAGAAGCCGGTAGCAGAGTGACTGCTTATGCCTTGAGAAGAGGAGCTATATAAAATACTTGCCTGAGTCAGAATAATGCCCAAGTCCCAAAGCCCAAAGCGTATTACTTCAAGACTGACAATGTGCGATTTTCATTGGCAGTGGATGTTTTGGAGGTGTGAGTATTAATAGGGTGAGGTGGTGTGATTTGTGATTATTGTTGTGTTTGTTAAGAAGTACTTTGGAGAATGAGAGTTAAATGTTTTGTCAAATGTATATGTTAATTGGTAAAATATTTCGAACAAGACTTTTATTGCACGCTTAGCACCTGTTGGGGTATCCAGTTGCTGAGGGTCATGCTGCAGAGGTGGGCTTATTCGAAAAGCCAGGTCAGCATTTTGAATGTACAACTCTTCTGACTGGGGAGTCACTAGAGTTTCTTGAGGTGGGGGTGATGCGGGTTCACTTGGGCACTTCGGGTGATCAAGTGTATGTATGATCTGTAGTCTCTTCAGTAGGTGTGAGGAGATTCCTGCATTGAGTGTGTTACTATAGCCTAGACAGTTTGTGACAAGGCCTTGGGTGATGGTTCAACTTGTCTTCACGGGAAGTAATTTGAAGATCTTGCGGAGCATGTGAATATATAGGAAGCAGGTGGAGGAGACTGAGTTGATCTATTTTTTTCTGTCCAGGAATATACGGGGCTTGTGGGCATGAACTGTCCGCGTGGATGAGAGTCCTAGCTGTTGCTGAAAATCAGTACTGTGAAGAAATTGAAGAGTTATCAAGATCTGCATTGACTAAGCTCCCTGGATAGATAAACAGATATTCAAAAAAGTGTAGAAGACATTTAATAAGAATTGGTTTATGGCTTTCTCGACTGTTAAAGGTTTGTGGTGTAAATCATGAGGTGCCATAGACTACACAAATTGAGATTAGGACATTAATAAACTGTTGGGATTGTAGTAATATTGACTGATGTTTTCAGACCCTGATGGCACAAAGGGTGAAGCTACATTAAGTAGGGTGACTTCCCATTGGTCAAGATGTCACCTGTGAATTTAATAATCTTTTTCTGTGAAAAGTTGGAATTTATAAAAAAAACTTAATATTCCAATTGATGAAATGTTTCTAATTTTCTTTAGTGGAACAGACAACTATTGTTTATGTTTAAAGTTGTCAAATTGTGTGTATGATAGAAATTATAAAGAGTGAACAGCTGAGTGAAATAATATGGCATAGTATTCCGCACTGGGGTAGGTTAGTTGGTGTACAGTTGCACTGTGACTGGTTGATGACGATTTTTTGCATATTTAATAGAGATTGGTTAGAAGGTCTTCATGAATACAAACTGTGACAGAATTGGAGAAAAAGTTTTTTGAAAGATGATGTTACAATTCAAATATAGAAAGGTGAAGAGGTGCCTCCTGAGCGTACACCTGCACAATATTATAACTGAATTGGCATTACATACACGTTTATGGCTTTCCCAATGGTGTCAGATTTCTGAAATAGAGGGGCCATTGAGTTTTCCTGAATATAGTTCCTCTCAGCTTAGAATTATTGAACAATTAAAGCAGAAGGTGTACTAACTGGAGCTCCAACTGAACCCACACAATCCAAGGCTCTATGAGGGAGAAGGTAGCACAGACAGAGAAACAGAAAAATACCAGAGTAAGACTTAAAAAGCAATGCATAATTATGCAGATCCCCGGTACACCGGGCAGGAAAGATAGGTTTCTGGCGGGCTTATGCCGACCGACAAAATGCTCGGAGGTTGCCCACCCGTGATGTCCATGAGGCACATTTAGTACCTTATCTAAGTTCTTACAGAGAATGCTGTACATAGAACGAGAATCGTGAGTACGCGGTATTTGCACTGTAGGGTCTGAGAAGGGTGCACCTTAGTGTGTGCAGACCTCTCGTCCCTCCCATCCTGGTCCTGAAGAAAACCTATAATTACAAGAGGTTTAAACATGTCGACCACCTTTTAAATCACTTCCAGATACTATATGGCCAATAGCACCATGAGTAGTATCTCACTAGTTTTTAATTTGGTTACACGGACTCAAGAATATAATATCTGAAGGAGTATCTGATGTATACTTTTTAATCACCTCACTAATCCTTTATTTCACCTCTCAATACACACAAAACAACCAGCTCCGCTGCAATTGCAGGCGTCGTAGCACACCTAAGTGGCACTCGGCTACTTGGGTGGGCCTTGATGATGAAGCATGTCACCGACCAGGTCGGTGAGTGAGGGGTTTCATAAAAAAGAAAAAAACGTCTTTTTTCTTTGTTTCTCATTCATTTCTTCTCTAATTTGAGACTATTAGTGTTTTATGGCTTGGTGACTATTCCTGTCATTGTTTTTGTAAAAGTTAACCTAGGGGTTTCAGGAGTAGGTACCTAAAAAATACCCTTACTCTCTCTTTAGTACAAATATATTTATGCAGATGCTCTGTGGGATGAAGCACAGCAGAGGTGGGCAAAAGGTATATTTGCCAGAACTAGACTGTCTACTGCTATTGCCAATGACAGACCTGAAAATTCAAAAAAGACTAAGTCATAGGAAAAGAGAAATCAGATAAGTATTCAGAGGACGATATTTTTGAAGAAATGTTAGCCTCCCGTTCCCCAGCTTATGAGAACTAAAAGACAAATGATGCCACTGTAAGCACTACAGTGACTTCTGCCCTGTTGAACCGAGAATAATTCAGATTGAGAGACCATCGCAGAAATTCCAGATTGCTGCTCCACCTATTGTTCAGACACCAAAATCTATCACACCTGGTGTTACTAGTTCCATTATGACTGTTCCTGTACAATTACCACAAATTGTCACTGTACAGACAGCGCCTAGGTTGTAACTTCCTTTAAATGCCAGTGCCTCAATAAAAAGTGTCCCAACTTCAGATGCTCAAGGAGCTGTAGGAGGATTGACTACCTCAGGGTTTATCCCAACATTCCAAAATTCACAGGTTGTTGCCTGGAAATCACCACTAATTATTCAGTTGTTGAGAGATAGGGTGCCAAGCATGTACCAATCATGTACAAATATGACAAATGTGTACTCTGTATATACTACAACAAAGGTATTTTTTGGTATGTTTTAGCCCGGAGGAAGTTGCAAGGGGTGATTCCCCGCTGTGATGAAATGCGTTTGTGTATGGCTAAAAGAAAATTCAAGAACACATCATAAATAGGAACTTAAAATAAGTGCTTAATATAGCTTTGACTGTATTGGTGTGCCTTGAATTTGGGCAACAGTTAGGGAAAGGATTGTATTTACAACACCTGTAAAACAGGGAGAAGACAATTCATTTGAGGATGGGATTTTTCCTCAATGGTTTTGAAGAAGCAGCATAGCTTAGAATGACAGAAAGTGCAGAACAGCAAGTCACCCAAAAAGGAGAGACCACTTAATGTTTCAAAAAGAGTCAAACTTGGGCAGTGGTACACAACACTACCTAGGTCTATATTTAGAAAGGTAACATCAAAATATTGCATTCGCTCAGTGATTTAATATCCAATTGAAAAACACTCCTCTCAATACAATTCTTGTTATCATGACATAGTGCAATATATAAGCAGTGCTGTTGCTCGTTCTTCTTCACTATGATCCCGTAGAACTGATGCAGGCAGCCGACACGATTTTCGTTACTGAAAGTAACTTCCTAAAGGCTGCAAGAGGAATTGTTCAGAGTAAAAACCCCTCCTCTGTCCTTCCTGTTGTTAGCAAGGAGGTATTTGTGAAATATAACCTAGTATGTGACAGTGATGTTCTCTTAGTAACAAATTGTGTTGAGTGGTGTTGTTTCGTGAACAGGCATTAGAAAAGTGATGTTAACAGTGACTGAGACGTAAGTGAAACTTTAGCAGAGGCTGAGAACAAACAGTATAAGACTTCATTTGTTAAAAAAGATAATAGTAGGCCAACCAAAGTGTCTGATTTCATGCTAAAGTGTAACAGTGTAAAGATGCAACATTCTTAGAAGTTTAAGAAGTAGGTATCCAAAGGTATTGCCCTCAAATTATAGCTGGGAGGCAGCTAACCACTAACTTATTCTTCTTGTTATTGATAGACATCCATGGTGTGTCGTAAAGATTCCCAGAACGAATATGTTCCTAGACCTACAGAAGACGGTAGAAAGTAGAAAGTAAAGACAAGATACATTTTATTCCAATGCGTGCTTCTATATTATTTAGCACAACATTAGTAAGGTCTGTTACAGATGGCCCACAAAAGTGACATTACCTTCTTTTAAAAGACACATAGTTTCCTGATTAGACGGGCGCGGCTGAACGTACCCTCAAGGCCATTCTTGCCTTAGTTCTTTGCCTTTCATGGAGATTCGAGTGTCTGAGCAGAATTTATTTCGTCAAAATTGTTTCATTAAAAAATAGGTACATTCGAGGTCCTGAGTATGTAACCCAAAAGTTAAAAGAGAGAATTATTACATATGCTGGAGCGGTGAAGCAGGCCTCATTATTCTTATATTTAGAAAGTAAAACAATCTGACAGTGGACTTCATAGTGCTATCAAGATAAGCACATTAGAAAGAATGATATAATGGTGATTGTGAGCTGCTAGTCCAAGTACAGCATTTGATATCCTATGCTCTAAATTTATGTGACAAAATTGATCCCAAAGAGATAGGCCTGAGTCAAATGATGTTTATAATAATAATAATAAACACCTTTTGTATAGCGCCTAGTTACACTAGGGAACAGTGTGTCCCTGCGCTTTAAAACTAATTACTAGAACAGAACCCCGGAGAAACGAAGGCCACTGAAGGAAAGGGCGAAAGGATCTCAGAGTTTAGGAAAAAGGTAGGTTTTCAGTTTGCGCCTAAAGTTTCCTTCAGATGGCTCCATCCGGAGCTCATTGGGGAGGTCATTCCACTGTTTGCTGACCAAATATTTGAATGACCGGCCACCCATCTGTGCCCGTTGGATTATAGCACCAACAAAGTCATAATTTGGTACCTGCGATATAAGACAGCGTGTTGCTGTTTAGTCCCTCCAACAATAGGATTTCAATGGGACCTATGCTCTCTTTGCGGAGAATATGTGTTTTCTATTAAAGGAAAAGTAACACATATATTAAGTAAAGTGCAGTTACAGTATGGTGTGCACACAGTCTTGTTCATATATTAAACATGGTTACCTAGAGCATACAGTTTATTAAAATTACACTGAATTTCATAAAAAGGTGCATGTTAATACCTCTCACAGCGGCAGCATGCTATTTGGCGGGTATCTCTGGAAATAGGGCTATGTTAGGTCCTATGTTCAGCGCGCGGTGATTTGGCATGGAAAAGGCAACTCTGTAGGAGGAAATGGGACGTATTTGTAATAAACGCAATAGTTTAGTATGGTTAAAGTCCGAGTCACGTTTATTTGTGACCCGTTGCTGAAGTTTGCCAATTCCCTATATGCTATATTTTGAAAGATCATTTAAAAAAGAACTGAACGTCACATTGTCTTTTAAAAATTGTTGTTTTCATCTGAGCATTTTTGCCATACATAAAATCGTGGTTAGTCCATGCCTACAAGTAGGGGTCCTTGAGTCACACAGGGGGAACTCTGATAAGTTACTAAATACAACAAAGGTAAAAAACAAACATAGTCGAGTGAGTTTCTTTACTTGCGTCTAAACTTAACTACCGCACAAACTACACAAATGGATATGTCTAAGTCCGCGATCCATGTCGCCACTTGCTTTACGTGCTGCCGCGCAAACTGCACATCTGAGGAGATGTGTCTGAGAGGCCAGTCTCGGCTTCTCCTTCCGTTTTTTCTAGACCCATATGTTACACCTCTCTGCAACGCAGCCCCCTGTCATGTTTGCAGAGGGGGAACTAATTCCCCTTTCATACTGGGGGTCCCTGGGGGCCAACTAGCCCACCAGGAGCCTCCAGTATGCGCCAGGGGGCTGCATTGCAGAGAGGTGTAATGAGGCCACACCCTTTCTTACACCTCTCTGCAACGCAGCCCCCGTGCATGTTTGAAGAGGGGGAACTAATTCCCCTTGCATACTAGGGGTCCCTGGGGGCCAACTAGCCCACCTGGAACCTCCAGTATGCGCCAGGGGGCTGCATTGCACAGAGGTGTAATGAGGCTATGCCCCTTTTTACACCTCTCTGCAAGGCAGGCCACTGGTGTGTTTGCAGAGGGGGGACTAATTCCCCTTGCATACTGGGGGTCCCTGGGTCATATCTGCCCAAACACCGATATTCCAAACGATTGAAAATGACTTTTCTTGAGAAACATTTGGATTTGGATTATCATGTCCTATACTTTGGAATTTTTGAAAGACTGACTTTGAGGATGCTATAAATTACTCAAGTCTGCCCGAATTGTGTGGGTAAAATTGATACCTAGTCACTTTGAATAAGAATGTACTTACGTCTCATCTAACATTTGGAAGAAATATCTCGTTATATGACAACAGGATACCAACATAACTTGAAGGAAATAAGAACGCCCTGAAGAAGTTCTGTTGTACAGAACGAAACGTTTCGGCTGGCTGTGGGACATAAACTTAAGGAGAATAAAAGCATTTGAATATACACCAAGATTCAGCGCTTCAATAAGGACTCTAAGTGATATGATTTGATTGGACCTATTGTGCATGTGGTGCTGTGCCAAACTTTGAAATATTCTCCACTACTCTCTACTACTTACTCTCTCCTACTCCACTACTCTCAAATACTCACTCTCTACTACTCATTCTCTACTACTCTACTACTCTCTAGTACTCTCTCTCTACTACTCACTCGCTACTACTCACTATCTACTACTCTCTACTACTCACTCTCTACTACTCACTCTCTACTACTCACTCTTTACTACTTACTCTCTACTACTCTCTACTACTCACTCTCTACTTCTCACACTCTACTACTCTCTACTACTCACTCTATACTACTCTCTCTCTACTACTCACTCTCCACTACTCACTCTACTACTTACCCTCTACTAATCTCTTTTACTCACTCTCTACTACTCTCTCTCTACTAGTCTCTACTAATCACTCTACTACTCACTCTCTACTACTCTCTACCACTCTCTCTCTCTGCTACTCACTCTCTACTACTCTCTACTACTCACTCTCTACTACTCATTCACTACTACTCTCTACTACTCACTCTTTACGACTCTCTACTACTCACTCTCTACTGCTCTCTACTACTCACTCTACTACTTACTCTCTACTACTCTCTACTACTCACTCTCTACTACTCACTCTCTACTACTCTCTACTACTCGCTCTACTATTCACTCTACTACTCTCTACTACTCACTCTCTGCTACTCTCTCTACTGCTCTCTACTACTCTCTACTCTCTATTACTCACTCTCTACTCTCTACCTCTCAACCTCTACCTCTCTACCTCTCTACCTCTACCTCTCTACCTCTCTCTACACGCACACATATACACACATATATATGCATATATATGCATATGCATTTATATATATGTATGTGTATGTATATATATATACATACATATATAAACATATATAATCTGTATATCTATATAAATACAAATATAAATACATGCATATATATATTCACAGAAAAAACCATAGGTTATAGACCATATATAGTTAGGAATTTGCATTTACAAAACCTTGAAAATTCACTGAAAAAACCATAGGTTATAGACCATATATAGTTAGGGATTAGCATTTAAAAAACCTTATTTTATTTGCACAAAACCATTGAAATTCCATATATAGTTAGTTGCACTAACTATATATCGCGGACCCGCAATCCACTGCTAATGATGTCACATATTACATCATTCATGACATGGTCAGTGACATCACTGATGACATCACTGATGACATCTCAAATGACATCACTGATGACATCACTGATGACAACACCCAGTGACTGTATGTTTCTGTAAAGTTAAAATATGTCTTACATATTGAAGAATGAGTGGATGTATAAGTGTCTGGATGAAGGATTTAGTAGGTGCATGACTGACTGTATGAGAGAATGATTAAATGTGTCTCACTGAGTGCATGGGTTAGTGATTAAAGTGTCTTAATTTGGCAATCATTATTTATGTTCTTCTGTAAACTGCTGCATGTTTAAATCAGTCGCTATATCAGTAACTATATGGGTTATTGAATGGTTGCCCAAGTATTTGTATGGGAGACTGAGTATGTGTGTGGGTGGCTGGGAGGTGTATAACTCTGTGCATAGATGTGTGAGCAGTTGATTCCCTAGGTGTATGGCTTCAAAAGTGCATGTAGAAACAGCTGTATGGACAATTGACTGTGTGCATGAGTATATTGGTTAGTGAATGGATATCTCAGTTCTACATGTCAAAGTAAGTACATATGTAAAACACACTCCATGTGAGAGTTGACATATATAAATAACTGAACATAAGACCCAGTGAATGTGAGAGTGGCTGTATGAATCATTGTGAACTTGTATCAAGGATTGTATAAGAGAGTAAATATGTGTTAGTATATGTTTGAATAAGTAAGGTGTGTATAACTGTATAGTTGAGGAAATGGAGGTGTGATTGATTCTTTGCATGACTGACTAGGTGTGTGAGTAACTCCATGGATGTGTGACAGTCTGTGAGTGCCTGTTTACACTGAGTGTATCTAAGGTTATATTAGAGTCTGAAGATGTATTATCACATAAATGATATCATCAGTGATGTAATCAATAATGTCAAATGAGATGTCAGTGATGTCATCAGTGATGTCATTTGAGATGTCATCAGTGATGTCATCAGTGATGTCATTTGAGATGTCATCAGTGATGTCATCAGTGATGTCACTGACCATGTCATGAATGATGTAATATGTGACATCATTAGCAGTGGATTGCGGGTCCGCGATATATAGTTAGTGCAACTAACTATATATGGAATTTCAATGGTTTTGTGCAAATAAAATAAGGTTTTTTAAATGCTAATCCCTAACTATATATGGTCTATAACCTATGGTTTTTTCAGTGAATTTTCAAGGTTTTGTAAATGCAAATTCCTAACTATATATGGTCTATAACCTATGGTTTTTTCTGTGAATTTCATTGGTTTTTTAAAAGCTAATATCTATAGCTGTAAAATATATTCTTTATTAAGTGACGTATCACGTAGCCCGTGAGACGCCTCATGATGCATCGCATAACCGTGACGTATCGTCTCTGCAGCGCAAACCAAACCCAAAACGTAAGCGCGCCAAAACACGCTTAAAGTTATATATATATTTTTTTAACCTTAATTAGACAAAATCCACACGTGCACATATCACAAACGTTCAAAAAACACAATATGTCGGACTCCCGTTACGCTGCCGGTTAGCTGCCCGGTTAACGTACCAGGAAGCACCTTTACCGCGAAAAATCACATTTTTTTTTTCACCCCCCAGGGAACTTTAATAGCCCCCTCATCAATCCTAGGGGTTCAGGAGGGGTCTGCCTTACCCCTTTCATTCATTTACACCTTTTTTCCACCTCTTGTCTCTCGATCCCACAGAGAGACAAGATGGCGGCCGCTCCAGACTGTTTACAATGATAACAGCCAATCAGCTTCTCCTCAGACTCCCGTTACACTGCCGGTTAGCTGCCCGGTTCGCGTACCAAGACGCGTCTCTACGGCGAAAAAATCGGATTTTTTTTTTTGGGCCCAGCGTGGCTCTAAAATATCCCCTCATCAATCCTAGGGGGTCAGAAGGGGTCTACCTTGCCCCGTTCCTTCATTTCCCCCTTTGTTTTGGCCTCCTCTTGTCTCTCGATCCTACCGAGAGACAAGATGGCGGCCGCTCCGAACTGTTTACAATGTTGACAGCCAATCAGCTACTCGTCAGACTCCCGTTACACTGCCGGTTAGCTGCCCAGTTCGCGTACCTAGACGCGTCTCTACGGCGAAAAAAACGGATTTTTTTTTTTTTTTTTTTTTGGGCCCAGCGTGGCTCTATAATATCCCCTCATCAATCCTAGGGGGTCAGAAGGGGTCTACCTTGCCCCCTTTCCTTCATTTCCTCCTTTGTTTTGGCCTCCTCTTGTCTCTCGATCCTACCGAGAGACAAGATGGCGGCCGCACCGGACTGTTTAGAATGTTGACAGACACCGGAGAGCCAATCAGCTTCGCTTCGCAAAGTTCCGATAAGCGAAAAGTACGCGAACCGGATCGCTGCCCGGAGCGCTGTTACAGATATATATCTTGATTTAAACGTTAATTTCTCAAAATCCACTGAAGCACATATATTGAGACCTAGCAAAGGCACCTCGGGCTAACAGTCCCTACAATTATGCCAAGTTTCGTGCAAATCCATTCAGCCGTTCGAGCTAAAAGTGAGTCCAACCGCCCTATGGAAAACTCAATGTTAAAAACGCGTTTTGGGACCCCCCTTTTTTCTCAGCCCCCCCTTGACGAAACCCCCCCCAAATTTCCAGGAGCTGCTCAGAAACAAAATGTGCCATTTTCCTGAAAATTTCAGCCGATTCCGTCCACAAACGCCAAAGTTATTAGACATAGAATTTTCAGAAATCCCATAGGGAAAAAATCCTAACTATATATACCTACTGGCGACCGCCAGTAGGTAACATATATGCATACAGATGCATGTTATTTACATGAAAGTTTAAAAAACACTAATAAAAGCAAAGCTAAAAAGCCACCTCATTACAAACAGAATGGCTTTAACTTAAACGAGTGTGAGATCTGTTGCATTTTCAATGCGTTTTTACTTTGGTTCCATCAAGAAGGCATTCAGATGTGTCACACATTTGCCATAAATTCTGAATGTTAGCACTCTAGATGCTCATTAGATCACTGTAGTAAAGCTACTGCTCACCAGGGAAGTCTGCTGCTGGTATTCAAAGTGCATGTTTCAGTCTGCATGTCAGAATTTTTTTAATGAAATAGAAGAGGATTTGAGAAGTCACTCAAAATGATCTCTAATTTTTCTTTCTGAAGCACTAATCATACTTTCTATGGCAAAATGAACTCCCTCATTTTGTTCCTTTTTAAATTAAATGTTTTAAGACTTACCACTTCATTCCAATCAAGATGGCTTTCGGTGTGCCATACTTTTGTCATAAATAAGACTGTTAGCGATCTAGTTGTTCTTTAGAACACTCTGGGACATTCTGTCATTGGGCTACATCTGGGTGATATTTGGGCTACATTTGGGCTCTTTTGTCTCTGGTGGCCATCTTGGGAGACTGCATGTCAGAGTTTTTTAATAAAATAGAAGAGGATTTGAGAAGTCACTCAAAATGTGCCCTAATTTTTCTTTCTGCAGCACTAATTATACTTTCTATGGCAAAATATACCCCCTCATTTTGTTCCTTTTTAAATTAAATGTTTTAAGAGTTACCACTTTATTCCAATCAAGATGGAATCAACTGACAGTCTCTGTCCTTGTTTTACTGAGAATGTCAGACTTCATTCTCACATGACTGAGAAAGATAATGTGAATTTACAGAAAATATGCTTTCAGTTTAGCTTATAGATCCCCTTCCAAACCACTGTGGGAAAATCATGAGATATTAGTTTTCTTTCAAACATGATTCATGATATCACAGCAGAAGGCTTTTTCACATGGTAAAATCACCTTAGAACACACCACAATTCTTAAAATGAGTATGGTACCATCAACAAATGATTTATAATGTAATTAAAGTCTTAAAACCCTCTATTAACTACAATGCTTTTTAATGAGGTGCTATCATGTATTTTGGTCCCAAGATGGCTGCCAACACTTCTTTTATGACAGCCAATCAGATCAGATGTTTGGCTAGGCTCCGCCCAGATATATATATTTTTTTGAACCTATATTACTCAAAATCCACTGGAGTACATATCTTGAGACATAGCAAAGGCACATCGGGCTACCAGTCCTTACAATTTTGCCAAGTTTTGTGGAAATCCATTCAGCTGTTCGGGCTAAAAGTGAGTCCAACCGCCCTATGGAAATTAACATGGGGAAAACATGTTTTGGGACCCCCTTTTATCTCGACCCCCGCTTGACGAATCCCCCCAAACTTTAAGGGAAGATTAGACACGGCTACAGCCAGAACGGCTGAATGGAAAAACAAGAAATTTGGCAAAATGGTAGAGTCTGATTCGCAGATCACGCTTTTGCTCAAATGGTGTAAATCCCTGCAGTAGTTCCTGAGAAAATCAAAAGAAAAAAATATATATATCTAGGCGCGGGTACCGTACGCGTACGGTGCACGTACCTTCCTGTGCAAGAGCTGCATGCTGATTGGCTGTCAACTATCTGTCAACACTCCTAACCAGAAATTGTTGGCAGCCATCTTGTGCCTCGGTAGACTGAGGCACAAGAAAGCAGAAAAAAAACGTTTAGAACTCAAAAAAGGGGGCAGGGTAGAAGCACCCTTACCCCTAGGCCTGCTCAGGGGGTCCCACAAGGACCCCCAAGGTCCCCCCAATTTTTTTTGCCAAAAAATCACGGGGTGCACGTACGGTACGCGTATGGTATGCGTCCCCCCCCCGATTTTTAAAAAAAAATTGGGGGACTTGTGGGATCCCCAGAGCAGGCCTACAGGATCAGGGTGCTTCTACCCTGCCCCCCTTTTGAGTTCTAAACCTTTCCAAGCACGAGCTGCATGCTCATTGGCTTTTAACACTCCAAACCAGGAAGTGTTGACAGCCATCTTTGTGCTCGGTAGAACAAGGCACAAGAAAGCAGAAAAACAAACATGTAGAACGCAAAAAGGGGGCCGGGCAGAAACACCCTGACCCCGTTGCAGAGAGGTGTAAAAAGGGGGGTGGCCTCATTACATGTCTCTGCAACACAGCTGCCTGGCGCATACTGGAGGTACCTGGTGGTCTAGTTGGCTCACAGGGGACTTCAGGATTGAAGAGGAATTAATTCCCCAATTTAGCTCACTACTATTCCTGAAAAGTAAATTTAACTGTACATACCAGTAACTTGAATTTCCTTCCATAGAATATAATTGCCTGCTATATAAAATATATATAAATTAAAAAAATATTAAATTTAAATAATATATATTACAATTTAAATATTTGTAATTCACTGAAAAAGATAGGTTTCACACATGTTATAGTTAGGAATTAGCATTTAAAAAACCTTGCAAATTCACTGAAAAAACCATAGGTTTCACACACGTTATAGTTAGGATGCCTATATACCGTTTGGGTTACAATCATCAACAACAGCATTTGTAAAAAGTTCTGACGAATGAGCTGACTGATGTTTCAGGAGCACGTTATGTATATATTTATTTAATACAGACTGTACCAACCGTATAACACACTACTAGAAGCTATATTGAATGTGGTAGTGTTTTTTTGTTGCCTATTTTCTATATTCATTTTCTGTAAAGATTTATGACATGAATTTGTTTCAAATATGATATAAAGCTAAAATTCAAGATACCACGTTTCTTATGTTCACTGTGAATCAATGTACATATTTATGACTTGATATAGAATAAGTAATGAGATAAAATAATTCCTCAAGGTACATTCATTTATTTAACTTATAGTTAGGAATGAGCATTTAAAAAACCTTTCAAATTCATTGAAAAAACCATAGGTTTCACACATGTTATAGTTAGCTGGACATTTCACTCATACAGATCCTTTGATATTTCCCCGTTATAGCTAGTTCAGCTAACTATAGCTCGCGCGCCCGTAATGCACTGCTGATGACGTCACATATTACATCACTCATGACATGGTCAGTGACATCACTCATGGCATCACTGATGACATCTCAAATGACATGACTGATGACATCACTGATGTCTGCCACTGTCTGTCAACACTCCAAAACAGAAATTGTTGGCAGCCGTTTTGTGCCTCAGTAGACTGATTCTACAAAAAACCACCGCACTGCCGATCGGTAAGCTCTGCCATTGTGCAGCCGCCATCACTCACGGGATTGCCCAGAGTTCACGAATTGTATCAAAGAGCCAGCATCGTCTGAGCCCCTTATACTTCGGCCACCTTGTTGGCTTGAACCTTGATCCACCCTTAGCACTATTAAGTGCTCAAAGGTTGGTTTGAACCGGTGACAAGTTTCAGAAATCGAATAAAACATTACGAGTACATCGAATTGAGTCACTACAGGGGTCCCGGCTGGGATCTCTGTAAGTTGCATCCATTCACTTTCATCACGGTGTCACTGTCCTTGTATATACATAATTACCAGCAAATCGCAGGTACCCCATATACAGTCAGTCCTGAAGAGACCTTCTATCCATACAAGTTCGAAACGTCGTCGACAACTTGTAAAGAAGCAGACCGTTTTTTAAGTTGTCATTATTGGTCAACTTGAATATTAATTTTGAAATGAACCAATAGGTCGCTTTCTTTCTTTTCAAAAAACGAATTTAAAACAGAATCCCTATGTTATTTTCCTTTTTTGTATGAATTTTTGTAAATAAGTTGTTTTTTGTTTAAAATCATTCACTTGGGACACAAATTCACTGTTTTCTAAATGTATAAGTGTATATAATATGTGTATATTGCCTATATGTGTGAAATCAGTAATTAATCTGGCTGGTATTCAAATATATTCTTCCAGTGTATATACCACCTACTTGCCTTTCGTCTGTTTTCGAATCACCTACATTGCCATTGTGCAGCAACATTATCATATTATTTGAGTAATTTTCCACAGGAGCCATTGTTTTTTGTAGAAACACTTTTACCCAGGCTCCCAGTGAGTAGGGCTCCCCTGTTAAATTCCTATCAGTAGACTGAGGCACAGGAAATCAGAAAAACAAACATGTAGAACTCAAAAAAGGGGGCAGGGTAGAAGCTTCCTGACCCCCTAGGCCTGCTCAGAGGGGTCCCACAAGGCCCCCCCAGGCCCAAAAATATTTTTTTTTTTGTTCAGAAAATCGTGGGAGTACGTGTACCTACGCGTATGGTGCGCGTACAGTGCACGTACGGTGTGCGTACCCCCTATGATTTTCTTGAAAAAAAAATGGGGGGCTGGGGAGGCCTTGTGGGACCCCCTGATTAGGCCTAGGGGGTCAGGGTGCCCCCTTTGCGTGTTGTGCACCTTTGTTTCACTGCTTTCTTGTGCTTTGGTTCTACCGAGGCACAAGATGGCTGACAACACTTCCTGGTTTGGAGTGTTGACAGACAGTGGCAGCCAATCAGCATGCCTTTCACAGGAAAGAAGCAAGCTCATTGGCTGTCAACACTTCTAACCAGGAAGTGTTGGCATTCATCTTGTGCTAGGTAGACCGAGGCACAAAAGAAGCAGAAAAACAAACAGGTAGAATCCAAAAAGGGGGCAGGGTAGAAACACCCTGACCTCCTAGGGCTGCTCAGGTGGTCCCACAAGGATATTAACATATTTAAACCTTATCCTCTAATAGAATTAGCATTTAAAAAACCTTGCAAATTCACTGAAAAAACCATAGGTTTCAGGCCTTATATAGTTAGGAATTAGCATTTAAAAATCCTTGCAAATTCACTGAAAAAACCATAGGTTTCAGGCCTTATATAGTTAGGAATTAGCATATCAAAAACCTTTAAAATTCTGAGGAAATAGAAATTTTACGTGGCCAGTGTGTCCCCTATATGCACCCTATGTATGTACCTATGCCCCATGTATGTCCATGTCATCATGCAATTCCCTTTTCATGCCTGTAATGATAATGCCTCTGCATTTCCGTCCAATGTTAGCATGTCAGTTATTAGGCCCTCCATGAATGAACTGTTAATTCTGCATTGAGGCCTATGTTGCCAATGCATTTACATGGTAATCGTTTAAAAGTCAAGATGCACGCGTTTTTGTGGCCCGGCCGAGCCAGGCCCTGAATTCAGGCTCCGAGCCTCTTCTGACTCTGAAAGCTAGTTATTCATCCCTGACCTCTCCCTTACTTCCTGCTCAGCCGAGAGGTGTCCAGCCTGGCCTGCCAAGACGGTATTTTGCCTACAGTTATCTGCTCAGCTCCACAGAAAACACATTCCAGTCTAGTGAAAGGAGTAAACATATTCCGCCTGCAGAAGATAGGGCCTAGCCTTTCTGTCTCCATACAAGTGATTTACTGAACACGTTTTCATAGAAGGCCCATGGCCCCACGCAATGCGTGAAGAAATATATGCATACACTAACATTCAGTGATGAGCAGCCTTTACTCGAGCGACCTTTACTTCAGACGATACATCCTCCAAACACAAGATACCAGATAATGCCAAAGGTGCAGGTCGTTCTGACATCCCAGACTCTCCTACTAGTGCTAAAGTCAGCTTCCCCCAGCTTCCCTCAGTTACACGTCAATTTCACGTCATGACTAGTTTTGCGCGCACAAGTAGGGTAAAGGTTCCTGCTGACCATGCAGACCCCCTCTATGCATCCACCCACCTATGACACACCTATGACTCATCAAGTGAACACCCATGGGTACACCTCTTTTCACGCCTCTGTCACGCCCATGTGTTCTTATCTCTCTCTCTCACTTGCTCCACCTGGAGCGCTCCGCCTTCTCTATTCAATGCAATGTATGGTTTAACTATATAGAATGTGTTATGTGAATAAAATATCAGATGACGACCCTTCCTGAACCTTAGTGGTGATGGAACCCGATTCTCCTGTAGCTCGAGCTATTGTATTAAAGCCCTTCTGAATCAGACACCACGGACTCTGCCTCTCATTTTTATGAGCAATTCTTATTAATGTATAGAAATTATGACAGGGTAATATATTATTTACCACATTAATCTGGCGCCCGAATAGGGACCAGTCCCTTTCCCCACGCGCCGGCGATGTAGGTGCAGCGCCCTGACCCCTTCTATAGCCGTGACGGACTCTAAGTGTACACGAAAAGCGGGACTTCCCGCCTACTCCCTCAGGCCCACGGAGGAGACGGAGACTGCGACCAGGCATCCACACGAGGTGGTGAGGATTGCAGACCATCCCGACCGGAGCCCAAGCAGAGAGAGCAAGGTCCGAGGTATCCCGAGGCCCACCTGTTCCGAGGCGCATGCGCAGCACCAGACGTCGTAGCTGCCCAGTCCAGTATCGAGTTTCCAAGGCCTTCAGTTTTGCTTCCCGGTGAGTACCGTTATTGGGAACGCATAGAGACGGGTTCATTTATTTGAGCCCGGTAAAGACGGGTCTGGGTACACAGATCCGGTAAAGACGCGTCCATTAAGGTGGATGCGGTAAAGACGTGTCTCTTTACGAGACCGGTATGGATGTACTGTTTTAGCAGTGCATAAAGTAAACAAGTTCTTTTTAATAGTGTGTTTTTCCTATGTACTAGTTAGGATGTATCTGTTTTTATGTTTTGATGTCGTAGTATGAATGATTGTTTCCAGTCTGTTCTTGTGTATATTGTATGTTCATTCAAGTTAGCTCCAACATGCCACTGTTTTCAAAATTACGTCAGATAGGGACCAGGAAAGGGATACTCGAAGAAGCAGTTCCCGTCCCGCCTAGGGACACTCCTGGTCATTTTATGTACAAGAAACATGGGCTGGATGCCATACTGTTCTTAGACTTATGGGTAGATTACACGAAGGATCTGGAAGAGAAATATAAATGGCCTGTCTCAGGGACATGGGATGCTGATTGCATCATGAGAGTAGAGGAAGCACTGTGGAAAAAGAAAGCCAGACAATCCCAGAAAGATGCCATAGAGTTGTGGCGTAAAGAAGCGCATAGGAGATCTGAAAAAGAAATCCACAAAGCAGAGAGAAGTAGAGAAGCATCAGAAAAAGCCACAGAAAACGAGTTAAAGTAAGAAGGTGAACGCGTTAAGGAAGAACAAGTAGATAGACAAAGAAATGCCCTTATTAAAGGCATGTATCCCGTCTTGCTGAAGGACTACCTAAAGTGACCCCGGAAGTACCCAGTAATTTGCCGCCACCATTGACTCCGACTAAAGTCCATAGTCATAAACAGACAGCAGCGGACATTTTCCTGTCCTCCTATTTAGAAGACACCGCTCCAGATTATGTTAATGCAGATTTTCCCCCTCCTCCTCCTGTCAACAACCCTACCAATCCTTTTCGCCAACCGCCCTTAGCACAAGATCAACCCGCACCAGTAGTGACCCTGACAGTGAGAGATGATGCAAGTCAAGGGGCAACGGGAGGGGGGCCCACTAGAGACATACGGCACACACCACCACCATCTCGAACACTACGAGAATTAGCACTAAAACGAACACCAAAAACGACAACAACACCTCTTAGACAAACTGTGACGCTTTCCGATTGTATATATGATCCAGTACTAGGTGGAAGCTCAATACTCCTGTACTCAGTACGATTGAGACGTGTTGCAGACTATTTGATTACATTACCAGACATGAAGGAACACCTAGACAAAATATACCATTTCATTAGAACAGGGGAGGGACCCGAAAGTATACAAGAGGCCATGGCACATAGAAAGGTGGAGATACAAAGCATGCTTTTACGATTTTTGATTAATTGTTTGATCAGGGAACAAGATCAGCCAGATAAAGAAGTAACCAAAGGTATGATCAATTGGAGTGACAACATAGCCGCCGGTAAACATGATACATTGTCAAAGATAGAATGTATGTATAGGAAAATTCGTAAAGAAATTCTGAACATACACAAGAAAGAACAAGCCGAGAAAGAGGACAACGTAGCCACAGATGAGGAGGAGACAGAAACAGAGGAAATTGATAAAATGAACTACGTAGGCAGGGCGAGACAGTTTGACAGACCTAAAGGCCTAGATTACAGTAAACATTCCCTCCTTCCCATACCAGAAAGATATTCCCTCGAACACCTATTCCAAGCTACTGAGAATGCACTGAGAAAACGAGCAGGGGGCGGTGAACTTTGTACCATGCATGAACAGGAACTAGCCCGGTCAGCAGTTCAATGGGTTTGTAATTCTAACATATATAATGATGACATAGTAGCGCAAACATTTTTAAGCCTTCCTCCAGAGGAACAGCGTTTAGCTGGTATTTACATGGTTCAACATCTCATCACATTGTACGAGAGTCAGCATTCTGATCCAGGTCCCTTGTATAAATTATTGGACGATTTACTCCTAGCAAGATGGAGAGGCTTAGGTACCGAATTAATTAATGTCATTCTAGATCAACAACATAAGTACTTGACTTTTCTGACCATCCACTTGATTCCTGCCCCACACCGCGAAAGAAAGACCTTCCACATAGACAGACAGAACCCCCTACGAGAGGTTCATCCCGTTAGAAATATAGGGGGTGAGCTTCAACGAGTATACGTTTACATACCCTTGACGAAAATAGAAATACTGGAAATGAAAAAATTACTGCCTTGTCATGATAAAGACCCGGGGGGGTTCCACCGTGAATTAAAAGACATTCTTCGCATAGGGGATTACACATACGCTGACATCATTAAATTATTGAAAGTACTATTACCAGCAGGCATTTACGAAAAGCTTAAAGAAAAAGACTGGGAGGTGGGAGAGAAAAAGATCAGTTGGGCAGAATTGGAAGATGAAGATAAACTTCGAGGCCCTGGTGTTGGTCTTGGGAAAAAAGCGAAAGCACTACCTGAATTATTGATACAGGTTTTGCCGAGATTATTGATTACTAAAAAGGAACATTGGGATGCTATTTCAGCCTGCAAACAGAAACCAGATGAAGACACTAGTGATTTTTATTCTAGATTCGAAAAATGTTTTATTATTAATAGTGGCCTGAAGACAAATAGTGAATCGTACCCACATCTTTTTATGAGCAAACTAGTAGAGAATTCCTTACCCCCGATCAAAAATAGAGTACAGAAGGGTGAAAGTACCTGGCAAGCCAACAGCCCTTCCCAAATGTTACAAATGTTACAGTACCACCAGAACAGAATTAGAGAGGAACAGGAACACGAAAAGAGACGCTTGAAAGATACGAAAATGAAAGTACTAGTTGCGCAATCAGTACCAGCTGATGGCCATAAAAAGGGCACGACACCTGTTAAGGGAAACTGTAACTATTGCAAGCAACCAGGTCATTATGTAAATGAATGTGCAGTCCTGAAACACAATATAGCTACAGGCAAAACGAAAGAAAGACCGCGTCCTCCTAGACAGGATAACGCCCCGCATAACACGCAACCACCACAGAACACACAACAGACAGTAGCGGTACCTCGACCGATAGCTGCCACATAACATGTCACGCAACAAATGTACCAGTACGCACAGTCAGACTATCCAGAATATCAACAGTACTCATGAAATAGCCTAGAGAGGGAGGGTGGCTTGCCCCTTATTGAGGTTCCTGTAGATCAAGAGGGTCCTTATGTACATAGTCGTGTTTTAGGAAAAGACAGAAAATTTCTGATTGACACAGGGGCGAGCAGAACTACCATCAGTCATGACGAGGTTCCAGGGGCACCCCTCTCAGGCTCACAGAATATTTCCCTGGGATTTTCAGGAAAGCCTATTGTTAACGAAGTGTCAAAGCCAGTTTCCCTAGGAGTTGGTCCATTGCCCCGCACTACAGACTTGTTGCTTACTAAATCATGTCCAGAAAACTTGCTTGGTATAAAGACATTGAAAGAACTAGGAGCAGTGATTTGTTGTTCTCCGGAAGGAGTGAGATTGTTTTTACGTGATTTTAAAGGACATTATGTGTTGAGAGATTTTGATCCCAGACTCCAGAATGTACCACAGCATTTATGGGCGCAAGGTCCGACTGATGTAGGTTACATGCACATTACGCCACACCGTGTCACTCTCAAACAAGGAGTTGTACTGCCACGAATCCGACAATACAAGTTACCACCTGATGCCGTAGTAGCATTACTGAAAATTGTTGACGAGCTTATTGCACAGGGAGTGGTTGTAGAAACTGACTCCAATGTATGTAATTCTCCTATCATCCCTATTCTTAAACGAACTGACCCAAATGCACCACCAGTCTACAGACTAGTGATTGATCTCCGAGAATTGAACAAATGTATAATACCACAGTACCCGGTGGTCCCAGACATTTCTTCATTACTGACTGCGATTGATTCCGAAGCGACGTTCTTTACTGTAATCGATCTCAAGAACGCCTTCTTTAGTGTCCCAATACATCCAGTAAGCCAGTACCTCTTCGGATTCTGTTTAAATGGACGCAGCTTCAAATTTACGAGAGCTCCTCAAGGATTCACAGAAAGTCCCAGTATTTATAGTCAGGCCTTGAAAAGACAACTAGACAGTATTCACATACCTACCGACACTGCATTACTCCAATACGTGGACGATATCCTCATTACAGCACGAACAGAACGAGACTGCGAACGTGCATCACTGACAGTCTTATACCTTCTGGCAGACAAGGGGCACAAAGTATCCCCTTCTAAGTTAAAATTCTGTGCACAGCAAGTGGTGTACCTTGGACACTTGCTGTCTAAGAGGGGTAGACAGCTGACACCAGACCGCATTCAGTTAATCGCAAATCTTCCTCAGCCCAAGACTCAAAAGGAAGTACTGGCCTTCATTGGCCTCACTTCTTACTGCAGACAATGGATTCCCCAGTATGCGTATCTAGCCAAACCACTCATACAGTTGACAACACAGGAGGCAGCGTCTTCGACTGTCCTCCCCTGGACTCAAGAACATAGACTCGCATTTGATGAATTAAAAACAGCTTTATGTCAAGCACCGGTTTTAGCGACTCCATGTTACAGCAAGCCTTTTACACTTTTTGTCACTGAACGCAAAGGTACAGCATTATCTGTCCTTACACAAGATCAAGCAGGAAAACACAAGCCTTGTGCTTATTTTTCTAGTACATTGGATCCAGTGGCCCAGGCTCTGCCTGCGTGCCTGAAATCAGTTGCAGCAACAGCCTTAGCAATCAGACAAAGTGACTCTATCGTGTTAGGACACCCCCTGACAGTACAGGTTCCACACTCAGTGGAAGTCCTCTTGAACAGAACACAGACTCAACACCTGACTATAGCCAGACTGACAGGATATGAACTGACATTATTCCAGCCACACATAGAGATCAGACGATGCAATACCCTGAACCCTGCGACACTCTTGCCTTCAAGTACATCAGACCCTGCACCACATGACTGTGTGGAAGTAGTTAATACCGTAACGAAGCCAAGACAAGACTTGACAGACATTGCACTACTAGACCCAGACCTGACACTTTATGTGGACGGTTCATGCATGAGAACAAGCACAGGAGAGTTAGTGGCCGCATATGCAGTGACCACTGATACTGAAGTTATAGAAACACATCCAATTGATACATTGTCAGCCCAAGCAGCAGAACTCATAGCTCTGACACAAGCATGCATACGAGCCAAGAACATGAAAGTAAACATATACACAGATTCACAGTATGCCTTTGGAGTCGTTCACGACTTTGGAGTCCTGTGGCAAGAGAGAGGTTTTCTGACCTCTCATGGAGCCAAGATTCAGCATGGTCCCCTCATTCAGGCTCTGTTAGATGCAATACACTTGCCTACAGCCATAGCCATTATGAAGTGCAAAGCACATACGAAGGTCACTGACACCGTTTCCCAGGGTAACGACCTGGCAGATCGAACAGCTAAACTCACAGCTCAGACTCCAACAGACATTTCAACAGACACGACAAAGACAGAAGCACCATCACTGACTAATTGCATGATGGTCAGGGATCCCTCACAGGATGTACTCGACATACAGACACATGCCACTCCAGACGAAATCAAGAAATGGACTGAACAAGGAGGGGTCCAGACAGATCAGGGTTGGATGACAAAAGGCAAAACCACGTGGTTTCTCCCAGACTCCATGGTTCAAGCTATCATAAATACAGCACATAGTCCAGCACACTTAGGAGAAAAAGCCATGTTAGACAGTTTACAGAACATCTGGTTTAACAAGCATCTGTGTGCAGCAGCAAAACAGAAAGTGCGTACCTGCATGATCTGTTGCCAGTTCAATCCAGGCAAAGGCATTCCCGTGGAACAAGGTGGATTTCATCCTCCTGACCACACTTTTGAAGTCCTCCAGATGGATTATATTCAGATGGACAGATGTCGAGGATACAAGTACGTCCTCGTAGTTGTATGTGCACTATCTAGATGGACAGAAGCGTACCCAGTCCCAGATTACACTGCTGTGACCACTGCTAAGCAGTTGGTCCGAGAATTCTTCCCGCGATACGGCTTGCCCCTTGTCGTGTACTCAGATAACGGTCAGCCATTCTCTTCTGAACTGATGAAACAAGTATCCCTTCTGTTAGGGTACCAATGGAGATTCCATTGCGTACGACACCCAGAGGCAGCAGGTCTCGTGGAGAGACATAATCAGACACTCAAAACCAAGTTAGCTAAAGTCTGTGCAGAAAAAGGCGTGGATTGGATGGTAGCCTTGCCGGTTGCCCTCTTTTACATGCATATGGTAGCTCATTCCAGAACCGGACTATCCCCGTATGAAGTTGTTTTTGGTAGACCGCCGAATATGTGGGGTACGCCTATTCCGAAAAAGATAACTGATGTCGACAGTAATATGCTGACAGATTACCTGGCTTCCTTGATGTCTGCACTCCTTTCTTGTCGTTCACAGGTTGCAGCTGCCTTCCCCGACAACACCCAGGTGAAGACTCACTCGATTGTCCCGGGAGACCTGGTGTTTGTCCGAAATTTTGATCGTTCAAGTCCTCTTGAGCCCCGCTGGCGCGCGCCCAAGCTGGTTCTTCTCACGACGAGGACTGCCGTCAAGGTCGAGGGGAGGAAGGGCTGGCTCCATGCCCACCACGTGAAACTCTTCCATGGACTTGGATCAGTAAAAGACACTAAGGACTGCCCAGATATCATTGACTCAAAACCCCCTTTGCTAGAAAAGACTCCACAACAGGAGTATAAACAACGATTACGGTCTAGTAAGTCAGACAGCGTTTAATTGTTTAAGTCCCCCTCGGGTGAAGAGGTTAGACAGGTTCCTGACATGTATAAGATCGTAGACCCAAATAGACAGAGTGATAGACAGCAAGAGATGAAAGATAAATACTGCAAATCCTTACGCAGTGGATGCATAGTAACTCTGATTATAATGTTTTTTCTAAGTATATTGATCATATGAATAAGCCTGACGCTACATGTTTTCTTTCTTCCTCTTGGTTCACACATTCATTCTACCTTCAATGATACTGTAGAGCACACATTCAGTGATCTGCCACCCCATGAATTGTCCTATCGACTAGCACTGCGCAACAACACTTTTATTCGCATGTTACATCACTCTCACCAGGCCAGCAATGTAACGAATTGCTGGGTATGTGGCCGACTCCCACCTTATCAGAAAACGAAGGGAGTTTCCTTATCCGTTTTCGCACAATGGTTCGTGCGGAGCATGGTTTGCTTTAATGTCATCAACACAAGACAGAAAGTTTACAGATTCCCAGAGTGAATGGATTTGGGGGGACCTGAATATTGTAATGAATAAGGCATGTTTTCCAGATAAGGATGGTTTTCCCCAAAGGAAAGGAACAAATCTAGAAAATGAAGTGTACGAATTAGGAAACGTTTCCCTTAGCCTCATGATTCTGAACGTCCAGTCCGAGACAAATACAGATTTACCGTTCATAACAGTTTTACCAGTAAAAGGTGAATTATGCATTAAAAAGGAAGGCTCAGTACATTTAGGACACAGTGATTGTAATACTGTGGTCGAATTCAATGATAAAGGAAAGTCTACTTTCAAAGCTTCCCGCCATTCCTATTTCATTTGTGGTCAGACAGCCTATGTACGTCTGCCCTTAGACTGGGATGGGACGTGTTATATAGCGTTCCTACTGCCACCTGTTTTTCTAGCCCCATCCCACTATCGCTGAGATTCACGATTAGTACATGTAAGACACAAGAGGGAGACCGAATCCCCTGTTGTCGATCAGACTGAGACAGCGTGGGAACAATATAAAGATTTTATTAAAGGATACTTCTGGTTCATAGGTCCCGTCCAAAATAGTAAATTAATACAAAGGTTAACAAGAACTCTGGAAGCAGTAGTGAATGAGACTACTTCTGCCTTAGGTAACTTGACAGAGGAGCAGTCTGCTATGAGACTTGTTGTTCTTCAGAACCGCCTTGTTCTTGACGTCATCCTGGCAGATAGGGGCGGGGCTTGTAGAGTGATCGGCTCCAGTTGTTGTGTGTTTATTCCTAATAACACGCCATCAGTGTATGCTGCAATAACGAGACTCCACAAGATAGCCCGTAAAATGCATCAAGACCCATGGTCTTGGTCCGGTTGGCTCTGGAGTGTGATAACGGGATGGGGTTTGACAGTGTTGTCATTCCTAGGAGTAATACTACTAGTCATATTCAGTTGCTGTCTCTGTCTGCAATGTGGCCCAGCGATTTGCGGCTTGTGTGCCACTGCCTGTATTCCCCGTCCACGTTCACATCCGCGAATGACAAAGGACGAACAAATGATGCTGTATGAACAAATAGATGGTCTCATGAATATAGACGTGTCCTAAAGGGCACAGTAGGGAACAAGGAGGGAATGAGGAAATCGAAATTTTACGTGGCCAGTGTGTCCCCTACATGCACCCTATGTATGTACCTATGCCCCATGTATGTCCATGTCATCATGCAATTCCCTTTTCATGCCTGTAATGATAATGCCTCTGCATTTCCGTCCAATGTTAGCATGTCAGTTATTAGGCCCTCCATGAATGAACTGTTAATTCTGCATTGAGGCCTATGTTGCCAATGCATTTACATGGTACACGTTTAAAAGTCGAGATGCACGCGTTTTTGTGGCCCGGCCGAGCCAGGCCCTGAATTCAGTCTCCGAGCCTCTTTTGACTCTGAAAGCTAGTTATGCATCCCTGACCTCTCCCTTACTTCCTGCTCAGCCGAGAGGTGTCCAGCCTGGCCTGCCAAGATGGTATTTTGCCTACAGTTATCTGCTCAGCTCCACAGAAAACACATTCCAGTCTAGTGAAAGGGGTAAACATATTCCGCCTGCAGAAGATAGGGCCTAGCCTTTCTGTCTCCATACAAGTGATTTACTGAACATGTTTTCATAGAAGGCCCATGGCCCCACGCAATGCGTGAAGAAATATATGCATACACTAACATTCAGTGATGAGCAGCCTTTACTCGAGCGACCTTTACTTCAGACGATACATCCTCCAAACACAAGATACCAGATAATGCCAAAGGTGCAGGTCGTTCTGACATCCCAGACTCTCCTACTAGTGCTAAAGTCAGCTTCCCCCAGCTTCCCTCAGTTACACGTCAATTTCACGTCATGACTAGTTTTGCGCGCACAAGTAGGGTAAAGGTTCCTGCTGACCATGCAGACCCCCTCTATGCATCCACCCACCTATGACACACCTATGACTCATCAAGTGAACACCCATGGGTACTCCTCTTTTCACGCCTCTTTTACGCCCATGTGTTCTTATCTCTCTCTTTCACTTGCTCCGCCTGGAGCGCTCCGCCTTCTCTATTCAATGCAATGTATGGTTTAACTATATATAATGTGTTATGTGAATAAAATATCAGATGACGACCCTTCCTGAACCTTAGTGGTGATGGAACCCGATTCTCCTGTAGCTCGAGCTATTGTATTGAAGCCCTTCTGAATCGGACACCATGGACTCTGCCTCTCATTTTTATGAGCAATCCTTATTAATGTATAGAAATTATGACAGGGTAATATATTATTTACCACAATTCACTGAAAAAAACATAGATTTCAGGCCTTATATAGTTAGGAATTAGCATTTAAAAAACCATTGAACTTGCTCCTATATAGTTAGTTGTTCTAACTATATTTCGTGCACTCGCAATTCACTGCTGATGATGTCACATATTACATCATTCATGACATGATCAGTGACATCACTGATGACATCACTGATGACATAATTCATGTGATAATATGATGCACCTCCTTACACTCTAATATAACCTTTGATACACCCAGTGTTAAATCCTGACTACCATTCTTGAAACCATTGACACACCAATACCAGTTACTATATACGCACTCACTGATTGCTAGGTTTACACACACATCCACTTATTCACCCTTTAAATCACTCATACATACAGTCACTCATCAATACAACACTAACATATGCACGCATACCCCTATACAGACACTCACACACTGCCACTCACCCATGGAGTTACTCACACACCTGGTCAGTCATGCAAAGTATCACACTTCCATTTCCTCAACTATACAGTTATACACGCAACACCTTACTTATTCAAACATATACAAACACATACTTACTCTCTTATACAATCACTGATACAAGTGCACAATGTTCCATACAGCCACTCGCACAATCACTGGCTCTCAAGTATAGTCATTTATATATGCCAACTCTCACATGCACTGTGTTTTACATATGTACTTACTTGGACATGTAGCTAAGTATGGGCGAAATTTGCGAATTCACGTTCCGCGAATTTGCTCGAAATCGAATTCGCAATCAGCAAAATCCGTGAATTCATGCGAATTTGCGGATTTTTGTTTTTTTGCGTGTTTGCTGGGTTTTTTGCTTGTTCGCAGGGTTTTTTGCGTGTTCGCTGGGCTTTTTGCGTGTTCATGGGCCGCTTGTATGGCGAAGTTACCCATGCGATCGTGTATGGGCACAGCACCCTCTGGTTCACCACTGCCACCCTCTGGTTCATCACTGCCACCCTCTGGTTCACCACTGCCACCCTCTGGTTCACCCCTGCCACCCTCTGGTTCACCACTGCTACCCTCTGGTTCAGCACTGCCACTCTCTGGTTCAGCACTTCCACCCTCTGGTTAACCAACTTCACCCTCTGGTTCAGCACTGCCACCCTCTGGTTTAACACTGCCACCCTCTGGTTCACCCCTGCCACCCTCTGGTTCACCACTGCCACCCTCTGGTTCATCACAGTAACCCTCTGGTTCACCCCTGCCACCCTCAGGTACAGCACTGTCACCTTCTGGTTCACCACTGCCACCCACTGGTTCATGACTGCCACCCTCTGGTTCATCACAGCACCTCTGGTTCACCCCTACCACCCTCTGGTACAGCACTGTCACCATCTGGTTCATCACTGCCACCCGCTGGTTCACCCCTGCCACCCTCTGGTTCACCACTGCCACCCTCTGGTTCATCACAGCACCCTCTGGTTCACCCCTGCCACCCTCTGGTTCAACACTGTCACCCTCTGGTTCACCACTGCCACCCTCTGGTTCACGACTGCCACCCTGTGGTTCATCACAGCACCTCTCGTTCACCCCTGCCACCCTCTGGTACAGCACTGTCACCCGCTGGTTCACCACTGCCACCCTCTGGTTCACGGCTGCCACCCTCTGGTTCATCACATCACCTCTGGTTCTCCACTGCCACCCTCTGGTTAACCACTGTCACCCTCTGGTTCAGCACTGCCACCTTCTGGTTCACCACTGCCACCCTCTGGGTTACCACTGCCACTGTCTGGTTCACCCCTGCCAACCTCTGGTTCACCACTGTCACCCTCTGGTTCATCACAGCACCCTCTGGTTCACCCCTGCCACCCTCTGGTACAGCACTGTCACCCTCTGGTTCACCACTGCCACCCTCTGGTTCATGACAGCCACCCTCTGGTTCATCACAGCACCTCTGGTTCACCCCTGCCACCCTCTGGTACAACACTGTCACCCTCTGGTTCACTACTGCCACTCTCTGGTTCATGACTGCCACCCTCTGGTTCATCACAGCACCTCTGATTCACAACTGCCACCCTCTGGTTAACCACTGTCACCCTCTGGTTCAGCACTGTCACCTTCTGGTTCACCACTGCCACCCTCTGGTTCACCCCTGCCACCCTCTGGTTCACCACTGCCACCCTCTGGTTCACCACTGCCACCCTCTGGTTCATCACAGCACCCTCTGGTTCACCCCTGCCACCCTCTTGTACAGCACTGTCACCCTCTGGTTCACCACTGCCACCCTCTGGTTCACCACTGCCACCCTCTGATTAACCCATGCCACCCTCTGGTTCACCACTGCCACCCTCTGATTCACCCCTGCCCCATCTGGTTCATCACTGCCACCCTCTTGTTCACCCCTGCTACCCTCTGGTTCAGCACTGCCACCCTATGGTTTAGCGCTGTCTCCCTCTAGTTCACCCCTGCCACCATCTGATTCACGACTGCCACCCTCTGGTTCATCACAGCACCTCTGGTTCACCACTGCCACCCTCTGATTAACCACTGTCAGCCTCTGGTTCTGCACTGCCACCCTCTAGTTCACCACTGCGACTCTCTGGTTCACCACTGCCACCCTCTGGTTCACCCATGCCACCCTCTGGTTCACCACTGCCACCCTCTGCTTCACCCCTGCCACCATCTGGTTCATCACTGCCACCCTCTGCTTCACCCCTGCTACCCTCTGGTTCAGCACTGCCACCCTCTGGTTCAGCGCTGTCTCCCTCTGGTTCACCACTGCCACCATCTGGTACATCACTGTGACCCTCTGGTTCATCACTGGCACCATATGGTTCACCACTGCCACCCTCTGGTTCAACACTCCCACCGTCTACCAAGACCTTTTGTGACGCAGCGGCAGCACAAAAGATGCGCCATGGTGCTGGGTATTAACAACGTGACGTATCTGAGAGATGCGTCACGTTGTAAAGCCCTGCGCCATCAGGAGGAGTTCCGGCACAGGGGAGGGCGTTCCTGCACAGGAACGCCTCCTAAAAGTGGCTGAGTGAAATCCACAATAATTCACTCAGTCACTTTTAGGCCAATGCTGCGTCAAAACCCTGCGCCTGCTTGAAGCAGGCGCAAGGCTTGTTGCACCTTTGGGGAGATAGGGCCCCCAGAGCATTGCTGAAGTTGAATTGCAAGCTTGACGCAGCTACAGCAATGCGCTGCTTTTACGGCACACATGCGTGACGCATCTGTGCCGTTTTTGCCACATGGTGCACCGCATTGTAAATGTGGCACACCATGGGTGGCGGAGCTGCGGCGCACAATAACTGGTGCATCACTGGGGATGCGCCAGTTATTGTAAATCTGCCCCTATACATTTAGCCAACGAGAAAGCACTTACTGATTAGACAGTAGAAAGTACTCCAGTTGAGTAGAGGTATTGCACAAAAAGGTGGCATCTTCGTGGACAAACACGCAGGGCGGGATTCACTCTGCCCCCTGTTAGACTCATTTTTTGTGCCCTTCTGCCCTCTGTTAGACTTGTTTTTCCCTTGTTTTTTATCCCTTCTGCCCTAAGTTAGACTGGTTTTTTGTGCCCTTCTGCCTTCTGTTATTCCCTTATTTTTGTACCCTTCTGCCCCCTCTGTTAGACTTGTTTTTTGTGCCCTTCTGGGCTCTGTTAGACACGTTTTTGTGCCTTTCTGCCCCGTTAGACTAGTTTTTTGTGCCCTTTTGCCCTCTGTTAGACTCATTTTTCCCTTGCTTTTCTGCCCTTCTGTCCTCTGTTAGACTGTTTTTTTGTGGACTTCTGCCCTCTGTTAGACTCGTTTTTCCTGTGGTTTTCTGCCCTTCTGCCCTTTGTTAGACTGCTTTTTGTGCCTTTCTTCCCTCTGAATCACCACATCATTACTCAGCTCTACCCCAGCATCACTCAGCACCACCACATTATCACTCAGCACCACCACATTATCACTCAGCACCACCACAGCACCACTCAGCGCCACCACAACATCACTCAGCCCCACCACAGCATCACTCAGTGCCACCACATTATCACTCAGCGCCACCACAGAATCACTCAGCACCACCACAGCATCACTCAGCACCACCACATTATCACTCAGCACCACCACAACACCACTCAGCACCACCACAGCATCACTCAGCACCACCACAGCATCACTCAGCACTACCACAGCAATACAGCAATACACTGAACGCTCATAGAGTTTTGTATATACAAAAGGAGTATGAACCCTTCAACCACGTTGGGATTGGGGTGGAAAGTAGCAAAATATATGTAGTATCCCAACAGGTATAAGTAAAAGAACAATTGGACATGATATGCAAAAAGCAATATCTGCAAGGAAAAAAGGAAACTCAATACATCCATAGAAAGTGCCAGGGGCATCATGTTTATCAAATATAAAAGAAACATGGTTTAGTACAGATATATCAGCACTGTAGATGAACAAATGATACAACCCAAATTGTACTTGGTGCGTGAAAAGTGCATACGGTGAGCAAGGTGGCGATGCAAGAGAATCCTGATTCACTTGCGAGTCCGGATTCAGTGTTGCCGCTGCCACTACTCTGGAGATTCATTCCCACCGACGCTGATCACCAATGGGATCTAGCCCTGGCCACTTCTCAATGTACCTAGTCCCGATGGCCACTGGGCGTTTCATTGACTACGCCCAACACATTTTTGCTGCTGCTGCAACATTGGAGATTTATTCCCGCCTCAGCCGATCACCAACTGGATCAGTCCTTGGCCACTTCTTTACGTGCCCAGTTCCGACGGGCTACAGGTGATATCGACGCCTCCTCAAGCTGGAAGATATACTCCGTCCACCAGTTTTATCAATCCTTTCCCGAATCATTCGATACTTCCAATTGACTCACGATACTTACTGCAGAGGTGCCTTGCCCTTACTAGCACTGTCTTTCCTCGCACAACCCAGTCCTGATGATGATCCCTATTCACGTGGATCAAAACGCCGTTGACTACTCAGCCTAACAATAGGCGCAACCCACAATATGGCAAACGTTATCATCAACTAAGCTACATCTTGAACAACTCACCTGGAAACCAATTAAAGGCATATTGTTGTATATAAACCACTGTATATTATTGACACCAAGTTTCACTGCACCTTATAAGTAGATCACTTTGTCTCTTGCGTCGCCACCTTGCTCACCGTATGCACTTTCCAAGTACAAATTGGGGTGTATCATTTGTTTATCTACAGTGCTGATATAACTGTACTAAACCCCGTTTCCTTTTTTCCTTGCAGATAATGCTTTTTGCATATCATTATATTGTTCTATTACTTATACCTGTTGGGATACTACATATATTTTGGAACGCTCATAGAGGCCTTGATTGAATTCAAAATACTTTACAGTACCTACAAAGGCCTGGAATGCCATACCTGCAGAGAAAAAAAAAACACTGCCAATTTGACAGCCCACTGTTGTGCCAGATTTTTTTTTTCCCAGCACCAAATATAAATCAAATCAAGAGTGGGTGGGTTATGGAATTGTCTCTCCACCAACATTGATAGCGGTCCAAACTAAGTATGGGTGAATTTTGCGAATTCACAGTTCGCGAATTTGCGTATTCACGAATTCGCAATCCACAAAATCCGCGAACTCTCGCGAATTTGCGGATTTTTTATTTTTTTTGTGTTCGCAAGGGTTTCTGCCAGTTCGCAAGGGTTTTGTACCAGCTTGCAAAGGCAAACTTACTTGTCGGGTCGCAACGGTCGCGACTATGTTGTTTCTACATCTGGTTCATCACAGCACCCTCTGTTTCACCACTGCCACCCTCTGGTTCACCCATGCCACCCTCTGGTACATCACTGCCACCCTCTGGTTCATCACTGTAGATTATGGGGGGAAAAGCACACCTTCCCTGCTTCAACTGACATGAATTAATTTGGGGTTGATTAATGTGTCACTGAATTTGAACTTCCAGTCTGGCACCTGCTTCCTTATCTGTAATTGCTTTCTGTTGCAGTGCAATTTTTTTTCACAGGACCTTTGTGGCCTACTTGTAGCTATTCTCTGAGCCTGCTGTGAGGGTCATAGCAGGGTCATAGAATAGTTGCAAGTAGGCAACTGAACTCTGGAGGGATCCCTCAGGAAGCACTACAGGGAATGGCTACTAATGATGAGCTTGACCTTTTGCATCTGCTGAGTGCTTTCAGTTTAGCAAAAATTGTTTTTCTTCAATTTCGCAGGATTCGCGGGGTGCAAATTTGCGCGAGATCGAATTGGGAAGCCGCAAATTTGTGCGAATATGTGATTTGTTTTTTTGCGGCGTGTTAGTTCACGTTGTTTTTTGCGTTTTCGCAAGCCGCTGGTAGCGCAAGGAGGCGAAGTTACCCTAGAGGACGTACATGGGTGTGGCCATCTTGTTTGCGTGACGTATTTCTGTTTCTGGGCGCTATGTGTAATCTCGCAAAGTGTGCAGCTCGCTAGTACAAGTTCGCATGTGATCGCGGGGAAAATCTCGTGCGAACAAACCCCCGCGGTCGTGAACGGGCACGGCCATCTTGTTTTTCATTTTTTCATTCATTGCTATGGTTCTGGGCATGCTTTCTGTATCCTCTGTCAATCTCTGTCATCCTTTGCTTGTTTGAAGTTGTTTTTAATCTATTTTACTTATTAGCTATCCCTCTATTATTCTAGCTCTATATTTTTGTGTTTTCTGCTACTTTTGGTTAATTTTAAACTACTTTTTTAAACTCTTTTCTTTTCTTATTCCCTATTCTATTTCTTATTTCTTATTTACCTTCCTTTCTGCCCAGACCATGGTAATGGGACCCGGGAAGTAGCCTGAGAAGGAGAAGGGTCCCGCATCCCGTGCCCGGCTCCCGTGCGGGCGTTTGAGGGGGGAGCAAGTCACAACCCGGGAGATCTTTAGCGCGGAGGAGGTGGCCGCACTAGTGTTTTATGTCCAGCGCCACCTCCCCAGGACCATCATGGCAGGCGGCAAGCTTGCTAGCGGCTACGGGCTCCGGGAGCGCCGGAAGAGGTGGGAGAAGGTGTGCCCGGCCATGTATCAACACTCTCGGGTCCGGCGCACCTACAACCAGGCCACCCACCATTGGACAGATCTCCTGGACCGGGAACGCGACTTGCTCGACCTGCTCGGCATCGAGATCCCCGGGCTTGGTGAGTAGTAGTAGCTATTTCATCACTACTCTGTTTTCTCTTGCTCTGTGTGTTATTATATGCAAATTTTTGTTTTTTACCAAGAGCAATAATGCTGCCGATTACATTGTAGGTAAATTATATTTCAAAATCTTCTGTGCATTTCAGGTGCACTGCTCTCCTTCTCAGTAGCGTTGCTACTATGCTTATTGTTTTTGATTTTGTGTTCATTTCATTGGCCTGAGAAATTATGTATGAGTGTAGGTTAAAGAACTGCGTAATGCTAGACACTAAGGGGCAGATTTGCAATTACCAGCGCATCCCTGCAAAATAGCAGGGATGCACCAGTAATTGTGCGCCATGCCACCACCACCCATGGTGCGCCATATTTACGAAGCATTACGCATCTGTGCCGTAAAGGCGGCGCATTGCTGGAGTTACGCCGCAATGATGGCGCAGCTCCAGCAATGCTCTGGGGTGCCCTATCTCCCCAATGCTGCATCAAGTCGTACGTCTGCTTCAAGCAGGCGCAGGGTTTGAGTCACACATCATTGTCCTAAAAGTGACTGATTGAAACTTGTAGATTTCCCTCAGCCACTTTTAGGATGCGTTCCTGCGCAGGAACGCCCTCCCTTGTGCCGAAACACCCCCTGATGGTGCTGGGCTTTACAACGTGATGCATCTCCCATATGCGTCGCGTTGTTAATACGCCGCACCATGACGCCTCTTTTGTTCTGCCGCTGCGTCACAAAAGTCATGCAACAATGGAGCAAAAGAGCCGCAAGGGGGTTGTAAATCTGCCCCTACAGACTCAAGTCCAGTCATTCCTTTGTACACCTGGCAATAAGAAGAAATAGTGGTGGTGGATTGATAGTTTGAGTATTTTAATGACTGGTTAATGTAGTAGGAAAGTTTTTAGTGTTGTCGCTGATCTGCAATCACGATGGAGTTTGCCTGTCACTTCGCGTGCTGCGGACTGTGCCTGCCAGTCCTAGGCGAACCTTTTTAGTAGTTTGTTTAGTGAGTTACATAACTTTCCAAGTCGACGGACCGCAAATCAAGCAATACTAATATCGTAGTAGACCACATGAGATAGGTCAATATATCCCGTGGAATAGTTGTCTATTTGCTATTTCGCCAAAATATTTTGTTATTGTTTTGAAATGTTTGATTTGGTTGACAACAGTCATCCATGCTTTTGGGTCTTTCTTTCTTTCATGTTGTACATCAGCTCCCCCCAGGGGCAAGAGGACAGAGGAGGAGGGGTTAACGGCTGCTGCTGCTGTTCAAGGCCAGGATCGGTCAGGCGAGGGCTCCTTTGCTGGCCCCGGTAAGTTTTAATTTTAATATAGAGTACATATTTTTTCCTAGCGTTCCTCATTCAATTTTTTCTAAATCGTCTTTGATCTTCTTGTAGACTGTATCTAAAATCTTATCCTGCCTCTACTATGACTCCCTGTGGTATTACTAGATTATTCTGATTAGTCGGTCTGTGTAGCTAACTAAGATTGCACATTTGCCAAAAGGTGTTAAACGAAACTCCCATTCTAGTCAGCAATAGCTCTATGCACTGAGTGCAGTCCTCTGGACTTGTCCATAATGTCTTTTCAAGTCTTCTAAATGTTTATGCTTTGACAATTACCAACAATAAAAAGGTGAATGACCACCAAGAAAGAATAAGATACTACTTTACTTTTGGTTTAGATTGGAGGACAATCCATACTACTACTGTTGCAGGGACAAATCTGCACAAACAGAATTATGGACACTAAATAGTGCATTGTTTATCAATTAGGCGCAGGTAGACTTTCCACATACCTCAGTGATATCAGACTTTGAGGAACCCCCAATCTCCTTACTGACTAGATAGTGTGGCAGAGTCATTTAGCTCCCGAATTCACGATGATTGATCCCCAATGATGATTATCCAACGCAGGACAAGAGTATGGAGTCAGAGTCCAGAAGTGTCAGAGGCACGGACTCATGCTTGCAAATTGCAAAACCTTTTGCTCATTCACTCTTGACCAAAAAGCACAGAGTCTATTTAAGTTTTAAAGCTTTATTAAAAGTAAAAATATTTATTAAAATCAAGCTTGTCATAAAACATAAACGGTTGACTAAAAAGGGAAAAGTGCTTAGTGATTTATTTCACACATTTATTGTGCGCGAGCCGAGCCCTCACCTGGTTTGAACTTTAATTTTTCTTTTTGGTGCTGAATCGTTGGTCACTCCGTTCTAGTGATGATGATTTGTTCTTAGAAGTGAAGCTTCTGTCTGTTATGAGAAAAATGGTGCGTGTTAAAAAGCAAGCATTCATCAGTTGTGCCAAAAAGTGCAGCAAGACGACACCCTTCCATGGAAAAAGGGACATTTTTACTTTAGAGTAGACAGTAACAAATTATTGGATTGGTTTCTGTATTCACATTTATTCATTCCTAGACAAAATACGAGTGAGTGGTGTATGTCTATGACATCTAACATTCTTAAATGTACTTTGTAGGTGGAACATCTGGTGCCGGGCCCAGCGCGGAGGTGGAGGAGGACACTTCTGAGGAGGAGGCGGTGCAAGTGCCGGACGAAACTGCTGTGCGGGTTGCCACGGTAGTGGCGGGCAGTCGTAAGCTCTTATATTCCTTACTTATTGAGATTGCAGACTGCATAGTGTGCTCTCTGCACAGTATAGTATATATGTTCTACAGTTCAGTTACTATACTGTTAAGCGGACTTTCAAAATTTAGAACAAAGTAGCCTCCTCTAAATTTACTTCAACTCAGCGGTGAATTTTTTTTCGAGAATCTAAATCAGATCTGAGATGAACTTGATGGATGGGATGAACGAAAAGCGAAAGAAGGGTGTAAGTAAGTGGACGAGCAAGTTAAAAGTAATGATGACTGACAAAGAAGAATGATACGTGTTTGATTGGTGCCCGAGGTGGCTGGGAAGGAATATGATGCATGGCTGGGTGAAGGATGAAGCAAGGATGGGTGGAAGGATAACAGCCTGGGTGGGTGAAACAGAAACTGTATGTGTGCGCAATATATGCTTTGGTTGAAATTCAAATGCAAGTCAAGCACCGATGTATGGCTTGCGGTTTCCCAAGTAAAATGAAAAGGTTGTTTTCCCGTGAGAAAACGTAAGGTTTGTCCAGATGAGAGACATGAAGAAGAAGGGTTGACATATAGTTTGAATGGATGGATGCCTGGGTCATGGTACTATCTGACTCCTAGATAGCATATGTGTATCTATCTAGAGAGAGTAGACGTCACTGGATGAACTAAGTGCTACTTTGAAGAGCATGTAACACCGCACCCGCACGTCCGTCCCAGTGTAGGAAAGGCAAGGAAAAGAAGTTGTAATTTTGTCCGAATACTACCATGAATAGTAGCAGTAGTTTGTATTGCAAGCACAGCATATATCCGGCTATTACGATGGCCACTCACTACCTCTGTTAATAAGTTTAGTAGAACTCGTCATTCATGTGTGGATGTATCACTGTTCACTCAATAAAAAGCAAAGCACCTAAAGTCATCCCATATGTAAGCAAATACATACCATGTGCAGTGATAGATAATCAGATTATTTATCTTCTTCATTTTCCTTTTCTAGTATTCATTGGCACTGTAGGGTGAAAGTTAAATTAATTAAGCAGTAGCCCTTGTAAAAGAGTATTCTCAGTGCCACCCGCAATAGAAAAGTAAGAGCATCACCACCTGCATGTACTGGACTGGTACAGTAACGCCAGTCTGTCTCACGGCGGGCGTCTGTTTTTCTCTGGTGCAAGTTGACTGCGCTGGCATTATGCCGGCTTGCAGAAGTTAACGTACCAAATTTGCTAAACAAGAGAGAAGAAGAAGAATAAGACTGGTGTACTGTCATAGTCAACTCTAATGGAGTGAGTCCATAGTGCTCGTAGAATTGATTCCTTAAACTCCCACTAATGTTAGAGCAAGGATGAAGAAGTGAGAGGTTAGATGGATACTGGCCACAATATTTATGTACTGCGCTTGCAAGTTGGTAGTTCCACTGTGACACAACTTTCTGCTGAAGCATTTTGTGCTAATCTTAAAGAGCATTGGTTACAGACTATGTCTTTCTTTCTTCACATAGATGCTTCTTCCAAACCAACATGGAAGGAGCTGGCTAAAAGGGCCTGGCAACGGAGGCTGGAGGCCACTGTCGCCGAATATCGGCGGCTGGTGGCCCAGGAGGAGGATGACACGCAGAGTACGTCGATAACATCCACGGTGACACCTGCATCCTCCTCCACGCTCCCTGGGTCAGCCAGTCAGCGCAGCAGTTCTCCAGCGGTACGGAGCTGGGGTACCGCAGCCACCCGCTACCGCCGAGAAGCAAAGAAATCAGCTGCCCCCCACAGCAGGTGCAAGGCACGCGTGCACTGCCTTCCACTTAGGGTGTCCTACGTCGAGCAGGAGCTCATCAACACCAAAACCCTGCTCGGGACCCTCCGCAAGGAGCATGCTGACCTGGCCCGAAAAGTCAACAGCAGCCAGCAGTAGGAGGAGACTGTCCCTTACCCCTTTTTTAAAGACTTCTGGGGGGTGGGAATTGGGTGTTGGGTTTTCTACTTTTTTGGAATTAGTTTTCACGGACATTCGTTGGGGTTCGGGAGGGAGGGTGGGTTGGGTCTTGCGGGAGATTATTTATCCTAGGGATATAAATATACTTTAAACTTTATCTTAGCATACATGTTTTTTACTGCTTTTGAGGCTGGTGGGTGGGGGTTTAACAGTAAGTTTGTTTTCCTGAAACTTAAGTGGCATATAGATTCAAGTTGTATAAGTACTAATTGCCCAATCATTTTCAAAACTAAGTGCCTCTCACAGAGTAAGTGAATTCAATAGTCCTAGGACCGTTGGTCTTTCGTCTCTCCTAATACTCCATTATACTACCTCCCCCCAAAACGCTTATCTTACCTGTAATTTTTGTTTGGAAATAGGGCTAGGCACAGGGCTGGCTGCACGCGAAATGGCGATTAAGGTTGGCAATCCTGGGCGGATGAAATGTCATCATTGTGGTGGTGCTTGTGGTGTTACACAGTGGCAGTTGCAGCATCTGAAAAAAAAGAAAATGAAACCTTGTTTGACCTTACCGTAGCATTAGAACGGTACGATGGAGAATATAGCAGGTGACAGTACACTAGAACAGTGCGACAATGTAGCCTAACAAATGGTAAAGTATTGAAAGTATAACTAGTACTTGCGTTGAATTTCTTTGACATTGGCTACTACTACAAGAAATAGTACTGAAGGTGAAGGACACACCAGCGTAATAATTTGCCACGTCTAGGAGGAGGATGTTCTTGATGACCAATCAAGTTGATGGCGCACATGAAAATCTGCTTTCATTTGCCAATAGTGACTCAGTGTCAAGCTGAGTAAGAATATATCCTCAGATTCCTTCACCAGCCTGTTGCTATGACCTTATCCTCCCCAGCAAGTGTGTGGAATTATTGCTGTCATTTAGTCACTCATCAATCAAAACCACACAGCCCGGGGGAAAAGGGTTAGGGTTTGGAAAATGGATGGGAATGGGGGTTTTGTTGAGAGAAGAAAAAAAAAGCACAGCATGGACAAACAATAATTGAAGATAAAGAAATCTTTGGGTACAAAGCTAACCATGAATCTTTTAAGTGACATAAAGGAAGTGCATGCACTACTGCATGCTTGGTTACTGAAACGTAAGTAGTACTTTCGACAACCGTGAATGAAAGAATGCAACAGTACAGGGCTGCAGTAATAATTATGCATTTTCACTTGCCTATCTCTGCACTCAGAGAAACACTTCTTACATTAAATTAGGTTTAAAAAATAGCAGAAGTAAAACCTATACAATGGCTGTAGGGATGAATTTAGAAGCAGAGATAAAAGAAATGCAGAGTCACACTCATAGAAGTTCACAGCAATAACATTACTTAAAAGATAATTAGAAAAGAAAGGATACTGTATCTGCATGTTGTTGTAGTTGTCCTGTTGAATTTGGGAAGTTGCATGCATCCAACCATTCCTCTTATTAGCGGGACTCCTCCATTCCATCTGACGCTCCGTTCATCAATGTTGTTGACCAGAAGACACCCTGTCCACTGCCTGCCTGGTGGATCTGATTTGCGGCTCGCTAATGTGAAGCCTGACTACATCCTTTTTTTCCCATTGCACAGGCTGAAACCCGGCCTGTAATTATTGATGGAAAAACAGGTAGTGATATTAGAACACCACTGACAAATAAATATAAGGTATGTACGCTGTATAGTGCAAAACGTCACACTTTGAGTTTCCTAATAGACAGTACAATATTTTTGAAAGTGCGTACCCTGTCTGAGTCTCCTTTTGAAGGATAAATAAGTATGGGCAAATTAATTTAGCGGATCTTTCCCCTCAAGCTAGGTGAACTGTAAACTGTGTTTTAGAACAAAATTAGACATTCCCAGCAGTGCTCGCAGACCCTTACTAAACCCAGTCGCAAAAATGTAGAAGACCCCCAATCAGATCTCCAAAAACGCGGCCTAGTAGAAAATGGTGACAAAACATACTTTGAAAGTAAAGTAGGCCCAAATCCCCCCTTGCCCACCATGGATTGTATTCAAACCACTTGCAAGCAAGCAAAAGTATCCATACCCAGCATCGCTCCAAGACTCGCAAACCCCGCACAAACAGCCCCCCGCCCAAACACATGCAATACAATATTGCTAACCCTGACGAGCCCTAAGTTAAGAATAGTGGCAAACGCTTTCTTTAACTAGGCCAAATCCTTCCTTTCCCACCATGGATTTTCTTCAAACCACTTGCAACCAAAATTACACATTCCCACGAGTGCTCTAAGACCAAAGAACTCAGTTGCAAAAATCTAGAACACCCCGAAACACTTGCAATCCTGCTGCTAGTGCTAACCCTAACGAGCCCTGAGTTAATGTGCCAAAACGCTTTTCAGCATGGATTTTCTCCAAACCAATTTTATCCGGTATTAGACCTTCCCAGCAATGCCCCAAGGTCTGCCAACCCACCCGCAAAAAAGCAGAACACCCCCAAACTGGCAAAAAGCTAAAATGGGCCTACTATCTGGAATTCAGTCCAAATACGCTGTGCAGCTAGGCCCTAACTCCCCTTTTCCAAGATGGATTTCCTGAAAAACAAATGCAATCAACATTAGACTATGCAAGCAGTGCTCCCAGACCCCAAAACCCACCCACAACAACCTAAAAGCCCACCAAACAGCACCCCAAAGACAGGCAAGTGATCAAAAGCGCAAAATCGTTTTCTGCTCCGATTTTCTCCAAACCACTTTTATCCAGTATTAGACCTTCCCAGCAGTGGCCCCAGACCCGTCAACCCATTCACAAAGAAGTAGAACACCCCCACAAGTGCAGAGTCTTTCTTCATTGGGCGTCATCCAGCCATCTGCTTTGAGGGAAATAGAAGTCTGGAGGAGGAGGATAGAGGAGCATGTTCTTGTGAACTTGTGAAACTGAGGAATGGCTAGGGTAAAAATGTCTGTTTGCTGCATGCCCGCTGAGCCTGGAGTGACGTTTATGATGACTGCGTCGTCGTCGTGAGAGTCTTCATCAGCAGGAGTATACACCACTTCTTGTTCAGCGTCATCATCACACTCCATAACTATGAGACTTTCGGGGACCTTCCTTTTATGCTTAGCTACCTTTGTCAGATCATGGTGTGCCTCACTCTCAGACGGCTGTGCTGGTTCCCAATTTTCACCCATATCATCAGAAGGAAGGGTGCTTGAAGAAGATGTAGACACTATATTTGATCTTTTCCTTGCTAGGGATCTGGAAGACAATGAATGAGCAGGAGGAGTGGTTTCCTCAAATGATACCTCGGCTTGAATGTCGATTTCCTGATGTGCCCCTACTTCGGGAGGAACAACTATGGAGGGCACTTGTGCCGCTCCATGCACCTCTGCTTGCGCATCTCCTTCCGCCGCCTCTCCTTCCACATGTACTTGGGCTTGTACTTGCACATGTGGTTGTTGTTGCGGCTGTGGTTGTTGAACACTCGTCACATGAGTTACAACAACCTGTGTTGATTGAGGGATGCTGCTACTTTCTTGAGATGAGCCAACATCACTGGTCCATGGTGATTGAACAACTAGACTGGCTGCCTCTGCAGCACTCAAGGGCTTGGACTTAAGTTGGTGTGGTGGTGGTGGCACTGAGCCCAATGGAGCGGGGGTGCTGCTCTCCCAGCTTGGTCTCCAGCAGACCCCGCTGCTGCTGATGGCGTACTTTTTTTTCCCCAAAAAATGCGGCGCTCGGCACACCAGTCTCCTTGGTAAGTGGCGCCACTTGCTTCTTCTGCTCCTTACTGGCAACTTTCTTGCTAGAGGAGCTACGGGCGACTTTTTTTGGGGCCATCTAATTCAGATGTCAGAAGAGCAGGCCGCAGTTGCACAATTTGCAGAGTTGTCTGTGGCCACACGTGACGTTGTGCTGCACACACCGCAGCAGGACTAGTTCCTGGCACTGATGAGGAACGATGAGGCTGATGATTCGTCTTTCTGCACCTAACAGCAAACAAAGCCAGAGGAACATCAGTTAAATAAATGTTGCATATGTAGAGTTCAATTAATAGTTTGACAGTAAGCATTTATATTATACCCACCCCCAAAATGGAAAAACCAATAAAATGCACCACTGACAGAGTACCCCTGGGCATGATGGATGAAAGCATGGCACACTGGGTGCAGGCCTATGGCACAACAAAGCACACTGCCTGGCTTCAAAATGGCCCCTAGGCCCCCACAACATGGCCAATCCCTGCCTGTACCAGTCCTCAAAATGGCCCTCACCCACATGGAAAGGCCCCATCACCACCCCCAAAAATCAAAAAACACACAAACATCACCACAATCCAATGCCATCCATGCCCTCAATCATGTTCAAATTCAAGACACCCCACGGAAAGACGAGCCCCATGCACCACTGAGTACCCGTGGGCAAAAGGCCCCAACAACAGCCCAAAAATCGAAAAACACACAATAATCACCACAATCCAATGCCATCCATGCCCTCAATCATGTTCAAATTCAAGACACCCCACAGAAAGACTAGGCCCATGCACCACTGAGTACCCCTGGGCATAATGTATGAAAGCATGGCAGACTGGGTGCAGGCCTATGGCACAACAAAGCACACTGCCTGGCTTCAAAATGGCCCCTAGACCCCCACCACATGGCCAGGCCCTGCCTGTACCAGTCCTCAAAATGGCCCCCACCCACACGGACAATCCCCATCACCACCCCAAAAATCGAAAAACACACAAAAGTCACCACAATCCAATGCCATCCATGCCCTCAATCATATTCAAATTCAAGAAACCCCACAGAAAGACTAGGCCCATGCACCACTGAGTACCCCAGGGCATAATGGATGAAAGCATGGCAGACTGGGTGCAGGCCTATGGCACAACAAAGCTCACTGCCTGGCTTCAAAATGGCCCCTAGACCCACACCACATGGCCACGCCCTGCCTGTACCAGTCCTCAAAATGCACCCCACCCACATGGACAGGCCCCATCACCACCCCAAAAATTGAAAAACACACAAAAATCACAAAAATCCAATGCCATCCATGCCCTCAATCATGTTAAAATTCAAGACACCCCACAGAAAGACTAGGCCCATGCACCACTGAGTACCCTTAGGCATAATGGATGAAAGCATGGCAGACTGGGTGCAAGCCTGTGGCCCAACAAAGCACACTGCCTGGCTTCAAATTGGCCCCTAGACCCCCACCACATGGCCAGGCCCTGCCTGTACCAGTCCTCAAAATGGCCCCCACCCACATGGACAGGCCCCATCACCACCCCAAAGATTGAAAAACACACAAAAATCACCACAATCCAATGACATCCATGCCCTCAATCATGTTCAAATTCAAGACACCCCACAGAAAGACTAGGCCCATGCACCACTGAGTACCCCTGGGTAAGCATGGGCGAATTTTGCGAATCTCGCGTTCGCAAATTTTGCGGATTTGCGAACTCGCAATCCGCAAAATCCGCAAATTCTCGCGAATTTGCGGATTTTTTTTTGTGTGTTCGCGCGGGTTTCTGCCAGTTCGCGAGGGTTTTGTACAATTTCGCAAACGCGAACTTACCTGTCGGGTCGCAAGTTTTGCGAACTTGTTGTTTCTACGTGTCCAGCCTGTTTGGGACACTTTTCTTCATCACTGCCACTCTCTGTCACCACTGCCACTCTCTGACTACTCATGCCACCCTCTGGCCCACCCATGCCACCCTCTGTTTCATCACAGCACCCTCTGGTTGTCCAGTGTACATTATTGTGGCAAAGCAAAGCACACCTTCTCTGCCTCAAGTGACCTGAATTAATTTGGGGCTGATTAATGTGTCACAGAATATTTTTTTAGCTGGCACCTGCTTCCTTAGTGCTTCCTGATTAGTGATCTTTTGCTCTTGCTAAGTGCTTTCATTGTTGCAAAATTAGTTACAACACCTGCCCTTCCCTTAACTGACAATAATGAATTAGGGGCTGATTAATGTGTCACTGGATTTGAACTTCCAGCCTGGCTCCTGCTTGTCTCCCTTAGCTGTAATTCAGGACCTTTGTGGCATATGTGTAACTATTCTGAGGGTCAGAGCAGGGTCACATAATAGTTGCAAGTAGGCAACTGAACTCTGGAGGGGCCCCTCAGGAAGCACTACAGGAAATGGCTACTAATGATGAGCTTGAACTTTTGAACCTGGTAAGTAGTTTCAGTTTTGCTAAGATCGTATTTCTGCAATTTAGCGCTTATTCGCGGGGAGCGAAGTTGAACTGGGAAGCCACGAACTCACGCGAACAGTGCGAGCAAGCCATAAAATCCGCTGCTCGCGGATTTGTGGATTTTGCGGGAAATTCGCGAATCTCGCGGATTGCGAATTTACCGAAAATCCGCAAAATCCGCGAGCGGAACGGATTTTCCACCCATACTTACCCCTGGGCATGATGGATGAAAGCATGGCAGACTGGGTGCAGGCCTATGGCACAACAAAGCACAATACCTGGCTTCAAAATGGCCCCTAGACCCTCACCACATGGCCTGCCCCTGCCTGTACCAGTCCTCAAAATGGCCCCCACCCACATGAATAGGCCTCATCACCACCCCAAAAATCGAAAAACACACAAAAATCAACACAATCCAATGCAATCCATGCCCTCAATCATGTTCAAATTCAAGACACCCCACAGAAAGACTAGGCCCATGCACCACTGAGTACCCCTGAGCATAATGGATGAAAGCATGGCAGACTGGGTGCAGGCCTATGGCACAACAAAGCACACTGCCTGGCTTCAAAATGGCCCCTAGACCACCACCACATGGCCAGCGCCTGCCTGTACCAGTCCTCAAAATGGCCCCCACCCACATAGACAGGCCCCATCACCACCCCAAAAATCGAAAAACACAAAAAAATCACCACAATCCAATGCCATCCATGCCCTCAATCATATTCAAATTCAAGACACCCCACAGAAAGACTAGGCCCATGCACCACTGAGTACCCCTGGGCATAATGGATGAAAGCATGGCAGACTGGGTGCAGGCCTGTGGCACAACAAAGCACACTGCCTGGCTTCAAAATGGCCCCTAGACCCCCACCACATGGCCAGCCCCTGCCTGTACCAGTCCTCAAAATGGCCCCCACCCACATGGACAGGCCTCATAACCACCCCAAAAATCGAAAAACACACAAAATACACCACAATCCAATGCCATCCATGCCCTCAATCATGTTCAAATTCAAGACACCCTACAGAAAGACTAGGCCCATGCATCACTGAGTACCCCTGGGCATAATGGATGAAAGCATGGCAGACTGGGTGCAGGCCTATGGCACAACAAAGCACACTGCCTGACTTCAAAATGGCCCCTACACCCCCACCTCATGGCCAGGCCCTTCCTGTACCAGTCCTCAAATGGCCCCCAGCCACATAGACAGGCTCCATTACCACCCCAAAAATCGAAAAACACACAAAAATCACCACAATCCAATGCCATCCATGCCCTCAATCATGTTCAAATTCAAGACACCCCACAGAAAGACTAGGCCCATGCACCACTGAGTACCCCTGGGCATAATGGATGAAAGCATGGCAGACTGGGTGCAGGCCTATGGCACAACAAAGCACACTGCCTGGCTTCAAAATGGCCCCTAGACCCCCACCACATGGCCCGCCCCTTCCTGTACCAGTCCTCAAAATGGCCCTCAACCACATGGACAGACACCATCACCACCCCAAAAATCGAAAAATACACAAAAATCACCACAATCCAATGCCATCCATGCCCTCAATCATGTTCAATTTCAAGACACCCAACAGAAAGACTCGGCACGTGCATCACTGAGTACCCCTGGGCATAATGGATGAAAGCATGGCAGACTGGGTGCAGGCCTATGGCACAACAAAGCACACTGCCTGGCTTCAAAATGGCCCCTAGACCCCCAGCACATGACCAGGCCCTGCCTGTACCAGTTCTCAAAATGGTCCCCACCCACATAGACAGGCCCCATCACCACCCCAAAAATCGAAAAACACACATAAATCACCACAGTCCAATGCCATCCATGCCCTCAATCATGTTCAAATTCAAGACACCCCACAGAAAGACTAGGCCCATGCACCACTGAGTACCCCCGGGCATAATGGATGAAAGCATGGCAGACTGCGTGCAGGCCTATGGCACAAAAAAGCACACTGCCTGGCTTCAAAATGGCCCCTAGACCCCCACCACATGGCCAGGCCCTGCCTGTACAAGTCCTCAAAATGGCCCCACCCACATGGACAGGCCCCATCACCACCCCAAAAATCGAAAAACACAGTAAAATCACCACAATCCAATGCCATCCATGCCCTCAAACATGTTTAAATTCAAGACACCCCACAGAAAGACTAGGCCCATGCACCACTGAGTACCCCTGGGCATAATGGATGAAAGAATGGCAGACTGGGTGCAGTCCTATGGCACAACAAAGCACACTGCCCGGCTTCAAAATGGCCCCTAGACCCCAAGCACATGGCCAGGCACTGCCTGTACCAGTCCTCAAAATGGCCCCCACCCACATAGACAGGCCCCATCACCACCCCAAAAAGTTGAAAAACACACAAAAATCACCACAATCCAATGCCATCCATGCCCTCCATGATGTGTACATTAAAGAGACCCCACAGAAAGACTCAGTCCATGCACCACTGAGTACCCCTGGAAAAAAGACCCCAACAACAGCCCAAAAATCGAAAAACACACAAACATAACCACAATCCGATGCCATCCATGCCCTCCATGATGTTTGCATTAAAGAGACCCCACAGAAAGACTCAGTCCATCCACCACTGAGTACCCCTGAGCAAAAGGCCCCAACAACAGCCCAAAAATCGAAAACACACAGAAATCACCACAATCCAATGTCATCCATGCCCTCCATGATATTTACATTAAAGAGACCCCACAGAAAGACTCAGTCCATGCACCACGATTATCCCTGGGCAAAAGGCCCCAACAAAAGCTCAAAAATCGAAAATTCCAAAATTGTAGTTGCAGCAACTGTAATGCCCCAAACAAACTTACTTGTGAAATTTCTAATCCAAAAGTGAGCCAAAGAAAGTCAAAAAGGCCTCAAATCCAAATATCCAGCAGCATCCACATAAAGTAATCCCTCCAGGTCAAGATCCAAATCAAAGTGACCAGGAAATGAACAAAGCACTGGGAGGAGCCTGCTTGACAGGAAGAGGAAGTTGGAGACTGTGGGGCACTTCCTTCCTTCCCCCCCCCCCCCCCCCCCCAAAATGGACTCCTTGCAAAAAAAGTGCAGGCAAATGTCAACCTGAGGAGTTATTCTGATAAAAATCATCATTTTCAGAAGGTTTATGCTGCTTGCTGGTGGATTTCTTGTGCAAAATTGCAAATTTTGCAATTTCGCGAGTGCAAGATTGTTGCTTCCCGCCGCATCTACGTGTTCGCAATTGCGAACTCCCCCGATGCGTGATCACGGCGTACTCGCGTTGACAAACTCTGTGCAAGGTGGCAAGCCGTGATGATCCAAAATGGCGCAGCACACGCAAAACATGGAGAAAAACAACTCTGCAAAAGCTGAATGACGGTAAGTGAATGCCGCGCACCGCAATATTGTATCACCAAGCATAAAAATCCGCTGCGTGCGAATTTGCGAATTTTCGAAAAATTCACAAGATTTCGCGGATTGTGGATTTGCCGAAAATCCGCAAATTCCGCGAACGCAACAGATTTTATGCCCATGCTTAGTCCAAACGTCATAGAATTCAGGGCAAAACTAAAAGCTCATCTAATAAACCCAAACATGAGTGACTCAAGATTCAATGGTGAAAGTGAATGCAGTGTGGTCCCACTTCAACAGAACACAACACAAACTTTGTTCCACCATAAAATATGTTTACAGAATATTATCCATAGAATGATGTGTAATCTGCTAATGTCCAAATCATCCCTCTCAGTAGAAAATAGAAACAATTGAGCCACAAGTGATTTACTAAGAAAAGTCAACTTTAGTATTTCTGGAGGGGTCAGTTTTAGTACATAGACTGCATATTTGGGCTACTTGCCGTGACAATTTTGAACACAGCCTGTGACATCACACATTCCTCCACAGATAAAGCATTATACACAGCTTTTCCAGGACATTGAGCTATAAACAAGATCGGATGAGCTGCACCATGGGCTATACCAAATCTTTTAAGTAATGATTAGACTTGGACTTGTTTCCACATTCATACTATTACTGCTACTACTCCTGTAGTTCACTACGCAAAGATCTTAGCGTAAAGATATGCCTCACATTTTTTGCCGACTGGGCCAGAGAGGCCATGAGATAAATGCGAGAGAATTTTTGAGCTGAGGGCAGTGAAAAGATAGAATGGCAATAGGTGATTGAATTTGAAGTTGTAAAAATGGGTGGAAGAAAATGTCCTGCAAAGTGAGAGAGGGATCCGGAGTTAGGAGATGAGAGAGGGATGGAAGGGAGGGGGTGAGGGGAAAGTGGCAGTGGTAAACTGCTTAACTCTGCACAAAACCACAAGGATTTTAAGCGACCCCTGCTTCTCCCGAACAGGGCCAGGTGAGCTTCTAATTTGGCAGCACGTATTCCTGCGGAGTGGGAGGCCCTTCACAAAGATTAAATAGACATCTTTCTGATGTTAATTGATATATTTTGGTTATAAACGGGTACTCATGGGGGGAAATCTTTCCTCAGTGTATGCTATCCTAAAATACGCGGCATCACATAACATCATTTACATTTTCTTCCCACACAATTTAGTCAAGCCTGTCGTGTAATTAGGTTCTCACCGCCTCATAATTCCAGTTGCCCTGTCTATAGGTTTAGAAAGTTTTGTCAGGAGGGGGTCCTTACACCTCAAAATGTTGACAGAGGTGGTCTTGAAATCCAAAAGTTTGAAGACCTCTGCTCTAAGGCAAAGGGAGTGGTCCTTGCGCTGTCCTAGAAAAGAAAAATTAGGTAACATACCTGGTGGACATGGGCACCTGCAGGGCACCCAAAAGAGTGATCCATGTGAACTGCCTGCAACTTTTTTGTGAAAAGACTGATGTGACCATGCTGATGGTTACTGATGAGGATCAAGAGACAGAGAGTGAACCTCTTGCTGGCCACCTCTCTTACAGTCCCAATAATGGGTCAGTTGATAGAGTTATCTACTCAGATTCCCTCACTGCCCAACTTCAGGCACACTGCAGACTTTTCCTGCAACTATATGTTGAGCTCTTCTCCTTATCCACTGAACAGATACACTCGTGTACCCATGATGTGGATACTGAGGACAACTTGCCTGTCAAAACAAAGATCTATCAGCAGTTTGACCCAGTTAAGGAGAGCATCAAAGCTGCAGTAAGCAAGATGCTGGAGTTAGAGATAATTGAACCTTCTGTCCGTCCCTGGGCCAGCCTAGTGGTCTTAGTCCACAAACCTCACCCACAGGGTAGAAAGAAATAAACACAGTTCTGTGTGGACTACAAAGGCCCCAATTTTGCCACTAAGTATTCAGTATTTAAAAAGCACGGCCAATAACCCAATAGAGTATCCAGGTGATTGCTGGACTACAAAGGCCCCAATTTTGCCACTAAGTATTCAGTATTTATAAAGCACGGATAATAACCCAATAGAGTATCCAGGTGATTGCTGGCCTGGGAGCATATTCCAACAGCCAAGTCCTGAGAGCCATTGGGAATTCCAAAAGTGAGGTGATGTTCTGGAGGAGTGTGGGAAGGCTATTCCAGGTCTTTGTTGCAATGTAGATAAGGAGCGTCCCACCACTTCTGCTGCGGTAGATGACGGGGGTTTGAGCAAGTGAAAGGAAAGAGAAGCGTAGTCTTCTTGATTGTTGGTGGAAGTTCAGGCAGTGGTTAATGTAGGTAGGTCCTTGCTTGTGTACAACCATGTGTGCATGGGTCAGCAGCTTGAATTGGCATCTCTTTGTACGGGGAGCCAGTGTAGTTTCCTGAGTTGGGGTGTGATGCTGATTTATCGTCAGTTCCGCCGACCTCACCACCGTCCCATGCATCCACCGAACAACCACCGGTGGCAGATCCTTCTCTCACCTCACCGCTAAGACATGGAACACCCTCCCCATCCATCTTCGACAGACCCAGGACCTGCTGACCTTCAGGAGACTCCTCAAGACCTGACTGTTAGATCGGTGGCTGCCCCCCGACAGCGCCTTGAGACCCTCACGGGTAAGTAGCGCACTTTACACATGTCTGATTGATTGATTGATTGAGGATAAGTCTGGCTGCAGCATTAATTATGGCTTGAAGTCTCTGAGAAGGTGTTTCAGGGATTTCTACGTGGACGACATTGACATGATAAAGTTGTCTGGTGATGAGGGTTTGCTTCACAGTGCTTCTCGTGTGTATGGGTAGCCACTCAGACATCTTACGCAGCTTGTGGATAGTGAGGAAGCAGTCAGTGGAGACAGCGTTGATGTGTGAATTCATGGTGAGTTTGTTGTCAATGATGATTTCGAGGTTTCTGGAGTAGGTGCGGGTTCTAGGTCTGATGGCCACCAGAAGTCATTCCATGTTTTACTACTGTTGCCAACGTTCAGTACCTCTGTCATGGCTGCTTTCAGCTGCAGAAAGGGATGTGTATTCAAAAGGAAGGCTTATGCCTGGCAAAAGGTTTATTTTCCGTGTCGAATTGGCAGTTTAAACAGCATACATAGGCTGCAATGGCAGGCCTAAGGCATCTTTAATAGGGTACTTTAGTTGGTGGCACAATTAGTGCTGTAAGTCCTGTAGTATATTTTAATTTACCGGTCCTGGGTACATGTAGTGCCACGTTGCTAGGAGCTTTTGAGTAAATAAATATGCTAATTGGGTTTAATCTGATTTTACCATATTTAAAGGGGAGAGCAAAGCACTTTAGCTTTGGTTAGCTGTGGTACCGTGTGCAGAGTCCTAGAGCCAGCAACAACAAAGTCAACAAAAAGCAAGATCCAGCAAGTCAACAAGTTGGGGGTAAACACCATGAATGTCAGGTCCAAAAATCTCCATGAAGCTAGAATGTGAGCTCTCACTCGTGATTACATTGCAACATCTACCTAACCAAACTGTTTCATCTAAAGCATTGGGAAGCTTAAGTTGTCTGTCGTTAGAACATTTACCAATGGCATTTGCAGGAAAGGTTTATCATTCACCTGCAGCCACTGTTATGACATGTGCAAATAAGACTGAACAATAATCCCTTCAACCCAAATTGAAAAGAAAAGAGGGCATCTATCAATTTACATATTGAAAACCAAAAAATATGATTTTTCAATTGTTACAAGAAGGAAGCAAGACAATTGCAATCTTTTAAGGTCTCAGTTTAAGGCTAAGAACGTACTCTTTCCACAAACAGAACCCAGATTAAAATATATCATGGTCTAGTATGTGTACTAGAGGTTAAAAGCAGTAGTGATCAGTGATTGTGGTGAGTGTGAGATATTAAAATAACTCATACAGCCAGATAGTCTAATTTATTTTCCTGGGTTCGAGTTAGGGGTGAGAATATTCTGAGGAAACATAGGTTGAATAATTAGGATTCTTACATATTCAATTCTCTTGTTTTAATATGGTCGACATGTTTCAGCCTCGTATTGCTTAGTTAGGTCAGTCGGGCTTTCTTCAGGACCGTGTAGGGTATGTGTGGTAGAGTGATATATTAGTCCTCTACTTCATGGAGCTCAGGTTAGTACCTCAGCGCGTCTCAGGTTGCGCGTCAATCAGGTGCCAGGGAGTCGGGGAGGGGGCGCCTTCTCGTCGCTCACGTCCTCCTGCATAACTTGTGCTGACTCTGCTCTGCCTGGTCCCGGAGGAAAAGTTAACAATGTGCATGTGCATGGAGAACTAGGATCTCCATGTGCTCCTGTGCAGATTTATTTGCACAGTCAACTCTTTACAGAGAAAATGTGTTCACAAGAGGAACATCTCTCACTTCACTAGGAATTTGCAGGGAAACCTGTGCTAAGCTCAGCTTTTCACATGGATGCCTTAAGAAATTTCAAACTTCCATAAAGTAGAAAATCTACAGATAGACGTTAATGAAAACAGCGCCTGGATACTCCCTCAAGAGATTAGTGCTCTATTCAAGTCATATTTTTTCAGACTTTAAGCTGTATTATCTTTATGGACCAACCTGAAATGGCCACCCCTGAATCGCAAAGTGAAGAATACAATCTGACTATTTTGTAGAAAAGGATTAAACAGGCTCTTCACACCTCCTGATCCATAGGTGGGTCATTTTATATGTTTTGTAAGTTTGGTGTATTTGGGTCAATGTTGTAATAACTATGCTCTGTAAGCTAATAACATCCTGTTAAATTTCACAACTCAAAAAAACAAGCATTAGCTTGTGTACCATTAACCATTCATCATCCAGTCCCAACTACACGATCATTTCTTCAGGGAGAAAAGAATGCATGTTTCCCGAGATCAATGGCTCATCTGTACTGACTTTTCAAAGACTGCATAAAGCATTAACTGATACTTGAAGTCCAAATAATTTTGGAAACTGACTTGCTTGGACATACAAAGTCCCTACCTGAGGAGCCTCAGGAAGGGTGAGGTTCTTAAACAACATGTTGCAATGCCTTATCCACCTTTGTTGAAAAAAATATGAAAGCAAACGAGGCAGCATTGGAACGCCCAATCGTGATTAAAACATTCAGCTGTTGATGTAACCATCAATGTCATATAAGAGAGCTACCACCTGTACCTTCACACATTCACTGGCTTCCTTCAGGGTGACTTTATAGACTTCCTACTGAAAACATCCTCCTGAGCACCTTGGAGCTGCGACTTGCACTGCTCGCTTTCCACCCATCAACGGAACGTCTGACATTCAAGAGGAAGCGCTTACCCATTGCTATAGTAAGCTGGTCTTTTCTATAATGTTCTCTTTTCTTTAATTACAATGTTTTGCTTTTGCTTTGAGGCTGTAGTAGAGTTCACATCTGCTTCGGCAGTGATCATTGTCCTGTTTATCGTATTGTATGGAAACCTAGTAAGTACAATCAAACGTGGGAACCAGTAAAAACAACGTTTTGCACAGCAGGAGTGAGCCATCTGTAAATATAAAGTTCAAACATGATATGTCGTAGAATACCAGCTGATTCATGCCTCTTTTAAGCAAACTCAATTATTTACCTCTTTAATTTAGGTCATCCAAATAGTTTTTGTTTTATAAAATACAGATTTGGTGCATTTGTATTGTATACAACAGGGTGACATCATGTGTTTAAAATAATGTTGTATGGTGCACGAGAATATTCACCAGATGGATAGCATGGTAAATGGAAACTTCTTGGAGAGTGCAGCTGATAGAGTGCAAGTCTTTTCACAACTCTTCTTCCACTAGCATTCATGAGACTAACAGTCTTTCAGGATTTCTCTTTTTACTGTTCTTCCTTTTATTCTGTAATTCTGAGATAAAGGCTGGCTCTGGTGTTAGTAGCTTGTTGACCATATGGTTATCCCCACCATTAGTTGCTATAGTTTTGATATATTGTGCAACAACATAACAGTCATAAGCTATCTTTCAGAGTTTCATATATGAACTTCAAATCAAAAAGATTTTGAGAAACCTTCAAGTTCTCATGCACACTGGTTGCTTGACTAAGGGCCACATGTATACATGTTTGGAATAGCAATGACATAATTGCAATATTCTTCGAATTGTAATCAAGTAATCACTATTCCTAATGTATGTTAGCGATTCCTAGTGGGTCTCTGTTGGACCTGCCACCAGGGTGTGGCTCTCCCTTCCATTTTTGCTGTTGCCTTACGTGTTTTTTGCTGATGTTAGATGCTTTGGGCACTGTGCCACTGCTGTCCATTGCCACCGTGCAAATGCTCCAGATTGTAAATTGATGTATGGATTAGTGATTCCTTAATTGGCTGGTTTGGTTTACCTGTCAGACCCTAGTAATATGCACCAGGAGTGCCCAGGGCTAGTAATCCAAACGCTGCTAGAGGGCCTGCAGCACTGGTTGTGTCACCCTCAGAAGCAGCCTGTAAAAGGGTGTCTAAGGCCTGCCATTGCATAGCCTGTGTGCAGTGTGGTACTGCCATGCTGATTGGGCAAGTGCACCCACTTGCCAGCCCCTAAACCTTCCCTTTTCTTAATGGGAGACCAACACCAAGGTGCCAGTTCTAACACGTGTCTTCTCCAGCTGAAATGTGGGGAGAATTCCCCTACCTCATGGGAGTTCTCATCACTAAGGCAGACAAATCTGGTCAAACCATCAGCGTTGGCGTGTTCTGTACCAGGGTGGTTTTCCACCGTGAAATCCATCCCCTGTAGAGAAATGGACCACCTCAACAGCTTTCGATTCTCACCTCTCATCTGCATTAACCATCTGAGGGGCCTGTGGTCTTTCAGATCCCGGAAATGAGTACCAAACAGGTATTGTATCAGTTTCTTCAGTGCCCAGACCACAGCAAATACCTCAGCTTCAATAGCACTCCACCTCTGTACCTGTGGAAGTAACCTCCTACTGATGAAGGCTACAGGTTGATCTAGGGCCACCTCCTTCATCTGTGACAAAACAGCCCCCACACCATGCTCTGAAGCCTCTATCTGAACGATAAACTCTCTGGAGAAGTTGGATCCCAGGAGCACAGGCACCGGGCACATGGCAGCTTTCAGGGCCTCAAAAGCTTTCTGACAGGTGTCAGTCCAAATCACTTTCCTGGGCTGCTTCCTGGAAGTCAGCTCTGTCAAGGGTGCAACAATGTTGCCATACCACTTGACAAACCTCCTGTAATACCTGATGAGTCATAAACAGGCTCTCACCTCTGTTTGGGTCTTGGGGGGCTACCAAGCCAGGATGGTTTCAATCTTGGGCTGTAGGGGTGCCACCTGGCTGCTCCCAACCTGGTGTCCCAAGTATATCAAGGAACCCTGCTCGATCTGGCACTTACTCACCTTGATCATGGGGCCTGCCTTCCGCAGAGCCAACAACACTTCCCAGAGGTGGTGCAGATGTTCTTCCCAACTGGTGCTGAACACTGCAATGTCATCCAGGTAGGCAGCACTGAACTCAGTACAGCCAACACCTGGTTGACCAACCTCTGAAAGGTGGCAGGGGCATTCTTCATCCCAAAGGGCATAACCAAGAACTGGAAGTGCCCATCTGGTGTGGAGAATGCTGACCTCTCTTTTGCCCCATCAGTCAAGGCGATGTGCTAGTACCCAGATGTTAGGTGAAACGTGCCGAGGTACCGTGCAGCCCCTAGCTGATCAATGAGCTTATTAGCTCTAGGGATGTGGTGCGCGTCAGTCCTTGTGACTGATATGAGCCATTGGTAGTCCACATAGAACCTGAGTTCTGGCGTGGCACCCGGTGCGGCAGCCATTGGGACTAAGACCACTGGGCTGGCCCAAGGACTGTGAGAGGACTCAATCACCCCTAACACAAGCATCTTTGAGACCCTCTCTATGATGCAAGCTCTCACCCTGTCAGTCACCCTGTAAGATATGTGCTTCACAGGAAGACTACCCCCAGTGTCTACATCATGGATGCACAATTCAGTGACAGCGGGAACTAGGGAGAACAGATCAGAAAACTGTCCCAGCAACTGGCAGCAGTCATTCTGTTGCTTAGGGGTCAGGGTGGAAGAGAGGTTTACACCATTCACTGACCCATCTTGCTCTGTTGCAGACAGGAAGTCAGGAAGAGGCTTGGTCTCCTCCTCCATTTAAGCATCTGTTGCTAGGAGAATCCCCACTTCGGACCTCTCCAAATGGGGTTTCAGGCGGTTGACATGCAGGACCCTCAAGGGGTTCGTGTGAGACCGTATGTCCACTAAGTAGGTACCAGGATGTTTGCGCTCCACAACCTCAAATGTTCCGGTCCACTTATCCTGGAGCGCGCAGGGCTCCACTGGGGCCATGGCCCACCCTTTATGACCAGGCTGAAGCTCTACCAGCGAGGCATTCTGGTCGTACCACCGCTTCATCTCCTCCTGGCTGGCTTCCAGATGTGCCTCCGCGAGTATTGTGAAACGCCTAGTCTGGTTCCTGAAGGCTTGCATGTAGCTATATACATCCTGGGGAGATTTCCTAGGAGATTGCTCCCAGCCTTCCTTGGCCAGACTCAGAGGTCCTCTCACTAGGTGGCCATAGAGAAGCTCAAAGGGACTGAATCCTAGAGATTTCTGTGGCACCTCACGGTATGCAAACAACAGGCAAGAGGATGTTCCACTTATGCCTCATAGGTTCCTCAAGACCCATATTCATGCCTTTCAGGGTTCATTTGAATTTCTCAACCATCCCAATTCCTTGGGGGTGGTAAGGAGTGGTGAACTTGTGCGGTATCATGCACTCCTGCCACAGGGACTTCATATACTTGGAAATGAAGTTGGTTCCCCAGTCAGACACTACCTCTCTAGGGAATCCCACTCAGGAAAATCTTCCAATCAGTGCTCGTCCCATCACGGGGGCCATCACAGTCCTCAGAGGTATGGCTTCCATGTACCGGGTGGCATGGTCCACCAAGACCAGGATGAACCTGTTGCCCATGTCTGTCTTGAGGTCCAGTGGCCCCATGATGTAAATACCCACCCGCTCAAATGGGATGCTGACCACATGGAATGGCTGGAGAGGAGCCTTCTGCTTAGTCCCATTCTGTCCACCTGCCTGGCAAGTCTGACATGTCTTGCATTGAGTGTCTGAACTCTTGTGCATTTGGGGCAAATGAAAGTCGGTGACAAGCCTCTCAAAGGTCTTGTCCTGCCCCAAATGTCCTGCCAATGGCACATCATGAGCCCGCCCCAGTAGGAAGACTCTGAACCGCTGGGGTACCACAAGTAGACGGGCTGACGCAGGCTCAGCAACCTTAGGCTCACTATAAAGGAGACCATTCTCCCAGTATATCCAATGTGATCCAGACTGATCACCTGCTGCCTGGCTTGCAGCCTGTTGCTGCAAAACTACAAGAGAAGGGTATTCTCTTTGCTCCTTGAAGAATTATTCCCTGGAGGGTCCTCCTTCCTGCTGCCAATGGGTCAGCTCTGGCAGGTCTCCCAGTTCAGCTACCTGTTCCCCTGTAGGCTTCAGGGAATCCCCCTCAGGATCTACCACCTCCTGGACTATGGGAACTTCGGGGGCAGGTTTCCCGCACCCGCTGCCTCTTCTCTCTAAGGCAGGTCCCTGGGCCTCCCTCTCAGGCTCCAGGTCCTCTTAAGCACCCCTACTGGCTGCCATTAACTGGGTGGTCACACACGTCCAGTCAGGCAGACCCACCATTTCCAAGTGAGTTCTCCGCTCCACCTTTCCCCAAGGTGAGCTCTCCCAATCGTTCCCCAACAAACAGTCAACAGGCATGGCGTGCCTCACAACTACCTGAAGAAGACCAGAGACCCCCCCACTCAAAGGGAACCTGAGCCATTGGACAATGGCTCTCTGTGTTGTCTGCAATTTCCCTGCTTATTTCTGCACCGCTCTGACTTCTTTCTGCACACATTTGCCTTTCTTCATCTGTTGCTTCTTTCTGCACTTTTCTTGTCTCTTTCTGCACCACTCTTACTTCTGTCTGTACCCCTCTTTCCTCTTTCTGTACCTTTCTTCCCTCTTACTGCACCTCTGTTGCCTGTTTCTGTACCTCTCTTGACTCTTTCTGCAATTGACCTGCCTATTTCTGCACATCTCTTGCATCTTCATACACCTCGCTTGCTACTTTCTGTACCGAACTTGCTTCTTTTTGCACCCCTCTTGTTTCCTGCTACACTCCCCTTTTCTCTTTCTGCACCTCTTTTGTCTCTTTCTACATCATGGTTCCCTCTTTCTACAACTGTCCTGCCTATTCCGCACCTCTCTTGCCTCTTTCTTCATTTCTCTTGCCTCTTTCAGCACATCAGTTGCCTCATTCTGCAAATAAGGTGCTTCTTTCTGCAGTGGCTTCTTTCTTCATCTGTCTTGCTTCTTTCCGCACATCTTGCCTCGTTTTGCGCCTATGTTGCTTTTTTCTGAATTTCTCTTGCTTCTTTCTGCACCTCTCTTGCTTTTTTCTGCACCCCTCTTCCCTTTTTCAGCCTCCTCATCCCTCTTCTGCACCTTTGCTGCCGGTTCCTGCACCTCTCTTGCCTCTTCTTGCAACCCTCTTGTCTCTTACATCATTTCTCTTCCTTCTTTCTGCATCTCTGTTGCTTCTATCTGCAATCCTTCTTGCCTATTTCTGCAGCCATCCTCCCTCTGTCTGCACCTCTCGTGCCTCTTTCTGCACCTGTTTTCTCATTCCACACATCTTGTGCCTGTTTCTGTACCTCTCTTGCGTCTTTCTGCAATTCTGTTGGGTCTTTCTGCACTTCTCTTGCTTCTTTCTGCACCCCTCTTGCCTCTTTTTTCACCTCTGTTGCTTCTTTCTATACTTCCCTTCCTTCTTTCTACATCTCTCTATGCTTCTTTCTGCATCCCTCTTGCCTCTTTCTGTATCCCTTGTCCCTCTTTCTGCACCTCTCTTGCCTTTTTATGTAGTTGTCATGCCTATTTCTGCATATCTGTTGCTTCTATGTATACTTCTCTTTCCTCTTTCTGCACTCCTCTTGCCTCTTTCTACAACTCTGTTAGTTATTGCTGCACCAATCTTGATTCTTTTGGCACCTCTCTTCAAATTTCTGCACCCCTTTTACCTCTTTCTACACCAGTCTTGCCTCTGTCTGCACCCCGTTCCATTTTTCAGCATCTGTCATGCTTCTTTACACGTCTTTCTGGACTTCTCTTGCCTCTTTCTGCATCACTGTTGTTATTTCTGCACTTCTCTTGCTCCTTTCTGCACTTCTCTTGCTTCTTTCTGTACCCCCAATGCCTCTTTCTGCAACTCTGTTAGTTATTTCTGCACTCCTCTTGATTCTTTTGGCACCTCTCTTCAAATTTCTGCACCCCTTTTACCTCTTTCTACACCGCTCTTGCCTCTGTTAGCACCCCCGCTCCATTTTTCTGCACCTTGCTTGCCTGTTTGTGCAATTCTCTTGCCTCTTTATGCACCCCTCCTGCCTCCTTCTGTCCCCTGTTGCTTTTTTCTGCACTTTTCTTGAATCCTTCTGTATCTCTTGTCTTTCTTCTGCAGCCCCTTTGCCTCGTTCTGCACCCCTCTTCCCTATTTCAGTATCTGTCATGCTTCTTGCTGCGTCTTTCTGGACTTCTCTTGCCTCTTTCTGCATCACTGTTGTTATTTCTGCACATCTCTTGCTTCTTTCTGCACCTCTCTTGCTTCTTTCTGTACCCCCGTTGCCTCTTTCTGCTCTCGTCTTTTGTCTCTTTGTGTACTTCTCTTGTATCGTTGTGCACCTCTTATCTTTTTCTGCTCTTCTGTTGTCTCTTTCTGTACATCTCTTCTGTTTCCTGCACATCCCTTCTTTCTATACCTCTCTTGCTTCTTTCTGGACCTCTGTTGCTTCTTTCTGCACCTCTCTTGCTTCTTTCTTCTGCACCTCAGGTGCCTTTTTCTGCACCTATGTTGCTTCATTCTGCACTTCTCTTGCCTCTTTCTGCACTTCTCTTGCCTCTCTCTGCACCACTGTTGGTTCTTTCTGCACTTCTCTTGCTTCTTTCTACAACTCTCTATGCTACCGTTCAGCACCCCTCTGGCCACTTTCTACACCCCTCTTCCCTCTTACTGCACCTGTGTTGCTTGTTTCTACACCTCTCTTGCCTTGTTATACACTTGCCTTGCCTATTTAGGCACCTCTGTTGCTCCCTTCTGGAACTTACTTGCTTCTTTCTGTATCACTCTTGCCTCTTTCGGCACTATCCTTCCCTTTTCTGTGTCTCTAATGCCTCTTTCTGCACCACAGTTCCCTCTTTTAGCACCTCTCCTGCCTCTTTCTGTACCTCTCATGCCTCTTTCTACAGTTCCATTGCCTCTTTCCGCAGCTGTGTTGCCTCTTTCTTTACTTCTCGTCCCTCTTTTTGCACCCCTCTTAATTTCTTATGCAGCTCACTTGCCTCTTTCTGCACCTCTCTTGCATAGTTCTGTACCCGTCTTAGCTCTCTCTGTACCTTTTTACTGTTTCTTTCTGCAACTCTCTTGTCGGTTTCATCACCTTTCATGCTTCATTCTGCACCTCTGTTTTGCATTTCAGCACTTATTATGCCTCTTTCTGCACTTCTTTTGATTGTGTCTGCAACTTTCCTGTCTCTTTCATCACTTCTCTTGCGTTTTTCTGCAACTCTGTTGCTTCGGTTGTTACCTCGGGATAGCATATTTATGCCTCCCACTGTTCAGTGTTTGGGATGACTCCTGGCCCCTCCTTAACAAATTGGGTAAATGTTCCCACAGGTTACACTATCCACTTTTGCAGTGGTTCCTATTGCAAACAATTCCAGAGTATCCCTCACTCCTAAAATCCAAGATGTGTAGTCCACCCCCCTTGTGCAGAGCATGTGTGACCAGCTTGCGGTGTGGCCAGAGCAATGACCAATCCCTTCCTCTGAGGTCCATTCAAACCAGTTCTGGTAGCAGCATTTCCTTACAGGGATTGTTGCTTGACTGAAGAGAAAGAAAATTGCTGGGGCCTGTCCAAGTGCCCCCTACCATTTGTTTGTGACATTGAAAGTCACTTTTAAGTAAATTACGCTCCTGGGAACACCACAACAGTTCTTCTACCAGGCAAAGGGAAAACATCCCCCCAATCCCAAAGCCATTGTATCTGCTCTGGGAGCAGTTTTCAGACCTCATCAGGGCTACATACCCTTTAGACTTCTAGTGGGGACTACTGCAGATAAGCATACAGAAACTTAACTTTGAGAACATAAATATCTTTACTACTCACCACAAATTTAGGCTCACCATTAAGTCTGGCAATTAATCTTGTTTCAAGCTAGCACCAATCTAGAGATAGTAGAATTAATATTTAATCACACTTTCCGGTACTTCTTGTGGGGAAGCCAGCCCTGCTTACAATGTAAATGGCTTGTGATTGCTAATCACTGTAAGGACATGTCAACTTAAACATTCTTCATTTGCTACTTTACACACTATAGGCCCATTTTCAGTGACTGTTGTACTGCCACCAACGGCTCATCAGTTGCAGTCCAAACCCCATCAGCGATTATACCGAGGCTGGTGCATTGGAAACACCTCATAATCCCTTAATGTTGGCTGCCGCCTCCTCCATCACTATAAATCATGACAGTTTCAGACAGCTTTTCCATGTCAGCCTTTCCAACATGGAAAGGCTGCAGAGAAAGCGACATTGGGGGCCCATAGCAATCAATCAATCAATCAATCAATGACATTTATAGAGCGCGCTACATACCCGTAGGGTCTCAAGGCGCTGGGGGTGGGGGGGGTGCCGCTACTGCTCGAACAGCCAGGTCTTCAGCTTCTTCCTGAAGGAGAGGTGGTCTTGGGTCAGGCGCAGGTCGGTCGGGAGGGAGTTCCAGGTCTTGGCGGCCAGGTAGGAGAAGGACCTTCCTCCTGTAGTCGCTCTTCGGATGCGGGGGACGGCGGCGAGGGCGTGGTTGGCTGATCGGAGGTGGCGTTTGGGAGCGTATAAGTTGACTCGGCTGTTGAGGTAGCTCGGGCCTTGGTCGTGTAGGGCTTTGTGTGCGTGGGTGAGGAGGCGGAAGGTGATTCTTTTGTTGACGGGGAGCCAGTGAAGGTCTCTCAGATGTCCGGAGATGTGACTGGTCCGTGGGATGTCGAGGATGAGTCTGGCTGAGGCGTTCTGGATCCGCTGGAGTCTCTTCTGGAGCTTGGCGGTGGTACCGGCGTAGAGGGCATTGCCGTAGTCCAGTCGGCTGGTGACGAGGGCCTGGGTGACGGTCTTCCTGGTCTCGGTGGGGATCCACCAGAAGATCTTCCGTAGCATGCGTAGGATGTTGAAGCACGCCGAGGAGACGTTGTTGACTTGCCTGGTCATGGAGAGGGAGGAGTCCAGGATGAAGCCCAGGTTGCGTGCATGGTCTGTCGGTTTGGGTGCGGTGCCCAGGGCGGGAGGCCACCAGGAGTCGTCCCAGGCGGAGGGTAAGGAGCCCAGGATGAGGACCTCCGTCTTGTCCGAGTTCAGTTTCAGGCGGCTGGTCGTCATCCACTCGGCTACCTCTTTCATCCCTTCGTGCAGGTCGGCTCTGGCGGCGGCGGGGTCGTTGGTCAGGGAGAGGATCAGCTGGGTGTCGTCGGCGTAGGAGATTATGTTGAGGTTGTGCTGGCGTGGGATGGCCGCGAGGGGGCTCATGTAGACGTTGAAGAGGGTGGGGCTCAGAGAGGATCCTTGAGGGACGCCGCAAATGACTTCGGTGGCCTCTGACTTGTACGGTGGTAGGCGGACTCTCTGTGTTCTTCCGTCGAGGAAGGAGATGATCCATTCCAGCGCCTTGTCCTGGATTCCGACGTTGCTGAGGCGCTGTACTAGGGTGCGGTGGCAGACAGTGTCGAATGCCGCGGAGAGGTCTAGGAGGATGAGGGCCGCTGTTTCTCCGTTGTCCATCAGGGCTCGGATGTCATCGGTGGCGGCGATGAGGGCGGTCTCGGTGCTGTGATTGGCTCGGAAGCCAGACTGTGAGGGGTCGAGGGATCCATTAGTCTCGAGGAAGGCGGCCATCTGCTTGTTGACGGTCTTCTCGATGACTTTGGCTGGAAACGGGAGGAGCGAGATGGGGCGGTAATTCTTGAGTTCGGTGGGGTCCGCTGTGGGTTTCTTGAGAAGAGCGCTGAGTTCGGCGTGCTTCCAGCTCTCAGGGAAGGTGGCGGTGTCGAAGGATGTATTGATGATGTCTCGCAGGTGGGGTGCGATGACAGCGTCAGCCTTGTTGAAGACGTGGTGAGGGCAGGGGTCAGTCGGTGATCCGGAGTGGATGGAGTTCATCGTGCGGATGGTGTCTTCGGTGCTGATCGGGGTCCAGGCGTGGAGGGTGGTGGTGGGGGGTGGTTGTTCGGTCTTGGTGTGCGTTGGTTGGTTGTTGAAGCTGTTGTGTATGTCCGCGATCTTGTTGTGGAAGTATGAAGCGAGGGAGTTGCAGAGGTCTTGCGATGGGGTGATGTCGTTGTTTCCTGCGCTGGGGTTGGATAGCTCTTTCACGATGTTGAAGAGTTCCTTTCAGTTGTGTGCGTTGTTGTCCAGCCGGTCCTTGAAAGCAGTTTTCTTGGCGGCGCGGTTCAGCTGGTGGTGCTTCCGGGTGGCCAGCTTGAAGGTGGTCCTGTTGTCCGGTGTAGGTTCCCTTCTCCAGACTTTCTCAAGGGCTCGGCAGTTCTTCTTGGAGCTCTTGAGTTCGTCGGTGAACCACGGGGCTTTCTTGCTGCCGGATCTGCTGGGCGGGGTCCTCAGCGGGGCGAGTTCGTCCGCGCAGTTGCTGATCCACTTCGTGAGGTTGTCGGCGGCCTGGCTGGGGTTCGCTGAGCTGGCGGGAGGGTGCTGGCTCAGGGAAGCGGCGAGCTGGTCTGCTGTGATCTTGTTCCAGCTTCTGCGGGCGGCCTGATGCTGGTGGTGGTGGGTCGTCGTTCTCTTGAAGGTGAAGTGGACGCAGCTGTGGTCCGTCCATTGAAGCTCTGTGGCGTGGCTGAAGTCGATGTCTATGCTGGAAGAGAAGACTGCGTCGAGTGTGTGTCCGGCGAGGTGGGTGGGGGTGGACACCAGCTGCTTGAGTCCAAGATTGGCGAGGTTGTCGAGCAGGGTGCTGGTGTTGCGGTCGTTGTTGTTCTCCAGGTGGAAGTTGAGGTCCCCCAGGAGGATGTAGTCGGCGGAGGGGAGGGCATGCGGGCTGACGAAGTCGGCGATGTCCTCGCTGAATTGGGTGCGTGGTCCCGGAGGTCGGTAGATCAGGGTGCCTCTGAGGGTGGTGTTCGGGTCGGTGTGAATCTGGAAATGCAGGTGTTCGGCGGCGGTCAGGGTGTTGTCGGTGCTGGTCGTGAGGCGGATGGTGTTCCTGTGGATGATGGCGATGCCTCCTCCCATCTGGAGGGCTACTGCACTCCTTACCCTCCGCATTGTGGCCTGCGGGGCACCAATGGTGACTGTCGCACGGTGTATGGATGTTTAAAAAAATCTGTGTTCTCAATGAAAGCTTGTGCTGCAGACCTTTTCTGCTTGCCACAAAAGCTTTTAGTGATTAATAAATGGTTCCAGGCACCCTGTGGGCGGTTTCATCCAAATAATGCAGTCGGATCTGCCGACCGGAGGTCGGGCCGTTCCCCATCTGCAACGGTTGTAATTAGCCCCTCTGTCTTTTGGTATAATAGAGGGGATTTATAATATAAAAGGTAAGTTTTCTTCTGTTCAAAACGGTTATTGTGAAATATTGTATGTTTTACACTACATTACTTGGGTTACACAGGGTAGGCCTGATGGCATGTTTGCTATGCCACTAAAGTAAATGGCACCAAAGGTGCTGCAGTCCACATGTGGTGTATTTCCTCCAGGTTCTGGTTGCATTTTTGCATCATGTACAAGGGATTATTAGGCAAATTAGATATGCCAATTAGTAATAAGCCGATTTAAATCCTGGCATAACTATCGCTGCAAGGGTAAATCATTATCCCTGTGGAGAAAGGAAAAGTTAACAATGTGCATGTGCATGGAGAACTGGGATCTCCATGTGCTCCTGTGCAGATTTATTTGCACAGTCTACTCTTTACAGAGAAAATGTGTTCTCAAGAGGAATATCACTCACTTCACTAGGAATTTGCAGGGAAACCTGTGTTAAGCTCAGCTTTCCACATGGATGCTTTAAGAAGTTTCAAACTTCCATAAAGTAGAAAATCTACAGATAGACGTAAATGAAAATAGCGCCTGGATACTCCCTCAAGAGATAAGTGCTCTATTCAAGTCATATTTTTTAAGACTTTAAGCTGTATTATCTTTATGGACCAACCTGAAATGGCCACCCCTGAATCGTAAAGTGAAGAATACAATCTGACTTTTTTGTAGAAAAGGATTAAACAGGCTCTTCAAACCTCCTGATCCACAGGTGGGTCATATTATATGTTTTGTAAGTTTGGTGTATTTGGGTCAATGTTGTAATAACTATGCTCTGTAAGCTAATAACATCCTGTTAAATTTCACAACTCAAAAAACAAGCATTAGCTTGTGTACCATTAACCATTCATCATCCAGTCGCAACTGCACGATCATAGAAAACAATGATATTATTACAATAATCATTTCTTCAGGGAGAAAAGAATGAATGTTGCCCGAGATCAATGGCTCATCTGTACTGATTTCTCAAAGACTGCACAAAGCATTACCTGATACTTCAAGACCAAATTATTAGGAAACTGACTCGCTTGGATATACAAAGTCCCTACCTGAGGAGCCTCAGGAAGGGCGAGGTTCTTAAACAACATTTTGCAATGCTTTATCCACCTTTGTTGAAAAAAATATGAAAGCAAACGAGGCAGCATTGGCATGCCCAATCATGATTAAAACATTCAGCTGTTGATGTAACCATCAATGTCACGTAAGAGAGTTCCCTCCTGTACCTTCACACATTCACTGGCTTCCTTCAGTGTGACTTCATAGGGGGGAACACCAGGCTTACCTGTCCAACGTGCCAACGGGCACTGCCGTGAGGGGAACGGCTGGAGCAACCAGCAACCAGGAAGCGGAGGCACACGCCGGGAGGCGAGGGAGGCGTCCCGCAAGACCGGACTACACTCCCCAGCATTCCCTCTGCTGGAAAGCGCGCCCGTGACGCGCAGTGAGCGCCGGAGGCTCCGGATAAAGGCTGACCCCCCGGGAGCTCAGTGGGGGAACACCAGGCTTACCTGTCCAACGTGCCAACGGGCACTGCCGTGAGGGGAACGGCCGGAGCAACCAGCAACCAGGAAGCGGAGGCACACGCCGGGAGGCGAGGGAGGCGTCCCGCAAGACCGGACTACACTCCCCAGCATTCCCTCTGCTGGAAAGCGCGCCCGTGACGCGCAGTGAGCGCCGGAGGCGCCGGATAAAGGCTGACACCCCCTCTCGCCCCGCGAGACGCGCGCGGGAGCGCCCAGGCTAAGCCCGGGCAAAGGGCGGGCCCTCTGTGGCCCTCCGAGGCCTGAGGAGTCTGGTCTGGGCCAGAAACGCTGCTCGGACTGGGTAGGCCCCTTATTATTGTTTTTTGTTCACTTGATTTCCTGTAGCAACTGAGACATTTTAAATATTGTGCCTACAACTGGTAGGGATCTGATTTAGCACTGTTTAATTTCTTATAGTGTGTATTGTACAATCGCAATGTCAAAGGCTAAAGCAGGCAACATGCCTCTGGGACAAATTGCCATTGATAACTATATGGTGAAAAAGGTCGCCCAGATAAATAGCGATCGACGTGCCTCATTAGGGAAAGGAGACACCATAGTATGTACACAGGATGATCCCCTGATTGCTGTACAAGACATAGAGGCCACTAACAGGGCTAGTCTGTCCAATATAGAAATGCCCTCTCCGAGGGCACATGACCAGCCACCAGCCAGCCCGTCAACATGTATGCTGACACAAACACCCAACACTATAAATGTTGTGGCTATGGTACATTCGGGGGAGAGGGAGCAACCCGATATAATTAGTGAAGCAAGCGAGGGGGTATCACCCAAGAAGAGGCCATTTAGGCAGTGTAGAAAGACGGCATCACGTAAAGGGGGACAACCAACTAGCAACTTAGCGGTAGCAAACCCTACCCACACTACAGATAACATCTGGTCAGCAGCTAACAATCCTTTTGTGTTCACGGGAGCTGACTCAGGCCCCCCCAAGCAGAATGCCAGTATTAACATTACTAATGAGCAGTTTACTGCCTTAATCGCAATTATGGAGACCAGCTTGGGGATGAAGATAGAGGAGGCTCTCAAACCTCTAGTGGAAAAAATTGATTCCCTTACAAAAGAAGTAGGCAGGCTTGGGGGGCTTCTCTCCGTGCAGCAAAAGGCTGCTGGAGATACTAGTACTACACTAAAAGAAATAAGGGCCACCCAAGCTGTACAGGGGAAAAAGGTGCCAGCAGTAGTCAATCTGGCAGGTGCACAGAATATACCAGGGAATGGTCCCCAGCGGCCAGCCCCTGTTAGCCTCCCCCAACCTATAACAGGTAACCCGCAGCCACGGGTAGGCTCACCTCCAATTACAGGTAACAAGATAGTCCCTAGACCTGACAGAAGAAACCGCTATCTAAATCTTCCCCCGGATTGTGCGCCTTTTGTGGCGGTCTTAACAAATGTCCCTGCAGTTGGCACCCATCCGGCATCTCCATATGGCGAGTCATATGACTCACTAAAAAATAAGACAGTCTCATGGCTAAATAAGAACTGTGGTTTCCCCGTTGGGTACTCAGACCAGATAACGCTAGTTAGAAGGGTAAACTGGGTAGGGCCTTCTAACAAAGTGGGAAATGGGGACTGCATTGTGGTTAATTTTAGACACCCCCAACATGTGGCAACTGTGTTGCTGAGAGCTGCATCCCTGGTTTACAATGAGAGTAGTATTTGTGTTCGTCCTCTGGGTTATTTTTATGCTCACCTCTGTATGGCATCCCCACAACTGAGTAGGCCAACATTTCGGTTTGATACTCTGACCCCGAACACTGGGAATAATGGGATGCAATTTACATACAATGTAGTTAATTCTGGTGGGCTAGGTCTTCCATCTTACCCAGGGAATAGACTTGACACTGGAGGGCAACGCCAGATGGCCTATAACGTCAACACACATAACAGATACAAACTTTTGTCCGGTCTTGATATGTGTGACTGACATAAAGTACCTGTGGGCAAGGATGGATTAAATGTAGCTGAATTAACATGCAATATTGACTCTACCAACCCACAGGAGTCCAATAAATGTGTGAATATTGTGTCTTGGAACGTTGCGGGTCTAGCAACTAAAATGGCAGATGAAAAGTGGGTCTCCTTCATTAAACAATTTAAGGTTATCTGTCTCCAAGAGACTTGGGATGTGGAGTGCGAATTGTTCTTGGAAGGTTATAAAGCGTTCTCTGTGCCAGCAACCTCATCCAATAGAGGAAGACCAAAGGGAGGATTGGTGATTTTTGTTTCTGTTTTGATAACCTCAAGTATCCTCACCATTAATGTCCAACGTTTATGTGTCCAGGGTATTGTCTTGTCTGCCAAAAGTAATAGGGTTGGACTGGTAAATTTTTACAATGCTACTAATACCACCCTAGCACTTAACGAACTGACTGTACTAGATGAATATATTAATGTCTCCATGAAGAAACACAGCCTTAATCTAATGGTCATGGGAGATTTCAATGTGCACCTCTGTGGCGATCCCCTTAGGAAATGTATACGGGACTTAAACTGCAATAGAGCAGATGGGCTACATTTTGCACACACAGCAGAGGGTGAATTTTGTAATTCCTTGATGAACGATTTAGTTTTAACAATGGGTATGGAAATTAGAGATCCCGGTAAAAGCTTTGACACTCCGACTTTTAAGGGGCATGGTAGAGGCACCTTTATTGACCACATGCTATTTTCTGAAGCTCTGTTGCCTTTCTTAGAATCCTTTGACATTAGCAAAAGTGAGTTTAGTGATCACAACCCCCTGGTGGTTTATCTCAGGGGTTTTGGCCTTTCAGATGTCATGCCCTTACGCCTTGAAAGCAACTTGACCACGACTGAGGGGAGGCGGCGTCTAAAGTGGTCAACTGTCACCCCAGACCTTCTGTATAAAACTATAGAGGAATCCTGTGCAGATGAAATTGTTAATTGTACAGGGACGGATCCGGTGGGGGTCCTTAATGCCTTTCAAGCTCTGGCGGGGAAAGTATCAGGGTTACTCACGAAACCATCTAAGGGAAACCTAGAGAAATGTGGGCCAAGGTGGTTTAACCAAGAGTGCTCAAAAGCTGCCCGTAACCTGAAGGCAGCATTGGCAGATGTACCACGGAACCAGGAGAAAATCCGACTCTGTCGCAAAGTTTACAAGTCTACCCTTAAAAAACATAAGGAGACTTTGCGTGTGGAGGCCTGGAATGAGCTTTTGGACCCCGAGACCTTAAATAGTAGCACGAAGTTCTGGCAGTTAGTAAAAAAACCATTCCTGTCAGAACAACCGGGGGATGGGTTGGAGTGCTGTATTATGAAAGAAGATTGGTTTCGTCACTTTGAATCTCTATACTTGTCAGCCGATCCTGGTATTGGTGAGAGCTTTCCCAGTAAATCTAAAGGAGCATTCAGGTTTGAGTGCGGCGAAGTGTTTGAAGCCATAGAAGGTCTGACATCAAACAAAGCTCCCGGCCCAGATGGCATCCCCCCTGATTTATTTAAGTCCAGACCACACTTCTGGGCCCCTATCTTGATGGCGGTTTTTAATGCTGCCACAGTGGTAGGATGCCCAGTGTCCTGGGGGGTGTCAACAATTGTCCCGGTTTTCAAAAAGGGAGACAGGGGTAGCCCATCGTGCTACCGTCCAATCTCCCTAATTGATTCAAAGGTTAAAGTTATCGGGAGAGTTCTGTTGAAGAGAATTACTAGTTGGGCATCTGCAAATAATGTTATGTCTATATCTCAATATGGATTCTGTGAGGGCAGATCCACGATCACTCAGTGTCTTAATTTGTTCCTCATACTCAGCAAGTACACAGTGGCCCAGAAAGGCACGATCCACCTCGCCTTCATGGACCTGTCGTCAGCCTTCGACTGTGTCAACAGGGGGAGGCTGTGGCAATACATGAGGGCGAAGGGAGCCGACATTGGGATTGTCGACCTCCTGGTGGATATGCATCATCAAACCAGTGCCAATGTAAGATATTCATCTAATGGGGATACCACTGACAAGTTTATGATAAATAAAGGAGTACGTCAGGGATGTATTCTTGCCCCTTTTCTTTTTAATTTTTATATTAACGATTTGGATGCAGCTCTACAATCTATACAGGCAGACTGCCCCAGAGTAGGAAGAAGGGGTATCCCTGTGCTGTTATACGCGGATGACGCGGTTTTAATCTCGCGTACGGAGAAGGGGCTTCAGGCACTTTTAACTGCTTTTAATCTTTTCATGTCTGATAGGGATTTAATGGTTAATAACTCCAAGTCCTATATAATGCAGGTTGGCCAACGCCCAAGAAAGAACTTTGTATTTAAGCTTGATGACAGCCCCATCCCGGTAACAGAGACTTTTTCCTATCTGGGTGTGCTTTTTGACTCGAAGTTAAGTTGGGCCCCTCATCTGGCGAAGAAGAAAAATGATATGTTGAGGGTTAATGGAACTATCCTTAATCTTGTGAAAAAGATAGGAAAGAAACCAATATCTGCAATGATTAAGTTATATAATGCCAAGTCTGTAGCGACGGCGGTATACGGTAGTGAATTGTGGGGCTATGTGTCAAATACTCAATTACAGGTTATCGAAAACACCTTTTTCAAACGGTTACTATGTGTTCCTTCGAGTACCCCGAACCTTGTTGTGCATGAGGAGTTAGGGACACCGTTTTTATGCGATAATCTAGCACTGAAGCCCCTGATCTGCTGGGTCTCGCTTTGGCTTAACACAGAGATACCACTCACCCACCAGATTGTACGGGATGTAACATCTCAGGATAGTTGTATGCGCATCCCCTGGTTAAAATATTTGAAATTCTGCTTTGAAATGCTGGGGTGCCCTAAACTGTTCTCCCACCCGAGTGGCATTGTGAAGGGGGACATAACAGCGGTCAAAAGAGCCTTTTTAAAGTTTAAACTGGCGGACAGAGAAAATGTGGAACTGCTGAAACCAAGTGTCAGAAAGTTTATTATGCTAAAGTCGTGTGGTGGAATGGAGCCCTATCTGGCCTGCGCCTTTAGCTCACATGAAAAGTTCCTACTGACTAGGTTCAGATTCAACACTTTTCAGCAGCTTTTAATAAGACCTAAATCAGACATTTTTAGCAAACATGTAGCTCCCTGTGGCTGCGACGGGAAGTCTCCTCAGGACATGCTACATTTTATATTTTTATGTAGGTTTTATGACTATCCCAGACGTTACTTTCTTGTTGATTTGCTGAGAACATTGGATTTTAAACAAATTAGACCTGCCCTCATGTACTTGCAGCTCCTACACCAGGATTGTGTACTCCATATTTTGTCGTTTTTAAAACTTGCACTGAGAATAAGAACTTGCTTAGATCTATGATCAGGACCAGTAGGACACTTTTGCTACTTAACAATCATGATGATTTTTAACGTTAATTGTGTATAACGTGTTTTTTAAATAATGTGTTTTTTAAAAAATGTATTGTTGCAATTTTGATAATGTAATCAATGCATGTACTTTTTATGGTTTGAAATATTAACCGAAATAAAGTCTTATTTGATTTGATTTGACTTCATAGACTTCCTACTGAAAACATCCTCCTGAGCACCTTCGAGCTGCGACTTGCACTGCTCACTTTCCACCCATCAACGGTACGTCTGCCATTCAAGAGGAAGCGCTTACCCATTGCAATAGTAAGCTGGTCTTTTCTATGATGTTCACTTTTCTTTAATTACAAGGTTTTGCTTCTGCTTTGAGGCTGTAGTAGAGTGCACATCTGCTTTGGCAGTGATCATTGTCCTTTTTATCGTATTGTATGGAAACCTAGTGAGTACAATCAAACGTGGGTACCAGTAAAAACAACGTTTTGCAGGGCAGGTGTGAGCCATCTGTAAATATGACGTTTCAAACATTTGTAATATTGTTAGGAAACAATTAACAATTTACCTTGGGTAATATGGTATTTGTGATGGTGTACATCATGATATGTCGTAGAATACAAGCTGATTCATGCCTCATTTAAGCAAACTCAATTATTTAGCTCTTTAATTTAGGTAAGCCAAATAGTTTTTGTTTTACAAAATACAGATTTGGTGCATTTGTATTGCATGCAAGAGGGTGACATCATGTGTTTAAAATAATGTTGTACGGTGCACGAGAACCTTCACCAGATGGATAGCATGGTGAATGGAAACTTCTTGGAGAGTGCAGCTGATTAAGTGCATATCTTTTCACACCTCTTTTTCTAATAGCATTCATGAGACTAACAGACTTTCCGTATTTCTCTTTTTACTGTTCTTTCTTTTATTCTGTAATTCTGAGATGAAGGCTGGCTCTGGTATTAGTAGCATGTTCACCATATGATTATCACCACCATTAGTTGCTATAGTTTTGATATATTGTGCAACCACATAACAGTCATAAGCTATCTTTCAGAGTTTCATATATGAACTTCAAATCACAAAGATTTTGAGAAACCTTCAAGTTGCCATGCACCCAAGTTGCTTGACTAAGGGCCACATGTATACATTTTGGGAAAAGCAATGACATAATTGCAATTTTCTTCGAATTGTAATCAGGTGATCACTATTCCTAATGTATGTTAGCGATTCCTAGTGGGTCTCTGTTAGACCTGCTGAAATGGTGTGGCTCTCCCTTCCATTTTTGCTGTTGCCTTATGTGTTTTTTGCTGATGTTAGATGTTTTGGGCACTGTGCCACTGCTGTCCATTGCCACCGTGCAAATGCTCCTGATTGTAAATTGATGTATGGATTAGTGATTCCTTAATTGGCTGGTTTGGTTTACCTGTCAGACCCTAGTACCATGCACCAGGAGTGCCCAGGGCTGGTAATCCAAACGCTGCTATTAGGCTTGCAGCACTGGTTGTGCCACCCACAGAAGCAGCCTGTAAAATGGTGTCTAAGGCCTGCCATTCCATAGCCTGTGTGCAGTCTGGTACTACCATGCTGACTGGGCAAGTGCACCCACTTGCCAGTCCCTAAACCTTCCCTTTTCCTAATGGGAGACTCACACCAAGGTGCCAGGTCTAAGACGTGTCTTCTCCAGCTGATATGTGGGGAGAAGTCCCCTACCTCATGGGAGTTCTCATCACTAAGGCAGACAAATCTGGTCAGACCATCAGTGTTGGCGTGTTCTGTCCCAGGGTGGTGTCCCACCGTGAAATCCATCCCCTGTAGGTAAATGGACCACCTCAACAGCTTTCGATTCTCACCCCTCATCTGCATTAACCATCTGAGGGGCCTGTGGTCTGTCAGATCCCGGAAGTGAGTCCCAAACAGGTATTGTCTGAGCTTCTTCTGTGCCCAGAACACAGAAAATGCCTCAGCTTCAATAGCACTCCACCTCATTTTCTGTGGAAGTAACCTCCTACTGATGAAGGCTACAGGTTGATCTAGGGTCGCCTCCTTCATCTGTGGCAAAACAGCCCCAACACCATGCTTTGAAGCATCTATCTGAACGATAAACTTTCTGGAGAAGTTGGATGCCAGGAGCACAGGCACCAGGCACATGGCAGCTTTCAGGGCCTCAAAAGCTTTCTGACAGGTGTCAGTCCAAATCACCTTCCTGGGCTGCTTCCTGGAAGTCAGCTCTGTCAAGGGTGCAAAAATGTTGCCATACCCCTTGACAAACCTCCTGTAATACCCGATGAGTCCTAAAAAAGCACTCACCTCTGTCTGGGTCTTGGGGGGCTACCAAGCCAGGATGGTTTCAATATTGGGCTGTAGGGTTGCCACCTGGCTGCTCCCAACCTGGTGTCCCAAGTACACCAAGGAAACCTGCTCGATCTGGCCCTTACTCACCTTGATCATGAGGCCTGCCTTCCGCAGAACCGACAACACTTCCCAGAGGTGGTGCAGATGCTCTTCCCAACTGGTGCTGAACACTGCGATGTCATCCAGGTAGGCAGCACTGAACTCAGTACAGCCAACACCTGGTTGACCAACCTCTGAAAGGTGGCAGGGGTATTCTTCTTCCCAAAGGGCATAACCCAGAACTTGAAGTGCCCATCTGTTTGGAGAATGCTGACCTCTCTTTTGCCCCATAAGTCAAGGCGATCTGCTAGTACCCAGATGTTAGGTCAAACATGCTGAGGTACCGTGCAGCCCCTAGCTGATCAATGAGCTTATTAGCTCTAAGGATGGGGTGTGCGTCAGTCCTTGTGACTGAAATGAGCCATGGGTAGTCCACATAGAACCTGAGTTCTGGCGTGGCACCCGGTGCGGCAGCCATTGGGACCAAGACCACTGGGCTGTCCCAAGGACTGTGAGAGGACTCAATCACCCCTAATGCAAGCATCTTTCAGACCTTTTCTTTGATGCAAGCTCTCACCCTGTCAGTCACCCTGTAAGATATGTGCTTCATAGGAAGGCTATCCCCAGTGTCTACATCATGGATGCACCAATCAGTGACAGCGGGAACCAGGGAGAACAGATCAGAAAACTGTCCCAGCAACTGACAGCAGTCATTCTGTTGCTTAGGGGTCAGGGTGGAAGAGAGGTTTACACCATCCACTGACCCATCTTGCTCTGTTGCAGATAGGAGGTCAGGAAGAGGCTTGGTCTCCTCCTCCATTCCAGCATCTGTTGTTGGAGTATGCCCACTTCGGACCTTTCCAAATGGGGTTTCAGGCAGTTGACATGCAGGACCCTCAATGGGTTCCTGTGAGACCGCATGTCCACCAAGTAGGTACCAGGGCGTTTGCGCTCCACAACCTCAAATGGTCTGGTCCACTTATCCTGGAGCGCACAGGGCTCCACTAGGGCCATGACCCACACTTTCTGACCAGGCTGAAGCTCTACCAGCGAGGCATTCTGGTCGTACCACCGCTTCATCTCCTCCTGGCTGGCTTCCAGATTTGCCTCCGCGAGTATTCTGAAATGCCTAGCCTGGTTCCTGAAGGCTAGCATGTAGCTATATACATCCTGGGGAGATTTCCTAGGAGATTGCTCCCAGCCTTCCTTGACCAGACTCAGAGGTCCTCTCACTGGGTGGCCATAGAGAAGCTCAAAGGACTGAATCCTAGAGATTTCTGTGGCACCTCACGGTATGCAAACAGCAGGCAAGAGGATGTCCCACTTATGCCTCATAGGTTCCTCAAGACCCATAATCATGCCTATCAGGGTTCGTTTGAATTTCTCAACCAACCCAATTCCTTAGGGTGGTAAGGAGTGGTGAACTTGTGCGGTATAATGCATTCCTGCCACAGGGACTTCATATACTTGGAAATTAAGTTGGTTCCCCGGTCAGACACTACCTCTCTAGGGAATCCCATCAGTGCTCGTCCCACCACGGGGGCCGTCACAGTCCTCAGAGGTATGGCTTCCAGGTACTGGGCGGCATGGTCCACCTAGACCAGGACGCATTTGGGCATTGAGGCGGCATACTGCGCAAGGCCACAGAGGAATGGCATAGATGACCCCAAGGCCTACGCCTCAGGGGCCAGCCAATGTCTCTTGAGAAGATGTCCCGGACCTGACCAGCAAAGAGTTAGTGGCCCCGGACGCACTGCGGCCAGCACATGTACCCAGCCATGGGACGGTGCCTTGTGGTGCAGTCAGATGGGCCATGCGATCTGAGCGGGTCACCATCAATGTCCGAGGTGTATGTTGCGGATGGTTTTGGAGGATAGTGGAAGGTGTCCTCCAGGGCAAGATGCAGAAAGGTTTGATTTTACCTGGAAGCAGCAAATGGAGGAGTGGAATGCAACAGAGATGTTGCCACCACCAATTCTGTATCAGACACATGAAGAAGTAAACTGTCCCCTAGTCCGTAGACTCAACCACCACCAAAGTTCGACCAGAGAGTGTCCATGAATGTCAGGGAACAGACTTAGTGGCACTGGGGCTGAGTGGGGATGCAGTCTGCGATGATGCCGGTACACTGATATGTACTCCACCTTCGCAGAATCAGGACTCTGTGAACTACTGGACCGCAGTGTAGGCCGGAGGCAGCGGTCAGCATGGGCCAGTCACTGAGTGTCGCAGGCGTAAGTTTGTGGCCCCACCGGCCAGCGTAGTTCAGGTTCAGTGGCACCACTGGTACAGTCGACTCTGTGACTGTGACCTGGCTTTCGTCCAGACTGAGCCCTATCTTCCTCTTACTCCTCTCCGTGGGTCCACTGGTTTGTGCTGGATGTAAGACCCTCTGGTCCGCAGGTTAGTCCTGGTCCCACATCCACGTGTCACCGGCTGGCATTGAACAGGGTTTGTGGCAGCAAGTGTTGCTGGCTGGCATTAAACAGGGTCTGTGGCAGCACGTGTCACCGGCTGGCATTGAACACGGTTTGTGGCAGCACCTGTCGCCAGCTGGCATTGAGCAGGGTTAGTGGCACCACATGTTGCAAGATGCCCAAATGAGATGAACCACTGTGCAACCACCCCATTGGCACCTATCCTATCTATTAGAGTGTTGATGAGTAGTTTGTGGTCGACCGTGTCAAAGGCTGCCGAAAGGTCCAGGAGTATGAGTAGACAGCAGCGGTTCTTGTCCAGTGATTTGTGCATATCATCTATGACATTTAGGATGGCAGTCTCTGTGCTACATCCTTTTCTGAAGCCTGATTGGTGTGGGCCGAGGAGGTTGTTGATGTCCATGTGGTGGGTGAGTTGACGGAGAACACATTTTTCTAGTAATTTTGATAGGAAAGTAAGATTGGAGACAGGTCTGTAGTTGCTGAGATCGTTGGGGTCAGCACCAGCCTTTTTTAGTAGTGGTGTTAACTGGCCTATTTGTAGGCAGTCAGGTATGATTCCTGTTTCCACGGAGCTGTTAATGATCCCAGTACAGGTGGGGGCTAAGGAGTATTTGAGTTGTTTTACCAGTTGCGCGGGGAGGGGGTCTTCAAGGTGCGATGCGGGTTTGGATCCGGTGGTTAGTTCAATATTTTCAGTTACAGTTTTGGGAGTGAAGGTTAGCCAGTTATGGGTAGGTTGGCTGGGTGGGTTTGCATCTTCTTTGGTGAGTAGCGGGCCGGTCTTTGATGGGGGAGGATGGGCCGTCAGTGAGAGGCAATCTTTAGAATTTTTTCGCTGAAGAAATTAGCTAATTTGTTGCATAGGTCTTTGGAGGCCGGACTAGCAGCCGGAGTTGGTTTAGATGTTTGTTGTCTGATAATGTTGAAGAGTTCTTTGGGGCGGTTTTTTGCATTGTTCAGTGCGTTGCAAAAGAAGGAGGATTTTTCGTGCGCGATGTGCTTGTTATACATCCTACGTTTTGTTTTGAGTAGCTCGAGGTGAGTTGACGAGGGGTTATTGTGCCAGAGTCTTTCAGTTGCTCTTAACTGTCTTCTTTCCACATTTAGTTCAGTGTTGAACCACGTTCTCGATGGTAGGGTCTTGCTCTTTTTTTGTTTCATGGGTGCTATTTTGTCCAACATGTCAGTGGACCTTTCGTCTTCATAGGGGGTAAGAATGAGCTCAGACTTTCTTCTAGTTCTTCCAAGGGGATATGTCTCAGGTTTCTTGTCCAGTGGAAATGACCAATCCTGCTAGGAATTTGATGTGTTTTTTGATTGATGTGGAAGAGGATGAGATGATGGTCTGACCAGTCGACCGGGAGGGTGCAAACGATGGTGATTGCATCCTCATGGGCTATGATGGCATCTAGGATTGAGCCTTTGTCGTGGGTTTGTTCAGTGCAGTGTTGTATCAAGTTGTTGTTGTGAAGGAGATCGTTTAAGGTTTGCATTAGAGGTTTGTGGGTTGTTTGTCTCATTCTAGTGAAGGTTTAGGTCTCCTAGTATCAGGTTGTTCTCATTTTAGAGTGAGCAGTGCGAGATCAGATCGGCCAGCTGGTTATCAAATATAGTATTGTTTCCTGGTGGTCTGTAGATGAGATGACAGTGAAGTCTTTTGTTGTCAGACATTTTGATGTTGACTTAAAGGTATTCCAGATTCTGATATTTGAGAGAGTCGATTTCTGTAATAGAGATGTTCTTTATAAATATGATTGCCGTCCCACCAGCTCTTTGGTTGTTCATGTCCTTGTTGAGGATAGAGAATCCTGGGGGTACAAGCTTGTCGAGGATAGGTGGGGAGGTTTCATTCAGCCAGGTTTCAGTGATGAACAGGATGTCTAAGTCATGTGTTAGGATGGTTTCTGCCAGATCAGTTGCATATTTATTCGCAGATCTGCAGTTGATGAGCATGCAGTTGGCCACTTTCTTGTTGTTTGGCTCTAAGATTGGCCCTAGGAATGTTTGTGAGGTGTGCTAGAGGTCTCATTAATTTTGAGGTTGTGGTTTGTCTCCCGATAATTACTGGGATCCTAGCACTTGGGGTGGAGGTTGGCTTTGCTTTATAGGATTCAGCAAGGTCCCTCGCCTCTTGCATGGACATTATAGCGATCGTTCTCTTGGGTCTGTGTGGATGGTTACTGTGGGGGGTTGTCTTCCAACTCGGTCGAGAATTTTTGTGGTGGAGTCTATGTTTGTTGAGGGGGCCAGGGAGTAAAAGGGGTAAGCCTTCAGTAGTGGGGATGTTAAGTTTGGATAAGATTCTGTTAATGTTTTGGGTAGCTATTCCTAGTTGGAGTTCTAGTCGAGCCAATCTTTGGGTTAAGCTCACGGAAGGAGGGGTTTGGGGGTTGGGGCCCTGTGTGTCCCGCATCTGATCATTGGTTGTTGGAGGGAGATTTGTTATGATAGGTGGAGAGAGCGAATCTGTGTGGGAGTTCCTCCTTCTGTCTGTGATCTTAATGTGGTTTATGGGGTAATGACTGGTATTGGTGGGATTACTGGGTTTAGAGTGGTCAGGGCATTTGGGACAGTTAACAGTGGGTTGGTTTCTTTGGTTGCTGGGTGGGGGTAAGGGGAGACTCTTGTACTGGAGAGGGGTTGAGGTGTATTGTCTGGTGAGAGCCTAGAGATGGGTGAGCATAAGCGGGATGAATATTGCGGGCTCAGGACGGCGTTGAGGTATATGATGGAGCTAGGGGATGGTAGGTTGGCTGTACCCACGGGGGGTTGAGTGGGTGAAAGGGTTGGGAGGTTTTCATCATGTGTGTGGTTTGACGCTGGGGGGTCTTTTGTGTTAGTCTGAGATGGATGGGTGAGGGCAAAGCGTAGTGTTAGGAAGAGTGGGTCAAAGGCCTCTGGGTTGTCGTTGTTGCCTTGGATCAGGATCGTGCCATTGCTGTATATGGTCACAAAGGAGTTTTCACAGCGAGTGCGGTGGTTGGGGATTAGTAACGTTAGTTTGCAGCTTACAGTGGTGGTGGTCATTTTATATATGTGGAGGTGGGATCTGAGGATGGAGTTCCACCCCCTAGGATTATGGGTGTGGAAAATGAGATCCATTTTCCGCAATCCTTTTGTGGCGCAGTGGTATAGGTCTGCAATTAGGTATTCTTGATGTTGTCTTAGCAGCCTTTCTTTAAAATGTATTTTTGCTTTGTGCGAGAGGTTGGGGGGGTACAAGATGGAGAAGGAGTTTCTGCCATTGGGTTTTAAGCCATGTGCTAAGTTGATTTGGGGGAGAATCAGTCCGACCTGCGGTCCCTTGATACTGTTCTGTGAGTGCATTATGGACCGCAGGGGGGCTAGAGGATAAGGAGTGTTGGAGCCAACTGTGTCGGAGGATAGGTTAAGGGCATTCAGCATAGTCTTATTATCGTTCATGGGTTGAGGAGCTAAGTCCATAGGTGCTTTTCCTTGCCAAGTGCTGGTTTTGCCCAGCAGTTAATTTTTTATGAGTTTCTGCCAGTGCTTAATTGGCATGGATTGTTATGGTCTGTTTTGTTGCAGGCGAGAGCTCCGGGGTGATTTGTCCCGACCGGGCGCCATTTTGGAGTCAGGCTTTAGGATTGTACAACTTGTGCTGAAGTGTGGTGGTTGCCCTTCAGGTTTTAGTTATTCTTTGGCTTTCTTAGCTTCACTGGTCAGGTGACTTCTGGGGTTCATTCGAGTTGTTTAGGCACATGGGCAGATATGTAGTCTGTGTGGTTTTCCCCGAGTGGCCGCCATTTTGGGATCAGGCTGCATCGATGATGTAATGGTATCCTTAGATGTGCTTCGGAGTCTGGTAGGGTTTTAGGGTAGCTTCAGATGCCTTGAATGATTCATCAATTATGGGGTATGTAGAGGCAGGACCGGTTTTGGATTCAGATCGCGACAGTAACTGGGCGTGAAGTTTAACTGTCCTAAGCGATCGCCATTTTAGGGTCAGGCACCGGGAATCGCCGCTCCTGTGGACTTTGACTTGCCTCATTGGGAAGATCCCTGTAGTCGGGCTTGAGTCCGATTGCCTCTCATCGGATAATGCGGGAGCGGGAGCGCAGTGGCAAGCAGGTCGGTGGCTCACCTTTGGTGTTGGCTTTTACGCGGCGTTGGTGTATGCAGGGGACCGGAGGTTCTGGTTGCGCAGAGACCGCGGCTTCTTTCCCGGAGTGCGGTGAATTCTCAGCTCGGCCATTTCTTCTCCCGTAGGGTGGTGGATGCGAGGGGCGCTTGGGCTGCCTTCTTTCGCCGGCGGTGTAACTCGCTGGTCGTTCCTCCGTGTAGGGGGGAGACGAGGTGCAAATCATCGGGCAGTTTTCCGGGCGTGCACACACCTCCTTCAGGCTACTCGTATCTTTGGCAGGTATGTTTCCATTTATTATATTCCTCTTATTGCCCGTTGGTTGCGAGGATTTCCACTTTTTCGTGATCCTGTCGACGGGAGCTCCTGGTCAATGCTCCCTCATCGTGGCCATCTTGGCCTTATGTCATGCACACTTCACACTGGCTGTGTATTGGGAGGCGACATTGGTGAAGGTCCCACGGTGTTCTGATGCTGCCTGCACATTGATGTGTGACGTGTGCTTCCTGTTGCGCTGATTGTGTGCTGTGTCACCAGGAGGGACAGGTGGGACATGTGTGCAGTGGATGGCCCCAACACGTGTGTGCATCCGGCTATGGCGTAAGGTCCTTGCTTGGTCTCCAGCAGGTCCTGCGCATTGTGTTGGACGTATGGGGCCTGGGGTGCCAAGGTCATGGTGATGTCCAGGGGTGTGGGGGACTTTGTTGTGGCTGGCTGTGGGACTCCGCCGACTTTGGCGCATGTCGGTTGGGGTGTGCCAGGAGTAGTACAGGCCGCAGCTTGGTGTGGGGTGGGATGTCGGTTGTCCGCAGTGTCGGTGCCATCGGCCTGTTAGCCAATGATGGCTACGATGCGTAGGATGGTTGTCAGATGTTGGGCCTGTGAGGCAGGTGCATTTCCTGTCGGGCTGCTGTCTTTATCTGAGCTGCCTCTGTGGTGGTCAAGGGGGGGTGTGCAGGGTGAGTGTTGTGGCCCTCTTTGGTGTCTGAGCTGCATGATGAGTGGCTCCCTGGCCTCTGTTGCCCTTTCGATGATGCTCTGGGCTGGGCTCCCTTTTGTTGAGCAGGCTGCCATCCGACTTTACACCAGGTCAGAGCAGGTGTAAATTTCCTGCTGCTAACGGGCCTTATTAAGTGTTTTGTGTTCTTATCGCCTATCTTGCTGGTCGTTGTCGCGGCTTCTTACATGGAAATGGCTACTCTGAATCTCATTAGCAATAGTTGTGGGGGTCCTCTGTGTAAATGATTGTTGTGACTGCTATTGCGGGAAAACTGGTGCTGTGGGCTGTTAGCACCTGCTTGTGAATGGTCCGGTAAATTTATCATGACTTTAGCTGCGATAAAGTGCAGTTAATTTCGCGATAGCTCTTTGTGAATATGCCCCTTAGTTTTTCTGCTTATCACTGGTGATATTCAGTGTCGGTTGTTTGGTCAGATTCCAGCAACCGTTCTTATTTCCCCAACAAGAAAAAACAGCTGAGCTCAACCCCAGCCAGATGATTCAGGGCGGGTGACTGTTATGTTGGCCTGAGATTACTGGCAGTCATTTCTTTAAGCTTGCCCCATGCCCCCAAAAGCACATGCAGGGCAAGCCATACCAGTAATTCTTTGGTAAAGTTCACGTCTGTTAGCTCTACCTTAACCACTAAATACATTCAAAATGCAGAAACAAAATAGAAATCTGAACTTTTAAAAATAATTCACAGATTTCCTCCAATTTTCAAATGATCCACGAAAATGTCAATGCATTGAAATATACATCATTAGTCATTAAATGGAGATTCATTGTGATACTGTATGAGTGACTGTGATGTAGGCATTAGTTAAATGGATGTCTGACGTGTCACCACTCCCTTCCAGCAACTGATTGTGCAAAAAAATAATAATCACTCTGTGACAAGATTTAGATCATGTGGATCTGTATTGCAAAAATGAGGCCCGGCCCTCCACTAACCCAGGGCGCACCCTTAAGAGGGTGTGCACGGTGCAAACCGGGTCACTGCACGTGTATCATAATGGCTTGCATTTCTCAGTGTAATGCAAACTTGCATCCCGCTGGGAACAATTCATTAGTGAAAGACAAACCAGCTGTTTAAAACTGCCATTCCACCTTTCACTGTGCAGGAGGCAATAGACCTGCATTTGAAAGGAAGATACCTGGGGTGGTCTGGTAGAAGTTTCTGAATCCCTTCAGCAATATCAACGTGCCCTAGGAGCTCAAATAGCAGGGGGCCATGCCTTTTGCACCCAGGGGCGCAAATGTTAATAAAACATTTGTGTTTTTAAGCCGTATAATTGCTTTATAGGTAAATAAAGATATCCTTTGGGACACTAACACTAACACTGAGGCAATCACAGTGATACAAGAGAACCAACAATGGCATGGGACATTGGCATGTGTACAGTAAATAAGGTAATACTAACTAGGAGCCACTGACACTGGGCACAAGGAAATGGGTGATGTCATATTTTACTGCCATTAACAATTGACCATTGACATAGGAAACCATGAAACAAGAGCAGCAATATGAGCAGGGCAGATAGACTCTGAACGCTTATATGGGGTACAAGAACTAATGGTATGACTATGTCACAGGGAGGTTTCACTGCAAAACCTGACACAGGGGTGTTGACATTAAGATAGTGGCACTAGGACACAACATAAGCCCAGTAGCCCTAGGGACACCACCAATCATATAGCGGCACTGACTAAAGAGCTGTTACACTGGTGGGCATATTTACAATCTCTGATCAGCATAGGAATGTCACTTAATATGCATTAGGCCCCTTTTCATGCTATACTTAGCCTGAAAGGGGAGGGCAATGGGTGTTGTGGTGGGTGTTCCACCGCAACACTGATTGATTTTAACACTGCCCCATATATACATGCAAATCATGACGCAACAAGGAGAAATGTTTATATTCTCCTCACTTTTGCTGTTTCCATGTGTGCTGCGTTGTGCAGCACACATGGAAACATGCTGCAACAGGGTTTATGAATGGTGTGTCCTGCATACGCTGAAGGGAAATTGAAAGGGTTAGGGTCTGATTTAAATCTTGGAAGATGGGATACTTTGTCACAGATGTAAAAGATATTCCATTTGCCATATTGCATATGGGATTTGTAATTTAGTGAAGCCGATATCCGTCATGTTTGTGATGGTCCAACCCTGCCTACCAACATTGTAACAGGTCATTGTTTTTTTGGGTTGTTGTATTTGGCTTTCTTTGCAGAGTTATCCCCAAACCTTTGCCTTTACCCCTTTGTGTTTTTTACCCATTTTTGTTGGCCTTAGTGCTCCGTGCATTTTACTACTGCTAACCAGTGCTAAAGTGCTTTTGTTCGCTCATCTAAACATGGCAATATTGGCTCATTTAATTTATATAGACAACCCTCGTATCGTAGTACCGCAGGGCATGTAAATTAAATGCTGCTGGTGGGCCTATGAAACTTATTGTGCCACCCACTTGATTAGCTTTTCAAGCATGCAGCCTGTGTGTGAAGTTTTTAAACTGCCATTTTGATCAGACAAGACAAACGTCTTGACAGCTCCCAACCACCTTTTCCTAAAGGATATAAGTCCCCCCTATTGCAGACACTACATTTAACAGAAGGCAGCGTACTGTGTATTAGAAAAGCTGGACATGTACTTCTAAGTTTTACATGTCCTAGTAGTTAAAACATGTGTACATTCTTTTTCACTTCAGAGTGGCCTACCTCACCCTAAGGAGCACATTTAGTAAGTGCTATCTTTCAATTGGGGGCAGATAGGAATATCATGTTTGGTGTCTAGAAAAATGCTATTAAAAATCCTCTTTATTTTATAAAGTCAGATTCTAAATTACAATTTTGAAACTTACACTTTTAGAAAGTTGTCATGTTCATGTCCTAACCATTTGGTGCCTGCAGCCTGTTTCTGGGTCACATGACTGAGTGTAGTTGGCAGTAGAACTTTCTTCTATCCTCCTAGACAGCCACGCAATAGGCTCTACAATTAACTGTCAGGAGGGGGACAAGCTGGGCACAGTACACTTATAAACTTGATAAGCTGTGCCCAGCCTTCACACAAACAACATCACACCACTGCATTGTAATTGGCTTGCAACCAGGACATGGGAGACAAGGAACACAAAGGGCTTCACATTGAATTCTCTAGAACCTTCTCCTACTTCAAAGCCAGCAGCAGGTATAAATAATTGACCTTACACCCCACTCTTCAGTACACTCCAAGACCTATGGATGCTACAGAAGAAGGACTGTGGAGCTGCTTTGGTGCCACGACTGTCACTCTGGTGCCCTGCTATTCTGCTGCTCTGATGCCTGCTGATTTGTTTTCTGAGAAGGAAGAGGGATCTGCACCCTTTATACTATCTGAAGTGACTCCAAGGGTCAGTCAGCTGAACCCCTGTTCTGAGCTACAGGGACATAACTAGTTCCAGAGTCGTCCTGGTCCTGCAACAATACCTGCTTGAGTCCTGCTTACCTCAGCCAAGTGTTTGCCAATTGGTGTCCCTCAGGTCTTGGACAGATGGCAGGATATTTATGAGTTCTTTGTGCCACTGGAGCATCACTTTTTATGAGGCTCCAAGGGCGCAAATAATCATAAATATAGGGCAAGGCAAGGTAGTGCAAATTGCTTTGTTGCTTTATCATGCATTCAGGAAGTGTTTCATAAGCTTCGTGAAAGGGGTTTACATGCAACACCCTTGGATTTTGATGCTTTGACAAAATCCTGTAAACCTGGGAAAGTGACTTTACTTTTGTCTCCCGAGGTGAGGCATAACTGGAAGAAATAATTGTATTTCTCCTTGTTTATTCCTCTTTGTGTGTGCGCTGCATTGTGAAGTATCTATGCCTGCTGCATTTTGCAGCACACACAGAAAGAGGAAAATGCCTCTCATGATTGCTTTTGTGCAGGATGGGTGACCTTTGTGCACAAAAACAATCCTGCTGACAACACAGGCACCCTTGCAGTGAGGTGCAAGGTTGCCTGCATGGGCTCAATCCTGCCAAAATGGTACCAGTGCTAGGGGAAACAACAGGAATGCACCTTATTAGATAAATATGGTGCATTCCTGCTCTTTCTCATTGAATTAGGCTAGCACAGCAAGCTGATTTGCTGCACTGCCCTATGTTGCTGTGCTGCCCTACTTCAAATTCTCATAAATGAAGCCCTTGATGTTGCCTCAGTTGAGCTCCCCTGAAGTTTTTGGACTCTTCATAAATGGGCCAGCCAGCACCAAGATCTTGTCCCACACCACTCGCAAATGTGAAGTTTCGGCAAACCCAAATCGTTGTGCCACAGCAAACATCATCAACACCCGCCAGTACAATATCTGAACTTCACACTACATCATCAACAGCTCGCAGTGACCACCAACACAGAGTTCCAACAAAGACAGTCCAGAATGCCTGTCAATACCTTCACAATACAGAGACTGTCATCTGGAACGCCTGGCCCACTATTCACACAACATTGAGGTCCATTCATGGCAGTCTATCCTATTGTTGCAGTCCCTTTTCCCGCACATGGGACTCTTTGTGCTGGAATGTGAAGGCAACTCTTTCAGTAGATCTACCCTGGTCTATGTATACGACTTACAGTTCCATCGTGGTAGGCCTGAACTTGTGACTTTTACACTGTCTCACATGACCAGAAAGCAGCTAGTGGTGCTTTCAGTTTTTTAATGGTATTTTCACTTAAATCGTAGAATTGCATAACTCTGGTTCTACTGATTGGATTTTTGTTATTTTTTTTCAAATAGTGCATTACATATTTCCTAGATATTTAAATTGGTTTGGGATTTTTCTTGCTATGTTTTTACTTCATTACATTTTGAGGTGTTTGCTACCAGAGGGTTAAACATGGATTGATTGGGAGTTTGCTTTAGCTTTAGAGGGAGATTGTGGTTTCTGCTTGAGTAGGTATCCATCCCTCTAAATCAGTAACTCAATATCCAACATTGTTCTTGTGGCTTGCCATTGAATTTGTTTGGAAGTCCCTTTAACATCATCATAATCAGGGCATTGAGCTGTGCACTCTCTTTTCTTGAGCTGCCTTGATATACACAGTGGATCTTTGCCATGCCTAGGTAATATTCCACAATGTTATGCTAGGCATGGGTCTGCTTGTCAAACATCCGAGGGAGACATTTTTAAGTGGTCTAATTTGACAGTGAGTTGCACCATCCCACAAATATCCCACCTCAGAGTAGCCTTCACTTTAGATAAATTGATATTTATAGAGTTATAGATAACACCATGTGGAGACAATCACATGTGAGGCCATATGACATTTGAAAGGGGATTGTAGGGTGGGTTGATTGAGAGAAGACTGGAGGAGTGTGGGGTACTCTACAGAGGTACTTATACCATGAGGGCTGTATAGAAGTGAATCCTAGATAGTCAGAACAATCACCTCTGGTTGATTACGTAGTGACTGGGAACTAAATGTACACAAACATGGTTACTGTGTAGTAGAACAGTGCCTCTTCCTCATTCCCTTCCTCCTGTACTTGGCCAGCTTCTGCTCCCTCCCTTGTTCTTGGGTAGTGTTGTCCACTGGGAAATGCTTTTTTAAGAATGATTGTGGTTTTTCCTCGGATTGGCTATCATCCTACACTTGTAGGTGGTTCCGCATGATCATCTGTCACAATTGCCCTTGTACGAGAAAGAAGATGAAGGAAGTTGAAATACCTTCCAGTGACCAATTTCTAAAAACTACTTGAATAAAGAAATCTATAACAAATGTTAAATAGAGTTCATGTCTACAAACTACTTGAATAAAAAATTACATTAAATATTGTTAGTATATTCAGTACTAAAATAAATAAATGTAGATAAAGGTCGATTGTTGCGTAGACTTATTACATATTTTCGATGTCAACTCACCAGCTCCAGTCATTGAGATTTCCTTTCTGGATAGCATTCTTGATGTCAGCTGCTGAACCAGTGTCTTTGTAGCTAGTGCTGAAATGGTATTTCCTGATGCTGAAGCTATTGAGAGAAAATAGCTTACACATTAGAGAAATGAACATGAATAGAAAACAATAATTGCCAAAAAATGATTTACCATGTATACGAATATGTAAAGCAGCATGTGGTTGTTGTTAAAGTATTAATGATAAGCTGTAGAATTAAAAATCAGCTTTTCCCACACTTACCTGAATGACTAATGACATTGTACCTACTCATCTCCACCATCTGTGTGCTCTAACATTCCATTGTGGTTTTCTTTGCAGTGCTAGGAGTAATAGTAGATGTAACAAGTGCTGGATGGGACTACAACACAAGGCCTTAAAAGTGAGATAAGAAAATGCATGAGTATATTTTGGTTAAAAATCTGAAATCTAAAAGTTTGATTTCATTACAATATTAGTCAGAAAAAAACACAAGTTATATAATGGTGTTAATGTCTAGGAAACAACGTTCTAGAAATACCCTACTGAGTGGTAATGAGATTGTTTACATAAGGCATATGTGTATGTAGTGTCATGTGGTCACATTTGACTTGAGCGAGAACACCATCACCTTAAATTTACATATTTACTTGAACACTGTGCATTGACCTTCGACACACATTTCATTGTGTGCCTGTGCAGGATACTGTTTTCTGAACTGGCCTTGAATATACTTCCATTTCATAGGCATAATATCAACTACCTTCAATATTCTGTATGATGGTTAAGTTCCTTATGTGAAATGATGTCTTTTATTTTGATCCACTCAACAACATAGCTATCATAATAGAAAAAAACAATGGCGGACTGACTTGGGCTTTGACATGGCAGCATGGATGAGGTTTATTATGTTAGCAGTATCACTTCCTTGTTTAGTTAGAGGAGCATTTTGCTGACACTGCAATGCTGTGTATTATGTGGGGGCAAAGCTTCTCATAGAATTCTTTAAACACCTCCCGGGTTTTAACTTTTTGAGTGCCATCCTGAGCCTTCATGTGTGTGATTTGGTTGCTTATATTGTTGAACTTGAGTGTGTTGACAGGTTCTTTACCCGCTCTGTAATGGAAAAGAAAATGTTTTGACCTTTGGGAATGAACAAAAAGATAAGTTATTTTGCTAACAATGGAACTATATGTGTACTTTAGTGGCTTAATTTCCTTCATTCGGTACTTGTTGCTAGAGTGTCTGAAAGCTTTCTCCTTACTTTGTACTTCAACACCTAGGAATTGTAAGGATTATTTGATGGCACAGTTCTTTTTTGCCATAAGCTAAATGATTTAGCTTCTCAGGACACACTGAAATGTTAGTGCTCAATTTCTTTACTTAACTCTTCAAGGTCTGTTTCATTATCTAAATGTCTGAATGTAACTGCCACATTCAATGTTCCCCTCCATTTGAATGGATTAGAATAGATACTGAAATGGCATCATGGTCCGAGACAAGAATGAGGTGAATCTTTGGATCAGGAATAAATTTGAGGAGTGAGTTGTCTAACAAGAGATAATGAATGTGAGGAACGCTTGAGTGGAGATGAGAGAAGAAGATAACATCATTCCTTTTGGATTATGTAATCTCTATGCAACTAGGAGACAGTGGCTTGAGCTTAAGTTGATCATAGCTTGGGGGTCCTGGCGTTTCTGAAATTGAAGGCGGAGTTACTCTCCAAAGTTGGATTCATTGGCAGGTCAAAGTCACCATCTTAAAACTATTTTCGACTCTTGTAGAACATCATTTAATTTTTTGCTGAGAGAGAGCCAGACTACTGGGTTGTTAATGTTGGAAGCATATACGTTCATCACATATAAATTGTGTTTGATGTTGTTTAACCCAGAGAGAAGCAATGTTCCATTGGAATCATGTTCTGATGCAATAACTGTTAAGCCAGACTTTCTGGATAAAAGGGTAAGCACCCTTTTCTTTCTGCCATGAGCTTTGGAGCAAGTAATGTAAAAAACCATACGTTTCCTCATCAATAGGGCATCTTTAAAGACCACCTTTGTTTCTTGGATGAGTACTATATCACCCGCTAAATCTTGGCAATAATCAACGATTTTGGATCTCTTTATGGGGTGATCTAGGTCCGTGGCATTTAGGGAGATTATATTTAAGGATGACATCGGTAAGCGTGCTGTATTGCTAAAAGGCTATTAAGATGATGGAGCCATGAAGTAGAGGCCGTATCAGAGGTTGTGTAGATCAGGATGTGGAGCTCTTGTAGTAAGATAATTCCACTTAGACTGGGGAATAGGAAAGAGTAGGGGGAACAACAGAAAACCTTGTGAGACCATGCAGTTTATGGGTTAGCTCTATCTCTGCTAAGGTCTCTACCCACCTGGAAAAATCTGTAAGAGACAAATGCATGGGGGGTAGAGTAGAGTAGAGCACGAAAAAGCCGCAATAACCAGCAGTGCACGCTGGCCAGCCAGATATGATAAGCATGAGTGGCAAAAAACACTGTGTGTTGATAGGGGGAATGTAACACTGTTTTGGTATTGCCTTTCTATTAAAGAACAACAAGGTCTTGTAATTGGAAGTAGAAGACACCTACATTGAAACCTGTATGTTAGAAATGGGATCTCTGGTTGACTAAGGCTTGCGCCAAAGCCAGGTAGAGACTACAACTCTAGTCAGGGCAAGGGAGTTACACGCCAAAGATAACCCCTGCTCACCCCCTTGGTAGCTTGCAACAAGCCCTCAGGCATATCCCGGAGGCATTGTGTAAAGCATTTGTGCATGCACACAGCAACAACATAACAGGCACACCACAAAAGGAACGCCACACAAGGTTATATCAAAAATAGCCTTTGTATTCTCATAACACATTAAAATAGTAATCACATAATATGAATGTCTGACTAATTATCGACAAACATAATATCGATACACCAAAATATCGCAACACTAATATCGAGGGACAAAATATCGGGATGCTATCTTTAAAAAGGTAAGTACCAAAATATCGGAAAAAAAATATCGAATGTAAAAAATATAGTTTTTTGTACAATATCGTTATATTTTAATTAAATAAAAATATTATATTAACAAAATAATAATTATTAATGTAATAAACATGTTTAAACATTTAATATTTTATAAAATATTAACAAATAATGTAAAAAAAGTATTAATAAATATATAATACACCGTATATTTTTCATGAATAATAAGTCTAAATTAATTATTTTAATAACTTATAAATATATAAAAATATATTATATATATAAATGTATATACATACAATAGTATTATAAATTACAATTAATAACATAACATTAAAAAAATACATACATTAAATATATATAAATAATTGTATAAACATAATTTAATTTTATAAATAACAATTAATAACAACATAAAAGTAATAATAATAAAATGATAAACATAGATAGCGTATGAGTACAAATTACTATTCAACTCCAGAGAGCGCAACAGTAGGGAAAGTGTTGGATAGCGTAGGGGTTAAAAATACTATTCCCACTCCAGAGAGTGCAACAGTAGGGAAAGTGTTGGATAGCGTAGGGGTAAAAATTACTATTCCCACTCCAGAGAGTGCAACAGTAGGGAAAGTGGTGGATAGCGTAGGGGTAAAAATTACTATTCCAACTCCAGAGAGTGCAACAGTAGGGAAAGTGTTGGATAGCCTAGGGGTAAAAATGACTATTCCCACTCCAGAGAGTGCAACAGTAGGGAAAGTGTTGGATAGCGTAGGGGTAAAATTTTCTATTCCCACTCCAGAGAGTGCAACAGTAGGGAAAGTGTTGGATAGCGTAGGGGTTAAAATTACTATTCCCACTCCAGAGAGTGGAACAGTAGGGAAAGTGTTGGATAGCGTAGGGGTAAAATTTACTATTCCCACTCCAGAGAGTGCAACAGTAGGGAAAGTGTTGGATAGCGTAGGGGTAAAAATTACTATTCCCACTCCAGAGAGTGCAACAGTAGGGAAAGTGTTGGATAGCGTAGGGCTAAAAACGTACTATTCCTACTCCATAGAGGGCAACAGTAGGGAAAGTGTTGGATAGCGTAGGGGTTAAAATTACTATTCCCACTCCAGAGAGTGCAACAGTAGGGAAAGTGTTGGATAGCGTAGGGGTAAAATTTACTATTCCCACTCCAGAGAGTGCAACAGTAGGGAAAGTGTTGGATAGTGTAGGGGTAAAAATTACTATTCCCACTCCAGAGAGTGCAACAGTAGGGAAAGTGTTGGATAGCGTAGGGGTAAAAATGACTATTCCTACTCCAGAGAGTGCAACAGTAGGGAAAGTGTTGGATAGCGTAGGGGTAAAAATTACTATTCCCACTCCAGAGAGTGCAACAGTAGGGAAAGTGTTGGATAGCGTAGGGGTAAAAATTACTATTCCCACTCCAGAGAGTGCAACAGTAGGGAAAGTGTTGGATAGCGTAGGGGTAAAATTTACTATTCCCACTCCAGAGAGTGCAACAGTAGGGAGAGTGTTGGATAGCGTAGGGGTAAAAATTACTATTCCCACTCCAGAGAGTGCAACAGTAGGGAAAGTGTTGGATAGCGTCGGAGTTTAAATAACATACTTATAAATAAAAAATAACATTAATTAATCAAAATATAAAATATTACATAAATAATTACCAATTAATTAAAAATAATTACCAATTAATTAAAACTATTTAATAGTTCCTACAAATTAATACTTAATTTAACATAATTAAACTACTTCCCATCCTATTCCCCTATAAATCCACAACCCCCTACATAACATATTTATCAATTAATCTATTAATTACAAATTATTAACAATTAATTAAAATGAATTACCAATTAATTAAATTTAATTATTCATTCCTACTAAATATTACTTATTTTAACATAATTACATTACTTCCCACACTACTCCCCTATAAACCCACAACCCGCTACATAACATATTTATCAATTAATCTATTAATTAAAAATTAATACCAAATAATTAAAATTAATTACAAATTAATTAAAATTAATTACCAATTAATTAAATTTAATTATTTATTCCTACTAATTAATAATTATTTTAATATAATTAAATTACTTCCCACCCTATTCCCCTATTAACCCACAACCCGCTATATAACACATTTATCAATTAATCTATTAATTAAAAATAATACCAAATAATTAAAATTAATTACCAATTAAATAAAATTAATTAATCATTCCTACTATTTAATACTTATTTTAACATAATTAAATTACTTCCCACCCTATTCCCCTATAAACCCACAACCCGCTACTGAACTAAAATGCTAAATTTAATTAAATTACATAAATAAATACTTAAAAATATAATATATACATTATAATATACAAAACAATTATTAGAAAATCGATATTACTAACATCGAAAATATTTACATCGATATTACTACACATCGATATATTTAACTTCGATATTACTGATATTGATATTAAATAGTGTCAATATTACTTACCTTCGATATTATGTTACATCGATATTTAAATTTCGATATATTTGTATATCGATATTTAAATTTCGATATTATGTCTGTGTACCACATAATATACATTGTGCCACCTGGCATTAGTTATTATCTACAAGGGATTATATACACCTGACAGTGCCAATTGGAACACTGCCAAAACTACCACAAAGTGAACGTAGTACATGTAGGACATATCATAAACGTACAATCAGTAATCACTGGCAAGCACAGGACTCAGCATCATCCTGTAACATACACCATATCGTGCACAGTATCACATTTAGGCGTGAATTACATTCTGCGCCAACGCATTAGACAATACCCTCACCAGCATAAGTATATTATGCAGTAGCACATAAACAGAACTCTTAGATTAGGGAATAACCTGCTAAACCTAACTCAATCTAGGAAAATAACTCACAGTAGAGAATAATCTCACTAGCATAAACCACAGCATGAAAAGAACCTCACACATAAACCACAGTTAGAGGGATAAAACATGGGGCCACATTAGGATGGCGGGCGGGCTTTGCCCGCCCGCCATCCTATCGGAAATCGGGACCACCCGCCCTAAGGGCGGGGGTCCCGCACGCAGCATTAGGATGTGCCCGCCACTGTGGCGGGCACATCCTGTATTTTTAGTATTGTGGCGGGCGGAGCTCTGTGCTCCGCCCGCCACAATACTAAAAATGCTGTGCAGCATTTACATAATCAAAGCGGCAGGCACCGCGCGGTGCCTACCCCTTTGATTATGTAAATGCAGGGGGGTACCACAGGTACCCCCCCGTGTGCCACCCCCCTTTGGCCTTCACTCTGGGGGCCCACAGGGGGCCCCCAGAGTGAACACCGCATGCCTTTGTAAAATGCCCATTGTAATAATGCGGGCGGTGTCTGACAGACACCGCCTGCATGTTACTCGTTTTCCGCCCCGGCCGCAAGGATGGTGGGCGGATTTCCCCCGCCAGGCTGGCGGTGGCTACTGCCAGCCTGGCGGGGGCAATCCGCCCGCCATCCTAATGGGGCCCTTAGTGCGTAAATCATAGTGTATGAATCACATTTCCTAGCACCACATAAATCACATTAGAGCCTGGGGCCCTATTAACCAAACAGTCCCCTTGGCCAACTGGCCTTCTCAGGGGCTCAAATGCCCTATGTCCAACAAAGTCAGGGCGGCTGCCAATGCAGCAGAATTTGCAGTGCGCAATTGCGCTAGGGCAGAGGAGTGTACCTCACTCCTATTCTCATTCCCCAAGCCCCTAAAAGAATTGTTGGCCTAAACGTAGAAGCTGATGCTAACTGCCGTGCAGCTGTGAAGAATTGTAAGCCTGGTCACTCACAGTGCCCTTGGAACAAAGGCGCAAAAGTGTTTCAGCTGCCTGGGTTGGTGGGGTGCAGCTAGGAATAAACTACATGAAGGGGCCCTGGCATCTTTGTGCCTCTCCAGACCCACCGGGCTTCTCTAAATTAAATTACCCCCTCATTGCAGCTGCACTCTGTAAGCAGGGCAGCTAAGATAACCAAAGTTAAGGGGCCCAGGCACCTCTGTGCCCTCGGGCCCTACTGGGTCGCTTTAAACAAATGTGCCCCAAGATTTGAGCAACCCGCTGCCAGGCGGGCTGCTCAGAAGATAGGCACAGGCACTTGTGCCTCCATTCCGCCTCCCCCCCAGCCATCTCCACTAACCGGGCTCTCTCGACTGGGGGTAAGTATCCTGTCTCTCTCCTCCAGTCTCCGGTCTCCAGTTGTTCCCTTTCCTGGGTCGGGACTTCCCTCTTGAGAGTCGCAGGGCTCTCCTAGCTAATGGGAGTCCCGCCTGGCCACAGACATTCACTCGGTCGCCTGTCCCCTTAACCGGGCCCCCTCCTGGAATCAGGGACTTTGCTATGGAGTCTGCCAGGCACCGTCTGGCCCTTCCTCTTTCTCGTCGCTACTCCGCCCAGAGTCAGTCTGCTCGCCTGACTTCCGGGTTGCTCTGCGGCGGCCGGAGGCACATTTCCTCGGTGGCTGCAATAGGGGTTAGGCTTCCGTTTAAACAGACCCATGCGGGGTGGGATCCCACTAACAGGCACTATTATGCGAGTTGGGCAGCCGCTGCTTTAAAATCGCAAGCTGGGTGGGCACCCGCCAATCTCGTTCCATAAAGCAAGGTAGGCTCCCTCTAAGCAGGCCAAATGGGGGGTGGGCTCCCGGTTTTTTAGGCATCACAGGGGAATCCCTCAAGCTGGGATTCCCTCCATAAGGACGAGCAGCTCACCGCTGCCCAGCCCTTGCGCTTCTTTTCCTTGGCATAAGTGGAATAAAGTGCTTCCAGGGTGCGAGGGCTATACAGAAGTCCTTAGAGGATAAAAAGCAGCAAAAGGTCCCTCGGCAAAGCTGGCCCAGGGAGGCAAGCCCTCATGGGGGTTCCTCCTGGGCCCCAGCAGCCGCACATCCCAGTAGGATCAGGACCAGCACCAGAGTACAGAACTGAACCTTTTCATGGGGTCACAGCCACTATATGTATGCCACATAATCCTTTGTCTGTAGTGCAGGGCACTTGGGAACCAGATGCAACTTGTTCAGGGTGGATTTGGAGCATTTTGTTTTACCAGCCCCTCTTCCCCTTTGTCAGGTGGGGGCTTGGTGATCAGACACACCACACGGGCAGTAGCCAGCATTTTATAGGGCAGGCACACTTCTAATCAGAGTCAGGGGATTACTCTTCCCAATACTCCCAGCACAGAGATCCTATTCAGCCCAGTGCTGACTCAACCTGCCACTCCTGGAGCCACACACACCTTCCAGCCCCTGTCAATCACAAGCAAGACATGCAATTCACCTCAGGCAGGTAGACACATAGCACACAGAAATGGCAACTTCTAAAAGTGGCATTTCTCCCCTAGTCATAATAAATCTGCTCCCACCATTGGCCAGCATTTATTCTCACAATTTCATACATACTAGACTTGACCACGCTGGTCCTCCCATACCATGAATTCCCACTAACGCACACTGATCAGGGAATCCCCAATGTATTCCTGTGGGAGGGCAGGCCAATCTCAATATTGTACACAGAGAGTGCATGCACTTTACACTGGACCACAGTGCTAAAGTGCCCAGAGGCCTACAACCACCAACACCAGGTTACAGAAAAACACTAGGAGAATGCAAAAAGTTCCGGGGTGAACCTGCCAAAAGGGTCAAGTCCAACACTATAATAATAATAATAATACTGAATTTTGTAAAGCGCATGCAGCTACCTCAACCGGAGGCGTCCCGACGCTATGTGAGCAGCAGAGTATAGTGGTAAATGGTGTTGATAGGTCAAACCTTATGGGTGAAAAGCCAGGTCTTCAGTAGCTTCCTGAAACCCGTTTCTGATGTTGCCAACTGTATACCAGGCGGCAGAGTATTCCACAGCTTAGCTGTGCTGGCCGAGAAGGTTATGCCTCCCAAATGCACCCTTCTAACTCGCAAAACGCGTAGCTGAAGCAAGGAGTTGGAGCGTAGGAGTCTCGCCTGAGAGTACCTAGGAAGTTGAGCTTTTAAATAATTGGGCAGGTCCCATGTAGAGCTCTGAAGGCCAAGGTTAGAGCCTTGAATTTTATTCTGCTTGCCACTGGGAGCCATTGCAGCGTGCGCAAATGCGGAGAGACATGCTGTTTATATGAGATATGTTTTATCAGCCTCATTTTACACAGTTTGCAGCCGTTGGATCAGGTATTTAGGAAGGCCCAGGTAGAGACCATTCGCATAATTCAGCCTTGAGGTGACCGTAGCATGGATTACCATTTTACGGCATCCCTCTGGTAGAAGCAGAAGAAACTTTTGCAGATTCCTCAATTTGCTTAAACACCCTCCTACGACCTGCTGGATGTGGGGAAAGAAAGACAGACTGTCATCCCATTTCACCCCCAAATTTTTTACCTTTGTGCTGGGGAGAGGCACCGGACCCATCTCAGAAAGCTACCATAACTCCGAAAAAATCTCACCTCCGTTTTGCCCGCGTTCAATTTAAATTTATTCGTATTCATCCAGCTGGCTACATCACGAAGGCACCCCTTGAATTTAGCGAACTCTGCCTCTGACACCTCTGAGTACGGGAAGACAAGCTGGGTGTCGTCGGCATATGAAATTGCAGTGACTCCCCAGTTTGCAATCAGAGTAAAAAGTGGGACTAGATAGATATTAAAAAGCAGCAGGCTGAGTGCCGATCCTTGTGGGACCCCACAGCCCAGTTGCTTAGGTTTGGAGGAAAAATAACCCAGTGCCACCCTCTGTGATCTGTTAGACAGATAAGAGTGTAGCCACCGAAGTGCTTTATCCTGAAGGCCAATCACCTCCAGCCGCTGTAAGAGTCTGCCGTGGTCGACCGTATCAAAAGCGGCCGATAGATCCAGGAGCACCAACATAGCACATGCCCCTGAATCTAGAGACCACCTGACTGACTCTGCCACCTCTATCAGGGCGGTCTCGGTACTAAAGCCAGACCTAAAACCTGATTGGGTTTCGTGCAGGATCTTATTATCCTCCGTGAACCTGTTTAGTTGACGCTGAATCAGTTTTTCCATCATTTTGCCTGGTGCAGCCAATAAAGAGATTGGGCATGGATTGCTGAAATCCACAGGCTCCCTGTTGTTTTTTTTTCTTCAGAGTAAGGAGTGTAGCGTGTTTCCAACATTCAGGGAACACCCCCACGGAAATGGACATATTCCAAATATGCCAAAGATTGGGCCCGATTTAATCCACCATCATGCTCCACAGATTCGGTGGACAAGGGTCATCTGGCGACCCTGCTTTAAAGTTTACATCTCTTTATTTCCTGTAGAGCCTCTGAAAGCGAGATCGGGTGGAATTGGTTTAGGGTCACGCGAGTTACGCTAACTTTCGCCGCATCCGCCATTACAGTAGGACTAGACCGGGAGAAAGTACCATACACTTTCTTGATTTTATCATCAAAGAAATCCGAAATATTTTCACAGAGAGACTCAGAAGGGACAACCTCTGTATCAATACTTCTGGGTTTAAAAAAGGACTGCACTATTTTAAAAACTTCTTCACTGGAATGTTCAGCTTTTTGGATGGAGGTGCCCATGAAAAGTTTTTTTGCCTTTTTTATTGATTTTTGAAGCTTGCGGATGGCTGTCCTATAGCAAACCTTTTCAGCTTCGCAATAGTTTACCCTCCACGTTCGCTTCAACCTCTTACAGGCAGACTTTTCTGCCCTCAGCTCCGTTGAAAACCAGGGGGCCGAGGGGGATTCCCTACGTGACATTGCACGTTTAGCTGGGGCAATGGTCTCCACCATATCGCCTATCCATTGATTCATAGCCTTTGCATCAGCGTTAGGGTCTGAAGTCAGTGCAAGAGGATTCAGTGCCAGGGCCGGACCAATAGAATCAGGTTGAAGGTTTTTCAATTGCCTATGCAAAAAAGAGCGTCTTCGGGCATCCTGCCCCGCACCCAATAATGTAACAGCAGGGCGTGATCCGACCATAGCAGCGGCAGCAGCGTCTCAACTGTCATGTCAAATGTCATGTCCCTGATGTTGGAAAATATCAGATCGAGCGTATGGCACGCTCTTTGCGTGGGCCCAGCAATAACCATATTTAAGTTGGCCGCACTCAGAGTAGAAATTAGCTGCTCCGCCAAGGGGCAGTTAGCTCTGTCAGCATGAACATTGAAGTCCCCCACTACCATGAAATGCAGATGAAGAAGGGAGCTTTTGACAATAACATCCATAAGTTCAGCTGAACTAGCCTCAATACAATCAGGGGGTCTATCAATAACTAACCCGGCCAGTAACTGTTGAGGATTAATTTCCAAGCAAAAATGCATCCCTTCCAGCCCTGTGATCGTGGTCGGCACATAGGATGTGAGCGTGTACCTCTCTTTAAAAATAAGAGCCAACCCCCCCACCCCTTCTGTCACTTTCCCGTTTAGAAAAGCACATATTACAACCTTGAAGAACAGTTAAGGCAATGGCGGTCATGTTGTTGTCATTCAGCGAAGTTTCTGTCAGAAACATGGTGTCCCACTCCGAATCCTCCAGCAGCAGCCAGATGTCTTCTGCATGCCTAACCAGTGACCTACAGTTCAGAAGGCCTGCTCTGAAGTCACAAATAGGGGGGCCCGCAGCAGACTTTTGTATGCAAGTTGAAATGTTCTTGCAGAAAACCTTGCCGCAATGTAAACATACCTGTGGTAGGTTAGCGTTTGCTAAATCCACCCTGCCTGCCTTGCAAGGCTGTTCTATATTAAAAGCGAGTAGATCCTCCCTTGACCAGGAGATCTGCTCACTGTCCCTCTCCACAATGGCAGCGTTCCTGACACTGGCCACCTTCTGGTAGCGGACGGGCGCAGACGGGCTTGGCTTTCGTGCGCCTTGGGCGCGCCACTGGCGCGCGTCCACTGTGCGGCCGCGTGCCCATCTCCCTTTTGGGGAGGGTGCCCGGAAGTAGGTGAAAGAGGGGGAGGAGTCGCGTCCCTCCGTTCAAGTGGCACCAACAACCGTCACGGAACGGGACCGACAAAGATCCGGGTAAGGACAGGGGGGGATGTGCAAAGTTCAGCCAATATTCACACACACAAATGAATTGATCAAAGTTTCTCAAATATGTCATAGGTAATTTTTTTAATTCTTAAAATGCAGCGGTTCTTAATTCAACCAGTCTTTAGCCTGATAGCAAACACCTCTCACCACCAGCGCCTAGCTCGCGCTGCTTACACCAACGCGGCCGATAACACTGGAGCTTTTACTGGCAATGAGGGGGAGGAGTCGCGTCCCTCCGTTCAAGCGGCACCAACAGCCGTGAGGGAATGGGGACAGACAAAGATCCGGGTAAGTACGGGGGGGGATGTGCAAAGTTCAGCCAATATTCACAACACTATGTATATTTGTTTGGGTAACATATATTCACCACTCGGCCTGCATAGAAAACAGAGCAACATTAAATCCAGTACAAGCCCACTGCAACAGCAAAATTGACAACTTATGACCACCGAACAGTAAGGTATCCTACCGAAACATCCTCTCCATGTACAGACGTTACGAGTTGTGCAGATAAGTATAGACAATTAAAAGCTTTATGGGGTCATCATAGTGTGTATCCATATCTGAAAGCTACTTACGGTTCTAGGTGTAACAGAGTGTAAATACCAGGATAGGTAAATTCCTGAGATCTGGCAAAAAGACATCTATGGGTGACAATTAGTGGCTAAGAAGGGTAAGAAGGAGGAAGGCTAGGACATATGACAATAATCCTGATGACATATATGAAGGTGAAACCTTGACCTCAGGGCCAAGGCCAGCACTCTCCCCTTGAGCTCCGCCTCACTGCCGACCGTGCTAGCACTGAGCCCTTCTCCCGAGCAGGGTTCGAGCCAGAAGCCCGAACCTGTGCCTCAGGCTCGCTTGGGAGTCATCCGGTATTTCCCTTTGTTTCCACTTATTGTTTATTCCCTACTGTGATTTCTCGCCATTTCCTTTGCTGACAGCATTACTGTTGCTTTACCATCACTGTACTGTGTGTAGCTTGTTTTTCTTCCCTCACTGTACTGTTCCCGCTGCTTCTTGCGGCCCTGCCCACGACTCAGCCTGCTCTGGTCTCCCAACTTCTGCTCCATCCACCCTCCTCTACATATGGTGACTGCTACACGGTTGAGCCGCTGGCATGCTGAAGGCGCACCAATGTCTGCGCCTGCGCCTGTCCGTGACACGACAGCGACCAATGCCAGGAACCCTGTCTCACCCACAGGCCACTGTGTTCCTGGTGCGTCAGTAATCTTGTAGTATGCGAGCCTCAGTGGTACCAGGAACACAGTGGCCCGTGGGTGAGATACTGAGGTTTGCATATTACAAGATTACCGATGCACAAGGAGTTACAAGTTCCTCTTGCTCCATTCTCCCATATGGCGCCCGCCGAGACCAACTACCATACTCTGTTCACGACTCTACCACAGGTCTTTTCAGGTTCACCCCATCGATACCATTGGGTTTTTACTAATAGTGAAGCGCATACGAGCGTGTTACACAACTTGACATGGATTCTCCGATTCCCTTGTTTATTATTGAAGCTGACCAATTGTCTTGGGCTCGGCCGGGTCGGAATTATCACCGGCTGAGTGACAATCCATTGATCTATTACTCTTGAATTCAGCCCTGAGGAAGTCGTGGAAAGATTGTTCCAAATGCGGCTAGTTTTTTGTCGAAAATTAAAGATTGAACAATTTTGAAATCCACCAAGAAATCATCTCTTTATCTGTTGGCTTGCACAGTGTACTATATATGTCTACACTAAAATACTGTTATATGCAATTTTTGTGTGCCTAGGTTTATGCTCAAAATTTGTATTGTTTGGGTTGTTTCCCACCTTCCATTGTGGGGGTTACAGGGCTAAACCCCTCACCTAGTTGCACCATATAGTGACATCTTCTCTTTTAAACTATTGCGTACACTATAGCAGAGCGCTTAGGAAATCACTGGTCACTTAAAGCCCCTTCTTCTAGACTAGTATCATGAAGAAAACTCACTCAGGAACCCCAACGGACCCCTGCCCATAGCACATCTTCCACAGGGCCGCCACTGCCATCGCATCCAAACTTGGACGGACAATTAACACCTCCATCAGATCCGGCATCTGTCCAGATGACTGGAAACGGATGGAGGTGAAACCCCTCCTCAAGAAGCCAACGGCTGACTACTGGCCCATCTCTCTCTTCCCCTTCGCGGCCAAAGTCACTGAGAGACTTGTGAATGCCCAGCATACTGCCTTTTTCGAGGAGAACTCCATCCTAGACGCCTCTCAGTCTAGATGCCACAGCAACCACAGCACCAAGACCGTCCTACTCGCCGCCACTGATGACACCTGCATGCTACTAGATCAGAGACACTCTGCAGCCCTCATCCTTCTAGACCTCTCTGCAGCCTTCAACACCGTCTCACATTGCACGCTTGCAGCCAGACTCCATGAAGCGGGGATACAAAGATCTGCCCTCTACAGCAGAACCCAGAGGATTTGACCTCCTTCCTACCTCTCTAAAGGCATGGAAATCAACTGCAGAGTACCTCAGGGATCGTCACTCAGCCCCACGCTCTTCAATATCTACAAGACCCCTCTCGCCACCATCGTCAGACTGCATAGGCTCAGTATCGTATCCTACGCCAATAAAATCCAGCTCATCCTCCCACTCACAAAGAATCACGAAGACACCAGACTCTGCTTCCACGAAAAAATGAAGTACGTTTCACCTTGATGGAAGACTGCTGCTTGAAGTTGAACTCAGAGAAGACCGAGGTCATCCTTGGACCCTGAACCTCCACCTGGGACAACACCTGGTGGCCCTCTGCCCTCCGGAACCCACCCACCTTTACAGACCACGCGCAGAACCTTGGCATCATTCTTGACTCCTCTCTCTCCATGAACTGCCAGATCAAACGCCGTCGCTTCCACTAGTTTTAACTGCCTTTGCATCCTCCGCAGGACCCTCAAATGAATCCCCCTCGACTGCAGAAGAAACATCACCCACCCACTCATAACCAGCAGACTGGACTACAGCAACGCCCTCTATGCTATAATCAACAGGAATCTTCAACACAAACTCCAAACGATCCAGAACGCCACAGCCAGACTTGTCCTTGGGAAACCATATGACCCAACACCTAGGAGGCCTCCACTGGCTCCCCATCAAGAAGAGGGCCACCTTCAAACTCCTCACCCACGCCTATAAATCCCTCAACAACATCGGACTCAAATACCTCAATGAGAGCGTATCCTTACACATACCCAGGAGGAACCTCCGCTATGCTGACCTCGTCCTGGCAGAGGTCCTCTGCATCCGCAGAAACAGAACCGGCGGAAGTGCCTTCTCTTACATCACAGCCAGGACCTTTAACAGGCTCCTTGTGAGCATCAGATGCTCCTCGACCCTGCACACATTAGAAAGGACCTCAAGACCTGGCTCTTGGACTGATCCAGAGCAGCGCTCGTTACAACCCCCTGATTAATTCATTGAATGCTTTATACACCATATGACTATTATGAGTGTATTGGAGCGAACCCACACCATGTTCTGACATGGGGAAAAGCCTGGAACAGGTAGGCTTATTAGACTAAACTTGCAAGCCAATGCATAATAACTACCTTAATGACTCTGTTTGGTAATAGAGGGGACACCCTACCCCTGACTGTGGTCAAAAGTATTTAATGGGTCAGCATATTTCCAAGGTTTTAAACCATCATGGACAGAGGCTTAAAGACACTGCTCCAGAGTTCAGGAGTGGATGGAAACTATCCTAGCAGAGGAAAAGGTGATCTAAATGTCAGTCAGCCTTTGTCAAAGACCCAGAAGGCCTTTAGGATGTTTGACAGTGTCCCTTGCATAATCTTGCGAGATTATGTCTTGATGCTTTTGCCACCTAATCATTCATTATGAGAGGTCTTGGAGTGGACATGTTTCTGTGTCTAAAGGTTGGTACCCTCTGGGGTCTTTTGATCTTGAATTCTGTGGAAGAGGAAAATGTGAGGACTTCAGGAAACCATGCAATTAGGAAATTGGCTTCAGAGCTAGTTGATTTTGTTGATATCCTCCGGTAATTCAAATATACAAAGGTTATTCCTCCGGTTGCGATCTTCCTAGTCTATAAATTCTCTCTTCAATGTAGGTAAGGAACATTTGAGGCATTGTATTTGTTGTGCTTGGGCATTTGTAAAGTCTTCAAAGGTAGATAATATTGTCTCCACATTTGATAATATGATTTTCAGATCCTGAATACCCTTGTTCATCCCAGCTATCTATATTTGAAGCAGATTTGTGTTGGTCATAGTACTCTGCGCAGTGTCATGTACCGAGTATGGTATAATTGCCTTTAAGGTAAAGGAGAATTCAGGGCTCCCTTTTACTGGTGATTCTGGTATTGGGGGAGATTGCTTAATTCACTTAGGGTTCGCTTTGGATTCTATCTTCTTTATAATACCCTCTCTATTGGCCATTTTGTGACTGTGGGGGGTGTAAAATCTCCTAGAACCCGCATACCAGATTTAAACATGCTGGGCCCCCTCGTGACTTGCATTGCAGTGGATAAGCTCAATCATATGAGGGTGGGATGAGGAGGAGTCACCTCACATGGAAGGGGAGGTTGGAGGATCAATCTGCTATACGTCCACAGTTGTAACCAAAATATTTCTTGCCTAACGCCCCTCCAGACCAAAATGAACACAAGGGTATCTTGGCTTGCTATTATGGCAAAAATCCAGATGTGGTTCAAGCACTAGGCATTGGGAGAAAAGGGAGTGATGTATACAGTTCTGAATAAACTTAGATGGAGTTGTTTGTCTCCTTTTAGCGAGCACTCCTGTTAGCATTCCTGTTAACACACTTGTCATCGTGGAGTACAATATGGCAGGCTCATATGCAAGATTGTAACATTATTTAGTCTAGTATGTAGCGAAATGTGCGTTCACTTCCACCAAGCACCTCAAAATATCGCTGATATCTAACAAGTAGTCCTAAAACTCAAGGATTGCCAAGGACAAAGATGTACATGTATTAAAACACCCAAAACAATCCCATTATGGGCTCTGGTGTATTGAGTTGTCAGGTGTATAATGATAGAACTCTTGTCACAAATGGACTATGTAGTTTTGGCACTCCCTCTCAGGTCGTTCCTTCACAGATTTATCTCAGAAAGCCAGGTCAGTCAATGTAGCACATCACTCACTCTCCAAACCTCAGAACACACCTCAATTTATTTTATTTTTATTTTTTTAGTTTTATATAGCGTGAACAACACACTTTCAGGTAGAGCACTTTACAGCATGGTGGCAAACAGTCGGCCCTCACAGAAGGATTTTTTTTAAGTTTGATTACGGAGGTCCTGGGATCATAGAAATCCATTCTGGATGAGAAAAGGGTGTGATACGTTGTATAGCTTACATTCAAAAATAATCAGACATAGTATATACATATGTACTTCAATGCTTTTCTTTCAATATCGTTTATATGAACGAAACCACAACTGAAATAGCTTCACAAATTATTCTTTACTTAAGTTTCTGAAAATACGTAATTACTCTGAAACACACATATTTCAAACTGTTTTGCAATTAGTTGTCATTGCCAATACAATTCAAATATTCCCGACGAGTGTCAGATTAACACATAGGAAAACATTTTTCATCCGTGCTTGTGTTGGTTCCCAATGCATTTCGATGCATTTGCATCTTCGTCAGGGGAAATAACTGTGTAAATAAATAATAAGAATTTTATAACTATATTGTCTATTTATCATTGTATAGTCACATACTTCCATTTAATCATAAGACAAAGGTACATTTTATCATGAAAGTACTACTTAATCCAACAAAACCAGCTATCCAAGCAATATGCGTTTCTACTGTGGTATTCCCTATACATGCTATTGAGTTCGACCAAGTGTAATCAACGTATATGATATGAGTACTCTATTTCCTACATTGCAAAAATAAGAAAAAGAAACAGAAAAAGAAAAAGAAGAAACATACCCTCAAGTCAAGCACAAGTGCTTTTTTCAAATGTTGTGAATTGAGCAGATTGTCCTATAAACCAAAATCAAAAACTCACGTAAGTCCACACTCTCTCTAACCGTTTTCCATTGTAATGTCTTAGTGGCGTATCACTTACTTCTAAATTTCTTGGTGTATATCTTGAGCCTCTTAAATACACTGCTCTGAATGCTGAAAGCACAAAAGGAAACCCACTGTCAGATAAAGATGTCTATTACTCTCTGCAGCCTTAACATGAAGAGTACTCAATAATTCGAAATATTGCGCGTTGTAACGCTTACCGTCTATCTTCCTTCCACTGCATACGCCCTGTTCAGCTCGCTCACTCCAACAACACTAACAACGCCATGTGGCCACGTGTCTAACCGGGGTCTATTTAAACCCGTCATCAAACAAGGACAGGTGTCCCCGCCCTCTCATAGTTTCTAATGTTATTCCAATACCCGCTGTTAGGCTACTAATTTACGAGCGGAACTCTTCCAAAAACTGTATAAACGCATACACTAATGTGAACAAAAGAACATTATTTTAAAGGTGATGTTAAAGGTAATGTTATGTGGGTCACGCACGACACCCATCAATGGTTATAGAAAGAGGACTATTCTAACTCATTGTCAACCATAGCGACTTATAGTACTCCTCTAACTGCTTCTACACTGTGTGGTAAACAACAGTGTTTGCATCTAAAAATAGCAGCTAAAAAGACAAGGTAATATATAAAATAAGAAAAAATAAGAAAGATAGAGACCTGACTGTAAATTCGCTGGTAGGGTGTTAAAATATCGATAACAAAAATATAGCTGACATAAATATCGTTGCAAAAATATTGTTTACAAAAATATCGACACCCTATACTTAAACAGGTAAGTACATAAATATCGACTCCAAAATATCGTTGTAATTAATATAGATGTAAAAAATATCGACTTTTTAAAATAATTAAAATTACATTAAATAATAAATAAATATAAGTACTATTAACAAAATACATTACATTACTTTTATTTTTTAACTATTTCAAACAAATTTACTACACTTTTTAATTATAAAATTAATAAATGTGGACATATAAATTAATTTTACACATTACTTTATATAACAACAATAATACATATATATAATTAAAATACCCCTTTACCCAAAAACCCAAAACTGACCCTGAACCCTAAAAATACCCCTTTACCCAAAAACATTTTCACTAAAAAAATCCTGTACACACACCTAAAATTAATTAAAAAATTAACATAATTATTGACATAATTATTATTCAATTAACTAATTAAAATTAATTAACTATTATTTATTACACTATTTATATTTATTTAAAACATTAATTAATCTATTATTTCATTATATTTAAAAACCCCTTTACCCAAAAACTGAAAACTGACCCTGAACCCAAAAAATACCCCTTTACCCAAAAACTAAAAACTGACCCTGAACCCTAAAAATACCCCTTTACCCAAAAACTAAAAACTGAACCTGAACCCTAAAAATACCCCTTTACCCAAACACTGAAAACTGACCCTGAACCCTAAAAATACCCCTTTACCCAAAAACTGAAAACTGACCCTGAACCCTAAAAATACCCCTTTACCCAAAAACTGAAAACTGACCCTGAACCCTAAAAATACCCCTTTACCCAAAAACTAAAAACTGACCCTGAACCCTAAAAATACCCCTTTACCCAAAAACTGAACACTGACCCTGAACCCTAAAAATACCCCTTTACCCAAAAACTGAAAACTGACCCTGAACCCTAAAAATACCCCTTTACCCAAAAACTGAAAACTGACCCTGAACCCTAAAAATACCCCTTTACCCAAAAACATTTTCACTAGAAAAAATCCTGTACACACACCTAAAAATAATTACAAAATTAACATAATTAATTACATAATTATTATTCAATTAACTAATTGAAATTAATTAACTATTATTTATTACACTATTTATATTCATTTAAAACATTAATTAATGTATTATTTCATTATATTTAAATTACTTCCCACCCTACTCCCCTATAAACCCACAACCCGCTACGGAACTATTAATACTAAATTCAACTGAAAATACATTATTAAATAATAATATACTACTTAAAATAGTACTTTGACTAAAAATAATCATTAAAAACACTACATTACATATAATTATTTAAAAAACGATATTATTGTAAACTATGTTTTTGTAAACGATATTTATTACAACTATATTAATGTTAACGATATTACTTACCTGTCTGTCGATATTTTGGTCAGACGATATTTTTGTCATCGATATTTCTTCCTGTAGATATTTTTGCGGCGATATTTATGTTAGGCGATATTTTTGCGGCGATATTCCTGCTCTGTACCAAATTCGCTATGTACTCAAACGTTGATAGCACTTCGGTGTGAGCCCAATCCTGTATTTACAACTGAACATATTACCACAGATTTTGATATCAAAATACTGTTATAAAGACCAACTGTTACAAAAAACACGCAAATTCTATTTTGTCATTGAGCCCACCCGGTTTTACGGTATTCAGATATCTCATCCAAAATGTTTCTCTCTGAGCTATTCTGATGTTAGGATCCACATGGGGTTCAACTAACACCTGCTCTAGTACAGTGAATCTTAACTGAGGAATAGTATGTTGCCTCTCCTTCCAGTGTTGCGCCAAACTTGATTTCTCCTGACTTAACCTTATGTTGGATTTATGTTCTGTAATCCTTATCTTAATCTTTCTTGTAGTGCGGCCTACATAAACTAGACCGCACGGACATATGATGGCGTATATTACAGAACTCGTGTTACAATCAGAGGTATGTTGAGTTTTATTTGTTTTCCTGTATGTGGATGTGCAAAAGTGTCTCCCACCTGTACGTTTCCACAATGTCCACAATTGAAACATTTGTGCATGCCTTTAGTTTTCTCTTTCAAAATATTCTTGTCTTTTAGTTTCAGTAATTCCTTGAGATTTTTCGATCTTGATAGTGCAAATATTGGTTTGTCAACAAATACTGTGTAATGTATGGCTTCCTTTAGGTCACATTGCCTCCACAATTTACAAAACATTCAACATTCAACCTGGTTCAACAGCAAGCATCATTACTGTCCACACAATGGGACAAACACTTCGACTTACCGGTGTTTGAGCACATCTCAAAAATGGTTACAATTAACTTATTACACTGGCATCAGCTAGATTACATAATCTGGACTTGGGATAGAGTGGCTCTTGTTGGAATTGCCCACCTCTGAGCTATTTTTAAATCTGATCTCCTTAGACTTTCCCATTATCACTGTGAGACTCTGGTCCTCCAAAATCAATCCGAAACTTAACGCCATGGACATGACACTGGTATATCTCCTTCTGGCAATCGATGTGAAAGCCATCTTGTCAGAATAGAAATCTTTCAATCTTTTCCTTTTCCACAACTGGTAGACTTGGGTATCTTTTCTGAGAGGAGCTCATGGATATCAGTCCAACCTCAAGATATATTCTCACATTTTGAGTGCTGTCTGGTGCTCACTCAAAAAGTACATTGTTTCTGAGAAAATCAAGCCAGTGTACCTATCATTACAAAACATGTGGTCTTAGATACTGATTCACGCCTTGTTTTCATAAACCCCACTAACCTTTCTCCCATGCCCCTCGCTTTCCTCTACACTGTCCAGTCCTCCTCCTAGTTCCATTCTTCTTTGCTGTGCAACATTCTCGAGTCATTTCTCTCACATACTCCAGTTTCATAAGAAAGAGACTACACATCATGCATTTTCCTCCAGTCTCATTGGGAATCATCTCACCCTGATTCCCTTTTCATTCATTACATCAGCTTTAGTCTCCATACTAGTACACTTGTATCCTACACTTAAGACTGTCTGCTGTGTGCTATGCTGATTCATGTATGTATTTTTTTTATTTGTTTGATTAATTTAAACCTTACAAAGCAGCTAAAACATTTACAAAATATAAAATACTAAAAACAATCCGTATGTTCAAATATTTTTCATCAGACTAATATAATATTCAATCGGTCGGTTCGTATCGACACAGTACATAATTTAATCAAACACAGGCTTCCAACTTTTTCTGAACCATTTGAAGGAATTTAACAAAAGCTGAATTAATTTGTATGTCTTCTGGATTTAAACTTGCCATTAGTGCCTGCCTACAATTCCTTACACCACGTTCAATAAACAGTTTCTTAAGTGTACTTTTTCTTTCAGCTTCCAGATCTGGACAAAGACACAATAAGTGAAAGATGACATCTCTTTCCTGATTTACATAGCCTACACAGGGAGTTATCTTCTGATCTTTTCCATGGTGCCAAGTGGCACACCTGGAAAATTGCCAAACCTAGCATTCACAAAAAAAAAAAATTTCGACCATGAAGTTTCCAGGTAGGTTTGAACCTTTTTTTTCTTGTAACCATTCACGATTGGCCACGCATGCTTTCTTTTAACAAAGTTATCTTTGTCCTTTATCAAGGAGAGATGATCGGTCAATTTATTTGCTGTTTTTTTTAAACTCTCCTGGACAACCATGGTGTTCCAAATAGGTGTTATGCCAAACTCATCAATTGCTAGATTTAAATAGGATCTGGCAGTTAGGTTCCTGTTATTTCTTATTTCTAGCCACAACTGGCGAGACATTTCTTTGCCGTGATCATTTTATATTCTGTACCACACTTTCGTTATATGCCCTTTTCTTGCATAACATTGGTCGTTCAGCCCAAATTCCAATCTCACCTGGGCTTGTGAGGCATTCTTTGGGAGAGAAAATAAAGTTCTTTAGGTCTTAGCGACCGAGGTGTTGATGATCTCTGCATCTTTCCCGTTGAGCACCTCACTGCCATATGTTAGAGTAGGCAAGAATTTTGCTGCAATTGTTCTTAATAAGGGGCGGTAAGACAAGACTCCAATGGTTTTCTGGAGTGATCTAAATGCACCAACAAGGGAGTTCGCTTACCTTGTAATGTCGAGTTTATGTGTCTCGAACTTGCCATTATCACTAAATGTTACTCCCAAGTACTTATAGTCAGGTACTTGCTCCAGTTTTTTTCCTTGCAGGATCCATTTGTGTGCGTATTTTAATCGTATATTTTTTGTAATTACCATCACCTTGGTCTTAGCTTCATTTATATGCATACCATTTTCCTCAGAGTACTTGGAGATGCCGTCAATCAGTCGTTGCATCCCTACCTTTGTATAACTCAGGAGTATGACGTCATCCGAATATAATAAACTGGATATCTGAGTTGGAGCTAACCTTAGGGGGTGGGCATCAATGGAGTTTAATTCTGTGGTAAGATCAGCTATAAATAAGTTAAAAAGTAAAGGAGCCAACACACAACCCTGTTTAAGACCACTTGATGTTGGGATTATTTTGGTTAATGTTGACCCGTTACCCGTCCTCACCCTCACCCAAGTTTCACAGTGCAAGAGCTTAATCATCTTTAGCAGCTTTGCTGGTATTCCTTGTTTGGCCAGTTTGGCCCATAAAAGTTCTCTATCGACACAGTCAAAGGCTGATTTAAAATCAACAAAACACACATATAAAGGTCGATTAGCTAGTATTGCTTTTTCTATTAATATTGCTAAAATTTAAAAGATTTGTTGTCGTACCAGGGCCTTTGACGAAGCCTGTTTGATTTGGGGTAATACATGAATCTCTTTAGCCCAGTCGGTTAAATTTGTCAGGAAAATTCCAGCAAACAGCTTAGCATCCGTGTCCTGTAAAGTGATTAAGTGGTAGTTTTCTGGCTGTTGCCAGTTTCCTTTCTTGAATATGGGTGTTATAAGTGATCCTTTCCATGATTTCGGGATTTGTCCAGTCTGGACCACTTCGTTAAAAAAATCTGTAAGGTAAACGGACCAGAAGTCCGGCGCTTCTTTGAAAAGTGCAAATGGGATGCCATTCGGACCAGGGGCACCATCATTTTGTTTTTTTATCAAACTTGTCACTTGACTATTAGTGATGAAAATCTCACTATCTCCTTCTTTGTCGATCTTTGTTGAACTAGCGTTGAACGTAAGTTGTGTCAGAGATGATTGATTTGGATTTAGATGTCTTTTGAGAAACGTTGCACTTTCATCTGCGGATAGACTGGTTCTAATTCCCAGTTTGTTTGGTCTGGCTAGATCATTGATTATTCTCCAGAACTCCCTTGAGTTTGCCAATGTACTTGCATGGAATATTTTTGTCGACAGGTCTTGTCTGGCTTTGCTGTTTTCATTCCAAATCATTTTCTTTAAGGTACGGTTTACATTTCACAGTGAAGCAGCTATTTCTTTGTTGAGCTGAGACTTCGTTAGATGTCTCCTCAGCCTGTTTTGTGTGCATCTGAGGTTCCTTACAGCATATGGAAAAAAGATGTAATTTTCTCTGCCTTCCACTTTTTCTCTGTGTGCCCCTTCCCTTCTTTGTACTCCTGTTGTTTTAGTATTATCGGTGACTACTTTGTGGGTCAAAATTTCCAATAGTTTTATGGGATTTATGCTTGTTTTTTCATCCATAGATTCTGTTGCTAGCTTTTTTACCCTAGCCATGGTCTCATCCATGTTTTCCGATTTCCATATAAGTTTTGTATAATTGATAGTACCTCCTCCTCCTGGGATAGTCTGGAAGGTCTCAGATTTGCGACACAATGTTTTTATCTCAATAATTTGGTGACTGTGATCACTGTCCCTGACTTTATTCAAGGTATACGATATCACCTTGTTGAAGATAGATAAAGACGTCAACGTGTAGTCAATTCGTGAGGTACAGTTTTTTTAATAAAATGAGCAGGCCGGTGGAGAGTCAGTTGAAAATCTGCCATTCAATATTCTAAGGCCCAGCGCTTCTATGTCCTTCACCAAGTTTATCCCAATTTTATTTTGTTGACTGCCATTTTTAGGTTCCATTATTGGGTCAGGGATCGCCCATTGTTGGTTTTGTGATTGGACAAAGTCGCTCCTTACCAAGGGCGTTAACAAATTAGTATTGAAGTCCCCTGTTACAATATAGTCAGCCAGTGGGTCTTCCAAAATTTGCTCTAGTAATAAGTTGTTTAGGGCAGTAGTCAGCACTTTCTTAAAAGACCTTTTTGGCGGTATGTAGACGTTTACTAGAGTCAAAGTTTTGTATGGCGTATTTTTACAGGCTTTATAATGTATTTTTATTGCGAGAAGGTTAGAGTTGTTTTTATGTATTAGCTCATGTTTCACATCTAAAACATTTGATACGAAAATTGCTAAACCACCACTGGGACGTCCAAATTTCTGATTTTTAACGGCTGGTTCAAAGTATCCCGTATGATGTTTTAACATAAATGAGTCTATTGCCCATGTTTCCTGTAGTAAAATTATATGAGTTTGAGTTGGAAATCCTTGAATTTTAGTTTCCTTCCATTGTCCAGAGATCCCATTAATATTCCATGAGCATATCTTCAATTTTGAATAGACCCTAGGTTTTTTTTGCAATAGCTCTTGCGGTAGAGTTTTTTCAGTGGTCCTTTGTACCGTGGAGCAATGCCATAATCCTATGTTCATTTGCCACTTTTCTGTCCGCTTTCACTATTGGGATATGGCAGGCTATAGCTTCATAGTTTAGTTTCCCCAAAGGATTTTTTAATACAGAAAAAACGGTGTTACTTTCTATAGACTTAGATTTTATTGTATTGCTTCCAATATTTAAAGGGGGTATTGGATAGACCTTTGGCGGGAGTTGGCTTATTAATATACCCCAATCATGAAAACGTCCTTGCTCTTTCAGGATAGAATCCGTTATTGGGCCTGTGGGTACTGTTATCAGTGTTAATGGCAATGTGCCTTCCGGATTTGACTGAAAGCCTACTGTTTCAATATCTTCTGTTGATATACTTTCAAGAGTTGGTACGTTTTTCATTAACCAGAGGATATTTCCTTTTTTTTTTTTTTTTTATTTTATTGTGAAAGTTCATGACAATATAATGCACCCTTGTACATAGGATTAAATATTAATACATACTTATAAATATAAACACGAGGAAAATGAATACACAAAATAAATACACATACTGAAAGTAAAGGACTCAACAATCATAGGATGTGGTAAAAGACAAATACAATAGATACAGTAGTAAAGGCTACGTTAAAACAGCTGCCGACCCCGACTTTTTAGCCGCCTCCATGATGCCACTGGCGCCCATATTCTTAATCCCATTTCCCTGGATTTCGCGCCCTTTAAAGCGTATAATTCGGACTCGATGTTGTGAATCCCGAGCATCCTACACATCCACATTTGGAAGGTTGGGGCCTCAGCATCCTTCCATGCAGCAGCGATTAAGATTCTAAGAACAGCTGTTGATAAAAAGACAAGTGCCTCGACTTCTGTACTTAGGCCCAGTTTAGCATCACATCCAATTATTAAAAGTGTAGGGGATAGGTCTATTTTGACAGCTAGCAGCCCCTCTAGGAACTTTTCGATTTCATTTTTGATAATCCCTAGTTTCCCACAGCTACAAAACATGTGTAGAACGTCAGCCGGCCCATTCCCACATCTAGGACAGTTATTATCCACCCTTTTTCCCCATTCATACAGTTTAGCAGGGGTGTAGTATAAGTTGAAGAGAGTCTTAAAATGCTGTGCTCTTAAATTTGAAGAGCGTAGGAACCTTTTATCCATTAGGATAGCTTTATCCAGATCAATGTCAGGGTCTCCCAACTTTGCGGCCCATGCATATTTCCTCTATTTAGAATGTCATGGGGTCCTCTTGATTCGTATACAGGCTTAAGGACTAATTGTATGGTCCATTTTTTTATTTGGCGTTGTCTTGCTTATTCCTTTCCCTTGTCTTCTATTTTCTGTGCAGGTGATCTGCCTACTCTGACCTCTTTTTACAATGACTAAATTATCTTGCGTTTTTTCATAGTTCAGATCTTCGATTTTTTCTTCTCCTTTGGGACAGTTTCTCATTACTCCGATATTCCCAATTTCTTTCCGTTCTGTAGGAACATCTTGTTTTTTACAAGATCTGGATTGACTGGACAGATTTTTCTTCATACGGGTCGTTCAGAGTTTGGTTAGGTGGACGCATATAACTTTGTGCGTCATTCTCATTATACAATATGGTTCCGAACTCCCGTCTTAGCCTTGCACTATTTTCCTTAGTCCTACTCTGGGTTTGATCGTTTTGAATTTCAGAAAGAGGGAGATCATTTGTTATACAGCGATTTACATTAGTTTTGTTTAATATTTGCGCTTCCTGCACTGTTTTTTGTTCAACCTCATGAAGACCGGAGGTTTGGTCGGACGTTTCAGTTACACTAATGATTTTACTTTCAGTCAGTCTATATTTTGAACTGAGGGTGGATGGTTTAGAGAAGATATCATAGTATTTGTTCTCTCCTTCAGCATTTTTTGCCACTTTAATTAGAGGCGTCCCATATCCTCCTGTGTTTGGTATTTTTTTCCTTTTTGCTCTTTTGGTCTAAAGTATTTGTAGTTGTGGAATATTTGGATTCCAGAGTTGTTGCTCTTTCTTTGTAGGGTTCAACTATTTCTATTTCAGTAGGAGTAAAGCTTTCCTTGTTTACCCTATTTCTTGCTTTCCTTAGTTTCTTTTTCTGCTTTTTTGTTAGTTCAAAAGCCCTTGTCTTCTTTGTTCTGTTTATTGGACGAGTCTCCTGGTTTATTGTTTCCTTTATTTTTGCTTATGTCATGAACTTTGTTTCCTTGATTTGTCAGATTTGGCTTTTTACTATGTTCAATAGACAACTCTGTTGGTTTCTCCTGTTTGCTTTCTGAGTTTAAGCTTTTACTAGTTTGGTTTCCATCCTTCTTACTGTTTTCCGCTTTCTTTTTGTAAATAGCTTCTTTGGCGTCTTCCAATATTGTGTTTACAACATCCAGTATAAGTACTAATTTGTTTATTATTAGAGCACATGTGCATTCTATACAGGTTGGCGCTTTTTCCTTTTGTACTTCTATTATTAAATTATTTAGGTCGGCTAGTTTATTCTCAATTCCTGCAACTGCATTGGTCATAAGACCCAAAATGTCAATTTGGATGTCCATTTTGTTTGACTGAACAGCTAAAGCTTCCAGAGTAAGAACTGAGGTTTGATAATGTATGTCCCATATTGTTCCGGTATCCATTTTCCCTGGTTGTTTTGAGTTATGCTCAAGATTTAGTTCATTGGTGTTTGAGGTACTGTTGTTATCTACATTATTTATTTTGATATCAGGGAAACCTTTGTGTGTAATTGCCAATCCGTGATTTGGCGATAGAACACTCCATTTGGTGGGAGCGCTTTCCTTTATAATTGCAGATCCATTTGTTAATATTGATTGTTTTTTGGTTGCAGGACCATTTAAGGGCAATGATTGTTTCTTGCTTCCTATTTCAATATTTGCGTTTTCTAAGGACTGTAAATGAATAGTATTTTCCTGCTCAGTTGGTTCTTGTGAATTGTGGTTTTGCACTTTGATTCCTCCATTTACGTCTGTATGTTGGTTTCCTAATACGTGGAGAAACTTGTTTCCTTCCAGGGCATTTCGGTGCCCTGGTTTTGGTGTTAGTAACAGTTCTTTAGGTGTATTAGCTTGATTATTTTTTATGACCACATTGGCCTCCAACGGTATCGGAGCGAGTTCGTTAAAAGTTGCCTGTGTTTCCACTGTTCTTTTTTCTGTATCTTGCACAAATATTTTATGCGGTAGATGTTCTAGTCGTTACGCCCATTCGTAGGTCTGCTCCTTGTGAGTTATCGTTAGACTCGGCAAGTGTGTTACCTCGCGCTTCAGTGTTTAGGTTCAAACCCCCTTTCGTTCCATTCATTGGTTTGAGTGGGGACTGTAAAGATTTTAAATCGTGCTCTGTTTGCATAGTCATAAGTGTGGTTGTTGGATCTTTCATAAAGTTACATTTCTGTGGGATTTTTGTTGATCTTTCAAACATCCTTGCTATAGGTGAAATTAGCGACTGAGTGGGCCCCTTTATTTGTGCTTTAACACTGACTTTATTTTTAGAATTGGACGCTTGGCTTCTTCGAGTTCGTTTCTTAGGAGAGCCCACAGTTCTTTCTTTACCAGAGCGCATCTCTCTAGCAGCAACTTTTCTTAATTAGGTTATTTGGTGTTATAGGCGCTGACGTTGCAGCTTTCCTGCTGCAGGTTTACAATATGTTTACAACGCTTGCATAATAGTTATAGATTTGAGGCGAGGTAAGCCAAAAAACAGTCGCAAAAACTGTCTCAGCTACCGCCAGAGAAAAAAAAGGAGGATGCAGCAGAAGGAGACAGGGGGGCAAGATCGTCAGGTTAAAGCTCACCGCATCAACGCACAAGCCCTGCTTCACAAAAAAGGACGCGCTGCCACCACCAACTCCGGCAAAGGCCCCGGCAACAATAATCCCTTCATCCTATTTTTAAAATGATAGGTGTATGAATGCCTTCTTACAAGATGGAGAATTGCTGTGTAATGGTTAGTAGTTGTTTGATAAATATTAATTTAAAAGGCTGCTTGTTGAGTCTTTGGGCCAGATGTAGGTAAATCCCAATTACCGATTTTGAAATATAGAATTTTACCGAATCGGTATTTCAAAATTGGTAAATGGGATGTAGGTACCAACATCTGGATTTTTTACCGATACCTTGAAATTCGGTATTTACCAATTCGGTAAATACCGAATCGGTATTTGCTATAGAATCCTATGGGCCTTTAAGCCCCTAGGATTCAATTCAAATACCGAATCGGTATTTACCGAATCGGTAAATACCGAATCTGTCAACGGTGCAGGGGGTGTCACTTTGACACCCTCTAGCACCCCCAAAACGGGCATGTGTGCAATGTGGCACACAGACATGCCCTAAGGGCACGTCTGTCTGTCACATGGCACATGTGTACATGCACAGATGTGCATGTACACAGGAATCAGTATTTTACCATGGATTTGTATTCCATGGTAAAATACCGATTCTGAAAGCCATGTGCCAATAGAAAATTGGCTACCCACATTGCATTTTCGGTAATTTTACTGAATCGGTAAATATTACCGAATCGGTAAATTTACCGATTCGGTAATAATAACGATTCGGTAAAATTACCGAATATGTGCCCCTATATCTCCATAGCCCTTTACCGATCGGAAACGGCCGAAAATCGGTATTTTCTGCCGATTCCGATCGGTAAAGGGCTACCTACATCTGCCTTTATCTTTTCTCTATTTAGCTTTCTCAGCTCTCAGCTCCTTCTATACTGAGCTTTCTCAGCTCTCAGTTCTCGACTCACAGTGTTCAGCTGTGAGAGAAGAAATCAATAAAAGGTCTCAGGGCTCGGGACTCAGGACTTGGGTTACCACAGCATAGCAATATTCCTTGCACTCGCAGTACTTACAGCACCGGCGGCACTCTCAGCTCTCTCATGGCCGCTCCTAGGATTCTTCCGATTTTTGCGTGATACTTGCAGTGCAGTACCGGCACCGCCCAAGGCAATCACGGCGTTCTCTTAATCACGCCTCCTGCCTTCACCTTCATCTTCGCGCACCCGCAGTACTTACGGCTGACCCTCCCCCCTGCAATTGGGGTTCACCACTCGTTGCGTGTGCCTGGGTGCAGGTGCTAGGTGATGCTGGGTGGAGCAAGATCCCTCTTAGTATCCGATTAGGCCCGGTTAGACCTGCCGGGGTGCAGCCGCCTCCACTCCTCGTGAAACGCTGGATCTCGTTCGGAGCACACTACTCTCTGCTCACTGCTAACTGCTCACTGCTACACTTCATGTATGTACTACTTCCAATACTCATGTATTATGGCACGTCCTCTGTATGTTTCACAAGCTTTCTACAATACATGACTAGTTGTATGTTTTATTAAAAGGCCAATCAAATATTTGGAACCAAAAAACATAGGGCCATATTATCAAGAAAGGGCGCTACATTATTACCGCTTTTATAGACAGAAAACTGCCTCTAAAGCGGCGATAATGGGCTTGATAATATGCCCTTGAGAATTCCCATAGAAGCCCAGGTTAACACCAGAACCTGGGCTTCTATGGGAAGTCACAAGGGCATATTATCAAGCCCATTATCGCCGCTTTAGCGGCAGTTTCCTGTCTATAAAAGTGGCGATAATATAGCGCCATTTCTTGATGATAGCTCCCCTCGTCATTTTTAATATGTTTTTTTCATTTTTAGATGTTTTAACAATATGACTTTTGATATGCTTTTGTTAATAAAGAAGCGTGATGCTTTTTTAGATTTTTGGATTTAAAGGGATATTTTACCTTATATTTTAGCATAGTTGTGATAGCTTTCCAGTCATCCTAAGTCAAAGAATTGGGTGCAATGTGGTACATTTGGATTGAGTGAGAACACCACCATTTTACATAGTGAGATTGAATTGACATCTTTTCTTGAACACTGTTTATTGACATTTGCCACATATTTCGTCGTGTGCCTGTGCAGGATATTCTTCTCCGAACTGGCTTTCGCTACATTTCCGCTTTGTAGGCATATTATCAACCACCTTGAACCTTCTGAACATGAGCTAGGTTCACTACGCAAAATGTTGTCTTATTTTTATACACTTGGGACAGAGCTATCACAATACAATAAACAATAGTGGCCTGACTGGGGCTTCATCATGGCAGCATGAGCGATGTTTATCATATCAGCAGCATCACTTCCTTGTTTATTTTAGTCTAGTAATTTATTTAAAGGAACATTTTGCTGACACTGCGACGTTGCTAACATGCTGGAATTCCAGCTGATTTCTGCTTACCTCTTGTGAGAGATGAGGCCCAGCTCTACACCAAGATAGGCACCCTGATTGCACTTACCTGCAGGTAATAAGAAGGTAGATCACCTTTCAGGTATTAGGTAAAAAAATACATGGTTAGGTAGCGTTAGGCAGGAGTAAAATACAATACAGTACTTTTACGCCAGCATATATTCAGTGTTAATGTACAATGGTAAATTGTTGATTTTCTTCACCAATTTTTATAATGCTAATTACAATAGTTTGTTTCCTCCCATTGATTATTGCAGCACATGTCATGTATACAAGAATCTCAGTACTTCAATAAATATGCCTATGTAACCTAAGGAAAATATTCTAGATCTGTTACCACATTAACTTGGGGAGTAAGGAGTGTCATGTTATGAGGTCGGACAATCTATGTTACCTGGTCAGGTTTAGGTTACAGATGGTGCACTGTGAGCTAGCAGGACTTAGCAGTATACTGTATCCTGATGTTGTGCATAGAATCAGTTACACACAATCCAGACCTTTAAGTTGTCCAACAAACGCACATGTTTACTTCAGAAAGTATAAGCCAAACAAAAGTAGTTCTGTCTTGCTTTGAGACTTGCCTTGTGTGTTGGGGTATTGTACATGTAGTTATTCTTGTCCTAGTTAAATCAAGCAATTTACAATCCAGAGTGACTCAATGAAATATAGAAAAATAAAAAATATATTAATAAAAACTGTAGCTGTTTTATAGGGTATATTTTAAGGTATGTTTAAACCATGGGTATTGCAGACATTGTTCTAGGGGCTGTAAAGCATGGTCTGTGGTGCGACTGCGCCCTCATTGCCCTCATTGATGCCAGCGGGTGGGTGTTCAGGGTGTGTAATATGAGTAGGGGAAACAAAGCATATACATGATGTGAAGATTGAATTGTGGAGTTATGTTGAGGGTATCATCATGCCCTCGAAATTAAGCACCTACTTACTAGAAGATTCACAGATTAGACAATACTATGTCATGCTGTACCTGGGTCACTGTCCCTCTGCCGCAGATTTGATTACGCTTTCTCTGGTTACTGTCTCTGCCTTTGGGGCAGTGGTAACGTGAATAGAAATTAAATTAACCATGTATCACAGAGTAAATGTCCCAAAAACAATACATTAAAATAAACAAGGTAGTCACCGTGGTCAAGAATGGGCAGGATATTTGAAGAGGACTCCGCAACGTAAGCAACCAAAGCGACTCTTGTTGTGATGATGATTAAAAATGAGCAAGTATGAAGCGTTAAAAATGAGCAGAAACGAAACGTTAAAACCGTTATTAACACCGAAGCGTGGACTGAAGAAAGATGACAATGGCGACGATGATATATAGCTTCTGCCAAAGAAGCACTTCAGGAGCGAGGACAAAGTCATGGGTCGCGCTTCATTCAAACAGATAAAGATCCCATAATGTTAGAAGAATTAGACAACGACGTTACAATGACGAGGAAGAAGAAAAGAAACGTGGTTGGCAGAATGGTTGGCAAAAGCACAGTGCAGACTAAAAAACACAGTGCGTCAAACGTAAGATGGGGGCACGTTTAGATGTATCACCGGAGGGCTCCAGGAACTTTGCTACGAATAGGAGTCCAGAAGCAGCGGGGAATTGTGGAGACGCAGGGCGTCACAGAGGATTCCAAAGGAGCTCTCTGCAGAGACAACGATGACGGTAAAATGCGCAAGGTGTTTTTAAAAATGTTTAAACGCAGCAAAGCAGTTACGCAAGCTTAAGTGTGGGAGAGTCAAAATATTTAATAAAAACAGATCTCACCTTGATAGTCCCTATGTGGTGAAAAGGAAATGATAGGGAGATCAAAAATGCAGGTATTCAAAACGTGCTACTTGCCTCTGGCTCATCACACCTTGAAGGTCCCATCAGGCCGAATATGAATGATAAGGGCATTGTAGTAGCAGAGTTACAAAACTTGCCCCTTAAATGCATTCATGGTGGTTTGTGTGAAACCACACCTTTATTCACACTCCGATGCAGAGAAGCGGCAGGGAGTGGATGAAGCAGCACCAGGAAGTGAAAGGAAGTCAGCAAACGAGAAAGCAGGAACCAGTAGGCAGGCGGCAAATACTAGATAGACAAGAAGCAGGGAGGCAGGAACGCATGCTTCAACAGGGCATCCAAACATAGCAAAACAGGCAGAAAAGCAGGGAATCGGATTGTAGGACAAGAATGCCAGCAGGCAACAAATTACAGGTGGGACTGCCACTCAAGGGAGGGTTGAGGCGATCGGTGGAGTGGGCACTGGTGGGGCTTGCAGGGTGCCGGTATGTTTCTCAATCAGTAGTTAGAAGAAAAGGAAGTCATCACCTTAAAGTTACTTAAATCTTGAAAGTCCAATGAAGTAGAAGGTGGAAGTTCACTCACATCGTCACCAAAATTGTGGTGAAGGGTGTATAAATCAGGAATCAGTAGGTAAGTAGTAGGTTTAGAAGTTTTTTCCAAGTATATGCCAAGAACCCCACCAGGAGAAGCCTCTTTCTTGCTCAGCCCAATTCTCAACTGACATAGAGTCCAGCATAGCAACATTACATTACATCACATGAGTGTCAACATTCTACATGATAACTAGGCTGGCTAAGCAGAAAAGCAAGACACTACAGTGAGGCTAAGGCTTCTAAGGTCTTTGATTAGTGCTTTTGCATTGGGGTCTTTGTTGTCTTCCAGGTGGAAGTTTAGGTCTCTGAGAAGGATCTAATTGCTCGAGTCAAAAGTGAGAGGAGCATCCCAGTTCTTGATGGTGTCAATGAAGTTAAAGCGCAGTCTCAGTGGTAGGGAGATGATAGTGCACACAGGGTGAAGTTAGTTGTGATGTGGAACAACAGGTGTTACAGGTTGGGGGATATCTTCCCTGTGGTAGTGGTACAGCTGGTGCTGTTCTTGTGGATGATGGCAATTCCACCCCCATGCTTGCATACTTTGCTGGGGGGTCTTTGTCAAGTATTTCTAAAACACTTATTGAGCATGTTTGTACACACTCATTATGTCTACAGATAATTTATTAAAGATATAGAGAGACTGTGAGGCCTAAGATCATTCCAATTCAGAAATCAAGTTACTTCCCAGCTGGCATCTTTCCACACTTGGTTGAACCAAAAATCCACTGATATCCAGTTTACACTCCATTCGGATGCAAAGAGTATCGTCTTTCTCGACCTGACCATCTATGTTGATGGAAACGAACTACGAACAACACTTTACCGAAAACCAGTCGGCGTAATTCACTTCTTCAATATAACAGTCACCACCCAAGAGGACTACGGGATAATCTGCCATATGGGTAGTTCTTACGGTTACAGATACACAGGAATTGTTCCCTAAAACAGAACTACATGGAAGAATCAGAGGACCTCGCTGAACGCTTGATGGAGCACGGTTACCCAAAAAAACTGGTGAAGACAACTAGGAAAAGTGCCTGGTTCAATCCCTGAAAGACCCTACCCCAACCTCTAGACCTGGAGAACACCCGAGAACAGAGGTTGATTTGTGTTACGACATTCTCCACTCAAAGCAATGCTATAAAGAAAGTCATAAACAAGCATTGCAACCTCATCTCCGATGATCTCCTACAGAATGCACCTACTATGCATTCATTCAAAAAAGGCAAGAGCATCAAGGACCAGGTAGTCCGATCCTTTTTGGAACCTCCAACACCAACCACAATTTTGTCTCTATGGAACCTACCACTGGTCATTGGCCACTATAGATGTGGGCAGTGAAAGGCCTGCTCTACCACCATTCAGACTAAGGAATTCAATCATCAAAACCATAAGATTACTCTTAAAGTCTACACCAACTTGAGCATCGTCATCTATGGGATTGTCTGCCCTTGTGATCTGATTTATATTGGCCAGACCCAACAAAAGATCAAGGTCAGGATACTACAACACCGCAGTCGAATTCTCTGTGAGGTAGCAGGCGCACTGCCGGTGCAACATTTCAAGAGTGCTGGCCATGCCCCTGACAGTTTCAAATGGATTGTCCTTGAGAAAGTCATGCTGGGACCAAGGGAGTGGTAACATTGAACAGATAAAGGATATTCTGGAATTCAAATAGATGTTTTTTTTCAATTCAATAGCCAAATGGTCTGAATGAAATGGACAGCAGTTACACACAACTAGCAACACTCTGCCCCTAGAATCAGAGTGACACTATTGGTCCTTCCTACCTGTCTTTCACTCTACCTCATGATCCCCGTCCCTCTTGACTAACCTTTAACTGTCTAATTTTGGGCGTCTTTACCCTCATGTTTGGAAGGTACATGCTACTCCATTGTGGGATGTTTACATCGAGTAGGGTAGTTGGAGTTCTGGACTTTTTGGTTCCGTCCAGAGGTGTCAGGGAACAACACCCAAAGACCCCGGAGTTCCACCTGCCTTGGTGCACAAATGAACAGAAACACGGGCTTCTCGATGGTGGCGTCAAAGACCAAAGGTTTATTACTGCAGGGACACAGAAGTCACAGATACTACACACGGGCAGAATCTAGGAGCCTGTTCGATTTGTACAAAGAGGGTTGCTCCTTATATACTGAATTTTAAGCTGGGGGCAAATTCTTTACATGTAATACATTCTCAAAACCTTTGTGTCTAAAACAATAAATATTTGGCGTTACACAGGAACCGTCGATAATATCTGAGGCCAAACATTACGAAGAGAGGGGTTCCCACTAGTTTGTCACAATTCCCTGTCAATATTGCATTCAGGACCCAGACCGCCTCATCGTAAAGTTCGTTACCTCCCCCTAATAAAGATTCAGAGAGAAAGAAACAGAGCCAGGTGTGGAAGATAGAAAAGTGGGATAAGGGATGTTTGTGGGTTGTAAATGGGCAAGGCTACCGGCTTCGGCCGCCTAATCATGATCAGGACAATGGACACGAAGACCAGTTTGGCAGGACTGGCCTCGGGCAGAGGAGGCAGCCTTTGTCGAGTCATGCAGCTACAGCGTGATCTGGTTTAAGGTGCACGTGTCATGAAAGAGGTGAATCTCCGGCTAAGGTTACGTGTCCTTAATCGAAATGGAGTGATTAAAGGTTATTGCGTATGTGAGGGCAAGAGACACAAAATGGCGGCCATGATCTAAGATGGATGCCGTGGGTAGATCAGAAATGTGTTTATAAAAAGGAGTGCTCTTGCTCGTAGCGTAGCGAAAACACCAGGATATACTAAATGGATCATTTGCGGTTCGCTGATACCAATATTATGTATTTCCGACAATGTTGAAAACACGGGTTCAAATCGTCACGGAACCTCAGACCCTCCTTTTGCCCTTACATAGGCAATTACTCAGTCTATGTCAGAATCTAGTTCTATGCTCATCAGGTCAGTGACATGCTGTTGTATCATCATCCTTTCTCGTGTCTTTTCTCCAAACGCAGGTGGTTTCCTAAAACAAGTTGCAGTACAAAGACTACACAGAGCAGGACCACACTGGATAATCAGACAACATGAGAATAGGAATACTAAGATGACACCAATGACCATCAGAACCTTCCATCCCCACGTCGAGATCAGAGTCCAAAACCACTCCATGAAGGACCAGTTTCCCTTGTCTACGTGAATAGAATCGGAAATCTTGTGTAGCTTAGAGATCGCCTCATAGACTGTTGGAGCATTATTAGGAATAAAGACACAGCAGCTCGATTGGATCATTCTGCATACCCCACCTCGATCTGCAAGTATAACGTCTAGAACCATACGGTTCTGCAACGTCATGAGTCTATCCGCCTGAAGCTCAGCTGTCAAGTTGCTAAGGGCACCAGCAGTTTCGGTAATAGTAGATTCAACTACCCGTGTTAGCTGACGTATGTTTCTACTATTGGCCATAGGCCCCCAGAACGGAAGGAAGCCTTTGAAGAAGTCTCCAGCTTCCTGACCAGCGGTATCTTCCTTGCTGAAGACACCTCTCGCTACTCTGGTTCTGTGGTAATCAGATGAAGCAGTGTATGTCGGAGGCAACAATCGAGCAATATAACATGATCCTGAAAAGTCAGCAGGCAACCATGTATAAGCTCTGTCTCGACAAATGAAGTAGGTACCCCTAGCAGTGAGAAAGGCAGGGGAAGAGTTAGCCGGAAACACATAAGTCTCTACGCACTCACTCCTCCCTAGCTGAGCTCTCGGATTTCTCCCATTACCTTGCAAACAGACCTGACCTCGGTGAGGTACGACCCAGATTGGAGTTGAGCTTTTACGCTTGCTTTCTCCTAAACTAAGGCGATACTCTGAAGTATTCCAACTTAAATATACTCGTAATTCGTCTCTAGGGTATGATGGAGTATTATTGACGTCCTTGACCATGTCAATAATTCCCTGGACTAAGGCTTTGTTGGCAGAGTTATATTTAGTGGAACGCGGTGGACGTGGAGGATAGGTTTCAAGGGCATAAGCAAAGATGGTTTGGAGGGCCTGAAATGATCCATTGTAGCTGAAAGGCAAAACCAGATAGGGAATACCTTTATCCATAGTGTGGGGTATCAAGCCACACACCCAGCAGTCTGTAGTGTTAACTACCAGTTGGTGTTGGTGCAAGAGCTGTACAAAAGTGTTGTTAATGAATTCTGAGCGTCGAGCTTGCTCATGTTCCGGAAACGAGTGGAAGGAGTGTATAGAAGAAACAGTAGAAGTAGCAGGATCAAGGGGAGGTACTGTAGTAACTGGCACAAAAATCAAATTTATACTAAAGACGATTCCACCCACCAATGTTGCTAAAATAATCAAGAATGTAATGGCACATTGCATCAAAAAGCATTTGCTATGAAGAATTCTGTAAAGTCTGTTTCTGCGAACATAAATCACATTTTCTCGTTGCAGCGCAGGAAGCTCCATCTTCTACAATCCGCTCGCGACCACTGATGATGTGTACGTAGATGAAAATGCCTCTATCAGCCCTGGGAGTTCCCAGAACCAACAGAAAGATCGACCTTGTGTCAGACCCCTGCAAATTCAACTAGGCACACAGCCACGACCCTACGGCTACCCAGACGGCAAGGCAATTTTTAAAACAATAAAACAATAGCAAACTTCCTGGCTGAGGGCAAAAGTTCAATATATCAAAATCACAATATGCAGTTGCCTGCTTTATTTGTCCATTTTACGGCTTCTTAAGTTATATCTCTGTTTCGCTGGTACTGTCTGATCGGCAAATAGTGTATCACTAGCAGCTGTTGCAGTGTTTAAGTTCGCAGATGACAAAGTTTCTTCTGATGCTGGAGACAAATGTTCAGTGTTAAAAGGAGTCTTTTCAGGAGGAGAGTCAGGTTTTAGAGTGTCAGTAATCAATTCGGCATCGCTGAAAGAGATGAACTTCGGTGTGCTTTCAGATTCGGAGGCACCAATTCCCTTCTTCACCCAGTCGTCGTAAGGGAGCGGCAAAGGGACACGCTTAACGTGGGATGCGTGTACCCAGTGCTTGCGGCCAGCCACACGAACTGCTGTCCTCGTTGCAAGTAGGATTTGGAAGGGCCCCACAAATCTCGGCTGAAGGTTCTTCGTCCTCGCGAAGTTTTTGATGACGACGAAGTCTCCCGGTTTCAGCTGATGCCCTGGACTCTCCGGAGGTTTTGGCAAAGCATCGAAAACCTGTTGATGAATAAGACTCAATTTAGCAGTCAAGTCGTAAAGGTAGTCTATCAACATAGGATATTCTATGGAGCAAAATTCTTTAGGCCTTGGCACACCCCAGATATTTGCCGGGCGACCAAAGACTATTTCATAAGGGCTAAGCCCTATTCTAGAATGTACCGTTGCTCTCGTTGATAACAAGGCCAAAGGAAGTGCGTCTGGCCAGGCTAAACCTGTGGATGCTTGTATTTTAGCTATTTTCAGCTTGAGGGTGCCATTGTAACCCTCCACTAAACCAGCAGACTGGGGATGGTTTGCACTGTGGAATTTCTGTTTCAGCCCTAGGCCGGCACACACACTCTGCATAACTTTCCCTATAAACTCACTTCCGTTATCTGACCATACAATCCGTGGCATTCCATACCTAGGGAAATATTCTTTGAGAAGAATTTTGGCAGTTGATAGGGCAGTGTTGTCCTTTAGTGGATATGCTTCGATCCACCTGGAAAAAGCACAAACTACCACCAGGACATACTTCAAATTATTGCAGCGCTCCATGTGAATGAAGTCTAACTGAATCACTTCAAAGGGGCAGGAGGGAGGAGCGAAATGACCAGCTGGAGTTGGAGTTCCCTTGCCAGGATTATGCATCAAGCACACCATGCAATTTTTCACCACTCTCTCTGCACACTTACTGATTCCCTCATTCTTCCAGACCGGAGCCAACATCTTACAGATCCCTTTAGAACTTATATGCGCTACTCCATGCGCCATCGTCACTACTGCAAGTACATACGCATCGGGCAACATCCAACGCTGCTGTTCTGTCAAATCAATCCAACATCCATTCGAGTCCAACTTGCCCGTACTTTCTCTCCATACACGTTTCTCTTCCTCAGTTGCTTCTTTCTGAATCTCTTTCACACTTTCCATAGTATCCTCGCACATTCCAGACTCAGCAATCCATCTTGCAGACGTAGCAACATACATTCTGCTCATCGTGTCTCTAGCTGTCTGTTTAGTAATTTCATCAGCAAAAGCATTCCCACGACCAACATCATCCGTGATTGCTTTATGAGCACTGCACTTCACAATCGCAACTTCAGTCGGCAAGGTTAGAGATTCCAACAAGTCATTAACTAGCTGGCCATGTTGGATCTTAGTCCCATGGGACGTAATGAAACCTCTTTCTCTCCACAACCGGCCAAAACTATGGGCCACACCAAATGCGTACTGACTATCTGTAAAAACATTCACTCTCTTTCCCTCAGCTAAAACACACGCTCTCGTTAGAGCTATTAATTCTGCAGCTTGGGCAGAATTCTGACTCACTCTTGCAGTCTCCACGATCGTCTTCAAAGTCGTTACTGCGTAAGCAGCAGTCACATCACCATTCTCCAATTTAAAGCATGACCCGTCCACATACAGTGTACCATCCGGATCAGATAACGGAGTATCCTTCAAGTCAATGCTTCCTTTTGTCTCTTCCTCCGTTTTAAAACAGCAATCATGTGGCTCGGAATCACTCGACTCTCGATCAGTCGGCAATAGTGTTGCTGGATTCAATACATTACATCTTTTGATCTGAATATGACTCGCTAGTAATGTCAGCTCGTAACCAGATAATCTCGCACTAGTAAGGTGTTGAGTCTTCGTTCGATTCATGAGCGTATCCACTGCATGAGGAACCATGACCACTAGCATGTTGTTCATCACCAAACCAGCAGATTGTCGAATGGAAGCCGCAGCTGCCGCTGTAGCTCTCAAACAACTAGGCAACGCTCTGGCTACCGGATCTAATGTTGATGAGAAATACGCACAAGGGCGTTGTTTATCACCAAACTTCTGTGTCAGAACACTCAACGCGCATCCTTCTCTCTCGTGAACATAGAGCGTGAACGGTTTGCTGTAATCAGGTGTACCTAATACAGGAACTGAACACAAGGCTTTTCGTAATTCAGTAAAACTCTCTTGACATTCATCAGACCATGGCACTGGACTCGGAACATTTTTCCCAGTCAAAGCTACCAACGGTTTTGCTAAAAGAGAAAAATTTGGGATCCACTGTCTACAGTAAGAGGTAATACCTAGAAAGGCACGTACTTCTCTCTGTGTGCGTGGAACACTCATCTGTGTAATTGCTTTTATCCTTTCTGGGGTCAACTTTCTTCCCTCCTTTGACAAGAGATGACCTAGGTAGGTTACTTCTTGGCAACAATATTGCATTTTCGAAGGTGATACCTTGTGATTCAAATTAGACAAATGATGCAATAAGGAAATTGTAGCTGCTTTGCAAGTTTCCCTGTCATCAGCAGCCACTAAAAGATCGTCTACGTACTGTACAAGAGCAGAACCTGGAGGAAGGACAAAGGAATCTAACTGGCTTTTTAATGCTTGACTATAAATGGATGGGCTCTCACAATAGCCTTGTGGAGCGCGTTTAAATCTGAAACTGCGACCTCCTAGACAGAAGCCGAAAATATCTCTACTTTCTTCGGCTATCGGAATGCTGAAAAAGGCATTCTTCAAGTCGATGACTGAGAACCAAGTAGCTGTAGCAGGAATCAGTGTTAACAAGGCAGTAATGTCTGGCACTACAGGAAACTGCGGGACTACAATCTTATTAACCTCTCTAAGGTCAATGACAAACCTATAAACTGGAGGCTTTGTAGGATCAGTTAGTTTCAAAATCGGTAGTACAGGACTGTTGCAGACATTTCCTCTCGTTTCTTCAACCACACCTTTCTTAATCAAATCTTGCACAATCAATAGAAGTGCACGCTCACCTTCACTAGATATTTTATATTGGGGAATTCTTGGAAATTTCACATTTGCTTTCAAAGTCACTACATATGGTGGTATTTCTAAAAGGCCTACATCATTAGGACCAGTCGCCCAAAGAGAATCAGGGAGTGAACGCAGCTCTGGCGGGAGTGCATCCATTGACAAGTACATCGGAGAAGTGATATTTTTACCCAATGTAAGCTGTACTCCTTCCGGAGAACAATACAATGTCGCATATAGTCGTTTTAACAAATCTAAACCAAGCAGATTTTCATTACAACCTGTCGTCAAAATCAGGGGTGCTTTCAAATGGCACGGTCCAACAGAAATAGACAAAGGACCAGATATCGGGTTGTAAACAGGGGCGCCTGAAAAACCTACGGAAACATTTGTTGAGCCGGACAAAGGTGCGCCAGGGAGTTTCGCATGAATGATAGAACTTTATGCGGCACCAGTATCCAACAGAAACGGTTCGACTACACCTGATGTTGCTACTGCGACATAAGGCCCACTCTGATCCACTGGAACTGATACTACTCCCTCTCTCTGTCCATGGCTGTCCTAGTACCCAGTTTGCTGAAAACCCTCATCTACTTCACAATAGTCCTCAACAAGATATTGTTGAGATCTATTTTGCTGAGTAGACTGTCCATTTCGTTGATCAAAGTGATTGGAAGGACGATCATTTGTTTGTGGAGGCATAGCACCTCGCCCTCGACCTCTAGAATTCTGCACAAAACCACCACGACCTCTCTGAGCTGCTGCTGCATTATTTTGCGCTAAGATCGGACATTCATTTTTATAGTGACCCTCTTTCTTACAGTACGCACACTGGTTCCACTGATATTGAGGTCTTGATGTACTATAATCTGTCCTTTGGTACGAACCTTGCTGTGTATTACTCTGATTCATGCGAGGCGGATACGCCTGCTGCAAAAGAACTTTAGTTTTTAAATCTTTCGTTTTCTTTTCTGATTTCTCCTTTTCCTCTTTATCCCTGTTTTCATAGTACTGCGCAGTCGCAAGTATTTGCGCTGTTGTGGACACAGCCCACGCACTCTCTGAATCTTTTAATTTATTGCATAATTCAGGTAACAAATTATGCACAAATTTATCGACAAATAGTCTTTGCCCTCCTTCTGTGCTCATGTCCTGACCACTATGATCTACAAAAGTCTCTTCAAACCTCGTGAAAAAGTCAGAGACACTTTCGTCTTTCTTCTGCCTGCATGCTGATAACTTGTCCCAATTAACACGTAATGCGGGCATCAAGGTCTTCATTAGATCAATTATTCTACCTGGAAGATTAGCAATTAGGGGTTCAGGTTTCGCACCACCTATTTGCTGACCATCTGCTGCAGTGATAGCTGCCCAATCACCACCTAAGGCAGCTTGATGATCCTCTCTACGAATTTTAGCCCACACTGGTTGCGGAACTACATTGCCAAACAACATATCGATGTCCGCTAAGTTCATTATACAAGCCTCAACTGTCTGTGTTAATTCCTTGTAATATCCAGCAGAATTCTTACGTGGATCTGGCAAGGCCTGCTTCACTGCTAGCACTTCAGCTCGCTTCCATGGAATGTGTATCCACACTCTTTGGAATTGCGCTGGAGCACCTGCAATACCAGCATTATCATCACGTGCCACTGCTTCGCGCCAGATTGGAGGAACTTCCCTCATAGGATATTGGCGACTTAGCTTCATTTTTCCTCTTTCTAAATCTCTCGGCGAACGAAGAGATGGATCATTCCTAAAACTTAAAATAAGTTCCATCGCTTCTTTTATATTATCACCCACTATCATTCCTGCAGCAAAGTCTTTCTGAACTTTAATTAAATCTTCCAAATCTGATTCAACATCATCTTCTTCTATTTCCTCACGTAACAACGAGCACATCTCATCAAAGACATACCGTTGTGTTGGTTCCTTCCACTGTATAAATGTGTCTAGCACATCTCTCGTACTATATCTTCTACTCTTCGAAATCCATCTGAGAGCCGTGGAATCTAAAATTCCCCGTTCCTCAGTACTTGGAAGCTGACTACGTCTCTGAACTGAGTCAGGAGTAGGAGTCTTAATTAAAGTTTTATATAAAGGAGACAGCATGTTAGTAACAGAATCAGTGATTCTTCGACGAACAGAAAGTGGAGTTAGCACACTCGCAGACGTGGAGAACGCAGTAGAGGTAGGAATAGATAACGGAACAGTAGGAGTATCGAGAAAAATAGTTTGTGGAATAGTAGGTACAGAAGCTGGCAATTCAGGAAGAGAAGGAGCTGTAGGAACATTCACATTCATCACAGGAGGTACGGGAACTTGATTCTGGGGGACAGGAGCAGGAACACCAGGTTGTCCAGCAACCGGCAATTGAACATTCGGGACAAGTGGAGCCGTAGCACCTTGTGCATACGGTGGAGGTGACCGTAACAGATAAGATAACAGAGGATCGTTTTCGGAATCCTCCAGTATCTTAGCCATTTTCGATGGCAAGGCAGGATAGCACTTGTCAATCGCTAAATTATGCTCTCTAATGGCTACATCTATGGCCTTCTCACACTCGTTAGCCTGCAACTGCTTAGCCGCTTGCTCTAGAGTCAACTCTTCTTGTTCTTTCTGTTCTTTCTTCAACCTTTTCATTTCTCTCTGTTTGGATTCCTTTCGCCAATAACGGAAAGAATCAAACATTGCCGGCCGGGCTTTCTTCCTAAACAATTTCGCTTCTAAATTGTCGAGAATTTCGGGTTCAAAACTACCATGCAGTGGCCAACTAAGGACACCATCCTTCGCAGTGTAACAGACCCATACCTCATTATAAGATATAGGACCCACACCAAATTTACAATACAAGTCATATAAGGGAGTCCCAATCGGAGGAACCAGACATGAGTCCTCCAATCGTGAGTCACGGTTGCAACTAAAACAGGACAACATACAGTTTTTCCGACTTACCATTTTCAGTCCGGAACACAAAACAAACAAAACACAAAACAGATATGTGCACTCGAACCAAGAACTTAGGCCTACCAAAACGAACTGATGTATCGATACCCAAACTAAACCAAATAGATTATCGTAACTAGAACAACCAGTGATAATCTTACGAAACCAAACCAAACCAAGAACCGATCAAGGATTTTAGCAACCCTCACAAAGTAACCAGCTAGCTATCACTAAATACTTAACTGAGGCACTGAAGACGTCACCAAGGAGAAACCCGTCACGTTTCGCCGTACTAAGGACTGCACCTCGGGTCCAAGACAGGGCGACGGTCAAGGCAACGGCCCACTGCAGCTGTCCTGAACGGGAAACCCTCGTGGAAGAGAACTTCGGGCCACTTTTGCGATATGCCGGGATCGATGAAGTGGGGCGCCTCCCTCAGGAATCTTCACACGAAGCTTCTCGAACTCTTCAGGCTTTTGGACCGGTACCGAATGACGTCGCCCTACGTTGGGCGCCAATTGGAGTTCTGGACTTTTTGGTTCCGTCCAGAGGTGTCAGGGAACAACACCCAAAGACCCCGGAGTTCCACCTGCCTTGGTGCACAAATGAACAGAAACACGGGCTTCTCGATGGTGGCGTCAAAGACCAAAGGTTTATTACTGCAGGGACACAGAAGTCACAGATACTACACACGGGCAGAATCTAGGAGCCTGTTCGATTTGTACAAAGAGGGTTGCTCCTTATATACTGAATTTTAAGCTGGGGGCAAATTCTTTACATGTAATACATTCTCAAAACCTTTGTGTCTAAAACAATAAATATTTGGCGTTACACAGGAACCGTCGATAATATCTGAGGCCAAACATTACGAAGAGAGGGGTTCCCACTAGTTTGTCACAATTCCCTGTCAATATTGCATTCAGGACCCGGACCGCCTCATCGTAAAGTTCGTTACCTCCCCCTAATAAAGATTCAGAGAGAAAGAAACAGAGCCAGGTGTGGAAGATAGAAAAGTGGGATAAGGGATGTTTGTGGGTTGTAAATGGGCAAGGCTACCGGCTTCGGCCGCCTAATCATGATCAGGACAATGGACACGAAGACCAGTTTGGCAGGACTGGCCTCGGGCAGAGGAGGCAGCCTTTGTCGAGTCATGCAGCTACAGCGTGATCTGGTTTAAGGTGCACGTGTCATGAAAGAGGTGAATCTCCGGCTAAGGTTACGTGTCCTTAATCGAAATGGAGTGATTAAAGGTTATTGCGTATGTGAGGGCAAGAGACACAAAATGGCGGCCATGATCTAAGATGGATGCCGTGGGTAGATCAGAAATGTGTTTATAAAAAGGAGTGCTCTTGCTCGTAGCGTAGCGAAAACACCAGGATATACTAAATGGATCATTTGCGGTTCGCTGATACCAATATTATGTATTTCCGACAATGTTGAAAACACGGGTTCAAATCGTCACGGAACCTCATAGTTTATCTCTTGTTTATTTATGCAATATGAGACACCCATACCATCCTATCTGTATATTTTGCGGGACTATCTTACACTGCCTTAACTACCAATTTGAACTGTCCTATACTTATGTTTTGACCCTCGTGTCTGGGAGGTCCACGTCATTCTCCAGTGGGGTGATAAATATCCCTCTTAATCATAAACTGTGCTATGCCTATACCATCTTTTGTGACTGGCACGCGCAGTGATTCTGTACCCTCACATTGCCTTTAACCTCCACTGACATCATTAGTACCTTTCTTGCAGTAGACACTTAAGATTGTGATCGTGTTTTGCATTTATTTTACATCATGCCCAGATTTGATGGCAGTTTTATTCATTGAGGACAGTGCGTTCTTAACTCACTCAACAGCAAGGTGTGCTGCCTTTTACAATTTAACAAGGTCCCCTTTTGCTAATAGATGGTCGGGCATACCCTTGCTCCTTCCCGAGGTTGAGACCGCATCTGTTTTTACTCGAGAACTTTCATTAAGTGACGACGGACATACAGAGTCTGTCTTCTCTTTCATGGTCCACTCATCCAGCATGAGACAGCTGGCGTGCACTCTGCGTATCTTGAGGATCACTTTAAAATCCGGTCTAGCGTTTCCTTTAGGTGTTTTACCTTTCCGGACCGATATCCCCCCCCCCCCAACCCGGTATTTCTGATTTCCAGCCCGCAGGCATGGCTCTCTCTTTCCTCCCGTATTGTTACTCTGCCCGCACTTTAATTCCTGTGCTTGGTTGGAGTGGTTTGGCTAATTATGGGTCTTTTTTTTCACTGTATTCCGTAGGATTATGGCATGATTTATTGTGCATCGTCGGCTCTTGGCTATGTAGCCGCAACGAGGACGGTGACTTTCCGATCCCATCCTTTTTTAAGTTTCTTTCCTTCATTTGTTTTGCCTCGGCCATTGCACCTATTGAGTTTGCTTGCTGTGCTTTAATCGCTAGCTTGCACTTTTGTTTATTATGATCCCTATTGCAGGCAGTGTTTTTCAGCAACATTGAATCTACCATTTTGCTCCTGGACTTGTGTGTAATCTCAGGACCCACGTTAGTTTTATTATTATTACTTATTTTCCCTTTCCTCCACCATGTTGCTTAGTTCTATGGATCTTAATTGACCAGTATTTGAGTCTGATTTTTCCTTTTAATGTTTCCGGCTCTAGGAAGTCCACACCCCCCCTCCTTCCCCTGTCCTGATGAAGACCTTTCTTTAAGGTTCCACTACACCTATTCCGTTTGTGGGGTCGAAACATCGACAACCGGTTCACCTGCCAGCCTTTACCCTAAGCGTGATTTAAACTGCAATCTTGGAAGCATGGCAGGATGTTATTCTTTACATTCATTGTATATGTATCTAGCTCTGCTTGAAAGCCAGGTTCTGAAAACTGTTGTGATTAAGGTCGTTTGACCTTCACCATAACACTTCCCGAATTCTGCACTCATTTCCCCTCACTGACACCTCCTTTTTCCCCAACCCCAATGGGGCTCTTCGCATTTTATGATGATAATCATGTGTGTACTAATTTATTATGCTTGGGCGCATTGTGATTAAATAAAAATGTTCCTCTAAATTGTTTTCATTTGTTTTCGATTTTTGTTCATATTTAATCTTGTCAATTGTGTACTAACAGTGTTCTGGTACCATTTTCCCTCTGTACTGACTAGCACCCAGGGCCCAGCAACACTTATTGGGTTTACTGATGTAATCGGAAGGAGGATGGATACTTCAAGATAGATTATTTAAGATACTTTATTTAAGTTAAGATGTTAAGTTATAATGATAACCCCATCAGGAGCAGCTGTCCTGCTGCTCAGCCCTCACCCAACTGACATTCACAAACCATTCGCAGTCCACCCATCCAACATTCCACAACACAGACATTCTAGCTGAGCAGCAGGAAGACTCAAGATACAACATATCTCCCTTCGTTAGGAGAACAACTGCATTGTGCAATAAAATGGATGAAATTTAAAACAATACACTCCAGTACATTTAGTCAATAAATTTAAAACAATGCATACAATACATTTTAACTCATCTCGCGCACTGCAGTCTGAAGAGAGCATCACATTACTTCCTGAAACAAACAACTAACCTACATCCTACGTCCATATGCCACAAGTCATACCAGTTGGCCAGACAAGTATAACAAGAAAGACACACAGGAACAAACCTTAACACCATAGATATCAGGAAACAACGTGCCCACCTCAGACGAAGAACAAGCACTTACATAACTCATTCATGCGCCTCGAAACAACGTGCACACTTCAGACCCAGAACAAGCACTTACATAACTCATTCATGCGCTGGGAAAAAACATGCACACCTCAGACCAAGAACAAGCACTTACATAACTTATTCATGCGCCGGGAAACAACGTGCACACCACAGACCAAGAACAAGCACAACATAACTCATTCATGCGCCGAGAAACAACGTGCACACCTCAGACGGGAAACAACGTGCAGATCATGATGCTAGGTAATCCCTCCCCTACTTCCTTAGCTTCTAGCTGGCCTTTATGCCTCGGTGTCCCCCCTCCTCCCAAGGACCAGATAAAGAGCCTGGGAATCTGGCTTGATAGAGCGCTGGATTTTTCAGTTCAAGCCACCAAAACTGCCTCTACTTGTATGGGGCTAATGAAAATGCTCCGTAAAGTGCTCCCCCTACTTCCACTCCAGGCAAGAAGGGTCATGGTCCAGGCCCTGATACTCTCTCGCCTGGATTATGGAAACGTTTTATATCTAGGAGCCCCGGTAGCAGTGACGAAAAAACTTCAAGTCACCCAAAACTGTGCCGCCCGACTATTGTTCAACATCCCCCGCTGGCAATCAGCGAGGAATGCTTTAAAGGAACTCCACTGGCTTCCAGTGGCGGCCAGGACACAGTTTAAGGCCATGTGCATTTTGCACAAATCTTTCCATCAAACTGGCCCGGCAGTCCTGCGCCCTTTAGTGCGGCCTTACTCACCATCCAGAGCCCTGCGCTCAGCCTCATTGCATTTGGCAGCTATGGCAAAAGTCAAGAAAGCCCGTTGGGGTGGACGCTCCTTCACTCATACAGCGGCGAAATTATGGAACTCCCTGCCCCTAACTCTCAGACGAAACAGCAACCGAATGTCATTTAGGAGAGATTTAAAAACCTACTTGTTTTCAAAGGCGTACTAATTTTCACCCAGTAGCCCCACACACCAATTCAGTCTAAAGCGCTGCGAGGCCTCCGGGTGGTTATGCGCTATACAAGTGGAATTTTTCATTTCATTTCATTTCATTTCACAGACCAAGAATAAGCACTCACATAACTCATTCATGTGTCAATAACACTACCCAATACATAAAGACTGACCATATACAGCATAGTCATGTCATATACAGGGTGACCACATACAACATAGCCCCCTCATGCAGAAACTAATGAGTTGCCTAACAACTGACGCAACTCACACACAACACTTGTTGTGGAACAGCTCTGGGTTACCTAAACACGTACAACCAAACAACACTAACAAGGGGAGACTACATACACATAGCCCCCTCAAACACAAGCTAATGAATTACCTAACATCCTGATACAACTCACACCCAAAAACAAAAACGCAACACTTAGGGATGGTACACCCCATACTGCTCAAGTTCTGGGAACTCATTTTCGATGTTGGCCTTTCCTCCATGTCTTCATGCTTATTAGCCTTCCTTGACCCTGGACATTGCTCAGTTCGTCGCCTCAATTCCTTTTCATCAATGTCCCTTCTCAGACACTTCTTGCCTCCCCGGCTGTGACATTTGACCTTTGTCAGCTTTAGCAGTTCACACTGACTCGCTTCCATTACTGGGACCATTGAGCAAATCTTGTTACTGTCACCTGTGCCCACAGAGCGGCTTCCAAAACGACAAGCTTTTCCATTTTAATTTAACATACACCTAAACGCTGAACCCACATATAAATCCTCTGTGCAACCAACCATCATAGATTTCTGCTTTTCATCCGTGAACCAAAACTTCTTGAAAATACGTATAGACTTTTATTTCCATTAGAAACACATGCTGTAATGAAAGGATGAAAGTACATGGTTCTCTGTACACCTCAGCGAGATTCAAGGTAAACGACATTCCGATAACATCATCAGCAATATCTTAAGCTTACGATGGATGCATTCTCAAAATGGAGGCACGCACATCGACGTAGGGTCGGCTGGTTCACGGCACAAACATGCACTAAATAATGCTGCGCCGCGCAAGCATCAGACGTGGAGTGCTGTTTCGTCACAGAGACCACTGGTGAGGTAAACCTTTTAGAAATGTAATCAGCCTTGTCTCATGCTGATTTTAAATGAAAACAGCAACAGTTATCAAAACCAGTGAAATACACAAGTACATATTTTCCTTTTATTTTCCTTTTATTTTCCATTCCTGGTATCTTTCCAAAAATCACAGCGCCGTCTCGACACTTAATCACATCACGTAGGCTCACATATCTTCGCTGTTCTATTCTAACTTTAATTAATCCCAGAAGACAAACAACACATCGGCACCACCCAGCGGCTGGTATTCATGTACTTCACACGCCGAGGCTCGATGTTACATCTGCACCACACAGCAGCTGGTAAACATCCTTCAATCTACACGGAGACTCAATCTTTTGCCCCGGACAATAAACAAATTACACGCTGTGGATCTTTCAAACTTGGGTTTCATGGCAACCGATGTCCGGGTCACTGATGGGGTCAATTGCCAGCCAGTGTTAATTCTCAAGTTCACAAACAATTAATTACCTCCATACTTCTTTTCTTCTTTTTTTTTTGTAACTTCTTTGCTTCAAGTCTCACCGTTTGAACTTCTTTACTCAGTTTCAGTCCATTTCACTTTGGCTAATATGCTTCTTTATAGTTGCACACATGGATTCTTCATCAAAACATCGCCAAATGATGTAATCAGAAGGAGGATGGATACTTCAAGATAGATTATTTAAGATACTTTATTTAAGTTAAGATGTTAAGTTATAATGATAACCCCATCAGGAGCAGCTGTCCTGCTGCTCAGCCCTCACCCAACTGACATTCGCAAACCACTCGCATTCCACCCATCCAACATTCCACAACACAGACATTCTAGCTGAGCAGCAGGAAGACTCAAGATACAACATTTACCCTTCCTTCATAACGGTATCCAGGCATAGATCAGGACTTGAAGCACCACAGACTTTATGCGGTCTCACCTGATAGTGCTTATCACCTGAGCTGATGCACTTCCTGTGCTGAAAGGCTACACCGCTAACTTGTCCTGCATTGCTTGATGAAATGCTCACCAAACGCAGACTTCTTAAACAACATGCATACCAGTCGATCTGCCCAGAGCAGGAGCCATGACAGTTACACCATCCACAGATTGATTTGTCCCTCATCGACAGAGGCGGAGGTGTATTGACAATCACACACTTAACTACCTGTTTCCTGTTACTTGTCCTGTGACTCGCAGGAAAGGGAATATTAAGTGTGGTCCAAGCCAATCCTTGTCCTCCCTTGCCCTTAGCCAAAGAGTGCGAGATCAAGAAGGGACACATAACCGCTGGAGCCCTGGTCCTAGCGCTGCTCACTACCACGTAGTGACATTTGTTAAAGAGAATTAGGATACAGGCGACCCTAAGCCTGGGGCCGAGGGTATTATACAATATTCAAATTACAGTGAGAAAAATGTGTGGAATGTGTAGTCTTACAGGAGTGAGTGTGTGTGTGTATGCATGTGTGTGTGTAGTATTACTTGCTTTGGTGTATATCTTCGTACACAACATGTGTGCTGCCCTGACTGAAGAGAAAATTACACGTGTAAATGGGAGATATACATATTTATAAGGTGGAATATGTACATGAATAAGTGAGTCCAGTGTGTACAGATGCATATTAAATCTAAGAGCTCAAGTTTCGCTGTCCCTTCAGAGTGGTGAAAAAGTAGTGTCAGTGTTGTTTTTAGTATGGTGTGTGTGTCACAGTCCTCCATTTGTCATTCAATAAAAACTGTTGAAGATGCTCAAACCAAATTAGCAGCTCAAGTGAAAAGAAAGATCAATAGTTTGTCATTCATCCACATCCCTTTATCTCTTGGTAGTGGTCCACCCCAGCCACCCCATAATTAAGCAGGGTAGGGATAATAACTACTTGTATGCCCAGTTACATGGTAATTTTGTGCAACACTCTACACGATACAATGAAAATGCACACAGCTCATGAGAAGGATGGTAACACACCACCAGTATGTGTGGTGCATCTAAAGCAGGATTAAGGATGCCAAAACTGTGCTCAATGATGCTTCACATACCTGTATATGCCTCGTCATTTACAAAAATTGAGGAAGGGTGGTTGAATGTTTTAAGATTATGAGGAGATGGAGAGCAAGTTCATAGCCTTCATCATCTGCAGCAATGACATGTGATATTTGTTTCACAGTTCCTACCATAAGAATGCTGCTGGCAATCCATCCATCCATCCATTCAATGTTACTATCACAGGTGCATTGTGGTAGGATTACATTATGATTGGATACCGTTGCAAATCTATTCTTCATGTAAACATATAGTCACACTATGAGTTCGAACCAACCTATTATTCATGAGAATTCCCAGCAACCGATGTATGTGTGATAGACACCAGTCAGCAAGTGTAGCTACCTTGTCTGCAGTCCGTACAGAGGAAATGCAGCCTACACATTTTTGAAGCACACTGTGGCATTGATGTGTTCCACATGAGAGTGAGTGTGGTCGAGTCATGATTGCTGATTTATGTTCTACAGGCAGTGTCACTGGAATTCCAAATTCTTAATCATATTTCATATGCATTATGTTCTGTAGCAAGTTGGGATTTATGTTCTACAGGCCGTGTCACTGGAATTCCAAATTTGTATTCATATTTCATATGCATTATGTTCTGTAGCAGAGTGTGGAACAGTATTTTGATTTCTTGGCTAGACAGCAGTCTATTCATTGTGATTTTACTAGAATGCTGCCTGCACAGGGAAAGATAAAGCCTTTGCTTCCATCAACGACTTCAGCTTTCACTTTTGTGCTGCCCCAAGGGCAGCTGTAATTTCATATCTGCCCTGGAGGCATCACATTACATGTAACAGTGCTTTCTGTCCCTGCTGTAATTGATAATCCATTTTTTTACCTCCTGCTTCTTACTATTGGCTGACCCCTTTGACGCTCTTCTTTGGTGCCTCCTAACTGGTTCCAATAGCTAATTTGTCACTTCCTTCGTTATCTGTTGTTTGGGGAACTCTCTTTCTTCTGCTGCATTGCCTACGTGGTTAATTTATAACAGTTCATGCATTACTAAGGGTCCGATTACATGTTTTTTAACTTGTGGCCTTCTGTCCGGTTTCGTATTTTGTTTTCATTGTACTGCCCCTCCTTGCAGTCCCTTTAACCAGTAATGATGTTGCTTAGTCCCAACTTTCAAGTTATTGTCAAGCCTAGCTTGTTGACAGGCAATATTTAGCCACTGAAGCTCGCGTTCTGTTTGTGCCTCACTGACGCTGACAAATAAGCTCCACCACCTCCTCAGCCCATCTGTAAGTATTTACAGTCTTCTGTGTTCTCACAGTCAAATGCTGCTCGTTCATGCTCAATTACTGCATACTAACCCTGGGCGTAGTTTGCGTAGTTGCGCTACGCAAAGTGGACTTTGCACTACGCGAGATACGCGTACCACTACACAAACTGTTCGCGATGATTGTACAGTGCCGGATGCTTGTCCGCACTGTTCAATCATTAAAAACGGCACCTCGCACAGTGCAAGCTGTCATTTTATGCCACTCGTGTAAATTTTTACTCGAGCGGCAGCTTTCTCAATGCGGACTGGTAGTTTCTCATCGCGAGCGGTCGTGAGCATAGGCGAGCAATCGCAATGAGAAACCTGACCTCCCCGCGTTGAGAATCTCACCGGGAGGTTTATTTTCCTCGTTCGTGATCGCCAACTTAATGTTGGTCATCGTGAACGAAGAAAAAGTCTCCCTGGGATGTCATTTTGCTCACTCGCGGTCGCCAACTTGAAGTTGAGGACAGAGGGTGAGCAAAAAATGCCTACTACGCTACGCTGTGCGATTTTGCACAGTGCTATGTGCAATTGCGTACCGTGATGTAGCACAAACTACGCAAACTTTGCAAGCGTAACGTAGTTGGCCGCCCAGGGTTACTGCATACCCCTTTGCTGCAAAATAACACGTCTTTCTTGAACACGGTGCCTGTGAGGCTGTGAACAAGTTAGACGCACAGCTTACAACCGTCACCTTGCTTACCACTGATTGAAGTAAAATGCATGTAGAGCTTTCTGATCTCGATGTGGTGCTGAACGGCATTTCCAGCACACCACATTCTTAATCGCTTGCAGATTTTTTCAATCAAAAAATTATGGGTTGTTTTTATTAGGCACAATAAGTTCAATAACCACCAACCCTAATCCTATCTTAAACAGCATATGGAATGACTCTCTCCGTACTGGGACTTTTCCAGACGCATGGAAGCATGCATGACTAGTCCCAATCCTTAAAAAGACTAACTCTGATCCCAATGAGCCAGCTAACTATCAACCCATCTCTTTGTTACCAGCTCCAGCCAAGGTCTTGGAAAAACGAGTGCAAAAACAACTTGCAAGTTTCCTGGAAACCAACGGGTCATTCCATGATTCACAACATGGATTTAAACAAGGCTACAGTACGGAATCAGCCTTGATAGAGATGGCCGATGCTGTGCGTTGGAAACTTGATGGACGCTCAAAGGCGGTGTTGGTGCTGCTGGACTTGTCGGCAGCATTCAACACCGTCTCCCACCCTGTCCTCCTTGATTGTCTCCACTCCAAGGGCATTCAAGGCCAGGCCTTGAAGTGGCTGTCCTCCTTTCTGTCCAATAAGACTCAGGCGGTCTTCACCCCCCTGTACACTTCCAACAGCCGGCCACTAAAGTGGGGAGTCCCTCAGGGCTCCTCCTTAAGTCCCCTTCTTTTTAATGTTTATTTTCCCCGCTCGCAGAGATGATCGCTCAGTCCGGAATTAAAGCGACCTCATACGCGGACGATATCCAACTCTTGTTCTCCTATGACAAACTCTCCCAATCCACCTTTGACCCTTCAAAAAACTGTCTACGTAAAATTGCATTCTGGATGGACAATAACTGCCTCCGATTGAATGCCGGAAAAACCGAGGTCCTTTTTTTCCATCAGCCTTCCTCCTTGGACCCCAACCTTTGGTGGCCACTCGATCTGAGCCCTCCCCCTTCACCTGAGGATTCCGTAAAGAACCTTGTAGTTAGATGGGACTCCAACCTCTCCTTTCATAACCAAGTACAGACAGTATCAGCGGCTTGCTTCTCCAAAATTAGGGTGGTAAAAAAATGTATCAACTTCCTCCCTAATAACACCAGGAGAGCTATAGTCCAAGCGTTGATTACCTCTCACTTGGACTACGCCAATGGTCTGTACATTGGTTTGGTCGCAGGGCTCTGCCAGCGTCTACAGACAGTTCAAAACGCAGCAGTCCGACTAGTATGTGGCATATCCCTTAGAGAGCGCATTTCCCCCATCGGCGCTCGCTCCACTGGTTGCCAATCCAGAAGAGAGCTGAATTCAAAGCCCTTACACTGGCTCACAGGGCAATTAAAGGACAAGGCTCTGCTTACCTGTCCTCCTGTCTACACCCCTACCAGAATGTGAGATCTCTTCGCTCCAACTCCAAAAATCTTCTTACCACCCCGACATTCAATAAAACTCCCTCTTTCCATCCGGATGATTCCAGACGAGCTCCCCTTTCGTAAGGCACTACAGACTTTTCTCTTCTGTTGATTCCCTCAGGAGCAAGACTCATTTACAATTTCAGGAGCGCCAGGACACCCCGTTGGGGTAGCCGTGCGCTATACAATACACACTAAATAAATAATAAATAAACCGTGGGTACTATACTAAGCAAATATATACTATAACATATGGCAAAAAAAGCTGCCTACACTTCACACTACTTATGGGTTCTTACAACAGTAACATCATCTTTTTAGACAATGTCTACAGTAATGTTTATGCTTTGTATATATGTTGTTCCCTCACCTCCCTTATGTCTGTGGACCAAAATGTGCCCCTCTCCTTTACAGGTATATTGCCATTTACAACACCAATAGCTCTAACTCTCGTAAATGCGACACCCATTGCATTGCAAATGCTTGTTTTGTAATACAGCCTCCAGAAGCTAGATAATATATTATAGAGCAGACACTTGTGGAAAATGTTGCAATATGTCCTCAGAACTCTAGAGGCTTACATGAATTCCCACAAAGCCACATGTGAAATAACCTAGTTATGTCCTGCTGGATTTCCACATTGAGCACCCATACCATCAAAGCATGCAGTTCAGAATAACCAATCGTCTCTATAAAGAGGAGCAGGCTGTGTGTGAGTGGCAATGTGGGATGCCTGCTTAAATGTGATATGTGACATGAGTGTGATTCAGGATCTTTTTAAATATAGAGGTTCTTTGTTGTTAAAATGCATGACACCAGACTCCCTGAAACAATCAGACTACACAGCAGTTTAAAGGTGTATAGTGCAGAGGATACTCCTTCTTCGAGATGGTAATCTGTCACTGTTTAAAAATGAAAGAAGATCCTTCCCCCTTAGTCATGGGTATTTTACAATCACATCTGCACTGCCCACCTTTATCAGATCTTCAAGTGACTAATTTGTAGTTATATGATATACTACAATCCTGCTGACTTTGCGCCATTGATCATGTTGCAACGAACAGTGACTGTGCACTGAAATGTGACTCATTTCTTCAAATTGTGTTATTTTTCCCTAAATATGTTGCCACTGACCATTGATTCACCTAAGAACATTTTATAACCGAAATCTGAATCTGTGTTCGATCCAAAATGGCCCTATTGACTTGACACCGAAATGTAATTTTACACTTACAACGGATTTTATACTAGCATATTTTTTTTTACACCAAATGTATTTCCACTGTACTGATGATTGCTCCGGCTAGGATATTTTCTCACATTTATGATGTTGCAAAGATCATGATTTTGCCTCCAAAGCTAGCTGAATTTGCCCTCATTAGTGGTTGTTCTTCTAAGTGGAGGGGAACTTTAATAGATCAATAAATAGTTGTTCATTTTATCATTTATATTTATAATCTATGCTCCTCCTTATGTTCTTTTTGTTTTGTTTTTTGTGTTTTTGCATCTCCAGATGACGTATAGATACTACGAAAACAAAGAACATGCGTCACTCTATCGGAAATACATGATCCGTGAGCCTGGAGAGGTGCAGGGGCTTATCCTCTCCTACCTAGAAAAGAAGGTAAGAGGAACATGGGTGTGTGTGAGTGCATTGCCCTTCACATTTAGATTAAAAGATAAACAAAAGATGTGTTTGTTGAATCGAAAAAATGTTTTGGAATAATGTACGTGTAACTTATTGTTTAAAACGTTCTTTCAGAGTGCTAGAAATGTTGCTGGAATTTTTTCTAGAAGGGTTTGACAGTTTTACAAACAAGGTAAGTGCTATAGTTCAGTTAACATTGTCAAAGAACAATGTCTATGCAGAAAGCGATTCTGTACGGAAATAACCTCCGCGAAAAGTGAAATATTTTACACAGATATCTCCAAGCTGTTGGAGTGCCTATTCCAGGAGAGTGCAAGCTTCAAACAAATCCCTACGGTCGACTAGAAGGATAGCACACATGGAAAAAAGCGTGAAAATAAATAGATGAAAACACAGGGGTAGAGGACAGCAAAGGACTGGAGATCTGTGTCCCTGCCTTCACAGTTATTCCAAGTGAGCATGTATTTAAAAGAATATTGCATACCTCATAAGAACAAGAGATACTGTAAGAAATAGGGTTACTGGTTGAGGGAGGTGAAATCCTGCTCCAGCATCAAACACAATTTTGGTCAGGGTCAAGCACACCACAAATTAACCTATGTTAAACCCTATGGTAACTTGGCACAAAAACAGTCTCACTCATTTTAAAGGCAATGTGTAAAGAATGTATGCAGACAGTAATAAAGTGAAACACAACACAAGAATCATTTCAAATCAATTCACAAGTAAAATTGAAGTAGTAATTTCAGCTAAAACAACAACAATCTAATCAGAAGACCCAGAGATATGCAATTTTAGAGATTTAGATAAAAATAGTGGCTAACATCACAAAGCTCCAACTGTGGTTATCTTGTAGCAGTGTTAAGGTCAACTACGATGGAGTGTGGTCTGGCTACTGGGACCCAATTAGGTCCCCTGAACAAGAGTATCTTAAATTCTGGTTGTGGAGCAATGTGTCATCTTGCATCAAGGATGTTTTGTGCAGCAACGACTTCTAGGAGCTACAGGCTGCAATGTGGAGTCATGCGTCTTAGTCCAGGATGCAGTACCTGAGGTGCTTGCGATGCAAAAGCCTGCATGGACGATCCATTGTACAGGGGCTGGGTGCAAACTTCCGCACACACCGGCGGCGGTGCTGTCTCATTTTCCTGCTGTTTCCAGCGATGTGTCCAGGCAGCTGTTGGCCAATTTGAAATCTGGCTCGCCACTTGACCCCTGCCCCGCCAAATTCTTGGCTGGGATGGCGGAGGTGGTGAATCCGCTGGTTAATCCCATCCTCAACGCCTCTCTGAGGGAGGGGAGGGTCCCTAGCTCTTGGAAAAGAGCGATGGTGATCCCCCTCCTAAAGAAACCGGGTCTCGACGCCAAGGCTCTGGCCAATTATAGGCCAATTTCACTTCTTCCGGCCCTCACGAAGATCACGGAAAAACACGTCCACGGTGTCCTGTCACGCTTTCTGGAAGCTAACAATCTGCTCCACCCATCTCAATCCGGTTTCCGCCCTAATTTTAGTACGGAAACGGCATTGCTAGAGGTCACTGAGATCATCAGGGAGACTCTGGATGTCGGCGGGAGGGCCATGCTGGTCATGTTAGATCTATCGGCGGCCTTCGACACCGTCCCCCATAGGGCGCTCTTAGCGAGGCTTTATGACATCGGCCTCAGGTGGTTTACATCCTTCCTTGAAGGCCGCCGCCAGACGGTCTGGGTTTCCCAGAGCTCTGCCGAGATGCCGCTATTGGGAGTTGGGGTTCCACAGGAATCTGTGTTGAGCCCCACGTTGTTTAACATCTTTATGTCCCCTTTGGCGGCCTTGGTGGAAGCATATGGGGCCCAGATCGTCTCCTACGCCGACGACACGCAACTCCTCTTCACATGCGGGAAAGACCAGGAGTTTGATGGAGGGAGAATTCGGGACTGTCTTACATTGGTCTTTGACTGGTTCCAACGGAACAGTCTAAGGGCCAATTCTAGCAAGTCCGAGGTTCTATTCTTCGGTTGCGTTGTCGATCCGGAGTGGCAGCACTGGTGGCCGTCCGACATGAGCCCTCCTGCACAGTCTTCCTTGGTGGCTAAAAATCTGGGTGTCAAGCTGGACAACCAGCTGTCGCTGCGAACACATATTCTGGGTCTGGCTGGCACCTGTTATGGAATTTTGAAAATGCTCCGTAAATTCCTGCCCCTGCTGTCTGAGGAGCACAGGCGTATTACTGTGCGGGTTCTCGTCGGCTCTAGGCTAGATTATGCTAATGCCCTCTTTCTTGGCCTCCCTGATTACCTAGTTCAGCGCCTACAGGTGGTACAGAACTCTGCCGCCCGGGCTATCTTTGGCCTGCGTAGATGAGCCCGAGCTTCCGGGCTGCTACAGGCGCTACACTGGCTGCCTATCCGGAAGCGGATCCAGTTTAAATCCCTGACTCTGATGCACAAAGCCCTGTTTGGATTAGGGGCTGGATACCTGCGGCAGAGACTGGCCTTTTATCGACCAGTCCGCTCCTTGCGCTCGGAATCCCTTTACAAAGCGGTGGTCCCTCGGGTGAGGAAGGCCCGCATGGGAGGGCGCTCTTTCAGCTGCAAAGCTCCACAGCTGTGGAACTCGCTTCCTCTTTCGCTGCGCAGCACTGCCAATTTGTTCCAGTTCAGGAAGAGCCTGAAGACCTGGCTTTTTAATCTTTAGGCTGTTCTTATTGTTTCAGTTTCAGTTCTTTTTCTCATTCTTTTTGCTGTGTTGTGTTATTTTTATTCTGAGCTGCAGGTGGAAAGCGCCGGGACACTCTTTTCGAGTAGCCGTGCGCTATACAAGAACGCTGTAACATAACATAACATAACATAACAGGGGCTGTTCCAGCAAGGATGCAGGGGACAATGCAAAGTTCTGCACAAGGGATGCATCACCCAGCAGTCCCGATGTGGAGTTTGGTGAAACAATGCTTTGTACAGCAGCTCCAATGACGAGTTTCTGGGAGGCGATACATCATGATGCATCGTTCTGCTGGGACCACAGTTGGGTTGACAAAGCACCTTTAGGCCCACTTCCAAGGGTCCATGGCTGGGGTGACACCACTTGGGACGGCAGGACTCACAGCTGCCAGAGTTCAGGTGCAGGGCTCAAGATGATAAAGAGGCCAGTCTACTAGCCTTTGGAGTCACTCTGGTGGTCCTGGATTCAAGATACAAATCTATTCCATCTCAATCAGGCAGTAGGGCAGCAGGTCAGCACAGCATATCATCATTATGAAGGTCCTTCTTGCAACAAAGCAGCACAGCAGTTCTTCTTCCACATGTCCAGATGTGTGCTGTAGAGTTAGGGACTGAGGTCCAATATATATACACCGGGTGACCACTTTGAAGTTGGAGCAAATGCTAGTGTTTTCCAACCCCCAGAGATTTTTGGAATTTCCTACCTGTCTGGGGTCACAAAGTCCAATCTCAAACCCTTTGTGAGAGTGCTTACACTGAGCATTTGTGATGTGCAAGTGTGTTAGGTGACAGCCCCCCCTGTTAAGTCATGGTGACCCATCTTGCCAACACCTAGTTTACCTCTTTCTCACTGTCTGAGAGTAATACCGACCAGCTACACCTAGCCAGGGACAGGCTGCAGGCAATTAGGACAAGAAAATGCAAACTTTCCAAAAGTAGAATTTTCAGAATTCTGGCTAAAAAAAGATCTTCCAAATAAAAAGGGCTTTTAATTACAATTCTTAACTCAGAAGTATTGTCCAACTTTTTTAATAAACTACACTCTGCCCTCTAGGTTGGTCAAGGTCTACTCTAGGGGCGACTTATCTATTAAAAAAGAAAGGTTTAGACCTGCCAGAAAGTTTTTTGCAAGGTTTAAAAGGCAGTCTGAAATAGTACACACAGGCTGCAATTGTCAAGCTTGAGATATGCTTAAAAGGGCCACTTCGGTGAGTGGCACAATAAGTGCACCAGTCCTAATGGTAGCATTCAATTTGCTGGCCTTCATTTAATTTACAGGCCTTTGTACCCCTTTACGAAGGGATTTACAAGTGCAATAAATATGCCAACTGGGTGTTATCCAATTGTACCATATTTAGTGGAAAGAGCACATGCAGCACTTTAGCATTGGTTCTAATGCCCACAAAATTGAGATCTACAAAAAAATAGGCATGGTGAAGAAACTTTTTTTGGGGGAAGACCATCCTAAGTCTCACATGTCTAACATGTGTCTGACCCAACTGAAAGTAGGGAGAGGTATTTTACCTCCAGAGAGTTTTCATCACTAAGGTGAACAAATGTGAAAATGCAATTAGCACTGGCGTGATCTGACCCATGATGATGTTTTGTTGTAAAGTCCATTCCCTGTAGGGCGATGGACCACTTCAACAATTTGGGATTCTCACCCTTCATCGTCATCAACCCAATGAAGTGTATGTGGTCTGTATGAAAACTGAATTTAGCCATAATGGGCATGGTTTCAGATTCTACAGTGTCCAGGCTGCAGCAAAGGATTCTCCCGCAATAGCACTCCACCCAGGGCTGGACTGGCTACCGGGCAGTTGTGGGTGTTGCCGAGCAGGGGGATGATTTCTCTGTGGTGTGGGCCTCTTTCGTAGATGGGGACTTGCGTGCACTTTGAAATAAAAAAAGCATAACGAATTTCGTTTTGCACACACAGGTCCCCATCAACAAAATCATCCCCCTGCTCGGCAGCACACACAACTGCCCGGTAGCCAATCCGGCCCTGACTCCACCTTGGTTCCCAGTGAAGTAACCTCCTACTTATGAGGGCTACCGGTTAGTCCAGGACCTCCTTATTTAACGTTGATATTACTGCCCCTATGCCATGCTTTGAGGCATCTGTTTGCACATTACCTTTCTGGGATTCATCTGGGGCATTGAGTACAGGGGTTGCACACATGGCCCTTCTGAGGGAGTCAAAGGCTTTTTGACAGCCTTCTTGAGATCAAATTCCATGGCTGCTTCACCAAAGTCAGTTCAGTCAAGTGGGCCCTTTGACAAACCTTCAGTAATATTCAGTGATGCCCATGAAGACCATCACTTCTGAATGTGCATTGGGGACTCCCAGCCATGATGGTTTCTATCCTGGTCTAGAGAGGCTACACCTTACTCCCACTCACCAGGTTACCTGAATACACCACAGATTAGGTCTTATTTTGAGCTGCCAGTTTCTGATGCTCGCGGTACAAAAGGGGGTGATAATGGACGGAGCATCTGAACCAATCAAACACTCACACCGAGTCAAAAGATCTGGGTTTAATCCATCACCGTTCTTTAGTCCACTCTGCCACCCCAGTTCAGACATGGCTGTATGCAAATCAGTCTGACCCTGTGCCTCATGGGAACAGTCCAGCCCGAACTGCCAAGCCATGCCTTCCCTGGACCGGAAACAAGCTTCAGAGAGACAGTTTTTGATGCTCAGCACTTGTGGTTAATTATGATCACAAGCACTTATGACAGTCTGCCACATGGTAGTGCTGTTTGTCTAAATTAAAGATAACAACATATGTGTATTATTTCAATATACATAAAAAATTACTAATATCTGCTGACCAAGCCATTGTTATAGCTCTTGGAGCCGCAAAAGTCTGAACTGTCACACTTGGAGGGTGTGAAGGGTAGTTGTTGTGTTGGTTCTTTCATTAGTGGCACTGGCAGGGGCAATGTAGGTGCAAACTGCAGTCGTCTCCAGACAAGAGCTATTGCAAATATTTCTGTTTACAAAATGAGCACTGCCACAGGCCCTTGCCCTAATTAGCAGTTACCCATCATGGCAGTAAGTGCTGCATGGTACAGAGCCTGAAACAGTTCCTGCAAGTAAAAAAGGGTGGTCCTTTCAGCTGCAACTGAAGGCAGCTATGTCATCCAGGCAAGCAGCACTAAATGCATCCATGCTACTGAAAACCTGTTTCACCAGCCTCTGTAAGGCGGCATTCTTCAGACAAGAGGGCACTACCTTAAATTGGAAGTGGGCTTTTGCTGTGGAAAATGCTAACCTCTCTTTAGCCCCCTCAATTAAGGTGGCTCACCAGTGCCCAGACATTAGATCAAATGCACTGTGGAACTTGGCAACCCTCAAACAATCAATAAGCTCATCAGCTTGTGAGATGGGGTGAGTGTCAGTCTTTTTCAATACATTGAGCCTGCTGTGGTCCACTAAAAAGCTAAATGCTGGGGTAGTGTCCTATGGGGCAGGCTTGGGGACCAGCTCCAATCGGCTAGACAAGGGACTACTGGTGTGATCAATCTCCCCCAACTCCAGTCTCTTCAGAAGCATCAGGAGTCTAGATCCTTCTATTCCTGAAGCAGAGAAACAAGAGGCCTACAAATTGTCCCTCTGTTTTACCAACTCATGTATTTTGGTGTGTTCTTATCATATATGTGTTCTCTTAAATTTCATTTGTTGATAGTAATCTATAATATATAGTTGTTTTGTATTAATTACTCAGAGCACAGCAATGCATCACCCAACAGAACCAATTGTTTACTATAGAGGAGTAGGACTGGACCCATCTCATACAAACCTGGAGTGACTCAAGGGCAAGCTGGCTTTTCCCCTGTTCTGAAGCTTCAGGGACATAAAAGACTTCCTGCACCTGTGCAACAGCGCCTGGACTCTGTCATCTGTGAGCCTCTGCCCTGCCAAAAGGTGTCAATCCAGTCCTGGACAATTGGAAGGGAGGTTTTTGTGCTGCAACTCTCATTGCCGACTCATCACTACTGCTGTGCTGGAACCGGTGCATTCCACTCAACGAAGACGAATTACCCGTCTTGCTGCTCAACATTGAAGTTGTCACTAAGGGGTCGATTAGGATCGCGGACGGACTTGCGTCCGTCCGCGACCCCAGAGCAGGAGGGAACCTCCGCATGGCATGCGGAGTTCCCTCCTGTGCAATTAGGATGTGACCGCCACCCTGGCGGTCACATCCTCTATTTTTAACATTGCAGCGGGTGCAGCTTGAAGCTGCACCCGCGGCAATGTTAAAAATGCACGCATTGCATTTGCATGCAGAAAGAGGCAGGCACCGCGCGGTGCCTGCCGCTTTCTGCATGCAAATGCAGGGGGGTACCATAGGTACCCCCCATGTGCACCCCCCACCCCCCTTCACCTAGGGGGCCCGCAACGGGCCCCCGCAGTGAAGATCCGTATGCTTTTCCACGGCGGAAAACCCGCCGCGGAAAAGCACTTTTTAAAGCCCATCCTGATATGGCGGACGGTGTCTGAGAGACACTGTCACCATATCAGAGCTTTTCCGCCGCGGTTGTAAGCTGACCGCGGCGGAAAAGCTGCGGACGGAAACCAGGACCCACCAGCCATCCTAATGTGGCGGTGGGTCCTTGGTCAGTCCGCTGCGGTTTTTCCGCATCCTCGGGGCCGGCGATGGCTTCCGCCGGCCCCGAGGATGCGGAAAAACCGCAATCATAATCGGCCCCTTAGTGTGTGGCTCTATAATGATGCATCACCCACCTTTAGTGGCGCTTAACGCGGAAGCTTTCCTTGAGCGTCAGCTCGGCAATGCATCACCTATGAATCCCACAGATCAAACACGAAACATCACCTCCCTGCTCATTGCATCTCATTCTCGATGTTGATGCGGCCCTTCCAAAGGTGTTGTTTTCAGTGGGCCATGGCTGATTCCAGTTTCCAACCCGAGGTACATCACGGTCAGCCTGAACCTTTGGATTTGCCTGAATCAAGCATGACCAATATCCATGGTTGGCACTTTTTTATTCTAAGCATTATATTTTGATTTAATCTAAAGCCTCTGGATTCCTGTAGGTGAAAGAAGAGGCGAGGTGAGGCAGCAAGCAAGTTAGTTGGAGAGGAGAGAAGCCAAGAACCTAGATGGGGCTTAAAGCCACGAGCCCCACGTTCGGCGCAGAAGCGGTCGGTGTGGTTTGCCCTCGGGGGAGGGACAAACATACAAATTCAGACATGATAAATGAGGCCAGTGCTACTCAAAGGAGTCCTCTCATATTCCCAATACTAACTATGTTGGGCAAAACTAATGTATGTACAAAGTTTAGCTTCCGTACAATTGGACGTACATTTTTCAATCCCAGGAACTGTAACAGGACTCTTAACACCCCTGGCCCTACAGAAAGTGAACTCACAAGGTAAAAAGTCACCATCAGACTTAATATATGCCTCTTCAAAAGCTAAACCAGGGGTAAAATGTAGATGCCTCGTTACAATCGAAAGACATCGAGAAATACTGGCTTTACAAGTAAGGGCATTGGAAGAAAAAAACGATATTTTTTTTGTAACCAAAAGAGCTGGAAAACAAAATGATGATACTATCACAACATAGATTGATCACATAGCTACAAAAAAGGACTACTTGGAATTACACTCAAAGTGCACCACCTTTAGTAGATTTGCTCAAACATTACATAATACTGCCACAGACCTCCCACATTTAGTAGTAGACCAGTGCAATAAGACAGGCCTCTACACCTTGTTATTGCATACTTTACATACTTTACAAGCTTCATCAAAGGCACTTGTTATGTAGTTGACAAATTAGATATACAAATAGACCTAACGAATATAGTGGCCATGTGCATCTCAGGTATTAGTGCCAAACTTGAAAAACTCATCAAGCTAATAGTAAGAGTACAAGCTAAGTACCCTTCCCGCAATCCTGGAAAATATAATACGTTTTTAATAAGCCAATTTGGCCAACAATCTAACAATTGTTGTCAAACACAAAAGACCACCAATCACACTAAAAAACAGGAAAAGAAATCTCAGGAACCCAGTGAGCAATTGAACACAGGGGAAAAGAAATCTAAAGACTCATATGCACCCACAGGGGAAGAAATGGTTCTTTTTAAAATAAGCAATCGCGTATGTCAATCATGACGAGGATCATACTTCAATGGCAGGTGCAATTACAATGACAAATGGAAATCAGCAGTGAAATACAGATAACAATGAAACCGCAGCAGCAACATAAACGACATACAAACAATCTAAAGGAAAAATCGTGGCACAACCCACAAATCAAGGACAATAATGGCCACAGTTCATATATTGAGTTTAGTGATAATCAAGCAAACAATGCAAACCAGATCAAAGGGTCGAAACCAAAAAAAAAAACAAGTTTGGCAACCATACTCAGAATGCCCAATTAATAAAAACACCCACAAACAGTGCAGTGCAGTGCAGGAGAAAGCTTCAAGAGGTCAGGCATCCAACAAAGAACAAGATCTGCAGGAAAGCAATAAGGAGGACCTCCCACACTCCATTCCAGAAGAGAAGAGGGCACACAGATAAAAAGAAAATAGACAGATCCATATTCAAAACAGGCTTCAGGTTTGCAGCACAAAACCGAAAGTAAGTTGACTCCATCAAGAAATTTTTGAGGGCTTTATTTGAACGGGAACAGTGGTTCTGCCACCTATTCACTTCTAAGCAGCGTAAAATCTTTCTTCACAATTCTATATCCCTCCTTTAGGATGAGATTAAAATGTAATGTTAATCTCATCCTAAAGGAGGGATATAAAATTGCAAAGAAAGATTTCACGCTGCTTAGAAGCGAATAGCTGGCACAACCACTGTTCCTTTAATGTATAAATCCCCAGGTTCTACGTGCTACTGGGTCACCCCGTTATCATATACTTTATTTGAACAGGAACACCTCTCCCATAAACAAGGATATGCTACAAATTTTCTTCACCCCACTATTTGACTTGCATGGTCAACATGGCATTTCAATCAATATATTAAAATTGACAGCTGAAATCCAATGGACTGAAAAACTTAAATTCTGCAGATCTTCTATCAGTGGAATTTCACCCAAATAAGGATGTTAAACGCTCTGAACACACCTTAAACACATAGCAGTCTGAAGAGATAGCATTACTTATACTAAATCACACACAACATTTTGAATAATGAGGCATAAAACTAACAAAACAAAACAAAGATATGCAATACCCAACCTTTAATGGCTAAACTTTACCTTAAAATAACATATCTCCCAACAAAAGCACCCAAAAAAGGCCATGTGTTCTCGGTTCTGCAGAATGCCCTTGGAAGAAGCTTAAGTTCACCTTGAAGGAAGATCACCTGTACACAAACACAGATACACACCTTACACAGTGGAGCTGTTTCACATCTCAGGTATTCATTCAAAACTTGAAAAGCTCATCAAGCTAATAGTAAATGTACAAACGATTCACTCCCCAATTCATGCCACCTGCCCATGGAGGCCGATCATCAACAAGCTACAAAAAGAGAAAATAAGTATTAAAAAGCCAATTTGGCCAACAATCAAACAATTGTTGGCAAACACAGGAAAAAAAATACAACAAAAACCAGGAAAAGAAATCTCAGGAACCCGGAGAGCAAGGGAATAATAGGGAAAATGATTCTAAGAAATCTCATGCACCCACAGGGGATGAAATGGATCTTTTTAAAAAGAAGCAATCAGCTACACAATCTTGAAGGAGGATCAGACTCCGACAGTAGGTGTAATCACAAATGGCAGGAACACGGGGAGGCAATCAAGAAGGCAAAAATATGTATTGAAAATCAAGGAAAAAAACAAGACAAGGGATAAATCAAAAAGAACCTAGAATATATGCTGTATAAAAAAATTCAAGATAATACTGTGGAATCTAGCTTACTTAAAGCCCAGATGACAGTGTTGTCAACAAAGATAACCAAATTAAATGGGATGAAGAAGAGGTAGAGGAAATAGAAAATTTGAGCCCAAACAGGTCAAGATCAGTACCCCATCAATAAGAGAATTGGACAGTATAATAAGAACAGATAACATTAACAATGACCACAAACTGACAGTGAAAGTAATAACATCAAAACAAAAGGAAATCAGCAGTGGAATACAGATGACACTGAAAACACAGAATCAACATAAACCTCATACAAACAATCTGAAACAAGCATCGTGGCACATTCCACCAATTAAGCACAATAATGGCCACAGTCCTAGAAACCTGGAAGAAATTGCATTAATTGATAATCGAGCTAACAAAACAAACCATATCAAAAGGTCCAGACCAAAAAACACCAAGGACAACGGCTATATTCAACATGCCCTATTAATAAAAGGACCAACGAACAGAGAGCAGGAGAAAACCTTGACAAAGGCATCCAACAAAGAAGAAGAGCCTCCGGAAAGGAAGAAGGAGGCCCTTCCTCGCATCATTCCACAAGAGAATAGAGCATATGAACAGATTAAGAAACAATAGAGAGACCTATACACCAAACAGGCTTTATGGTTGTGGAAAGTTGACTCCATCAAAAAATGTGTGGAGCCCTCAATTAGACTGGGAACATCTTCCGCCACAACAACAAGGACATGCAAAAAATTATCTTCACCCCACTAAATGGCTCGCAAGGTCGACATGACATTCTTCACAGGGGGAATTTATTAAAATTGACGTCCGAAATCCAAGGACTGAAACACATAGAGTCTGCAAAACTTCTTTCAGTGGAAGGGCTGCCAAACAATGTTTTTAAAGACTCTGAACACACCTTAACCACATGGCTGTCTTTAGAGATAGCACAACTTATACTGAATAACAGCATACATTTTGAAATGTGGGGCATAAAACTAACAACACGAACAAAGATATGCTATCCCGAAACTTTAGTGGCAAAAGTTCACCATCAAATTACACATCCCCCAACAAAATCATGCCAAAAAGCTTAGTTGTACTCAGTTCTGCAGAATGCCCAAGAAAGAAACCCAAGTATACCTTCAAGGAAGATCGACCCTGACACAGTCTCACATACACACCTTACACTGGAAAGCTGGCTCACATATCAGGTATTGTTGTCAAACTTTTAAAAGCCAATGACCAAATAGTAAGTGTACAAGCGCTTCACTCCCAACTTCATGCAACCTGCGCATGTGGGCAGATCATCGACAAGCTAAGTACCCTTCCCGCAATGCTCAAAGAGATAATAAGTATTAAAAAAGCCAATTTGGCCAACAATCAACATTTGTTGCCAATCACAATAGAACATCAAAAACAACTAAAACCAAGAAAATAAATCTTATGGACCCAGTGCACAGTGGAACAAAAGAGAAAAGAAATATAAGGAATCACATGCACCCATGGGGGAAGAAAATAATCTTCTTAAAAAGAAGTAATAATGTACGGCAATCATGGAGGACGATCAGACTCCAACAGTAGATGTAATTACAAATGACACAAAAATGAGGAGGCAGTTGAGAAATCAAAAAAACATGATAGAAAAGCAAGTAAAAACAAGACAAGTGATCCTATATTCAAACAAATCCAAGATAATACAGTAGAAGCTGGCTTACTCAAAGCCTAGAATGACAGTATAGTCAATAGAACTAGGCTAATTAAATGGGTGAGAGAGAGCTGTGGAAGAGAGAATGTCCCAGGGAGTCCTCATTGAAGAAGATGGAGAGAGATGATCTACACCTTCTCTCATGAAATTTGGCAAAATGACTGCTAGAAGAAGGCATACCACCTCAGGACTGGGAAGTATTTGATATATTAGCAATCCAGGAGGCCTTGGAGAATTTACCCCTGAAAACTTTAATCCACTATCTTGTGGAGGCAAAGAAAAAAGAGCACTCCAGTCACCAAAAAGGAGGACAAGCGGTCTATGTGTCTACAACAATAAAAATTAAACCCAAAAACAAAAATCCCCTTAAACTAAACGTACTCACATGCAGGAGGAATCACGAACAAAGATCAGTACTGCTGATTAAAATGTATATTCCCCTAAGATTAAATAGGAAAAAATACTTAATTCATTAAAAAATTTTAGACATAAGAAATGTTCACCCACTTGGGATATAATCTTAATAGGCAATTTCAATGCTAAGTTAATCCACACACTGAATGAGGATGCAACATTTACATCAAACACTATACAATGGGTTTTGTTACTGCAGTACCAACTCCAGGCATACTACCCGGACCGTATAGGTTGATCATTTTGTCACAATGTTAGTATTTAGGAATGCAGGTGATCAATGGTAGAACCACCGAGGACTTCCCCCTGAAATTTACATTCCATGGTGCTAAAGCCCGATCCATAATGGACTACACAATAGTCTTACTATCTTTGATGCCACATTTATTACAGTTTTCAATTCATTTTACAACACAGAGCTAGCAAAGCCATCAGTATATACATTTCAGGTTAAACCCCAGAAGGCACATGAACATCCTGGCACTGGAAGGTACTACAAACTCTATACATTTAAAATGACTAGGGTGAGCTAATGCCTCACAACAAAAGCTGAGCAGCACAATATAGGATCTAGCAATGGCTAGTTGCAGCAAAAACACCAACTCAATAAACTCCTGGATAGAATCAATATTGCCAGGCTTCTCCAGGAGAACACCAAGGTAGGAAAACATTGCCTCCTGATGGAAAATGCAAGTATTGACTCTGGTCACTTTACCACTGCTGATCAGTGCTAAAGTGCATACACTCACCCTATTGTAAATTGATGTATGGATTAGTGATTCCATGATTGGCTTGTTTGGCTTACTTGTCAGACCTATGTACAGTGCACTGAGTGTGCCCAGGGCTTGTAAATTCAAATGGTGCTGGTGGACTTGCAGCACCGGTTGTGCCACCCACAGGAGCACCCTTTTCAAATGTGTCTAAGGCCTGCCATTGCAGAGCATGTGTGCAGTCTCGTACTGTCATACTGACTGGGCAAGTGCATAAACTTGCCAGTCCCCAAACCTTCCCTTTGCTTCATATCAGACACCCCTGTGGTAGGCCCAAGGGCAGGGTGCATTGTAAGTATAAGGTAGAACATGCCCTGGTGTGTGCAGCATGTCCTAATAGTGAGTCACAGCCATTTTCGTTTTTCACTATTGCAAGGCTAACTGTTCTCTATAGGCCAGAATGGGCAGTTAGATTATTACATCTTATAATCCTAACTGACTCGGGGAACATGGTAGAATTTCGAGTTTAGTATGCCTGAACTCAGCCTGATAACATACATCTTCAGTGAAGTTGGTTTTAACATTCTGTGTTTGAAAATACCAATTTTAGACAGTAAGTATTTTCTTCTCTAACTATCCAGGTCTGCCTCTACTACATTGTGTATTCCTTGTCTGGAGTTTGAGTGACAGGGCAGGGGGATTCCTCTAGACAGAGTGAGTCTGCCCAGTGGTGAATAGAGAGATATACATCTAAATGGGAGGGAGGAGTTGCACCTGGGACCTGACTAGGACTGTGGCTGCCCCAAAGTGCTGGCTTCACCCCCTGTGATGTGTCTGATGTCTCTGCCCTGCACTGAGAAAGAAGAGAAGGAATCATGTCAACAAAGTGCCTTTCCTCCACAATGCTGGCTCCACCTCCTGCGGGGTGTCTGATGTTTCTGTCCTGCACTGTGAAAGGAAAGAAGGAGTAATGTAAACAGAGTGCTCCAGAACTGGTTTGGACTAGGCAAAGGCCCCTCTGCCCTCAGAGGGAAAAGTATTTTGGGGTATAAATATTGGGACCCTGATCCCACGAAATTACATCATCCTGGAATCAAGAAGGAACCTTTGCCAAGGAGAAAGCTGGAAGACTGAAGAGGAAGGACTGTCCTCCTGTTTGTTTGTGGGCTGACCTGCAGTTGCTTTGCTGCCAAGGAGAGGGGAATAAGTATGCTGTTGCTCTGTCCCCTTGCTTGAGGAGATCTCCAAGGGCCTGAGGAGAGCTGGCCACCTGTTAAGAAGTCCCATGAACAAAAGGATTTCACCCCCTGCTTCCCCCCTGCACTCTGCTGAGTGAGTTCTGCCCCTCCTAGAGTGCTTGATCAAATTGTGGGGCCTCTGGAATGTGTGCCTGCTGTTTGGGGAGCTGGACAAGAAGAAAAGAAGAAAATCTGCAATTTTCACACATCCCTCTCTTGTGGAGCACATTGTCGACAGTGTGAGAACATTCCCATCACAGCGAAGATCGTCGCAGCGCTTGGTGCCCCTGGAAGACTTGATGCATCATTCCCTCGCGGAGCGCATCACCCCAGTGCGGGAATATTCCTGTTGCTGCGAGTATCGTCGCAGAGCCATTCATCGCTGGGTGAGATCGTCGCACCGCTTGCTTACGGGCCTCATCACGTCGCTGCGAACATTGTAGCAGAGCCATCGGACCAAGGGGCCGCGAGAGGTGAAGATCGGCAAAGAGTCGGGCATCGCCACTGCACCTGAGATCGTCACCGTCCCGAACATCATCGCATCGTGCCTGTGCGCGATGCTTCCTACCAAACCTGCGCACTGGAATCCATACAAGGTATCGCATCCCTCCCCATACAGACCTGATTCACCGCAACACGTCTGCTGCGTGCAGCGGGGCTGTCTCATCGCCTCCCCAGGGTCTCAGGAGAGACGCATCACTTGTTTTTTAACGCCGCTGCTTCCATTTGGAACTTTTGTCGCATCTACAGGTACTTTGGGCTAAACGTTTCGCAACTGTGGATTATTTTAATGCAAACCCTAAAACTCTTTTAAAATCATATTCTTGAACTGTGTATGTTGGATTTTGTCGTTTTGGTCTTATGTAGTTTAGATAAAGATACTTTATTTTTCTAAACTGGTGTGGAGTCGATTTGTGGTATTTTCACTGTGTTACTGTGAGTGTTGGTACAAATACTTTACACATTGCCTTTGATAAGCCTTTCTGCTCGTGCCAAGCTACCAATGGGGTGAGCAGGGGTTATTTAAAGAGTGTATCCCCCATACCCTGACTAGAAACAAGGGTCCCTATTTGGACATTGGTACCTACCTCTGCTAACTAGAGACCCCCAGATCTAAAAGTGCCCCAAACCTAACTCGTAGAGACTGTCTCTCACAAAACAAAGCCAGGGTATTGACAGAGCACTGTCTAAATGAGTACAATACTTAATAACCTCCCTTATAAATGTCAGATCCTCTGATAGCCAAATTTTAACCCATGAAAAGAGAGGGGCATTATCTATTCGACACTATAGAAATTCCAAACACATTTGTGAGGTGCGCTATTAGGGGTCATCAACAGTCTTTTAATACATTTATTTTTATTTTCCATGACTTGTAATTGGTGACCTTTGTGGTGACCCCAAACTCCTGCACCATAGGATGCAATAGATAAGCATTTGGTTTTATATAAAGTAAACAACTCTGTCACTGGTTTGTGACCTAGATAGCAGGCACAACAGAAGAGCAAATTCAAAGTATTATTTTAATTATTCCCCAAATGTGTACAATTAGTCAGCTTACCAATAGTCTTACCTCTTTCAGTATACTTTCTTGATTTAGTAGATATGGGATGTTAGAACTTGGGGTCTCTAGTTGGCTGAGGTAGGTACCTTAGCCAAAATAGGGACCCTTGCTTCTAGTCAGGGAAAGGAGGGACATACTCTTAGATAAACCCTGCTCACACTCCTGTAGCTTGGCACGAGCAGCCAGGCTTATATCCAAGGCAATGTGTAAAGTATTATTAACCACACTCCCAGTTAAACAGTGATAACACCACAAATGAACACCAAACTGATTTAGGAAAATAGCGGTATCTTTATCATGAAGAAATATGATGAGACCAAATGATGAAAATATCCAGCAAATGCGTATTTGTAATATTTCACTGGGCCAGTTATTAGGCCAACAATCACTTATAGGTTCTTGCAGTATTAATGAGCAGTTCATGATAATCTAATACAGTCCTAATGCAATGCTATGCAGTTTGTAATGCAGTTTGTAATGTAGAAATAAGACAGTCCTTAATGCAAGTACTAATGTGAATTGTAAAAGCAAGTAATAATGCAGTTCATAATGCAAGTACTAATGGGGATTGTAAAGACAATTAATAATGCAGTTCATAGTGCAAGTACTAATGTGGACCATAAAAGCAAGTAATAATGCAGTACGTAGTGCAAGTACTACCGCAGATCGTAAAAGCAAGTAATAATGCAGTTTGGCACCGATCGCAGTGCTAGTGAAGGTCGTTATGCCACTCTTGGCTGATGTGCAAAAAAGGGAAGGGTAAGGACTGACAAGTGGGTGCACTTGTCAGGACAACAAGGCAGTTAACAAACTGCGCGCAGGCATTTTAGTGGCAGCCCAGAGATCTCTTTTTAGGGCTACTTGTGTCGGTGGCACAATTAGTGCTGCAGGCCCACGATAGCATTTTCATTACCAGCCCTGGTACACATAGTGCCCTTTACTAGGGACTTTACTTGTAAGACAAACATACCAATTATGGACAACCAATTACCATAACACCTTATACAGGGAGCACTTGAATGTTGACACTGATCAGCAGTGGCAAAGTGCCCAAAGCATCTAATTCGGCAACACAATGTCAGAAAAAGTTTGAGGAGGAAGGCAAAACGTTTAGGGAACTTTAGCCAAAAAGGGCCAAGTCCAACACAACCCCCTCCCAGCCTAAAGCCAGGGTAGGCCAATCAACTACCTTGATGGACTCCCCTGCTTGGGTTGATAAAACCTGCACGCGGGCCCGCTACCGCAGGGAGACCACCCTGTTCTATGCCTTCCTGACCCCAGAGGTTTCCTTCAGATATAACTCCCTGGTCAAACTAAGCTACTCCACTGATACTTCCTGGCAGTCTGGGGCCCTCTAGGGGTGCTTGTCCCTTGCCAACTCACACTAGGTGCAGTACCCCTGGAAGACCCTGCGGCCAGGGCACTGTTTACAGTTATCTGGCCCTTCAGGTTGGAGGTGGGGTTACCCTGGTGACTTCTAGGGGACCCATTCGTCCTGACCCATGGTTTTTCCTACTGGGGAAGACATCCCTCTATCACGCTTCCATCTTGACTTCTGGGCCTGCCACTTAGGATTGGCACCCACAATCTTCAGGACCACAGAATCTCTGGTACAGACACCCCACGATCTACTAACGCTTGGTGTTCTTCCTAGCACAGTTGGCCAGTAGGCTCTAGACCTCCAACCGGGTGCTCTATGACCCTTTGGTTTTCCTGCATCTCCTCTGGGGAAAATCTCCTCTCTGAATGGTTACTACCAGCCCCTGAGGCTGGCCCTCCCGCCGGCAAATCCTGTGGACCAAATCCAATCCCTGGGTCATCCTCATCCACCCCAGCATCACCTGTCTCTTGAACCTCTTTGGCTTCTCACCAGGCCCTCAATGCTGTTTGCAGCTCCTCATTCTTGGCGCTACTTTTCTTGGGACATCCCAAAGCTCTGCAGAATTGCCTCACTTGATCATATTTGTAGGTAAGCAATGCCTCAATGTCAAACTCCAATTCTGCATCCTCACTGGCTACTTGACTCCTTTGAGGCATTATGTGTGGCTTAAAGGTCGCTCAAAAAAAAACCCAAAAATTAAAAAACACAATATATGGCTAGTGATGTACACCAATCACTGTGAGTCAGTTGCAAATGCAAGGTCAAATCCCAACCACTGACCACAAATGTTAGAACTGGGGTTTCTTGTTGGCTGAGGTTGGTACCTTAGTCCAAATAGGGACCCTTGCTTCTAGTCAGGGAAAGGAGGGACACACTCTCAGATAATCCCTGCTCACCCTCCTGTAACTTGGCATGAGCAGCCAGGCTTAACTCCAAGGCAATATGTAAAGTATTTGCAACCACACACCCAGTAACACAGTGATAAAACCACAAATGGACACCACACTGATTCAGGAAAATAACAGTATCTTTATCAGGAAGAAATATGATGAGACCAAACGATAAAAATATCCGACATATGCATTTTTTTATAATATTTCACTGAGCCGGTCATTATGCCAACAATCACTTGTAGGTTCTTGCGGAATCAATGAGCAGTTCACGATGATCTAATGCAGTCATAATGCAATGCTATGCAGTTCCTAATGCAGTTTGTAATGTAGAAAAAAGACAGTCCTTAATGCAAGTACTAATGCAGATCGTAAAAGCAAGTAATAATGCGGTTCGTAACGCAAGTATTAATCCGGATCGTAAAGGCAATTAATAATGCAGTTCGTTGTGCAAATACTAATGCGGATCGTAAAAGCAGGTAATAATGCAGTTCATTGTGCAAGTATTACTGCGGATCATAAAAGCAAGTAATAATGTAGTTTGGCATTGATCGCGGTGCTAGTGAAGGTTTATTTATTTATTTAGTTTCTTATATCGCGCCAGAATCGACCCCGCCGGGGTATCTCCGCGCTTTGCAAGCCAGGATGGTAAAGAGTGTACCTCTGTAGATGAGCTAGGGTCTCAATAGATGAGCTAAGGCCCTTATTCTTCCAGGAACAAGTAAGTTTTAAGCATTTTCCTGAAGGATAAATGGTTGGTGTTTTGTCTGAGACTAAAGGGCAAGTTATTCCACAGGGTCGGCCCCACAAGGGAGAGGGCGCGGCCACCTTGTCTGGTCTTCTTAATGAGTGGGGATTTTAATAACAGTTGGTTACTTGATCGAAGAGAGCGATCTGGTTTATCGAGTTGGAATTTTTGGCCCAGGTATTTGGGGCCATCTCCAAAAAGGCATTTATGAACGGTGCAACAGATTTTAAACTTGATACGTTGCCGTATCGGTAGCCGGTGGAGTTCTCTCAATAGGGGCTTGGAGGGGGTTCTTGTGGGAGCATTCAGGATCAGTCTTGCCGCCGTATTCTGTACCACCTGTAGCCGGTTGCTGTGCCACTCTTGTCTGACTCGCTGTCAGCGACTGCCAAAATATGCCCCCAATACTGTTACGACAGACACAAAGTGCATCTCCACAATCCGACCCCGATACTGCCACTCCTCAGTGAGTACAAGCCACAATACTGACTTGAGCGGAGGCTCACTCTGCAAAGATGGGAAAGGCTGAGAGCGGTCTCTTGTGTCACGTACTCCCCCCAGGCGGTCACACATGCACGCTCTCTGAGCGTTACCTGAGGGGTGCAGTCTCTCTCTCCTATCCTTGCGGATTGGAGGTCACGCTGTTCGGCTTTGGCTTGGCAGTGGCTTCTTCTCACAGTGAGAGTCGGGCTACCAGGCAACAGCCTTGTAGCTGATCGGCTGCCGGCGCAACTCCGTTGATATTGGGCAAAGGACCTCGGACCCACGATGGTGAAGGTTCACAGAACTCTCCTTAGCAAAGTTGCACACAATAGTGATTTCTCTCGACTCCCCCTTGGGACGACGGTCTGGGTCGATTGCAATCACAATCACAGCACTTTTGGTCACACTGTCAATCAAAGCAGAGCGCAAGACTGCTCCTGGCCACACGGTCACGGGGCAATTCTCACAAAGGTCTCAGGCTATAAAAAGCACACACACACAGTGTCTCTGAGACACACTTGGAAACTTGTATGTTCCTGAGTTTCCACAACAGGAAGCTAGCTCCTCTCGGGCCCTTGGAGACAAGTTACACAGGACACAGCACACAGCCAAGTCCTTTTAAGCAGGGGGACACTGGCCAAAGCAAAGTCCCTTGTCCTAGCATTAGTCAAATCATCAAACTGCAGGTCAGCCCCAGGACACACAGCAAGGGCAGTCCTTCTCTTCAGTCTTCTTCAGGCTTGAGATCAGTCTTGAGTTCAGGGGTTTTCGCTCTCACTTTTATACCACTAAATGCTTTGAAGTCTTTGTGTTCAGGGGACTCTGAGCCTAGTCCAAACCAAATCTTGGTGTCTTCCTGCTAGTGCACAAATCCTTTCTTTGATAGTGAGAGTCAATACACAACCAGGCAGAGGCACTCAGGATGGTTAGGACAAGAAACAGTGTGGTCTCTGAACACACAATTCAAAAATCATCTTCACAAAAAGATGTGTTTTTAAATTCTGAGTTCAGGCACACTAAACTCCATCCCTCCATCTAATGCCTATGGGAAGATATGCTGGAAACATGTGACACAGCATTCCCCATTCTGTCATATGGGCAAGATGGCCTTGCAACTGTGAAAAATGAATTTGGCAGTATTTCACTGTCAGGACATGGTACACACCTCCGTTCATGTCCTAACTTTCACACACACTGCACCACTGCACCCTGCCCAGGGGGGTACCTTGGGCCTACTATAGGGAGGTCTGATGTGCATGAAAAGAAACGGAAGGGTAAGGCATTTTAAGTAGGTGCACTTGTCAGGACAACAAGGCAATTAACAAACTGTGTGCAGGCACTGCAGTGACAGGGCTGAGATTTTTTTTTAGGGCTACTTGTGTGGGTGGTAAATTAGTGCTGCAGGACCACTAGTAGCATTCGCATTACCAGCCCTGGCACAGATAGTGCCCTTCACTAGGGACTTTACTTGTAAGACAAACATACCAATTATGGAAAACAAATTATCATTCAGGGAGCACTTGCACTTTGACACTGATGAGCAGTGGCAAAGTGCCCAAAGCATCTAAGTCCTCAACACAATGTCAGAAAAAGGTCTAGGAGGAAGGCAAAAAGTTCAAGGAACTTTAACCAAAAAAGGACTTGGTCCAACATGGGGCCACACTCCATTATATATAATTTATGAAAGTTGACTTTTAATTCAAGAGCTGACATGAAATCAGTAAAAGCATTGAGTGACTTTTGAAGGCTATTTGCGGTTAAGGCCATTAGCACAGTATCATCCGCATGTGATAATAGTGTAACTGGGTTGCCACTTATTCGGGGAAAATCATAATCCTTATCTATTAAAAATGCAACTAGACCATTAATATAGATTGAAAAAGAAACAGATCTAAAATGCAGGCTTGCCACACACCTTCCGTAGAAACGATAGGCATAGTATTTTCCCCCTGGGATCTATACCTTATGGCAACAGTAGTGGAGGCATCAAGCCAACATAGCAGGAAAATCAGGGCCTCATCAACACCCATAGTCCCCGCTGAGTGCAGTTCTGTAGTCAGCAATAATAAGGGGCAGCCAGATGGTCAGGCTGTGCAGATGGAAGGGACAGTGGCAGAACAATAGACTGTGCAGAGCGGGGGTAATAGGAGCAGTGGTAGCTCAGTGAAACATGAGGGGGCAGGAGGGTGGGGACAAGGACTCAAGGTCTCATTTGCTTCCTTCAGAAAATAGGCTAAAGAACATGTAGGATGTTAGGGTTACACAGCTTACATAGTCCTATTGGAGGTCCCAAAGGGACTCCTTGGGATGAAATTTGTTTTCTCTGTGCAATAGATCTGCGGAACATCCATAGCACTGAGAAGAAAAATTGCAGACTTCTCCTTTTTCAGATGTTTACGCCACTGGGTGTGCCAGGGCCTGGTGAGTTGGTCCATTTGCTTTTATGGGAGGGAAGCAGTGGTTTCCACATTCCCTGGGGCCAATTTATTGATAAAGAGGCAAGGGCCATCCTCCCTGAGCCTTACCTCGGCCCAGGAGACCTCTTTTGAGGCTGATTTGTGGATCAAGATGATAGGGTGAACCACTACCTAGGCTTGTGCACCACATCACCCAGAGCCAATGTGAATGAAGGGAGGGAAGCACATGGCTCCCCTCCCTGAACTACAGTACAACTCCAGATATCCCATCCCTTGAGAATGTAAGTTTGGCTCAGTGGGCCAAAGAAAACCTTTAATTTTCTTCCCTGTCTGTGCGCATGTGTAGGAAATAATATTTTCTTTCCCTCCTGGGGTAGAGTAAAAATCTACTTCTGCAGGGCAGATGCACTTTTCACTGGGTACTGCCAACACCACAATGAGGTAGCACCGGTGAGCACTAGGACACCAACCAAAAATCAAAGTGTTACAGAATTACACAAAATGTGGTGAACAGGTTGGAATGCTTGCTTTTCATTATTTGGCTTGAGTTCTTTAAACTGTTATTTAGAAATCTGCATTTAAATTATATTTATATCTGGGCAGTTTGTCCTGCAGTACTGTAAGAAAAATAAATCTAAAGTTCTAATTAGTTGAGAGGATTATTTTTCCCATTTGACCTTTCTGTCCCATGGGACCCGTACCAGTACAGGATGAAGCCAAGAAATCTGATTGACTGGTCATGACATGAAAAGAATGCTGTAGATGCCTTTAAAGGACATGGGTAACATGTGCTAAAGCTAAAACAAAAATAACACATAATTGGGCAGGATAGAGCTATCCTGATCCCCTAACACTTATGTGGTACCCAAAGGGGCCCCCCTTGCTCAAAGAAAAAAAAAAGAAATAGTGCTGCAGGCCTCCTGAGGAACCCATCAAGAACTCCTGTGAAGTAGTGCAAGACTCCAATAAGAAGTGTAGTTCCACAAGATCGAACACGATTCAGTAAGTGAAGCTTGCATGGTGTTTAGGCTACCACAGTATTATGAAAAAGTTTTTAAAACGAACCAAGAAAAATTGGTGCGGGTCCGCAGGAGTATGGCTGCCTATGTTATAGCATACAAACCTAACTATACCTTGAATACCCACCATGCATTGCTTATGACCTCATTCATTACATCACTAATGATATGTTGAATTACAACATTTATGACATTACTAATGGCAGCACGAATGACAGTGTGGGTTACACCACTGATCACAATATAGATGACATTATCCAATGGATATGAACGTTTTTTAGAAGCTTTTGATACTAGAAGGTATTCAGCAAGGTACACATTGACCCAATACACGGAAGAGTGTAAAACCACTCTGCACATGTTCTTGATAGGAGCAGAATTTAAACCATTTAAACAAGGCTTGCAATTATACTATGACATGTGTTTATAGTTTTCTATAGTACTTCATGACAACAATTTATGTACACAGAAATCTACATGAGAAATATGTATTGAAAGTACAAGCTTGTGTTTTTTTACTATATTTTTGGTAAGAGGCCTTTGAAGACATAATCTTTTGAAATGTACAATTAGGGGTGGGCGGAATTTGCGTAGTCGCGCTACGGAAAATTCCACGAAACGGCAAAAAAACTCAGTGAGCACGCACAATTTTGCGTGTTTGCAACATTTCTTGTTCTGCCCGTTACACTATAGCTGTAACTTAGCAGTCCTTTGAGTAAGCTGTGTCCATCAAATTTATAGTGGTTAAAGGGCGGGAAGACGTTGCATACTGCTAGTGTGTGTGGGGCAGGGCTTCTATGCAAGTTCACCACATGCCTCTTGTTAAAAGGTCAGAGACCGATCAGAGCAGCAGATGAGGTGAGAGAACCTCATGGTCACAGGATCTACGCGGGGATTGTGCTTGAGAAAGTCATGGATGCAAAGACCTCCATCAAGCATCACAGCTAACTTTTGATGATAGATATGGGGAGAAATGCGTTACAGAATTTGAGCTGTAAATCGGGCCAGAAGCATCATGCCAGAATGAATACTCTCTACTGTCTACTGGCGCGGAATGCAGAATTGCTGAAATTTCGCAAATTCCACGAGAGGAACCACATTTACCGCCCATCCCTAATATGTACATCTGTAACACACCGTAGTTGAACTCAGTATTGAACTATTTAAAGAAGTACTTCTTGCTTTTAATTTTTGACTGGTGTCAGAAAGTGCCCTTTTTGTTATGGTCATTCCCACCTTCTGTGAATGATATTTATGTATTTCAACTGCTGTGCACTGGGTCACTGTTAACCTTGCCCCAGTGCCAGTCCACTTTCCCTACACCAAGGTAAAATCTTATAAATGTAACCCAATTGCCACACAATTTGGCACCCCGGAAAGTACCTAATAAATGGTACATTTGGTACTTAGAATATGGGTACCGAAGAGGGTCCCTAAGGCCTACAGCATTTATTATGTCTCGCTAAGGGACCCCCATACAAATTGCATGCAGCCTGCCATTGCAGACTGTGTGTCATGGTGCAAACCATGAGTAAAAACACAAAATGGCTGTGTGTCATGTCAAAGTCACTGCATGCAATGTATGTAAACACCCCTCTAGCAGGCCTTGTAGCCCTAAGGCAGGGTGCATTATATCACATCTGAGAGCATAACTTGAGCAGATTTGCACCTGTGCTGTCGAGTTTAATATCCAGACAATACAAGTGAACAGCAAAGTTATCTTAATTATATAGGCACTGGGCATTAGGAGTTGCCCAACTACAAGATGACTCTACTGAAAGCTGTGGTGTTTGGTATCAAACACCTTGATTTAATAAATCTGTACAGTTGCCAGTACAAGATGTATTATGATATGCACCCATAGCCTCCCCCTGAAAAACCTACCACTATCTAGCGTACTGGCTGAATTGTATTATTCAGCCTGCCTCTACAGGCATGTTTCTGCAGATGAGAGCTCACATTCTCTGAGGTCAGAAACAGTGCCTGCTCTTCAGGAATGTGCTCACACCTCATCCAGCAGGATGGCTAACTATTTAGCGTTTCAGTACCAGGGACTTCAAACCCCCTGCTGCCTTTGACCCTGGCTTCCCTCAGACCTGAGTGATTCTACCCCCTGTCCTGAAGCTCACAGCACTAAGACAGATGGGAAATTAGATTTGCAAGTAGGCGTGTTGCACCACCAGGCTAATCACACCCCTAAGGTGAGCTGCCTGATGTGCTCCATGAAAATAGGAATCTACCCCTTTGTTTTTGGTATAATTATCAACTCTGGGACAGGGTTATGCCCACTCCCCACAAGTTGTGGTCATATAGAGGGTGTAGTGGCTTTACTTCTCTTACCACCCCCAAATTAGGACCACCCCCAAATTAAGTATTTCAGGGGCCCCTTGACACCAAGAACTCAGATAAACCTGACTAAAAAAGAAGAAGGGCAAAGAAAGCCAAAGAATGCTAGAAATGGCTAGCTGTGGACCTGGCACCAATCCCTGCCTGCCTGCTGTTGTCCCAGGAATTGCAATGACCTGGATGTCCTGCAGCTCTGCATCCTCCAAAAGCCTCAGAAGGCTGCCAGTACTTTCCAAACCAGCCAAGATCTCCCTTGAAGTGCAGGAGCCACTTCCTTGCAGCCTGCAGGCACCAACTGAACCGACCTGGTACACTGTCCTGCTGACTGCTGGGTCCACCGCAGCCATGCAGGAAGACATCACCATGCTCCAGAAGGTTATAACTGTCTTTCCACCAAGTGTGAAGATGTTAGGTATCCTAGAAGCAACCCTGCACCAATACCTGGGGTACAGGAATGTTTGTTGCAGCTGAGGCTTGTTTAGCGTCCAGCCAAGACAGACCTACTGAAGTGGGACCTCAGCAACAGCAAGGTCATCATCAATAGTGGCCTTGTTGTAATGTTTTGTTTCTATTCCCCGGCACACCTAAACCTTGAGAGCCTCCAATGCAGGGACACACCAGATATATCACATCTCTCTGCACTGGAGTGCCATAGCCTGAGTCCAAGCCTACTGATGGTGCATCCTAGCCCTAGAGACCCTCAAGAATTGACTCTCCTGTGGGATCTGACAGACCTGTCCCCTAATCCAACCTTGCCGACTTTTTCTGTTACAGGTTTTCTCTACAGAATTCAGCAGTAACATTCAATGCTACCATTGAGACAGAACCTCCGTACAGGGACACACCAGGGCAGGTAAACCAAAACTGTTGGAGGTTCTAAGGCCCTCTGCCCTTATTTACCTAAAGTCCAAGAAAAAAAATGTGTAACACAATTGCAAGGATCTGTTTCTCCCATAGGAAAACATTACCACGTTTGAGGCTCATGCCTCTAATCTGACTGCTGTATTTTCTGTCTTTCTGAAAATCACTAACTCAAAAATTACCTACCTCATCTCATAGAGCTTGGTGCATAAATGAATATAAAAAGCTATGTTATTTTTCTAAATTGGTGTCAGATTTCCTTGTTGAGTGTGTGTCTCATTTATTGACTGTGCAACAAATGCCTAACACTCCCCTCTTGTAAGCCTAAGGCTGCTCTACCACACTACCGCAAATACTCACTTTAGGATTGTTGAAGAAATCCCCTGTATACTAGTAAGAGATACCTGGACTCTCGCTACAGTGCACCTTCTTTCAGCACACTAAATAAAGAGCCATCTTCCTACAACTGGTAACTAAATCTTTCAACATGTAACGTTTACCATACTGAAAGAGACTAGTTTCCAGTATTACAATTTTTGTATATGAGGAGCAGTAGCTAGGATGACGTTCCAGGGATGTGGTCAGTGATGCCATCAATGAGGTGATATGAGATTTTATCAGTGGAGTTACCAATATTGTCATTTAACATATTAGGTGTGATGTAATTTGGAGATCATGTGCATAAGCAGTGCATGTGTGGTGTATATGCTATAAATTTGGTAAGTAAACTATAACTGGTGAATTACTGTGTCATTTTAATTTTTAAAAAGTTATTTTTATCTGAAATAATCTTGCTAAAAACCTTTCTTTCCAACAGAATAATAACTATGAGCTGGCAGTTGATGTTGGCTGTGGAACAGGGGAGAGCACTCGTTTCTTGGCTGCTCATTTTCAGAAGGTGGTTGGGATTGACATCAGCAAGGCTCAGATTGAAGAGGCTAAGAGTGTTGGCGCAACCTCCAATATGTCCTACCTGTAAGTTTACCTCAACTTTTAACAGAGGCTTCATATCAGGTACAAGGTGGTCAGTGCCTTTCAGAGTCACGTAACTGTAACATTGCACAAGCAGTCACATCTGTAGAGGTGGTAGAGCCAGATAAATAAACTTCTGAGACAGTTTGAGAATTTTTGTAAAATATGTTTTACCAACATGAGCATACATTTAATTAGTGTGATCCAAGTCATTTAATACTGTTTGTCACACTCTAGACATCACATGTCTTTATGTCTGGATTTGCTCAAGAGGCTGTAAGCAGAGAGGCTCCTTAAGGTATACCATGGGGAATGGCGGTTGGTGATCTATTAACTTTGCTTGGGTGGAGTTCATCGAGGTCTGCTATGTGGAACTCCATGAAGTGGCTAAAAAACTCTGCAGAGTTCCGCAGGCAGTGGAGTTTGATGGGCACCAGTTTCCCATGTGCAACTTGGAGTACGTCTTTGCATTGCAAATCATGCACGAACAGCACTATGCGGCTCTAATGTGCATCCTGATGTTAGGAATCACATGTGAACTGCACTTCAGGGTTCGGTGTGACTGCATGGTTTACATTCTGACCGCGAACAACGTAATCGCTCAGCCGTATTGTAAACCGACTGAGTCGGTCATAAGGGTGCAGACACGGTCAAGGAGTTTCTGAGTGTCTGGAGGAAGCTTTCTGCCAAACATCGTGATCGGCCCCAAAGTCTGGAGTGGACAAGCTTATGTTAGGCATTTGTGGTTGCACAAGACAAGGCCTGAATGATGACGGTGATGACTGATGCTTTTCATTCTATATCTAAAATGTGGATCACTTTTTAAGTGTGGGTGGGTAAACGGGGTGATTGTGGGCTCTTACTTGCCTCCTTCATTGAGCTGGTGTTGTTGTGAAGTTTCTACAAATCTAAATAGGATCTGTGCATTTAGACAACATAAACTAAGGGTTTGGTGTCTAGACTGATTCCAGATACACCTAATGGATATGTTAGTTTGTTAGCCATGCTAGCTCACAGTGTGTCAGGATGTGTCAGCAGCGCCAAAACAATTATTGCCACTATACTTTAGTACCACCAGCAGGGATAACGGAGTGTAGAGAAGCCCCCCTACTATAAGCTGCACATGAAAGAACAAAGAGAGATAGGGAAAAAAACTCAGGGATTCATTCATAAAAAACAATAGGATGCCCCGTATCGTCAGATACTCACAATATAAAAAGCAGCAATACTCTTAGAGAAGGTTCTGAGACTATCCAATCCCAGAGAGACCATATACTGAGAGACAATGAACTGGAATGCCAGGGAGTTTATGAGCTCACTGAACCCAAGGATGACTACAATCAAAAAAACAAAGTCACAGTAAATGGTGCCTTAAGAGGACTATGAATAGCACCATAAAAGAGCATAGAACGCTGTTAATAGCACAGCATAGTAACAAAGGAGTAAAGTTGTGCAAGCAGTAGTCACGAGCTCAAGTTCAATACCACTGAGAAATTGCACGCCCAACCGCTGTTTGCAAGCACAGCGTAGATTGTAGGCACAGGCTCCAAAAGAGAAGTCAAGCATGGAAATAATTGCAAAAATAAACTGGCTCAAAAAGCAGAAGGAGCACTCCAGCACTTCCTTTCCGAGTGAGGCTAAATACCTGGTGTTTCCAATGTCAGGAAGAAACAGAATCCTCTGACCTTTAATGCAACGCTTCAAACACTTCGGAATGAAGAAATGTCAGCAACGGTGATTAATGTGAGCCTACTGGAATACTCCTCAGAGAAAGCCCGGGCCTCGGAAAGCAATTGCGTTGCTTGACGAAAGGGCTTCAGCAGGAAACAACTAATCCAAACCAGAAATCCAGAGGGAATACCATCCGCTTACTCAAATAAAAAAAAAGGCGAGATTATCAAGCCCCAACCCCAGGAAGGGGAAGGGCTTTATAGCAGCGGAAATCCACGTATCTCCTTCCATCTACCAGCAGTATGTTCCAAAGGATTCTGGGATATGTAATCCACCGTGTGCCATCGTCCAACAGACCTGGTAACATGCATACAGAGGAAAAGAGCCTTAACTGTAGGTGCTGGGAAACCCACCTTTCCTGACCTACGCTGAAGAATCGCGACACAGTGCCACTACGAGCCACCCTTACCAAGGAGCGAATAGATTCTGGCAACATTTCAAACATGACAACCCCGACCCCTCAGAGATCGTGGAAACAGTACAGTACTTTTTGCTCAGTCACTTGTACTCACTTTGTCTCAGAGATCTACACAGAATAAATGGTGGGGATATTTTTCAACAAGCATTTATTGAACCAGCGTAATTCTAGTGTAACATACGTGTGCTGCAGCAAGCATGAGACAGAAATAAATATATACAGTTATAAGCACCAACAGAGTAAAGGTAGAAATCTGCCATAGTGCTAAAACAATGAATAGTTGCAGGCATATAGCTACATGACGGTAATCATGCATACTGCCATGATGCAACTCTAACTAGATGTACCTAAGTTTACCTAGCATGTTTATAAGTTTGCAACCAATAATCACCTTAGGATAAAGCTAACCTCATTACTAAGCATGGGCTGGAAATTCGTTCCGCTCGCGGAATTTGCGGAATTTCCACGATTTCGCGATCCGAAATCGCGGTAAAATCCGCGAATCAGCGGGGATGAATTTTCAGCCAAGCACTTACAGGGTTACAAAAGCAGGTGCAAAAGTTGAAGCTAATTTTTTGTAACCTTTACAGAAGGGTTACAAAGAAATTAACTTCAACTTGGGCACCTGTTGCTGTAAGCCTGTAAGTACTTCCTGGCGCCTCGTTGCCTACTTGCAACTATTCTCTGACCCAGCTCTGACCCTTGAAGTAGGGTCAGAGAATAGTTACAAGTAGGCAATGAGGCGCCTGTCAACAGGAAGCACTGACAGATATAAAAACAAGCATTTGCAATGCAGTACGTCTTGCATTAGGAAAGTTAATCTATTGGGCTAGTAAATGACAATTTTTGTTATTTATGTGTTGGTTTTGAAAATAGCTAAATTAATAGCTTTGTCATTTACAATGCCAATAGTTATAACTTTCGCAAAGGTGACACCTATATCATTTGTAATGCAACATGTTTTGTATTTACGCAACTTAGATGTATTGATATTACAAATTACAATGGCTTTTATTTTTTTAAAATATTTAATACTTAAATAAAAGTGATTGTAATGTATAATGGCAATAGCTTAAACTTTTGTAAATAACTTTTGTGAAGATTATGTTCATTTTTTTTGTTTTTTTTTTGCATGGTACATGAGACAATAGGAATGAATCACATAAACATTAGACATTGTATAATTCAGCCATTCCACTCAGTATCCGAGATCACTATCTTGAAACAGCCACATACCCTAACCGGACAAAAAAAAAAACATTCCTAATTTATAATTACATTGTGGAGTCATACAAAACAGATTTAGACCAAAGGGAAAAGATACGATACATATGAGTAACTCTGATACAAAGCTAAGTATGAGCAGGATTTACATTTCAGGCTCCAAGTACCCCCTCACACACCCCCATATTTGTTCACCGAGCTTTCTCTTTCGATGACCCTTCAGGGCATAAAGACTGTACTCCATATTATAAACTGTAAAAAAACGTGCCCTCCACATTTCAAATGAGGGTAGTTTCTGCTGCTACCAGCAGGAAGCAATACTAAGCCTATATACAGCTGTAGCTAAGAATATTAAATTAACATGTTGTCTTGGTGTACCACTCTCTTCAGATCCCATTTCTACCCCTAAAAGGATCTGCGTGGCTGTCAATCGGAGAGGGGTACCCATTATATCTGGTAAGCATTCATCGACCTGCATTAATAACCTTGCCAACGCTAAGCAGCCAAAAAAAATATGAAGATCATCTGCAGAAGGGTGACCACAGCGGAAACATTTGCCCCTAACATCCCCCGACCACTTTGAAACCTTATCAGGTGTGTAATATAAATTAAATAGTGACTTGAAATGCTGCGCGGATAACTTATCTGAGAGGAACACATTTTTAGCCAATTCTAAAGAAGTTTTAATCTGTATATCTTGCCTACCTAATTTGGTCCCCCATTTGACATTTTGTTGTTCAATATCATTGACCTTCGTACTCAACATATGAACATATAGCACACCTATCCTAGCATTTTTCTTAATATATACTCAAAAGGTACCCTCAGGGGTTCTACCTAGAAGTGTACTATGGGCATGTTTGGCATGTGCATAATATACTTCTAGGTAGAACCGGACGGTAGAGGTGACCCTTATAAAGAGTTATTATACAGAAGATGGTAATCCTGCTGTGATACTGAGAGTCCTCATGCATGATACATGCGGCTAGTTTTCAGAGAAAACCACTCAACAGTCATTTAGCACCTAACTAGGTAAAAGGTCAGCATCAGACCCATTATGAAGGACAATGGTAGGACAGATGTAGGTAAAAGGTCATGCAACTACCAATGCCTATGTTGGGGGAACATAGGGGTTCATAAGAGTGTAGCTTTCACCACATCCACCACATCCACCCCACCACATGTGTGATCCATTGATGGTGTAAATGAAGCCACACATCAATAAATCACACAGCACAGTGGAAGAGGGTTAGGGGTTTGATGAATGGATGAGAAAAGGATTCAGGAGAAGGTTTGACAAAGACAAAGACTACTGTCAATCTGTTGTGGAAGGAAACACAGGAATGAGTAGTACAGTTAAATGCATTACAAGACCCAAGTTATCAGCTATCTAAATGTTTTGTCTTCTAAGTTGGGAGTGAATCCACCCACCTAGTTCTCCAAATATGATTGTTAATGGAAAAATGATACTGTATTGCAAAAATTAGGGAGTAGATCTGCACTCTTCAGTGTCTGTCTGGACTAGGACAGTAGGTAAGCAGGAGTGTGGACCTCAGCTTCTACGTTTTATCTGTGCAGGAAACTAGAAAGCCTGAAGACTGTTAAACAGAAACTGTATATTAGAGTCAAGAAGGACAGAAGAAAGGTAGGCTTCATGAGGAGTGTGTCAACTTAAGAAAACTCAGAAAAAGATCAAAAAAACAAGAGGGACTTTTGTCGCAAGTGCAGAATACACATACACAGCAGTATATCAGAAATAAATGCACCTCTCTCATTTCCCATAGCTGAGTATTAGGCATCAGACTCTTGTTTTACCTTTGAACTGAAGCTGTTGATAAGGTAGGCCCATAGATCCCACCCTGAGTTCCTTCATCCCCTTCCTGATGAGTATCTCCATGCCAGACCTGTCCTTATGACCCAAGTACGATAGACGTGTAGTGCAGTAGAGAAATAGAGTTGCAATAATTGGCATAGGTTTTTATTTGTTATCCAGATTGACTATTGTGACAATTCTGGTCTCCGACGAACCACAAAAAAGGAGAGTAAAATTGCAAGTAAATTTGGCGTATTGTAAAAGGGCCAATCACCTTCAGGGAAAAATTATTGCGTATCACTCAGGCCTCAAAATTTGCAAATCAATCAAATGAAGAATGTTCCCAGATTACAGTTAAACAACATCTTCCATCACTGCCTGCCACCACATGAATCATCAATCATCACTCACATAATCACTCACTCACCTTTGCAATAGTTGTAGTTACCTCTTCCAATCAAAAGCATAGGTTGTTTAGGTATTAGGTCTTCCTCTGTTATGCTTGCAACATGTTAGTATTTGGTATTGGCACACTTGCAATCTTCTTGTGTCCATTCCTATGCAAAAACAATCATCCCTGCAATGCAGGCACCCTTGCAACATGCCTCAAGGCTGTGTGACTTGGCTCACAGCTGCTGTTTGTGCTTTGTCAAAGGGAGAAGGATTGGGCTTTATCTTATAAATGTGGCACACTGCTGTCCTTTTCTTCTGACATGGCAGCACAGCAGGTAGGCATGTTGCCTTGCTGTGCATCAAAATTATTTAAATGAGGCCCCAAGTTTTAAGGCAATTGTTTGACTGTGCATACCCAGCAATGTGGTTATGTCCAATATCTGAAATAAAAGGCTTCCTGTTGTAGGTTGGAAGAAGCAGAATTTGCATCACAACATGAGTGTGAGAATTCTATATGTGCTGTGGGTATTTACAGAGACCACATAATGACACAGGTGGCTTTAAAGATCATCCCCCCTCCCAAAACAAAATGAAAAGATTAAAAAGGCTGAGCCCGGGGCATGGGTCCCACGCCCAAAAAAAGTTTAGAGAAGGTGGGCTAATGGCCCCTCCTAGCTAAACCTTTTTTTTTTAAAAAGGCACCAGCAAGTGGTCAGAGGCCCCACCTCCTTTCTGCACTACTCTGAAAACTCACCTTCTGGTGAACTGCAGGTTATAAAATGCATTTTACTGTACTCCTGAGGTCCACAGGTCTAAAGTGTACTTCTTTCCCAACCAGTAGTACACCAGAAGGTGCGTTTGAAGAGTGGTGGAGAAAGGGGGCATGGCCTCCTACAACCTATTAGCAATCCAGCTGCAAGGGACTTACTGGAGGTAACAGGAGGGGTTGTGTGCTGCCAAGGAGGCAAAGCCCTCTTTTGCCACCACTCTGCAATCAAGCCTCCTGGTGCAGTACTAGTTGTTGAATGAAGTCCTCTTGGAAGCTGAGGGACCTTGCGTGCCTAGAATCCCTCCTGGTACCTCCTGTTACCTCCTGTAAGTCCTACACAGCAGGATTCCTGAGAGGTGGTCAGAGGTCCGCCCCCTTTCTTCACAGCTCTGCTAATGCAACCACTAATTAAAAAACAATAGAAATGTACTGAAAACAACAAGGGTTTCAGGTACACTATACTTAGGAAGTAGCATTCAAAAATTCTTAGAAATTTACAGAAAAAAAACAAAGGTTACAGGGACGTTTTAGTTAGACTCAGTTTGGTACAAAACCATTGAAATGTAGCAGTTTTAGTTAGCTCAGATACATATAACTCCCTAAATGCACTGCTTATCACCTCACACATTACATAACTCATGACGTGGTCAGTGATATCACAGGAAACACCAGTTACAACGGACATATTGCATCGCGCTGCCATTGCAACGCGGCTATTACATCGCGCCCGTCATCGCATCGCATGTCTTCAGGACGCATGCAAGTACATCGCAATAACATGTACATCGTGAACTATTACATCGTATTGCACAATTCAATGGATACATCGTGAACTATGAGCACAACGTTAACGATTGCTATAAACAAGCGTATTAAACAAGCAGCAGAATTGTGTTTAAGCATGAAGACTTTGCTGGCCAGACTTTGGTGCTGTCAGACAAGGTTCGAGCCTCCTATCTTCCCTTCATATCAAAGAGCATATATATTTTATAATTAGGGAAAAATGAAATTAAACAAGCAGCAGAATTGAAAGGAGAATTGTGTTTATTTAATTAAACAAGCGTATTCAAGGAAAGATGAAATTAAACAAGCAGCACAATTGGATACATCGTGAACTATGAGCATTATTTTATTAATTAGAATTGTGTTATTAAATATTACCGTATTCAACCAGCATTCGTGAACTATGAGCAGCAGAATTGTGTTTAAGCACCGGGTTATTGATTGCAATACTGCAACAACAGGTGGTCTGACGGACGTGAACTATTACATCGTATTGCACAATTGAATGGATACATCGTCAACTATGAGCAATATTTTATTAAATATTAGCATGAAAAGCAGATATTCAGCAATTACAGCGTCAATAACTGCACCAACAGGTGGTCTGATGGAAAGCTAGCCAGACTTTGGTGCTGTCAGACAAGGTTCGAGCCTCCTATCTTCCCTTCATATCAAGAGGCTATATATTTTATAATTAATAGCATGAAAAGCGGAATTGCGTATTCAAGCAAAAATGAAAAGCTGAATTGTGTTTATTTTATTAAATATTAACGTAATTCAAGCACAAATGAAATTAAACAAGCAGCATTTGTAAACTATGAGCAGCAGAATTGTGTTTAAGCACCGGTGGGTGGGTGCCTGGATGGGTGGATGGATGGATGGATGGGTGGGTGCCTGGATGGCAATTACAGCGTCAATAACTGCACCAACAGGTGGTCTGACGGAAAGCTAGCCAGACTTTGGTGCTGTCAGACAAGGTTCGAGCCTCCTATCTTCCCTTCATATCAAGAGCATATATATTTTATAATTAATAGCATGAAAAGCAGAATTGCGTATTCAAGCAAAAATGAAAAGCTGAATTGTGTTTATTTTATTAAATATTAACGTATTCAAGCACAAATTAAATTAAACAAGCAGCATTCGTCAACTATGAGCAGCAGAATTGTGTTTAAGCACCGGTGGGTGGGTGCCTGGATGGGTGGATGTATGGATGGATGGGTGGGTGCCTGGATGGATGCATGGGTGGATGTGTGGGTGCCTGGATGGATGGATGGATGGGTGGGTACCTGGATGGGTGGATGGATGAATTGCCTCAGTTGTAGCAGTGTGATGGTCAGTGGTTGTGTAGGTACCGTCATTGGCAGTGTTGGCAGGTGCTATGGGCGGTGCGAGCTGCAGCGGCCTTCTGACAAGGGCCCGGGCACTTGTTTTTTTCTACCAATTAAGCATTGGCAATATATTGGAAAGCTCAGCGGCTCCCGGTCAATGACTAGATATTTGGGGCTAGGAAAGACCCGGCAAGACAACTAGGACGAGCTGCATTTGTCATTCGACTCGATGGCCCTGGTGGTTTGGTCCTAAGCCCCCAGTAACAACGCCCAACGCCCCGGATGTCATGGAGAAGGGGGGGGGAGCTAGTTTGTAAGCTTAAATGGTCACTCAGCAAAGAAACACTGCGGCAGTGAGGGGTGTGGATAAACGAGACTGGGCATTTCTAAATTGTGGGACGAGTGGTCACGGAGCAATATTCTGTCTTTCGGTTGAAGAATACGAGTTAAATAAATCCGAGTTTTTCCTATATTTGCAATTCAGGTACTCATTGGAGACATACGTGGGGGGCGGGATACTCCCCCTACTCTGTCTCCCTCCACTCCCCGCTTCCCCTGGGGAGGCCTGACACCCCTCCCTCCTCCGTGTGACATTGTTAGTCTTTGCCGTAGGACTCCTGACAGCTCAATTTTCTCTCCACCACCCCTGCTTCTGTTTCATTTCTCTCCATCTGTCAGCCCGCCCATGTGTCCCCGTCTGTAACCCTCACCCCCACCGCCTGAGCGTGCCTGCAGAGTGGTCTGCCACAGTGCCACTCTCCCGGTGTCTGCCAGCCCGTGCCCTACCCCAGCGTCTGTCGGGTTTCACCTACCTCTCTCAATGTCTGTTAGTCTGTCCCACCCCAGTATCTCCCCCCACCCACACACACACACACACTTCCTCCTTCTGTGGCTGTCATCGGCCGTCTTCCCTTCCTCGCTCATTCCAGAGGCTGTCAGTCAAAGTATTCACTCACCTGCCAGCTGCCAGCCAAGCCACAAAGAAGCCTCTCTTTACCAGCACTCCCTCCGCCCACCTGCCAGAGCACCCAGCGCTGGAGTCATTTTATTATGTTTGAGTTTTAGGGGTGAAGGGGGTGGGTGCTGGGGAAGGGGGGTGGGGGGGCGGAGGAGGCATCCCTTTACTTTACACAGAAGCATCTTAGGATGGGGAGGTATGGGAGAGAAGTTAAATGCCTGGGTTAACTACTGGAACAGATGAGAGGGCAAATGATATACGATAAACATTCAAATGTCCCTGAGGTAAACATACATTAAAGGCAGATAGCAGCGATATGAGAGGGGAGGAGAAATGTAAATACCACAGCGGTGTACATTAAGAGAAGGACGTGCATCTCGGATATTATTTGAGTGCAAGATGGAGTGGGGAAGCAGTAGGCTGTTCTCTGCAGGCAGTAGATGCAAGTATTAGCCCCTCAGCAGACTTATAGGAGGACTGTGGATGCAGTGGACTCATGTAACCTGCGTCTTGTATGTTTGAAATTGGCTGGGTGCTCCCGATCACCCTTCTTGGGCGCTAAGTAAAACTGTTGCTACAGAATACCATGCATATTGAATATATACCCCCCACCCCCCGAACAACCCATTGGCTATCACGAATTTGAACGTGCGGGCTAAACCATCGCGTTGTCATGTCGCGCGATGTAAGGTCGCCGATGTGACACGCAATTCTATTGCATGGCCGCATTTGCGTTGCAACATTGTGCGATGCTAAAATGGCCGATGTGACTGCATTTGCGATGTAGTGACGGCGATGTAAATTACCACGATACGATTAAGTGCGATGGATCGTCATACAACCGTGATATCACTGATGACATCTCAAATGACATCACTGATGACATCATCCACAAGAATGTATGACATGACAATATGGTCTTTACACCGCAATACGTTTACAAAGCAGTCATTACAATGCAAGTTGTTACAACGACTTGCTCTAGTGGCGCTGGACTAGTATGATTTATTTTTTCTAAATCCAGCCTACAGAACAGAACTTGTTGTAATAGTAAATCGTACTGTTCCTTAGTGTATAGCGCCATTCAGGCCATGTCATTGTAACGACTTTTGTTGTAATGGCCACGTTGAAACGTATCATGGTTGTAATGGATGTCTGCCCATCCACAAAATCAAAAACACAACCTCTTGCACTCCCACACAACCATTCACAAACCAATTCACAGACACCTACCAGTACTTATATACTCACTCAATGATTCGTTGATCTAAACACATCTTCACTCACTCAGCCATACAGCCATTCATACACCCACTTTTTCACTAATACAGCCACTGATATATCCCTCATATACCCCTATAGCCACTCACACACGGGGTCAGTCACCCATAGAAATACTATTATACCTACTCAATCACCCACATAGTCAATCACACAGCCACTTAATTACATATATAGTTACACACTCACCCACTTACTTACTCATACAGATACTAACACATACTCACTCTCCTATAAAGTCACTGACACAAGCACACACTCACCCATACAGCTAATCTCACATTTACTCACTCACCCATGCATTCACTCATATCACTCATCCCTCATTTATACTGCCTTTCACATGCCTAGATACTCACCCCTATACCCCTGGCACATCCACTAAATCACCCTCATACATGCTCTCACTAATGCATACAACCACTGACTCAACAACTCATTCATCCATACATATAGTCATACACCCAACACAGACACTCACTCACCCATACAGCTACTCACATAGATACTCACACACCTATACAGCCACTTAGACACCAACTGACAGTGTGACAGTGTGAGGATTGTATGAGTGAATGAGTGAATGAGTGAGGCAAAGATGATTAAATGAGTGCATGAGTGGTGAATATGCGTTAGAAGGAGGACATGACTGGTAAATGGGTGTTAGAATGGGTGCATGTGAGGTACATGAATATCTCAATGTAGTTCTATACCCATCAAGTACTCACATACACATTCACATAACCAGAGAATCACTTACATATTCATTCACATAACCACACAAGCACTCATACATCCTCTCACTCACCGAAACAGCCTTTCCCAAATACAATTGATCTCTATATAGCCACTCACACACCTATTCACTTAACAAAACACCCACTCACTCACCCATACAGCCACTGATACAAATACTTGCTCACAAATACAGCTACTGATACAGCAACTCACTCACCCACACAGCAATTCATAAACACACACGTATGCACCCATACTATCACTCACAGAACCATACATAAGGATACGTACATTCACACAGCTACTTACATAATATATGATAGAAGCAGTGTTACTCAGTAGTAGTTCACCTAGCATATTCATTTACCTCTTGTAGTACATTAGAATATATGATTACCAATCATGATCTCTAAGAAAATACTTACACTCACTGAATGATATCATCAGTTATGTTATTTTAAGATGTCATCATGGATGTCACTGACCATGTAATTAGTGATCTAATATGTGAGGTTATAAGTAGCGCAATGCAGGCTGTAAGTTATAGCTAGCTCAGGTAACTATAACTGCTGAATTTGACTGATTTTCAACTAGTGAAATCTAAGCCTAACTATAAAGTCTCAGTAAACTTAATTTTTTTAGCAAAAACAAAAAGAAGATATGTATGTATACGTCAAGCAAATATATATGTATACAAATAGATAGATGGATATATAGAAAAATAAATTGATAGAAAGATAAATAGATAGACAGATAGATATATTGACTGAAAAACCAAAGGTTGCATGAACATTATAGTTAGGAAATGGAATTTAAGTGTTCCTTAATGGTTCCTCTAACAAATGTACCTTGTGCAATGTTTCGATCCAAGATCTCACCCATGTCTTATTTATATGTCCGGCTTTGAAAAAATCCCGTCGTAAATGGGTGAGACCAATTTGTTTAGAACTTGGAATTTTATCTGCTGGTGCCTTTTCTGATGCCATTCTTTCGCCCCCTAATGAAATATTCTGTTCTAGAATCTTCAACTTTTTTAAATGCTTCTTAGATTTGTATTAATCATGTCTATAAGTTTCTCTTTTTGTATACTATTGGAGTGTTATTGTGTATGTAAATTTTATGTGGACCTCTTACGAGTTCCAAAACATAAATAAATAAACTAAACTAAACTAAACTAAACTTGACTGAAAAACCAAAGGTTGCATGAACATTATAGTTAGGAAATGGAATTTAACAATACTTAGAAATTCACTGGAAAAAAAATGTTACAGGGACATTATGGTTAAGCTCAGGTTGCACTCGCACACAACCAGTGAAATTTAGCATTTATAGTTATTGAGCTAACTATAACTCATGCCCGCACAATGTTCTGATTATGATCTCACATATTGCATCACTCATGACATGGTCAGTGATATCACTGATGACATGTCAAATGACATCTCAAATGACATCACTGCACAAGTCCCCTTCCCTGGTTAATTCCTTCTACGGGGACCCCATCCCCATGACCCAACCTTTCATTTTTGGAGATTTTTTTTTGTTAAAGGGAGGGGGGCACTCAGCACCCTTCCAGGGCAAATTATAGCCTGAGGGCTTACATCCCCTTGGGCCTGCCCCTTATTTATTTATTTATTTAAAAAGAGATGAGGGCCTCACCGCCCTACTCTCAGACTGATTTTGCCTTCGGGATACCTTAATTCAGGGCTAGGCATCTACTGTGGGTACCTTTATCCCACCTATAGCACCCATTCTCATCTGCTGAAGATGGGGGGGGAGCCTCAAGTCCCCCGCAGTGGAGCCAGCCCAGTGGAATGGGTGGTCCCCAGGGATATTTATGCCCCTCTCCATTACAGGATACAATACCAGGGAGGGCAGGTCGCTCGGGCTTGGGGAGCCATGCGGACCCCCACTTTAATTTTTACCAATTGCCCTGGGAAGGTAGCGACCCAGGGGCTTTGGGGGGGGAAGCCCCCTGCAATAATTTTATATTTAGTCCGGAGGAGGTGGTGGTCCCAGGACTGTCGGGGCCATATTCCCTACCCACATTTATGTAATGTTTTGTCCCTGGGGAGGTGGTGGTTACTGGGGCTGGGGGGTTCACGTTGCCCCTCATTAATAAATGATAAAACCATGGGGAGGTGGCTGCCTTTGGGTGCACACAGCCTCTCCATATTTTCACCTGCAAAACCCCATGGAGCTGGTGGTCCCTGGGACAGGGGATGTCTGAGAAGCCCCTCATTTAATAATAAAATATGTCCCTGGGAGGTGGTGGTCCCCAGGGTGTGGAAGTGGCATGCAGGCTCCCCTTGCATAATGTAAATCAGAAACCCCAAGGAGTTGGTGGCCTCCAGGATTAGAGTGTTGACAGACAATCACATTTTAGTAGGATTCGCAAGTCCACTGCACAGACTTGCATCCCCAGATATCTACATTTAAAAAAAATGAAATACCTCAAATAATGACAAACAGATTTACACTATTTCACAAAAGGCATGCTTTCTGCACCAACATGTAGCTTTCTGCAAAATTTGGTGTAATCCCTTTTAGCAGTTTGGCGTGTAGTTGTGTTAAAAAATGTAAAATCCCCATTAACATAACATGGGGAAAACAGGTTTTGGTGTTATATTCCCCGGTTAGGCCCATGTAACAAAGCAGCTTATTTATTTACGTTTTCCTGTTTTTTATCAGTGAACATTTGCTCATATTTGCGCGAGTGACAACATTGGATTTGTTTCTCCAAAACTAAGGTTGTTTACACATCTTGCTGTGCACAACATTATCAGAATGCCCAAACCATCATGTACAAGGTCCATTCTTACACAACGTTCAAATGTCATCTCTATTTTTATCCAGGGGGCGACAGGACTATCTGCATATCCATAAAATTAGTAATCTATACCCGCTCTGGAAGGCTGCTTTCTATTATAAAAGATGAGCATCCCAATAGATTAGAAGAGGAGGCAGTTCAACAAACACCGAGGGTTCTTGCATGCTGAGAATTCATCATGCAGCTGTCTGATACCTCGTGAGTGGAGTCCAGTTTGTGACCAAGACAGGGTCCTTCTTTCTCTCCCATCATGTAATGGGGTTGGATCGTCCCTTCGGAGGTTTCTTGGCTAAACACCTGCACACACTCTAGATACACTTAGAGTAGGGTTTGCCTAGTAGGAGTACGCTATGGGTTTGCCTTGTATTATATGCCTGTATATATGCACTGTTTTAGCACCATGGTAGAACTAGTTCTACTATTTACTCTTTTGGTGGTCGTAATCACTTTTATCTGCCTCTGTCTATTAATCATTGCTCACATGTAATTTATACAAGAATAACTTGTGTTCAGGGTTTTCATGTTCAGTGGTTCCCAGAAACCAATTGCTCCCTTGTAAGGTTCAGGGGAGCTTACGGTGGCACTGTACTGTATTGTAAATGGTATTTTAAATGCATTTATAAAGCACTTACTACCCCTGACAAGGTTTTAAAGCACTTTTTCGATGAGTAGCACTCTACTCTGGATTAACAGATTAATTGTGAATTAGTATAGTGAAATATGAAGGTTTTTTGAGTGGTGTTTGTTAGTCAGTTATTTGATTTGAGAAGGACAGTGGAAGGATAGAAGATTAGCATTTATATATCGCTTGATACCCCTTATTGAGTATTGAAACACTTTTTTGGTGAGTGCCATGCTACTCTAGAACCCATAAAGTATTAGTCGTGAATTAGTATAGTGAAATATGAATTTAATTTGAGTAGTGGACACAATAGTCTGTCATTTGGATTTAAAAAGGTAGTGAAGGGATAGAACAGGAAGCATTTAGAAATCTTTTTTTTTTTGGATCTCATAGCAGTTAGAGGAGGCTTGGGATGAGTAAAAGGGAGGTGGCGGGGAAGTGTCAGAGGAAAGGGTGTAGAAAGGCTTGTCTTGGGATATCGGAATAGTAAACAGGGCATGAGATGATGCAAGGAGGGGTAGAGTATTGAAGTGTTTAGAATGTGTTGTTTTGGGGATTTTGGTTTGGGGTTTGGGATGAATGAGAGTTTGGAGATAGAGGATATATAGATAGAGGTATATGGTGAGAAATAAGGTAGTAAATTAGAAAGAGTAGTAGAAAGAACTTTCAGATGAGTCAGGGAGTTTAGGTACATGAGATATTGAGTGAGGTACAGGGTGAGAAATAGGGTAGTGTATTTGATATGCTGAATTAGAAGAAAAGTAATACATATACAGATCCATAAGTACATAGAAGGTGTATAGAAGTGTAAAGGGAGTTAGTATATGTATAGGTAGATCAAAGATGCATTAAATAAACTCAGGCTTTCAAGTGCTGTTGTACTTTAAATGTATTTGATTTATTTATATAGATGTTTTTGTAATTCAATAGTGAAGCAATCATATATGAATAGTTATGATAAAATATGTATTTATTTATACACTCACATATATACATATTGAAAATAGAATAATGTAACTATCAGTAATATGTACGTTTGCTAAGAAGAACTAATGAATATATTCATTTATCTTTTAAACATTATTATTCTACACATTTATGCAAAGCATAACATATATAGGCATATGTCTGTAGTACACATGCATGCTTATATACAGAGGGATATGCTGTATATTTCTGTTTGTGTATAATGGTTATGTGGGGAGGAACCAACTCTTGAGTAGTTTTTTGAAGATGAGGTGGTTACCTGTGGATCTTAGGTTGGGGCGTAAAGAGTCCCATAGTTTAGCTGCTTAAACAAAGAAGGGTGTGCCGCCCATGTTTTTGTCTTATATCTTGTAATTTTGAGGTGAGGAGCCACTCTAGAGTGGAGGTTCCTTTGTTAAATGTATTTTATGGTTTTATTCCTAATTAAGAGAAGTCCTGTTCCATGTATCACTTTGTTGGTGACACAAAGCAGCTTGATTGTGGATCCTCTGTCAAACCTTAACCAATGCAGGGCTTTCAAAGCAGGGAAGATGTGGTCTTGCATTTTATTAGGTAAGAGTAGCTAGCAGGCGAGTTCCAAATCTGTTATAGTCTTTATATGTTTTTTAAAGGTGAGCCATGGTAGAGGCTATTGGTGTTATTGAGTTTAGACAGAACAAGGCAGATGGTAGTCTGAACCTTGTGTGGAAATCCCAAATGGGGGAAGATTAATGATAGCATTTTTTAAATAACAAAGCTTGATCTTGCTAGCTTGCCCACTTGGGCATTTGTTGATAGTTTGGAGTCCATGGTCATTTTGAGGTTCCTTACTTCCTTCGATACGATAGGTGGTGTTCCCAGATCATAAGGCCATGCAGTGAGTAGGTCATAATGTTTACAATCGCAACACATGAGTATTTCCATTTTGGAAGCATTAAATTTGAGATGGTTCCACGTCGTCCATTGATCCAAGACTCTGAGATAACTGAAAATTGCTGAGTTTTCAATGTCTTTGGGGCATTCCAGGTGAAGTAGTATTTGCATGTCATCTGCATGGTTATAGCACATGGGGTGAAATTGATTGCTCAGTGCCAGTATTGACTTCATGTAGATGTTGAAATACATGGGGGAGAAGATAGAGCCTTGATGGACCCCTGCTTTTGTGAAGCACGGTTTGGATGAGAAAGGTGGGGTATGGATGATATTAGTTCTGTTGCTAAGGTAGGATGCGATCCAGTCTAGAGCACTACCCTCTTGTAGAGCCTTTACATCGGAGTGTCATGATCAGCCGCATCAAAGGCAATCCGAGAGGTCAATCAGAAGTAGCGGAGCAACCCTGATTCGGCCAACTGTTTTCTTAAGGTCAACTCGGACAGCAAGGAGGGCTGAATCTGTTCCTCTTGACATTTGGAATCCCGTTTGGAAGTCTGAAAGTATGGCATCATCTTCGAAAAATTGTGATATCTGGGTGAATGCTGGTATTTCTATCAGTTTGTCCAGGAAAGGTCCATTTCTAATCTATCTGTATTTGTCAGGGTTCTGTGGGTCCAAGTTTGTTTTCTTCAGTAGTGGGGTTATGTATACTTTTTGAGATCTCCTGTTATATTCCAGTAGTTAAGGAGTTGGTGATGATTCTTCTTGCTGGAGTGACAGCAGATGTTCTTATGAGAACGGCCTCGAAGGTTTGAAGTGGACACAGATCAGAAGGGCTGCTTGATTTGACGAGGTCCACAAATTCAAAGCATGAAATGTGTTGGAAGGAACAGAGAGGTTTGGGTAGAGTATTCTTGGATAGTTGTTTTGTAAATCTTTAGTGCAGGTGCTTTGTCTCTGTTTTAAGCATGAGTCCAAAGTCGTCTGCTTCGGCCGTGAAATAATTTGCCAGTTGTTCTGAGATCTACCTGATCTCTAGGCCATCATATTTGGGGGTGTCTGAAATCAGTCTAGGTAACCCAGCTACTAGTTTATGTTTTCTAAAAAAATGTGCAGATCCTACGGAGTAGTGAGATCTACACGACATGGCGTTTCCAGCATTGGCTCAGTTTATATTTTACAGTCAAATCTGAGCAGTTCAGTCATCCTTTCTCAGAGATCCCTACTCACCTTTAAACCGGAGATATCCAAAGTGGAAAGGGAAATAAAAAACACATCTCATCTGTAGGTATACGCTGTGTATTGGCTGAAGGTTATTCAAGCCAGAAGGATCAAAAGTTTCCTGAATTTTGCATACCATACCTCAATAAATTCATTTTATTAATGACCTTTTTCTTTAACTATGACTGAATAAGATGAAGGCATTGAGGACCAGGAAGTTGCTCTTAATATTATAGAAAATTACAAACAGGAAGTTCCTATGAAATTTCTATAGCATGCCCTCCCGTCAATGGGTGGAGATGCTACCTTCGGGGTTGAGGCACACAAAGCATTCAGAAAAGTTTAAATTCCTATCTGTAGATGTACACATACAGTTGTTTCACACTTACATTGAAGATGGACCACCTGAAGATGATGTTCTTTATGTGGACATAGAAGTCCCAGTACCTTACCAAAAGAATATTGACTGGTTTAAAGTCCCCCTACCTCATATCACAGAGCACATGAGACTTTGTCCGCTTAGTAAAGAAGGGGAGACCTGGCTGGTCTTAGCTTCTTATACACCGCATCCAGACATTGCTACTCTAGCTGCAGTAGGAATGTATACACCTTATACAGACCTAGTAAACTTTTAGAGGAATCTTACACAATATATAATGAGAAAACTGACTGTCCAGTCTGTGAGGGCTGCTCAGGCTGCACAACCTCGATTGGCTACTACAGGTATTAGCCCCCAAATGCTGAACGCAGTTATGGGAAGGATTCCTACCAGTCAGAAGCAAATTCCGTTCTGGAAAGTGCCGAACACAGCTGAGCTTAAAGCAGTTGTTGGCATACTGGCATGCAGGAAATACACAGAATATTCACAATTTGCTTGACAATGGGGATGGTTCCCTGGATAGGAGACTGTCCCACTTGGGGTACAATCTTCACTGCAGTTTATAGCATAACTTTTGGTACCCCTTCAATAGGAGTTATACCTGATTTACTGAAACAAATACAGTATGAGAACAGGGCAGAACCTGCCCTAGTTTCGGGAATAAAACTAGTGGGTAATTTTGCCCAATTATCCACAATTATGTTTAGTAACATAAAAGGAGAGACAGTAGTATTGGCTATGTGCCAGCAGCCGAGGAAGCTTACTCCTACACAACAGAATCAATAATTATCTAAGATTATTGAAGAAACACGAGGTAGAGATAATCTGGGAGCTAGACCTGACAAACCAAAAGTTATGAGCATTTCTGGAAAGGATAGCTCCAAGCAAGGACCTGATTCTTCCAAGAAGAAATGGGACAATAAACAAAATATAAACAAAGCAAAACACAGTCACGGGGCAGGTCTCAAGCACCAAGAGGAAATACAGTTTAAGAAACTGTGACAATATTAGAAAGCGTGATAGGTATATGTTCCTCTCGTAACTTTCAGTAGTCACCTGATAAACGTTCCGAGAGAGACATGCAAAAGGGACAGCCATTGCACATGAGACTACATCACAGATCAGAAAGACAAACAAATGACACCTAACCACAATTTAAAAAGAAGAAGGTAGCCATCATCAAAATTAGAAATGCCCAGGCTACTGAGGACTCTGCTTCTGAATGTCAGAAAGGCTGTGACAATACTGGATAGTGCAGCAGAAGTACCAATAGCTCGCCGGAACCTGATGGATTATCTGGTAGCAGTAGCACTGAGTGAGCATATCATGGTGAAAACATCTTCTACAAATATAAGTGTCCCACATCATTTATACAAAATAATGCTCCAAATGGAGGGGGACATACCTAGACAAGAAAAGGGTCTCTTTTAGTAGAACTTGGCATACGGCTACAACATTCTTTTGGCTGAAAAAGTTTGCCTACCTACTTTCAAAACAGAGTGCCTGATGGGAAAATACATAATTTTACCTACCTTTTCCTACCTCATACCAGACTAAGTTAAAAATTGATATGCAGTGGAGTGGGTGGTAGCACTAGCTCCTGTGCTTTAACAAAACCATGTAGGGTGGGATGATGAGACACCTCAACACAAAATCCCATTTAAATCAAATCCTCCACCCAATAAAACATGAAGAAGAGAAACAAGTCAGGGAGATCCTAGACAAACTTTAATACCAGGGTGTAATAGAGAATTGCACCACATCCCTGAATAACCCCTGTTTCCCGTAATGAAACCTGACAATTCATAACATCTAGTTTTAGACTATAGACCTTTAACAACTTCCACATGCACATTTGCAGAACAATATGTGCATAGTGCTGCACTAATGTACTCAAATTGATTTTTTCTGCCAAAATGTAGCCCCTGGGAGCAGATATTTGACAGTATACGCAGCTTTTGGTTTTCAACGTCAATTCTGTTAACTAACACAAAGGTATAAGAATAGACCCGGCTGTTTTCAGACAGAGTTACTTCAAAATGTTCATGAGGAGGCATTGTCCTTTGCAGACAATATTTATCTGATGGATAATGAATTAATGGAACACTCTGCTAGGGTGACCCACATAATTCTAGGATTTGCTCACTTGGGTTATAAATTTAATTACAAAAAATCAAAACATTTCCACTTCAATGGCCTGTACTCTGGATATAAGTTGTTGAGTGAAAGGAATAGCCTGGCAGCCAATTTTTCCAAAAATATGTGCTGCTTCAACCTGCAAGTACTCTGAAATAGTTGGCAGAACTTACAATTTGGTTTACGCAGAAATGGTAAAACCTTTCTCGGACTTTATTACACCTGACTTTTCAGTGTATCATTGGGCACATGAACATACAGATATTTTACTTTCCATACAAGCTGACATGGCAGCTTCTAAACATTTACACACACGCGTTAACACAACTATCATGGTGATCTGTGTAGTTGCTGGACCAACCGGGTAAACCAATACAGTTCCTATTGCATACAAAGCACATTTGTACACAAATGCTGAAATGAGTTATATATCCACTGAGAAAATACTCACTGTGGTACAGACTTCTGTAGTAAGAGATCAAGCACCAGTGCAGTGAAATCTCATAATTGCAATGACCTCAGTACCAACCTTAGAGGCCGTTACCATAAGCGCGCATCCCAAATGCTAAATCTCTATATCCAAGATGGATTCAATGGGCGAACTCTCTCACTGAAACAGATGTAGATTATAGATTTGACTCTACATTACAAACACTAGCATTTCTGAAGTATTGACAAGAATATCCTCTGCCACATGAAATAATGGCACTAGATCAATATGATGCTATCATTTATACCAATGGTTCTACCCAGCTCGCCTTAGGAACAAAACAGCAATATTCTGCGGCATGCACAATTGTAAAAGGGCGCATGTATGACAGAAAGTTCTGTCCTCGAAAGACACACACTCACTCCATGGGGGACTGGATAGCACAGTTTGCAGAACTCGAAACCCTGATATTGGCACTAAAGAATACGGATTGTGAAGTTACACACTTAGTGTGTGTGATTTATAATAAATATCCACACTATTGGGGCAGAATGTATTTAGAGATTCTAAAGGTTGCACATTAAAAACAAGATGCTTTGAGAACTGGTGGCTCAGCTGAAATAAGGACTACCAAAGGCTGATGTTATTCATACATTGAGTCATCTAAGCATTGCTGCAATAACTTGCTGAAGTACAAGGTTAGATGGAACAACTATGGTGGCAGTTAATGCCACACGCAACGGATCAGCCCTGTTAAAAGGTTTCCCACTAAAGTACTCCTTCAAGTTAGATGCAGAAAACATTCCATGTGCTCAGATTCCAGGAATTGAGGATAGAGCAATACCAAACAGTGATTGCAATTTAGGACTGATACTAGCTGCACATGAGGGCCTGGGTTCAGCTCAAGCAGGGTTAAGACTATAGTATCTTTATTGAAGCATCGCTTTCGGTAGCCCTGTCTTACCAAACAGACCAAGGACTTTGCCCTTAAATGAGACATCTGCCAGCACATCACATTTTCAACCTTACCATGTCCAGCACAGACACCTTTATTGATCTCAGACAAGCCTTTGCCATGTGTTTATTTGGATCACTATGGCCCCTTGCAATCAGATGGGGCTTACAAGTATTTCTCAGTGGCAGAAGATTCCTGGTTCAGATTCCTGAGGGTTTGCCCACAGAACTCGGCTGATGCTCAAACTGTAATAAAGCATTTGCAAGTCTCAATTGGCACATATGTTCTGACCAGGGTTCGCCGTTTAGCTTTCAGGCTTTTGAGAAGCCATGGGACATTTGGGTGAGGCCATGTGGTACTTTTCCCTATACCATACTAAGGGAAATTCAGTTATTGAGAGGAAGAACCATAACTTAAAGCAATCTTTACCAGCAAGGGTATTGGACTCGGTGGTAGTTGGGTCAATCTCCTATATGGGGTCCAGAGGGCACCGAACAATATGCCCAAAAAATCCCTAGGGAGTCATTCAACTTACGAACTCCTGTTTGTTGTGAGAATGTGGATACCATACCTCGATAGTGTCAACACAGTGGCGGCTGAAACACCATTTGATATTGATGAATGTTTGCCTGTTAATAGAAACTCAATGAATTTCGGGCATTACAAAGCTACGTCCAAGTAAAACATACCACCACTGGGGAAGTGAAGCTTCGGCCAGCAAGATCAGCCTGGGTTTTGAAGGCTGAGGGCCTGGTCAGAGAGGAAATAGTGGATAAATAAGAATTTGGGCCAACATACAGAGCACCTGTACCTGTCCTGGCTGTGCAAGAGGTACTAGAACTGTACTTCTTCCACCCCTTGCCTGTCGCAGAGACAAAGGGTTTGTCTCTATTGGTCAGATCAAACCACCCTATGTGGCTGATTCTCAACAGAAGTTCACATGTACTTCCATTCTCCAAACAGAAGCTGTAAACAACAACTTCTCCCTGTTGAAACAACTACAAATGTGCAATCAACAAGTATTGAAATCCCAATTAAAAAATTGACATTGTCTATGTATTTATGTCCCAGATCGAGTCATCTCCCATTTTAACAAAACATTATGGTCACAGTTTTTTACACAAATCTAGTATCCCATGTGCTGTTTATAATTATACACAATAGGAACATTCCCCAATACCACTGAAAGCTAGTTCAAAGAGATGTGCACAAACCTTTGCTTATTTTCCATGTTTTGGCACTTCAGACCCAGACTCGTATTATTATAGGCTTGCACCTACTCATACAAAAAATATGTTTGGAGTATATCACCAAACTGATATGCTCTGCTTCCTTTATTCCTTTGTTCCCCAACTGTTTATACAGGGTTTTGACTTTTGGAAAGACACCATAGACACAAAATCTGTCTGGGGACAAAAGATTGGCAGATTGAGCGAACAGAGGGCTTATTTAAAGCTTGCCTCATATCACATTAAATGATTTTTCTGAACAAACAATGCAACAAACTTCATGACTTAGTGCAGCAAAAATGAGGGGTTTGAACACACCTTGTATTCCTGCATTCTCATGCTTCATGAATTGGCAGCACTTAACACACTTCAGTGGGGATACACTGGATACATGACATGTAATGGTTCTTTTAATTCATCAGACCCCAATTGGAAGGGATAATTGGTTTGGCTGACAGATGCAAATAGGTGTCATTCTCGATTCATGGGTAACACCAAAAGGTTTAGAATCAATAGGCCTGCTCAATGATCTATATATACACAAACAGAACGCTCAGCGTGGTGATGTCATATAGTGTTGGGAAGTTGTGCCTTATTTGGCTAAAACCCTCACTACTTTCCCAGGTGAAGTAACACTTGTCCCTTCTTTCTGATGACTCAGATCTCAGGAAATTTGTATTAGGTCACCGGCACCCACATAAAATATATTTGTTTTATGGAATATACAACAAGCTGTTGAAGATTTTTCAACATCAAGCTGCTGAGAGATTGTTCAAGATCAACAGTGTTAATTTAGAAAAGGTTTTGCCTGTGGTTAGTAATGGTATGACCGCATTATCATCTAGGACTTATACACAGAGAAACATAATGTATTCTGCAATTGACATACTACAGCAAGGCATGTCTATTTTATAACATGGACAGTCACAAATATAGTTCATCGTAATTCTGAGCTTGATGTTACAAACATAACATTCTGTCCAGGTGCCATGGGGTTACATAAACAGTAATAGTTTGTTTTCGGAATATATTTTAATGGATAGACAGATGGTAATGGCTTACATAGTTTTAAGGTATACTATGTTGCAAATGAGACCAATTACCTTTCATCATGGCTGAGACACCATCCACAGACTATATAATCCATGGTTAGATCACCCTACAGGTCACAACCAGTTCTAATATTGTCTCCAATACCAACAAGTCGGCAGATATGCATGTTTATTAGGAATTACCATTCAGGTATAGATGCAGACATGGAGACACAGATGTGTTTTTTAAGTGATTCCTACTGTGAGGATTCTTTAAGCAGATCCTAGGTCTGCAAGGACATTTTTCCTCATGGAGCATGCACTGCTTCAGTATCGAATGTGTCTTGTTAGCTGAAGGGTTCCCCAGCTGCTGATATACATCCAGTGTTCAAGCTGCTCTGCAATGTGAGTTATCTGATGCTGAATGATCAAGGTTGCTGCAGAATGGGACCAGGCATTGCTTTGCTAGCAACAATTAATTCCATATTGACTTGTTGCACATAAGTACTGTTTCTACCTGCTCACAGAATTAGGGAAGCAGCGCTACGGCATTGTAGAAATGTTTCCAGATTACAGTTTGATTCTCTGAGGAAACTGAAAGCCCTGCTTTTTCAAAAGGATGTGGCGTTAACTTTGGCGAAAGTGACATTGGTTTGTCAGGTTGCAAGACCCTCCTCTGATATACAGACACTGCTCCACACTTAGGGCCCGATTCACAGAACTAACTTAAGACAAAATCCTAAACTTACTACTATTTTGGTATTCACAGAAGGCACTTACTCATATTGGTAATCACAGAAGGAACTCATACATTTCGGTATTCACAGAAGTTAGGACTCCTAACTTTAGGACTCCTAAATGCCTTCTGTGAATACCAAAAGTCTTAAAATTAGGATTTTTCTCAGTTTAGTAGTAGTAAAGTTAGGACTCCTAACTCCAAAATGTTAGTAAGTTTAGGATTTTATCTTAAGTTAGTTCTGTGAATCAGGCCCTAAGTGCCTTCTGTGAATACCAAAATGGTAGTACGTTTAGGATTTTGTCTTAAGTTAGTTCTTTGAATCGGGCCCTAACTTCCCACTGTATTTTGGAGAGCTGGTCCACCATATCTTCAACAATGGCTGATACAAAAGAAATAGTATACTTTTTAAAATGTATCAGCTCTGGTCTGGTTAGCAAAGTTCAAACGATTTGCATAGTTATTCTAACTTTCATACGCTCCATATTGGGAAGCATTTTTGGAGGACTCACTCTTGTCCTGCAAAGGGCATCCCAGTTCAACTTGGAATAGAGACAGCAGTGCTGGTGCTGTGTTGCAGTCAGTCCATGGTACATTGCAGAAGAACTGAATGAGCACTGGTTCTTATTGTTCAGGCCGGTCTGGCTTGACAGCATACAACCTGTTTTCTGCTGCCTGCTTTGCAGTAACAAATGAGTCCTGGATGTATATCTCAGATCACAATCGGCTCTCCATTATATATTGAAGCAAAGATGGACCCCTAAAGGCCCATGTGTATTGTTGTCAACAGCATACTCAGTTAATGATGAATGCATTGTTAGAGCCTCCTTTGGATGCTTCAGCTCCTAGTGGTTATAATAACAGCTCTGCAGATCACTTATCACTTATGGTTAACAATGCCTTCCTGAGGGACTGCTGTGGGAATTGGATGAAATCACCTATGCTACATAAGCCTTGTGAGAAATTGAATTTGACGTTGTCCAGCAGGGGCAACTGCAAAACCACGGCCCCCACCCTGAGTTTCCTGAGTTTGTGGAATGGGCATTTCAACAATGGTACTGATGCACTCAGGGGTCAATCTCCTGCCCTCCTTTGACAGTAGGTGACCTAGATAGGTGACCTCCTGTCGACAATACTGAAATTTAGAAAGGGAAACCTTATGTACATGATGAGCTAAATGCAACAATAACTGAAGTGTACTATCTTTACAACATTTTTTGGCATTAAAAGCAATGAAGAGATCATCAACATACTGCACCAATATTTTACCTGCAGGAAGTTACAAGGGATCCAACTTACCAATCAATGCCTGGATATAAATGCTCAGACTCTCTGTATAGCCCTGAGGAGATTGACAGAACTGAAAGCCCCAAACAGCCAGGATGAACCCAAACAGATATCTGCTATCTGGATGGATAGGAATTCTGAAGAATGCATTTTTCAAATCAATGAAAGGAAAGAATTGAGTGGTGGAAGGAATCATTGTCAAAAGTGTGGTATTACCTGGAACCACTGGAAACTGGGGAAGCACTATTTTATTAACTTTGCGCAAGCCAATCACAAAACTATAAACATACTCATGTTCATCAGAGGCACCTGAGGGTGTCCATTTAAGAATCGGAAAAATGGGAATATTACAAATATTTGCAGACATCTCTTCAACTACTGCTTCGTATATCAAATCCTAATTTGTAAAAGAGGCACTTCTCCCCCCAGGGGTATTTTATACCAAGAAATAAAAGACAAAACAACATTATCTTTAACCTGAATCAAAACCAGTGGTATATGCAGCAGCCCCATATCTGTATCACCCGTCACCCATAGAGTGGATGGTATATCAGCAAACTCAACTGTAAGAGGATGAGACAGACACTGTTTAGAACTCACATTAGGGCCCATCATCATATGAACACCTTGCAGAGAACAATGAATAGTAGCATGCAAATTCTTCAACAAATCTAAACCCATCAGATTCTCACCACAATTGGAGGTCAATAAAAATGGAGAATCCACAGTTAAAGGACCAATAGTCAACGCAAGGGGTCATGAAATGGGGCTTACAACTGGTACACCTGAAAAACCTACTGAAACATTATTATGGACAGACAGAGCCACCCCAGGGATCAAAGAACAAGAAACATAACTCTTTGTTGCACATGTATCTACAAACATGTCCTTAGTCGAGCCATGCAAATCTGTGGTGACATAAAGACCACATGGATCTACAGGTATCAGAACTGGTCCCTCACTCTGTCCCTGGCTGTCCTAGCTGTAAGACCTTTATCACCTCATCCGTACCATAATCATCATGATAATACTGTCCATCACGAGGGTCATCAAAATAATTGTTATCAGAACGACCCTGTGAAACCGCAGCACCCTGAGCTCTATCAGTCCCATGACCTCATCCACATGGACCTTGTCAACTAGGGCCCGCCACCTTTCGCAAAAGAACTGGACACTTGCTACGCCAATGGCCATCCTCCTTACAATATGCACACTGATTCAGCCCCAAAGGTGTTGTGGTGGGCTGCCTACTAGTGCGAGGAAGCTGTTTAGCAAGACCACCACATTCTCTATCATTTCCTCTAAGCGCTTGCTGCAAGAGCACCTTCATCTTTAAATTCTTATTTTTTTTTATAAATCTTTTCTGTCTCTTCCTGATCATAATGCTCATAATATTGAGCCACATTCAAAATAACAGAAGGGGAAAAGGTGGTCCACATACTCTCAAACACCTTAAAACGAGTTGCAATTTCAGGAAGTAAGTTAGAAACAAACCTATCAACAAACAATCAAATACCTCCCTCAACTGACATATTCTGCCACTATCTTCAAACAAGTGAAAGAATCAAACACCCTTTCATCCTTCTTCTGTTGAAAAGCAGTCAACTTGCCCCAACTTACTTCCTTTGGCGGAATAAGAGAATGCATATATGTCAAAATTCGACCTGGCAAAGAAAGTACCACCCAGCTCCACAACATGGTCTTGATTATGAACTTGTCTCCAACTTGAACAAGAAGACCAACAAACAATTCAATGTCAGCAAGAGTCATTACAGTAGAAGAGGCACCCTGAGTCAATTTGTTATAATAAGCTGTAGGATTTTTTTCTAGAGTCTTGCAATTTACCCTTAAATGATAACATCTCACTCCTCTATTACGGAGTATACACCCATTGTTAGATTTGGGGGTCTCTAGTCGGCAGAGGTAGGTACCTTTAAACAAATAGGGACCCTTGCGTCTAGTCAGGGTAAGGAGGTACACTCCTAAAATAACCCCTGCTCACCCCCTTGCTAGCTTGGCACAAGCAGACAGGCTTATCTCCGAGGCAGTTTGTTAAGCATTTGTGAACACATACAGTAACCCAGTGACAACACTACAGATGGACACATACAAGTTGTTGTATAAAAATAAGTATTTTTATATAGACTTAACACAAGACCACAAACAACAAAAATCCACATCACTGTACTTTAAAAATGATAGAATTAGCTTAGTTCTCTTTAGATGTAAAATTCAACACTTTGAGTTCAATGTGCCTTTGGATGCATAAAGCTATGCAATGAAAGCATTGCAGGGAAGGTGATGCATTAGTTCCTTTCACGCAAGAAAGGTGATGCGTCGGGTCCCTACTGCTGCATAGGGCATGCGTCGGTTCTTCTCTGTGTGAGGAGGTGATGCGTCGGTTTCTTACTGCACTTCCGTGGTGATGCGATGAAGATCCGGTGCAATAAAACAAAATGGTGTCTTCTTCTTGATGTAACAACAATGTATGCCGCCCGACGGCCGTGCAGCGACTTATCGATAATTCTTAGCCATGACAGGCCCTGCGACACGCTTCTTTAGTGATCCGGGGCGCTTCAGGTGATGCGATGGCAGCAGTGGCGGTACGCTTCTCCGGTGTTGCGACGGTGACACTCTTCTCCGGTGATGCGATGACAACAGCTGTGGCGGCGACACACTTCTTCGTCTTGAGTCACGCTTCCAGCAACTCTTAGTCTCTCAGAAAGTCCAGCTGAACAGCCAGCACTTCAATTCCCAGCAAGGCAAGGCAGTGGAGCTGGTTGGTGAAGTCTGTTTGTCGCGTTTTAATCTAGGACCCCGATCAATACTGTGACCTTATGCCCCTATACGGCTATAATTCATTTATTCCCCTATAATGGCATAAACGATCAAGAGTGATATTTCAGAAACTCGTCTCTGGCCTAACACGATCACAGCCACATTTCAGAATCTCTTCCTCTGCAGCTTCCTCTGCAGCTCATTAGAGCAAATGACACAGCAGAAGCCACTATCTAAGATTCCTAGATTACACTCCGAGTTCTTCAACAAGATAAAAACTCAGCAACCTGGGAAAGCCCTGCTTGCTATGTTTTGATTAGTAATAGAACTCTAATGAGCACTGAGAGACGATCACTTCCTAGTGACATCTTTCTTGACGTCTTATGTCCAAAAACGTACGTCAAACAAGGCACCTTTCAGGTATAAATATTACCAATGTTGCCTTAAGCAAACGCTGCCTCAACGACATCGATGATAGCGATGGTGTGGTGAACATAGGAGCAGAACAGCTGTCCCTTACAGAGCCCAGCAGATGCAAGCTGCCCACGGACGCTGCCCCTCCTCCTCCTTGATGCGCTCAGAGAGACGCTGTATTTTCTCCTGCCGAGAAAATCCAGCTCCGGTGTTTCCAGCCTAACTCGCAAGAGTCCTGGAAGGAGATACAAGACCTCCAACATTCTATTCCAGAGGTATGGTGTTGACTAAACCCTTAGAGAGAATTCTTGAAGCAAACCTTGGCAAAACCAACTTAACTAAAACTGCTACTTACTTACTCCCTCCCAAGTATTAGGCTTAGGTCAGGTACACTGGGGTAGGCGTAGTTAGAAGCACCAGTTGAGTACGTTAGCTAAATGTATATATGAATGTATATATTTTATTCATTTTAAATCATTGTATGGCTAAGAAACCATATCAATGCTTTTACAGTATTATTTCGCAATCCTCATTTTACTGTACGCACTTTTTATAATAACTAGTCTTGCAATTGTGGCAATTCATTTCTCTTGCACGAGAAGAAAGACTGTTCAATAAATAATACCTTTTTATTGAAAACGCCCGTCTCTCTATTTCTCTGCATCTTGGTGAAAGTAATCTGCACAAAACTGACTGAGTAAAATAACTGTCTATTATTTCACACGACTCTAGAGATTGACTCTTATTCTAAGGAGCAAAGTTGTCATGTTTATGCGGTTGTTGGAAAACTGAATCCCTTCTTGTCTTTACCAGGGAAGCTGATCACTTCCTATTCAGTCAAGAAAGTTTCCAGTGACCTCTGAGCTAGTTGGTAACAAACCCAATTTAGTTTAGCATAGTCAGTGGAGACCTGGAAGATCCGCACTTCTACATCCATACTACTGTTTATGTTATTCCAATGCGCAGGGCCTATTGGGAAAATAGGAACTACACTACATGTTGTCCCTGAGACTTCAGCAGGAGGCAAGCTCTATCTCAAGCCCTTGAAGATCCTTATTTGAAAGTAGCACAAAGTCCTTTCTCCTTCATTTGGCAGTCAGGCAACCACTGCAGGCCAATTCCCCAAACAGTACTCAGCTTAGGGATAGTCTTCTCCTCAGTTTCTCTGGTTCCTCTCCTCTGTAAAGGTTCTTCTTGTTTCCCAAAAGTGATCTAAAGTTCTTGGGTCTGGGTCCCCTCTTTTATACACCAAAATCCTTTGTCTCTGAAGGCAGAGTATGTGCCTAGTCCCAACTAGTTCTGTTTAGTCCTGAAGCACTTTGTTGACAAGACCCCTTCTTTCCTTTGACAGTGTGTGCAAGGGACATCAGACGCACCACAGGAAGTGGAGCCAGCATTGTGAAAGGCAGGCACAGCCCTATTCAAGTCCCAGGTGCAACTCCTCCCACCCATCTACATGCAGATAGCCCTATTCAGGCCTGTGCTGATTAACCCTGTCTCCTGGAATCCCCCAACCCCAGTCAATCAAACTCCAGACAAGGAATACACAACATAGCAGAGGCAGTCTTGGACGGTTAGGCAAGAAAATACCTACCTTCTAAAAGTGGTATTTTCAAACACAGAATGTTAAAACCAACTTCACTAAAAGATGTATGTTATCATTCTGAGTAAAGGCATAGTAAACTCGAATTTCTGCCTAGTTCCCTGAGTCAGTTAGGATTATAAAATGTAATAATCAAACTACCCATTCTGGCTTACGGGGACAGGTAGCTTTGCAATAGTTAAAAACGAAAAAGGCTGTAATTCACTATCAGGACATGCCACACACATCAGGGCATGTCCTACCTTTTTACCTACTATGCGCCCTCCCCTTGGGCCTACCAGAGGGGTGACTAATATGCAGAAAAGGGAAGGTTTAGGGACTGGCACGTGGGTGCACTTGCCCAGTCAACATGGCAGTACCAGACTTCACATAGGATCCGCAATGGCAGACCTGAGACACACTTTTACAGGCTGCTTCTGTGGGTGGCACAACCAGTGCTGAAAGCCCATTAGCAGCATTTGATTTAGAAGCCCTAGGCACACTCAGTGCACTGTACTAGGGTCTGACAAGCAAACAAAACAAGGCAATCATGGAATCACTAATCCATATATCAATTTACCATAGGGCGCACTTGCACTTGCACTGTGCCCAAAGCATCTATAACCAGCAAAAACACATGAGGCAAAAGCACAAAAGTGAAAGGGAGACCCACGCAAACAGTGGCAGGTGTAACACCCATTGTTCCTGAAAATAGGACACTACACCGGGCCTGGTAACATTTACGTGTTGGTCTATTAACTCTGGTATGTCTGGTTGATTTATAGGAAGAACGTCTCATATTGGAAACTGAGATACCAGGGTGGGACTATTCTCATGCAACCTACTCCGATAAGCAATTAATGTTGTGATATTCTCAAAAACTTGGCCAGGCTTCATACCACCAGCATTGACACAATTTTTAATATCAAATAGAATTTGTGGTGTATCTTCCCCAAAATGCTGCTTCCATAGATTAATTAACATAGCAAACATATGCTTAAGGTTGTGCTGCTGTAGAATGGGCTGATATTCTTTCATCACACTCCAAACATCCTCCACACTGTAAATGAGATTAAAACCCCATTTCGCTGCCTGATTTGCTACTACCTTCTTCTCATCATTCCCCACCTCAGATCGTACAAATGAACCCATGCTCTCCTTGAATTTCTGCAAATCTCTACCTCAAATCCATAAAACCAGCTTTACACTACTTAATGATATCGGGGATTGAAAATGAGGGAAGGAGAAGTGACAGAAGTAACAGGTACAATTGTGGCTGGCGCTTGTACCGAAGGGTAGAGAGCAGAAGAGGATACAGGAGTTGAAGTAGCAGGTTTGCTAACAACCACAGTTGCCAAAGATGGTGAAAGACAAACAAGAAGCAGGAGGTGCTGTGGCCAAAGCTGTTGAAGCATCAGCAGTAGATACAGGAACAGTTGGAACAGATGGGGCAGGCTGTGGTGACTATGAGAGAACAGAGGGGTATATCCTCCGTAGGGCATACCGAGCTTGGGTTCCAGTATCTAGCAACTCTTCCACAAATGCATAATTTTTTTCTAGGGCCAAATAAGATCTGTCAAATTGGAACTGAAACCTTCCATCTGCACATTCGACCCCTGTCTCCTCTTTTTGTATGCTACAGCTTTCTGAGTCAATGTCTGCATCCTCCCATTCTGTGCATCTTTTTCCATCTTCATCTGCATTTGTCTAGCTACTTTTTGCCATGTTCTAAGGGAATAAATCATAGACAGTCTACTTTGTCTCTTAAATAACTGTTTCTGTAAGAACCCAATCTTTTGCTCACCAGACATGCCTGTCTGCGGCTACTGTAACTCAGCATTGTACCTCTCATATTTGTGCCACAATGTACTAAACATAATAGGGCCAAGGTCATGCTTCACATACATATCAGAATTCGGAGTGCCTTCTGGAGGCGCCAGCTGTGCCAGGTATTTTCAAAAAGACTTCACTATGTAGGCCTGAAAAAAGCTATTGCAAATGCTTTTCACCCAAAATTGTTCTTCAGGCCGTACCAAATTCTTACCACAATGGCACCATTTCCACCAAAACAAACTCACCTGATATGAGTATATCAAATGAACCAATTCTCCACTGCCGACTCTCCAGGCCAAATCAGATCCAAGAGTTCCACCATTCAGAGCTCTAGTCGGGATGACCACTAGGTGCTTAAATAGTGAAGCAATACTCTGCCTCGGAGAAACGCAACTCAGCATAGGCCTTTTCTCCGAAATAGCAAAGGATCAGTTTAGATCTTGATTCAAAATGACACCCAAATATAAATTTGTGCAGCGAATGCTAACTTACATATGATAATACAGGACTCTAGTCGTGAGGACCACTGAGTGAGGCACTGTCCATCGAGACAGAAGGGACAGCTGCAAGTATTAAGAACTCAGTCCAGCCATACAATATCCTCAACCTCCCCCGTCCGCAGAAAGGGGATGGGTCACTCATCTGAAAGAGTCACTGTTTGGGTGTCAACTGAAGAAAGAAATTAGGGTCACCCTGGTCACTATTGACCCCCTTTTAGCCTTCTATACCAAATGAATAGTCGGTCAGACAGTAGAGAATACAAACCGATATTTGTTTATTCAGGTACACTCAGATTGGAGCCCAGTCTGCCCAGTCACTAAGAGTGCTGCAGAGGAACTGAAATCGACAAGCATAAAAGATAAATTATGTACATTTCCTAACTGAACGAGAACACGCTCATAATGGAATTTTCGAGGCAGGTGCTGCAAAGCAATTAAATACAGGAAATAAGTTTTGATTCTAAGGGCGGGCACACACTATCTACTGCTCAAGGTCACTCTGCTCATGCCTGCCACTAGACTAGTGGGAGAAGGCCTGATCTGGTGGCAAAGGTATGGGCTAATAAAGACATTGTCTTCATTAGTGAAGCAATACTCGACCATGGAGAAATGCAACTCAGCATAGGCCTTTTCTCCGAAATAGCAAAGTATCAGTTTAGATCATGATTCAAAATGACAACCAAATAGAAAATGGTGCCGCAAATGCTAACTTACATATGATAATACATGAACAAAGTAATTTCTATTATAACACTGCACATATGCACTGTTTTAGCACCATGGTAGAACTTTATCTGCTCCCCTGGAGGAGCCAGCATTGCTTTGACATCGAGATAGACAGCTGCTAAACATGCAGATCCCTCGCTGTTAAGGCAATTGTGCTCTGCTTCCAGCAAGCAAAAGCATTTTTATGCTCTCACTTGCAGAAAGCAATAAAGCTTGTCCAACCCAAAGCAAACAGCTATGTCCTGGGGGTGGATAACAGGATGTGGCTCCCCTCCTTTGTTTCAATTTGCCCTTAAAATGTGGTGGTCTTCAGGGTTTCAGAGGGTCTACTTGGCCCCCTGCAGTTTTTTAAAATGAAAGTTCCAGGGAGGTGACAAACCACGGGGCTGCGGGGTGTGCATGGACTGTGTAAAGATTAAGCTCTGAGGAGGTTTCAGTCTCCAGGGCTTAATCACAAAATGTCTGCCACAGAATAACTGTTGGCAAAGAGTAGTACAGTCAGTTTTTACTGTTCTTTTTCACAGCTAACCAATGAATTGTTTTTTTATTTGAACAATGTTTCATGCTCAGTCATGCTATCATTGAGAAAGGTGATGTACCGACATGCGTCTGTCAGTGCTCAGTTTGTGGCAATAAGAGAAATTTAGAAAATGGTCCTGTGAGTGCTCTTCAGTTTCTGCGACCAGTATCTAGTTGCATTTATATATATATATTTTTCCAACAATCCCCCTTGCAGAGGAAAGACCAGCCGCACCCCACAAAGAGCCTTGTATTCTTGATTTGTGAGACGAACAGCAATCCAACATGTTTCGTTCAGCTTTGAACTTCTTCACAGGTATGTCTCTCACATGACATCAGGTGCTTAGGAAACAACAGCAAAGTGTCTTTATATGCAATTGTTCGCCCCCTAGTGGGCGTCCACAGTGGGTTGCAAGGTCTTCTGGTACTTGTTGTTTACTTAAGGTATTTTACCTCGTTTTGTACCCTCCATTGGGTGTTTTAGTTTCATGAATATCAGGTCCGTTGTGTCCCAGGTGCAACCATTTTCAAGTTGTGCCAGGAACCCTGCCAAAGACATTCTTCGGTGTCACCTGTCTGCCCATTTGCGCTTCCGCGATCCAACAAAGGGGGCTCAGATTCGGGCAGACACTGGCTTACTTTCGGGCGATGCATCCCTGCGACAGAGCCACATCGTTATGTATTTTTCCAACAATCCCCCTTGCAGAGGAAAGATCAGCCGCACACCACAAAGAGCTTGTATTCTTTATTTATATATGTGTGTATATATGTATATTCATTTGAGGACAATAAAGGAATAATTGCCTACATCTCCGGTGGTTCGTGATTCTCTGTTGGAAGGAACCTGGAACTGCGTGTCTCCCAGCATTGCTTGTGCTTTCCAGCGTTTACACACTGCAAATGCATCTCACGAAAAGGGAAATTTTGAATCATGTAATGTGGCCCTGCCTGTGGCCACGACTATGCACGACCACAATATCCCTGTGGGTCCAAGCTGATTTATTAGGACAGCGCTTATGGAGTAAAGTGTTGTTGTTGATTTACAAGCATTCTTTATATGAGACTCACTTATGTGCCTTTTGAGAACTTTTAATCTATCACAAAAGTTTGGCGGCGGCCCACATGGGTGAAATTTGAACTACCAGTCCCATAATTCATTGAGGAGAAGCTCATCTGAGAGTTGTTAATAAAAGGGGAAGTCACTGTTGGATATGCTAGCTGATCTTTTTGTTGAACTGCCCAGGATTGAGGGCGTGTGTGAAAAACGCATCTGCAGGAACCTGGAACTGTGTGTCTCCAAGCGTTGCTTGTGCTTTCCAGCATTTACACACAGCGAGTGCATCTCACAAAAAGGTAACTTTTGAATCATGTAATGTGGCCCTGCCTGTGGCCACGAGTATGCACCACCACAATATCCCTGTGGGTCCAAGCTGATTTATTGGGACAGCACTTTTGGAGTAGGATGTTTTTGGATGATTTACAAGCACACTTTGGTTAAGACTCGCATTTTGAGAACTTTTAATCTATCACAAACAGTTGGCGGCGGCCCACAGGGGTGCAATTTGAACTACCTTTGGGCAGGTCTCTATAGCTTTTCAAAATTTCCTCTCTAGGCCAAATAAAAAGAAACAAACCAAGAGTAATGGATGGTTTGATTCAGAGTGTACAAAAGCGTATTCTCTCCTTAACGCTGCACTTAGTACACAAATAATGGATTACAAACTAATCAGAGCTTGTAGAAAGGCATATAACTCAGCTCCGAACCAACGGAAAAAAAGAAATAAAAGAACAGGCGTGGCAAAATTTGTGTGAGGCTGCTCAACTTAGAGATACCAAATTGTTTTGGCAGGCAGTGAATGCTCCTTATTTTTCTAAAAAATATACCCCGAGAATAGAAGTCGCCATAGATGAAAGTACCTGGATTGATTTCTTCTCAAAGGTATATAAAAGGAGGACAGAAATTTTGTTTGGCCGTCAGAGAAAAACGAGCTGGATGGCCAAGTTCAGGAACATTCCCCGATACCTATAGAGTTCTTACAGGAGGAAGTTCTACTGGCAATAAATAACAGTAAAGGAAACAAAGCCCCGGGTCCTGATGGGATTCCTAATGATATTTTTAAAATGACCACTGAACTTTGGGCCCCACTCCTGACACGTGTCCTAACGGCCTGCTGTGCCAAGGGATTCATAAATACTTGGTCCGAATTTCTAATAATACCGATCTATAAAAAAGGGGACAGAGAGAATCCAGCAGATTATAGACCTATATCACTCCTGGATTCACTCATGAAGATTGCAGGAAGGGTGGTTTTAAATAAACTACAAACCTGGGCAGATAATAATAACATTCTGAGTCCTATACAGTATGGGTTCAGGGAGGGGATGGTCACTGTAGAACAGCTCCTAAATTGTGTGATGTTACAGGGGAAATACACCCAAGCAAAGACAGGATGTTTATACGCCATATTTGTCAATCTCACAGCCGCTTTCGACTGTGTAGACCATAATAAACTTTGGGGAGTTTTGGAAGACTTAGGGGCGGAACCTGCAATTGTGCACTTTGTTCGACAATTATATACAGGGACAACGGCAAAAGTGAGACACGGCATAAAGGGAGAGTGTACCAAGCCTTTCCGCATAGAGAAGGGAGTCAGACAGGGCTGCGTCCTGGCCCCATTCCTCTTCTCCATTTATACGAACGCATTGGAGGAGGAATTGGAGGCCGGTGTAGCAGACTCTCCAAGATTTAGAAATAAGCAGGTTGTCCCTTCTCTATGCGGACGATGTGGTGTTAATGGCCAGAACTAAGATAGGTGCCCAGAAGGCACTTTTCAAATATAACGAGTTCATGGATAAAAGGGGCCTTAAATTAAATGCCAAGAAGTCGTTTGTGATGACGTGTGGGAAAGGTCGGGCTAAAGGTAAAAATATCCAGGTGGGTGGTGTTTCTATTGAACACACCAACACTTTCTCCTACTTAGGGGTGCTCCTTGATGGCTCGGGCTCATGGGGCCTGGCGGTTAAGAGCAGGACCCTATTGTTTAAATGTTCAATCATCTCACAAAGAAAGGGGGAACCCGGTAAACCTATGGCATCTGGGTAAATAACGTCACATATAAAGCAAATGATGCCTAGGACATAATTAACATACTCTTAATAATAAGTGAGATAACTGAATTGTCTCCTCCTAAGAGAAATGTATCATCTGCAAAAAATGAATTCTAAAACTTGTTTTCTGCACTTCCCACCTCCAAACCAAACACTCAACATTCTTTTTTCATGCATCCTAGACCAATAATCAATAAAATTCAGAATTTTTACATTTTTCAAAAACTTTACCCAAAGCAGTTCATTAGGAAAATTTACACAGATCTGACACTCTGTTACAATCTACTCCTATATTGACTGATTCCAGTTATCCTCACTTTGATTTAGTCGCCGAGATGTATGGCTAATTCTTCCCCTATCTTCATACCTTTTGGGGCCTTAGTCTCCAAATCAATTATGTATCTCAATTCGAGCCTACATAACTTTTTGATACTATTGCCTCCCCTCACACTATTCGCCATCTGGTATGATCCATAATAGTGTAACAATTCCCTGTCACTGCCATGTTTCTCAACGAAATATCTCAGGACTGGGTATGTGGCATCTTTTTTGGCTATAGCCCTCATATGTTCTAAAACTTGAATCTTTATGGCAATGTATCTCAATCCGCAGGGACATTCTAAGCAATACACTACATATGAGAAAGTAATAAAAATGCATATACATATGAGAAAATAATAAAAAAAGTGAATCGCGGGCTTCCGGCGCTTCGTTATTATTTAGCCCCCAGGTGGGCCAAGTCCCGGTGGCATGCGAAAATTTAATAGCAGCAGCCCAGGGAGGCCCTGGCAACCCGCATGGACCACCACCCCCCAGGGCTTTCAATAAATATTTGTGGGGGGCTCACGGACCCCCACAGCCCTGGGGACCGCCACCCCATGGGGCTTTGTTTTTTATGTGTGGTGGCCTCTAAGTTCCGAGGACCGCCACACCCAGTGCTTTGATCAATAATTTTGCGGGGGTAAAAAGCCACCCCGCTTCCCCAGGAACCGCCATCCCCCGGGCTCTTATTTTTTTTAAAATACCTCTGTGGGGGTGCTCGAGCCCCCCCACACACCCCGGGGACCCCCACCTCCTGGGGCACTAATTATTCAAATTTAGGGGTCCATGACAGACACCTGAGCCCTGGGGACCACCACCCCCAGGGCTTTGTCAATGTTGGGAGGGGGGCCATGCGGCCCGCCTCCTGGAGCCAGTGATGGCCCTGGGGACCAGCACCCCCCAGGGCCATCTCCTGCGGTGTCCCGGAGTGCCCACCCCGGGACACTGCTGTTTGCAATGACAGGGCGGGAGCCTTGTGGTTCTCGCCCTTTCATTGCAAACTGCTTTGTTTCATTAAAGCGAGAGCAGGGAAACCAGGACAGCCCTGGGGTATATGGTCCCAGGGACTAGAAGTGGCCCGGGAGGGGGGGCATGCAGCCCCCCTCCCCTGTTTATTTATTTTTTAATTAGGAGAGGCTAGGCCCCTGGGGATGGGTTCCCTGTGGCCATATTTGGCCTGATGAGGGGGGCCCCTCACAAAAAACAATAAATAAAGGTGGGCCCTGGGGGATGGGGTCTTAGGAGGGGGGCCATGCAGCCCCCCCTTCTTATAAAAAAACATGATGTTTGGCCATGCCCCAGGGGATGGGGTCCCCGGGGCATAAATTGACCACAGGAGGGGGGCCCATGCTGCTCCCCTCCCATTTACATAACAAAAGGGGGCCCACAAAATAGATAGGAAAGGAAGGGGGGCCACACAGCCCCTTCTTAAAAAAAATAAAAAACAGCATCACCAAGGCCCCACCCCCTCCCAGCAACACCCTGCAAACTCACCCTGTGGCGCGTTTTAAGTTGGGAAATTAATTCCCCTTTAATACTGGAGGTCCCCGGGGGCCAACTAGCCCACCAGGTACCTCCAGTAAGCACCACAGCGATGTGTTGCAGAGAGGTGGTCCAGGCCACGTCCCTTTTTACACGTCTCTGCAATGCAGCCCTGTGGTGCTAAGTGGAGGTACCTGGTGGGGTAGTTGGACCCCAGGAACCCTCAGTATTGAAGGGGACTTAATCCCCCAACTTAAAACACGCCACCGGATGCATGTGCACAGTGGTGAAGGGAGGGGGCGGGGCCAGAGGTGACATGTGTGCAAACACGCCCTGTGATGCATTTTAAGTTGGGGAATTCATTCCTCTTCATTCCTGAGGGTCCATGGGGACCAACTAACCCACCAGGTACCTCCAGTAAGCGCCATAGGGCTGCATTGCAGAGAGATGGTCCAGGCCATGCCCCTTTTTACACCTCTCTGCAGTGCAGCTCTGTGGCACTTACTGGAGATACCTGGTGAACTGGCTGGACCCCAGGGGCCCTCAGGAATCAAGGGGACTTATTCCCTCAACATAAAATGCACCACAGTGCACGTTTCCACAGTGGTGAAGGAAGGGGGCAGGTCTGAAGTGACATGTGTGCAAACACACCCTGCGGAGCGTTTAAAGTAGGGGAATTAATTCCCTTTCAATCCTGAAGGCCCCTGCGGCCAAGTAGCCCACCAGGTGCTTCCAGTAAGCTCCACTTTGCTGCGTTGCAGAGAGGTGGTCCAGGCCATGCCCCTTTTTTACACAGCAACGCAGCTCTGTGGCGCTTACTGGAAGTACCTGGGTGGCTAGTTGGCTGAACTAGTTGGGTAAAGCTAAAAAACAAAACAAGAGGGCAGGGTAGAAACGCCACGACCCACTGGGCCTGCTCCAGCACCCCAAAAAATCATTATTTTCAACAACAAAAAATTGCATGGAATGGCGCTGGGTGTGCAAATTCAGTAGATAATTTTTTTTTAAAAACAAAACACAAGCTCCGGCGCTTTGTTTTCCTCAAGCTCCCGGGTGGGCCACGTTCCAGGGGCAATCAACATTTATGTAGCGGGGGCCTGTGGGGGCCCACACAGCCCTGGGGACAGCCATCTCACCAGGGCTTTCCTCATAGTGTGCTGGGGTCCATGGCCTCCCCACAGCCCAGCGGACCGCCACTTTCCCGGGGCTATTAATAATAATACATGTGGGGGCTTGAGCCCCCCCTACACTGCCCCAGAGACCACCAGCTCCCGGGGCACTATTTTTGAAATGCGGGTAAGTTATTGGCCCCCAGGGACCACCACCTCCCAGGGCTATTTTTCATGTTGAGAGAGGCCCTCCATGGCCCTGGGGACCTCCACCCCTAAGGCCGGCTCCGCAGATTGGTTTTGGACAAGGGGAGTTGCATGTCAGCAGCTTCCCTTGTCCAAATGCAATGGCGTCACCTGCAGGAAGCGCAGAGCTGGCTGGGACTGCAGGGGCATCTGGCTCCTCCCACGGTCCCCAGCATAAGGCAGGGCCCTGGGAGATGGGGTCCCCGGTGCAATAATTGGCCCCCGGAGAGTGGCCACGCAGCCCCCCTCCAAAATAAAAAAAAATGGAAAGGCTGGCGAGGCCTCAGGAGATAGGGTCCCCGAGAACAATAGTGGTCCAAAAATCTTTTTTTTTTTAACAAGGCAATGGCCCTGGGGATGAAAAAGGGCTCCGGAGGGGGTGGGGGCACTCAGCCCCCTCCTTTAAAAATAATATAAATATGTGGCCCGGGGGGATCGGGTGACCAGGGCCAAAATCAGCCTCAGGAGGGGGGCACACGGCCCCTTCCCTTTTTTACATTTTTTTTAATGAATAGTGGATGGGGCCCCCAGGGCCTAGAAAATATTCAGAAAGGGGGGCTACACCCTCATTCTAACCCCGCAAAAAAGAAAAAAAACAGCAGCATCTCACATGAGGCCCCGCCCCCTCCCTGCAGCACACTGCAAATGCGCCTTCTGGCACATTGCGGGTTGGGGATTAAGTCCCCTAGATCCTTAAAGGTCCTTAGGGCCCAACTAGCCCTCCAGGTATCTCCAGGAAGCCCCATACAGTGTTGATTGCTGAGAGATAGTCGGAGGCTACGCCCCTTTTTGCTCCACTCCGAAAATGCACCTCCTGGCGCACTGCTGGTGGAGCAATGAAGCCACATGTGTCCTGAAGACCTTAGGACTAAAGTGGACTTCAACCCCCGAGCAGCAGTGTGCCAGGAGGTGCATTTGCAGAGTGGTGTAAAAAGGTCGGCATGGCCTCAGACCACTCTTAGCGATCCAGCTATGTGGGGCTTAATTGAGGTACATGGTGGGCTAGTTGACCCTCAGGGACTCTCTGGATTCAAGGGGAGTTAATCTACCGACCAAGAACATGCCAGAGTAGTGGAGAAAGGGGGTGTGGACTGTGTCCACCTGTCAGCAATCCCACTATCTGGGCCATACTTGAGACACAGAAGACCAGCTCATCACCACACTGACCCGAGACCCCCCACTCGAGCCCTCTGAGACCAACGCTGCAGCCCACAACTTCTGCCATTGGATCGATGACTGCGCCAACAGCCTCGCCCCGGTCAAGAAACCCTCCAACAGGCGCACTGACTTAAGAGCCATATGGTTCAATGCTGACCTCCAGAACTCCAAGCACACCTGCAGAAGACTCAAGAAGCAATGGCCCAATAACCAGACACCAGACAACCACGCAGCCCTCACGAACACCAGACAAGAACACCACCAACTCATCAGATCCACCAAAAGAACCTCCTTCAAAGAGCGTATCGACCACAACCCACACAACAGCAAAGAGCTCTACAACATCGTAAAAGAACTCGTCTCCCCCAGCTCCCGGTCAATTGACGAACCGCCATCACAAGAACTGTGCAACTCCCTGGATACCTTCTTCCACCACAAGATCGCAGACATCCACAACAGCTTCGACCCCCAGGCACCGACGACTGACGCCAAACCCCCCAAACCAACACCCACCAAACACACTGACCTTCTGCTCTCCTGGAACAACGTCAATGACAAATACACCCTCAAGATCATGAACACCATCCACTCCGGCTAACCTTCCGACGCCTGCCCCCACCCCATCTTCAACATGGCAGGCTCCACCATCACATCCCAACACCGAAAGACCATCAACAGCACCTTCCCAGAGAGCTGGAAACACGCCAAGATCAACGCTCTCCTCAAGAAACCCAAGGCGGACCCAAAGGACCCTTAAGAACTTCCGACCCATCTCCCTGCTCCCGTTCCTGGCAAAAGTCATGGAGAAGAACACCCACAGACAACTGACCCATTTCCTAGAGGAGAACAACGTCCTGGACCCCTCCCAATCTGGGTTCCGCAGCAACGACAGCACCAAGACCTCCCTCATCGTTGCCACTGACGACATCAGGACCATACAGGACAAGGGCAAAACCGCTGCCCTCATTCTCCTGGACCTCTTGGTCTCCTTTGACACCGTCTGCCACCACACCCTGCGCACACGCCTTCCCAACGCTGGGATCCGAGGCAAAACCCTGGACTGAATAACCTCCTTCCTCACAGGCAGAACCCAGAGTGTTTGCCTCCCCTGTTTCAATCCAGAGCCACCACGATCATCTGCGGCGTACCCCAAGGATCATACCGCAGCCCCACCCTGTTCAACAACTACATGGCACCGCTCGCCAACATCGTCCGAGCATACCACCTCAACATCGTCTTGTATGCCGATGACACGCAGCTGATCCTCTTCCTCACCAAGGACCCGGCCATTGACAAAACAAACCTCCACGAGGGAATGAGGGACGTTGCAGATTGGATGAAGACCAGACGCCTGAAACTGAACTCGGAAAAAACAGAGGTCCTCATCCTCGTCTCCACCCCTTCCATATGAGATGACTCCTGGTGGCCAACCTCACTGGGAGCCCTGACACCCACAAACCACGCACGCAATCTGGGGTTCATTCTGGACTCAACGCTCTCTAAGACCCAGCAGGTCAGCACTGTTTCCTCCTCCTGCTTCAACACCCTCCGAATGCTCTGCAAGATCTACAGATGGATCCCCACTGAAACCAGGAGAACGGTCACCCAAGCACTCGTCAGCAGTGGAGAAGTGTGGCTCAATAGTTAGAGCGTCAGACCCTGATGCAGAGGTCTAGCCCGGGACAAGGGTTCAATTCCCACCTCGGCGGGTCTTGGGCTCATTTTCCTTGGACCTGATAATTCTCGCCTCAGTGCCTATTCTAATCATGGGTCCCACTCTGCAACTCTGGGCAATAGCTTGCTTAATCTCCACAACGGCCCCAACAACGCTAGGATGCCTGGCTTCACCTTGGGGGTGCCCAGGAGTGGGCACTTCACAGGGAAAAGCCAGCGGTATACGTACGAGTACCGAGATACCCTCATGGGTTGATTCGTGTGCTATACAAGTACTACTAGATTTACATTTACATTTTACAGCAGGCTGGACTACGGCATCACCCTCTATGCAGGAACCATGACTACAATCCAGAAGAGACTCCAACACATACAGAACGCATCCGCACGCCTCCGCACGCCTCATCCTTGGACTCCTCCACCACAACCACATCACCACCCATCTAGGAGACATGTACTGACTCCCAATCAAGAAGAGGATTGCCTTCAAATGCCTCACCCACGCTCACAAAGCACTCCACAAAGCTGGACCAGCATACCTCAATGAACGACTGTCCTTCAATGCCCTGAACCACCAGCTGTGCTCTGCCGCCCTTGCCCTCGCCCTTACCACCATCCCGTGCATCTGACAAAGGACCACCGGCGGCAGATAATTCTTCCAACTCCTGCAAAGACATGGAACATCCTCCCCTTCCACCTGTGCCACACCCAGGACCTACTGACCTTCAGAAGACGCCTCAAGACCTGGCTGTTCGACCAGTAGCTGACCCCACCCCTCAGTGCCTTGAGACCCTCACGGGTGAATAGCGCACTTTACAAATACTTGATTGATTGATATCAGGTAGGCTAGCTGGTGCCTAAGGACCCCCAGCAGAGAAGGGGACTTTAATCCCCATCCAGGAGCGTGCCCGAGAGGAGAGTGTTTGCAGAGTGGGGGTTGAAGGGGCATGGCCTGCAATGAGTGCTTACCCCTGCTGCTGTGTGGGACTTACTGGAGTTAATAGGAGGGGTAGTTGCCCCCCAAGGACAACCTTGGGGGCCAACTACCCCTCCTGTTACCTCCAATAAGCCCCACACAGTAGGATTGCTAAGAGGTCTCCAGGGGCCATGTCCCCCTTTCTCCACCACTCTGCAAACATACTTCCTGCACAGTACAGGTTGGAGGATGAAGTCCACTATACTCTTGAAGGATTTTGGAGGCAAAGAAGCTCTCTTGGTACCTTCTGTAAGTCCTATGCAGCAGAATTCCTGAGCACTGGTTGGAGGCCCAGCCCCCTTTCTCACCGCTCTGCAAATGTGACTACAATTTAAAGAAGCAATTGTTATGTAATAGGTCTCGCATTTGCAAGAGTTATTGGCGTTGTAAATGTAAACGTTTTTTACTAGTGTTTTCCGGAGTGAAGTGGGTGTACGTTGTGCGTAGTGGAATTATGTGGTATGTGGTGCAGTGAAATTATGCGATAGAAAGTATGTGGTATTTAGTGTATAGGGATTATGTAGAGTGGGATTATGTGTTATGAAGAGTAAATATGTGGTATGGTAGTCTGTGTTGTGGAGTGGTAACCTCAGGTTAGGCTTCCTCGTTTCCATAGAAGCTAAACAATTTACTAAATGAGAGAAAAAAAGAAGGAATCACTGAGGAGCACATCTGGTCCTAATAGGAGTTATGAGCAGGGCCACTGAAACTATGCAACTGTTTGGCTGCACCGACTTTCTCACAATTACACATTTTCCGCATTAGCCACATAATTCACTATCTGCTGCCTAATCAGCAGATTTGTACAAAAAAAGCCTTGTTTTTAGCTCAAACTGTCCAAAAGTTACTAAAAATGCAGCAACAAGTGTTACAGCATGGTGGAAGATCCTCTGCAAACCTAGAATGGTCATTTCTAACTTATTGCTATATGTGGGTGTTAAATTGGTACTAATGATAATAATAATAATAATAATAATAATATTTTATTGTATAGTTAGTAAAAACCATTAAAAAACTGTAAATACGACAATATTAAAACACAAAAAATGTACACTGCTGAGTGAATATAAAAAGTTATAAAATGAGAACATCTTTCAAGTTACAAAAGTAAAAGTGTTCGGGGCTCAAGACTTTGCCAGTGTTTTTTGCTTTTTCTCGAAATTGTCAATGAATTTGACTGCCCTGCAAATGAGTTGCAGATCTACTGAGCATAGGATTAGTATGATCGCGGACCGGCAGGTGCGTATTCCATATTACTTAAACTTGGTCTTTAACCAACTCCGATGTTCCTGGATTAGGGCCCGGCAAATACAGATCAGATGGATAAAGTCTTGTCTTCCTGCGCCACATAAACAACATCCATCACATTCTTGGGGCTTCCATTTTGGTGACTCAGCATTTGTTGGTAAGCTACCCAGCCTTAAATTGAGGTGTTTCCGTTTGATGAATGGCAAGAAAGCAAGGTCTAGGAAGGCTGCCGGTACTAATTTTTTATAAGATTGAATTGTCAACCAGGCATGGGACCGATGACTGAAAGTTATTTTATCATTGAGCAACGAATGCCTGTTGGCAGCCTTTTTTACCAACTGTTTAAAGGAAAGCACTGGAAGCTTGGATTCCCAAAGTGCAGCCAAGTTAGTTGATTCTAGTGATGATTTAAGGTACTTGGCATATTGCGAGTTGGGACTTTTACTGATTATTTCCCACATGATAAGGTAGGCTAGCTGGTGCCTAAGGACCCCCAGCAGAGAAGGGGACTTTAATCCCCATCCAGGAGCGTGCCCGAGAGGAGAGTGTTTGCAGAGTGGTGGTTGAAGGGGCATGGCCTGCAATGAGTGCTTACCCCTGCTGCTGTGTGGGACTTACTGGAGTTAATACGAGGGGTAGTTGCCCCCCAAGGACAACCTTGGGGGCCAACTACCCCTCCTGTTACCTCCAATAAGCCCCACACAGTAGGATTGCTAAGAGGTCTCCAGGGGCCATGTCCCCCTTTCTCCACCACTCTGCAAACATACTTCCTGCACAGTACAGGTTGGAGGATGAAGTCCACTATACTCTTGAAGGATTTTGGAGGCCAAGAAGCTGTCTTGGTACCTTCTGTAAGTCCTATGCAGCAGAATTCCTGAGCACTGGTTGGAGGCCCAGCCCCCTTTCTCACCGCTCTGCAAATGTGACTACAATTTAAAGAAGCAATTGTTATGTAATAGGTCTCGCATTTGCAAGAGTTATTGGCGTTGTAAATGTAAACGTTTTTTACTAGTGTTTTCCGGAGTGAAGTGGGTGTACGTTGTGCGTAGTGGAATTATGTGGTATGTGGTGCAGTGAAATTATGCGATAGAATGTATGTGGTATTTAGTGTATAGGGATTATGTAGAGTGGGATTATGTGTTATGAAGAGTAAATATGTGGTATGGTAGTCTGTGTTGTGGAGTGGTAACCTCAGGTTAGGCTTCCTCGTTTCCATAGAAGCTAAACAATTTACTAAATGAGAGAAAAAAAGAAGAAATCACTGAGGAGCACATCTGGTCCTAATAGGAGGTATGAGCAGGGCCACTGAAACTATGCAACTGTTTGGCTGCACCGACTTTCTCACAATTACACATTTTGCGCATTAGCCACATAATTCACTATCTGCTGCCTAATCAGCAGATTTGTACAAAAAAAGCCTTGTTTTTAGCTCAAACTGTCCAAAAGTTACTACAAATGCACCAACAAGTGTTACAGCATGGTGGAAGATCCTCTGCAAACCTAGAATGGTCATTTCTAACTTATTGCTATATGTGGGTGTTAAATTGGTACTAATGATAATAATAATAATAATAATAATAATAATAATAATATTGTATTGTATAGTTAGTAAAAACCATTACAAAATGTAAATACGACAATATTAAAACACAAAAAATGTACACTGCTGAGTGAATATAAAAAGTTATAAAATGAGAACGTCTTTCAAGTTAGAAAAGTAAAAGTGATCAGGGCTCAAGACTTTGCCAGTGTTTTTTGCTTTTTCTCGAAATTGTCAATGAATTTGACTGCCCTGCAAATGAGTTGCAGATCTACTGAGCATAGGATTAGTATGATCGCGGACCGGCAGGTGCGTATTCCATATTCCTTAAACTTGGTCTTTAACCAACTCCGACGTTCCTGGATTAGGGCCCGGCAAATACAGATCAGATGGATAAAGTCTTGTCTTCCTGCGCCACATAAACAACATCCATCACATTCTTGGGGCTTCCATTTTGGTGACTCAGCATTTGTTGGTAAGCTACCCAGCCTTAAATTGAGGTGTTTCCGTTTGATGAATGGCAAGAAAGCAAGGTCTAGGAAGGCTGCCGGTACTAATTTTTTATAAGATTGAATTGTCATCCAGGCATGGGACCGATGACTGAAAGTTATTTTATCATTGAGCAACGAATGCCTGTTGGCAGCCTTTTTTACCAACTGTTTAAAGGAAAGCACTGGAAGCTTGGATTCCCAAAGTGCAGCCAAGTTAGTTGATTCTAGTGATGATTTAAGGTACTTGGCATATTGCGAGTTGGGACTTTTACTGATTATTTCCCACATGGCACGGTACAGCGCAATTTCTTTGTTCATCCAGACATCGTACCAGAATTTTATGGTCTCGTACTTTTTCAGCAGCACTTGAGATTGCAAACCGAATTCAAGTCTGACTTCTGCGGGTGATGCATTGCTTGGTAACGCAAATACACGCTTGTGGATTTTCATTTGAACTTTGTCCAAGAGTTGTGAATTCTTGCCATGATGTAATACGCTCCCATATGCTATTGTTGGAAGTAGCTTGGCTTTCATTATTGTTAGCAGGGGGGAGACCAGGGGGCATCTGAGTTTGGTCGCCAAGCTACTGAAAGAGTGCAATAGGACCATGCCCTTATTTTCCATGCTATTGAGATGCGTAGTAAAGTTGAGACGCTTGTCCAGTAGTATCCCGAGATACCTATAACTTTCAACCGATTCCAGTTTGACATTGTCTATAGTGAAGGTTGGTTGCACTTTGTGGCATCAGGTTATGACCATAGTCTTAGTTTTTGTACCGTTTATTACTAGCAAATTCTCTTTGGTATAACAGGTCAATTCCTGTAGTAGACGTTGCAGACCTATTCTTGTCTGGCTTAGTAGGACCACATCGTCGGCATAGGATAGGTGTGTTATACAAAGATTACCTAGCCGCGGTGGATGAGCATTAATCTGATCAAGGCTTACTGTTAGATTCGCTATGAATAAATTAAAAAGGTGAGGGGCCAGCACGCCGCCTTGCTTTAATACATCAAAGGTATTGATCTTCCGGGTTAACCTCTGTCTGTTGTCGATCTTTACCTGCATCCAGGTGTTACTATACAGGTCAATGATCGGCGTTAGGATTGAGTCTGGCAGGCCCTGCTGCTTCAATTTGGCCCAGTAATTTCCTGTTGACACGGTCGAAGGCCACCTTAAAGTCAACGAAACAGGTGTAAAGTTCCTTGTGGTTTTGTAGACCTTTTTCACCAATCAAGCATAACATCATTGCATTTGCCATAGTGCATGTTCCGCGACGAAACCCTTTCTGGTTTAACGGGATTTTGCTGTTCATATCCGACCATTGAGCTAGATCGGCTAGCACCAGGGATGCGTAGTATTTTGCTTCTGCATCGATCAGGGCTATTAAGCGGTAATTAGTTGGGTTTTTGCGGTCTCCACCTTTATAGATGGGATTGCTGATGGCACCCCTCCAGCTTTCCGGGACCCGACCTGAGCTGCTAATTGACCGAAACAGGATATTGAATTTGCATGCCCAGAACTGGGGGTCCTCTTTGTAGATTGCCTGCGGAATGCCATTCGGCCCCAGCGCACTCTCTTGCTTGCCTTTCTTGATTATTTTTAGTATTCGGCAATCGTCGTCTGTCCGTATTGATTGATCCATGTCTTCCTGGCCGGTGGTCAAGCCTTTAGTGCTGGTAACAGTCCTTCTTTCCTGGTTCATAGCTCTTGGCGTTTCAGATTCGGTTGTTGACGTTGTGATCTGGTTTGCCGTTAGGTTTATTGAGAATGTATTGACTATGTATTGGGCCCAATCGCTTTCAGCGATGCATGTCATATTTGCAGGTTGTGCTGCTCTGTTAATGGAGTTGACTTGCATCCAGAACACCTTGGAGTCTGATTTTTTTATGTTGTGCAGCCATTTGGCCCAGAAGTCGTTAGCTTTGTTCCCTTTTTCCATCCAAACCAGCTTCTTGTATTGCCTCCTTGTCGATCGAACTTCTTGACAGATACTTGGGTTTGTTCATAGACCTTGTGCCCGTCTTATGAGCTTCTGAAGATGTTTCCTCATAGAGAGTGCTGTTTTTGTGAGTTTTATATTGGTCTTAGGATAGGTCTTCCTTTTAGCGTTACTATTGGACCTTTGGTGGCCTTTCCAGGAAATCAGACCAGGTTTCTGAACACAGGTCCTTCTCTGCAGTTAATGTTTTAAACAATTTCTTAGCGTCTAACGCTATTTGAGGTAGGGTGTTACTTGACCACCTTAACCGCTTCAGGTTGACTGTTGAAGTTATGCCTGGAATAGTTGGTGCCTTTACGTGCCTGTAGGAACTCAGTTTCATCTCAATGTGTTGCATTGAGTGATCACTGTCTAGTGAGCAGATAATTTGAATTTTTTTAATTAGACTTAGCAGGGGTTACTAATGTGTAATCCAAGGTGGAGCTTGCATTGTGGCCTGTAAAGGTGGCGGCAGGGGGTTTATCCTGAACGGTTCTTCCATTTATTACCCGTAGGTCAAGGCGTTAAAAGTCCCACATCAGCTGCCTACCCACTTTATCTGTCTTCTTGACAGATATAATCTCCTGGGGTTCAACATCCCACAGTTTGTTTGCTACAGAGATGTTGTCCTCATCTTCCGGTGGATGTAGAAGGTTGATGTTAAAATCGCCCATGACAATAATCTCCCAACTTTGTTGTTCAAGACGGGTGTTGGTTACTACATTGACAACACGGTCGAAGAGGTCCTTTTTGGCCGATTTTTTCGGGTGGGCGTATAAATTAATCAAGATGATTGTTCTGGCATTGCTTTTTATTGTGCTCTCCAGTTTAATAATTTGCATATCTGGTGCTGATATGGCCATTTGTGAGGCGCTGATCTTCAGTTCAGTGGATATATATGTTGAAAGACCCCCCTTGCGCGCCCATAGCACTGGGGACGCGTCGCGCTTTCATGGAAGCATAGTCTTCCTGGTACATCAATTGGCTCCGTTGTCCACGTTTCTTGCAGTGCTATGATGTCATATTGGTCCCAGGTTGCTATCTTTCTACTATGGTTTAAGATGTTTTTCGCTCCTGCGATGTTCCAGGAGAGCAGCTTTATTAGTGTTCCTTTGCTCTCTCCCGCTTCGCAGTGGGTTCAATTATCATTAATGCCCAATGTCTGTCTCCAGTGATTATTAGTGGGAGTTTCAGGCCCCCTGGCACCTTGCAGTACTGAGTGAGTGATTCGGGTTTTGCAGTCATCTCTTTTCCCACATCTTCTTAGTAGGGGTGACGGATAACCCTTTTTTATTTCTTCTTTCAGCGTGATTCTCCACTCTTCAAATTTGCGTGTTTCAATGAGTATGTTTTTTACTATTTCTACGTTCCTCCAGGTGGCTAGTATGCCTTCCTTGGCCACATTGTCCCCTAATGTAATGAATTCGATTGATAATAAATCAGCAGATGTTAGGTGGCTTAAGCTTGGGATGGAGGATGTAAGATGGAGAATATTCCCTTGATTTAGTAGGTATTATGTGCCTTGGGGCTCGTAATTTGGGATAAAAAGTATCTTTCCTGCTATAGCTGTTTGCTTCTCCAATGGTCGGTCACTACTAGTCTGAGCTTTTTCCTCTGATGAGGGTTTTGTTGACATGTGATCATCATGATCCTTTGCATTGAGATGGAGATATTGCGCTATTTGATTATACCCATTGCTCTGGGTTTGCGTGAGTGGCATATTTACTACGGCCTTTACTTCCCGGCCTGTTCGTTTGGGGCTGACCTGTTCTGGGTAGTGCCCACTGACTTTGGTGACAGCCCCGGGACATGGTCCTGTCCATTCCACCTTTGTGGTTTCTGTAGTTTGTTGTATGCCATTGTTGCCTGTGAATATCGTGAGTTGTATTTGTTTGTGCGTGTTTCTGTCCGCCTTTGTTCTTACTTGTCTATTAATCTTCCGGTCACTTTTCCCTGGTGGTGAATTTTCACTTAGTATAGTGATACTTTTCCCTACAGTTGAGTTATTGCACGGTACGGTGATGCGAATGGAGGGAGATTTTTGGTTTTTGTCCATGCCTTTACTTACAACCCAATGGGGTCCTTGACTTCTTGGTTCATTTTTATTGTGTTGATCGATCTCATTTATAGGATGCTTTTTATCTTCATGAGTAGTGCGCCCTTTTTGACCAATGGTGGACTCAGTTTTTTGTTGCTCAACCGGCCGACTATCTAAGATTTTTTTTAGTTGTGTGTTGTTGCTGAGCCCTTGATCCCGGCTCGAATCAGTGTCACTTGCGGCGGGCGTTGAGCTCGAAAGATCAGTGTGACTGGAGTTCCCAGCTCCTTGGGTTTTAGAAGAGACTATCCCCTCTATATACGTTAGTTTTTTTGTTGTCGTCGATTGGGTCATGTCATTCGGGCTTGCGCTTAATGGTATTTGTCCTTCTTCTTGATTTTCCCCGTTTTTTTGCTCTTTATATATCCCGACTGATGAGTGGTGTGTCCCCTCTTTGATGTTAAGTTCCTGTTTTGGTTTGATTTTTACCTGATTAAAGATAGGAAAAGTGACCAGCGTCTGGGTATTTGCAGGCGGGTGGTTTGACATCTGATTTCTATTTTTTCTTGCCCGCTTTTTGGGCCGCTTCGTAAGGCCTTTAGGGTCATTTTGGTTATTTTCCCCATCCTGGTTTGAATGCTCTATTCCTAATGGTTTGCAGCCATTGTTTTGTGTGATAAGGTGACTTCCACCTGTTGTTTTAGTTTCCTCTATTATACCATCAGATATCATTGTCAGGTTGTTAGATTTATTCCTTTCTACTGCTGTTTGCCGTGCTGACTCGTCCACATTAGATTTACTCAGATGCTCCTTTTGTGGGCTCTTGCAATTTTCAAAAGAAATAAGGTCGCATTCCACAGGGTGCTGTTGTTGCTCTGATTAGCGTACTTGCATTCTAGTAATATGTCTTTAAGTATTGAAGGCAGATCCTTTAATTTTTCCAGTATTGGGTGGCAGGTACATGACTGAGATGCTGCCCACGGTTGGATCTGATCCTTAATGATGTTGGAGATACTGGCCATGGCATCTAGCTTTTTGTTTATATTAGATATGTATTCCACCATTGTACTCATAAGATGTATCTGGATATCGAGTTTGTCTGACTGCATGTTGAGGGTTTTGATAGAGGTTTCCAATATGCACCCCAGGTCACTGTGCAATGTGATTATTGATTCCAAGTTTTCATTGATGTTGTGCCCTATTTCGTGCCGGTGTAGGTCCCCTGTGTTGCAGTTGGAGGAAAACCCTTTGCCGCACTTTAATCTTTTGCCGTGTTCCGGGGCGCGATTCAGGGCTTTTTGTCATTGCTACATCGGCAATAGCTGAACCACTTGAAATTTCTATTATTGAGGGTTCCATTTGAGCACCTACGTCAATCATGTTTGGGGAGTCTATTGATGCATTAATGTCCTCCTCCTAATTCACTACGCTGGATATCTCAACTGTGTTGTTACTTAACGGCTCTTTGTTTGGAGAGATTTTTGTGCACCAACCAATTGATGTTACTCCCTGGTCCTCCTTTGCAGTGACATTTGTTTTGTTGGGGATTTTTAATCCCTCTACGTTGCTTTCGTTTTCTTCCTGGACCTCCTGGACCTCCGTTTCGGTGATGATTGCTTTACTGAGGATTTTTAATCTCTCCAGGTTGCTTTCAGTTGCATGGATACCCAGGTGACGTAAATAATTAATTTACTCTCTTAATTTCTATGCAGGTAAGTACTTAATCAATGATAACTCAATCAGAATGAAAGAAAACAGAGTCCGTGGTGTTAGAGTTTCTAAGGGTTTTATTCCTCATAAAGGAATCAGGATATCATGTTCTGACCACCACAGGGGTGTCAGAAGGGATAGATGAGCGCTGAATTTTATTGATAATACATAGCTTATATACTCGGTTTATACCATAGGAATCAATGTAAGAGGCGTAACAGCTGAGAGAAGACAAGATAACAGTATACACGTGGTACTAGTACATCATCAAGAGGCGTAAACTAGGCGTGAACCAGAGGTGTGTGCTAGAAACGTCACTGATAGGTGACGCAAGTGGGTGGCACCAAGGGGTGGTGCTAACAGAATGTTGCAATGTCAGCAGAAATCGGAAGCTTGGATGCGCGCGCAGCTGCATGACGTGTGATTGACGGGGTGCAGGGGACTTGACATTTACACTGACGGAAAGAGACAGAAGTCTGGCATGTCAGATCAACTTGTACTTCTATCATATCTGATATCTGGTGTTTAGGAACTATATTATCTGGGCGGAAAGGTCTCTAGGGCAGAAGCTGTTCTATGCTAACTGTGGATGCGTGTATAAGCGCCTGAGTGTCTACATGTGAAGCGTGGGGCACGGGGCCTTCCATGGAAGCATGGCAACAGAGGCTATGAATTACTTGCATTAAGACAGGTCGGCCTTTTGGCTCTGCAGCTGGAGAGGATGTTTACAGGATCTAGTAGGCAGGAATGTATTCTCGGGGAGCGGAACAGATAACTCGAAGGTTATAGTCAGTCTTGGCAGAAAGCAGGCTGAGCTGAGCGCGAGGGGCCGCGCTGAAAGTAGGACAGAGTTCACGAGTACAGAGGTAGCCTGGGCAGAGTCAGGAGCCACAAAAGAGGTTCAGATGGCAGGAATTCAGGGCCTACTCTTGCTAGAGCAGGAATACATGAAAAGTGTACTACAAAAAGACGGTGGCATAGCATACTTAGGAACGGACTACATAATCCATTCATGGTGGATCTGAAAGAGGACAAGTTAACGGTGGACGCAAATATATTTGCGTCTTCATAGCTGGCACAGGAGGGAAGTTACATGCACTTTAAGCTGGTACATGGAGTCGGTGGGGTACGCGCTAGGGAACACAACATGGCTAAAATTTAATTTTCCTCACAGGAAGGCTTTTTTTGTCATAGTTCTTCTTTTCAGGGTAGGCACTTGAGGCGCCCAACAGGGATTTGATTCCTTTATCCTCTCTATGGATTTGTTCATTACCGGGATAATGCGTGAATCCAGTCTTGGGGTTGAATGGCTGTATGGGGGGACCTTGTATGCTAATTCATACCCACTAGTGTTATGACAGTCCTCATTTTTGGATTGAACCACATAGCTTCCCGTTATTGTTTGATCTTGATTTATAGCATTGGTTGATACTGATTGGGTTGCAGCAGTTCTTTCACGTTTGCTCTCTTTTTTACTAGGGGAGGATATTATTGTGTGTCCTTCAGTGTGGTAGTCCGTGGACTTATTAGATCCTATATGAGTTGTTGAAAGTTTCTCATGACCTTGCCTTTGGAGTGAGTTTGGTTTTTGTAATCCATTTGGTGTAGTCGACATTGCATAAATAGCGGTTATTGGGTCTTTCAGGAAAGTACAGTTTCCGGTGGGATTCATGTTGCTGAAAATTGGGTATACAGGGGATATTAATGATGCCGCTGCACTTCCCTCAGTTAGTGTAATGGGGGATTTGGTCTTGGCCTTAGCTTTTTTCCTTGTATTTTGTGGGGGGTTTGTTCGTGTTCTGTCAGACCTCATTCCCCTTTTTTTTGCAATTCCCACTGCCGCTCTGCTTCCACTCCACCTCCCAAGCCTGTCTGCCCCCTCTAACTTGGAACAGCTGCCGTCAGGGAGATAGCGTGGCGTTGTTGCGGAATGACTGCTCTCTCTGGCGTTAAAAAAGCGCTGGAAGACAATTTTTGCCTGGTGTGTAATGCCGGTCAGTTCTCAACTGTGCACTGTGCACTTTGCACTGTTAACACGCTGTTAGTCTGCCCCAGCTGTTGTTTAGCTTTTGGTAGAAGAGTACTGGTAGGCAATTTTTGGCGTATAAAGAACGAAATAGCGCTTGAAGGGTAAGGGGTAATGGGTGCACTTAGTGCATTGAGCCGAAATTGCCGATATTGCCAGTAGCGCAGCTGATGCTGACACCTCTCACCGTGTTTCTGTTGCCCGCTGCTGCTGATGTCCTGCTACTTTCTGCACCCCTTGTGCGTCTTTCACACCCCTCTTCGTGTACCCCTCTTGCTTCTTTCTGCACTCCTTTTGCCTTTTTCTGTACCTCTGTTTCTTCTTTCTGCACTTTTTTGTTTCTTTCTGCAGCTCCCTTGCTTCTTTCTGCACCCCTTGCCTCTTTCTCCAGCCACTTCCCCCTTTCTGTATCTCTAATGCTTCTTTAGGAATTTCTTTTTCTTCTTTCTGCATCCCTCTTGCTTCTTTGTGCACCCCTCATGCTCCTTTTTGCACCCCTCACCCCTCTTTCCGCAACCCTAACCCCTCTTTCTGCACCTGTGCGCCTTCTTTCTGAACTTCTTTTGTTTCATTCTGCAGCACTCTTGCTTCTATCTGTATCTCTCTTGCTTCTTTCTGCACCTTTTGTGCCTCTTTCACACCCTTCTTCCTTCTTTTTGCACCCCTCTTGACTCTTTTGGCCCCTACTACTTTTTTGGCCTGCACTACTCTTGCTTCTTTCTGCATATCTTTGCTTTTTTCTGCACATCTTTGCTTCTTTCCGCACCACTTTTGCTGCTTTCTCCACCCCTCTTTCCTCATTCTGCCACCCTCTTGCTTCTTTCTGCACCTCTGTTCATTCCTTCTGCACTGTGTTTCTTTCTGCACCTCTCTTGTTTCTGTATCTCTCTTGCCTCTTTCTCTACCCCAATTCCCCCTTTCTGCATCTCTGTTGCTTCTTTGTGCACTTCTCTTACTGCTTTCTGCACCTCTCTTGCTTCTTTCCTTACCTATTGTGAATCGTTCTGCACCCCTCTTTCCAATGTCTGCACTCCTCTTGCACTTTTTTTTGTTTCTTTCCGCACCCCTCTTGCTTCTTTCTGCACCTCTGTTCCTACTTTCTGTACTACTTTTTTTCTATCTACACATCTTGCTTCTTTCTGTCCCCTTTTGCCTCTTCCTGCAACCGTCTTGCCGCTCTCCTGCTCTTTCTGCACCTGTGTTCCTTCTTTCTGCACTTATTTTGTTTCTTTCTGCAGCTGTCTTGCTTCTTTCTGCACCCATGTGTCTCTTTCACCACCCGTTTCCTCTTTCTTCACCACTGTTGCCTCTTTCTGCACCTCTGCTGATAATTTCTGCACTTCTATTGTTTCTTTATGCACATATCTTGCTTCTTTCTGCACCACTCATGTCTCTTTCTATACCCTCTTCTCTTTTTGTACCCCCCCTCTTGCCTCTTTTTGCCCCCTGTTGCTTCTTTCTGCACTACTCTTGCTTCTTTCTACACCTCGTTGCTTTTTTCTGCCCCACTCATGCTTCATTTTGCACTTCTCCTCCTTCGTTTTTGCACCCTTCTTGCCTCTTTATGCATGTCTGTTCCTTCCTACTGCTCTTCTTTTGTTTTTTTCTGCATCTCTCTTGCTTCGTTACGGACTCTCGTGCCACTTTCTCCACCCTAAATCTCCCTTTATGTAATTTTGTAGCTTCTTTTTGCACTTGTTTGGTCTCTTTCTCCACCCTGCATCCCTCTTTCTGTACATCTGTTGCTTCATTCTGCACTTCTCTTGCTTCTTGGGGATAGTTGGTCACCCGAGTCAGAGGTGCCACGCTGCTGTGCTGCTCATTTGTTCCTGTTTTAACCTGTTTGCACCTGTAAAACAGATGTCCTAATCTTTGGAGACAAGAAGGACATCTGGTCGGAGGCTTGGTGGCCTGACACTCTTGGATCCTGCCCTTGCCCTTGCCTCAGAGCCAACAATCTAGACATCATTGTTTACTCCTCCCTTTCCCTGGGCTCAAACATAAATAGAACTGCATCTACCTGTTTTGGGATGATACGGATTCTCAGGATGATCTTCCATTTTCTCTCCCTACCCTCACGGAAACAGGTAGTGGTGGCCCTTGTGGTGTTTAGATTAGACTACTGCAGTGCCCTTTTTTATAGGGATAAACAAGGGGCTCCTACATTGACTTCAACTGGTGCAGAATGTCACTGCTAGACTGGTGATGGTCCTCCCTAAATTTCACTCAGCTTCAGCCACCTTCAGAAGTCAACACTGCCTACCCTTGGGTAGGAGAATTGTGTTCACAGCCTTATGCCTAGTTCATAAAGCCATCCACAATATGGGGTCAGAAGGCATCAATAAAATGTTTCAAAGATACCTCCCCAGCAAGGATTTGAGATCTGCAAGCAAGAACAGGGTAACAGGTTTCCAGGATTACAAAAGCCAGGTGGGGGAGGGCCTTTTTCGCTGATTGGAGCTATTCTCCCCAATTTCCACTCTAGAAACTCACTCTTTATTTCATAAGGCCTTGAAGACCTGACTCTTCACCTATCCTAACCTGTAAGCCCTGAAAACCATGAACGAATCTGATCTCTCCCCACTGTGCCTTGATGCCCCTGGGTTAAGTTTGCACTTTACAAAATGTATATTCATTCATTCATTCATTCATTCATTCTGCAAATCTGTCCCTTAGTTCTGCAACACTTGTGCCTCTTTCTGCACCCCTCTTCCTTCTTTCTGCACTCCTCTTGCCTCTTTTTGCACCTCTGCTTCTTCTCTTTGCACTTCTGTTTATTTATTTCCACAAATCTCTTGCTTCTTTCTACATGCCTCTTGCTTATTTCTACACCCCTTGTACCTCTTTCACGCCCCTATTCCCTCTTTCTGCACCCCACTTGCCTGTTTCTGCACCTATGTTCCTTTCGGTTTTTTTTCCAACTCTCTTCCTTCTTTCTGCACCTTTCTTGCCTTCGTGCCTTTTTCACACCCTTCATCCATTTTTCTGCACCCATATTTCCTCTTTCTGTTCCTTCTTTCTGCATTTCTTTTGTTTCTTTCTGCACCTCTCTTGTTTCTTTCTGTATCCCTCTTGCCTCTTGTTCCACCCCACTTCCCCCTTTCTGCATTTCTGTAGCTTCTTTATGTACTTCTCTGTTTTTTCTGCACTTCTCTTGCTTCTTTCTGCACCCTCATGCCTCTTTCTGTACCCCTCTTCCCTCTTTTTGCATTCCTCTTGCCTCTTTCTGCAACTCTGTTGCTTCTTTCTACACTCCTCTTCCCTGTTTTTCCTATGTGTTGCTTCTTTTGGCACTTTGCTTGCCTCTTTCTCCAGCTCTCATCCATGGTTCTGCCCCTCTGTTGCTTCATTCTGCACTTCTCTTACTTATTTCTGCACCACTCTTGCTTCTATCTGTATCCCTTGTGCCTCTTTTTGCTCCCCACTTCCCTTTCTATACCCCTATTGCCTCTTTCTGCACCTCTGTTCCTTCTTTCTCAACTTCTTTTGTTTCTTTCTGCACATCTCTTGCTTCTTTCTGCCACCCAGTGCCTCTTTCTCTACCTCTCTTCCCTCTTTCTGCACCCCTGTTGCCTATTTCTACACCTCTGTTTCTTCTTTCTGCACTTCCTTTGTTTCTTTCTGTACATCCCTTGCTTTTTTCTTTACTTATCTTGCCTCTTTCTATACTCAAATGGGAAATGCAACCAGTCAAGTTTAAAGGTCTGCTTGCTCTTGTGTCTGATGTATATGTCAAAATGTATATTTATTCTCACATGTGTTATGCATCTGAAGATTTGAGCACAGAGATTGAGAGAGGCCTTATTATAATGACAACACTCATAAGGTTTTATCCCTAAAACACAGAAAGAAGGAGATGACAGAAATAATTGTTTTTTTCTCTAGAAGCTGTGGTGAATCCTTTTATTCATTCATTTATGCATAACAGCCAACGCATTTTACCCTTGCAGGCTTCTTCAGGGCTGCAAATAACAATACAGACATAGTCACAAACCTTATATAAAAATTATTTCCCGATATGCATTGAACCCACTATTTACAATGATGTAAATGACCATACTTTTATTGCAAATTTACAGCATATAAAAACACATAGGTAATACAAAAGACAACATGTATCATTAAAAAAAACACAAACAGGTCTCAATTAAAAAAAAAAAACAAATAGAACATTTAAAAATACCTGCATGTAAAAGCACAAAAAACGAACACATTAAACATACACAGGCAATATTTGGGCCACTTCACGATCAAGAAATGGCAAGCAGGAAAAACTAAAATGATACTGGCACTTATGTGAAAAAGAAGAGGAAAAAAAGAGAAAGAAACAGAAGAAAAGGGAGGACAAGACCAAAAGATAAAAAGAAAAACAAGAGACAGACACGTTCTAAACTACTTTTTTGAGTCAAAAAAGACAACTCGCAAATTCAATGACAAGCGACACTGATACCAAGGTTTATCTACAGATCCTAAATAGGAGCAAAATAAAACTCCTAAACAATAAGTGATACATTCAAAACACCACATCCAGGCTGCATGTCAAGCAAACATTATTTTACCCACCGAGAATACAGTCCACAAAGCATAAAGATTCCACAGGGTATTAGTCAAGGTAAGTAGACGGTATCCTTAATAAATTCCTGATCACCGAATCTGGGAAAGAAAAAACACAAACCTGCTGTGGTTTATGCAAAGGGTCAAAACAGAGGCACAAGACACCCTAATAGACCTGTGTACTTACGATGGTATAAACGCTGGCTGTTGGCTGTTATGTAGAAAGTAATGAATAAAAGGATTCACCACAGCATCTAGAAAAAAAGCAGTTATTTTTGTTGTCGCCTTTTTTTTTTTAGGATTAAACCCTATGAGTGTTGTCATTACAATAATGCCTCTCTAACTCTTTGTGCTCATAGATTATATTTGAGACAATAGTTGGTGGCTAGTTTCGAGAGGTAGGCATTCTTGTTAACAACTTTACTTTGAATCTTTATTAGCTACTGTGATTACATCTTGGATAAACACTGGTAGTTGGTGCAGCAATATATACCCTGCCATCGTGCTTGTGTGTGCGTAAGATGCATCTGAAGATGGTAGCTTAAAAAGTGGGTATCTTCTTCTATAGGTCGTTAAATGTTCTCAGTTCTGCAATGTCATTCAGTTGCACTGGCAGACATATCTTATGTATACAGGTGTTATAGACCCCCTCAAATATACTATTGAATACCCATGTGCCCTGTATTATGAGCAGGAAGAAATACATATACCTATTGTTTAATTTAAGACCAAAACCTAGGTTTAACTGAGACAAAGGTTTGATCTTAAGTTTAGGTTTTGGTCTTAAGTTTAACTTAAGATCAAAACGTAAGTTTAACTTAGACAAATCCTAACTTTACTACTCCTAAATGCCCTTTGTGAATACGGAAATTCGTAAAATTAGGATTTTATCTCAGATTACTTTTGTGAATTGGGCCCAGTTTGAGAGAAAAGCAACATCAGTTGTGCAAAGGTATCTTTCATTGCGATCTCCAATTATACCCCAGTCAATGTGCCTAGGTCATTGTCACCACACTGCACAATCATGAGGTCAGACGGTTGGAGGTTTAAGAAGGTAGCAATTGGTGCCACTTTAATCCTCTCTGGGCAAACAATTGAATATCCACATTTTGTCTTTAGCATACCTTTTGCCTCAGAAAACATAGCTGTGTCCTACAATTCACACTGTTAGCATTTTGAAGGGATGAGTGGAAGGGATCCAAAAATGGCTGTAGCTGAGTAAGTCAGTTGGTACAATGAGAGGTATCGAAAATGGTGGAGGAGATGCTATTTTGTGAAAAATTAGATAACTCATTGACATAAACATTGTGTAGTCAAAAATAGGATGCATGTTTCTCTGTTGAAGAAGCATCTTTCTGATTGCCTATGGAAAAACACTTTGAAAGGTACAGCAGGCAGAATCAGCTATTATTTGCAAGATTGAACCACACCTGCTGTTTGCATTTGTAGATTAGGGTGCTGAAATTGAAAATATGGTGAACTTGTGACCAGGCAGTAGAATTGGGAAGAGTATGAAATGTTACGTTATATATGAGGGATATGGTTTTAAAGTAACTGGCAAGTTATAAAACTGTAATACTAGTATTATTGTAAATAGGTTTTTAGACCCCCATCATGGTTTGCGACTCCTATGAGAACCTACTGTGCCACACCGCGGTGGAGTTATGACTTCTATAAGTTAGAGAAGCAGATTGGGCACTTTTAGAAAGAAGTAATAAAGCGCTAATATGTGTATCCAATAGAAGTGGGTATCAGAATTTGAAAAAATGATAGGAGCATTTTGATTTCTTACCTGCATTTATTTGTGTGGAAAAGGAGAGGGAAAGGTTTTACATTGCTCAGAGTGGTACACCACATGTATTGTGTTACATATTGTGTAGGAGTGCGTCAGTGTCTCTAATGATATTTTTAAGATTGTAATGTTTTAGTTTCAAATGTTGCAAAACATTAGGGAAATGTGATACTTTAAACAGGTTACCAAAAGTATGAGTGTGTAGTGTAGTTTGTTTTATTTTACTGAACCAAAAAAGTCTATATCATCACAATTTTGTTTTATTTCAAAAGCTTCATCTACTATACTTTCAATCTGTTGCTATTTCCTATAAGCTGCTAATCTTCTTCTATACTTTTTACAATCTTTCAATAAATGTTGTAGTATTCTACTTCTAAACATTCTTTTGTGAATGTCTTTATGTTCTTTAAGCCTTCTGGTATTATAGATTGTTTTTCCATATAATTATTTTGTTTTATGATCTCCATTTCTCTTCTGCTTCTGATTTCTTCCAAAACTTTACATTTCCATTTCAACATTTTCAACTTTTTAAAAACTTTTTCCAATTGTTTTTACCAGAAGTCTTTTTCCTCTTTAAGATGTTGCACTTCATCGAATTTCCTTTTTTCACTTTCCCTTAAAAAGTATAGTTTTTTTGTCTTCTCTTTTCATGTTTTTTGTCATCTTCAGTTTTTTACCCAAAAAGTAAATATCTAGAAACAAAGAATACTTTTAAAAGTGTTTTACATCGATTAATCGTTTACAATAATAATATAATAATATTCACATTAACAACAAAAAAACACTCTGTCACATTTACATTGGCAATCTCCCAATAATAAATAAATATATAATGATATTTTATTTTATACAATAGCAAGCCTATCACAACAGCACACAGACAGCAACAGCTCACAGACATTTAAATTCAACACATTCATACTTTCATAAACATGGTGAGACTTATAACGGTGACATGGTAAGGGTTGCCATTTTAAATTTGGCTAGGCCCAATATTCTAAGCAGTTGATGAAAACAGAAGCTGCAAGAGAAAAGTGAGCTTTGAGACATGCTGACAGAAGGTTTAGGGATTAGGCTACTTCGTTTGAGTCTATGGAAAGGTACACTTGAAGTAGACCCTAAAAATATAAGTGACTGCTTAAGATAAGAAATGCAATCTGACAAATTTAAAGGTCTGTGTGCTCTTGTGAATAAGGTGTGTGTCTACTTGTACATTTATTCTCACACGTGTTATGCAGCTGTAAATGGTAGCTTGAAAACCTGGTTAGTTGTCCGAACGGTGGAGAAATTTCCTCAGCTCTAATCTGGTATAAGCCTCACAATGTTTCTCAAGGCTTGCATTCATCAGTCTGTGCCTATTTCTAGTGGGATGATACTTAAAAAAAATACAAGTAGTGGAATACCGACCCTTCACAGCACATGCTCTCTAAAATTGTGTAGAACAAAGTACATGTGTTCCTTCCTGATCATAGTACAGGACACCTGGATACAAAGTTTTATACCCTGGGATACCCTTTAATAAATATTCCAAAAGCTTTGTAATCATCCGTTTTCTCTTCAACTTTCATTAGACATTCAGGAACAACACTTATTACTGTCATGAGTGATGTAATATATGAGGTCATAAGCAGTGCATTGCAGGATCTCTAGTTATAGTTAGCTCAGCTAACTATAACAGCTTAGTTTCTTAGGTTTTGTACAAGTGAAAGGTAAGAATAACTATGATGTCCCTGAAACCTGTGTTTTTTCAGTGAATATATATTTTCTGACTCCAAAAATGTCTATGGCACTGGCAACCTATCTGTAAGTCCCTTGTATATGGTATGGCATGTACATTTAGAGGCCAAATGGATTCAATGCACTCAAGTGTGCACAGCTGTTGTGCCTGCAGCCATTTTAAAGCCAACCCTGCTTTGCAAGATGCTTTTAAAATGAAACTATGTCCAAATTCCAGTTTGAAATTAAAAGTACTTTCGAAGTCTTAAAATACCTTATTTTTACATATAAGTCACCCCTAAGGGCTACCCTAATTGCCCCAAGGGTGGGGTGCATAGTAGTTATAAGCAGGGACTTTATATACAATGTTCTGTATGCCCTGGGGAGAGATAAACTTTCAACTCTCTTTACCCAATCATAGTAAATTAACTCTATAGGCTAACATAGGAAGGCTTAAAAACACTTTAACAAAGTCTAACTTTTAACTGGAGAGAGCTAACATAATAATATAATATGTTACAATGATAGATACAATAAATCCAACAACTTACCAATGTTAGATGTATTATAACTATCGCAGGACAGTAGTGTTAGAACTCCTTTCCTAAAGTTACCTAACATCAGCCCTGTAGCAACGTCTTTTAATTGGTCAGACTTTGACAGGCTTAGCCAAGCTTCCTTAATGAGGTGTTGAGAGGCCTGGGCTGAGGCAAAGGATACCTCAAGTGGGGAGATATCTGCTGGGTGCAGATTGCAATGACAGGAAGGAGGCTGGGTAGCCAAACTGGTTTTCAAAGGGTAGGAACCAGGCCCACCCTACTTCCTTAGGGCCATGAACTTAACCTTCCAAAATAATGAGTATGTCTTTGATGGGTAGGATGACTCAACCCCCAGTTTGAAGTCAAAGACAACAGCCCAGGCGTGTTTCCTTTTAGATAATTTTGCCCTGTCGGAGTGAAAAGACCAGAGCCGGACTCTTCGCTTGATTACGGTCTTCAATCCCTGTTGTGATGGGTTTGTTCCCTAATAATAATAAGAGTAACTGTAGGCAGTGGGCCAAGTGGCGCCAATATTTTTGACTAGCGGTGCTGGTCAATATTTCATTCCAAAGTTTGGCCTCAAGACTACCATCCCGGAAGTGTAACAGTCTGTTGCAGAACTTAATAAATGCCCCAGCCTCTACGCCATTATGATCTTGCAGGCCAAGTTCTAGTCTGACTTGTGTTGGGGATGAAGACCTAGGCAGGTGCCAAGCTCCTTTAAAGATTCTCGTGGTTCATTTGTTTACTAGGATGTTTGTTGCACCAACCATAATCTTGTTTCCGTATGATAAGCAGTTGGTGTTCTTGGCCTTTATCACCTTGAGCAGTGGTGTTAGTCTTGGCCCAAGCAGGTGTTTTTAAAGTTTTGCCGAGGCGACCTCAATAAAAAGGGCTTTAGCCTTGACAGGATCTTTTTTCTTGGTGAAGGAACCTAAATTCTCAGGTATATATAGTGTGGCACTGTGTCGATATTTTTATTGTCGGAAACCACCCACTTTTTTGCTGCTTCTGTTTTCCGAAATGAATTATTTTTGCTTTTGACAGATTCAGTTTTATAGCATTATCAATTGTATTGGGGAGTAGATTGTTGAGTAGCCTATGCAAGCCTACCTTCGTGTGATTCAGTAGCACAAGGTTGTCAGCGTATAAAAGGTTAAACCAAAGCACACAGCAGCTGACCAAGGTTTTGCACATCCACTTTGTCTGTTTCTAAATAGTTGGTGGTGCATCCACTCTCACCATCCGCTGCTAAGGATGTCTGTCAGAACAATGATACAAAAGAATAGAGAGGTGCACTCAATGGAGTCAATAGTACAAAAAAGTTCATTGAATGTGTAAGTCTTCTGTTCTTTTCTTTAATGTATTCTTTATTTTCTTTTTAAAATACAACGGCACAGCCAACGCATTTAATTCCCTTTAGTGCCTAGGGAATTTCGTCAGGGCATATAATAGATGATGTTTCAAAGGCGATAGTCCTAGATATGTTCGCACCCGAGAAGCTGATGTAGATGAACGATCGCAAGAAACCCCCAGAATAGTCCTGAGTAAAGTTGGCGCACAGTTCCAAGTGGAATAGTTGTTCGAGTATCCCAGATTGGCTACAGTGTTGGACTGAAAGAATCAAATAGTATATTTGTCCTGGACCCCTTAAAGAAACGGCAAAGTGAAGAGGGGTCAGCGTGTGCAGGATAATGGAAGGCGTTATAACCGGTTACAATAGAATTCGTGGGGTACAGGACCTGTGATGAAGTCTATGTAGTCCCCTGCTCCTCCCCATGGATTATTGGAAGCCGTGGGGAGGAGCAGGGGACTACATAGACTTCATCACAGGTCCGGTACCCCACATTCAATGAACTTTTTTGTACTATTGACTCCATTGAGTTCACCTCTCTATCCTTTTGTATCAGCGTATAAAAGGTTGCTAATGCGGGTTCCATCCAGTTGAGGCGGGTGGGAGTTAACCTTGGCAAGTGTGGAGGATAGGTCTGAGATGAACAGATTAAAAAGAAGATTAGATTAGATTGGTTTATTGTACAGTTAATAAAAACTCACAATTTAAAACGTACAAATATATAAAAGATGGCCATCGTTGCATTTAAAATATAAAAGGAGCGGGTAGGCTCGCATGTTAAGATAATTAGAGTCACAATTGAATTTAGTGAAGACCATAAGGATTAGGGAGACAAGGTTCTTGTAGATTTGGAAGACAGGTCTCCGGGGAGGTTAGGGCAGCTTTGACTTGGCAAATACGTTGGGTAAACCCTGTAGATGTTTCATTAGTCTGTTTGCCACTGTATCTAAACATTTTGTTAATCTGCAGTTTAGCAGGATTTCATCTGGATGAAAGCATAGCATCACTGCCTGCCTGCAGGTTGTTATGCCCTTCTGGTTCCATAAGGCTGGAAGTAAGGAACGCCTTATGTCCGAGAGGTTTGTGCAGATACAGATGATGTGTATGAGGTCCTCTTTTCCAGATGAACAGAGTCGGCAACAATTTACTGAACTCTTCCTTTGCCAGGATGCCAAGTGGGGTGTTATGGGTATGTTGACGAGACGCATGTTAATAAACTTAGTTTTTTTTTCAGTGAGAGGCCCGTTGTTAGGTACTCTTGTGGTTTAAGAGCGTTGTAGCTTGCCAACACCACCCATCCTTGGGCTCTCTTAGCCAAGGTGTCTTTGTCCTCAATGGTTGAAATCATCTTGGTGACTTTTGATACCACTTTTTTGAAGGTGCCGAGGTCAGTCGATGGTTTGTTAATCCTAAGGTCTCCAGTGATTCCATTAAGTAATTCCTTGCAGGTGAATTTTCTCTAGTGGACAGTTCGGTCCAAAGTTGGGCGTTTAAAGATCCGTGGTCGGCGTCTCTGATTTTCCGCCAACTTTTTATATATGCGCCTCTTCTCTCGACCGTTTGCTTCTGTACTCCGAATTCGAGACGGATTTGAGCAGGCGATGAGTAGGCGGGTAGATGGAATATTGCCCTGTATACTCGACTGATGCTGTTGTCTAGTGTTGTTGCGTCGTTACCTTGCATGGGTTCACTGCCATAAGCGAGCATGGGCTGAAAGCGCGTTCTGATCACCTGCAGGAGAGGACCCAATGACCGGTCTGGGAGGACTTTCTGCAATGGATTTATAGACAGATGGAATGTTGTGCCCTTCCGACGGATGGCCTCCTGTTGGTATTTAAAAGAGCCACTGCCGTCTATTGGAATGCCTAGGTATTTGTAAGAGGCTACCTGGTCTAGCCTCTGTCCGTCCAGAAGCCATGCAAATTTCCGTTTTTTGTGGTAGTTAAATGTCATCACTTTTGTTTTGCTTAAGTTAATTGTTAATGAGTTGGTTGTGAAGAATGCGTTGGTGTTGTCCAGAAGATGTTGGAGGCCAATGGGAGACCAGCTGATGAGGACAAGTTCATCTGCATATAGGAGGTTTGAGAGTGTGATGTTGCCCAACCGCGGGGCGTGGGATTTGGCTTTCTCAAGTTCGCCTGGGAGATCTGCAGGAAGAGGTTGAACAGCATGGGAGCTAGGACGCAACCTTGTTTCAATCCTTTGCTGGTACTGATTTGTCTTGAAAGGTGCGTACCGAATCCCAGTTTGATCCTGACCCAGGTGTTGGTGTGTAGCATTATCAGCTGCTGTAGAAGTGGGCCTGGAATTCCCCATCCATCCTGCTTCTGCCAGAGTTTTTGAACAGAAGGGGTGCCAACACACAGCCTTGTTTATCACCGGTTCCTGTTTGGATCTTTTTTGGGACATGGGAACTGTCTTCCAACTTTATTCTTATCCAGGTATATGTGTGGAGTTGGATTATCGCTTGTAAGAGAGCAGGGATATGCCCCAGCTCTCTAATTTTTTGCCATAGGCTGCCGTGTTGCACCCGGTCAAAAGCCGCCTTGAAGTCAACGAAGCAACAGTCTTGTTGGATACGACGAACGTCTGCCTTCTCCATCAATACGGTTAATGTCAGTAGGTTGCTAGTTGTGCCTGAATTAGCCACGAAGACGGTCTGATTAAAGGGGAGGCGCTGTGCTGATTCAGCCCAGATTGACAGCTCTTGCAATAAAATGCTACCATAGTATTTGGATTCGATATCAAGAAGGGCAATCATTCTATAATTTTTGGGGTCATTTCTTTTACCGCTATTGTAGATGGGATGAATGATAGCACCTTTCCAGGAGTCCGGGATGCGGTTGTTTTGCCTGCAATGTAAAAAATAGGGGTGCAAGGAAACCTGACCATGAAGTTACATCTGACTTGAACAACCCCTGAGGTAGTCGATTAGGGACAGGGGCACCGTCTAACCTGCCTTTCCTGATTATACGGACAATGGTGTTTCTTAAAACTCCTAGTGTCGTCAGCGTCATTGGAGTTGAATAATTTTCTGGCTCCATTCTCTCAATTATTGTTTCATCAGAGGTGTCTTCGACTGGGGCAATTGACCCGGTGTTGCCAGTGCAACGTGCTTCAGTGAGTGCTAGCCATGATTTGGATGTCGAATGGGGGCTGGGATGCTCTGCCCCGCTCAAATGTTCACTGAAGTGATTGGATAGAAACTCGGTCCAGTCGTCAACACTTATCTTTGCATTGCTGTGTACTCTACCTCCTAATGGGCCTCCATTCACGAGGGACCAGAATAACTTTGTGTTCAACAAGAACTGGTCTGACACTGATTGTTTGTCTCTGTGCACAGATGTCTGGAAAGCTTTTTGAGTTTGCTGAAAGAGATAGGATTGCATTTCCCAGTCTTTTTTGGGCCCGGCGTAGGGTGGAGTTTCTTTGAGATATTAGCATTTTAGTTGCATGTTAAATGGGAAGTTGTGGTGTGTCTTGCCAGGAGTAAGATTTAGATGGAGATTTGTTTAATAAACTGTTTACAAGCGCTTCCCAGCCGTCTATGATAGGCGCGCCATTTTCGCTATGTAAATATAGAAAAGCACTGCATTTCCCTGTGACAGTGGGGACAGCGCTGGACATCCATTTCCTTCTCCTTAGGTTCTCTGAATCACTGTCTGATGGCGTGTGAGCAAGTGCCTAATGTTAAGACATGTTGAGAGATAATGTTATTATTTGGGGTGAATGCCACTCTCCCCCTGTGCTGCGATGTAATGGCACTCAATTAGGGCGAGCATTTCACTGTTTCCTAATGTACAGTCCAGAAACGAATGGGATTGGACGTTAGTTCTTGTCCAGGCCGGGGGGGTATCTGTGGATGGGCAACGGTTTATAACTATATAACCTATTCTGCTGAATGTAAGGACTGCATATTCTCCCAATTTAGAGGGTCTGAGTCCTGATGGTAATGTTTGTGTGGTGAGATGTTATGGGACCGCTTGAAGGATGATCCCAAGGTCCTCTAACTGATTATGGAAGTGGTTTGTATTCAAATCTCCAGAGATTAGACAGGGTGTACTGCCGTACGTGCTTAGGTTGTGGCATAATATTTCGGTCAGGCAGTCCAGTTTGGATTTTTTCTCAGTGGTGCAAGGAGAAATGTAGACATTTAGTAATAGTAACTTGCTCTCTGAAGTGGAATTTTCGACCACAATACCAGCGACCCAGTCAATCTCAAATTTTAGCTGTTTGATGTGAACAGACAATCTGGTTGATGCATAGATTGAAAGTCCCCAGCACAGTCTACCGAATTTTCTCTGTCTTGTGGCGGGAGACGTGAATTCTAGGTGCCCTTCGATTGGGCTGCTGGTTGATAACCAGCTTTTCTGGAGAAGAATAGTGTTGTGTTGAAATTTACAAAAAAAGACAGTTGATGTTCCTGGAGAAAATTATTAAACCATGATCGAAGTTATTTCACTTGGTCCTGTTTTGGGATAGGGCTGCTAGAAACCATGACCAGTCTGCACTTCTGGTGGCTTGCTGTACTTCACTGCACTGGTCGTTGCCAACTGGTGAGGGGCTGACTTTAATATGGAGAAAGGGGCAGGGCTTATAAATGAAGCTGAGGCCTGGCTGGGTGGGTGGGAGTATTGCGGGGTGTCGTGGAAATCGGGGCGTTACTATGATTATTCCCCAGTTTTTTAATTGGTCAGCTTTATATTGAACCAGTTCCCTTATGGCTTTATATGCCAATGTGATTAGGATTGATTCTCCCGCTTGTGGACCATTACTGACTTTGAATTTGATGGCAAGTATGTCTTTTGATTCCAGCTCACACGGGTCCAGGTTCGATTTGAAAAGCCAGATTATGTTCCCGCGGTTTATTATGTTGTGCGGGCCTTGGGAGACAAACTCAGGTATTAACAGTAATTTGGTCTCATTGGTATCTGTGACAAGGCTGTGGATTTCGGCAGGTGAGTGTTAGAAGGGGAGAGGTCGCCGAGAGGAATGGAGGTAAGTACTCCGAGCAACCCTGAGACCCCCCTCCTCCTGGACGGTACCGAGCACTAGAGTCAGGCCTCCCTGAGAGGAGGATTACACATCAATGGTCATGCACACAGTGACACCAGCACACTACAAAGGGACACCACACCAAGGGAAGTATATGTAACAAGTTCTTTATATAAGGCTTTGCGACGGGTCAGGAACTGTGTACATTGGGGATTATGGGATAGCTTGCTGTCTTCGAGGATCAGGGCTTGCGGGAGGATTAAGGGAACCTCCCACGGTACTCACAGTCTTCTTGCTAGTCTTTTCCCTCGGCTCTCAATCCTCAGTCCTAGAGCCACGGGGGGAATGCTGGTGGATTCACAGCGGCTGGAGATTCCACGAGTAAGGCTCGCAATCCTCGAACTGCGCGTGCGTCGATCTCCCTCAGGGGCAACTTTCAAGGTCTCAGCTGTTCTTGGGCTTGAGCGTGGACTCCACTGGTCCTACGCGTGGTTGTTCCCTGGCAGGCCCCCGTAGTGCGCTGAGCCATGTACCCCTGTCTGAGGGACAATTCAGGTACTTTGGTGCGAGTCGCACCGCGGGCTCAGTGTAATCCCTCGAGCCGCGGGACCCGCCTTACAATCCACGTACTACCAGACGTACTGGACGTATGGTGCGTACTTCTGGGGCGCTTGTTGGGCTCTTGGCTGAGGGCAGGTATGACTCGTACAGGCACGGCTTGCTCAGAGTACGCCTCGTACCATGCGAGCACTGACGGTTGTCTTGCGGGTGCTGGGACGGCTCGAACAGGGTACACCTCGTACCTCACGAGCGCTGTGGGTTTTCTTTCGGGCACTGGTATGGCTCGCACAGGGTACGCCTCCTACCTTGCGATGCGGTTGACCTTCTTGCGGGCGCTGGCACGTCTCGCACAGGGTACGCCTTGTACCTCATGAGCTCTGTGGATTTTCTTGCGGGCACTGGTAGAGCTCACACAGGGTACGCCTCATACCTTGGGACGCTGTTGATCTTCTGGCTAGGGCAGGTACGCCTCGAGCCGCAACTAGGTCCACAGGGCTCAAGGGGCTCGAGCAAGGAGCGACCGTTCGTTATCAGGCAGGCTGGGCCGCGACCAAGTCAGCAGGGCTCCAGTAGTCAGGGACTGAGTGTGGATTCCTTTTGTCCCAAAAGACGAGTCGCGACCAGGTCTGCAGGCTCTCTTCTCCCGGGATCCAACTGCCGTTTTGGCTTCTCTGCTGCTGTTCTCTTCTCCCTCCTCCCTTCTCAAGTTTCCGCCCCCCTCCAGATGGCTCCTTGGGGTCCGGGGGCCGAGTGCTGGGCTTCTGGCCATTAGGCAGTTTCCCTTTGAAGTCCGGAGGTGGGAGGGATTCTCTGCTGCCCGGCCGGGATCGGGCCGGCCTGGCGGGAGGTGTTATCGAAACTCCTCTGCCCCATTCTGCTGGTCCAAGGCTCGCTTCCCAAAACTGGCCAGGGGGTGATGGGGGCTCTGGTCTCTCTGTGGTTGGGGCTCTGGGGGGCAGGGCGCTGGCTGGCATTACTTCCTAGCGGCGTCCCTGGTCCCTAGGCTTTCTGTTCTCGGGGAGAAAGGTGGGGGCTGTACTGGGGTGGCTAATGCTAATTGGGGACATAGGACAGGATTACGCTGGTGGGGGCCTTGCTCAGGTGTATGCAGGGCCACACCGAGTAGGTCAGGTCTTACAGTGAGGATTTAGTTGGCTTGAACTTTACTTCTGATGTTCTTTGAGGGATTGATATACTGTACAATAGGGGGCTTGCTCACTGACTTGATTAGTTGATGCTGAGGTGGGAACTGTTTTGCGCATGAGTGTCAAAGGAGGTTGGCTGGATGGGGTTGCTGAATACTAATGGTCCAATCCTTTGCTGGGGTTAATTGTATAATGTAAGCCTAGGCTGTTGATCGTCAGTTGAGGTGGGGAAAAGGCTTCTGTGGTTGGTGAACACTTTTGCGGGGGTGGTTGTGGCTGACATGTTGACAATTATTAGCTCTTCATTGGTTTGTAAATGACTGTTTCCAATAGTTCCAATTTCTTCCTGAGGTGCTAGATGAGGAGAATGCCTTGAAGCTTGAGGTGACTCAGTTTTTGTTGAACGTTTTACTTTTAAAGCTCCTTTTTGGGACGTTGGGGTCTGGACTGCTTGCAACTGACTGGTAGGTGCGGTGAGCGCTGTGCTCGAACCCTGTGCTGTTGCTGGTTTATTGTTTTAAAATAGTTGCAAATAGTTTGTTGGGCTCTTCTGTGAGCCTATTGTTGGATTTTCAAAGTCTTCTTTTTTCCTGTTTTGATAGCTGATGGGTGGATTGCTGCGGTGATTTGGCATTGGTAATTGTGTCAGTGGATACATTGGGGACTTCTGTTGGTTTGGGTAATGGTAAAAAAATGGTTGATAATTAATCAGTCGTGTGCTCAGGCTCCGGGTGTTCGTCCTGTTCAGGAGCCGGTGGCATGGGGTCGGGGAGCCTGGACGCTGGAATCCTCTGAATTTCTGTTAGTACTGATGACAGAAATTGAGCAGTGAGGAAAAAGAGTTAATGATAGGAGATCTGCAACATACTGAGCGAACTAGTTGCACTTGAGATTGAGCTTTTTGATCAATACCAACGGTGTACACAGCAAGGGTGTCTAATAGATCCACCTGTTGGTCCATTTTGTCTGAGTGGTAGTTCAGTGCTGACACTGTAGATTGAAGGGTTTGGAGGAGTTGTGACAATAGCTCATTTAGATCTGGAGATGAGGAGCTGACGATCGACCTGTTGCATTGTTTGTTTAAAAAGATAAGTCGAGCTGGGTATTAGGCATGGTGTTATGGCCCCAGCCTGTATTAATCTTTTGTTGACAACTGTTCGCAGTTAATGATGATAAGGTTGGAGATGACGTGGGGTTGCTTAGATGTTCGTTTGCCTGGATTGCAACTTGTGGGGTGAGGACTTTATTGAATGGGCCTTGAAGGTTTGGGACTTATTTGCTAAAGGAGAAAATTGGCTAGGGATCCAAACAGAGTGATGTTTTGGCAAGGTCGCCTTGCATCCAATAAAGGATGAAGGGGAACCAGAAGCCAATACATGAGAGATGTCGTCTTGTGGTTCAAAGGAGAACTTATCAAGAGCCTGGTCGAGAAAATGAGGCAATAGAGGGGCCTTCGGAGCTTCTTTTATTTGGGAATTGGCCCTTGTTGGAAGGCCTGGGAGAGATGAACTAAGGCCTGTGTGGTAAATTTTAATTACCTATGCGGAATTTATGCGGTAAATATCAATAAGAATAACTCAGATAAAAAGAAGAGACAGAATCGGGGGTAGTTGAGGTTTTAAAGGGGTTTTATTCCTTAAAAAGGAATTGGTTATTGGTTCGAACCAGGTAGCATGTGCAAGGGAACGGATAGGACATGTACAATGATTTATTAACAGAGTATCATTTATATAGTAAATGCATTTACAATAGAAATTGATGCAGGAGGCGTAACAGCTGAGAGAAACGAGATAAGAACATGTGTTCGTAACAGAAGGCGTGCACAAGGGCGTACACGAAGGTGTATGCTAGACAACGTCACTGAAAACGTAACGCAAGTAGGTGGATCCCTAGAAGAATCCTGCAGTGTCAGCAAAAACATGTGACAGAGATGCGCGCGCAGCAGTATGACGTGTAATTGACGTGCAACTGGAGGGTGAAGGGGACTTGACATTTAGCCCTACATGAGGAGACAGAAGTCTGGAGTGTCAGAACAACCTAAACCCAAATCATATCTTTATCTTGTGTTTAAGGAACTGTATTATCTAGAAGGAAAGGTCTCTCGGGCAGAGGCTATTCTACACTGACTGCTAGTGCGTGCATATGCAACTACGTGTCTACGTGTAAGGCAAGGGGCATGGGCCTACCATGGTAACGGGAGCTATGAATTACTTGCATGGAGACAGTGAGGCCGGGCCCTTTGCTCTGCAGCTGGGAAGGATGTTTTCCTAAACTACTAGACAGGAATGTATTTTCGAGGAGCGGAGCAGATAACTTGAAGGTTGAATACAGTCTTGGCAGGCAAGGCAGGCCGAGCTAGGCACCGCTCGTCACACAGGGAGTAAGTCAAGGGTCAGGAAGCAGCAGGCTGCGGCTTCCAGAGACAGAGGGCAGAAAAGGCTCGATGGCAGAAATCAGGGCCTAACTCGCCAGAGCTAGAAAACGTGGAAAGTGCACCATATAAAGACGTTGGCAAGGCATACTTAGGAACGGAATATCTGACCCATTCATGGTGGATCTGAAAGAGGACATGTTAACGTTGGACGCAAATGTATTTGCGTCTTCATAGCTGGATGTGGAGGGAACTTACATGTACTAGAAGCATGTACATGGAGCCGTTGGGGTCTACGATAGGGGACACAACTGACCATGAAAATTCATATTACCTCATTCCCTCCTTGTCCCCTACGGACCCTTCATGATATATCAATCCTCATTAATCTATCAATCTGTTCATGTAACATCATTTGCTCTTCTTTCTTCTTATATCGTTTTGAATGAAGACTTGAATGAGGAATACATGATGTGGCGCACAAGCCGCAAATCGCTGGCCCACATTGCAAACATAGGCAACAACTGAATACTATGAGAAGGGCAATACCTAGGAAGGATAGGACCTTCCATCCCCAGGCTGATAACACGCTCCAGAACCAACCGGACCAAGTCCAGGTGCCTGGATTCTGGTGTATCTGACTTGCAATCTTGTGAAGACGAGTAATGGCTTTATATACTGAAGGTGCGTTTTGTGGAATGAAAACACAGCAGCTCGATCCGATGACTCTACAGGCTCCGCCCCTATCGGCTAGGATGACGTCAAGGACGAGACGATTTTGAAGAACAACAATCCGCATCGCAGACTGCTCCTCTGTTAAGTTACCTAGGGCGGATGTAGTTTCATTCACTACTGCTTCAAGGGTTCTGGTTAATTTTCGTATCAGTTTACTATTAAAGACTGTACCTAAGTAGGGAAAGAAACCTTTATTGAAATCTGTATACTGCTCCCATGCCGTTTCAGTATAGTCGACAATCGGGAGATCTCTCTGTGGTCTATTGTGTACTAGATGGATGTCTCTATGATAATCAGGAGGGGCTAGGAAAACGGGTGGCAGAAGGAATGCAATGTAGCAGGTGCCATCCCAATCTAGAGGTAAACTTATATATGCGGTATGACCACAAACGAAATAGGAATGACGTGAAGCTTTAAATGTAGACTTGCCCTTATCACTAAATTCGATCACAGTAGTACATTTACTATGACCCAGGTGTACTGAACCATTCTTTCTGACACATAATTCACCTTTAACAGGTAGTACGGACATTGCAGGCAAGACTGGTTCGGATTCGGATTCAACATTCAGAATCATGAGGTTAAGTGTAAAATTACCTAATCCATATACTTCATTTTCTAGATCAGTTCCTGTTCTTTTGGGAAGACCCTCCTTGTCAGGGAAACATACTCTATGTAGAACTGTGTTCAGATTTCCCCATACCCAGTTGCCCTGGTAAACTACGGAATCTGAATCTAAGGAATTAATTAAACTAAACCATGCACCACATGAACCATTATGTGTGAATGGGTACGGAAAAAGAGGCAGAACTCCCTTGTATTTCTGATAGGGAGGGAGTCGGCCACATATCCAACAATTGGTAGCATTGCTGGTCTGATGGGAATGATGTAACATGCTAATGAATGTATTGTTGCGCAGCGCAAGTCTGTATGACAATTCATGCGGGGGTAATTCACTGAAAGAGTGCTCGACAGTGTCATTTGAAGAGGAATGTGCATGTTTGAAAATAGGGTAGTATACATGTAGCAGTACACTCGCAGCAATAATCATAAGACTTAGAAAAAACATAATCAATAAAGTCACAATACAGTGGCTGCGAAGAGATTTACAATATTCATGTTTCTTGAGCTGTTTCTGTCTATCTCTCTCTCTGTTGGGGTCTAGGGGATACATGTCAGAATCAGGTTTAACCGATTCACCTAGGGGAGGACTTAAACAATTAAACTGTCTGACTTGCTAGACCTCAATTTGGATTTATACTCCTCGGACGGAGTTTTCTCTATCAGGGGAAGTTTAGAGTCACTGAAATCTGGGCAGTCCTTAGAGGGGGAGGGCTGAGAGTCTGTAACTGGAAGCAGTCCATGAAATATCTTTACGTGGCTGGAGTGGAGCCACCCTTTGCGGCCCTCGACCTTGATTGCAGTCCTCGTGGTTAGCAGGACAAGTTTCGGCCCCTGCCAACGGGGCTCCAGCGGACTCCTCCGATCGAAGTTCCTGACGAGAATATGGTCCCCCGGAATGATCCCATGTGGCTTTACATCGGTGTTGTCGGGAAAGGCTGCAGCGACCTGTGAACGACATGATTGGAGTGCAGACATCAAGGAAGCAAGGTAATCTGTCAACATATTACAATCGACATCAGTAATCTTTCCGGGCAAAGGCGTCCCCCACATATTCGGTGGCCTACCAAAGACCACCTCATACGGGGATAGCCCTGTTCTGGAATGGGCGACCATCCTCATGTAAAAAAGGCCAACTGGCAAAGCTACGATCCAGTCGACACCCTTCTCCTTACAGATTTTTGCAAGACGAGTTTTCAGGATCTGATTGTGTCTCTCTACGAGACCTTCTGCTTCGGGATGTCGGACACAGTGGAACTTCCACTGGTAGCCGAGAAGGAGAGATACTTGCTTCATAAGCTCGGACGAGAATGGCTGACCGTTGTCTGAGTACACGACACGGGGAAAACCATATCTGGGGAAAAATTCACGAACCAGCTGTTTGGCAGTGGTCGGAGCAGTGTAATCTGGGACTGGATATGCTTCTGTCCAACGGGAAAGTGCACATACAACTACGAGGACATATTTGAAACCTCGACAACGTTCCATCTGGATATAATCCATCTGGAGGACTTCAAAAGGGTGATCGGGAGGATGAAATCCACCTTGCTCTACGGGAATGCTTTTACCAGGGTTGAACTGACAACAAATCATGCAAGTACGCACTTTCTGTTTGGCTGCTGCTCGTAAATGTTTATTGAACCAGAGATGTTGAATACTGTCTAACATAGCTTTTTCTCCTAAATGTGCAGGACTGTGTACGGTATTAATGATAACTTGAACCATAGAGTCGGGGAGAAACCATGTAGATTTTCCCTTCGTTATCCATCCTTGATCTGTCTGGACCCCTCCTAGTTCAGTCCATTTCTTGATTTCGTCCGGTGTAGCATGTGTCTGTATATCAATTACATCTAGGGCGGGATCCTTAACTGTCATACAATGTGTCGGTGTCTGAACTATAGTCTTTGTCAGATCAGTTGTGTGAGTCTGAGTCTGAGCTGTATGCTTGGCTGTGCGGTCTGCTAAGTCGTTACCCTGGGAAATGATATCTGTGACTTTGGTATGTGCCTTGCACTTCATGATGGATATCGCTGTAGGCAGATGTATTGCATCTAACAGAGTTCGGATGAGGGAACCGTGCTGAATTTTGGCTCCGTGAGAGGTCAAAAAACCTCTCTCTCGCCACAGGACACCAAAGTCGTGTACAACTCCGAATGCATAACGGGAATCTGTGTATATGTTAACTTTCTTATTCTTGGCTAGAATACAGGCTTGGGTCAGAGCAATGAGCTCTGCTGCTTGAGCTGACAAGGTGTCAATACAATTTGTTTCTATGACTTCAGTTTCTGTCGTGACTGCGTAAGCTGCCACTAAGTCCCCTGTACTTGTTCTCATGCATGAACCATCCACATAAAGTGTCAGGTCTGGATCTGGTAATGCGGTGTCTGTCAAGTCTTGTCTGGGTTTCGTCGTAATGGTAATGACCTCAATACAATCATGTGCCAATGGGTCTGTCTCACTTAATGGCAAAAGCGTAGCAGGGTTCAATGTGTTGCAGCGTCTGATTTCTATGTGTGGCTGAAACAATGTCAATTCATAACCTGTCAGTCTTGCTATAGTCAAGTGCTGGGTCTGTGTTCGGTTTAAAAGAGCTTCCACGGAGTGTGGAACTTGTACTGTCAACTGATGTCCTAGCACTATGGAATCACTTTGTCTGATTGCTAGGGCTGTTGCTGCTACTGATTTCAAGCACGCAGGCAGAGCCTGGGCTACTGGATCCAATGTACTAGAGAAATAAGCACACGGTTTGTGTGAACCTGCTTGATCCTGAGTGAGTACTGACAATGCAGTACCTTCACGTTCTGTGACAAAAAGTGTAAAAGGCTTGCTGTAACATGGTGTCGCTAAAACCGGTGCTTGACATAAGGCTTTCTTTAAGTCCTCAAAAGCTTGTGTATGTTCCTGAGTCCAAGGGAGGACAGTCGAAGATGCTGCCTCCTGAGTTGTTAACTGAATGAGTGGCTTTGCTAGAAATGCATACTGAGGAATCCATTGTCTACAGTAAGAAGTGAGGCCTATAAAGGCCCGTACCTCCTTTTGTGTCTTGGGTTGTGACATGTTTACAATTAACTGAATGCGGTCAGGTGTTAGCTGTCTCCCCCCTTTGGTCAGCAAGTGCCCAAGGTAAACAACTTGCTGAACACAGAATTGTAGCTTCGAAGGGGACACCTTGTGTCCCTTGTCATCCAGGAAATGCAAAACCGTCAGTGACGCTTGCTCACATTCGGGTTCGCTGCGGGCGGTGATCAGTAGATCATCGACATACTGTAACAGAGCAGTGTTGTCAGGCATGTGTATACTGTCTAGTTGTCTTTTCAGTGCTTGACTATAGATGCTGGGGCTTTCTGTGAATCCTTGAGGTGCGCGTGCAAATTTGAAGCTTCGTCCATTTAGACAGAATCCGAAAAGGTATTGGCTTTCCGGATCAATGGGGACGCTAAAGAAGGCGTTCTTCAGATCTATTACAGTAAAGAACGTGGCTTCGGAATCAATGGCAGTCAATAAAGACGAGATATCTGGGACCACAGGATACTGTGGTACGATGCATTTATTCAATTCGCGCAGATCGATAACTAATCGATAAACTGGGGGTGCATTTGGATCAGCACGTTTAAGAATTGGGATGATGGGGGAGTTACATAAATTCGAGTCGGTTTCTACAACCACTCCTTGTGCAATGAGCTCGTCAATGATTTTCAGTAAAGCCACTATAGCATCTGGTGGTAACTTGTATTGTCGGATTCGTGGTAAGACTACTCCTGGTCTAAGTGTGACTCGATATGGTGTAATGTGCATACAACCTACATCAGTGGGGCCTTGTGCCCATAAATGTGCAGGAACGTTCTGTAGTCTGGGATCAATATCTCTCAACACATAGTGACCCTTAAAGTCACGTAGCAACAGTCTCACTCCTTCCGGAGAGCAACATATCACAGCTCCTAGAGCTTTCAGTGTCTTGATGCCTAACAAGTTTTCTGGACATGATTTCGTTAACAATAAATCTGTCGTGCGAGACAATGGACCAACTAAAAGTGGTACTGGTTGTGATACTTCGTTTACAATAGGTTTGCCTGAAAATCCAAGGGAAACATTCTGTGAGCCTGAGAGGGGTGCCCCTGGAACCTCGTCATGACTTATAGTTGTCCTGCTTGCCCCTGTATCAATCAAAAACTTTCTATCTTTTCCTAACACTTGGCTGTGTACATAAGGACCCTCTTGATCTACAGGAACCTCAATAAGAGGCAAGCCGACTTCCCTCTCTAGGCTGTTTCATGTGTATCGCTGGTAATCGGGATAATCAGTTTGCGCATACTGGTACATCTGTTGTGTTGCATGTTGTGTTGCGGCAATGGGCTGTGGCTGTGGCACGGCTACGGTCTGTACTGTCTGTTGTGAAGCTTGCATAGGCTGGATATTCTGTGGTACTTGTTGTTGGGCCTGGTCCTGTCTAGGAGGACGCGGCCTTTCTTTAGTTTTACCTGTTGATATATTATGTTTCAAAACTGTACAATCGTTTACATAGTGACCTGGCTGTTTACAATAGTTGCATATCCCTGTAACAGGAGCTGCTGAATTACTGGACTGTGTCATACCCTTTTTCTGTCCGTCAGCTGGTACTGACTGAGCAACTAACATTTTCATTTTTGTGTCTTTCATACGTCTTTGTTCGTGATCATGTTCTTCTCTAATTCTATTCTGGTGGTACTGTAACATTTGTAACATTTGTGAAGGCGTGTTAGCTTGCCATGTGCTCTCGACTTTCAGAACACGATTCTTAACTTGGGGCAGGGAATTTTCGACCAATTTAGATACGAAAAGATGTGGATATGACTCGCTACTCGGTTTCAGGCCACTATTAATAACAAAACATTTCTCAAATCGGGAATAAAAATCACTAGTGTCTTCATCGGGTTTCTGTTTACAGGCTGAGATTGCATCCCAGTCCTCCTTTTTCGTTGCTAACAAACGTGGCAAGACTTGTACTAACAATCCTGGTAATGCTTTAGTTTTGTCCCCAAGCCCTAGGCCTGGGGTACGAGTATTTTCTTCGTTCTCTAATACAGCCCAATCAATCTTTGCCTCTCCCACCTCCCATTCTTTTTCCTTGAGTTTCTCGTAAATACCAGCAGGCAATAATACTTTCAATATTTTCATGATGTCGGGGTAGGTATAATCACCCATGAGTAACATATCTTTTATTTCACGGTGGAAACCTGCGGGATCTTTGTCATGACTAGGCACAAACTTCTTCATTTCTAACAGTTCCATTTTAGTTATGGGTGTGTACACAAACACACGTCTAAAAGTATTATCATCATTCTTGACTGGATGTACTTCTCGCAAGGGATTCTGTCTGTCTATGTAATACATTTTTCTTTCTGGAGGTGGAGCTGGAACAGACTGTGTGGTCAGAAAAGTACTGTATCTGTGCCGATGCTCTAGAATTATTTTAATTAAGTCGGTACCTAGACCTCTCCATCTGTTCGAGAGTAGCTCTATCAAAATATCAGGTAGGGGACCTGGATCAGAATGTTGGCTTTTATACAATATAAGGAGATGCTGAATCATGTATATTCCAGCTAATTTCTGTTCATCAGGGGAAAGATTTAAAAATGTTTGTGCTAAGCCATCATCACTATAAGTGTCAGAACTGTCAGCCCATTGGACTGCTGACCTGGCTAATTCTTGTTCATCCATGGAATTTAATACATGGTACCCCATTCGTTCTTGAAGTATTTTATCAGTAGCCTGAAATAGGTGTTCAGGAGTTTTTGGATTTGACATGGCTGTTTGAAAAAGTCTCTTACTTTCTGGGCGTACCGAACGCATTGCATTATTAAAAGGTCTTCCCTTACCTACATATGCTATCGTTTCTCTAGTTGGTAATTGTGATTGTCCTGTTGCAGTTTCTGGTGTTTCCTCCTCCCCTGAGGATTCAACCTTGTCTGAATCTATTTCTGTTTCTTGCGATCTTCTTTCATGTATTTTTATTACTGCATTTCTGATTCTTTGGTACATGTTCTTTATACAACTCTGTTTATCATGTTTCCCATCGGCTATATTCTGACCCCATTTATTGAGTGCTTTCATTTCTTCCTGGTCGACACCAGGCCTATCTTGTTCTCTTATTAGGCAGTTTATGAAAAACCGTAATATCTTGGCTTGAGTGTCAACTTTCTGGAAAGCCATGGCCTCGCCAATACTTTCATGACCTTCCCCCGTTTGAACGAAATGATATATTCTGTCTAGGTGTTCAACCATTCCTGGTAGTAACAGTAAAAAGTTGGTAACTCGTCGTAATCGTACTGATGCGAGCATCATTCTGTCGTCATTTTTACCGGGTACTGGATCATATCGACAGTCTGAAAGACGTTCTTTAAATATGTCATAATCGACTGATTGGGGTGTACGTTGTTGTGCTAGATCCCTATAAGTCAATCGGTGTGATTGTGGCGGTGTTTGAAAACCTGTCGCACCTCCCGAGGTGCCAGGACCAAAAGGATTGAATGGGTTAGTGATCGGAAGAATAGGTGCAGGAAGGGTTGAGGGAGCAGGTGCAGGTGGTGGAACGGGAGAAGGAGTCCGTTGCGGAGGTGGGAGTAGATGATTTCGGGGTGGAGTGCCATCAGCAGGTGGTGTGCGTGGTGGCGGAACATTAACATATTCGGGGGCTACATCGTCTAAATAGGAAGAAAGGAATATGTCTTTTGTGGCCTTGTGACGTACTTTAGTCGGGACCAATGGAGGTGGCAGATTCTTCGGTATTTCCGAAGTGGCCTTAGGTAAACCCTCGGCCAGAAGAGGATACATACCATTCATAAGAGCGTTTCGTTGTCGGTCTACTTGTTCTGTTTTTACTCGTATCCCCTCTTCAACTAATACATTTTCACGGGCTTTGTCTGAATCCTCTCTACTTTTCTCTGCTTTTCTGAGTGCTTTTTCTGTGCGTCTATGCGATTCTTTGCGCCATAGTTCAATGGCATCTTTCTGTGACTGTCTGGCTTTCTTTTTCCATAATGCTTCTTCTACTCTCATGATGCACTCGGCATCCCATGTCCCTGCAGCGGGCCACCTTTGATTCTCTGCTAAATCTTTAGTATAGTCTACCCACAAATCGAGATATAATACAGCGTCTAAGCCGTGCTTGTGGTACATAAAGTACCCTGGAGTGTCCCTGGGTGGAATGAGAACAGCTTCCTCTAGTATCCCTTTTCTAGTTCCTATCTGTCTCAGTTTAGAGAATAGCGGCATGTCTCAGTCGTACTACTTGGTACTTGATACTTACTTGAATTTGAACACAATTAATACAATGAGCACAGTAATATCGATCGAACAATCACTCATACCACGACATTAAAACACATTTAAACATTTTGAAAACGAACAATAATAATTAAAATGAAACTAGCTACCTCCATACTTGATATACTGCTAAACAGTACAGATACACTGCTAAACAGTGCAGACCGTGGCTGTGTACCCAACCCCGTCTTGACCGGGCACAAGTTAATGCACTCGTCTAGATGCGTCCCCAGCAACGGTACTCACCGGGAAGCACGGAACAGAAGGCCTCGGAAACTCGATACTGGACTGGACCCTGGACTCGACTGGACTGGACTCGACTCGGTTCGTGACGCAGGTACTTCGGAACTTCGGAACTGGTGGGCCTCCAAATACCTTGGACTTTGCTCTCTCAGCTAGGCTCTGGTCGGGATCCTCCGCACTCCTCACCGCCTCGTCTGGGTGTCGATCGCAGCCTCAGTCACCTCCGTTGGCCTGAGGGAGATACAGGAAATCCTGCGGGTACGCGTAGTTGTCCTTCACGGCTGTGGCAGGGGACCGGGCCTGCAACGCACCTCCGGCGCGTGGGGTGGGGGAGGGGTCCCTATTCGGGAGCCAATTATGTGGTAAATTTTAATTACCTATGCGGAATTTATGCGGTAAATATCAATAAGAATAACTCAGATAAAAAGAAGAGACAGAATCCGGGGTAGTTGAGGTTTTAAAGGGGTTTTATTCCTTAAAAAGGAATTGGTTATTGGTTCGAACCAGGTAGCATGTGCAAGGGAACGGATAGGACATGTACAATGATTTATTAACAGAGTATCATTTATATAGTAAATGCATTTACAATAGAAATTGATGCAGGAGGCGTAACAGCTGAGAGAAACGAGATAAGAACATGTGTTCGTAACAGAAGGCGTGCACAAGGGCGTACACGAAGGTGTATGCTAGACAACGTCACTGAAAACGTAACGCAAGTAGGTGGATCCCTAGAAGAATCCTGCAGTGTCAGCAAAAACATGTGACAGAGATGCGCGCGCAGCAGTATGACGTGTAATTGACGTGCAACTGGAGGGTGAAGGGGACTTGACATTTAGCCCTACATGAGGAGACAGAAGTCTGGAGTGTCAGAACAACCTAAACCCAAATCATATCTATATCTTGTGTTTAAGGAACTGTATTATCTAGAAGGAAAGGTCTCTCGGGCAGAGGCTATTCTACACTGACTGCTAGTGCGTGCATATGCAACTATGTGTCTACGTGTAAGGCAAGGGGCATGGGCCTACCATGGTAACGGGAGCTATGAATTACTTGCATGGAGACAGTGAGGCCGGGCCCTTTGCTCTGCAGCTGGGAAGGATGTTTTCCTAAACTACTAGACAGGAATGTATTTTCGAGGAGCGGAGCAGATAACTTGAAGGTTGAATACAGTCTTGGCAGGCAAGGCAGGCCGAGCTAGGCACCGCTCGTCACACAGGGAGTAAGTCAAGGGTCAGGAAGCAGCAGGCTGCGGCTTCCAGAGACAGAGGGCAGAAAAGGCTCGATGGCAGAAATCAGGGCCTAACTCGCCAGAGCTAGAAAACGTGGAAAGTGCACCATATAAAGACGTTGGCAAGGCATACCTAGGAACGGAATATCTGACCCATTCATGGTGGATCTGAAAGAGGACATGTTAACGTTGGACGCAAATGTATTTGCGTCTTCATAGCTGGATGTGGAGGGAACTTACATGTACTAGAAGCATGTACATGGAGCCGTTGGGGTCTACGATAGGGGACACAACTGGCCATGAAAATTCATATTACCTCACCTGGCTTGCCGGCGTACACATGGACCACGGGCTGGGCCAGTTTCTGGTGTGAGGATGGGGCTAGGGCTGAGGGTGAGTCGAGGGTATGTCAAGTGAGCTTGATCTGGACTTCAAAGCGGGTACAGAACTTCTGAAATAGTCCCTCAAAGGCATTTTTTAAATGAAGAAACTGTGATGGCTGAAAGGTTCGATTTCATGTAGTTGCAGTTTGGGCTTTCCTAGAGCACACCGACTCCTCCGGCTCCACTGGTCATTTGTTGTACGACGTAAGGTTGAACTTAAGGTGAAGACTGATGAGGTTGTAACTCGGGTGCTGTGTCTGAGGTGCTACCCGTTTGTGACTGTGGGTTCAATGATTTTGCCAGCTTTACAATTGGGGGTAAGTCCGCTGCTGCATCGTCAGCAACCCTCTTCTTGAGGCCTTTTTTTAAAAGATTGGGTGGGGCTTTCCTGGTTTTTCCTGATCTCATTGCTGAAAGACGTAAGGGTAAAGGGTAGGGGACAGAGAGTGGCCCGGGAGATGGTAATACCCCCCATACACCACCCACTGACCGAGACTGCGCCGCAAGGGCTACTCAGATTGTTCAGAAAGCCCAGAAAGCTCACCCAGGGGGACCGTGGCTCAACAATGCAGTGCAGGCTGTAAAAGATTGGTTAATATCCCCCCTTGATGCAGGTGAAGCAATGACTGCTGTTGGAAAAATGGCTGCAATAGTTGCGGTAGCTGTGGCTTGCAGTAATTGCTGGCTGGATGGCTGAGGCAGTTGGGGTGGCTGGAGGGAGAGGCTTCCGCTAAGGCAGCAACACCTCGTGTTCCTTGGCTACCCTGCTGGCAGCAACAGTGGCTGCAGCAATGGTGAATTTGGCGGCAGTTATGGTGACTTAGATGGCAAGGTTCCTGTTTGCTTTAAGTGGTGGCTCTTCTTTCTTGCACCAGTCATTAACTCCCTAACATTCAGCATGGATGGGTTGATAAGTTTATTTATTATATTTTGCAAAAATGACTTTGATGGCTACCGCAGCTGGGGAGATGGCAGTGGCAATGGGAGTGGCTGGAAGTGAAAGGCAGCTGGTGATGGTGGCGGGAGCAAGTGAGTCGGAGGCGTGCAGGAAGCAGGAAGCAGGTAGCGGGCAAATAGCAGACAGATGGCGGGAGAAAGGCAAGCTGGGCACGCTAGGCGGAATCACAGGCTGTACCTGATCTAATCGGGCTGCCTCTGCGATCTGCCAAGGGCTGGCACTCACTGTGGCCGCCAACTGATTGCAGCCATGCTTACCTCTGGAGCTCTGGTCTCGGCTCCGGCTGATCCGCCTACTGAGGTCCTGAGGAATTGCCATCACGGCAGGAAACATGTCAACCCAACTAGAGGGTAGTAGTTAATATGCTCAGATAGTTTCAGGGCATTTATCTCCCCTCCCACCTTTTAATCAAGGGAGTCTACCACGCGAATAAATTAGATTGTGGACTGACCTACCTTTTTTAACTTCACCTTTATCACGTCACGACCACACCCCCCGCCCTCTCACACGCATGCACCATATGGCCGGAACAAAAGATCTCCGATAAAGAGCCCCGGTTTCGGGAGCCCGTCAGACATTGCAGCGCCAGTCTGATGAGGAGCAGAACCCATATGATGAAGCATGACACCTAGCTTGCTGGGTGTGTGAGGGTTTTACTTTCAACAAGGGGATTCCCCCCTCTTTCTAATACTTGCACTTCTTCACTCTTCCCGGGGAACTTTGTACCCTCTTTGTGTTACTAGCGCGCTGCTCACCCTGAAGGGTCTCAAGGCGCTGGGGGAGAGGGGTCCGTTACTGCTCAAAAAGCCAGGTCTTGAGTTGCTTCCTGAAGGAGAGATGGTCCTGGGTTAGCCGAAGCGGCTCATATTGGCAATATAAAGCATCTCCAACAATTTTCATTACCTCAGTAGGGAATCAAGATACATTTGTAAATAACAACCTGACCACTTAAGCCTCAGGTTTACCACCCCTGGACCTAAGGATATCATTCTAGAGCAATGTTGTTTTGAACCTGATGTCTGGACAGGAGACCAATCAGGTAGGCCCTCTGGGGTCAGACCCCAGGACAAGGAGATGGGCAGAAAGCCACATCCTTTAGGGACTGTGTGCTAAACTGTCAAAGTGGGACAATCAATCAATCAATCAAGGATTTTTCAAATCATCTATGTGGGTCTCAAGGCACTGGGGTTAATAACTGATAAGTGTTGAAGTATTCATTTGAGCATTCAGGTCTTGAGCATGTTCTTGAATTCCCAGAGTGATGAGGCGATCATCAGGTGAATGGGAAGGTTGTTTCAGGGTTTGGACACTAGGTGTGAGAAGGAGTATCCTCTGCTGTTGCTTATGAGGAAGTGGGAGGCAGATTGTAGGTGTCTAGTCAGTTGATGGAAGTTCATGCATTTGTTAATGTATGCTGGTCCTTCATTGTTCAGAGTTGTTAATGCATGGGTCAACATCTTGAAATGGCATCTCTTCTGGATCAGAAGCCAGTATAGCTTATTGAGAGCCGTCTTGTCTGAGTTGAACTTGAGACAGTTGTCCTTCATCCAGTTCGCAATGTTGATCAAACATTTGTGGAAGTTGGCCCAGGTGATAGGGGGGTTTTCTGACAGTGACAGAATGGTCTGGGTGTTGTTGGCGTACAAGATGATGTTGAGTCCATGAAATATGATGGTGTTGGCCAGGTGGGTCATGTATGGGTGGGGCTGAGAGAGGACTCATGGGTGATGCTGCAGGTGATCTTCTTGGGTTCCAAAGTAAATGGAGGGAGTGAGTCTCTGTGTTCTTCAGGTGAGGTGTGAAGTGATCCATTTGAGGGCATCTCCCTGGATTCTGATGTGGAGTCTGTTGATCAAGATGTGGCAGGCGATAATATAAAAAGCAGCTGATAGGTCCAACAGGATGAGGGCTGCCATTTCGCCGAGGTCAAGGATATTCCTGATGTTGTTAGTGGCTGCAATCAAGGCAGTCTCTGTGCTTTGTTTGGCACAGAATATGGATTTAGAGGTGTCCAGGAGGTTGTTTTGTTCCAGGTGTTGGGTGGGTTGGTGGTTGATTACCTTCTAGAGGAAGTTTTGCAAAAAAGGGGAGCAAGGAGTTGGGCCAGTAGTTGTTGGGTTATGCTGGGTCGGAGGATGGTTTCTTTAGGAGGGAACTAACTTAAGCATGCTTACAGTCCTCTGGGAAAAAAGGTACAGGTGATGGACATGTTCAGGACTTTCTTGAACTCCTCATCAATCGTCTAGCTCTTGAGGTTGAAAATGTGGTGTGAGCATGGGTTTGTGGGTCCTTCTGAGTGTACAAAGCTCATGATGGAGATTGTGAAATCAGGCTGATGATGTTGGCAGCAAGTGATTTGAAGTTTTTGTCAATAGCTGCAGTCATGGAAGAAGTTCGCCAGGGTGTCACACAGTTCTTGGGAGGGGGGATGCCATTCTCAGCAGCTGCGGGGTTGGACAAATTGCTTCATTATGGAGAAGAGCTCCTTGCTGTGGTTTGTGCTGGCTTCTATGTGGTCTTCTAAGGCATTTTTCTTTGTTTCTTTCAGAAGGCTTGAAACAGGTTGAATGCTCTCTTGAAGATGGCACAGTCTCCTGTCTCTTTACTGATGCACCACTATCTTTCTAGTTGCCCGAAATAACATTTGGTGGATTTTACTTCTCCGTGACCCAGCTGGCTCTTCTAGCAGGTATTTTGTATTTGGCAGGTTTGGTGGGGCAACTGTGTCGGTGCTATCTGTGAAACCCTGAGAAAAGCTCTTCACAGCTTGTTCTACGTTGGATGTTTCGTCTGGGCGGTGGAAGTTGAGAGCGTTGTTCCTCTGGTCTTCTTATATTTTTTCTAATTTCTGCCCATGGAGCTGGGGGGTATAGTGCTAGTGTTGGTAGGTCCTGAGATGGTGAAGTGGCCACTGCAGTGGTCAGTCCAGGTTAGCTGTGAGATACGGCTGTACTTGGTTTTGCCACTGAACTTGAATATAGGGTCAAGTGTGTGTCTTGCGATGTGGGTGGGGTCGGTGACAATTTGAGGCCGATGTTGTTCATGCTTTCCAGGAGGTTGGTTGTGTCACTGAAGTCATTGAGGTGGAAGTTAAATTCCCCTAGGAAGAAGTAATGATCTGAGTCGATGGCGATTGGGACAATGAGGTCAGGGATGGCACTCAATCAATCAATCATTTGTAAAGCGCACTACATACCCGCAAGGGTCTCAAGGCACTGATGGGGTGCTACTGATCGAACAGCCAGGTCTTGAGTATCCTCGTAAAGAAAAGCAGGTCTTGGGTCTGTCGTAGGCTCAGTGGTAGGGTGTTCCATGTCTTGGCGGCGAGGTGGGAGAAGGATCTCCCATTGGTGGTTGTTCTTTGGATGCACGGGACAGTGGCGAGTGAGAGATTGGCAGAGTGTATCTGGCAGTTGGGGATGTAGAAGGAGAGCCGTCTGGGCCGGTCTTGTGGAGTGTCTTGTGTGCGTGGGTGAGGAGCTTGAAGGATATCCTCTTGTTGACGGGGAACCAGTGCAGGTGAGGGGGGGTGATGTGGCTATGGCGTGATAAGTTGAGGATCAGTCGTGCTGAGGCATTTGGATGAGTTGTAGTTGTTTGATGAGCTTGGTCGGAGCTCCTGCATAGAGGGCATTTCCATAGTCGAGTCTGCTGCTGACGAGGGCCTGGGTGACTGTCTTTCTGGTATCTGTCGGGATCCATCTGTAGATCTTGCAGAGCTTGCGGAGGGTGTTGAAGCAGGAGGAGGCAATGGCGTTGACTTGCTTGGTCATTGAGAGCGTTGAGACGAGGATGATTCCCAGGTTGCGTGCGTGGTTGGTGGGTGTCGGGGCTGCCACCAGTGCAGTCGGCCACCAGGAGTCATCCCAGGCTGAAGGGTTGGAGCCGAGGATGAGGACCTCTGTCTTGTCCAAGTTCAGCTTCATCCAGTTGGCAACGGCCTTCATTTCTTTATGGCGGTTGGCTTTGGCAGTGATGAGGTCCTTGGTAAGGGAGAGGATCAGCCGAGTGTCGTCGGCGTAGGAGATTATGTTGAGGTCGTGCTGTCGGGGACGTGTGTGAGTGGGGTCATGTAAATGTTGAACAGTGTCGGCTGAGGGAGGATCCCTGGGGTAGGCCACAGGTGATCTCTGAGGCTTTGGAACGGAATGGAAAAAGGCAGACGCTCTGGGTTCAGCCGGAGAGGAAAGAGGTGGTCCAATCCAGAGCCTTGTCTTGGGTCCCTGCGGCGTGGAGGCATGCGCGTAGTGTGCGGTGGCAAACAGTATCAAAGGCGGCAGAGAGGTCTAGGAGGATGAGTGCTGCGGTCTCGCCATTGTACAGCAGGGTCCTGATGGCATCGGTGGTGGCGATGAGGGCAGTCTTGTGCTGTGGTTGCTGCGGAACCCTGACTGGGAAGGGTCCAGGATTCTGTTTTCTTCGAGGTATCAGGTAAGCTGTCTGTTGACGGTTTTCTCAATGACCTTAACCGGGAAGGGGAGCAGAGAGATGGGCCGGAAGTTCTTGAAAGCATTGCAAAAGCAGGGGCATGGTCTTTGTGGTCTATAGGTGAGGGTGCCTCTGATGGTGCTTTTTCCGTTTGTGTGAAGTTAGAAGTTTAGATGCTCCATTAACGAGGTCGAGTCATCTAAAGAGGTCCTGCAATGTATGGTATCCTTGTTTATGATGGCAATCCCCCCTTTTGATGCAGAGGCAAGGGTTTAGTACCAATCATCAAAATAGGGAGGAGGAATTGATGTCCATTCAGTTCCCCAAGACAAATCCAAAAAATCAATGAGAGAATGGACACTTGTAAATCTGTTACAGTAGGTTTGCTTAGATCACCCTCATAAACGCTATGTTAGTCTTGGTTGCGGTTTATATCATTTCTACGCCCCACATATGCGTTGTGCCATTTATCTTTGGGTTTTCTAAAGACGTGCTATATGCCTGCCTCAAGCCTGTGGCAACCTCTGGTGTAGCGTAGTAGTGTCCAGAGATATATGCAGATACCCCCACAAAGAAGGTTATTTAAAAAGTCAAGGCTACATCCCATAGGAAACTTTAATTGTTATAGGCATCAGTTCTGATGGACTGTACCCTTGTCAAAAGGAGTGTGGGTGCAGTGTTACGTGACCCAGGAAAAGGGTAGGCCTAGTTCTGTTTAGTCCATGTAGGTGATTAGTGACCTAGATGCATCCAACATAGTACCAGCAGTTAGCCAACATAAGGTCTAGGGTAGTCGATAACTAGTGACTAGGGTGTCTGGTCTGAAAACCTTTCCCCTTGTAATTGATGACAAGGTAAGGAATACCCATGTATAGTGGCTATCACTTCCCAGTAAGAATCAGCAGGCCACGGTGTATGTGAGGAGATGGTGCTGACCATCCAATCTTCCTGGATTTTTTGCTTATTGGTCACCTGTTTTTCTAAACTTTTTCTTCTCTACTAATAAACCCATTTCTTACTTTTAAATCCATAATTAATATTGATTTAATTAATATGCCCCAAGCATATGTTAATTTAGAGTGGCCATCCTCAGTAATCAGGTAATTGAAAGCATTTTTGGTGGGGCACTAGAGGCATCGATTACATTAATATCAAGCTTCCTAGAGAGTGCACTGTTAGGTCTCTAAAAGCCTATGCCTTGCACAAAATTTGAAATTGTTTTTTCATAAGTAAACCCATCTTTTCTCTTCTTTCCTAGAGTTGGCCATGCAGAGAATTTGCCATTAGAAGATAGCTCAGTAGATCTGATCACTACTTCTGTTGCTGCTCACTGGTTCAACATAGAGGAGTTTTTAAGAGAATCAGATCGTGTCCTCAAACCCAACGGCTGCCTGGCGATGTACTCTTTGCATCCACATTATAATCTTTACTACAAAGATTGCTCTGAACTTATAACTGATGCTTTCAATGAGGTGAGTACTGAAACAATCATCAAAATTGTACAATTTTTAAATATGATTGCACATATTAGACTCAGGAAGTAGCCTCAAAGTTATGGCTACTAATCTTGATCTTAGGTTTTAGGTTCCAGCACTCATGTAATTTTGAAGTCATGTGAATAGAAGTAACTAGGAGGGGCATAGACTTGTATTAAATATAAACTAAGGGGCATATTTATGAGAACTGATGCATCACTGTGTTGCTGCAGAATCACACCAGAAAACGTTGCACTGCCATATGTTACTATGAACTGACCAGAATGTACGTATTTATGGTATGGAGCACCATAGCATAAGGTCTCAAGGAGCATCAAAAATATTTATGAATCAGTGGGAAGGATGGCACAAGTTCTATAATTCATCTGATCCCAATGTGACACAAAGCTGATTTGCAGGTTGTAAAGCAATATTTATATGCAATAAATCAGCTGTGTGTCACATAGGAATGCATTGTGTGGTGCAAAGCCTCTAAAAGCGATGCATTGCAAACTAAAAAATCTTTGCAATTCAACATACGCAAGAAATGGAGGGAGCAGTAAGCACAAGCAGTGAAGGCAACAACCCCAACACCAGCCAAGATGAACAGACAGAATCACAGGGGAAGGGCAATTTCAGTGAGTAGAACCAAATGTTAATAACGGAGGTAATCAAAAAAGAGCCAACAGTGTAGTGGTAAGTAATGGAATGGAATGTGGTTGCCCGATAATCAACTTCTCACCAATGTGGGAATCCAGGTCACAGGTGCTGAGTTTGTGAAGGATCACCAATTAGGATCATGTGCAGGCCTGAGCTTAGTTCATGGAGTTTTGCTATGATAACTCTACAAAGTGACAAAAAAACCCTGTGGAGTTTCGCAAGTGGCAGAGTGCTGTGCGAACTGCCGCTCACGCTGGTTTTCCTGCTGCTCAGGTAGAAATTCTACCTGACCAGTAGCTCGCGCTCGCAAACATACTGTTCGTGAGCGCGAGCATGGAAAAAACTCTGCTGCACTAGGTGGAGCTGAGTTTTCTGCACACCGCGCGCTCACCAATGTGCAGAAAACTCTGCGAATGCAGCGTATTTCACCGCCTAGGCCTAATCCTTGAAGATCGACATGTACAGTCACTAGCATTCAACCATATTGCATGCAGCTGTCCTGATGTGTTGGCTAAGCTTTCACAGGTCTTGCCTGCCATGTTAGAGATCACACTACCTCCTGTCTTGTACAAATTAATATTGGGGTTGGGGTGAATTCAAGTTATGAACACCACAGGTCCATGAGTGTTTATTGGAAGCATAGATGGTATGTGAGCTTGAAGGGCACCTGGTAGTGCACTGCCATGTAGGTGTAGATGAGCACATTGAACTGCTGTGTGTTTGAATGGGGAGCCATCGAAGCTTAAAGAGGAAAGTGTGAAGTATGTGCCACAAGGTAGCCTGACTGATAATCATGCACTGTTGTCCTTGATAGTTTCCCTCTTGTGTATCAGAGGTGAAGAGGCGCCATAGAGGAAGGCATTGGTAAACTATATTCTCCATGTGATATGTATCTGGGTGATGATGTAGCAGGACTCAGGAGGGAGCCATAGGAAGAAATGTCTGACAATGCTACATTTTTAAAGCAGGAGGATGTGAAACAAACTGAGAAGTAACAGGGTGAGCTAGGTGTCGAGGATGATGGGCAGGTTTTAATGATGGTTGGTGGTTGATGTGTTTAAGCCTAGTCTTGTGGGCAGCCAGGGTAGGTACATATTTCAGAATACTCTCACCACCATTGTGTGAGAATCTGTATGAGCCATGGCTCTCACATACAAGTCTGCATGTTGGTCAATTTTATAAGGTAACAAATGTTGGTGGTGTTGTTGTCGTCAGAGAGTCTATAAATGATCTGGCTGTCATCAGTGTATGAGAGAAAGTTAAGTCTCTGGGTCTGAATGATGATAGCCAGATGAGTAATGTACACCTGTAAGTGAGTATGGCTGAGTGAAGCGATTTCTACTACTTTGCTGAAGCGCAACTTGGATGATGAGGAAATGGAGTGAGCTTCAGTGGTTGCATATTTGCAGGTGCTATGGCATGTAACCCTTTCAGAGATGGTGCCCAGTGCCTATTGTTCTGGACTCTGGAGATGACTGTGTGTACTTGGACGCTACAGTAGTCCACATAAATAAATAGAATATGCTAAGTACATGACCTTGCAACTACTAATGAACAGTGGTATACTGCTTAGGTAAAATGGTGCCACTCAGGATAATAAAAATGCATAAACCATACGACAATGCATTTGAAAGCTCATTAGTCACTTTGTATTCAAATATACCATTTTTCATCTCAAAAAAGTTCAATGCTTAAAAAACAACTGACAATGGGATTAATTAAGGACACAAGGACTAGTGGGAAATCAGACAAACATTCATTCACTCATCCAAACTTACTCTTTTTACAACCTACTTCAAACATTCAACCTGCTGGATACAGGCCTAACAAGAGGAAATCAATACACCACTTGAGGAACAACTGGACTGCCAACACAAGAGATTTACACCATTAATTATTCTATATGCACCCTGTATTAATCAATTCAACTAGGTCCCTTAATCGCAAAATAAAGACAATAACTCAGAGTGACACTGTCATAACTAATTGGCAAAAGAACTGTTTGGCAGAACCGATGGTCTACACGTTTCGAATCCCTTTGATCTTGGGATTCTCCTCAGGACCACAAAAATCTGTAATGAAAAAAGAAGAATATGTCTGACCAAATCCTATTCAAAATACCACAAAGCGCTAACCACTTGGCTGCCACTTCAGCTTACCTGTACAACAGATATCACAATGTCTTAATTCCAAGATGCTCACCTCCCCAAAGGTCTCTTTCAACCTTGGAGATGACTGTCCATCTCAAGTCACTTACACTATGACCCTTCTTTATCCAATGGTTCACAAGTGGAGCTGTCTCAACGTTGGTTTTGATTCTTGATTTGTGTTGGGAGATTCTTTGGCGTACTTCTTGGTTTGTTTTATCAATGTAGAGCCTTCCACATGGGCATGTTATACCATAGATTACGTTTTTAGTTTTACAATTACTGAACGTCTCATGTTTCCAAACAAATTCCATGGTGTTTGAACAAAGAGCCTTTTACCGTGAGTTCACAACAAACACACATTCCACATTTGTGGTGGCCTAAAATGGGTGCAAGGCCCATTAGTTGTCTTAATGTCAGTTTTGGATCCTTTTGAATGGCCGCCCTTACAATGTGGTTAGATACACTGCTTTCTTTCTTAAATGCAAAAAGCGGTGGAGAAACTAAGCCCTCATCTAGATTCTTGATGAGGTGCCAGTTTTGGGAAATCACTTTTCTCAATGTATTCGAATTAGGGCAAAATGTAGTAACACAGACTTGACGTTGCATTAGAGGTTTATTCTTTCTTTCAAGGAGGGACTCCCTTGGGGTCCATCGTGCATGCTTCATCGCATTTTTTACTAGTTTTTTCGGGTGCCCTCGTTCCCGCAGTTTATCTGCTAGCTTGCTTGCATGCAGATTGTACTCTTCTTTATAGAAGCAATTTCTACGAATTCTTAAAAACTGTCCATAAGGCAAATTTTCTCATAGACTCCTTGAGTGATTGCTGGAAAATAACAGGGCTTTATTCCTGTCAGTGGGTTTTGTATATAATGTTGTAACCAAACCCTCTTCAGCAGGATAAACCTCGACGTCCAACAAAGATATTTTATTTGCTGAGTGTTGGATACTAAATTTAATGTCTGCTATACTTGCATTGAGCCAGTCATAGAAAAGCATCAGTTGTTCCTCTCCTCCTGTCCACACCATGAAAATATCATCGATAAAACGTAGCCAAGTTGTAATATACTGTGAGAATGGATTATTGCTATGGATAAATATATCCGCATACATTGCCATGAATAATACTGCCAGCTCTTGGGCAAATGGGCACTGCATCGCCACTCCTTTCACTTGGAAGAAGAAGTCGTTCCCGAATGTAAAGTAATTTTTCTTGAGGGCAAATGAGGCCAGATCTGCTATAAATTGCGTGGGCACCTCAACAGGTCTTGTTCTTTTCTCCAAGTAATGGGAGAGAACTGCCTCTGCTTCATCCTGTGGAATTTGGGTATATAGCGAAGTAACATCTAATGTTACCATTAGATCTTTCCCTTTATCAAATCTCACTTCCTCCAGTTTATTGATGAAGTCTGTAGTATTTTGGAGATAGGAGATGACTTCAGTCATGAAATCTGTTAAAAAACACTCCACGTATTTTGAAATGGGTTCTAACAAAGATTCACACCCGGAGACACTAGGTCTCCCGGGCTGTTTTTTTTTCATTTTTATGAATCTTTGGCAGTATATAAAATACCGGCACTCTTGGATGTTTGTTTTGAAGGAAAATATATTCCTTAGGGCCCAGGAATCCTAGTTCAAATCCTTCCTTTAAGATAGTAAATAATAGATTTTGAAGTTCCAAGGTCGGATCTTTTAAGATCTTCTTGTAACAGGTTGGATCAATAAGTATTCTCAGGACCTCAGTAGTGTATTCAGTAGTTCCCCATACTACAATTGAGCCCCCTTTATCCGCCTGCCTAATTACCACAGTAGAATCATTCTTTAGTGTGACCAACGCTTCTCTTTGATCTTTTGAGATGTTATGTTTCACATAATTTTTGCTTCTTTCCATCTCTGGGATAGCTGATAGCACCGTTTTTTAAAAAGAACCACTTCTTTCAGTATTCTATTTCCCGGTGGACAAAAGGTTGACTTTTTCCGTAAACCTGTGACTTCCAATGGTGTCTTTGTTTGATTGTCCGAAAAGAACATTGTTAATCTAATTTTACAACAGAATTCAATGTACTCGGTTTTCATTTTAACAAAATCTGTCCTTTTAGATGGAACAAAAGAGAGCCCTTTGGCGAGAATGCTTTCTTCTGCAGCCGTCAAAACTTTTGTAGACAAATTGAAAATGGGAGACACCACTAATTTTTGTAATGTTGTCTTCGGGTTGTCATCTCCCAAGGTTGAGTGCTGTATCCCACCCGGCCCCTTGGTCCGGGCTGGCCCTTTCCTAAAAAAGAAGAAGAATTGGATGGGTGTTCCGGTTGTTGTTGTTGGTTCCATTTTCGATTCCTATTCGTGCGACTGTCGCTATTGTCTGTTTCCCCTCCAGATGACAATGAGGTGTCCAAAAAGGAAATACATTTATTCTGTGATTTACCCTGATTGTTCCCGATTTTTCGTGCTGAAAATAAATTTGCTGAGAGGTAAGCAGATTTTTATGGTTTCTGGTTACTGGCAATACGTGCAAAGAAACAGGTTTTCATTTTGACCTGTTATTTGTTTAATAGCACAAAAACGTTACAAAGAAACAGAGGATCGAAAAGAAAGACAGACCTCCTCACGCCGGCGGGCGGCTGGAGGTAAGAGGTTTTTCAACTTCACTATTGCCAAAAGTAAATATTAAGACATTGCAAATCCAACCGTTGGCTTGAAGAGGCTACAATTTTTGGTTTCTTTATCATTTTTTCAACAAGGCGCTGATGCTGCTCCTCGCCTCCTTTGAGGCATTAAAGCTTTTCCACCAAAAGGAAGCCGTCCATAAATGAACACTGTGAAATATAAATAGGTTAGCCTATGAGTAATAGATGCTGAAGATCGAAAAACCTGGATATGGTTGCTAAATAAACTGACTTACGTTTCGGTTTTATTCTTTCTGGCTATCCTTCTACCCCTTCCCTCCTCTTTTACAGAATTATTGGGAAAGAGCATCTTGGAATTAAGACATTGTGATATCTGTTGTACTGGTAAGCTGAAGTGGCTGCCAAGTGGTTAGCGCTTTGTGGTATTTTGAATAAGATTTGGTCAGACATATTCTTCTTTTTTCAATACAGATTTTTGTGGTCCTGAGGAGAATCCCAAGATCAAAGGGATTTGAAATGCGTAGACCATCGGTTTTGCCAAACAGTTCTTTTGCCAATTAGTTGTGATGGTGTCACTCTGAACTTTGAGGGACTTACTGGAGGTAACAGAAGGGGTTTCTAGTGCTAGGAGGCTATTTTGCAGAGTGGTAGGGAGGGGGCATAGCCTCTGAAGATCTATCAGCAATACCACTATGTCATTTACTTGAGGTAACAGAGGTCTGGTAGGTCACCAAGGACCCTCAGCAATTAAGGGGACTTCAACCCCCAACCAACAGTGTACTAGGAGGCATGTTTTCAGAGTGGTAAAAAAACGGGGCAAGGATCTATAGTTTTATGTATTTTAATTTGTTATGCCTTGTGGGGAGTGAGGACGCATGGCCCACCTTTCTGGGTCGATTTTGTGCCTGGACACCCAATCACCTTTGGCCCGGCCTACATATGAATAAAAAAATAATATATAAATATACATATATTACCAACTAGTGGTCACAAGTAGGTAGTTATAGTTAGGACCTCGCTTCTATTCAAAAAGTGTTTTTTCTTTTGCTAATATCTTTGGTGACACTTGACGAATCTTCGCAAAATGTTCAAAACTAATGGCCCGCCCTGGTCAGCTCCTGTCTTGAAAGTGGGGGCAGAGAAGAAGGGGGGGTTCCAAAAGCATTTCCTCAATGTTAATTTCCATAGGAAACGTTTCTTGCTGCTACAGCCCGAACGGCTGAATTACACCATATTTGGCAGAGTGTACTCTTTGCTTTAAACTGTGTAAATCTATTCAGTAGTTCCTGAGAAATTCACAAAAAAAAAAAATAAAAATATATATATATATATATACATAACTGTTTACCGTGGAGGATAGGCAAGCCTTCCAGATCACAAGCTTGTCTCTATTTGGCTGCCAACTCTTCAAACAAAGAAGTGTTGGCAGCCATTTTGTGACTCTATAAAACTGAGTCACAAGCAGAAAGGGAAGAAAATGATAACAAGAAGAAAAGGGGGCAGGGTAGAAACACCCTGACCCCCTAGGCTTGATCAGTCCAAACGTTCATTAAAAAAAAATATATTTTGGCAGGATTTGCGTACGGTGAGTGAATCCCGCCGAAATCCTTTTTTGAAAAACAAAGCGCGATCTCCCGCGTTTCATTGCTTACAGGCACCCGAGTGGATGAGGTCCTGGGGGCAATATATGATTGTTTTGCGGGTCCCAAAAAGGTCCCCGCAGTCTCAGGGACTCCCACCTCCCTGGGGCTCTGTTATTAATATGCGGGGGTGCCCGGCCCCTGTTGCAGCCCCGGGGCTTTTCTTGAAAAATGCATTTAGGAGGCTTCTTCCCCCCAAAGCTGCCCCGGAGACTGCCACCTCCCTGGGGCATTCTGTAATTATGAGCGGGGGGCCTTGCTGGCCATCCTTAGCCCTGGGGATCACCACCCCAAGGTTTAAATATCATTAAACAAAGTGTTGGGGGCGTATGCCCCTCCCCAAACTTTCCCAGGGACCACCACCTTCCCAGGGCAAACTTAAAATATGGGCAGGGGTTCCTTTGTGGACCCCCAACCCCCAGGACCACTATCTCCCCAGGGTTCAATGATGATGGGAGGGGGCTGCGCGGCCCCCTCCAGGAACCCTCCATGGCCCTGGAGGCCTACACCCACCTTGGCCCGCTCCAGCAATGTCCTTGGGTACCCAGCCCCAGGACATTGCAGTTTTCTATAGCTGGGCGGAGCACGGCTACCACCTGTCATAGCAAACACTGCTTTGCTTCATGGAATGGAGATTAGAATTGCTTTTGTGCAAAGGAGCTGCTGACATGTCCGGCAAAAAGCAATGCTGGCTCCCGTAGGAGGCGGGGAGCTTGCAGGGACCATGGGGGCTTTGGGGTACCTCCAGTGGTCCCCAATGTTGAGACGAGGCCCCGGGGATGGGGCCCCCAGGGCCAAAAGTGGCCCAGGGAAGAGAGCCCATCTGGCTACCCTCCTGTGTACATTAAAAAAGAAAATTAAAATAGGCAATGCCCTGGAAGATGGGGACCTAGGGCCAAAAATGGCATCAAGAGGGGGGCTGCATGGCCCCCGCCTTCCAAATGATTTTTTATTTGGACTATATGTGAAAGTGAGTGATTGTGAGAGTGGCTCAATGGATGTGTATGCTTGTATCAGCGACTTTGTAACAGACTAACTATGTGTTATTATCTGTATGAATAAGTGAGGTGGTGTGTGAAGAACAGTATAGGTGAGTAAATGGAAGTGGGATTGACTCTTTGCATGACTGACTAGATGTGTGAGTAACTCAATGGATGAGTGGTGGTGTGTGAGTGTCTGTGTAGGTATATGAGTGCATATGATAGTGCTGTATTGATGAGTGACTGTATGGGTGAATGAGTGGATGTGTCTGTAGACCTAGGAATCAGTGAGTGGGTATGTAGTAACTGGTATTGGTGTATCAATGGTTTCAAAAATGGTAGTCTGTATTTTAGAGTGGGTGTATCAAAGGTTATATTAAAGTGTGAGGAGGTGCATCAGATTATTATGTGGATGATGTCCTCAGTGATGTCACTGACCATGTCATAAGTGATGTAATATGTGATTTCATGAGCAGTGCATTGCGAAGTTGCGAGTAATAGTTAGCTCAACTAACTATAAAAACAAATTTCTCTAGTTTTATATGAGTGAAATGTCCAACTAACTATAATGTCCCTGAAACCTGGGGTTTTTTCGCTGAATTTCGAAGGTGTTTTTAAATGCTCATTTCTAACTATAACATCCCTAAAACCTATTATTTTTTTTCTGTGAATTTCAAAGGTTTTTTAAATGCTCATTTCTAACTTTAACTTTCCTGTAACCTATGTTTTTTTCAGTGAATTGCAAAGGTTTTTTAAATGCTAATTACTAACTATAATATTCCTGAAACATGTTTTTTTTGTCAGTGAATTACGAAGGTTTTTTAAATGCTAATTTCTAACTATACCTACAGAGGTAGGACATGTGCAGAAAGAGGAAGAAACGCACAGAAAGAAGCAAAAAATATGCAGAAAGCACCAACAGGGAGGCAGAACAAGGCCTTGTTGCAAAGTCATCCTGTACCCCCAATTCTTTGCTGACTGGTACTGGTGGTAACTGACTCTGACTAACCATGCCCAGAGCCAGTGCCAAGCTGAAAGACACTTAGAATACAGTTAAAACACCTGCATACACTAGGTCACACTATGCTTTGGGGCACCTCTGTGATTGGCATGACCTCCCTGTAGGAACCTGCTACATAAAAGGGCAGGGGTATTAAAACTACCGTTAAGTCAGAGGTACAGAAAGAGCGAAGAGAAGTGCAGGAGGAAGCAATAGAGGTGCTGAAACAGTCAAGAGAGGTGCAGAAAGAAGCAAGTGCAGTGCAGAAAGAGGCATGAGAGGTGCAAAAAGAGGCAACATATGTGCAGAAAGAGGCAGGAAGGGTACATAAAGCAGGAAGACAAAGTGCAAACAGAGGCAAGAGGAGTGTAGAAAGAGATAGGAGAGGTGCAAAAAGAGGCAAGAATGGTACAGAAAGAGGCAGGAGGGGTATACAAGTAAGGAATAGAAGTATAGAAAGAGGCAAACAAATTGCTGAAAGACAAAACAGACGTGTAGAAAGAGGCAAGTGAGGTGCAGAAAGAATCAAGAGCAGTGCAGAAACAACCAACAGGGGTACAAAAGAGGCAAGAGAGGTGCATAAAAAGGTAGAAGAGGTACACAAAGAGGTAATAGAGGTACATGGGTGGGGGTGATGCAGAAAGAAGCAACAGATGTGCTGAAAGAGGCACAAAGGGCAGAGAAAGAGAAAGAGGAGTACAGAAAGAATCAACAGATGTACAGAAAGAGGCAAGAGAGGTGCAGAGAAAGGCAGAAAAGGTGCAGAGAGAGGGAACAGGAGTGCAGAAAGAGAGAAGGGAGGTGCAGAAAGAGAAAAGAGGGATGCAGCAAGAGGCAAGAGCGGTGCAGAAAGAAGCAAATGAGGTTTAGAAAGAGGCTATAGAGGTGCAGAAAGACCAAAGAGAGAGGTGCAGAAACAAGCAACAGAAATGCACAAAGAGGCAAGAGAAGAGCATAAAGAGACAAGAGAGGTACAGAAACAAGCAGGAGAAGTACACCAAGAGGCAAGAGAATTGCTGAAAGAAGCAACAGTGGTGTAGAAAGAAGAAAGAAAAGTACAGAAAGAACCAACAGAGATGCAAAAAAGAGGCAAGAGGGTGCAGAATGAGGTAGGAGAGGTGTCCAAAGAGGCAAGAGTGGTAAGGAAAGAGGCAGGAGGGGTGTAGAAAGAAGGAAGAAAAGTGTAGAAAGAGGGAAGAGAATTGCTGAAAGAAGCATCTGAGCTGTAGAAGTACAAACAAAGGCATGTTAGGTGCCGAGAGAACCAAGAGCAGTGCAGAAAGGACCAGTAGAGGTGCGAATAGAGACAATAGGGGTACAGAAAAAGGTATAAGAGGTATAAAAAGAGGAAAGAGAGGTACAGAAAGAGGCAGGAGGAATGCAGAAAGTAGAGCAGTATAGAAAGAATCAACAGAAGTGCTGAAATAGGCGCAGAGGGTGCAGAAAGAGCATGAGAAGTACAGAAAAAAGTAACAGAGGTACAAAAAGAGACAAGAGAAGTAAAGAAACAGGCAGGAAATCTACACAAAGAGGGAACAATGTTGCAGAAACAGGCAAGAGAGGTGCAGAAAGAGGGGAGGGGGTACAGAAAGAGGCAAGAGGGTTGCAGAAAGAAGCTGGTGAGGTGCAGAAAGAGGCAACAGAGGTGCAGAAAGAAACAAGAGAGGTGCAGAAACAAGCAAGAGAAGTAAAGAAAGAGGCAAGAAAGTTGCTGAAAGAAGCAACAGAGGTGTAGAAAGAAGCCAGAGAAGTGCAGAAAGAGGCAAGGTAGGTACAGAAAGAAACAAGAACAGTGCAGAAAGAGCCAAAAGAAGTGCAAAAAGAGGCAAGAGGTTCATAAAGAGGCAGGAAAAGTGCAGAAGAGGTACTTGAGGTACAGAAAGAAGCAAGAGAGGTGTAGAAAGAGGCAAAATAGGTGCAGAAAGAAACAGGAACAGTGCGGAAAGAGCCAATAGAAGTGCAAAAAGAGGCAAGAGGGGTGCAGAAAGAGGCAAGAGAAGTGCAGAAGAGGCAAGGGAAGTACAGAAAGAGGCAAGAGATCTGCAGAAAAAAGCAACAGAGGTGCTGAAAGAGGCAAATGAGGTACAGAAAGGGACAAGAGAAATGCAGAAAGAGTCGAGTGAAGTGCAAAAAGAACACAGTAAGGTACAGAAAGAGGAAGAAAGGTGCAGAAAGAAGCAAGAGAAATACAGAAAGAGGCAAGAGAGGCACATAAAGAAAAGAGGTTTGTGCACCATTAGTACCAGTTTAACACCCACATTTTGCTATAAATAATACGTGACCATTCCAGTGTTGCAAAGGGCCTTCCACCATGCTGTAACACATGACACTGCATGTTTGGTAACATTTGAACTGTTTGAGCTAGAAACAAGGCTTTTTTTGTTCATATCTGCAGATTAGGCAGCAGGTGATGGAAAATCTTGCAAAAGCTGAAAATGTTTAAGTATGTGAAAATTGGTGCAGCTGAACAGTCACATAATTGCAGTAGCCCTGCTCATAACCCCAGTTAAGTTCAGAAATAATCATCAGTGGTTCCTTCTTTTAGTGTGTCTCATTGAGTTTATAGTTTAGCTTCTATTGAAATGAGGAAGATTAATCTGAGGTTACCTCTCCGCAACACACACTACAATACCACATAATTACTCTCCAAAACACATAATTCCACTCTGCAAAATTCCTCTACACTCAATACCACATTATTCCTCTACACACAAAGTACATCCACTCTACACTAAAAAAACATTAGTAAAAAACGTTTACACCTACAATGCCAATAGCTCTACTCTTTCAAATGTGAAACATTGCAAATTCTTCTTTAACTAGTACTCGCATTTACAGAGTGGTGGTGAAAGGGTGCTGGGCCTCCGACCAGCGCTCAGTAATTCAGCTGAGTAGGACTTACAGGAGGTACCAGGAGGGCTTCTTAGACCCCAAAGTCCCTTAGGAGTAAAGTGGAATTCATCCCCATCCCGTAGTCTGCCATGGGGCGCATTTGCAGGGTTTTTTTTTTCAGTGAATTTCAATGTTTTCAGGGCCATGAGGACAGAAACTGATACAACCTGGGGAAGGATTGGTAAATCTTCTTTACCTTCTCCACATGGCCAGGGCATCACATTGATCATTAGATGACAACAGAGTGACAGTCGAGACAATAGGTGATTGCAAATCATTCAGTATTGAAAAGATACTTTTCGATGGCTTGGTGCTGCACTTGATCTCCTCCGCACAATAGAGGGCCAGTTCTACTTGAATAGACCCATGGTATTGCTTTATAGGTGCACCATACAGCTTTTTCAGATTTGGGTCATAGTTCCTTCTCCATGCTCTCTCCAGCCTCTTACACTCTTTGCGCAAGGAGGCAAGCTTGGTGTTATACCAGGGACTGGATCTTGTGCTACGCCCTTTAGTCCAATTTACTGGGACGAGTTGATCAAGCGCATCAGAAATCCAGACCGACACAGATTTGTCAGCCCGATCACAGTCAGCTGGGAGACATGGAAGGGTAGAATAGAGAAGCTCTTGAAAATGTACAGCATCAAGTTTGTGCCAAGGCCGTCTAAGTACAGGCTTATGAGGCATCCATCTTGCCGGTACCACACCAGAGAGTGTCATAACTATGAGATAGTGGTCCGACCAATACAAGGGGAGGGGGAGATAGACCGTCAGGAGGGCCAAGTTGGTGAAGACAGGGTCCAGCAAGTGACCTGTAGAATGAGTAGTCCCCAGCACCAGTTGACAAAGCTGAAAGGCCTCCAGATCTGCCAGGAAACTGCCTATATCCACATCATGAGGATTATCGAGATGCAGATTCAAGTCCCCCAAAATGCTAAAGTTGGCAGCCCTCATGGCTAGAGGCCCTATAAGATCCATGAGAGCTGTTCTAAAATCTTTAGAGGCTCCCGGCGGGTGGTAAATCAACAGGCCTGACTGTGTAGTTGGCATTGAGCGAAATCCCAAAAAGCGCAGCTTCACACCCTGTGAGAGACTCCCTTACAAAAGAACACAGGTAGAGAGATTTATAAATGACGGCAATACCGCCCCCCCCCTAGACCCTCTATTAAGGATCTTGATATCGTACTAGTATCAGATAGGCAAGTTTCTGTGAGGAAAAGAGCGTCCAGGGCTTCGTCCAGCACAATATCATAAATATTGGCATCATGTTTCACCAAAGAATGACAGTTCAAGCTGAGCAGCTTCACTGTGTGGCTGGGATTGGTAGTGGAGCCTGGGAGCGTACAATTTGACCACACTTATGCTCAGTAACACTTAAATTGTGTTGCAGGATAGGTAAAAAATATGCAGCATGTATAAGCATAGTGTGCTGATGGAATATATGTGACATATCAACGCACATTGTGTTTGACTCCGATTTTATGATGCCTACCTATTAATACTTGGTAACAGTGTCTGCATATTAATATTGCACATCATCTGCACCTGTGTCATACACAATTTTGTAGGTGATTATTGTTGCTTGACACCAGTGTTTCTCTTTTTAAAATTTCGAATTATCATTTCATTGCAGTGTTGTATGAATTTCTCTATTTTTGCACTGTTCTAAATGATGTTATGTTTGCCCATCTCCTAGAGTGGTCATATTTACATCGTGAAAAATTCATGAATGGAAAGAAAGAAAAATGTTTCTGTAAATGGGCATATGACATTATCCTTGTGTACACAAAGTCTGTTTAAGACTGTGTTAGTATCAAATTTAGATCATGTGAAAAAAGAGTAATACGAGAATTATTTATCTCAAATTTTGATAAAAGAAAAATAAAAAAGATATATTTTTGATAATGAACATGGGTGTCTTATGATCAGTTGTATATGCATCTGTGATATAACTGCAGCACAAATATATAAGTAGCACCTTGGCCAGTGCTGGACCTTCTTTCCCAATATAGTTGTTTTCCTTGTTTGGGTACTATCCAATATAACAGGGGGCCCCTAACCTTTTCCAGATATCATACACAATTTTGCACATATGCAACTGAAACCTACCCCAACAAGCTTAGTACCATACATTTGACTTTGCCACTGTATATGTAGACACCTAATTCATTAGGTTCATGCCCTTTTATGTATGACCTAGTGTGTTTTTGTTGAACACCTGCAGATTATGCATCAGATGATGGTTACAGTGCCAAAAGCATCATGAATATAGATGGTCAAATAGTGACACAAATGTAAAGATGCTTAGATCTTGTTCGCCTGCTTACATAGACCCTACATTCACAATAACACTAATCCCTGTTTACTTAAAATTATTCAGTGGGCAGGCTCTTGCGTTGCCACACTGACTTCAAAATGGTAGGAGGTGATTTATATTGGCAAAAACACAGCACATTATTACGATTCACATTCATCACACATATATGTCAGAAAATGGCACACATGCTCACTACACTTACTGGTACTCACTACACTTACTGGTAGCATTGGGGCCCCAGGCGCTGTCCACCACACCCTAGTTGAATGAGAGATGTCCAACTAGAAGACAAGAAGTTGGAAATTGCATTATAAATAGTGCAATTACATATGGTCAACGTTATAGCTTATGCAATATCCAACTTCTTGTCTTCTAGTTAGACAGCTCCCTTTCAACTAGGTGAGGTGGGCATGTCTGGAATTCTGGTATTGCATTTAATTCCAGAATTTCAGATATTACCAACATGTTTGACATGCAAATGTTTATATTGAATTAATATGGGGGGCCGCTTGATCAGCATCATGTCAGACTTAATTGTACCATGGCACATGGACAAAACGATTTGCCCTCGGCAGAGCTAAGTAGTACATAAATGGAAAAGTCCATGTATACACCGTGGGTGACATTGTTGCAATCAATAAATACTATATTAATGTACACACTGCTACATTCATGAATAGCAGTAGCAGTGTCAATAAATGCAATATTGATATACATTGTAATTTAGGCATGCACAATGATGTCAATACCCGTAAATGCAATGCCTAAGTACGCTGTAACCTATGCACTCACAGTGATGTCAATACCAGTAAATACAATGTTGATGTCCACCATAATGTATGTCCACATAATTGTATTGTATGGTATTGTAATTGCATTTATATAGCGCTTACTACCCCTGACAAAGTGTCAAAGTGCTTTTCCGTCGAGTAACACGCTACTCCGGAACTCAAGAAGGATTAGTGTTGAGTTAGTATAGTGCAATATGAAAGTAATTTGAGTAGTGGATACGTTAGTCAGTTATTTGGATAGCAGAGGGATAGAAGAGAGAAAAAGATTTGCATTTATAATTTCTTTATTGAATTTATTTATTTATTGAATTTATAAGGCGCAACAGCTACCTAGAGGTTTCCCGGTGCCCTAGATCTGCACTCAATCAGGAAGGGACAAAGCTTAAATGTTAAATCAAAAAAAAAAATGCAAAAAAAAAACTTACTGATTGAATAACCATGTCTTAATGCCTTTTCGGAATTTTATATAGCTCGGTTCCAACCATAGTGGAAGAGGAAGCGAGTTCCATAAGGCAGGAGCCAGCTGAGCGAAAGAGAGGCTGCCCAATCCCGCTCGTCTGAATCTAGGGACTACAAATTTTGCCTGATTCATTGAGTGAAGGTTGCGAGTTGGAATGTATTTTTGGACCAGCTTGCATAGGTATTTATATAGCGCTTGTTACCCCTTATGGGGTGTTAAAGCACTTTTTTTGGCGAGTAGCACACTACTCCGAAACCCATAAAAGATTAGCTGTGAATTAGTATAGTGAAATATAAAAGTAATTTGAGTGGTAAATAATAGTCAGTTATTTGGATTGAGAAGGATGCTGGAGGGATAGAAGAGGGAAAAACGTTTTCCATTCATATGGTGCTTGTGTTCCCTAATGGGATGTTGAAGCACTTCCTTGGTGAGTAGCACACTACTCCAGCACACTACTCCGGAACCCATAAGGATTACTATATTAGTGAATACTGAATTAGTATAGTGAAATATGAACTAATTTGAGTGGTGGATATTAATCAGTTATTTGGATTGAAAAGGATAGCAGAGGGATAGAGGAGGGAAAAATGTTTGCATTTATATAGTGAGGTGTTGAAGCGCTTTTTGCTGTGAGTAGCATGCTACTCTGAACCCGTAAAGGAGCAATGGTGAATTGGTATAGTGACATATAAAATTGGATAGGTGGACATGTTATCCTGTTATTTTGATTGAAATGGATAGTGGTGGGATAGAAGAGTGATGGATGTAGATTTTTGGAAGTCAGAAAGTATGGCATTGTGTTCAATTAATTGTGACATCTGGGTGAACGCTGCGCTTTCTATCAGTTTGCCCAGGAAAGGTCCATTTGTGATGGTTTTGTAGTTGTCAGGGTTCACCTGGTCTAAGTTTGTTTTCTTCAGTGAAGGACATATATATCATTTTCTTAGTTCTGGAAATATTCTGGTAGTTCAGACATTTTGATGATTCTTCAATTGGATTGGCAGCAGAGGTTTTTAGCAGTGGACAAGGGTCAGAGGGTCTGCTGGCAGGCCTTCTAGCTTTGACCTGGTCCATTAATTCATTGCATGAAATGTGTTGGAAGGAACAGAGAGGCTGAGTTAGAGTATTCTTAGATTGTTGCTTTGTAAAAGGGTTAGTGCTTGTGCTTTGTCTCTGTTTTAAAGTAGGAGTCCAACGTGTATGCTTTGTCCATTTAATGATTTGCCAGTTTGTGCATGAAATCTTGAGTAATAAAATGAGTTCCTTCTAGGCAATTTGGTTTACAAAATTCTTTGAGAATTTTATAGAATTCTTTATTTGCACATTTAGCATTTTTAATTATGTCTAAATAGTACAATTCCTTTGCTTTTTTATAGCTGACTTAATCTGTTAATTCTCTGTAGGTGAAGTTTGTCTCAATTGCTTTTGGTTTTGTTTTATGTCTGTATTTATTTCTCCACGGTGCCTGTTTTCTTTTGTTCTATTGTGTGCTTTTGAGTGGGGTCAGGATTTTAAAAGCTTCCTGTAGCCACTCATAAAGCTTTTTAACAGAATATATTGTTTCCAGATCTGTGCTGGATGTTAGTTAGTGTTCCAAATTGAGTTTGTTCCATGGTGGATGGGTGGATGCACGTAAGGTGGTTTTAGGTGAGTTGCTTAGTGTTGTTTTATGTTGGAAAGCAAGCAAACGGTGGTCTGACCAAGTGACTGGAGTTATAGTTTGAAAGGTAACTAGTTCGGTATAGCAGAAATTACATCTAGGATATGTCCAGCGATGTGTGTGGGTTTGTGGACAGTCTGATGCAGGTTCAATGTGCCTTGGCATTGATTATTGTTTTCGGAGGGGTCATATTGGGTTTTTCAAACAAAATGTTGAGGTCACCTAGCACACATAGGTTGGAGTGTGTTGTTATTAGGTTTGAAACAGTGTCTAGAAGTGCGTCAGGGGAAGGTCTGAAAAGGAGCAGAAAGGTACAGGAGGAAGACTGTGTAGGATTTCATTTTGTGAGAAGAGCCTCGCAATTCGTTATAGAGATGTCGTCAACTTTAGTGATATGAAATGTTTGCTTGAACACAACAGCTAGACCACCTCATTTTTTGCATATACAATTTTGGGTGATCGTTTGATAGCCTACAGGAATGGCTTCATGCAGGACTGGAGCCATATCTTCTCCCAACCACAATTCAGTTATGAATAGTATGTCTGGTTTTGCATCAGTGAGAAGGTTGTAGATGTGATGTTTGTTTTGAGAGAGTGATCGAGCATTTCTTAGTAGACAGTTTAGAGAATGTGCTTTTGTGACAGTGAGAATTAGTTTTGTAGAAGAGTGAATAGTAATGTGTGGGTTAGTTGCAGGGGTGTTTTTTTGCTGGTATTATCTGTATTATGATACCAATCGTGTACCTGTTCCGTAAAGAGTTCCTCGTCCAGCAGGCTAAGAAGGCATTTTGATGGGTCTGCATGCATAGGTGGTCGAGTCTGTGTTTGAGAGTGAGTAGGTGTGCTGTGTTGTTTTTGTGGTGTAAGCTTGTTGTGCAGTAGAAATGGAGAAGCAAAGTTGTGATGTGTGGCACGTTGTGTATATTGTTTGTGTATGTTTAGGGAAGAAGGTATATGAGTCAGTGGTGATTGTGCAGCATGTGGGTCATGTAGTAGGCTTCTAAATTGTCCAATGGATAAGAGGCAGTTAGAAGAGAGTTGTTGTGTTGCTGTATGTTTCTTAGGTGTGGTGAAAGAGAGAATGCTTGGCATTGTGGCTTGTTCCTTTATGTCTGTTCAAAGGTGGGTGTGTGATTGTATGTTGAGACTATAAGTATTATGAGGTGTTGTGCTTGAGAGATTTTGTATTGCTGATGTGTGTGATATGTTTTGTTTTTAAGGCGTAGTGAAAAAAGTTGCTGGTGTATTTGTTTCATCAGATGGATTGTTTGTATTCTATTGTTTGAGAGTGGAATTTGTAAGGCAGAGGGGGCTGTGATGTATTTGTGAGTAGAGTGTATGTTGTGTGTAGGAAGGAATGAAGTAGATTTAAGACTGTATTAGGCCTGTTTGCTGCCAGAGTTAAATTGTGTGGTGCGATGGCATGTAAGTGTTGTGTTATTGTGGTAGAAAGAAGTGAATTTGATGTTGATGTATGATGTACTAACTGTATGTATAATAATGATAATATTAGTAAATATCATTTATTTATTTATTTTGAAAGTTTTATATAGCGTGGACAAGATCTTCGCAGATATCAGAGCGCTTTACATAGAGGGGTACATGATGGAGCATAGTTATACAGATACATCAATAGATCAAACAGTACAAATAGGTGGCTACAAAGCCAATCATGTGAGCAAATAGGGCAACTCATACAAATAAGCGAAGGGGTCAAACATGTAGTACAAATCAGTGCAGAGTATAAACAGAAATCAAGATAATAGCTCAAGCGTATTTAGCCATGAGGATAGCTTTTACTTCTTTTTTGAAGAGTGTAGTGGAAGAGATAAGCCTGGTTTCGGGAGGGAGTGAGTTCCATATCCTAGGCGCCATTCCTGAGAAGGAGCGCTTATATGTTTTTTCCTTCCGGAATCTCCGAGGTTTCAGCAGAAGATTGTTTGTGCCTCTAGTGTTTCTAGCTCCGCCAGAGATTGTCAGTTTCTGAGCGAGGTAGCCAGGTGTGTTTAGGTGAATCGCCTTGTGTGTCATACAGGCAATTTTCAGATGTATTCTGGCTTCAAAAGGCAGCCAATTCAGGGATTTCAAGTCAGGGGTGATATGGGAGTGCTTTTTTGAACCCATGATGAGTCTCCCTGCAGTGTTTAGAGAAGCTCTTAATGGTGCGGTTGTAGTTAGGGGGAGTCCGCAGAGGGTGGTGCTGCCGTATTCAATTCGAGGGATGACTAGTGCTTGTACTGCTGTTTGGAAGTCTTTGGCTGGGAGGAAGGGTTTAAGTTTCCTCAGAGTGTTGATCTGGAAGTTTGCACCCTTTGTTGCCTTGCTGATATGTTGCTGCATGTTGAGATTTGTGTCTAGTGTTATGCCTAAAGATTTTGCTGAGTCCACGATGGTGGGTTGGACATTGAGTGCGGTTAGGTGTTTAAGCCAAATTTGAGTGGTGGAGATCTTTGCTGGAGGTGAGATCAGAAGGAACTCTGTTTTCAGGGCATTGAGTTTGAGGTGATTATCGGCAAGCCAGGATTGGGTGCATCTGATCGTTGCGTTCAGGAGCAAGATCTCATTGGGGGATTGTAATTTGAGATAAAGTTGGGTGTCATCAGCGTACATGTGAAAGTGTACATTGGATGCTTGTAGCAGGGTGGTGAGAGGTTCCATGACTAGGTTGAACAGAGTTGGTGATAGAGAGGATCCTTGAGGGGCGCCTAGCATTACAGGTATTGGCGAGGACATCAGGTTGTTGCTCTTGAATTTCTGCGATCTGTTATGAAGAAAGGAAGTGAACCACTTGAGAACAGTTCCAGATAAACCCATTCTTGTGTTTAGTAGTTCTAGTAAATTCTCATGTTTAACGGTGTCTAATGCTGATGAGAGATCAAGAAGGATGAGGAGGCAGGTGTCGTTTTGGTCTAGCATTTGAAGTGCGTCGTTAATTATGTGAGTCATTGCCGTTTCTGTACTGTGTCCTGCTCGGAAGCCTGACTGGTGAGGGTTGAGGAGATCAAATTGTTCAATGTGTTTAGTCAATTGTAGTTGTGCACATTTTTCCAGCAGTTTGGCGAGAGTGGGGATATTGGTAATGGGACGGTAATTGTTGAGATCAGAGGGGTCGGCTGTAGGTTTCTTTAATAGAGGTGTGACTTGACCAACTTTGAGGGAGTCAGGTATGCTTCCTTGTTGAAGAGAGCTGTTGATAATTTTAGTCCAGAGAGGGAGAACCAAAGGGGTAAAGTCTTTTACTGCGGTAGCAGGAAGGGGGTCCGTGAGGTGATTGGATGGTTTCAGGGTGCTGAGCAGTTTGCCAATTTCTTCTTCCGAGTATGTGCCAAAGGTCGACCATGTAGCATTGTTTTTTGGTTCATTGGGTGCTGGGCACTGGGGTTTGGAGTAGAGGCTTGCGTCAATGAGGAGATCGCTTTTTATGTTGTCGTTTTTTTGGCTAAAGAAAGCAGCGAAGTCTTCACAGGAGGGTGCTTCACGCACAGTGTTGAGTGGCTGGGGTTGATCCTTGGATTGTGATCTGATTAGCTCAAACAGTTTTCTCGGGCGTTTTTTCGCTTGGTCGAGCTGGAGACTGAAGAAGTTTGATTTTGAGCGTTTTATTTTCCTGAAGTAGGCGTTTCTCTTTTTCTTCAGATCTTTTAGGTGCATTGCAGAGGGATCTGATCTCCAGATACACTCTGCCAATCGCATGTCTCGTCTATCCTCATTGAGACTCCCGTCGTACCATGGTTGGAGATTTTAGTAGAGACTCTTTTTAGCTGCATAGGTGCAGCCTCATTAATTATCAAGGTCATAGCGTTGAGATAGTGGTCAGTCAGGGTTTGAACATCCGTATCACCTGTCGGAGGGAGTAGGAGATTGCAGCTGTTAGGGGGCAAAGAGCCTGGGTTGAGTTTTTTCGTGTCTCTTTTCCAGACTTTGGGCTTGGAGAATTGAGCCGGGTTAACTTTAACTTTTTCATTGATGAAGAATGTGACAATATGATGATCTGACCAGTCACAGGGTTGGATGGACTCGAGTTGGATAGAGTCCTCTTTGGAGATGATCAGGTCGAGGATAGAACCTTTGTCGTGGGTAGGGCTGTTGCATATTTGGGTGAGGTTAAGGGCATCAAGGAAATTTTTAAGACTATTTACCACTGCGTCAATATGATCGTTCCAGTGGAGGTTGAAGTCACCAAGGTATATTTGGGTGAGACTCCGTCCGGAGTTGGATGAAATCATATCCATAATTTGTTGGGAGAAGATGAGGTTGTCCCTGGGTGGGTGGTAATGCTGTGAAGAGAGCATATCGGTTTGCCCTCACTAATAATGTCGAGGCAGATGTATTCCCATAATGTTGGGGATGGTAGGGAGGTGGAATTGACTTTCATAACAGAGATGTTATTCCTGTAGATGCATGCAATTCCACCACCAATTTTGCCTGATCTGTGGAGCCTGATAATGTAGTAGTTGGGAGGAACCAGAATGTCCATTATAGGTGTCGAAGATTCAGTTAACCAGGTTTCAGTCAGGATGATTAGGTCAAGATCCCGTGATAAGAGGAGATCAGCAATGGCGGCGGAATGTTTCGAGGCCGATCTGCAGTTGAGGAGAGTGCATTTGAGACGGGGTGTGTTGATGGTGGTAGTTCGTTCTAGAGAAAGAGGGACTCTTCTAGGGTTATTTGGGATGGAGGATCTGCTGTTTTGTGTGGGGGGTCTGAGGGGATTTGAGTGTAACGTGGGAATGGTGAGGTGTGGGGTGGTTGTGTGATTTTGGGGGGCTGGGTCATAGGAGCGGAGAAGGGTGAGTGTGTCGAGGTCAGAAGTAGGGTTATGGGTGCGACGCGGGCGGTTGTTGCGATTGCGAGCTGGGATTGAGGTCCGGTTGGGGGGGAGTTGAGTGAGAGAGTTAATCGGAAGGGCGGAGGACAAGTTGGGTGTGGAGGTGCAGTTGTGTGAGGGGTTGCAGGGGCGACACGGGGACGGGGGCAGTTGCTGCGGCTATAAGTAGGGATTGGAGCCTGGTGTAGGGCGTGTTGAGTGTGGGAGTCAGCCGGAGGGGTAGGGGACGATTTGGGAGGGGAGGTGGAGGTGGGTGAGGGCTGTATGGGGTGTGAGGAGAGTAATTCTTTGATGATGTGTATGTCTTCTTTGATCTGGAAGAGAGAGGCCATGATGTAGTCCATGTTGTCCATGTTGGGGTAGGTGGTGGAGGTGGGGAGGGCAGCCAAAGGTGAGTGACTGCCCCGGAAATTCGCGTGCAGGTGGGAGAGTGGGCTGGTGATCGAGTAGGGCTGCGTTGTGTTGGTGTTCGTGATTGTGTTAGGGAGGAGAGAGGTGTTCGAGCATAGCTGAGTTGTGTTAGTGTACGGGATGGTGTTAGGGGGAGAGAGGTTTTGGACGGGAAGGGTGTGGATGAGGTAGGGAGGATATTGGTGGTATGAGGGAGAGCATTGATGGTAGGCGGGGGGTCAAGGTGTAGGCTGGGAGACTGATAGTAGTGGTGGGGGTGCAGGAAGGGTAATGGGGGCTGAGAATTGGAGGGGAAATAGGATTGGGGGTGGTTCTGTTGTGGGGAGGGGGAGTTAAATTGAGAGAGGAGGTGTGTTCTGCGTAGTTCGTTAGAGGGTAATGGGGACTGAGAATGGGAGGGATAACAGGGGGGATTTGTCAATAAGCGCGTAGTTCTGGTGCTGGACTAGGTTAGGTGTCTTGTGGGTGGCAGCTATGCTGTCAGGGGTGAGAGGAGTGTTAATGCCAGCTGTAGGTGTGAGAGGAGTGCTGATGGAATGTGTGGAGGTCCAAGGGATGGTAGAGGGGTTGGGAGTGTGAGTGGTGTAGGAGGGGGAGCGGTCTTTGTCTGTGTTTGAGGCGTGTGTGGCAGTTGCCTGGTGCAGAACTGGGATAGAGGTGTCGTGGGTGGGAGATGGGAGGACAGGGGTGGTAAGTGTGTCCCTGATTGAGGAGTATGTTGGAGTTAGCTGGCGCTGAACTGGGATCGAGGGGTTGTGGGTGGGAGATGGGAGATCAGGGGTGGTAGGTGTGTCCCTGATTGAGGAGTGTGTAGTGGTTGACTGGCGCTGAAGTAGGTTGGCGGGGTTGTGGGTGGTGGGAACTGTGAGGTCATGGTTGGTGAGACTGGAGGAGAGATGAGTGTTGGTCCGCGAATTGGAAAGGTGCTCTTTGAAAGTGGGGAACAAGTTGTCTAGTAGTTCCAGGTTCCTGTCTGTGGATTGAGCTAGGACGGTCCCGTTATTGTAATTAGTGATGGTGGCTCTGCCAGGGAAGAGTTGGGATGGCGTGATGGAGAGAGTTAGGCTGTGAGCAGATTTCCTGGTGGTGGAGACGGTGAGTAAGGTGAGGAACGCATTTCTCCATTGAGCTCTGCGTGTGGTCTGGAAGATGATATCAGTGTTCAGGGATCCATTGACCGGTGAGAAGTAGGTGTCAGCTAAGGGGGTTTCAGGGTGTGACCTAAGGAAGTTGTGTTTAAATCGTTTAGCGGCTTTTTTGGTGAGAGTCGGTGGGTAGTTGATTTTATATGTGTGATTACCTATAGGATCCATGTTGGGATAGTGGTTTAGGTGGGTGTGGGAGAATGCACTATAGTGGTACACATGTGCAGGGAAACAGACACATACACTAAGTTACATAGTACAAAAGTGGTACTAGTGATCAACGGCATACCCCATTATAAGAGCGTGTGGTGAAACAAATACATATAATAAGTTACAAAATACAAAAGTGGCACTAGTGATCAACCAGCATAACAAAAGTATAAGAGTGTGCAGTATGGCAGATGCAAACAGTAAGTTACAAAGTACAAAAGTGAAAAGTAGAAAATCAGGAGTGGGTGCAGCTTGAGGACATGTGCAGGATAGTGCAGAATACAGGTGACAGTATAATACTGATAGAGTATAGGAGCAGGATACCAATGCAAACAGTATAATACTGATAGAGTATAGGAGCAGGATACAAATGCAAACACCAATTTACATAAATCAAAAATCAAGAGTCAACATTGACCTTAGTTAGCAACCAAGATATATGAGGTAGCAATCTGTGCATTACAAATGTTTAAAATACAGGTAGAGGTGACACTAGTGAGCAGCAAGAGATATATGAGGTAGCAGTCGGTGCAATACAGGAGAGAAGAGTGAGAATGAATGCAGTTTTCAAAACTGTGCAGAATAATGCAGAATAAAGAAGAGGTATATGTTATATGAGGTAGCAGTAGGTGCATACCAGGAGAGAGAAGTGGGAACAGGTGCGGGTTGCGGAAATGTGCAGAATAGTGCAGAGTACCAGTTTAAGTAGATTACTAATACTAATCGAGTATAGGAACAGAATACAGATGCAAACAATAACGTACGTAAGTCAAAAATCCAAATCAGAAGTGATATTAGTTATCAACCAACGTATATGAGGTGGCAATCTGTGCATTGCAGATTTTCAAAATGTAGGTATAAGTATAATACTGCAAAAATAGGCATTAGTTATCAACCAACATATATGAGGTAGCAATCTGTGCATTACAAATGTTCAAAATACAGGTATAAGTATAATACTACAGTAAAAGGCAGACATTCTTTCATATATGAGGTAGCAATCTGTGCGTTACAAAAGTTCAAAATACAAGTAGAAGTATAATACTGCAATAATAGGCAGACATTCTTTCATATATGAGGTAGCAATCTGTGCGTTACAAAAGTTCAAAATACAAGTAGAAGTATAATACTGCAATAATAGGCAGACATTCTTTCCCAAGAAGGTGTAGAAACCTAACCGAGCAAATTAATCGGTAGTTGAGATTATTCTAACATGTTAGGTTCTTAGTGTAAGTTCAGATAATGAAGCCCGCCCAAGCGAGAGTCTAGTCAGAAATGGCCGCCAAATAGGTGAGATAGATATAGTAGTCCTCTGTTGCTGTTGCTTAGATAGCAGGGAAGAGCAGTTTCCCTTCCCATTCATACAAGCAGGGGGATAGAGTTATTAGGCTGCTAAGTAGCACATACACACACTCTCGCACTTATATCATTGATGTTGGATTCATATGAGATGACCTCCCCATAAACCCTCAAATCAGAGATATGTGGTCAGACAGGTCCTGTAACGCAAACCCAAGCCTACCAATTGACAGGCCACAGGTGGAGTTATACTTAGCCCAAAGGCAAACATGCACTCGTGGAAGACCCTGGTCGAACCCACAGAAAGGTAGTTAATCCACAAACAAGACAGAGGAGATTGGCCCCAATAAGACACATTTGGCCAAAGGCCCACATTCCTAAAATACCACAAAGTTAGATGCATTATGTAGTTAGGAACACTCAGCCAATCAGGACATGACATGAGCACAATAGTATGTGATCAGACGCTTATGACACTAAACATCTGGAAACTCATATACTGGCCCACACCAGCAATCCCTGAGGTCAAGAGCCATCTGTGTCACCCTTACCAGATGGTCATACTTGTTATTTACGAATACAATGTTTTATTATACCCACAAAATATATAAATGTGGGCCAAAACATCAGTACTCTGAGACTGTCTTCGGATGAGCCTCTGTAGAAACTCTCTTTGCCACTGCAGCTTGTTCCTGTTTTGCCAAAAGCCTCTTGTAATTGTATTTATTTAAGGTAAATTCATATTCGAGCAACAGCATCGTAATAGCCATATAGGGGTTTAATGCCTGTGCTAACTAGCAGAAACATTGGTACCTTCCAACTTTGTGCAAGCAGGTTTTTTATTTTGTGATGCCCTGTTCTTCCAACATTTCTGTACATGTAATTTGTCTAAGGCAAAGTAATCTCTATATGTGTGCAGCACATTGTAGCACACATGAAACATTTTCATAAATGGAGGTTAGCCATATATCTCCTTCATAATCATCCAAAGTGGTGCTCTGACAATTTGTAAACATTCCCTGGTAATTCACATATGTTGCATAAGGAAATTATCATATTTCCATGTATTTACATTGTATACAACTACCCACAACCCATTGAACAACCCCTTGTGCAAAGGTAAGTCAATGCAGCCTATAAAAGAGATTGTAAATGCCCTGGGGATAGAGATAATGCACATTTCACTTCCGTCATTGTAGTTGAGTGCCTCCCGAATTCGAATTTTGTGCTCGGAGCACTGTGAAATGGGGATCTGAAATATCTGGAATATCTTTATGTATTCAGGACCCCTAGGTGTCCTTGGAAGGGGACATGTAGCTATAAGCAGAGTCCTTTTAAAAGCAGTTTCATAGGCCCTGGTGCTGGTGAAATTGGACATTTAGTTTTCCCCATCGTAGATCCCCAGCCACATAGGTTAGAATTGTTTTTTAATTAAAATAATTAATAATTTCCACTAGGATTGGACAAAATATAGTTCAAGGACTTAGGAGAATGATATTGACAAATCCAACAACATGTTTTGTTGAATTTATCCTAAAATGTACAACAAAGAAGTTATAAGAGGTTTTTGTCTGTAAGCCAAAATTCAGGCTTCTAGTACTATGGTCTGATTGGTCAGAGTTAAATTGAGTTGATTAGCCAGGCTGCTTAGATGAAGTGACAAGTGGCACCCAGGGTGAGGGGCCATACTGGAAAGGAAGGATTCTGCTTCAAAGGAATGCCAGAGCAAGGGGGGAGGGGGTTGTAAAAATTGACCTTCAAAGGAAGAAGGAGACAGGTCGAAGAAGCCAGGTCCATCAACACACATCTCCTCTGAACACAACCTGATTGCAGGCTTATGAAAGGAATTTGCAGATGCCAGGGAGACGGAGACTATGGAGATGAGCCACCATGGAGGTTGGTTTAGCAAGCTGTCTCCTCTGCTGAGCCTTCAGCCATATTGAATTTTCTAAGAATAATGCTTTCTGGAAGACCATAATGCCACACTTTGGAGAAAATGGTCACGCTCTGGGGTGTTTCCTTGCATGTCAATGGACGGGAGTGCCCTCCTGTCTGACCCAGAGAACACTAAATAAGTATCTGAGAGGGGCAGATACTCTCAGATCTGGTGCTTGAAACAAAGAGAATAAGAAGGTTCCATGCTGGAAGTTTGATTTGCACCAACCAGGCCCTGCACTATGAATGACTGCACCTGCTACACAATCTGGAACTACAGCCCTGTGGACTTAAATTGCTTCGAAAAGAATAAAGAGTGGACTCCCTGTAAGGGTTTTGTCCTAGTGGATTGTGGGATCTGAAGTCCCACACTTGTAATTTGCATCATGGAGCTTCTAGACCCTTCTAGTAGGATTTAGACACATTAGGACCCTCAGAGAAACTTCAGGAAGATGATCCGGAAGTTAGAACTTTGGAGAAACTTTAGAAAAAAATCCATAAGTGGACCGACTCGGCCTGGCAGCCAAGCCGGCGACCCTTAACTACGAGCTGGCCTGCCCTCCAGGTACATCTCGCTGAAAATACCCAGAGTTCCGACTTCCAGAGTTTGATTGGTAGCTGGTCAAAAAACCAAGCTTGCAAACCCTCACCAAACCTTGACTCATGAAGAGGATTAAGGGACCCCAGGCGAAAATGCTTCATAAAAGTTTCTAAGTTCGAAGGTAACATATTTGACGGGCTCCAACTGCGAGCGTCAAGCGTCCGACTTTCAACCGCAAGCCAGCCTGGATCCCTGGTTTGTCCAGATGGAAAGCTCCAGAGGTCTGCATTTCATAGTTTGACTTGGATCCAGTTAAAAGGCAAGCTGGTGGGCCCTCACCAAATCCGGACAGATGGCGAGCATTGAGGGAACCCAGAATAAAAAGCTCCAGGAAAGTTTCCAGGTCAGCAGGTAAAACTTTGCGCAAGGCCTTACCACGGGGTCTTTAGCCGCACAGGGCTCCATTGTGGTCAGTCTGAAACCTTTATTTTGTCCAGGTTTAACATGAACTGATGACCCAATTGGCACTATAGGTTTCTATGTGCTGTATAATGCTAAATGTTTGAAAATGCATATCTCCAGTTTCCTATATTGGAATATTTGTGTTTGGTGTCATTTCAAAGATAAAGATATGTCCTATTTGTATAAAATTGTTTTGGATTTTTATTGTGTGTTGTATCTTAAATATTTACTGAATTGGTGATTTTAAACGCTTTACATATCTGTCTCTGAAATTAAGCCTGCCTGCTCACAGAAAATCTACCAATGGTTGAGCATGGGAATTGTTAGACCTGGCACCATTGGCGTGGGTCTCCCTTCCATTTTTACTATTGGCTCATGTGTTTTTGCTGGTGTTAGATGCTTTGGGCACTGTGCCACTGCTGTCCAGTGCAACAGTGCGAGTGTTCCCTACAGTAAATTGATGTATTGATTAGTGGTTCCCTGATTGGATATTTGGTTTACTTGTTAGACCCTAGTACAGTGCACTGAGTGTACCCAGGATGTGTAAATCCAAATGCTGCTAGCGGGCCTGCAGCACTGGTTGTGCCACCCACAGAAGCGGCCTGGTAAAATGTGTCTAAGGTCTGCTATTGCAGAGCCTGCGTGCAGTCTAGTACTGTCATGCTGACTGGGCAAGTGCACCCACTTGCCAGTCCCTAAACCTTCCCTTTACTTCATACCAGTCACCCCTATGGTAGGCCCAAGGGCAGGTTGCTTTGTAAGTATAAGGTAGGACAAGTCTGTATGTGTGTGGCATGTCCTAATAGTGAATTACAGCCATTTTCGTTTTTCACTATTGCAAGGCTACCTGTTCTCCATAGGCGAAAATGGGCTGCCGGATTGTTACATGTTTATAATCCTAGCAGACTCAGAGAACGTGGTAAAAATTCGAGTTTGGTATGCCTAGAATCAGAATAATAAAATACATATTTTAGTGAAGTTTATTTTAATATTCTATGTTTGTGAGTACCACTTTTAGAAAGTAGGTATTTGTTTGCCTAACCATTTCAGCCTGCCTCTGCGAGGTTGTGTATTCCTTCGTCTGGTTTTTTGAGTGACAGGGCTGGGGAAATCCAAGAGACAGGCTGGGGCAGACCGGTGGTGAATAGAGAGATCTGCATCTAGATGGGAGGAAGGAGTTGCACCTGGGCCCTGAATAGGGCTTTGCCTTCCCTCTACAATGCCGGCTCTACCCCCTGTGGTGCGTCTGATGTCTCTGCCCTGCACACTGAAAGAAGAGAAGGAAGATTGTCAACAAAGTGCTCCAGGACTGTACTTGCATTCCACAATGCTGGCTTTACCTCCTGTGGGGCGTCTGATGTGCCTGCCCTGCGCTGTGAAAGGAAAGGAGAAGTCTGGTAAACAGAGTGCTTCAAAACTGGTTTGGACTAGGCACATGCCCCTCTCCCCTCAGAGAACAAAGGATTTTGGGGTATAAGTATTAGGACCCTGATCCCAAGAAATTAGATCACTTCTGAACTTACAAGACAAAACCTCTGCTGAGGAGAAGGAACCTAAGGAAACTGAGGAGAGACTATTCCCAAGCTGAAGTGCTGCTTGGGGAATGGCCTGCAGTGGTTGCCTGACTGCCAAAAAAAGAAGAAAGATCCTTGTGGACTTTTCTTTCAACTTGTGTAAAGATCTCCAAGGGCTTGGAAGAGAGCTTGCCCCTCGGCCGAAGTCACAGGATCAGTGGACTTCACCAGCCTTTGTGAATTGCTGCTGGAAACAAGTGGCTACAGAGGCAGGGAGCTGTGACCAACTCTCACGATTGGCCCGGTGTCCTGTAAGCACCACATCAAGCAACGTACCCCTCGAACAACGCAAGCTCTGCGCTCACCGACTCCGTCCTGACGCTGTCACCGAGCCGCAGCCTGCTCTGCGACTGGTAGACACCACGATGTGCAACGCCTCGCTAAACCGAATCAAACTGGTCTGACCGACGCGGTCACCGCTGCTGACTTCGAGTCCTGTGACCGCACTGGAGTTGGGCACCGCCTCGCACGCCTCGCGATGCACAGCCTGACTTGCACCACTGTCCGGACTGATCGACGCCAGCTCTCGAACTCCGGCTCATTCGATGCACCGCAAGCTGCAAGCACCGCATCAAAGCATGTCTCGCCCTGCAACGCAGCCTTGGATCCAGCGACTCTGTCAACGGGCCCATGCCTGCACTGCATCGAGGTACAACGCGTCCTGCAACATTTCCTTTCTGCACCGCGATGATCACCGGACACGGCTCGCACATCCGTGCCGGCCGCCCCAAGCAAAAGGTACCGTGACTGAGTCTGTCGACCATTGAGTGGGCCCGTACCGACGCGGTCCGCTGGATTTTCTAGATTCTGGTATTTTCAGCAACGCTGTAGCCCGTCTGGGCTTCAGACTCGCACAGAACCCTGATTTAAGCTTTTTTAACAAGAACTCTTGAAAGCTAATAGTACTGTGGATTCTTTTTGTCGTTTATTGGTCTTGTGGTAACTATATGAAATATACCTATTTTTGATATAAAACCTTGTGTGGTGTCCATTTGAAGTGTTGTGAGTGGGTTACTGTATGTGGTCACAAATGCTTAACTTACACAGCCTCTGAAATACGTCTTGACTGCTTGCACCACACCACCTAGAGGGTGAGCAGGGTTTATTTTAGGAGTGTAATCCCCCTTACTCTGACTAGAGAAGAGGGTCCCTATTTGTCACAAGTACCTTCCTGTGCCAACTAGAGACCCCCAATTCTAACAGGAATACTTTTCTGAGAAGTATCCTGAGCCCTAGACCATGTAAGTGGCCTTATTGCTTGTGGGAGATGCATATTCACCACTACAAATAATCCACTTTCTAGCAGATGGTAAATCCCTAGTACAGTTCACTGTGTGTGCCCAGGTCCTGTAAGTCAAATGCAAGTAGTTGACAGGTGTGCCACCCCCACAAGTAGCCTTTCAAAGGTATGTTGGACCTGCTAAAGTGTCTGCACCCAGATTCAACTGTAATGTTGACCTGGCAAGTGCACCGAATTGTCAGACACCCCTAGGGTATTCCCAAAGTACCCCTGTGGGCAGGGTGTGTGTTAAAGGCAGGACAAGTAGTGTTGTGTTTTGTATGTCCTGATAGTGACATACTGTGAATTTCACATTACACTATTGCAAGGACTAGCTCTCCCATAGACTAACTTGGAAGCTGCAGTGTACATTTTTACAAGTGTAACTTTCAGTTGGGAACAGCTAGATATTTAGAGTTTAGGATATTTTAACTCAGATGTTAATAACACACCTTTTAGTAAAGTTGATTTTTAAATTATGTGTTTGAAAATACCGCTTTTAGAGATTTATAAAGAACAAAAACAGGAGAAGGCCTGTTAACCCAGTTGAGACCCGGGTAAATATGTATAACAAAGTAACAGTGTCTCAACAAGTAATCATTGAGTTAGACAAGTGCATAAGGAATCCAATCCAATGTGACAGAAAAGGAAACAAAGGAAACCACAATAATTAGCAAAAACATGGTCTATTTTAAGTGGAATAATTACATCAGCACATTACATTATACACAAGTGTTACCCAATATTTTGTGCACATATGTCCTCATGGAAAGAGGTGAACTTTACAGAAAACACTGTCACTGGATGTTGCCATCAGTGGTGTCATCAGTGATGTCATTTGAGATGTCATCAGTGATGTCACTGACCATATCATGAATGATGTAATATGTGGCATCATCATCATCAGTGCATTACAGGGAAGCGAATTATAGTTAGATCAGCTAACTATAATGGCTGAATTTGTCTGGTTTTGTACGGGTGAAATGTCGGACTAACTATAACGGCCATGAAACCTGTGTTTTTTTTCAGTGAAATTTAAATGTTTTTCAAATGCTAATTTCTAACTCTATCGTCCCTGAAACCTATCGTTTTTTTCAGTAAATGTCAATGTTTCTTTTAATGCTAATTTTTAACTATAGCGTCCCTGAAACCTATGTTTTTTCAATGAAATTCAAAGGTTTTTTAAATGCTAATTCCCAACTAAAATGTCCCTGAAGCCTATGTTTTTTTCACTGAATTTCTAAGGTTTTTTAAATACTAATTTCTAACTATGCCTACAGAGACAGGACATGTGCAGATGCAGGTAGAAAGGTGCAGAAAGAAAAAAGCAACAGAGATACAGAAAGAGGCAAGAGAAGTTCAGAAAGAGGCAGCAGAGGTGCAGAAACAGGCAGAAGAAGTGCAGAAAGAGGGAACAGTGGCGTGCAAAGAAAGAAGAAGGGGCTTAAAGAGGCAAGATGGATGAAAAAATGTTTAAGAGAAGTGCAGAAAGAATCAAGAGCAATGCAGTAAGAAACCACAGAGGTGCAGAAGGAGGCAAGAGGGCTACATAAAGAAGCAAAAGAAGAACACATACAAGCAAAATAGATACAGAAAAAGACTAGATGGGTGCAGAAAGAGGGAAGAGAGGTACAGAAAGAGGCAAGAGAGGTGCACAAAGAGGGAAGAAGGGTACAGAAAGAGTCACGAGTGGTGCAGAAAGAGGAAAGAGCTGCACAGAAAAAGCCAAGATATGTGCAGGGAAATTGAAGAAGGGTACATGAACAGGCACAGGGATGCAGAAAGAAGAAAGGGAAGTATAGAAAGAAGCAATAGAAGTGCAGAAAGAAGCAACAAAGTTGCAGAAAGAGACAAGGCAGGTACAGAAAGAGACACGAGAAGTGCAGAATGAAACAACAGTGGTGTAGAAAGAGGCATAACAGTGCAGAAATGTGCAAGTGAATAGCAGAGAGAAGAAAGAGCAGTGCAGAAAGAACCCACAGAGGTGCAGAAAGAGGCAAGAATTGTGCAGAAAGAGGCAGGAGAATTGCAGAAAAAAGAAAGAGGTGCAGAAAGATGCAAAAAGGGGTGCAGAAACAGGGAATAGGGGGGTTAAAGTGGTACAAGGAGTGCAGGAAAAACCAAGAGGAGTACAGAAAGAAGCAACAGAGGCAAAGAAAAAGGCAAAAGGTGTACAAAAAGAGGTAAGAGGTGTACAGGAAGAGGCACGTGGGGTACAGAAAGAAGCAGGAGATGTGCAGAAAGAAACAAAATAAGTGCAGAAAGAAGGAATAGATGTACAGAATTAGGCAAGAGGGGTGCAGAAAGAGGGACGAGGGGTATCAAAGAGACATGATGGATATAGAACAAAGCAAGAGGCATGCCGAAAGAAGCAAGAGAGTTACAGAAAGAATCAAAAGAAGTGCAGACAAAGGGAACAAAGGTGCCGAAAGAGGCAAGGGGTACGGAGAAGGCACATACGGTGCAGAAAGAAGCAAGAGATATGCAGAAAGAAACAAAAGAAATGCAGAAAGAAGGAACAGAGGTGCAGAAAAAAAGGCAAGAGAGATGAACAAAAAGGGAAGAGAGGTGTGAAAGAGACAATAGGGATACAGAAAGAAGCAAGAGGAGTGAAGAAAGAAGCAAGAGAGTTGCAAAAATAAACAAAAGAAGTGTCAAAAGAAGGAACAGAGGTGCAGATAGAGGCAAAAGGGTTGCAGAAAGAGGCATGTGGGATGCAGAAAGAAGAAAGAGATGTGCAGCAAGAAGCAACAGAGGTATATTAAGAGGGATGAGGGGTGCAGAAAGAGGGCAGAGGTTTTCAGAAAGACAAGTGGTGCAAAAAGAAGCAAGAGAGGTGCAGAAAGAAGCAAGAGTCGTGCAGCAGAGGTGCAAAAACAGGCAGCTGGTGTGCAATAAGAGGAAAGAGGAGAGCAGTAAGAGGAACAAGGAATGTAAAAAGAAGCAAGAGATGTGCAGCAAGAAACAAAATAAGTGCAAAAAGAAGGAACAGAGGTGCAGAAAGAAGCAAGAGAGCTCCAGAAAGAAACACAAGAGGTGCAGAAAGAGCTTGGAGGGGAACAGAAAGAGGTAAAAAGGGGTGTAGAAAGAAGCGAGAGGTGAGGAAACCAGGAAAAGAAATTCAGAAAGAAGGAACAGAGGTGCAGAAAGAGACAAGAGGGTACATGAAGAATGAAGAGGGGTGTGAAAGAGGCACGAGGAGTGAAGAAAGAAGCAACATAAGTGCTGAAAGAGGCAGGTGGGTGCAGAAAGAAGCTAGAGATGTGCATAAAGAAACAAAAGAAGTGCAGAAAGAAAGAACATAGGTGCAAAAAGAGGCAATGGGTGCAGAAAGAAGCAAGAGAGCTACAGAAAGAAACAGAAGACATGCAGAAAGAAGGAACAGATTTGAAAAAAAGGAAAGAGGGGTGCAGGAAGAGGGGTGTGAAAGAGGTACAAGGGGTACAGAAAAAAGCACAGGAGGAGCAGAAAGAACTAACAAAGGTACAAAAAGAGGGAAAGGGGTAGAGAAAGAGACAAGAGAAGTGAAGTAAGAAGCAACAGACATGCAGAAAGGGAGAAGAGGGGTGGAGAACGAGGCAAAAGGGGTGCAGAAAGAAGCAAGTGAGGTGCAGAAAGAGACAAAAGAAGTGTAGAAAGAAGGAAGAGAAGTGCAGAAAGAGGCAAGAGGGGTGCTGAAAGAGGGGTGAGGGATGTGAAAGAGACATGAAGGGTACAGAAATAAGCAAGAGGTGTGCAGAAAGAAATAAGTTAGCTTAAGGAAAGAAACAAAAAAGTGCAGCAAGATGGAACAAAGGTGCAGAAAGAGGCAAGAGAGGTACATAAATAACCAACAAAGGTGCAGAAATATGAAAAAGGGATATAGAAATGTGCAAGAGAATAGCGGAGAGAAGCAAAAGCAGTGCAGAAAAAAGCAAACGAGGTGCAGAAAGAGGCAAGAATTGTGCAGAAAGAGGGAAGAGGCAGGTGAATGAGGTACAAGGAGTGCAGAAAGAAACAACAGAGTCAAAGAAAAAGGCAAAAGGGGTATAAACAGAGCGAAGAGGGGTGCAGGAAGAGGCAAGTGGGGTGCAGAAAGAAGCTGGAGATGTGCAGAAAGGAACAAAACAAGTACAGAAAGAAGGAACAGAGAAGTACAGAAAGAGGTAAGAGGGGTGCAGGAAGAGGGACGAGGGATATCAAAGAGACATGATAGGTATAGAACGAAGCAAGAGGCATACCGAAAGAAGCAAGTGAGTTACATAAAGAAACAAAAGAAGTGCAGACAAAAGGAACAGAGGTGCAGAAAGAGGCAAGGGGTACAGAAGAAGGCACATAAGGTGCAGAAAGAAGCAATAGATGTGCAAAACGAAACAAAAGAAATACAGAAAGAAGGAACAGAGGTGCAGAAAAAAGCAAGAGAGATACATAGAAAGGGAAGAGGGATGTGAAACAGACAATAGGGGTACAGAAAGAAGCAAGAGGCATGCAGAAGGAAACAAGAGAGTTGCATAAAGAAACAAAAAAAAGTGTAGAAAGAAGTAACAGAGGTGCAGATAGAGGCAAACGGGGTGCAGAAACAGGCATGGGGATGCATAAAGAAGCAAGAGATGTGCAGAAAGAAACAAAAGAAGTGTAGAAAAAAGGAATAGAGGTACAAATAGAGGGAAGGGGTGCAGAAAGAGGCACATGGGGTGCAGAACGAAGCAAGAGATGTGCAGAAAGAAACAAAAGAAATGCAGAAAGAAGGGACAGAATTGCAGGAAGAGGCAAGAGGGATACAGAAAGAGAGCAGAGGGGTGCAGAAAGTGGCACAAAGGTTACAGAAAGAATGGATTAAGGTGCAGAAAGAAGCAAGAGAAGTACAGAAGGAACCAACAGAGGTGTAGAGAGAGGCATGAGGGGTGCAGAAAGAAGGCAGAGGTTTTCAGAAAAAGCACAAGTGGTGCAAAAATAAGCAAGAGAGGTGCAGCAAGAAGCAAGAGTAGTGCAGAAAGAAGCAGCAGAGGTGCAGAAAGAGTCAGCTGCTGTGCAAAAAGAGGAAAGAAGAGTGCAGAAAGAGGCACAAGGGATAAAACAAGAAGCAAGGATGTGCAGCATGAAACAAAATAAGTGCAAAAAGAAGGAATAGTGGTGCAGAAAGAGGCAAGAGGGATACAGAAAGAGGCAACTTGGGTGAAAAAAGAGTGAAGAGGGATGGAGAAAGAGATAGGGGGTGCAGAAAGAAGCAAGAGTGTTCCAAAAAGAAACACAAGAAGTGCAGAAAGAAGGAACAGAGTTGCAAAAAAGGAAAGGGGTTATAGAAAGAGGGAAGAGGGATGCAGAAAGAGGTAAAAGGGGTACAGAAAGAAGTGAAATGTGCAGAAAGGACCAAAAGAAGTGTAGAAAGAAGTAACAAAGGTACAGAAAGAGGCAAGAGGGGTGCAGTAAGTGGGGTGTGAAAGAGGCACAATGGGTACAGAAAGAAGGAAGAGAGGAGCAGATAGAACTAACAGGGGTACAGAAAGAGGGAAAAGGGGTAGAGAAAAAGACAAGACAAGTGAAGCAAGAAGCAACAGAAATGCAGAAAGGGAAAAGAGGGGTAGAGAACGAGGCAAAAGGGGTGCAGAAAGAAGCAAGTGAGGTGCAGAAAGAGACAAAAGAAGTGTAGAAAGCAGGAAGAGATGTGCAGAAAGAGGCAAGAGGGATGCAAAAAGAGGGAAGACGGGTGTGAAAGAGACATGAGGGGTACAGAATAAGCAAGAGGTGTGCAGAAGGAAATAAGTTAGCAGTAGGAAAGAAACAAAAAAGTGCAGCAAGATGGAATGCAGAAAGAGGCAAGAGAGGTACATAAATAACCAACAACGGTGCAGAAATAGCAACAAGGGATATAGAAATGTGCAAGAGAATAGCAGAGAGAAGCAAAAGCAGTGCTGAAAAAAAGCAAACGAGGTGCAGAAAGAGGCAAGAATTGTGCAGAAAGAGGAAAGAGGCAGGTGATTGAGGTACAAGGAGTGCAGAAAGAAACAACAGAGTCAAAGAAAAAGGCAAAAGGGGTACAAACAGAGCGAAGAGGGGTGCAGGAAGAGGCACGTGGGGTGCAGAAAGAAGCAGGAGATGTGCAGAAAGGAACAAAATAAGTACAGAAAGAAGGAACAAGAAGTATAGAAAGAGGTAAGAGGGGTGCAGGAAGAGGGGCGAGGGATATCAAAGAGACATGATAGGTATAGAACGAAGCAAGGGGCATGCCGAAAGAAGCAAGAGAGTTACAGAAAGAAACAAAAGAAGTGCAGACAAAAGGAACAGAGGTGCAGAAAGAGGCAAGGGGTACAGAAGAAGGCACATAAGGTGCAGAAAGAAGCAATAGATGTGCAAAACGAAACAAAAGAAATGCAAAAAGAAGGAACAGAGGTGCAGAAAAAGGCAAGAGAGATGCATAGAAAGGGAAGAGGGATGTGAAACAGACAATAGGAGTACAGAAAGAAGCAAGAGGCATGCAGAAAGAAACAAGAGAGTTGCATAAAGACACAAAAAAGTGTAGAAAGAAGTAACAGAGGTTCAGATAGAGGCAAACGGGGTGCAGAAACAGGCATGGGGATGCAAAAAGAAGCAAGAGATGTGCAGAAAGAAACAAAAGAAGTGTAGAAAAAAGGAATAGAGGTACAAATAGAGGGAAGGGGTGCAGAAAGAGGCACATGGGGTGCAGAAAGAAGCAAGAGATGTGAAGAAAGAAACAAAAGAAGTGCAGAAAGAAGGGACAGAGTTGCAGGAAGAGGCAAGAGGGATACAGAAAGAGGGAAGAGGGGTGCAGAAAGTGGTACAAAGGTTACAGAAAGAAAGGATTAAGGTGTAGAAAGAAGCAAGAGAAGCACAGAAAGAAACAACAGAGGTGTAGAGAGAGGCATGAGGGGTGCAGAAAGAAGGCAGAGGTTTTCAGAAAAAGCACAAGTGGTGCAAAAAGAAGCAAGAGGGGTGCAGCAAGAAGCAAGAGTAGTGCAGAAAGAAGCAGCAGAGGTGCAGAAAGAGGCAGCTGCTGTGCAAAAAGAGGAAAGCGGAGTGCAGAAAGAGGCACAAGGGATGAAGCAAGAAGCAAGGATGTGCAGCATGAAACAAAATAAGTACAAAAAGAAGGAATAGTGGTGCAGAAAGAGGCAAGAGGGGTAAAGAAAGAGGCAACTTGGGTGAAGAAGGAGTGAAGAGAGATGGAAGAAGAGATAGGGGGTGCAGAAAGAAGCAAGAGAATTCCAAAACGAAACACAAGAAGTGCAGAAAGAAGGAACAGAGTTGCAAAAAAAGGAAAGGGGTTATAGAAAGAGGCAAGAGGGATGCAGAAAGAGGCAAAAGGGGTACAGAAAGAAGTGAAATTTGCAGAAAGGACCAAAAGAAGTGTAGAAAGAAGTAACAGAGGTACAGAAAGAGGCAAGAGGAGTGCAGTAAGAGGAGTGTGAAAGAGGCACAAGGGGTGCAGAAAGAAGGAAGAGAGGAGCAGATAGAACTAACAGTGGTGCAGAAAGAGGGAAAAGGGGTAGAGAAAAAGACAAGACAAGTGAAGTAAGAAGCAACAGAAATGCAGAAAGGGAAAAGAGGGGTGGAGAACGAGGCAAGAGGGGTGCAAAAAGAAGCAAGTGAGGTGCAGAAAGAGACAAAAGAAGTGTAGAAAGAAGGAACAGATGGGCAGAAAGAGGCAAGAGGGGTGCTGAAAGAGGGAAGAGGGGTTTGAAAGAGACATGAGGGGTACAGAAATAAGCAAGAGGTGTGCGGAACAAAATAGCATAGTTGCAGGAAAGAAACAAAAAAGTGCAGCAAGAAGGAACAGAGGTGCAGAAAGAGGCAAAAGGGATGCAGAAGGAGGCACATAGCATCCAGAAAGAAGCAAGAGATGTGCAGAAAGAAACAAAAGAATTGTGTTAAGAGGGAACAGAGGTAAAGGAAGAGGTAAGAGGGGTGCAGAAAGAAGCAAGAGTAGTGCAGAAAGAAACAGCAGAGGTGCAGAAAGAAGCAGCTGGTGTGCAAAAAGAGGAAAGAGGAGTGCAGAAAGAGGCACGAGGTATGCAAAAAGAAGCAAGAGATATGCAGCAAGAAACAAAAAAAGTGCAAAAAGAAGGAACAAAGGTGCAAACAGAGGCAAGAGGGGTGCAAAAAGAGGGAAGAGGAGTACAGAAAGAGGCACATCTTGAACTGAAAGAAGCAAGAGTTGTGCAGAAAGAAGATGTTCAGAAAGAAGGAGCAGAGGTTCAGAAAGAGGCAGCAGGGGTGCGGAAAGTGGGTGGTTGGGTGGAGAAAGATGCAGGGGATTGCAGGAAGAAGCAAAAGAGCTGCAGGAAGAAACTGAAGAAGTGTAGAAATGAGGAACAGATGTGCAGAAAGAGGCAAGTAAGGTGTAAAAAACGGGAATAGTGATGCAGAAAGAGACAAAAGGGGTGCAGAAAGAAGTGAGAGGTGCAGAAAGAAACAAAAGAAGTGCAGAAAGAAGGAACAGAGGTACAGAAAGATGCAATAGGGATGCGGGAAAAGGATTGTGAAAGAGGCACCAGGGGTGCAGAAAAAAACAAGAGAGCTGCAGAAAGAAACAGAAGACATGCAGAAATTAGGACCAGAGTTACAAAAAAAGGAAAGAGGGGTACAGAAAGAGGGAAGAGGGATGCAGAAAGAGGCAAAAGGGGTGCAGAGAGGGTATATGGGTAGAGAAAGAGGCAAGGGGGTACAGAAAGAAGCAGGAGAGCTGCAGAAAGAAACAGAAGACATGCAGAAAGGGGTGCAGAAAGAAGTGAGATGTCCAGAAAGAAACAAAAGAAGTGTAGAAAGAAGGAACAGAGGTGCAGCAGAGGCAAGAGGGGTGCAGGAAGAGGGGTGTGAAAGAGGCTTGAGGGGTGCAGAAAGAAGCAAGAGAAGAGCAGAAAGCGCTAACAGGGGTGCATAGGGAAATTGGGAAGATAAAAAGACAAGAGAAGCAACAAAAAAGCAGAAAGGGAGAAGAGGGGTGGAGAATGAGCCACTAGGTGGTGCAGAAAGAAGCAAGTGAGGTACAGAAAGAGACAAAAGAAGTATAGAAAGAAGGAACAGATGTGCAGAAAGAGGCAAGAGGGGTGCAGAAAGATGGAAGAGATGTGTGAAAGAGACATGAGGTGTACAGAAATAAGCAAGAGGATTGCAGAAAGAAATAAGATAGTTGCAGTAAAGAAACTAAAAAGTGCAGCAAGAAGGAACAGAGATGCAGAAAGAGGCAAGAGGGGGCAGAAGGGGGCACATTGCGTCCAGAAAGAAGCAAGAGATATATAGAAAGAAACAAAAGAAGTGCGGAAAGAGGGAACAGAGGTAAAGAAAGAAGCAAGAGGGGTGCAGAAAGAAGAAAGCGGGATGTGAAAGAGACACAAGGGGTATAGAAAGAACAAGGGGTGTGCAGGAAGAAACAAGAGAGTTTCAGAAAGAAACAAGTGCAGAAGGAAGGGACAGCGGTGCAAAAAGAGGCAAGAGGGGTACAGAACGAGGCACATGGGTTACAAAAAGAAACAAGAGATGGCCAGAAATAAGCAAAAGAAGTATAGAAAGATGGAACTGAGATGCAGAAATAGGCAAAAGAGGTGCAGACAGAGGGAAGAGGGGTGCAGGAAGAGGGAGGAGAAGTACAGAAAGCAGCAACAAAGGTGTAGAAAATAGGCAAGAGGGGTGCAAAAAGAGGGAAGAGGAGTACAGAAAGAGTCACATTGTGAACAGAAAGAAGCAAGAGTTGTGCAGAATGAAAACTAAAGAAGTGCAGAAAGAAAGAACAGAGGTTCAGAAAGAGGCAGCAGGGGTGCAGCAAGTGTGTGGATGGGTGGAGAAAGATGCATGGGGTTGCAGAAAGAAGCAAAAGAGCTACAGAAAGAAACTGAAGAAGTGTAGAAAGAAGGAACAGAGGTGCAGAAAGTGGCATGTGAGGTGTAAACAAATGGGAATAATGATGAAGAAAGAGACAAAAGGGTTGCAGAAAGAAGTGAGAGGTACAGAAAGAAACAAAATAAGTGCAGAAAGAAGGAACAGAGGTACAGAAAGAAGCGATAGTGAAAGAGGCACGAGTGGTGCAGAAAGAAACAAGAGAGGTACACAAAGAAGGAACAGAGGTACAGAAAAAGGAAAGAGGGGTGCAGAAAGAGGCAAGAGACGTTCAGAAAAAGGAAAGAGAGGTGCACAAAGAAGCAAGTTAGATGCAGAAAGAGGCATCAGAGGTGCTGAAAGAGGCAAAAGAGGTGCAGAAAGAAGAAAGAGTGGTTTGCACACCATTAGTACCAATTTAACACACATATTTAGCAATAAGTAACAGGTGGACTTTCTAGGTTTGCAAAAGACCTTCCACTATGATGTAACACTTGTCACTGACCTTTTGGTAACATTTGAGCTAGAAACAAGGCTTTTTTGTGCAAATCTGCAGATTAGGCAGCAGTTGATGAATTATGTTGTTAATGCAGAAAATTTATAATTGTGTGAAAGTTGGTGCAGCCAAACAGTTGCATAATTCCAATGACGCTGCTCATACCTTTGACTCGGGCCAGAAGTGCTCATTAGTGATTCCTTCTTTTTTATTTGTCTCATTGAGTTCATTATTTAGAATCTATGGAAATGAGGAAGGCTAAACTTGAGGATACCACTCCACAACACAGACTACCATACTACATAATTACTCTCCATAACACCTAATCCCACTCGACATAATTCACATACGCTAGATACCACATACTTTCTCTCCACATAATTTCACTGCACAAAATACAACATAATTCTACAATACATAAAGTACATCCACTCCACTCCCCCAAAAATTTGTAAACATTATTTAGATTTACAATGACAATAGCTCAAACTCTTGTAAATGCAAAACCTATTACATTACAAATGCTTCTTTAACTGGTAGTCGCATTTTCATAGTGGTGGAGAAAGGGGGCAGGACCTCCAACCAGCACTCAAGAATTCCGCTGCGTAGGACTTACAGGAGGTAACAGCTGGGCTTCTTGGCCTCCAAAGGCCCTCAGGAGTAAAGTGGACTTCATTCCCCAACCAGTACTGGTTGGGGACCAGGAGGCGCGTCTGCAGAGTGGTGGAGAAAGGGGGCATGGCCTCCAAAGACCTGTTAGCAATCCCACTGTGTGGGACATAGTGGGGTTAAAGGAGAGGTAGTTGGGGCCAACTACCCCTCCTATTATCAGCAGTAAGTCCCACACAGCAGCATTCCTAAGTTCTCATAGCATTGCACGCCCCTTTTCCCCACCACTCTGCAAACGTGCTCCCTGTCGTGCTTCTGCATGGGGATTAAAGTCCACTTTGCTGCTGGGGGTGCTTAGGGGCCAACTAGCCTATCTATTACCTCTATTATCCCCATACAGTGGGATTGCTGAGAGGTGGATACAGGCTACGCCCCCTTTGTCCACCACTCTGCAAATGCGCCTTCTTGTAAGCTCTTGGTTGGGGGTGAAGTCCCCTTGCCTCCTAAGCTTTCCTGGGGGCCAACTAACCCTTCTGTTATCTCGAGTAAGCCCCACTCAGCTGGATTGCTGAGAGTGGTCTGTGTCCACACCACCTTTTTACAACACTCTGCAAACGTGCCTTCTGGTGCAATGCTGCTCGGGGGATGAAGTCAACTTTTGTCCTGAGGGTCTCAGGACATAATGGGACCTCATCGCCCTACCAGCAGTGCACCAAGAAGTGTGTTTGCCCGACAGGGCTCATAGTGTTGATGTTCTGCAGGAAAGGAACACACAGCAAGGCCCTTTTGAAGAGGTGAGTGAGCCTCACTGCAGTGAACCAAGGTCACATGTTAACTATTACTGTTCAATGAACATAATGCTGTTAACTCCCCTTTAGCTCTGACTTACTCACCTTCTCTCAAAGGCATTAGCAGTATATCTAGTCTCAGGGCATGGCTTTGTGTGTCCCTCCTGTTCCGAGACAACTGTACTCCATGACTGAGTCCTATGTAATGCACTCATTTGAATGCATTTTCCTTTTGGGATGATACAATGGTTTTGATCCTCTCAACTATCCACTTATACACTCAAGACGGGTAAACTATTCATGCAATACAGAGGTAACTTTGTATCAAAGTTCCTCCTTTGCACCTTGGGCAATGAGATAGTGTATGTACACATACTGTTGTGTTTGAGTTTGGACATGGACTTTTCATACTTTTGACCTCCCTGCATTGCTCAAGTGATGTGATATTTATAAGAACATCTCCATTGTATTACTTCTCTGGGTAATGCCACACATTGCAAGGTCATCTATTCATAGTGCTGTGTTACAGGCCTTTGAACCTCATTGCTTTTCTGTGCAATGTCTGAAAAATGAGTTTTTTGTCAACTGTGGCCTGATGTGGTATATGTGACAATCTGGCCAGTAATTGAGTCACATGTGCAGTGTTTCAAAGATCTTCTCACATGCACATCTGCCTTCTTTATAATTTACATAGTTACAGGTACACATGTAAAATGGCCTCTGTCCATTACAACTGTCACTCAAGATCTGTGATGGTTTCTGCAACAGAATTTGCTCCTACAAAGTGCTGCCATTCTGCAGTCTACCACATTGGTGAGATACACTCAATGATAGGTTTGTCTCAGGTATGGAAATATTAGGTTTTATGTGTTCCAGCACTCACTGAGTACCATATGAAGCACACTTTGCTGCTGCAGAACACAGCAAGGCTGCTAACTTTGCAGTACTGCAATGCTCATGCACATGAGGACAGGATTGGACAATTTACATGTAGATATGTGGGAAGCCTGGCCTGTCGCTTTCATGCAATATACTGCATCATATTGCATTGCTGCATTGGTTCAATAATTATTGTGAACCATGGCCCAATGTAGCTCAGTGCTTCTGACAATATGATTGTTAGACATTGAAGCTGACTTCTAATTGAGAAGATGTGAGTGATGTGATGTGTATATTGACTGAGCCATGAAGGAAACACAATGAAAGAGTTCAAACATGTATTCTCATGTTGAATAGTTCACATGATTGCAGGCGATTTGTCTTTCAAGTCAAACATTTTAAGTACAAAAATCAGCCAAAATGTGGTCATGTTGCAACCTATGAGCCATTGTATGGCAGTTCACTCCTCTATTATCATCATCCTCCTCCATTTGCTCAGTCTTTTCAGGCTTCGAGTCCCAGGAGACATTTGTTCTTACTTGAGATGGACAGTAAACTCTGCTCCACCGGGGGAGTTTGCAGAATTGTGCCACTCTTCACTCATTTTGGAGTGTGGAGTGCAGCAAAATCTCTGCTAACCACTGCATGGCAGAGTTTACTGCTGCCCATACCTTTATCTAACTGTGTGAGTGTCTGTTACATCTGACACCTCCAGAGGGTGCAGTAGGGAAACAATCGGTCATCTTCCCCTCCCAGCCACAAAGAGTGCCAATTCAGCCATAGTAAGGGAGCCCTCACCACATGCAGCTATATAAAGGGCATTTAAGCAATGGAGTGGGCAGCTTAGCACCTCCAAATGCCAGGCAGGTGCTTAGAATCACCTTACAGGGAGAGGGTAAAAATGAGCAGATAATCCTCATAAAATCTCTATTTACACCCGCATGAAATAACTAAAGGCAGCCAGCAGCTGAAGGAGAAAGCAGAGACAATTCCAACGGAAGAGCAAACTAACAGCTTGATCATAACTAGGGACTTCAATTTAAATATGTTCAGTAACACATCCAAAGTTCCTCATATGGAGGAGGACACATTTGTATGGAATGCAGCAACACAAGACAATAACTCAGGTGGAAGACACACAAAAATAGCCCAGAGGCTTTTAGCAAACCTGGAGCAGTTGAGCTTTCGAGCATTAAACTGAAGATTTCCAGGACACCATCCACAGACAGCAACATTTCGTAATAGAATAGTAAGCAAAACAGTAGACTATACATTTACCTTTACCTGTTTGTTCCCAAAAGTAATGGATTACCATATTGGAACCTCAGATCGCAGTGACCATTTATCACAGGAAATTAAAATAGAAGCATCATCCGCACCTCAATCACTGTCATTAAACACACGTGGCCTGGAATATAAATCTAACGAGAAGAGAATAAAATACAAAACAGAAGACCTGGAAGGCCTCCTCATCTTCGCAAAACAACTTGTGGCAGAAGCACAAGCTGCAGAGCCTGATACTGTGGGAAGCTGGGAGGCGTTTACAACAATTCTAGGAAATAAATATGTGGTAAAAAAGGGAATCCAACTAAACAAGAGATCAGAATACCCCCAGAACAAACTCCCCTATTCCCACTTTCGAAAAAATACACAACTGAAAAAGCTCTAGCCGCTGTTAAACTGCACGCATCGGAGGCTGAAGAAAGTGACGGATCACTCTGGGCTACATTTTTGCATGATATCAAAAACAATATCAGCGTGCAATTTTGGCAAAAGATCAACACTCTCACCAACGCGTTAAATCTAGGCATCAATTTGCATGCAACAGAAGAGGCATGGACAATTTTCCTCCAAACACACTTCAACAAAGACCTAGAAACTTAATTCCGCACGGACAACTTCTCGCCCGAAAGGGAAGTATCAATATCTCAAATGTCTTCTAATACAACACTGGAACAGCCCATTACAATTACGACCTCAAAAATCTGCAAAAGAATTTCCAAAGGCAGGCGCGAGGGATCCCCAGGACCAAATGGGATCCCACCTATATTGTTCAAACAAGACCCTGAATACGGGGCTCCAGTATTAAAACCAACCTACGAAACAATCTTGCATACATCGCCAATACCATCATCATTGAGGGGTTTGATTATCTCTACCATCTACAAGAAAGGCAACAGGAATAAACCAGAAAGCTACCAGCTAGTCGCTTTACCTGATAACAAAGCCAAATAGTATGCAGGATTACTCCTACAAGGATTAATGTCCTGAGCCGCAAACATTTCTGCAATCCTGTTAAACCAAACAGGCTTCTGTTAGAATATGGGGACTACTACCAACATCTCAATCCTCTCACTAACAATAGACGCTGCACTTGCTATAAAGCAGCTCCTGTATCTGTGTTGTATTGATTACAGCTCAGCATTCAACTATATAAACAGGAACATATTGTTGCAAAAATGTAACATGCTGAACATTTCATTGCTACTTCTTAAAAAGCTAATCCTTTTACACAGTAACACCTGGGTGCAAGTAAAATTGGGCACAGGAGACCACCTAACAAAGAAGATTCAAACAACCTCTGGACCAACAAAAGGTTGCATGCTTGCCCCAATACTTTTGAACTTTTTTATAGCGGAGCTTTTGGCCTCTCTCAATGGAAGAAACTTGCATGCTCCCAAGTTAGGTGGCCTCCGGTTATCTAACTTATTCTTTGCGGGCAACTTGGTGCTTATTAGCCGGACACCAGTAGGTTTACAGCGCCTGCTCGATATCACATCTGGGTACTCAGAGGAGAACAAACTCAGCATTAACCAAGAAAAAGCAAAAATCCTGAGCATGTAGATCCGCCAAAAAAAGTCAAAATATCACTGACAGCTGGAAGCTGTACACAACTACAAGTACCTGGGAGTTATCATCGATAATAAAAGTAACTATAAAGCTCAATTTGAGGCCATAAAAAAAGGGGAATAATGACTGGTGTGGAATTAAGAAACCTAAAAAACAACATCTCTGGCCCAAATTTCCTCCCCTTAACCAGAGTGATCCAGGCAAAACTTATACCATCAATCACTTACGGGAAGTGAAGCCATGAGAGGGAGAGACGCTGAGACTCTGGATCGCACAATAGCAAGAGCAATCTGAATGATTTTTGGGTTACCAGGACACACATCTCCTGCACAACTGAGGCTGGTGTTCGGGATACAAAAAAAAAGAGTGCGCTCTTGAAGGAGCATTCATCAAAAGCTGTTACAGTAATCAAAAGGGCGCCACCAGAGTTGCTTAATCCCTATTTGTGGAAAGAACTGCAAACTATGGAGGCATTTCCAGCCAGACGCTATTGGACAACTCACTTAACCAACTCGGACCGCAGAACTTTTGGGAGCTCTCAACGACCTTTGCAAGCTTAAAAAAAACAGTAAATAACACTGTCAAAAAAGAATCACTTATACAGGATAAAGCTGCTCTGACAGAGGGCGCTCACGGCTGGTTCACCTTACAGTCCTACAGCAAGGCGTCATCCACAGCCTATCTCCACACTCGCTTCTCTAGAATCATCAAAGAAAAGTTCTTGAAACTCCGCCTTGGCATATTACCATCTGTATATCATATGCCGCTGTGGCTATGCCCTCCGAAGCCAGCAATCTGCTGACTATGTGGGGAGGGAGAGAAGGACATAGTGGATCTGCTAACCATATGCAAGATCCTAACATAGGAGCGTCGGACCCTCCTTAGACCACTCTTTAATAAGAAACACATTCAGACTTGCAGACAGGCAGTGTTAGCAAGCTTTCCGGCGAGGATGTACAATTAAGCTGCCGCCTGGTAGAATTCCTATCCACCGCGGAACTGAACATCAAAAGACAAGCCAACCAGCTAGCAGATGGTAATGCAGCTGAACGGACCATGGTACTTGGTCCAACTTTAACAAGATGCTGACTGCGCTGCTGCATTAATGAGAAGTTCAGCACAGTTAAACACTGGTATACCATGCACTTTAAAACAACCCGCTCTGGGTAGATTGCTCCATAGAAATAACTTTTAAGTATCCAATGATTTTTTATGTATGTATTGTTTTACTCTACAGCAAGATTTTCGCAAATATCTGCTTTGCACTTAGCACCTTTCTCTGCTGTAAGTTAGGCGGAACACTTACAATTTTTATTAGAATCCTGCAGAAGTAAAAATTTCTGCTTTTGCACTTTGCACTTTCTTTCCATACTCGGGCATTTTTGCTTTTTGTTACATCACCTAACCTTCTGCTAAGTATTTGACCAACAAGGTCGGCTACTTTTGGTTTGCTGCTAAGTTTATACCCAAATGGAACTGATTGCCTGTGTACAATGAATGTTGTAGAACACGCATGAAATACACTATAATCCCTGGCGAGGTTAAATTGTTGTTGTGGACATCGCAATTTCTCGTGCATACCATAGCACTTTGTTTTTTGCTGTGTAAACTATCCTGTTCTCATGCATTGGACCAACGAGGATAGCTCTGTCAGTCAAGCCGCCAAGCTTATGATTATAAAAAAAAAGATTACTTATACTTTCTCTTTCAAAGGATTTAAGTTACTCCGTAGGGAGTATCGGGGCTATATTTTATCTTAATTTGATTGTGTTTCAATGCTGACTGATGTTTGTTTGTTCAATTTGTTGCTATACAATGATAACATGAGATGCACGTTTGTAAAGGTTTTAATTAACTGTACAATAAATTCCATTTCAATTTCTAAACAACAGATTAAGCACCTCATTATGACTGTGCCATGAAATTCTAATATGTGTGGTTACTCTTGGTACTGTAATTGTCCAACGTAGCAATTTTCCTCAGCAAAATAAAACCTGCTAAAATGTACCAAGAGAAAAATGTCCAGAAAAAAACTTGCAGCTTTTGATGCAGTAAACCCCAATATCTTCTGCCTCATTTTACATGGGTAAACTCAGAATAGGTGATACATATTGTAGCTCTTACATTCTGACCCCCAGTGTCTCAAATTTTAACATCAGGAATACTTATTGCATGCAGGCTAGACCATTCATACTGCAATTTGAGAGAATTGAAGAGGCCCCAGTTTCAAGACTGAATTGTCAACACGGAATCAAATTCACAGTGTCAATTTCTTCCATCATTGGTATTGAATTATGGAAAAATTCCAGTCAGTGGATTCTACTCCATTGACTGTTAGTTCCCTTGGAACTCTAAATCAAGCCTTAAATATTTTAAATACTTTCATGTAACCAGCAGAGAAGATCGCTGTTAGGTAACAGTTTACCAGTAGTATCATTTGTTGCCAGAAAGACACAATGAGCTTTGGAGAAGGATTTTCATTTGTAATGCTACTGTTAATATTGATTGTTTTACACAAACTTAGTTGCACTGAAGTACAGAATGGTTTTAATACTGTTGTCACATATTTGCATTTATCTCTGCAGGCTTCTAACTTTCTCATATATAATCATGGTGGTGAAAGTGTTGTTGAACACATGCTATTTGAATACGAACAGATATTTGAAGCTGTTCATTATGCTGATAAAACAAGGTAAGACAAATAAGGGGAAGGGACCCTCTTTCCCTTACTGTCTAAGTCACAGAAAGTTATTTTGTAATAAAATAACTAGAACAATCAAATTGCTGTGGTACTCTGAACATTTTGAATGTATTCATGTTTTCCAGTTACTTTGAAGTGATAGAGCAGAAACTTTACATCTTCGGTTAAAGGTTAAAATACAGGTTAGGTCAATAGACAGAGGGCATGCCCTTTTTGGCCTGTCCCTTTATTTCCTCCACATATCCAACATCTCAGTTCAAATGGTGAAGCCAGGCAGAAGAATGACTAAGAAATGCAGCTAAGCTGAGGTTGCTCATAATTAGCCAACCTATATAAGCTAAAAGTAAGCATGGGCGGAAAATCCGTTTCGCTCGCGGATTTTGCAGATTTTCGGTAAATTCGCAATCCGCGAGATTCGCGAATCTCCCGCAAAATCCGCAAATCCGCGAGCAGCGGATTTTATGGCTTGCTCGCACTGTTCGCGTGAGTTCGCGGCTTCCCAGTACAACTTCGCGCCCCGCGAATAAGCGCTAAATTGCAGAAATACGATCTTAGCAAAACTGAAACTACTTACCAGGTTCAAAAGTTCAGGCTCATCATTAGTAGCCATTTCCTGTAGTGCTTCCTGAGGGGCCCCTCCAGAGTTCAGTTGCCAGTTGCAACTATTATGTGACCCTGCTCTGAACCTCAGAATAGTTACACATATGCCACAAAGGTCCTGAATTACAGCTAAGGGAGACAAGCAGGAGCCAGGCTGGAAGTTCAAATCCATTAATCAGCCCCTAATTCATTATTGTCAGTTGGGGCAGGGCAGGTGTTGTAACTAATTTTGCAACAACGAAAGCACTTAGCAAGTGCAAAAGATCACTAATCAGGAAGCACTAAGGAAGCAGGTGCCAGCTAAAAAAATATTCTGTGACACATTAATCAGCCCCAAATTAATTCAGGTCACTTGAGGCAGGGAAGGTGTGCTTTGCTTTGCCACAATAATGTACACTGACTGGACAACCAGAGGGTGCTGTGATGAAACAGAGGGTGGCATGGGTGGGCCAGAGGGTGGCATGAGTAGTCAGAGAGTGGCAGTGGTGACAGAGAGTGGCAGTGATGAAGAAGAGTGTCCCAAACAGGCTGGACACGTAGAAACAACAAGTTCGCAAAACTTGCGACCCGACAGGTAAGTTCGCTTTTGCAAAATTGTACAAAACCCTCGCAAACTGACAGAAACCCGCGCGAACACAAAAAAAAAATCCGCAAATTTGCGAGAATTCGCGGATTTTGCGGATTGCGAGTTCGCAAATCCGCAAAATTCGCGAACGCGAGATTCGCAAAATTCGCCCATGCTTAGCTAAAAGTCGGAGCATTACTGAAGGTGAGTACATGAATACTCTTGTCATTCTCCTTAAATGGCTACATACATTTATGACACTTGTATAGACAAATGTATGGTTCAAATATTCTCTTTGCGTGAACTGCCAACTTTGTTACAGGTAAAGGTAGGATGGGATGACAAGAACCAACCCAAGTGAGAGGAAAATAAATTGTTCCCGTAGATTGAAACTCCCCTTATTTTAAAAACATCTTCGCAAAGAGATTCTACAGTAACATTGCCCATCAGCCCAGTGAGGAGGAAGATATATTGAGTATTATATCTCCAGACAATAGTGCGCTGTTATTTAAGGGAGCGTTTGAGCTAATTAATTATGGCAACTCATTAAGTATCACACCCTCTGATAATAGTATATTGATAAATAAGGGGTCTATTGAGACATCTAATCATCTAAATAGCCCATCGAACATTGTGACCCATCTGTGCTCAAGTAAAACCCTAATGACATCCTTATCAGTGATATCATGGAATATAGCTGGATTAAGATCCAAGATTATTTCCCCAGAGTGGCAGTCATTTGTCGCCAAACACGATGTGTGCTTGTTTCAGGAAACTTGGGCAACAGATCCAACTCACTGTGTAGGCTATTTGAATTACTACGTACCTGCGATTGCCAGTGGCAAAGGTTGGCCCTCAGGAGGCTTAATAATCTGGGTTCGCCAAGAGATTGGTTTTGAGGTACAGGTTCTAGCGCCCCATAACAAGGATATATTAGCAATTAGGCTGATGTGGGGAGCGGGCAAAAAGCTTGATGTCTATACCATCTATGCAAGGGGTACCAAGGTAAGGAAGTCTGAGTTCCTAGTAGACCTGGACACCCTTCTTGAACAACATTATAGGGGTATAGGTGTAATATTAGCGGGTGATTTTTCTTAACTTTTGAACACCTTCTAAACAGGAACTCTAATTTGTACGATATTGAAGATGATCTCTGGAGAATCCCGAAATTAGATTCAATCTCAGTAAAAAAGTGGACAGATGCCATAGTAAAGATGAACTCTCTCTGTATGGAGAAAGGTTTAAGGGCTACAATTGGCAGATAACAGTCAGACAGAGATGGTGCATGTACTTTTGATAATGGCTCAAACCAAAGTCACATGTATTAAGTATTAATTAATTGTCAGTTTTGGCATGCATTAAAGGATATGAGGGTAGTCAACCGTATTGAGAGTGATCATAATCCACTATCTGTAGTCTTCTCAATAAGGGAAGAAACATATACTTCCCATTCTAACAGGGAACTGATAACCTTAGTCCCTACAAATATTATGAGGTGTTCGAAATGGATAAATTTACTAGAAAAGCCTGAGGTCCTAGATATGATCTCATTAGATGTAAATAATGCAATATTAGATCTGGAAGATCTTTTGACTAATAGGGCACCATCTGAGACGGTTACCGGATTTCATGCTGGGTTCTTTAAACATCTTTGCAATTACTTCTTTAAAATTGCCAAAAATAAGGGTACCAACCATAAAAAGAGAAGCAAATTATTTAATAAGGATTGTAAGGAGGCCCATACCTCCCTAGGGAAAGCTTTAAAGGAAGGTGATATGCCTAAGGTTCGGTCTGCTAAGCAGAAATATAAGAAAGCGCCGGAAATCGCAAATAAATCCTGGGATGATAATAGATGGCAGGATCTTAAAAGGGCCTGTGAAAATAAAAAAAAAAATTATTCTGGGACGTAGTAAAATGGGGCAGAGATGGTTGCCCTGCAGAACCGATAAATCATGTAAGTCGAGACCAATGGGTAGTGCATTTTCATTTACAATATAAGAGAAACATTGATGATGGGGAAATATTTAAGCTCTCACATATCTATTATGTTGGTTCGGCTTTTAACAAGGGTGATGTCGACACTGCTCTGGGTTCCCTGATGGGAGGCAAAGTGTCTGACCCTGATGGAATTCCAGCTGATATTTTCCTATCCAATAAAACTAAATTGAGCCGTTATATCTTAATTTTAATGAATACAATTGCTAAGGGTATGTCAGTACCAGAGTCCTGGAAGGGGGCTTAGATAATTACAATATTTAAAAAGGGGGATAAGTCACATTCAGGGAACTATAGGCCCATGAGTTTAATTGATTCTTCCCAAAAGATCATGGATCTCCTTGTATTAAATAAAATCCAGGCCTGGCTTAGTGAGCAGGACATTCTATCACCTCTTCAAGCAAGTTTTTGGTCTGGTATAAGTACTATTGACCAAACCTTTTGCTTCACTCTTCTTTACTGGAAAATGGTGGTTTTGGAAAAAGGCAGCTTACACGCTGCCTTTGTAGATCTAAAGGCAGCTTTCGACCTCGTTTCCCATTATAGATCGTGGAGAGTATTGCATGATCTGAAGATGCCTCATGAACTATTATCTCTTATAGCTAGGCTTCATGAGGACACCTATGCGAAGATCAGGTGGGGAAGTCAGGGTCAGGTTACCCCCTCATTCAGAGTGGATAGGGGGTAAGACAAGGCTGTGTTATGGCCCCAACTTTTTTTCCATTTTTATTAATGGGGTTGTAAAGTTTTTGAAAGATACCCCAACGGACGCTCCTAAATTGGCGAGTGTAAGAATTCCAATTCTTATTTCGCCGATGATACCCTCCTAATTGCAAAAACCCTGAGTGGCTTACAGCGAGCATTAATACTTTTTGAGGAATTTTACCTTCTGAGGGGTCTAGAGATAAATGTCTCCAAAACCAAACATATGACATTTAATCCCCATAGATCCTCAGGAGGAGCAATGCTGTTGAACAAGCGCTTGCTGGAGCAGGTAAAATATTTCACATACCTAGGAGTCATTATACAAGGTAATATGAATTGGGGTAAGCATCTGGATATTGCCACATTGAAATATCGTCAGTTAGCCGGTACCATATTAGCTGAGTTTAATGCATCCTTCACAAAACGAGTTAGTCCAGCCCTGACCATTTACAATATGAAAGTTGTCAGCGCAGTTTTATATGGGGCAGAGCGTTGGGGCTTTAAAAATCTTTCTAAACTGATTATAGCGGATAATAGTTTGCTACGGAAATCACTAATCTTCCGCAAAGTACCCCAGTACAGCCATTAATTTGTGATCTAGGTAGGAAGGCTTTGGCTGACAGTGCCAGACTACGCCCCTTGTTGTACTGGCAGAGAATCTAGACAACCCCAGAATTGTAACCCTATGCCGAGGGCCTTAAAGATCTAATGAGAGCTGACCGTTTTAAGAAAATTGCATGGTTACAGCAGGTTAGATCTCTACTAGCAAATATTGGTATGGCGGCCAAATGGGAGAACCTTGAGAACACCAGGTTCCCGTCAAGAGTGCAACTAAAGGAAAGATACTGGGGATGGCTGGATGCTAATATGTTCAGAAATAGTGATCCATCGACACTGAAGGGCCAATTTCTTATGGCTAAACATGTACCCGTACTGTGCCGGAAACATTTATGTTTTTCATCGAAGGCCTGCATTCTGGTTTTCTACAGAGCGAAGGCCATGCACCAAAAGCTGACGGAGCCACGAAAAGCAAGCGGGCAGTGAGAGAGCTGTGGAATCAAAGTCCGTGAGTCATCAGCCCACCGCTCGCCTTTCCTCACCTGTGCCGGGGGCCTGGGTCTGCAGAGCGTTCTGTTGCTGTTGCGCTGGCCGGTTTGCCCGGGGGAGCCTGTAGAGTGCGGCGGACTAGCCACGATCAGCTCGCCGCCTGAGGAGCTTGCCTGCTCCCCAGGGGGCCCCGGTGAACAGCAGGAGCTGGTTGCAATTGCCGGTGTTTGAGTTGGAGGAGGGAGGCGCTGCCCCTTGGCTGCCTTCTGGGCCTCCTTTCGCTGCGGAGCTGCCTTGGGGTGTGTGGGTGCTTGCTTTGCGCCCCTCAGGTGGTCGGAGCTCTCCAGGTTGCTTTTGAATACATTGTGAACACCTCTGGAAACAAGATAAGAAACCCACAATTTTTTCAAAAATTTTTTTTTAGTCCCACCAGGACTTCCAGCGATTGCAGTGTTGAGCACCGGCACACTAAAGGAGCAGTGCCTGGGTCTCCCCACGGTGCGTTGTGCGGGGACCTGCGAGCATTAAGGTGGCCTCTGCTGTCTCGCTGTCCTACCGTCCCCGTGGCCCCTCATACATGACTGTAAGTAGCCGAGCGGGAAGTGAATAGGAGAAGGAAAAGCAAGAGAAGAAAAAAGAAAGGGAAAAAGGGCTAAAAGGACAACATTTTAAAAAGGCGACGCCACAGTCAAGGCTCCGTAAGGCCACCTAAGGGAAGAAAAAGCAATCAAAGTAAGCACTCGAGGCACCAAAACAAAGCACTGTTAGTATAAGCAGGACAAACGGCATAAGTGACTTAAGCAGCACAACCCGCAGCAGCCTACAAAAGCCTTTAAAAGCCTCTACAAATGCCTAAAGAAAAAGAAAAACACCTTAAACAGCTTAAACTAGCCTAAAATAGTTTAAATAGACTGAAAACCGCATAGAACTCGAAGCATGAGATCAGGAGGAGTATGTGGGGGGCCCAAAGCTGCTACTAGAACAAGTAACACTAGCAACAACTCAAACTATACAGGGAGGCGGAAAAGGAAGCTGAAAACACCTGATGGCACAGAGGGAGAACCACAGGTTAAGATCAGACCAGCAACGCAGGAAGACAATACCATAATTGAAATATTACAAGACTCCTTGAGGCTAAGCAACCCAACAACAGGGACCAACACATCAAAACGCCACCTATTCCAGCCTAAAATTGATACTAAATACTGCTTACTTAAAAATGCAGGGGACACCCTGCTCTCATGCCCTATGTTTCCTGCAGGCCTACCAACACCACTTCTGCCCTTCCGACAAGAGGATCGACGCAAGGAGGAAGGGACTGAAGGGTCTACCACTCAAGGAGGAAAGGGGGAAAGGCAAGGGTCAGACACCCCAACAACAACCCCACATGGCTCAGCAGCCGCTAGTAAATTGGAACTTAAGAACCCCAGAGAAAGAGCACACTGAATTGCACTCTGAGGCAACACAAACTTCCCCGCAAGATGGGGGAAACAAGACTGAGACCAATGGTGCAAGGGAAGGACAAGCAAACAACATTGAAGCATCAAGCAAAAGCAACTGCAATCCTGCAAACGCACACAACATCACAATGACCTCAAAGCTTTGGCCCACCAACCAACATAAAAATAACAGTGGAAATTGTGCATCACTAGAGCCATTAACCATCTGCGAGTTAGACAATCCAACAGCAATTTCACAGTTAGGAATTAACCCTGGTCCTGCAGAGGGCAACCTAGTAGTCAATTCGGAAGACCGAAAGGCTATAGGGGACCACTTAAAAACACTAGGGACAAGCTAGGCTCAGAAGATGAAGTACGTTGTGTCTCAACACACCTACAACGTGACCCGGCAATGCCCCAATCCAGCACGGTGGATGCCCCAGAAGAACTGGATCAACGCTCATACCTAGATAAGGACGAGTGGCAGCCTATCGGGGGACACGCACAGGAGCCAATCTCCAGAAAATCTAAATAAGAATGGGGGTAAGGGGACAGCGGAGGTGCAGCATGAGTTGCCCACTTGCACACCTGGGGATTCTGGAATAAACCAAGGAGGCATACTTATAACAGACAACAGCAGCAAAATTAGCAAGGAGGCTGGTGACCCTAAAGTGGATGTGCAAGGAACCGAGCACAGTGATGCTTGGGCAAGCTTGCTTAAAACTGTGAAACTCCTGGTGGAGGCCCTGCAATATCAGACTGACAAAATGGACTTGCAATTAACCCTATTGAACACCCTGGCTGTCTACGTCATATCAATTGATGGCAAGTTGGGAAATCTGAACAAGACCCTGCAGAGTACTCAGGATCACACGCCAGTCAATCATCAAACCTGTGGCTGCAGCCCATTTGTGGACAAACTAGCAACTCTCCCAGCAATACTGATGGACTTATGTGCACAAGTCAAAAAGGCATCAAACAATGCCCACACTCGGCCTACTAAAGAGCAAACCCTGTTTGGTCACTGGGAAGACACAGTAATCTACCAGCCTGTGAAGGCTGGCAAGGAGCAATCACCAACCTTAACTAAACAATCAGAAACTATAACCCAAAAACGACAACAGCTCACAATCAACAGCATTTTCTCCCAGCCACAGCCACACACTACAACAGGCACAGGCAGAGGCAGATAAAGTTGAACTGAAATAAAATGCAAAACAAAGACGTGCACAACAACAAAAAGGTCGGAAACAGAAACAAAGTCCCACTAGGAACGGTTTCCTACGACTCTTTGGGGCATCTTCAGTGCTAGGAGAGACAAAGCAACAGCCCACTGGGACATCACCAATGCTTGAAGGGACAACACAACAGAACACTTCCACACCAGAAGCAATCACCCTTAAGAGCACTGCAAACATGTCTAGTAGCTCTAGACTATTCAAGGAGAAAGCAAGAAAACAGCACACTTGAGGACGCACGAGGGGAGGCAGGAGCCAACCCTTCCCAGTCTCACCCAGTTGGAAACCCTATCGCAAATCAAATTAAAACCAGAACGGAAGAAAATAAAGGGATGAGAATCCACACCACAATGACAAACCAGGACTCTGGACACACCGACAACTCCCGAGCTCCATTTACAAACAATAACACCGTTGTGGGTGGAACACAAATCAGGGGATTCTGAACATCCACCTCAGCAAACAAACAGCCAAAAGGGAAGATGAGAACTCACGGAACAGTCAGCTCCTGCCCACAGACATAACAGCCACACAACCAATGGACAAAAATGTCCTGATACCTTAAAAACAAAACTTCCTGATACCTCAAAAACAAAACTTCCTGATACCTCAAAAACAAATGTAAACCAGCCCTTGCCCAAAATGGCAAGGAAACACATGCCATACAAAAGGAAACCAAATGGCACTGGATAGCTCACAAATCGAGTTCAGCAGGCCCGTCTCGCAAAACTAATTTTGCGTCTCCAACCAGGCAGGGGCAATGGACACACATGCAATATGGTTCATACCTGAATACACCTCTAAAGGGAGGCACGACACCTTGAACCGAGGCAACATATCTCATATACCACCACTAGCAGATATAAAAACGACAGACTTGGAGTCAATAGAATGTATTAACTGCGGTGATGTAATGGCAGGCAAAAAAACAAGAGCAACATGGACCTCTCCAACAACAGCATACAAAATACTCTCAGAAAGCGACATCCTAAAGTCCTGGGTGATAACCATCGTCCCGTATTTCAAACCAGGATATCCGGATCTGTTAAACCCAGCTTCCTCGAGAGGACCTGAGACGGCTGCTTCTAGACCAACCACATCAGTGCTGAGAGGAGCCACAGGGCACTGTAATATGGATATGAAGCATCAAGCAGAGCAATTAAGGAGCTGTAACCACCCCTTTACACTGCAAGCTTGGGAAGAAGATACACAATGGATCAGCAAGAACCATTAACAACACAAAAGATTGAAGCGATCCTCGCCCGCTATGCACAGAAAAAAAAGGAGACAGTACGGATCTGTTCTTGGAATGTAAATGGCCTAGCCAACAAATTAGCTGATCTGGACTTTGTCACCTATGTCAGGGCCTTCGACATTGTGGCATTACAAGAAACATGGGTAGTAGATCCTCCCCATATCCAAGGATTCTTACGCTTCCATACAAATGCCATCAGGGGGGCAAAATATGGCCATCTGCAAGGAGGGCTGGTCACATATGTGGCAAACACAATTGCTCATTCTGTTCGCATCTTCGGCCCTACAACGCAATCATCACTAGCAGTTATTGCACCCTTCTCGTCAACATCAAAAAACAAAAGGGACACCAGCATCTTGATAATAAACGTGTATATTCAACTGAAATTCAAAACTAAACTAATAAAGGAAATGTGCAATTTCGCGGAAACATGATTAAGAGAGGGACCTACAACTGATCTCATTTTAACCAGGGACTTAAACCATTACCTAATGGGCTCCTCGCCGGATGAAGAAGTACTTTCACAAAACGCAAATTGGAATATCCCGCTGCGAGGAAAACCGGAAACGTGTAAACAAAACAAGATTAGACAAACGGCCTTGGAGGACTTGGAACATCCTATCCTGATGGCTCTAAATGGCAGATTGCCAGAAGATAATCCTCCTGTAACTACATACAGCTCCACAAAAACAAGCTCATTTCAGGAATACACCTTTGTTTCCCTACACCTTTTCCAGAAAATTGCATCTTTTTAGATGGGCAATAAAGGTGACAGCCATCATCGGCCCCAAGAAATAGTACTGAGAACAGTCACCTCAACATTCGAACGCTGTCAGGAGCATCAAGGACTAACCGTCAACATCAACCTAAGACAAATAAAATTCAAATTAGCCGCAGGCAGCGAGATGCTGGAAACCACAAAACAACACTTTGCTGCGAGGGTCGGAGATGGCGAAGTTGAGAAATGGAAAATGTCTTATCAGCGATGGAATCATACGCAACTAAGGTCAAACCACCAAACCAGCAAAGATTTAGTGGCACGCAGCCCATTGCATACAATGCAAAACAAGAAATCAAGCAGGCAAAAAAAAGGATCTACCAACTTCTGAAACACCTTTGAGACAGACCCAGCGACAAAACGCAACTGAAAGCATTACAGAATCTAAGGGCAGTCCTCAAAAACTGAAAAGGTATCCAAACAGAGCTATGGAGGAAGATCTCTGGGCTAAATTACATGCCGACGTCAAACATAACAACAGCTCCAAGTTTTGGAGGACCATAAATCAATGTATTCATAACAACCATGATGGTATCTCCTCCAACATCTCAGAGGAAGTCTGGGCAAATTACCTCAGGTCCCATTTCCTCCAAGGTCCTGACCGCAGGGAGCAGGGTCAAGTACACCAAAATGAAACAGATTGCAAAACGACACCTAAGTCGTGGGTCGAAAACTACCTTGCCGACTCTGGGAACTCAGGGTAAGACCTACCAACTGAGGACCTCCAAACTAACTATATAGGAGCCATCAAACAGCAGATAGGAAAATGGAGAAGAGAAGGCGCTCCTGGCCCAAATGGATTACCAACAGCACTATATAAACAGGAGGTAATCTTCTGGGCAGAAGCTCTGGATCCACTCTTCAGAGAAATTAGATCATTGAACATTCTGCCTAGTTCATGGAGAGGTTTAATCATCTCCCCAATCCACAAAGCTGGTGAGAAGTCGCTACCACAAAATTACAGATTAGTGGCAGACAACGAAGCTAAATGTTTTGCTGGCTTGTTACTGGAGGATATCCAGGCATGGGCAGAAGAAAAATTCGTAATTCCCCTACAACAGACTAGCTTCACAAAATTGGTCGGGACAATGACTAACATACCAAGCATGGCTCTGCTTATGGATAAGGCTGAGGCCACACGGACGTCTTTACATCTATGCTTTATTGATTACAAAGCCGCCTTTGATCACGTCAACCACATCAGACTCTGGTCCAAATTGCACAGCTGGGGTCTGCCACAGCCCTTACTCAAATTATTAATGAATCTGCATACGAATACGTGGCTACAGGTGAAGCTGGGAAATGGTACGCAATCGTCGAGGCGCATACCCACGGAAAAAGGGTTGAAACAGGGCTGTGTTTTAGCACCCACCCTTTTTAATCCGAATATTGCTGATTTAGTCCCGCTGCTAACCAGCTGCAATTCACATGCCCCGAAATTAGGAGATATCTCACGACCCTGTCTCCTCTACGTGGATGACATAGTCTTGATCAGCAAAACAAAAGTAGGGCTACAACATCTCTTAAAAATAACGCAGGATTTCTCCCAAGCTAATGATCTGACAATTAACTTTGGCAAAACGAGAACAATGACAGTCAGGAAAAAAGGCGTCAAACTGCTGCCTGGTTCTGGGGAGACACCAGAATAGAGGACACAACCGAATACAAATATCTAGGCGTGAAGCTGGATACAGGCGGGCGCTTTGTGGCACAGAAGAACAGCATAAGGCAAGAAGGTCTAGCCCTAGCAATCTCCCTAAAAATATCAAACTCTAAATTAACTGGCCCATCGATCCTGCCACTCGTCAAGGTGGTTCAGGCAAAACTTCTGCCAACAATCACCTACGGTAGCGAGGCACAGGACGCAAAAACACTCGACGCCACAGTAAAAACAGCATATAGGGTCATCTTTCGGCTGCCGAAATACACTTCACCTGCACAAATCAGACTTCAATTTGGCATTCTGAAACAATCACTTGCTAGACAGGGGGCCTTTATCATTACTTGGGACAAAGTGCGAAGAGCCGAATAGGGTTCGCTAAACGACAGATGTGGAAGGAGTTACAATCACACCCCACATTACCAGCTGCGGAATATCTACATAGCAGTCTACACAATTTGAGGCTAAACCAGCTTTGGGAAATGCTGACAACCACCCCTACTTTCAAACAAATTAGTGTGGAAGACAGTTAAACTCCTCTCATGGCTGGAGGACAAGGATGCACTCTCAAAGAGATCCCACGGTTGGATGACCCTGAATACATACACGAGCCTACTTCAACTTGGGATATGACAAAACATAAAAATTACTTTTATGAAATACAGACTTGGACTGCTCCCCTGCACCCAGCATCTCCCTCCCTGGCTTCGGATCAAAGTTGGCTCTGCATGCCGCCTATGTGGATCGGCTCAGGAAGACATGCTGCACTTAATATGCTCCTGTAGAGAACTTACAATGGCATGAAAGACATTTCTGAAACAACCTTTCAATCAACGAGGGATTTGCACCAGGAGGCAAGCTTTGCTGGCATGTTTTGCACCTAGCGATCCACAATTAAAATGCAGAACAGTAAAATATCTGAGACTGTGTGGCAGCAAAATGCCAGAAATACTGACAACAGGAACCTAGCCAGAAATAGCATATGCAAAAGTGCAAGGGGTCTGAGGACAATTCGAGCATATAATTTGGGAAAACTTACAAGTTATGTATACTATCATATCTGCACAAAATCAGCAAGTATTTTTTAACATAGCTTTTTAGATACAAGAGTTTTATTTATGTACGTGATAGTTTTAAATGAATATATTTTTTTGTAATGCAATGGTTTTAATTAGCTATGCACATAAATTAAACTTGAAACTTATGGCTAAACCAAAACCAAAGCTTGAAGCTTATTGGGATGCTATCATGAAGCCTCATGATAGGAAACTTTGTTTCAATTGAGAGTGGGCACTTTACCCGTTAAATCTTTCACTGCAAGGTGGGTGGCAGTAGAGGATACATTTTGCCCCAGTTGCAATGCAATTCCGGAGTCTTTGGCCTATTTGTTTTTTGTGTGCCCTGCCTACACAGTCCAATGGCGCACATGGTTGGCTCCTATTTATCGTGTCCTGGGCACCCAGAAATATGATGTGGCACTTAGATTAATTCGCACTGAAACATGGTTACCACTTCTCATTGCTGAAGCCACATTTTTAGGTTGGTCATGGATTATAAGATCTAAAGCGTTTGCGGCACCATGGCCAATGTATATTGTGTATTGTATCTTCTAATCTTTTGATATATGTATACAGATAAGATCGCATGTGACTGCGGTACCTTAATAGATTTAGATTTTTTGTCTGAACTCTTATTACCTGTTTAGAGGGCTAGGTTTATATGAGGTGTACATGAATTTTAATGCTGTTGTTTTTATATCCTTTTTAATGGATTGTTTTTACACTTGTGGAATATTTTTTATTTTTATAGTATTTTATTATTGGATATTCAGTATGTATTGGATTTTGCTTTTATGACAATTTGTCGAATAAAGCTTTGATGATGATGATGACTCTAAAGTATTTTTTTATTGAATAAACTTCTCATTTAATAGAGAGAGACAACTAGGATTCACAGTTGCAATTCTTATGCCTAAGTGAACTGGCTGACTGTATCTTGCTACTTTGGATTCAGACATGCAGGTTGGTTTATTTAGTTAAACATATCTAACAGACATAACCTCAAATATCAAAGGTGGATTGACTGGAAAGCCAGATATCGATTCTATTAACAATCTGATGTGCAGCCTGAAAGCCAATCAGGTTAGTAATGGCTTTAAATTCCCCCATCATCCTCAGAAGAGGACTGCCCACCAAAAAGAGAAATTTCTCTCTGGCAGATTGGAATCTTTTGTGCATTCGCCTAGTCTAACAGTATGACAGCCCCACTAACGGAATTCATAATTTTCAAGCAACCCAATTGGGCCCCATGTGTGATTCACCTACTCCATCAAATATTCTGTACCTCAAGAACAAACCGTCAAGGCAAGGGTTTGTTCTTGCAAAGCAAAATTACAATGTCTTTGAAGCACAGGTAAACTTCTTCTGCACTTGGAGAACATTGTGAAATGTCCTTAGAACAGGACCATCATGTTCAGAAAGTGAGTGATGGTGTCAATTTCTGAAATAGAACCATGTGTAAGATCAGCTGTCATGTCAAAGGTTTTGAATTGTATATCCAGCTGTGGCACTCCTGCCAGACAACCCTTTATTTCTCCGACCTCCAATTAAGGTAGGAGAACAACAACTTTGTCAGGACAATGCATCTGCTAATTTAGAGTGGAGGCACCAAGGTGTCCCCAATGTCTCTTCCTGCAATGTAACACTGGATCTGTTTTCCTCTGTCAAAGAACCAGACAGTCATATGCATTCTAGGATTATCAAAGTGTTTCTATCTATTGTTCAGGCAACCACGTGAAAAGCGCAATGATACTTTACAACCTAAAGCTGGATCTTGTCTGAACCATAGGTTTTTGGTATTAAAATCAGTGGGAAGCCTCTTCTTAGTACACAAATCTGAAACAATGTGCTCCTAATGTGCACTATGAACGAAAGGACATGATGGCATTCATTGTTCCCTACACAAAGACACACACCATATATTTAGGTTCAAAGATCTTTGGAAGTACAAAAAACCCTCAAATACTATATCTTAACTTTTGGGGGGGGACAAAGACTATCATTTTCTCACTTTTGTGATGAGATGTAACCAATTCTATGCACCTCATTGTTTGATCTTGGTGAGGCAACCATGCAGTATGATATAATGGCAAAGAGAGTCATGAATATAGCAAAGGTTGAGGTCATGCTTTTTCATCAAATGAAATAAAGGTTTCACTCAAATACTAATGTGGGAATGTAAAAGTAGAGATCCTCTGGCATTCTACATTCTGCATTCACAAGTCTAAGATACTGATCTAGATGCCAGTTAGAAATGACTAGTAGTTTCTTGCAGGCATCATTGTAAAAGGAGGCTAGAAAAGTGGAATACATTGCCCAACATCCTTGTCAACATGAAGGGATATTATCATATGTCCTACCATCCATCTCTATAGGAAATTATAACACTGCTGTAGTAATCTCTTCTATTTCTTCAGTAGCATCTGTGATGTCATTGTCATGACAATGGAATGTACATGTTTGAATATCAGGAGCTGGTCAGTTCCTGGGAGCTGTTGAGGTTAACAGTCAATAAATCTGTAGTCTTTTAAATTACCTGTTTCAGCGTGATTGCTTGAATTTGGCAACGAGAAAGACTGACTGTTAACTTCCTCCGCCCAAGTGTGTAGCTCCTCTTCCTGTTCTGCCTCTCCAGTTATCAAGTTTACTAGATGCTGACATTTTCTGCGAGGTGCCTTTCTTTCTGCTCATCCAGCTACACTGATACACATATGGGATCTCGGATCTCGGTGTTTGATGAGTGAATGTACTGATCGGCAAAGTACATACGCGTTTCTGCCATCATGCACTCTGTGACTCCATCATCTGTGGGAAGACTCTATGCAAACGTGAGTTATACGCCTGTTCCTGTCTCGCGTGGTTGTTGGCCTCTAGCGGCATCTGTCTGTGGCATCATCTGACTTTCGGCAGTCTGGCTGTGGTTTTTAGGTTGAGCTCTCTCGACCTATTGTCGCCGAGTTACTCCTCAAGGGAGATAGACTGGTGCACGAGCGCCAATTGCACATCGTGAACGCGCATGCCCAGCCAGCCAGCCAACCCCCCCCCCAGCCGTGCACATCACAATCACGCACGCACACAGCCACACGGAAGCACACACACTCGCTCGCGCGCACACACACACACACACACACACACACTCACACACACACACCCTCTGCCCCCCACCCACTCACCTGGCTCTTTCCGCGTGTCCCTCTCCCTCTGCAGCGGGTCAGTGTAGGCAGCAGGCAGCCTCGGAGGTCGGCGTGTCTTCTCCGGCGATCCGATGTTCACGCTCACGGTGACGTGCGCTCCCACTGCTTTCGCGCCCGGCATTACCATTTCCGCAGTTGCACCAACCTGACCAAAAAGCACAACCATTGACGTGTGGAGCGTGGTCAGCCGATGACCAGAAGCATGCCTAGAATGACAGCGCAAGCGTGGACGGATAGTGCTCTTTTATTTAGAAAACTGTAATTTAGCGAGCGCACCTCATCCGTCGTGCTGTTAAAGCACAGTGCTTGCGCATGCGCCGTGATCCAATACGATCGGAGAGGGAGGCGTCCTGGTGTAGTTCACGTTCGACGTTCCCTGTTCTGTGTGTGTGACATCACCAGGATCGTTGTTGTCATGTGTATGGTCCTCTCTTTCCGCCGTCATGTATGTGCTCTCAGTGCATCCCGAGCTGTGCCGTTTTCTATTTTCCACAGTTGTACTTTTCATTCTTGACTTTGCAGCAGTGTCTACACACCAGAGATGCACAACCCTTGGTGTGCATCAACACACATCTCTTTACCTTTATCAAGATGGCGCCAGTCGTGCTGCTCTGACGCTGCGGGTAGATTCACATCACTGAAGCAAGAGGTGCCCCTGGCATGAAGCCTCCTCAAACAATGTTTATCAAGTGCTGGTAACTGATGCGGCCCAAGCATTCAGTGACTGCCAGGCAAACTACCACTAGGAAAACCATGTTGAACCGCAAGTACCAGAATGCACTTGGGAAAGGATTCTGACAAGCGCCTGATGAATATTGTGTGATGGGCTCCTGTATGAAGCAGCTGCAACACAACCCTGCAGTGGGTCACCTGCACCTGGACAGTCATGTGGTGAGTTGGCTCTAAGAAGGCAAACTCTGCCTTTTGGAGGGGCGGTAGCTTTTGGACATTTACCCTGGAGCGTGGCCGTGCAAGACTTTAAGGAGGGGTCAGGTATTTGTACATCGCTTTCTGCCCTCACTCAGCACATTCGTCATGCTCTCAATTGAAACTTTCTTCTAATCCGACGACAGTGGAGCATTATCAGGAGTGTGAGGTGGGCATTGTGCCTCAGGTCACACATGAGCTCAGTGGCTCCGTTCTGTATTGTTAGGGAGTTGGTGATTTACTGGTGTGGGGCTCAGATAGTGCAGGTGGGAGGGGAGCGCTCTGAGGACCAGGGCACTCCTGTCAAGGAACTGTGAGGGCTGACGAAAGTGAGGGGGAGGGGGAGGAGACACCCCCATCCCACATATCTTGCATTCTTACTGATCTGGAGGGGAGAAGTGGTTTATAAAACACATCAGAACATTGGAATGTTGAGAGCTCCACTGAAGGCAATGATGTGCCTCGGGCAGGTAATGGCTGGTAAGGCCCTTCTGCTTCAATATTCATATCCATTTCGCATTTTTCGGTCGAGCTCTCTCGACCTATTGTCGCTGAGTTGCTCCTCAAGGGAGATAGACTGGTGCACGAGCGCCGATTGCACATCGTGGACGCGCATGCCCAGCCAGCCAGCCCCCGAGCAGTGCACATCACAATCACGCACGCACACAGCCACACGGAAGCACACACACACACACACACCCCCTCTGCCCCCCACCCACTCACCTGGCTCTTTCCGCGTGTTCCTCTCCCTCTGCAGCGGGTCAGTGTAGGCAGCAGGCAGCCTCGGAGGTCGGCATGTCTACTCCGGCGATCCGATGTGCACGCTCACGGCGACGTGCGCTCTTACTGCTTTCGCGCCCGGCATTACCATTTCCGCAGTTGCACCAACCTGACCAAAAAGCACAACCATTGACATGTGGAGCGTGGTCAGCCGATGACCAGAAGCATGCCTAGAATGACAGCGCAAGCGTGGACGGATAGCGCTCTTTTATTTAGAAACCTGTAATTTAGCGAGCGCACCTCATCCGTCGTGCTGTTAAAGCACAGTGCTTGCGCACGGGCCGTGATCCAATATGATCGGAGAGGGAGGCGTCCTGGTGTAGTTCACGTTCGACGTTCCCTGTTCTGTGCGTGTGACATCACCAGGATCGTTGTTGTCATGTGTATGGTCCTCTCTTTCCAGCGCTTCAGTTGTCGGAAGTTCTTATTCTGTACCTAAAGAGCTGTCAGTGCGGAGCCTTCACAAGCCATGGAGAAGAAGAACCTGGGCTTTCCCCTGGCGCCAGAGAGTTTGTGTTTTGACAAGGCTGCATTCATGAAGGTCTGTATAGTAATGTAAGAGAAGCAAGAGTGTGTACGTTGATGTCTACGCAGAACCACAAGTTCCAGAATCCAGTAAAATATATTGATTGCTCACAAATGCAAACTGGTGCTGCACAAGACCTTCAGCGTGTTCCTTCAAACTGGCTGCATATAGAGAAGGGGAATTAGGGCACGGGACAAGCCGTAGGGAGCAGTCACAGTTTTCTGTGCACTTTTTTCGACCTGTCACTATAAGGACATTTACCTGTTATTGACGTGGCACATCCCATCGTAATCATAATGCTAAGGAGAAAAGCGCCTATAGCGGGCAACGTGCCATGTTGGCAGAACTATGTGTAACGCCATATATATTGCGATTAGTATCGCCTGCGTTTTGTATTGGCTGGGAAGGAGGGGTAAGCATATCTAGATGTTTGCAAGATGGGGAGAAAGCTGTTTATGGGATGCATGTGTAAGAAACGATTTTCTTGACAATTACCGATGCAGATGACTCGTGGAACAGTGCTGGTATTACATTATTTCAGCACTATGAGGGGTGCCTGTCGCCATGCTGTCATAATGACTTTCTTTGTTTCTCCATTGTAAGCCGGCTGCACTGCTACTAAATTATTACAGGAACCACGTATATCTTATTCGTTTCTGCTCTGTGTGTGTGCTTCTGGTGTCTGTTCACTTCGACTGAGTTTTCAATAGACTTGTGCAAAAGGTTAAAATAAACTGTGCGCGCCTTTTCTCTTGGTGACTTCTTCTCCGGTCTCAAACATTTTAAACAGCATTTTAAGGACATCTTCAGGAGCCTGCGATCGATTTTTTTTCGTAGCATGGGCATGGCTGCCGGTAGAATCGAAATGTTGACTTGGGTTGTTTCTCAAAGAGGCCGGGACAGTATATGCATCCATGAACTGCTGGGCGCTATTTATTATTTTCGTGTGTTATTTTCTTTCGTTACATCCAATGTAGCTCCTACAGATGTTTACCCTGTTTCTTTTTTTTTTGGAGGGGGGGAGCATTAGGAGGAATTGGATAGGCTCAAGGCTTGCAGATATGTGTTGATCGCATTATTTGGGTACAAAGCCCAAATAGCGGCAGCACAGTTAAAATATTTTAGTGCATACCTATTCATTTTCATTTATGGTTTTATTTTAGATTTGTTTTTACTTATTCTCAAACCTCTTACTGGCTGTACACAAGATGCGTCACCTCCATGATGCTAAAATGTGCAGCCATACAGAAGTGGTTTAATAGCACATTGGTGTCTATTATTGAAGTAGAGGTGTTACAAGATAATAATATTCATCATCCTGATACGTGCACCCAATGGATCACCACCTACCTGAACTCCCATTGATTTTTTTTCTTAGAACACTGTATTTTTATGATACGTTCTATAAGGACCATAGTACATTGTCTGGTGCTCTACGGATAGTTAGGATGAAGGATGCATCTGCTACAGCCTCCTGCATGACTTGGACACAGCACATGCTCCTACAGATGTGTACCTCTTGTTATGTACTTTTTAGTGTGACAGTGTAAATTATGACACACCCTTCCCCGTTAACACACAATTGGTGGCTGCCAACCTTACATTCTAGCTAGGCAGGTTTGGGCTAATAGCCAACATTTGCTACAGCTCTCCCATCGGACACGTCTATGCGTGGCCTTTCACCCTCGAGGTCCAAGTATGTCTGTCCCATTCCTTACACCGCCGCCCGCTACACCCTTCATCCCCTAGAAAAGCACATTCAACTTACTTTTTTAAAACAGTAAGTGGTACTTACTGTTTTAAAAAAGTAAGTTGAATGTGCTTTTCTAGGGGATGAAGGGTGTAGCGGGCGGCGGTGTAAGGAATGGGACAGACATAAAAAACAAGGGCCCTGGTAGGGCCCTTGTTTTTTTGACTGCTCCTGGGTGTGTGCTTCTGATTCTGATCCTCACCCCTCTCCCTAAAGGTTAGCAAGAGCACGTCATTTGAGGGAACAATATATCGCTTAGCAGTGCCAGTTCACAGAGGCATTTCGTGGCAGGCACCGATAATCTGTCTGGAAACCACCAGATCACAAGCATCTGCAATGCAATTGGTTTCGCATTTACGCAAGTTTGAGCTATTGGCATTTTAAATGACAATGCCTTTTATTTATGTTTTGGTTTTAAAAAAATAAATAAAGGGCATTGTCATTTACAATACCAATAGCTCAAAGTAGCGTAAAGGCGACACCTATTGCATTGCAAATGCTTGTATGATTTCTTTCTAGCCCCATATGCCATTTTCTGCCTCATGACAGCAGGGAGCAGCTCTATTATCACCTTCACAGAGCTGTCTGAAAATGTGAGAGGAAATTCGATTTTGTTCAACCACAGGGAGAGCGGATTAGAAAAACTACAGAATATACAGGAATTGACTAGATGGATTTCTGCTTCAAAATACTGCTGAGGGGTCTTGTTTGAGCATTTACTTCAATTGTAATGTAGGATAAAATGATAATAAAACACAATTTATGGAAGTTATATTTTTATATTTTGCATCGCTTCCTAAAATGCAAATTTCTTTTCTGTACTTGAGGGCTGTTGCACAATTCGTATTGGAGAATATTAAGAAGGTTCTTGTCATATGAAGTCAAATTTATATTACTGTGACTTCAAATCATTTTTAAATCAGCTATTATAGTCAACCCCTTCGTGACATGCAGCCCTTATTATTTAGCTAAATTGGGGTTTCGCCTAAACCTGGTTCCCATCATCCTCTCAACTGCAGGGACATGAGCAGCAATGAAATGAGCAGCTTTTTTGTCGGTCATTGTTAATGGGCAAAATAGAGTATGCTTATGTGATACATTTTCACTCTGTTGTGGAGGATCCAGATGTATGTTTACAATCTTCTGTTTTTCACCCATGTATGGTCCAAAACACACTATGGTGCCTTTTTTAAACGTTTGTCAATGTGAAACAGTATTTTTTTACCAAATACAACTCGCTGGTGTTTTGTAGCCTTGTCTAAATGGTATAATTTTAAGTATGAATTAATACAGCCATTTTGTTTTTAGTCCAACATTTAGAGATTGTTGTCGATTTCCTAGTCACTCCTTAATGGTTGTCATATCTCTGACCTCTGGATCAGTTGCTGGGTCATTGTTGCCTTCTGTATTTGGAAAGACATTTTCATATTCATGTTAATCTGGAACTTTACCATGCAGCCAGATTTTGACAACTTAGTTTATGCAAAATTAGAGCTCAGGTTCCTGAGGCTTTCCCATCTGTGATTACCGTATCAATATTTAGACACTTTTGTAAGGAAATTCTATGGAATACAGTGAGTGCCTTTCTCTAAGGTATCTAAGTATTTATTTTGAAAAATAGGAGAGAGATGTACATTTCCTTGCTTTGCTCTAATGAGCATTTGTGATTTTTGAGATTGACAGTGTCCACAAAACCAGAGTAGTTGCTTGTCTACAGTCAAAATATTTTCACAGTCTCTCTTTAGCCTAGCAAAGGGCACAGAGATGCCACTATAGCAGCATATTGTGTGGTATACAACTGCCAGTTAACATTCACAATAATTGGAGCACTGCAAGACCCATAGGATCGCTGAATTAGTGTCTAGTGGATGACTTGAACTTCTCTTGGGTGGGTTATGTGCTTGGTGGCATGAGTTTAGCTTGATAAACCAGATGCAAGAAGGATAATCAGTCCTGCCGTTGGAGGGGTATGAAGGAGGGGTGGGTAATACCTCTGTGACAGTGTAGTCAGCAGAACCTGTCTAAATAAGGCTCATTCCATTTCAGGTAATTCTTGAACATTTGGTAAATTCGTTGTGTTCTCAATGTTTGATTAAGCATGTCATGAAGTGAATGACTAGTGGCTGGCCTCGTTCATATATTTATTTTTTAATCAGAGTTCATTGTAGTTGATCTGAGCAATTGTACTTGATCTCAAATTGTTGGTGCTAATGTGTTAAGGTTTTGAAGATAATTGCCCTAGAAGGTCTTGTGCAGGTTCTACAATCGTTCAACATCAAGGTAGTGGTTGAGTGTATATGTTAATTCAGTTAATGTATATGCTGGCCACTTGAGTCTGTATCTCTGAAACTGTTGTATGCTGAGTAATATTGCTGTAGTCTAGTCCTAAGAGGACCAGATATCTGTTAAGGTCTATGAAGGGAGCAGGATAAGTACGTTTTCAATAAGGCGAGTTAATAACGATTGATGGGAGCCATGTTCACTTTGCAGGCAGGATTAAATCAGCAATTTAGAGTAACAATTTTCTGATGTGAGTGCACTAGATCATGGACTGACCGTTTTTAGGTCTCGGCCTGCGTAGGCTGCGCTTGCGCAGTCTCGCTGGTGAGACATTTTGTTTTACAGTATGGGGGATTGAACCCGCCCCTCTTCTCCATTGGCTGGCTTCCTAAACGGAGGCCAGCAATTGGAGGAGAGGGGCATCACTCCATTCAAGCCTGGATTTGGGGGTGTTTTTTACGTTCTTTCTATTTTCTTTCTCTCCTCTTCCAATTGGCTGGAATTTTACATTCCAGCCAATGGGAAGAGGAGAGAATGAAAAACACAACCCCCAGTCCTAAAATGTCGGGGCTTTTTCGGGAGCCATTTCTGCTGGACCGCTGCCAGAAGAAGTAGAGATGCTGCCGAGTCCTCCGGTGAGTGCTCGCTTTCCTTGCCTCTGTTCCCTGATTGTGTCCGTTTTCTGGCGTCTGACCCCTCGTTGTTCTTGCTTTCCTGCCCCCTCGTTATTTGTGCTTGCTCTCCTGCCCCCTCGTTCTTTGTGCTTGCTCTCCTGCCCCCTCATTCTTTGTGCTTGCTCTCCTGCCCCCTCGTTCTTTGTACTTGCTCTCCTGCCCCCTCGTTCTTTGTGCTTGCTCTCCTGCCCCCTCGTTCTTTGTGCTTGCTCTCCTGCCCCCTCGTTCGTTGTGCTTGCTCTCCTGCCCCCTGGCTGTGCTTGTTCTCCTGCCCCCTGTTTGTGCTTGCTCTCCTGCCCCCTGGTTGTGCTGGCTTTCCTGCCCCTGTTCCCTCATTGTGAGCGTTTTTTCAGGCCTCTGTTCCCTGTGTGTGTCTATGTGTGTGTGTGTCTGTGTGTGTGTGGCTCTGTGTGTCTCTATGTGTGTGTGGCTCTGTGTGTGTGGCTCTGTGTTTGTGTGTGTGTGGCTCTGTGTGTGTGTGGCTCTGTGTGTGTGTGTGGCTCTGTGTGTGTGTGTGTGTGGCTCGGTATGTGGGGCTCAGTGTGTGGGGCTCTGTGTGTGGGGCTCTGTGTGTGTGTGGGTGGCTGTGTGTGTGTGTATGTGTGTGTGTGTGTGTGTATCTGTGTGTGTGTGGGTGGCTCTGTGTGTGTGTGGGTGGCTCTGTGTGGGTGGCTCTATGTGAATGACTCTGTGTGGGTGGCTCTGTATGTGTGTGTGGCTGGCTTTGTGTGTGTGGCTCTGTGTGGGTGCAAATGCAATAGGTCTCGCATTTGCGAGCGATTATGCTAATGGCATTGTAAATTACAATGCCATTTATTTATGTTTTAAAAACAAAAAACATAAATAAAAATAATGTCATGAGCAATGCCAATAGCTCTAACTTTAAGAATGGCGAGACCATTGCATTGTAAATGCTTGTTGAGTCTGGCGGTATTTGAGGGTGATGCTTGCTGAGTCCCTGCGTGTCTCTGCAATCTCCTTCTGTCCTGTTGCTCTTTGTGAACATGGAGATCCTTTCGCCTTCACGTCTGCCACTTTCTGATGATGTGGTAGAACGTGCAGGCGTAGCCGGCAAAGATGAGTCTACGTCACTGTCCTCTTCACTGGCACTTGTGTGCAAGCGTGCGTTTCATGTCCTTGCAACGCTCATCATTCTGCAAGCATGCGTTCAAGGTCCTCACACACTGTTATTCTCCGCAGCGTTAAGCTTCAAAGTCACGCATGTGCTTCGTTGAGTAATTATTCAATAACACAAGCAAGAAGAGGAGATTCGTCATCCAAGTAGGCAGTAAGGCAGTTGTTTATGAAGCGGTGAAGACATTGGAGCGTGTCTTCAAGGATTAGTGAAGAAATTCTTTGGATCCCGAAACAGTCAAGTGTTTGTTTTAGTACTTTGGCTATCATGTCTAGTGTGGCAAGCGCACTTCAAGCAAGTAAGCAGAAAGGTGCTGATTATAAAGTGACTATTAAACTTAAAGTAAGCAGGAAGGTGCTCAAAAGTGACAAGGGTTTTGCAAGTTAGCAGGAAGGTGTTTTTCAAAGTGACAAGTGTACTGGAAGGAAGTGAGAAGGTGGTTTTCAAAATTCACTGCATTTTAGTTTTTTTTTTGCTTCTTTTGAAGTAATTCTGGAGATTCGTTTTTACTAGCAATTCGTGCCTTGCAGGTGGACTTTTACTCTGGAAATTCTTTTTAAATATTTATTCTTGTTTTACAGGTAGACTTCCAGTTTGTGGATGTTAAGTAATTGTTCATTGTTCAAAATACAGTTTATTTGGTAAAAATAATCTTTATATATTTTTTTGCAGCTGTATTTTGCAACCTTGTATCTATTTCAAGTTTTAAGCATGCAGAATGTAACATCCTCCTCCCCCCTTTTTACAGCTTTCAGGTGATCCACCAGTTAGGTGGAAGGTTTGGTACAGAGCATTTGAAATATTCAGGCACCATGGGGGCAGCAGATTTGGTGCACAGAGAAAACGTTTCATTTGAGAAAACAATTTGGGGTTTGAGGGGCAAGCTGTGTTGGAGCATCTTCCTCCTTTGGAAGTAGTTCCAGGAGAAAATGAATTAGATGAACTTGAAAAAGCAGTTAGTATGTTGTAGAAGCAATTTGATGTGGAAAGCAGCCTTGTTGTAGCGAGGCATACATTTTTCACAAGGGTAGAAGATAATGATGAGAGCATTGTGTCATATGTAGCTGCCCTATGCATACTTGCGTCGGAGTGTGAGTTCGAGCCTTTCACGTCTCAACTCATTCATGACCGGATCATTTTTCCCTTTAGTGCTAAAATAAATGAAGGAAAACTACTTACTCTTAAAAATCCTTCGCTACAGGAAACAATATCCATAGTTAAGAGTATTGAGCTCTCTCAAAAAGCATTGCGAGAATTAAAACCAGAAAAGAATGCTGTAAGTGTTATCAAGGATGGTAAGGACAAAATTGAGAAAGCACATATGGATAAAGACACGATTCAATCTGAACAAAAGAGGTTAGGTATATCAGAAACAAAAATGAGAAGAGGAGCGGGAATTCAAAAAATGTTTGTACAAAATGTGGTTTTCCTTCTCATTTTCCAAATTCAAAGATTTGTCCAGCAAAGAATGCATCCTGTCGTAAGTGTGTCAAACAAGGTCATTTTGCCAAGATATGTGGTTTTCGTGGCAGTGTGAGTGTGGTGTATGCTGAAGAATATAAGTTGTGTGAAGTTGTTAGTTCACTAACAAATGTAGTAGTCATTTTAAAAGATGATTCTGAGGATTGTGTTGATACTGTCGTTGACATTGTAGTTGATGGCAAACCTCTCGAGTTGTTGGTTGACTCAGGTGAATGTGTGACAATGATTACTGATGAACTATTTGAAAAGATGTGGGGGATAGGTTTCTCAATCCTCGGGACAGAAGTCCAGTTTCCCATGAAGGCAGGACTTTTTTTTTTAACATCTCTTGTATTTAAAGACAGATACATCAGTGGGAAAGTGTATGTTGCTAAGTAAGGTCTCAACATTCTTGGCTGGTACCCTCAGGGGTTATTTGGCATGACACTTAGACCTGGCACCTCAGAGCAAATTTTGGTTGTGAATGAACATCACCAAGGGGGAACTTTAATTACTTGGTCTAAATGGTTTCCTAAGGTTTTTGGTGACAGTTTGGGATGCGTTTACCCCCAGCCTCCCCAAAATGTAGGCCTTTGGTTAACTCCTCCAGGTATCCTAATATCTAGATGTCCATCTCTAAGGATAGGCTCAGGCAATGGCAGCTTAGTTTTAACCTCTAATGCACTAGAATGGCCTTGGGACGTAGCAACTGCAAACACAAAAAGCAATTTCAAGTAAGACCTCACTATGTGCCTAGGCCAGCACTCCTAAATACCCAGTCTGGGTATGGATTCATACAAACACTTAGACAGCATAAACAACACAAGAAATACTATCTTAAGGGTACAAACAAAGGGCAGCATTTCATGTCACAAATCAACTCACTCTAACAACCATTGAAACGTCATTCTTGACTTCGCCAACCAGCCAGTGCAACCTACCTACAGCTCTGGTTTGTACTGATAACTTCACTAATACCATCTCCCTGTATAGGAATCCCAAGGTAAACTTAGAGAGAACCACAAGCCTTTAGATCTTTATCAAAGTCATATATCTCCCTGCCCAACCTAATATACAACATCAGCTCTTTCCAAAACTGCAACAGCATGAACACTCCCTCTCGAACTAAACTACACAAGGTCTTCGTACTCCAAAATCCTTGCCACCAGCAAACATTCCTGGGAAGAAAGAAAATGAAGGAAAGAAGAATACACCTGTAGGGAGGTGGGTAATCAGTAGATGCAGGAAGGTGCCTACAACTATTAATACCACTATAATCACTAATAAGGTAGCTTGGCAGATGAGCAGTCAGGTTTAACTTAGAAGATATGTGTGTAAAGCATTTAATATTGCCAAAGCAGTGAATAGGTAAGAGTCTCAACACAAAAAAAATCCAACACCAATTTATGGAAATAAATGTAAATTGATACTTGTATAGCGCACTACTCACCCGTAAGGGTCTCAAGGCGCTTGTACGAATACCGCTGTGGAACCCATCCTGGCTTTCCCGGTGAGGAGTTCACTCCTGGGCACCCCCAAGGTGGAGGCCAGGCATCCTTAGCGTTGTGGGGGCCATTGTGGAGATTAAGCAAACTATTGCCCAGAGTTGCAGAGTGGGACTCCATGATTGGAATAGGCACTGAGGCGAGAATTATCAGGTCCATGGAATTTTGAGCGCAAGACCTGCCGAGGCGGGGAATTGAACCCTGGTCCCGGGCTAGACCTCTGCATCAGGGTCTGCCGCTCTAATCATTGAGCCACACTTCTTCAAATAGAGAATATTTCTATCTTGAAGATTATACCAGAATGACAAGCATTCAACATAGGGAACCAAAGATATATATATTTTTTGTTTAAATTAAAAATGAACTTTTTTGTGCCTAATGGTAAAAAGTGCAATTACAACTATCTGGCCACACTAGACCAGGACAAGGTCAAAGTTACAGGCTGACTGCGATGGAGTGCATGTCAGATAGGATGAACAATTAGACCCTGTCATGTTCTTACAATATGTATCAGCCACTTTTTGGGAGCTTTTCCTATCTACATTGAACAATCAGGTCTTTGGATGCGAGTTTCAAGTTGACGACGATGGCCTGCTCAGATGAATTCCTCATGAGCCTTCAAGGTCTTTGTCTTCATGGTTTATAGAGTGGAGTTCTGGAGCTTTCAGCGGAACAATTCAGTGAGGTCCTGCCAGTTTGACAGTGCTGGCTTGTCTCTCATCCCCGATGCTGGTCTTCCTCTGGAGCTTTTCCATAAAGCTTTGCCAAAAGTTCACATATGTTTCAGATGTTGTTCTGGAAGGTTTCTTGAGGTTCAGAAATGGTACAGCAGCACAAGCCAAGGGATCAGAAGCTCTGGTTTGCCCCTATGGGCTCCTTGACCCTTTCAAAGGAGGCGGTATGTCGTGCTGCCCTCTGCTTTCCGACCCATCATATTTTAGCCTGGTGGTCAGACAATCGTCCAGGATGCCTGTTGAACCACTACTGACGGCTTTTTAGTGGCAGTCCACCCAACATCCTAATTAGGGCCTATATTCTACTGGGCCATACACGTTTGTGGCCATCATCTTCTGAGCAAAAATAGAGCAATTCATGAAATTACTTCACTGGTTTCCTGTAAAAAGAAAGATATAGTAGATGCCAGAAAAGCAGACTTCATTTAGAATCATATATCTTCAGAAAAATTGACATCATTACAGTTGCCAGTATCCACCTGCATAGGGAGTAACATCACAGCATTTTGCAGCAACTAACTCTACAGGAAGTTGTGTCACTTCCATCCTTCTCTCTACTTTACTCAACTCCTCATGGTGTCCAATACTATACCATCCCCGGCAATGGTTGGACACAGATAAGATGATTGACAGTTTGTGCCTTTTAGGTCCAAGAATGGCCTTGAGTAAGACCTCCTGTTACCCTGCAACCTACAAGGCAAGATATAACAATGTACCTCCCTCATCAACCCACACTGCCTATCCCATCAATCGATTGCAGAGCTAGACAAAATAAAACGTTTACATGTCATGCTCAAACCTACCTCATACACATTACACTAACCATCACACACTCTCATACTACTCAACCCAAATTCCACTTCAAACTCATGAACATATGTTCGGTAGTAATTTACAGTCGAGACAACAAAGCCCTCATCAACAATCACAAGCTTGACATGCTCCTTGTCTCTTTCTTGGTGAGTTCAATATCGCAGACAATGCAAACATGAAACCCTGTATTCAGACTCATTGACACACTTAACATGGTAGAGCAACAAGCAACAACAAACCAAGCAACATATACCAAAGGCCACATCCTCACCATTGTCCTCTCAAAATCTCCAAAAATCAAGTGGAAACTACATGTGCCTTTAGATTAGATTGGACCAAAGAACTCAATATTCCTAAATGTCTGCTGAGGATTCAAACTGCACATGAAGGGCAACCTAAATATGAACACCCTAAGTGCAGATCCTTGAAACTCCAAATCCAAAGTAAATATCCTTCTGAATTACTGCAACAATTTTCCCATAAAACATGCACACAGCAATACTCCATATAAAACACACAAGCACAAGAAAAAAACAGTCTGCACTCTGGCACTCCAAATACCTCATCAATAAAAAACACACAAACAGGAATGAAAATGTAAGAGAATAAAAATATCATCCAAAAAGATCTACATTTGACTCCATGATCACATCAGTGCCAAAAATCTACTGCAAGACTATAAACTGGCATCAAATAATAGAGACATCAAACGTATACATCATAGACAAGGCCCTCTTGGCTACAGATGAGGCTGATTCATTCATTCCCCTATTGAAAGAAATGTCAGCTGCCTTCAACACTGCCCACGAACTATACCCTCATCTACACCCTGAGGTATTGCATGGGATTTAGTGGCAATGGTTCTAATTTGTTCTACCCATGTCTTTCCAGCCAATATCAGCTTGTTGACATAGGCACCACTGGGTCCCAGAAGATCCCTATCATCTCTGGAATCCCTCAGGTATATGTACTGCTGCCATCATCTTCTATCTGTACTTGGAGGCACTTAGGCCTCACATCACTGATATCCTTCACCAAATTCAGGAATACGACGGCAATTAACAATTGTGATTGTCTACTTTATTTTAAACATCCATTGTGTAAAACACTGCCTGTACCTTATCCAGTCCTAGATCTTGAGCATTTAGCATTTACTTACAGTGGCTTCTCGCAATTCATGTTATTTGCCATGCACTGTAAGCAAGAAATCGTACAAAGATGACTTACTGGCATGAACGTTGTAGTCTTCAAACTCACAATGGACACCAATCTCACACTAAAGGAACATATTGGAAAGAAAACATAGACAGTCTGAAACTAGCAATATCTTTTGATTAAAGTGAAACTTTCTCTCAGAAAGTGACTCCACAACTAATGTTCAGGCCTTTACAATCTTGCATCTTGATGGTGGAAACACTTTGCTCCCTGGCCTACCAAACCTTTCATTGGTCCCCTTTTAAGACATCCTACTACACTACACACAATCTAATTTGTGGCCTCAACAAATATGATTACATCACCTTTATATTGATAGGACTCAACTGGGTCTTTTGCCAGGTCACATCATGGTCAAAACCAACTGCATCTTCTACAGAGCCATCACAACCTGCTCCCCAGCCAATTGGCAAAAATGCTGACCATTTCTGGTGACTTTCACCAGGCCGGGAGTCAGGATGGTGTACCAGCTTAATATGGTTTGCCAATATTATCATAGGAACATATAATCATACTCAGAACATAATAAGACATGCTGTTGGAGGTAAGAATATCATATTTGTGGTGAAAATATTGCCATACATAAATATAACCATAGTACATCGTTCAGGAAATACACCAATAGCAGGAAGTTAAATGTCACCTGTAGACTGCAACATATATTGTACCATCTATTAGGCTGACCAGGAAAATGTGGCCTCAGGTCTTTGTTTGTTGCCTGACTGATGAATCTTCACAACATGAGGGTAGACCAGTCAAAATAAACTTGTTTTTGTCATGAGAGAGGGCTACTTTCAGATAAAAACCAATTCACCTCTGAGTAGGGTTTGCAGCCAATAAGCCAGAATGCCTAGTATATATAACAGGGAAACATGTAAAAATTAACAGTTGAGCTAATGCAAACACTTCACAAAGTGCTAATCAAGCCATATAAAATAACTCTACTTACACTGTTACAAACCTCCCTATATTATCAGAAAACTCTGTGAATGCTGTGCAAAGAAACAAAACAAAGTAATTTATATAGAAAATATTTATGTTTATTCCAATGTTACAAATATACACCATAATAAACAACATAAGACATACATCACATGAAGATGGAAGATTTAAAACAATGCTGAATTCATTGACCATGAAAACATGTATATCTTATTAGTTTTTCTTTCTATGTAATCCTGAATTTATTTTTCATATAATGATTTTAAGGTATGGTTTGCATTGCTATTGCGCAAGGTATGCATGCAAGTGTATTCATTTGCAAATAACTACATTTTTGTTGATGAATCTAAATGGACTTAGTCCAATTATTTGTGAATTATAGCAAGCGTTGTGCAGATTCCTCACAAGGAGCAACAGTGTAAGGGAGGGCAAAAGCAAATTCCTCCTTAATAACTCTGGTGCTCTATAATGTATCTGCATGAAACGTGATAAGCTCTTAGCATATTAAGCCTAGTGCAGGCATCTCAGGTTCAGTCTACAATCAAATATTAAACTAGTCACCTCTAAGTTTTACCGATCTTCACAACACTTGGCATACACTTACCAGGCCCGATTTTCAAAGGTACAATAAGACAAAAGTCAAACTTTTTTACTTTTGTTATTCACAAAGGGCATTTACGAGTCTTAAAGTTAGGCTTTTGTCTCAATTTTGCTCTCGGTTAAACTTAAGACCAAAACTTAAGTTTAACTGAGACAAAAGTATGACTTGAATGAATGAAAGAACTTTTATATATAGCACTACGTTCACTCCAGAAAGTATCTAGGCGCTTTTTGCGGGGGAAAAAGGTACCTGATAGTTTAAGAGCTGGCACAGATCTATGATGTCAGAGCATTAGAAAAGAGACATAATTGTGTTATTTGGGATACCAAAGATCCAGGTTTTTAAGGACTTCCTAAGATTGAGTTCCGTTTGTGTGTGTCTAAGTTGTGTTGGCAAAAAGTTTCAAACTTTGGTCCTTGTAATGCCCTTTGTGAATACCGAAAGTCAGAAAGTTAGACATTCATCTCAAATTACATTTGTGAAACAGGCCCACCGTGTTGAGCTTACTTATGAAATCTTCAGTTTCATGCAAAACCACCACGAAAGGATGGTAAAACATGAGCAGCCATTTTGACTCCCATAGGAATCTTTGTCCTTCACTATTGAATGGAACCCTGGAAGGGAATGTATTAACCTTGAAATGAAACTAAAGCTTTACTCAATGCTGTTTCTTGGTTTGGAGTTAATCCCTTCAGTACTTTTCAGGGTATTGGCATAACAATAATGTGTCTGTGCATTGAAAGGGTTAAACGAGATAGCTGGACCATTATTGTGCCGTCAGTCCTCAAACAGATGGTTATATATTTTCAATCTACTCACATGGCCAGGCGAGTAATGGTATTGGATTGTTGCACTTTGTGCCGTGCTGTGATGTCGCACGTTTAAAGAGGAGGAAGGAGGAAAGACGTGAAGAGATGCCTGAGCCGTGTGCAATGGGCCCAGTTATTTTGCCACTCCTACATGTCTCAGTGCACTGGTATTGTTGGTGCTTATAGCTGCTCTAGCAGTCAAGCTCCTCTTTGGCCCCTTTCAGCTCTTCCATCCTTCCAAGCACCCAGACATCTAGGCAATGCTGCAACTGCGACCAAGATGGGTAAGTTGCAAGCAGCGAGCAAACAAGTGGGCAGATTTTCAACAGGTGTGCTGCAGCAGCAAAAGAAGTAACTTCCAGTCACTTCCATGCTGAAGCATTTGGTACTCAAGTCAGACCATTGAGCCATAGCCTTAGCCCCAAACCTAGTCTACAGGTATGGCTACACCCTCTGTTTCAAATCTAGAGCTCCAGCACTGCGTTCAGTAGTCCCAGGCTTGTCATCAACTTTTTGCTAGAATACAGGGCTAGGTTTTGTACAAGTAGCAATCAGCTGTGACTTTTGAGCCCCACCTTATTCCACGGTTTAAGTGATCCCCTGGTAGCAGAAGTGGCCTGGCTAGACTTGGGTGTAGCTTGCTCCGGCTGGGATAGGAGGGTTCACAGGCTTCCGTTATATCACATAAAACTCGGTGTCTGACTGGTTACATCATTGTATACCTAACTGGACACCCAGCTGCTTGTGGTAGTCACTGCTATTACCAATGTAATTGTCTGATTGATTCCAGAGAACTACACAGCATCACATTAGATCCAGGAAAAGGGGGAGGTGGGTTTGCAGAAGCGTTCATCTTAGATACTGGTGTGATTGCAGTTCTCCTGCACTTTCCTTCTAAGAATCCTGTTCTCCAACATTTTGTGGGCAGTGTGTTGGAACCTAATCAATATCTCCTTCAGTAGTTGCAGTGGCGGATTTTTTATGTGATGCCATTGGCCAGTGGAAAAATGTCTGAAAGGAGGGAGCTCAATTAGTATTGGTCTCAGCTCTCTTAAATGACTTATGCTGTTACCTCTGCCTTAAAAAGGCTTGGGGTAAGCAGATTAGCTGTGTACTTCAGCTTCCCTTTTCTTCTGCATATTTTGTATCTGCTTGTATATACCATGACAGTAAAAAGGTTAAGATCTGGGAGGCTAATCTCTTCAAGGTGTTTGCAAAAGACCAAATCAAATCCATTAAGGAGTAAGGCAAGTCATTTGGGTAGCTTAATGGAGAAGTCAAAGATCCTAACTTATTTGAGATCTGGTGAAGAACATCTCAAGCCGGAAGCTGATGTGTTACCTATGAAAGATGTGCTGAAAATAAAATCACAATTGGATGACCCTTTGGTTGACCCTGAAAGTAATTTTCCTTGATGCCTTAGGAAACAGGAACACTACTGATATTACCTTGCCCTTGTTGGATATTGATTGAGGGTCAAATGTTAAAGAGCACTCGATCTCAGGCACTTTGGGTTTAGATCCACCTGTGTTTCTGAATGAGAAAAGTCAGAAAGTTCAGTAGGGGGACTACACCAGAGATGCCTCTTTTACAGTAATACTCTTTCAGTCATTTCGCTGTTTAAGGCTACCTCTTCTACGTCAAGTAACAGTATCTCGGAAAGAGTTGTACTGTTATCACAGATACAGAGAAAGTCAATTGAATTTGTTTTTTTGTACACCTAGTATTAATCTTTTGTCAATGCTAAATCTATCTGTGGCATTAGAATTGTCGTTTAATCCATCAGCCAATCCTTCTGGTGTCTGATTCTCTAGTACTCTTCAATGTCATGAGAAAATTCTATCCTCCATTTTGCAATTATTGGAAAAAACCTCTAGCTGCTCAGATAATATTTCTGATATTTTATTAGCAATTCTAAAGGAGCTCCCAGTGAAGTACAGAGGGGGCGTCGATGTATCAATTGGTAAGCAGACTAATCAATAGAATGATATTGGACTTAAAGCGGGCTGTCCCATATCAAATTGACCAACAATTACACATAAAGCAAAGCTGGAGGTTGATCTAGCTTCATTGGCATTTCTCTTTATGGAGAATGAATATTCTCTCCAAGATTCACCAAATGCTGTTTCAGGCAAATATAACCCTTCTTCATTACAATCCATGGGATCTAAAGTCTTAACAATCTTTTAAACAAATGGAAAAAGGAATGTGGCAGATGAAAAGCCAAAAAATGGCAAGATCTGAAAAAGGTGAAAAGAAAGCTAAGAAAATTTTACAAAAAAGGAGCTAGTAAAATCAAATTCCCTGAGGAAACATTTCCTACTCCGTCCTTAACGGACTCAGAGGAAAAGACGCAGTCTAATGTGAGGATTGAGAATCAACAGACAATGGTTGCTTCTGGGAATCTTTATGGTTTCTAAATAAATACATTTACAAACAAGATCATTAGAGTAGCAACTGGTATTTCTCCCAGACGCTCTTATCATAAGGACGCACGCCACACAATTTGTTGTGTTGTACAATCTTCAGGGTTTAAGCAGTCTCAATAGGAGCTGGAGTCAATGTTTATAAAATATACTACCTAAATAAAGAGGTGGAAAAGTTATCACTTGATTCAAAAATCTTTATATCATCTGCTTATTCACATTAGGTCTCAAAAGACTTACAAAAGGAAATATTAGCTCTATCAGTTGCTCTGAACCCGACTTCAATGGCCTTTGTTCCTCATAGATCATCTGATGAAGTGAAAAATCGCCCTCAATATCTCCAAATGTACGAGACCAAATGCAAAAGAGAATATAGAAAATTACAACTTTGGATTTTATTGTCTTATTTGAAGACGATTCTACCTTTTTAAACCAATCTCTTTTGCTGAATCTCTTGGCTCAGGTAGACCAACTTAATTTGATATGGAGCAGTGATCTCATTTAAATTGCCATTTATTGTAAATTTGATCTTGAAAAACTGTACAATGGAAAAATATCTGCCCCAAATGTGCTGAAGGGGGTATTTAGTAGTTTGTCCCACTCCAATACAATTGCATCATAAAATATAGCTGGCTGGGGAAAATCCAGAAATTGGATGGATTAATCCTATGGTAATTTGATTGCAAGAAACTTGGACTCTTGCCACTTTTGAGGTTGATAATTTCATTGAGATTAGTTTTGTGATTAGCTGCCCTGCTATTAAGTCAAAAAGAGGCCATGCTAGTGATGGTATAGCCACAATATTGTCCACAAAACTTACTTGGACATATGAGGTATAGAGTCATCAATCAAACCTCTTACTTTGTATTTCATTCCAATAGTTGAATTTGGCTCCTCTGTTTTTTATTTTGGTTAATCTTTACATTTTAACAGATCAAGAAAATATTCATTTGTTACGTGAGTTCTTTAATTAAATTAACATGGTTATGAGTAATTTAGGTAATTCACAGGTGCAAGGGCGATCTGAACACGACTGTTTTCAACCATTCACTCACTCTTTTTGCAGATATAGAACAGGAAGAGGGTGTTAATATTCCAGTCACCTTGTCCCTTTCCTGCTCTAGGAGATATAAAAGAATATATTTGCTGCTGGAGGCATGCAAGGAACATGATTTAAATGTCCCAATGGGAGGCCACAGAGTTATATACCCAGCTCATTTCTGCAATAATACAGAAAAAACTATGATAATTGACTATGGTATTAGTTTGTATATAGTTTTCCAATATTTATAGATTTAAAGGTGATAAATAATATTTGTAGTGACCATAAAATTCTTCTTCTTGCCATCAATGTCAAACCTGATTTTGCATTCAAGGCAGATCTCTGACAGCGATGATGGGTTATTTATGGGAAGCATGTATAGACCAAGAAGATAAGCAGTCGCTATCAGTAGAATTAGGTAATATCATTGAAAATCTTTCCCAATTAGGTTGGTTACCTGGAAACGTTTTTGAAAAGTACATGTGAAAATTAGTGAGGATAACTCTGAATTTGGGAGTTAGCCCATGTAATGAATCCAGAAGGCAATCTAATAAGTTTAATAAGTTTAATAGATTGTTTTTATCAAGCTTATAGATCGCTTGCAAAGAAGGCAATTCAACTTCATTCTAAGAAACTAAATAAGTGTACTAGTTGGTAAGAATAAATAAAGATGGAGCTCTGAAAACATCTGGGTAAAAATAAAAGAAGCAGTAAATTGGGATAATCAAAAAGTCTTCTAGAAAATTACAGGGGAAAATAGCGGTTCTCTCGTCAAACATAAGACAAATAATATCAACAGCATGGAATTGCAAGAACACATAAACTCTATCTATGTTTTTAACACACAAACCTAGTAACAGTGGTTTAGAGTCCCTAGATAAGGTATCAGCTTAAAGATGCTTTCACTTTCTCCTCCTACTATACAGTAAGTGTTACATAATCTTAAAGCAGCTAGGATTACCAGGGCAATTGGTCCGAACCAAATACCTGTCACTATCATTCATTTAGATCTGGACCTTTGGGCCACTTATCTACTGGTATTCTACTGGGTGATCCCGCCCTAGTTCATGGAGCGGTAGTATTATCTCACAGCAACAAAAAAAGGCCCATATAACTTACATAGCAGGAAAGATTTTTTCCAAATGTGTTTTAGCTAATCTACTATAATGGGTGAAGGAAAGAAATATTATAAAAATGTGAGCAGTCAATGCTTGTCAATTGACTTTAGGTAATATACCTGCAATTCATCTCGTATTGCAGAAATATGTGAAACTAAGGGGGACACATTTGTATGTGGCTTACATGGATTTGTTAACTGCTTTTGATCACATAGACAGCCACGTCTTTAGAAAATGATGAGTGCCATGGAAATGCTAGGTTGTCTCCTAAGACCATGCATTGTTCTTTACACGGCTACCTGCTGTCATGTTATGTTAGGAAGTAGGAAGTAGGCGGGGTCTGACCAGAAATGGCTTGAAGCAAGGATGCCTTTTGGCCCCCGCTTTATTCTTTGTATAAGGCAGATTTACCCCATGTGTAGAGTAAGGTTGACAGTGATGCCCCAAAATTAGGATCTTAGTATTTAGGAACACTCCTTTATGCAGACAATATTATCTTGCTAGTCCTGACTCCCAGAGGCCTCTAAGAACGTCTTGATATTTTGTCATCTTACTCATGAGGTTTTGTACAAAAGGGTGTTGGACCAATTCAGAGCATAAGTGGTCTCTATTTCTACCATATAAGTAGTATAATCATATCCTTAAATTGAAAGAATTATGTCAGCAAATGTACCTGACAATGAACCTATTGCATATATATATAAAATAAGGCATATGCTCATGGAAATGCATTCAAGGCACTTTACTGATCAACTGGTTGTTGATATTTTAATCATTTGTCAACAGTATACAAAATGAATATTTCATTGACCCTTTCATATGCTATAGAGACAATTAATACTAATCAATGGCACTCTATGCATAAGGTGGAGGGGAAGATTCTTCGCACTATTTGCACTTTAAATTCCACGGTTTTGATAAAAGCTCTAAAGCTAAATTTAGGATTGTGAGCATTTACATTAGAGGACTAGCCACTATTGAACATGGTATCATTATATTCTACATGCCAAAGAAAGTCTCTAAGGAGTCTTATGGCCCTTTTATCTGTACTTCAGCATTTTTCTTTTCCTAAATGAAATATTCAGAATATGAGCTGTGTCCACCTTAAAAATAATTTAAAACATACCATGAAAAATTCCTCTATGGAGAATAATATGGATTGTCATATGGCCGCTAGGGTCAATGTCGACATCGCTAAGTTAGCATGAGCAGCCACGGCCCGTGGAGGGAGTTACGGTCCGGTTTTTTAGCACCCCCACCCTGCCCCTCCCCCGCCCCGCCTTCCTGGCACACCGTAACACACTCCGCGGCTGAGTATGAGCTCTGCTGTCATGATGCTGGTTTTGCCCAGGTTACTACATGACTTTATTTTGCAAGATTCTGTTTATGCCTTTCACATGAGAACCATCTGCTTTGTGCGATCTCGGTCTGTTCCTGGACCTTAGTCTGAATACAGTGAGCAAGGTTGATAAACACTGCCCCTTGTTATTCTGTTCTGGTCAGTCCCTAGCAACTAGACAAAACATGCTAACACAGCTGCGGCGGCTGGAAAATTCATGCTTTGATATTATTGGGATGCATGTTAGTTTAACACTCACTTGGAGAGGGAACTTTTCAGGGAAAGAGCCATGCAGTTCCTATGATGTATATATACCATCTAAGCACTAAGGAATGGGGTCTGCTGACAAATCCCAGAGATCTTTTATTATATAATAATACTTCTTCTTGCCAAGGGGAGGGTGGTTATGCGTTATGGTCCTTTTATCCACTGTCTTTATAAGATGACATCTCTCTTTATAATATATGGACTTGTTACAATGCTAACTGTTTTAGGTTCATGCGTTTTGCTGCGGGTAGTGGCTCTTATACTGCATTATAGAGCACAATACTATATCAGTGTCTCTGTCAATTCTTATTGTGGACAAGCATGAGTAAATGAGCAAACATGTACATCTTGTTACATCTTGTTACCGTGATTTCTGAGAGAGTCAGGAGTGTTGTGTTCTGTGGTGTCTAATCATTTGCATTTTCGCTGTGTAGGAGAGAGAATGAGACACTATAGCTAGTCGGTCCTGGGATTGTGGGTACTAAGGTGATAGGAAGGCTTAGCCCCTATACACCATGTCAGGTAGCAGTGTATGTGAACTAGAACCTGGAACACAGAGTTCAAAGGTGCATAATGTTATCTAAGTTGAAATTTTTACAGCTAAAAACTGTGAAAGATGCATGGCAGAATGTTTTTTGGGAGGAAAGAACATGCACCCTATGTTGCAATGAAGTAGAGACCATCAAGCATGTTATATTTGTCTGTTCACTTTTTAAAGGTCTACCAACAGAGATTTTTAAAACCACTTTAGAAAAATATAGAATTGCAACAGCAAAAGCATCCATGGAGATAATAAATTGCCCTGTTAATGAATTAATATGTCACAAAATGTTTACATTTTTAAGCTCTTTTTCAAAGTTGAAATAATTGATGTATTTATATATTGTAGAGCTCATTGTAAGATCTAAATCTCTAATAAAAACCTTGTGTAACCTTGTCTACTTACACTGAACCCCATTGGGCAAAGACATTTTAGCTCATGCTGTCCATTTTGAATTTTAAGAACTAGAATTTGGTTTGCAAACCCATTAAACAGAGGACACAAATAAAGTAGATGTCCAGGTTACGGGTCAGGCACTATGCTAACCAATCCTACGCATTATTAAAGAATGTGTGCATCTGTCAAAGGAAAACTGCAGCAGGTTAGTAAATAATAACCAAATAGGCACATCATTGCACCATTTCTGATGAACTCAGCCCCCTGTTGATGCATTTGCAGGAAACTTCAAGTACTAAGGGGCAGGTAAACATGCCAAGGTTCAGCCAAATTTCATATCAGTCCAAAATACTGGCACACAATATTAGAAGATAAAAAAGACGGATCCAATTTTAAATTTGCCCTTCACCAGATCGGCCTGAAACATCATATGCTTACACTGGGCTCAACTTGCTGACTTATTGATTCATTAAGCACTGGACAAGCTATTTACACATAAACTCGGTCCACCCTTCTCCATAGATCTGCACGTAACTGGATCTATCAAGTATAAGCTGAAGATAATAAGGCTTATACTTTATCACCAAAGATTTTAAAATATAAAAAAAATGTAGCCCCCTCTTTTAAATGTGCTTCTTTTTGACTGATCTGTATAAAACACAACATACAAAAGGGAAAAATAAACATACAATAGGTTTGCCAAATATCATGTTGATTTGTGAAATGATCTCTCAAGTATCAGTAAAAGTATAGATTTGACCTCCTATTATAAACATTCTCCTACCTTCATGAATAAGCAAACCTTTGAAAACGTTAATGGTGACCTGACTTCGATAAATCTTTGCCATATTTCATCCAGATGTGTCAAACAAAACTGAATTAATATGCAAATCAATATACACAAAACAGGAGCAAAAGAACAAATATAGTAAAAATGTGCCTTTGTTTTGGGTACTTTAAGGCAAATTGTGTGCACATTTTGTGCAGATCCATCAAGTGGGCACAGAAAGAGGTCGGTTACCCAAAAATGTGAGTTCCCATGTTTTCCTATAAGGTATTTTGTTAATGTTACAGAAAACCCTGCCTAAGCCTTTTGTAGGATTGTGATTTTTGGTATAAATCAATTAAGTAACTTTTGAGAAATTAGAGTTTAAAGAGGAGCTCATGTTGGTCATGAAGAGGTTAAATCTTGGATGTATCTGGACTACTTATTGAAGGATAGCATTTTAAAAAGAAGCCAATATGATTGGCCAAAGGTGTTTTTTTCACTTTGGCCGTTTGTAATCAGTTCTTCTCCCTCTAGAATTGGTGCATACCTGAGTGGGGAGACAAAGAAGGGTTCTACCCAATTGTCAGATCTGCATAATAAAAATAATCTGAGTAGTTCAATTTTGAGTTTTGATTGTGGATATTGATCTGCAGTTTCAAAATCATCAGATGTGTTTTCCTAAAAAATCACTGAAAATGTTGATGTCACCATTACCGGCCTCTTAGTCCCCAAATCCAGAACAAACTACAAAAGGAACATAAAGAGCATAGGGAACCCACTGTAGGAAATTGGGGTATTTGTTGAATTTAGGAATTATTTGAAGTGGGAGAGTACCCGCCTACAGTTACAACCTCAGTTATCATTAAGATGAAGTAGTTGGGTCACAAAATGATCTAATCCCAAGCCCTTAGGAGCTATAGAAAAGAGCAGAAAGGCTGAAATTAGATGTGTAAAGTGTTTCTGCAATACCAAAGCAGTAATGAAGTCAAAACACAACACAAGAAAAATCCAAAACAAATAAAAAAAATATGGAGTATATTTTAATACATACAATAACAGAAAAATTACAAGAATCCAATGAGGTAAACCTGAGTGCTCAATTTTTACATTTAATTGTGAAATTAGTACAACAAAGTGTTAAGCAAACCGTGGTCACCTAGTTTCACTTGACTGTACCTAGGTGAATGATAACTCTGACCACAAGAGACCACAGGTCAGATTCAGGAACCAGGTTTGTCATGGTCGGAAGAATGACCTTTTGATTTATTCACTTTAATTGAAGTAAAAAATCCTCAGTGAGGTAAGTAAGGAGTCTGTGGCTGAAGAAGCTTCCACATCGCCAGATCACTACTAGGTGCAGTCTCTGTACAGCTGTTGACAGTTGGAGGGGAATGTCAGAGCAGGAGAAATTTCAATTTCACACCCATGGAAGGTCATCAGCTGGTCAGGTAACTTTTGGTGCCTTCGCCCAGTGAAGACCTTTACCGTAGTATGTAGTCACTATTTTAGAGCTTGGATGCTTCCAGTGGAGCAAAGCTGCAGGTTGTAACTAAATAGAGCTCCACAAGACCTGATACGTCCTCTCCGAGGTCCCACTGAATTGGATCTGTTAATGCAGAAAATCAATAAGTTGGAGAAACCTAGATCTTTGGCCAAGTGGCATTGCACTTTCAACAGAACGCCTTAGCAAATTGGCCACTGTCCCCTGCAGGTCTTTTAAGCCAAATTGTTTCTCAGTACCATGTTTCAGGAAGAATTTAGGGGAGTTCACTAGAACATCAGCTAATGGTCCAGGACCTTAAGGACAGCACTTTGGGGTCATGACCAATTCCAGCAGAGGCCAACAGCAGATCGGTTGGAACTAGTCAGGAGGTAGTTGCAAAATACAACTCTGGTAGCTTCTTGTTTCATTGTAGCTTGGACAGGAGGTCAACCAGATGACCCCTGGAGTCTGCGTCTTTGTCCAGAATACAATGAGGAGAGCGGGTCCGGTCTTCTAGGCTTTACTCAGGTCACAGACAACAGGTCCAATTCTCTTCTGTTCTTCTTCAGGTCAAGATAGTGTCCTGAGGATCTCAAATGTATGCTTGACATTAGTCTGTGGTTGTGTACAACTATTGGCTCACCCTAAATAGATTGGGTAAAAATACAGAGGGGTGACCTACCCACATTTGGAGCATTAAGCTATGCCCTATTGCAAACAATTTCACTGTACCCCTCTCTAAATATAACCAAGATGTGCAGAGCTTGTATTTCTACACCAGAATTGGGGCCATGGAAATGAGCAATCCCTTCTCTGTGGCCCCTATAAAACAGTTTTGGGAGCAGCTCCTCTTTCTCTAGCATTGGTGCATACCTAACTGGGGAAACAAAGACGGCCTGTCTAGTTGTCAGCTGGCATGTCTGTAACAGGGTAGACATCTTTAAAGATAACTAAGTTTGAGAGCAAAGCCCAGACAGTCATCCTGCCAGCTGGAAAGATCACCTCCCCATAACCAAGTCATTTGGCTCATCTCTGAGAGCAAGTTCACGTATTTTCAAGGAGTCTCTTCACTAGCATTTCCAAAACATTTATTACAAGTACAACTGTGCCAGACATTTGCACTTGTAATAAATATTTAAACAGGAGTGAATTTTGTAGGTCTTACATAGCCAGTGATAACATTATTAAATGTAATATTGTATTGTATGCTTTCCCATGGAACAGCCACCCCTCCCACAGTGAAAATAGATTTTGGAAACTTATTACTATAAGGCTAATTAACATTAATCTTTTACATGTTTTACTTTTAAATACTATGCACCTTGCCTTGTGGGTACTAAAGCCTACTTTGTAGTTACTTATTAATATAGGAAAGTAAATGGCAGGCTTATGTAAAAGGGGTTATTTTGATAGGTCGCATTTGCAGGTTTTAAACTGGACTGCTGGGCTAAATATGGTAAGCTTGCAGTTGTGCTCATACCGTCGCCACAGTGGGAAGCACAATGGGTGCTGCAGTTCTCTTGTGACATTTAATTTAAAGGTCCTGGATAGACTTTTGTACCATATATAACAGATGTTATAAGTATATTACATGTGCCAATTAGGGGAATACCAATTTCATGATGTTGGAAGGGGGAGCACAGCGACTGTTTAGCTGGTTAATAGGGGTAAAGATCTATAAGTTCTACAGCCAATAAAAACAATCAAGAAAACAATTTGGAGGTACACCATACAAAAAATGGTAATTTTAAAGACCCACCGATTTGACTAAATGTTTTTTTTAAATCCGAATTCGCTTTAGAAAATACTGAATTACATTTTTAAAAAGTAACAAATGTCTAGTCAGAGGTCAGGACCTACAGCCAACCTCAGCTGTGGTTGACCCATATTAGAGATGGCGATGTGGCTACAATGTAGGAATTCAGATTGCTAAATTATGAGTGAAATGATCTCTGAATGACATCCCCACGATAATCTGTCTCCAAAAAGGCAGTGTAATGGGAGCTCAATTGCCTACATTTGGCAGCTCTGCTCTAAGAGCAACGTTTTACTCGGAGGAGTGAATGTGGTACATGTGCAACATTGGAACTATGATAATGTACAGAAATCAAGAATGTTTGAAAATGTATTATTAGTTCGGGGGACATGAGTCATATACAAGTAATAAATGAAACTACTTATGGCAAAGAGCAGGCAGACACATTAGGAAAATGGGACAAGTATTTAGCAGCACTAAAATAGTCAAAAAAGCAAACACACAACTCAAATCTCACAACCAGTTTGTAAGAAAATTATACAAAATTGATAAAATTTCATCAATATGAAAAGTGAAAAAGTGCCAAGAAAAAGTAAAGCATTGATCTGAGACTCACCACAGTGAAAGGGAGGTTAGATATACTGAACCAGGTTATCCAAATCTACGTTTTTAACTTCAAGATTGGTCGTTTTATTTATTTAAGTTGAAATCCTCAGGCGGTGTAAGGTTGAAGGCAATATCCAACAAACTCCTCCCAGGTCTGGACAGTTGCTAGACCATGTATGGCTGCAGCTGTTAGTTTTGGCTGAAGCAGCTCCAAACATAACATTTTAATTTTGTGATGCCAAAATCCTTTTTCAAAGGGATGCATTTGGTACATTACACTGTTCCAAATTTCAACCTTTGGATTTTTTCGTAGCTCAACAATCTTTCAATATATATTTATTAACTGCAAATATCTCCTGAACTCTTTATGAGCACAGAAGCACAAGCGTTAAACAAAACACAGTTTAAAATACACAAAAGTTGCACAATATGGATGAGCCCTAGGGGCCACCTAAACCATATACTAAGAAAGTGGTATAAGAGATACCAATCTAAAAGGAAACAGGCCTAGGGCCTTGGGAATCGCTGGAGCTGTTCGGGACTAGCAGTGACTAAATCGGGAAAGGCCAGCGGGACTCAGGTGCAGTTTTTAAAGTGCACGCACTCACCAATGCAAAGTCTATGGTGCGTAAAAGTTAGAAAGTTAGAATGTTAGGAACCTCCCGAGTGACCTAGAAAGCGGAAACTTGAGACACAGGCCCTAGAGGTGTATACCAGTGTGGCAACACCGGTGTTGCTGAGTTACCTCACCCACAGGAAGCGGGTGCATAGGGTCGAAGTAGTGTCGGGTTTCGTCACGCTGGTCGATGGTGCTTGGAGCTGAAGATGCTGCAGGCGGCTTGATGTGAAGAGTTCTGGTGGATCCAAGGGTGGATCTGAAGTGGTGAAGACCTGAAAGCAGAGGGGACAATGTTCAAAGTCACTAGCCAGTGACTACTGTGGAACCAGATTGGAACCAGGCGATGTCGGGTGCAAACAGGTGATGAGGTGTTGCTTCTCTCAGCAGCCACAAAGACACGAAGAGGTCGAGGACGTCCAGGAGTCGATCACGAGCTGTCCCACGAAGGCTCTATCTGATGGCGGTATCGGCAACTTGATCGGAGCAAACAGGCCTTTGCTAATGCAAGCCACGCAGGAAGTGAAAAAGGCTTATCACTCAGACCAATAAGGTCAGAGTGTGTGCTCCTTTTTACAGGAGTGAGAGCACGTCTAGAGCCACCAGACCCCTTGTGTAGATTGTAGGTTTCGTTGCCAAGATGGCCGCTGACCACGTGGCAAGTGGCCCGGATGGTGCGTCGAGTGGCACGATGCAAAAGGGCCCCACGCAGATCGTGGAGATGCTGGGGGGCTGATCTTCGGTGCAAGGGCTGCTCGGTTGTGGGGCTTTCGAACCCCAAAGCACAGCGTTGAGGGTGCATCGGGTGCTGCACAGTCAGCTTCTCGGGGGTCTTTCCAGATGTCCGGTCCCATGTCTCTCGGTGCCTTCACGGGTCCCTTCTTTGCAGGGACTGTGGATCGGGCTGTGAGAAGTCTGGGAGTCTGGGTCTCATCAGACTCTGGGCTCGGACTCCGGTGGGAGGCGGCGACAAAGCAGACGTCGAGTTGCTGAATGGTGCCTGCGTTCACCGGGTGGCCACTCCTAGGCCACAAGGGAGATGCTCTTCAGTCTTCTGTGCAGCAGAATGTCGAAGTCCAGTCGTCTTCTTAGTTTCAAGTTGATTCAGGATTATCTGAGGTGCTATGGCACTGCTCCCACTCTTATTCCTAATCTGAGGGGTGGATCACCTGCTAGGTCCCTCCTCTGGGTGGGACCAGGAAGGGGGGCGGTTACACCCCCTTTCCTTTGTCCAGCTCCTCACCAGGCCTGGGTCTGGAAAGTCCCAGGACCGGTTTGGACTGGCTTATGCACGGGGACACCTTGTGTGCCCCGGGCATGTCTGATTCTATTCAGCCCTGTCCTACCCAATACACAAAATCCTGTCTGGGGTGGTGCTCGCACCTCCCAAGGCAGGAAACCCTTTGTCCAAGTCTCCCTCGCTGGAAGGACTCCCAGCAGCAAGAGGTCAGACTTGTGTCTGTGGTGGCAGCATCCATTTTGTGATGCTGAGGCTCTGGTTAACTTTAACCGGGGTTAAGGCTATGTGCATGTCGTGTCCCTCTAGAAGGGTGGAATGCTATCCCCGTCAACAGAACTGTCGAGGGGATAGTATTCCAATTCGTATGACACCTTACTCGACATGTTTTGATAAAGCCAAACCAAAGTTAGCATATAACCACGAGGATTATAATGCACTTAAGAGTATATGGTATTGCAATATCCCGGAACAGCTAAGGGAGTTGTTCCCGACTGCTGCAGACAGGCTCAGCTCATGCTAGAGCACCATCTCACATGAAACCAAGCACTCTGCCTCCAGGATTGTTAAGGCCTGCCATAGGAGTGACTTATAGGTTACTATGTGTCCAGTTAAGGTTAGATATAGGGATACTATATCTAAGCAAGAGGTGATTACACCAACTTACCCCAGCTGAGTGATCAGCCAGTTGTGTCAAATATGGAGGCCAGGCCAGGGGTGGCACAATACATGCTGCAGCCCCTGATAGGCCTTGGCTTCACCTATGCCCTGGGTACCTATGGTACACGGTTACGGGGGCCTATAAGGTGAACCAGTTCCAATTGTATATGCACCTAAGGTACATGGAGTCCATTTTAAGGAGAGAGCAATTAGCCTGGGGCCCTGAATAGCAGGATCCCAGGCCAACTATGTAAAAAACCAGCTAAACACTAGGCAAAAAGTTTGGGGGTAACCATAGTCAGATATCCACCTTCCTACACTTGGAACTGGACAGAAGTACTCTAGAGTTCAGAAACTAGAAGGATCATACCCGTTGCAGTGTTAGTTATCAAACAAAAGTGGCATGTTCTCACAAATAGCATACCATTTCATAATTAAATTAGATACAGAAAATAGGAATATTAAAACAAGGAAAGTAAAAGTAGTAGTCAAACAAAACAAGAAAAACAAACACAGTGTCGTCAAAAACAATTGGATAGTAACACAAACATGTTAGAATGTAAAGGATAGTTGCCTCAGACTGAATCTGCCTTCATGGGGGACTAGTCATGGACCTCTTCAATCAAATGCTTTACCTTTGGTACTTTAAAGTAAAAAATAAACAGTGGGATATTATTGGAAGCTGTAGATGAGAAGGGCTCTTTGAAGTCTTATATTTTAGTTGATTAGTCCCAATATAGTATTCCACATTATTCCTCAAATATATCAAACACCTGTGAGATGAATTCCATTCCCCAAGGTAATGCTTTTTTTCAGATAGACTTGAAGTTTCCCCGCAGTCTTTTATATATTTTAAAAGATTATTCGACATGGGAAATACAGATACCCTCATTATTAGTGGTCTCATAGTGCAATCCAAAGGTTCAATTTGTTGAAGAGGTGTCTCACAACTCCATTTCCAGTCCACAGAAAAATAAATCCAGATATAAATGGTTCCTCGTCTTTCTCCACGGTAACAGTCCACAGGACTTACTTCATTCCAAAGACATAGCAAAGTGTTAGCACAGCAGTAGGCAAGAGTTGTTTATGTTTAACTGGTTCAGTAGTTTTCCTCCAACCAGTTCCAGTAGTCTCTTTTCAGGACCTTGGTAATTCTCTGATCATAGAATAGAAGTTTCACTGGGAGAGGTCCAGACCAGCAGGGGCAGTTTCATGACCAACATGACTGCTTATGTGGTACTCTCTACAAAGGTTAGCACTGTGAGATATTTCTGTGAATATAATGTATGTAATTGTCTAAAAGCATTAATTGTGGAAATCACCAAAAATGTGAAACCACAAAAATCACTCAATCTTGCAGAAGCTGTTGTGATTTATTTAGATATCCGAACTGGTTTAATCGATTCAATTTGTGAAGTTTTAACTGAGCATGTGCTAGGCAATTCAGAAATATGATCATACATAGAATCAGATTTACATTTATGGGGGAAAGGGGTACTGTAAAAAATGTTCTTACTTCTGAATACCAATATTTTGGAAGTTGAAATCATTGTGTGTTTTCTGCATTTTATTACATGTTTGGTAGGGAAATCTGACCAATGTATTCACTTACAGATTTAACATTGCAATCAGCAATTTAAGGATTCTCCGTGATAAACCAACTCCTACTTAGGCCTTTGGTTTAAAAGACAGTGTCCTTAGTCTCTTGCTACCCAAAGAACGGAAAATGTGCAAACAAATTCCCTCCGGTTTTATGCTTTACATAACTTCGGCCTTATTTTCCTCTTGCAAGCCTTTCATGCTTTACAACCAGAATCAGTTCCCTTAATGAAAGATGTATTTGTCAGTGCAGGATGATGGCATATTCCACAGACTGTATTCTCTATTGTGTTTACAGAGTTACCAAGATTTTGTTAAAGAGAACCATATCAGTTGCAGAATTGATGGGGTTTATGGAATCACTTGGGATGTTTCAGAACTTCTTCTTGAAAAATCCAGAAGATGCAAACACATTTCTCCAACAATTACAAGAAAGGTAATAAAAACAGTATGCTACAATAACACAAGATGAATGACTTCATGAGACCATTTGGCAAACAGAAGTGATGCCAGACTGCTCTATGTGTCCACTGCTAATGGATCTGTTTCCTCATGGGACATGCCTAAATAGTATTTTAGCATGTTTACAGTCATTCTGTTCATGTAGAATAATAAGTGGTGGAGTAATCACACACAACTTTAATGTTCAATATTCGCCTTAACAGTTTCCACAATCTTTGAAGTCCAAAAAACGAATGACAAATGTGTCAAGTAGGGATGTTTCCTATGAGAAAGTGCTTTGTTGAACCTCTGTACAGAAAGTGTATTTTTATATTCATAATTATTCTACCATGTTGTTGAAGGTATCGATATACTCTTAAATGAGAATGAATATAAACGCATCTATACTCGCTCCTACTCTCAGGTTGCATATTTTGCACTTATGCATAGCCTGACATTAACTTGGCACCCTGTAACACATATCATGGAACTCTGTATATTCTTTGGGCCTGATTCACAAAGGTAACTTACAATATTTTTCTTTTTAGGAACATACTTTATTGGTTTGAGCCATAGTATACAAGTACAAGCAGATATGCAGAATTAGCATGACTAAACAATATCAAATTTTGTAAACTAAAAAACAATGAAGAAGCTACGAAGAGAACATACGAAGGATAATACTAGAGAGTTGTCTCTGTCCCTTTGTCAAATCCTCAGCTGATGGACACTGTTATTAACCTATTGGCAGCGGATCTGTTCCTTGTTTAAGCTATAAGAGAATACCTCTGAGTCTAGTGAAGGAAAACTTGATGGCGATGGGGCCAGTACAATACCTCTGTAATTCGGCCCAGTGTTTCTATAGGCGTGTTTCTTAGGGGGCAGCCAGAGCCCAAAACAATGGCTCCCTCAACCCCATGCAGAAATCAGTCTCTCTCTTCCAAACCCCCAGCAGAGGTAGGGATTCAGCCCTCCGGGAACAGGCTATAAGCCATTTGGCAAGGATAAGGCCAAGGAGTAGAAGGGGGTGCTTATACCTGTTCCCACCTATATATTATAAGATGTGTATCAATGCAAGCTGCTGTGTGCTATGAATGTTTCAGCCTAGCACCTCAGCTAGACATGTGAGTACTCCTTTCTAGAATCGATTTAGGGTAGAGCAAGTCCAAACTGTGTGTCGGAAGGTGGCTTCTTCTCCACTCAGCATAAGTATTCAGGGGTTATGAGCCCTGTCTTCCTGAGCCTTAAGCATGTGTAATAGGCTCTGTTCAAGTATTTAGGTGGAATCAGGTACAAACGTGTGGAGATCGCTGCCTCCGGGGAGACTCTAAAGCCTCCCTCCAATTGTCATTGTCAGTGGGACCTACATCTAACTGCCTTGTCTCCCATAGTGTTTCAAGTGTCGGAGTACTATGGGTAACTATCGTCTGATACATTTTGGAAATTCTATGTTCCCCTAGGTCACCCATGAGGTGCTTTCCTTCTAGAGGGCTAAACACGGGGAGGTCTGTAAGATTTTTAAAATATGGTTGTAGTGTGTGGCGAAATTGTAAGTATTTATAAATTTGGGGAGGGGGCATGGAAAATTCTTCCTGCAATTCTCAAAAAGATTTGAGGGTAGAAACCCCGGAGAACATTGCCCATAGAGGATATCCCAATCCAGTCAGATCCCTAGGAACCCTGTAGGTGTTTCAGTTGGGGGAGAAGCCTATCGCACCACAGTGGGGCCACCCGTGTTAGGTTTTCTACCAGCCTATGTGACAATGGGACTGACGTCATGTCAAAATAACTACTTTAGTGGCTGAGGATGAGCCTGCAAGTTCTAGTGATCGTATAGGTATTTGTATAACAAAGGGTCCACCAGCAGCCATCTCTCAACGGGACATACAGGTTGGTCCTCGGGCCTTATCACTAGTCTTTTAATACTGGAAGGTGTCAGGCTGCATAATAAGACTGGACATTGGTGGCAGCAATGCCCCTGCAGTATGTGGAGAGAAAATAGGTGCAAAGAGCCAGTCTGACCACTCCGCCCCCTGCAGGAACCCACCCTGCATGGAGTTGTTCTGTTTGAACCACATATGTGGGATGTGGTACGGGTGATTTTGTAGTTGATATAAGGGATGTAGAAGGAATATCATTTAATAGATTGTCGAGTGGCCAGAGAAAAGTGGCAGGCCCAACCATGACTTGATCTCGATTTAACCTTGGTGGGAGCCATGAATAAATTGCACGCTCAGGAGACCGCCTGTCTATCTGCTATGAAAACCCCAAGATTATTTATGCCATCTTAGGTCAGGGAGAGGTCACTAGCCCATTTGTAGTCTCCGAGAATTATTTACATTTATAAAGAGAACTGATGTTTTGCTGAAAATGTGCATGACTTGAAGGATTTGGGAGCATGACCTATAGGGATCAGCCATAAAAAAGAAACATCATCAGCATATAGCAATTTGATTGGAGATTCCAGCCAACCAATAAAAGCCCCGAATCTAGGCATCCAGACAAACCCAAATCGCCAGCGGTTCAATGGCAGGTTTCTGAAACACCACCATTTCTGCATGCCTCCAGTGTGGGGGAATATATGTAGTTTGCGCTGCGTCTTATACAGCATCCAAATAGTGTGGGCCTAGTTGAGACATATATGCTTTACAGTATTCACTATGGAAGTGGTTGGAGCCAGGTGCTTTTGCGGTGCGCAATTCGGCCAATGCAGTAGTCAGTTCCTCCAAATAGACCGGGGCCTCTAGTGACTTCTTCAGAGACGGCCTTTGGCGGAATGTCATCGAAAAATCACCCAGTCATGCAGGCATTTAGCGCCTCATGTGGCTCATAAGGGGAATTGTAGTAGACAGCAATGGCTCATTGGTGACAATCCGGGGTCGGTCACCAATGAGCCAACACTGTCCATAATTCCCATGGTTTCGTGCCTGCAGGCATAACCTGTACAGGAATCTCCCTGATTTATTGCCCCATTGGCACATTCTACTCTGTGTAGCAAGCCATCCACCATGTGCATCATCCATCAAATCACTTTGATATTGTTGCTGCATCAGACATAGCTGCCCATGCGACACAACCCCATCTTTATTTCGAGCCTGGCTCTCTAGTGTCATAAGGCACGCTTCTTTGCTTGCGTTCCACCGCATAAAGTCTAATGTCTACCCCCCGAATAATGGGTTTCATTACTTTGCTCAGTACACAAGCGGAGGATGCTGTTGTCACATTGTGGGAGATGTACTCAATGAGCGCATTGTGAATAGGCATGCGATCTGTCTGGTTTTGCAAGTGCAACACAGAAAACCGCCATCTAAATGAGTGTTAATGCCGGCCTAGCAGAATCTGAACTTCCACAGGGTAATGGTCCAAAAGACTACCTGGGGGGATCCTTGTCGACGGTACTCTGTGTATGAAGGACCCAGGATAACAATTTATTCTATTCTGGAGTACAATGAGTGGGTGTGGGAATAAAAGGTGTAGACAGTGTCTGTGGGATAGTGAATCCTCCAAGTATCAACCTACCCTACCATATCTGTTGGGGTCTTTAATTTTGACTTGTAGGGTCTGGCTACAGTGCCAGAAGATCTCCATCTGTCTATGCGTGGGGCGCACAACATATTTCCAGGTTCCCCCATCCACCACAATCCCATCGGACAGAGAGCCCCAAAGTTCCACTAAATTCTCTAGGAAGCTCTGGCCCAAAGGCAGGGGGCATAAAAGCTGGCAAATACTAGATGCATCCCGGCTATGAGCCCATGCAGGAATATGGATCTGCCATGCAGATCTGCAAACCTTTGCACCAACATAAATGAGGTCCTGCAGTGTACCAAAATGGTCACCCCACAGGTATTCCAACTAACTACATGTAGTTATACAGAGGTGCACTTTGTGGGTTGTGCCACCATTGTTCTTTGAGGGAGAAATAGTCATCATGGTACTGCACTGGGGAGCTCAGCTCTAGGAGCCAACAACCTTTGCCACATATTTGTGTGCTGACAAATCTAAAATAAACATAAACAACATCCCCACCCCCTCCCAACCCACACCAAAACCTAAAAGCTGCTGAATTATCTTTCGTGGGAAGCACTGCACCCTGCCGTCAATAGGGAGGGGAAGCGTGGTCTCCCCAATGGATACTAAATATCCCAATGATGGACCGAGAACTGTGGGGGACCGAAGCTCACTATAGAGATTGGCCAATACTTGGCCTGAATGCAGTCTTGCACATTCAGAAGGATTCAAAGCCGCAGTTCCGGGGAGTTTGGTCAACATTTTTGAAGTCAACATTTCTTTTTGGGTGTGGTCTCTGGGTCGATGTACTGTTTTCGGAACACCACATCGATCTAGAGTGGTGTCTGCGCTTGTCCGAAGGTTTTTGCTATACGTGACCGGGCTCCCCACTGTAGAATCTGAGTTTCTTCGCTGTGGAGTATGTAGTTTTAGGGTCCTTTGTTCATCTGTCCATGTGAAAACTTCTGGGGTTTCAAAGAAGATGGTGCTGGAATTGAAGACTACTCACAAACGGGCTGGATACAAAAGCATTTAAGGGATCTTGAGATCTCAAAGGTGGGCCTTTGCTGCAGTGAAGGACTGGTGCTGCTGCTGAACCATTTTTGTATAGTTGGGGAAAATCATGATACAATGGGAATCATAAGATAGATCAGACTGTAGCCTCGCCTGTTTAAGGTTGACATCTCAGACGTGAAAGTTTAAAAACTGTGCGATCATGGACCCTGGTCTGGCTCCTGGTGGAGTTCATTGCAGCAACAAAGCACAAGGACAGCGCGTTGTTTTGAATCCAAGAGTTGAGCCTGTGGGTGAGGAATTTTCCAACATTGTGTCATTCTCAATTTTCAGGGAAACCTAGAAAACAAAGGATATTTCTTCTTGCCAGCCCTTCAGCATCTTCGACCTGCAGAACCAAGCCTTTAGTCATTTGGTCAAGGGTAAGAAATGCATGTTGGAGTGTAGACTCAGCATCTTCCAACCCCGGTCTCTGCTTCGGTTATGTGATCAACTGAGTTGCAGTGATCTTGGCACAAGACTGTCACTTCTGCGACTACCATGCCAATTTGGGTCTCAAGTGCCTGCCGAGACTGGGTGATGGTGTCCAGTAGGGAGCATTTTCTGGCAATCCTATGGTGTTGTCCACTGTGTCTACAGTTTGCGCCGCTGTCCCTGTGAACAGCTCCAAAGTTCTTTGCTGAGGCCCAGGGCCTTATCTTTGGACATAATGTACAATGGAGGCCACAGGGCCTGTATTTACTGGCCCTTACCGTCTCCCCGCAACTCATGGCACTTTGTACATGATCCTCAGGACTAACTGCCGCAGCCCTGATCCTTTGAAATGTATGGGGCAATGAGTAGAAGCACTGCAGCTGTGCTCAGCTGTAGAGGCAGCAAAGGATTGACCCCCCAAGGACAAGCCACACCAGGCGTAGACCAGCCACCACCTTGATCAGGAGGATGCCACCACTTTGCATCGATTGCCAGGTGCTCGTGGATCTGCAGCATCCCTCTGGAGAGAGATCACTGTCCGAGCCAGGCCCTCCCACATTAGCCCGGCCGTTCTTCCCCGCCTGCGTGGAACTCACTGCTGTGCTACCGACTCAGGCCTGGCTCGTCATCCCCCCCAGTCCTGGCATGTGACTCCTCGTTTACCCAGGACCTTCGGGGAGGCACATACCACCTGGCCCCAGCTGTGTCCTGGGAGCACATCTCACCTCACTGGCACGCAGGCCACAGGTTGTCTGATTTTTCTGTTATGCCGTCCCGATATTGGCTCCCAATTCAAGCTAGCCTGGCTGATGAAGGGTGATGCCCTGAAACCGGACCCAGGATGCTTGTTTCTAGTCCAGGAGGACCTGGATTGGCAGTTCGGGTTGGACTTTTCACACAAGGAACAGGGTCAAGACTGATTTGCATATGGCTGGGTCTAAACTGAGTTGGTGTTGTGAGCAAAAGAATGATGGATTAAACCCAGATCCTTGTGACTGGAGGTGAATGTTTGCATTGTCCAGCATTCCGTCCATCAATTGTTTCTTTTGCATATGTCAACCTAAGTGTGAAGGGTATGCCCACGCATGGGTCCCATGCTCACTACACCACTGGATTCAAGCTAGCCTGGCTGATGAAGGGTGATGCTCTGAAACTGGTCCCCGGATAACTGTTTCCGGTCCATGGGGGACCTGGCTTGTCAGTTCGGGCTGGACTGTTCCCACAAGGAATAGGGTCAAGACTGATTTGTATATGGCTGGGTCCAAACTGGGGTTGTGTGGTGAGCAAAAGAATGATGGATTAAACCCAGATCCTTGTGACTGGGTTTGAATGTTTGCGTTATCCAGCATTCTGTCCATTAATAGTTTATTTTGCATATGTCGCCCTAAGTGGGAAGGGTATTTCCAGACATGGGTACCATGCTCACTCACCACTGGATTCAAGTTAGCCTGCCTGTTTGCATTGTCCATTATTCCATCCATCAATTGTTTCGTTTGCATATAATACATATACAGGCAGTGTTTGAGGGATTAGATGTCTGAAACAGAATTAACTTTCAAATGTGTATGTATTTATTAACTGGACAATTAATTAACATCATTACAGTAAAAAAAGCAATCACTTTCAGTTCAGGCATTTCTAGAATCACTTCAAGTCAAGTCAAGTCAAGTCGAGATTTATATAGCGCACTACATACCCAGAGGGTCTCAAGGCGCTTGAGGAAGGGGGGAAGGTTTACTTATCGAATATCCAGGTTTTAAGCTGTTTTCTGAAGGCTAGGTGGTTTTGAATAAGGCGAAGGTGGGTGGGAAGGGAATTCCAGGTTTTGGCCACTAAGTAGGAGAAGGATCTTCCCCCCATGGTGGCTTTGTGGATGCGCGGCAAAGCGGCGAGGGCTTGGTTGGACGAACGTAACTGGCGGGTGGGGGTGTAAAAGGAAAGGCGCGTGTTGAGACAATCAGGTCCAAGTTCGTATAGGGCTTTGTGTACGTGGGTGAGAAGACGGAACGTTATCCTCTTGTTGACGGGGAGCCAGTGAAGGTATTTCAGGTGAATGGAAATGTGGTCTGTGCGGGGGATGTCAAGTATGAGTCTGGCTGAAGCATTTTGGATGCGTTGGAGTTTTTTCTGCAGTTTTGCGGTGGTACCGGTGTAGAGGGTGTTTCCGTAGTCCAGACGGCTAGTAACCAGTGCGTGGGTGACCGTTTTTCTTGTTTCGGTGGGGATCCAGCAAAATGTTTTTTTGAGCATGCGTATGATGTTGAAGCATGAAGAAGAGACAGCGTTGACTTGTCTGGTCATCGAGAGTGAGGAGTCCAGGATGATGCCCAGGTTCCGTGTGTGGTCCTTCGGTATGGGGGCTTTTCCTAGTGCCGTTGGCCACCAAGAGTCGTCCCAGGTGGAGGGGGGTGAGCCTAAGATAAGGACTTCCGTTTTGTCCGAGTTCAGTTGTAGACGGCTTTGCTTCATCCACTCGGCTACTTCTTTCATCCCATCATGTAGGTTGGTTTTGGCGGAGATTGGGTCTTTGGTAAGTGAGAGGATCAGCTGAGTGTCATCAGCGTAGGAGATGATGTTGAGGTTGTGTTGACGTGCGATGGTTGCGAGGGGGCTCATGTAGACGTTGAAGAGGGTGGGGCTGAGTGATGATCCTTGTGGGACGCCGCAGATGACTTCGGTGGCCTCTGACTTAAAAGGGGGGAGGCGGACTCTCTGAGATCTTCCAGCGAGGAACAAGATGATCCAGTCTAATGCTTTTCCTTGAATTCCGATGTTTCTGAGGCGTTGTATTAGGGTGCTATGGCAGACTGTGTCGAAAGCTGCAGAGAGGTCAAGGAGGATGAGGGCGACTGTGTCTCCGTTGTCCAGTAGTGTTCGAATGTCATCTGTTGCTGCGATGAGGGCGTTCTTGGTGCTGTGCTTGGCGCGGAATCCAGATTGTGAGAAGTCGAGTGATTTGTTGGTTTCGAGGAAGGCGGCGAGCTGATTGTTGACGGTTTTCTCAAGGACTTTGGCAGGGAATGGGAGGAGCGAGATGGGGCGGTAATTTTTGAGTTTGGTGGGGTCAGCTGTGGGCTTCTTCAGAAGGGTGCAGAGTTCGGCGTGTTTCCAGCTTTCTGGGAATGTGGCGGAGTTGAGGGAGCAGTTGATGACGTCTCGGAGATGGGGTGCGATAATGGAGTTTGCTTTGTTGAAGATGTGATGGGGGCATGGGTCTGTAGGGGATCCTGAGTGGATGGAGTTCATTAGGCGAATGGTGTCTTCTGTGGTGATTGGGTTCCAGTCGAAGAGGTTATTCGGAGGAGTTACAGGTTCGGAGGTAAGTGAGGTTGACTGGTTTACGGGTTGGTTGTCGAAGCTGTTATGAATGTCGGCGATTTTGTCATGGAAGAATGAGGCGAGGGAGTTGCAGAGGACTTGAGAGGGGGTGATGTCGTTTGAGCTGGCGGTGGGGTTGGTGAATTCTTTGATGATGTTAAAAAGTTCCTTGCTGTTGTGGGCGTTGTTGTCTAGTCGGTCTGTGAGTGCTGATTTCTTGGCTGACCGGATTAGTTGGTGGTGTTTGCGGGTGGCGTTTTTGAAGGCGGCTTGGGTGGTAGTGTTTGGGTCTTTTTTCCACGTTTTCTCAAGGGAACGACAGAGCTTCTTGGATTTTTTTAGGTCATCGTTGAACCAGGGGGCGTTCTTGCTGCCTTGTTTGATTTGATGTTTTTTCAAGGGAGCTACTTTGTTGGCGGTTTGGGTTAACCATTGTGTGAGGTTGATGGCGGCTTGGTTAGGGTTCGTTGAGTAGGCCGGGGGGTTTTGAAGCAGTGATGTGGAGATCTGGTTGACGGTGATTTTGTTCCAATTTCTTCGCAGAGTTGATTGAAGGTGGTTGTGGATCGTGGTCTTATTGTAAATGAAGTGGATGCAACTGTGGTCCGTCCAGTGGAGGGGTGTGGTGTGCGTGAAGGAGATATGCTTACTGGAAGTGAAGATAGGGTCGAGTGTGTGTCCTGCATAGTGTGTGGGGGTGTTAACAAGTTGTTTGAGTCCGAGATTGGCGAGGTTGTTCAGGAGGGTGGTAGTGTTACTGTTGTTGCTCTTTTCCAGATGGAAATTGAGGTCTCCCAGTAGAATGTATTCTTCCGAGGGGAGGGCGTGTGCGGTGATGAAGTCAGTGATGTCTTCGCTGAATTTAGTGCGGGGTCCTGGTGGCCTGTAGAGGAGGGTGCCTCTAAGTGTGGTCTTGGGGTCGGTGTGGATCTGGAAGTGAAGGTGTTCGGCGATAGCAAGGTTGTCTTCTGAGCTGGTTGAGACGCGGATGGTGTTCTTGTGGACGATGGCGATGCCTCCTCCTGTTTGGATGGTGCGGTCCTTACGGATGATCTTGTAGCCGTCCGGGATGGCTATGGTGATGTCTGGAGCTGAAGAGGCATTTATCCAGGTTTCTGTTAGGAAGGCGATGTCCGGAGAAATGGTGTCAAGTAGATTCCAAAGGTCGATGGCGTGTTTGTGAACCGAGCGGGTGTTGAGAAGGATGCATTTGAGGTGGTTGTTGTTGGCTCTCTGTTTGGTGTTTGTGGATTTGGTGTGGGACTTGACGCAGGTGAATCTGCAGGAGTGGCAGGTGAAGGGTCCATGGGTGTGTCCTGGTGCTGCTTGGGCGCAGGTAGGGAGTTGGCCGGGGTTAAGTGCTAAGAGGGTGGAAGCGTCGTCTGTAATGCGGGAGGGGTGGGTGAAGCGGGGACCAGGGGGTCTAGCGCTGGGCGTGGTCCAGGCGCGGATGGGTGTAGACGGGCTTACCTTTGGCGCACCTTCGACGTGACCGCTGCGCGTGGACGCTGCGCGTAAGTCCATCAGTCTTAAATGGAGAGTGGGGGGGCGGAGCATGGGAGGGGCAGCTGGGAGGCGGGAGCGAGGTGCAGGGAGGGTCTGGGATGGGCCGAAAACAAAGCAAATGTCAGTCAGGTAAACAAATGCTGCGAGGGTCTCCTACAGCAAAAGCTATAATGGTAATGGAGCGCTATGGGGCAAGATTAATTCAGGCCAGCAGAGGAAGCGCTATAACAAGTAAAGCCAGAGAGCGCTGAACAGTGCAAATTACGAAGAACACCACAGTCCAAATGTAAATTGTAAAAGGCAGCAAGCAAACACAAGGCACATCAGCGTTACAGAGCGCGGCGCAGTTATGTAAATAAATAATTTAATTTGCGAGGCAGAAATCAGCAGTGTGGTACAATACCAGGAGAGGAAAGGAGGTGGGGGAGCGACCACTTCTGAAAGCAGCAGGGCGGTCACAGCTTCACACGAGGACGTGCGCAGCCTGTATCTCTGTGGGTGGGAGTGGGCAGCTGGGAGGCAGGAGCGAGGTGCAGGGAGGGTCTGGGACGGGCCGAAAACAAAGCAAATGTCAGTCAGGTAAACAAATGCTGCGAGGGTCTCCTACAGCAAAAGCTATAATGTAATGGAGCGCTATGGGGCAAGATTAATTCAGGCCAGCAGAGGAAGCGCTATAACAAGTAAAGCCAGAGAGCGCTGAACAGTGCAAATTACGAAGAACACCACAGTCCAAATGTAAATTGTAAAAGGCAGCAAGCAAACACAAGGCACAGCAGCGTTACAGAGCGCGGCGCAGTTATGTAAATAAATAATTTAATTTGCGAGGCAGAAATCAGCAGTGTGGTACAATACCAGGAGAGGAGAGGAGGTGGGGGAGCGACCACTTCTGGAAGCAGCAGGTCGGTCACAGCTTCACATGAGGACGTGCGCAGCCTGTATATCTGTGGGTGGGAGGGGCAGCTGGGAGGCGGGAGAGAGGTGCAGGGAGGGTCTGGGACAGGCCGAAAACAAAGCAAATGGCAGTCAGGTAAACAAATGCTGCGAGGGTCTCCTACAGCAAAAGCTGTAATGGTAGTGGAGCGCTATGGGGCAAGATTAATTCAGGCCAGCAGAGGAAGCGCTATAACAAGTAAAGCCAGAGAGCGCTGAACAGTGCAAATTACGAAGAACACCACAGTCCAAATGTAAATTGTAAAAGGCAGCAAGCAAACACAAGGCACAGCAGCGTTACAGAGCGCGGCACAGTTATGTAAATAAATAATTTAATTTGCGAGGCAGAAATCAGCAGTGTGGTACAATACCAGGAGAGGAGAGGAGGTGGGGGAGCGACCACTTCTGGAAGCAGCAGGGCGGTCACTCCTATGCCTATCCTATTCCAGAAATCAGACAATTTATCATTACTTAGCAGATCCGCCTCTACTTACTGAACCCAGAACTCCTTTAGAGGAAATCCACCGATAACACACAAAATGGCAACAGTAAGGACAACATAGAAAAAGGACTACTTCCCCTGATCACCTCTAACAGAAATAGACAGAGGACTTCACTGCTAGCACTAGTTAGCAATCTGAGCAGCCATCTTGGACTGTCTTCATGCATAACCCTGTTACTCTTGCCCCCTAATTGACCAGCTCACTGCAAAGACAGTTTTCCTTCTGTTTACTCGCCGAAATCTAATCTTTACCCACACTTTGGAGCGCACCGGGAACGTCACTTACTCCATCACTTACCTCTAAAAAAAAGCAGCAAAATGCTACAAACATGACCTATTAAAATCTCATCCTGAGACCCCTGTATCTGATCCATACTTCTCTATGAACAAAGGGCTCATCAAGAACGACATCATCTTCTTCACTAAAAAGTAGAGCTCAATGGAGAAAAGCCTTTCTAGCTCTCTTTAAGATCTCTTCCATGAACAAAATAGCGCACGGATGCACTCTGTCTATCCTACTTTCCATATTCTTCAATGCTGCGGCCACCGTTAATATCTATCACAATGGAATCATCCTCATACAATCTTCAGACCACAACCTTAAATTGTTAGACCACCCATTTCCACTCATCATGGAGAGAGTCTTGCTAACTCACACCTCCTCTCCATCCAATCGCTTCGAAATTTTCAACTCCCAGTTGTCCCCATCTGCTCCGCTACAAATTCTTGACCTCAACGACTCCCAACTAAAGAACTCATCCCACCTTTTATCCGCCTCTCTACTAAACCCTACCAACACACTCTCTCTCCCTCCTCTCCCTGATCCTGACTCAGCAGGCACTCAGACCCCCCTCCCTGACCTTCCCACTCCCCCCTCCATCGACATACTCACAGATAGAGCACTTTGTTTTATCCCCGCCCACGATCTCCCCTCAAACAAACCCAAAGATTCTACTACTCCACCTAGTTCCTCAGTCCATCTTTTCAATATGGACACGCTCACGTCTGACCCCAAACTCAAACAGATACTATCAGCCCTTCAACAAGTCAAATCTGACATCCAAACCCTACACGACCTGATCTTACAACAAGTTCTCTTGCAGTAAACAGGAATACAGATCTTTCCTTCGACCCAAGAACTCGTCACACCCAACACGTTCCCAGGTTCAGGGGTCTCCTTGTTGGAGTACAGTGCTGCACCCTAATGCCTCATCCCTTTCCAGCAGGATGATAAACCCGCTTTCTACCAAAGAAGTAGGGGCCCTCCTTCACTCATACGAGCTTCCTCCCCCACCATTGAACACTGGGCAGCCAGCTTTCTTTCTTACAGAATTCCAAATTCAATCTATACCTATCAACACTCACAGAGTAACCAGACACAACTCCAGAGGCATAGTTGAGAACAACCTCACTAGAATCCCCCTCACAATCAAACCCTAGACAGTACCCAACAAGACGCAACTAAATTGTCTTCTTCTTAACAGCAGATCTGCACCCAGACATGCAGCCGAGATAGCTGACTTATTACTCACTAACGAACCAGACATTCTGACTGAAACTTGGTTCAATGATACTTCTACTCCCATCACAGATATTTTGTTACCCCCCAACTATGACATCACCAGACTCAACAGAACGGACAGGCCAGGTGGGGGGATAGCCTGCATACATCATAGCAGCCTAATAGTGTCCAACGCCAATGCACCATCCTTATCTTCCTGTGAATACCTCGGCTTAAACATCGCCATTAATAACAAACAAATCTACGCTTTTCACACTTTCTACAACCCTCCTGGAGATAACCTCACATTCATTGAGCAACTCATGGATATTCTAGGGTCAAAGAACAGCCATCAAAATAAGCAAATATTCCTGGGGGATTTCAACATCCATTGGGATGAAAAGAACTACGCTGGGGTAAACAGCCTCAAAGCCTTCCTTGCTGACCTTAATCTCAACCAAATATGTAACAGCCCTACACACGACAAAGGTGCAATTCCCGACCTATTCATTTCTAATGTGGACTCCACACTGCTTTACTCGATTCTCCATTGCGACTGGTCTGACCATCACATTATCACTCTCCAAGTCTTCGAAGATGTTGAACGTCTCCCAACACAACCCCTGGGACCAAAGATCTGGAAGAGAAACCTGAAAAACGTTGACTCAATCCCGATAGCATTAACTAACTCCAATCCTCTATGCCCCCGGATGACCTAAACGATGTCCAGGGACTAACCAATCACTACTTCCACTCCATGAACAATCATCTTGATAACATTGCCCCGCTCCAACTGAAAAGAGCCTCCACAAAAGACTCAAAACCCTGGTATGACGGGAGGCTAAATGAAGATAGACGTTCTCTCAGATTAATCGAACAGTGCTGGAGAGCCGCTCCCTCAGCTGACCACCTTAAGCTCCTAAGACTCTCCAGAAACTCCTATTTTAGAAAAATCAGAAAGTATAAAACTGACTTCTTCAGGACACAACTTGACCAAGCCAAGAAACGACCCAAAAAGCTTTTCAAGCTTATCAAAACCCAAACCAAGAGCCTCCCTAACGCCATCCCTCTTAATCTACCCAATTGTGAAGAATTTGCCTACTTATTTGTTTCTAAAACAATCCATAAAATCAGATCTACTCAAGGACCTCTTATCCATCTCAGACATGGATAAGAATTCATCTTCGGCCCTGGTGGGTGCTCAATCTAAGATCCTCCCTAAATTCAAACTCAAAAACAACGCATCTTAGTCCTACTTCAACACTTATAGTGAAGACTCTATTCCAAAAAACACTAACCCCTCTGAATCCCTCCAACCATTTTACAGACTTCATTCCCCTCCTACTACCTCTCTGGACGAAGATCTTAAATACATCCCTCCTTCAAGGAATCATTCCAGATATCATGAAAACTGGTCAGGTGTCGCCAATCCTAAAGAAAAAAACAGATGACCTCTCAGTCTCAAATTACTATCTTCTGATCTCTAACATACCTACGTTAGCCAAACTCCTTAAAAAATATGCTAACATGCAGCTGAACAGTCACATTGATCAATTAAACTTGCTTAACCAATTTCAATCAGGTTTCCGAGCAGGTCATAGTACCGAATCAGCCATGACTCATGTAATTGACAACGCTTGCTTACTTATCCTTCTCGACCTATCGTCAGCATTTGACACAGTCAAACACGACAACCTGCTTAAACTCCTGAAACACAGAATGGGTTTGTCTGATACTGTATTTAACTGGTTTGCCTCCTTCCACAAGGTTCCTCCTTCTCATTGACCCTTTTCAACCTTTTTATGGAACCTCTTACCGATATTCTCAGCCTCACTAAGATCATTGTCCATATGTATGCAGACAACACCCAAATCTACATCAAGATCCACTCACTTGATGACATCAAATCACTCAAATCCACTTTACAAAAAAGCCAAACTTGGCTGGCCGAAAATCATTTGAAACGAAACTCCCTCAAAACTGAATTCCTCTTAATCGCCCCCCCTAATAAAACTCCCACTATCCTAGACTGGTTGAAGCATTTAACAGCTCTCAAAGGTCAACCGCTCATTGTCGATTCAGAAAAATCGATTGTGATAATTCTTGACAGCAACTTAAAGATGCAGAAGCATATCAGTGCTTTCACAAAATTAGCCAAATTCCACCTGAAGACCTTGCAAAAACTGAAAACCTTTCTGCCAGCCTTCGATTTAAAACAAGTATTTCAAGCCCTAGTAATACGGCCTCCCAAGGGCATCAACAGCCCCACTAAGAGTCACTATCAACTCAGCTGCGAGACTCATCATAGGCTCAAAGAGAAACTCTCACATATCCCCTGACCTCAGAGCCCTCAATTGGCTACCATTTGAAGCTAGAATTCATCTTAAAATCGCTTGTATGACTCACAAGGCCCTTCACCACAATTCCCTGCACTACCTAGCTCAGAAACTGGAGCTCTCTGCAGGCAGCAGAGCCTCCAGGAGTGCCAAGACACTTCTTCTAAAACCCTAACGATTTGCCAAGAAAAAACTATATTTGTTTATTCTCTGGTATGGCTCCTAGGATTTGGAACGCTTTGCCCACTGAAACAAGAACGAACCAGTCCTCTGCCTCCTTAAAAAAAGAAGTGAAAGCGATCCCCCTTACTCAATTCACTTGAACATTGGCCGTTTTGCTAGCCTTCTGCATATTATACCTATCTATGTCTCTGTGCTCAATAGCTGTGATTTGATCCTTCAAGTTAGCTGAATGTACATGTATAAGCTATGTATCGTTTTTTCACCTATTTCTTGTTTTGCTACATTTTGTTTCTCTCTTACATTTGACTTGTAATGCGCTCTGTTACTCGTAAGTAAGAGTCTTGTTCGCGCTGTATAAAACCTTCAAAATAAAACAAAATAAATCACGTAATATTATCTGCAACATTTCTTCTCATTTTGCAGCCAGACAATCAGTTTGCTTGCTTCAAAAATCCCCTGCAGCAAATCAGAATACAGTTTATTTATGCTGCAGTACATGCAGGTAACAGTGGCGTGTTGGTGGGGCTGAGTGGGGGGCATTTCGATGGACGATAACAAGGGACAATGTATTATTTATTTGATTTTCCCTTGCCATTTTTCCTCAAAATTGCCCCCATTCAGCCCCACCTCCCCACAGCTGTTACCTGCACGGACCAAGCTGTTTTTTTAAAATTCAACCTAACTGTCTATATATTTATACATTATTAAACTTACCTTTTAAAAAAACCCTATACATATTTACAGCCGAATAACACATAGCATGGTGTCTAGGTAAAGATCTAGGCAGGGGAAAAGGTTTTCGGGAAGCCCCCTTTTTCCCAGGCCCATTTGTCAATTCATGCTGAATGATCTGTCTCAGCCTTTTAGGCAGATGAAATAGGTATTATTGGAAAGAAGAAAATCTCATCTTTCCAATGTTACACTTCCCTAGTGGATCCCTGCTTGGGGATTACTGCAGGAGGGTGAGCCAGAAGTATGGGTTCACCACTAGACACTGGGTCCCTTGGGAGGCATATGGGGGCAATAGGCCCAGATCTACACCTTCAAGGGGGGTTAAAGAACTCTAGGCAGCAGGGATATTTTTTTCAAACTTAGTGGTGGGCTGCTTAAAATGGGGATGCCAATGCCCCCACTAACCGACAAACAAAAGGTACTATCTCTATGCCCCCATTGGGGGGAAGAAAGGGGTTATTACCCCTAATGGGGCAGAAAGCCCAGTACACAGAGACTTTTTATTTTAAAAGTGGAATGGGGACTACCCACAATAAGCAAGAACATGTCCCCACCCAAAATAATTTAAATCAGAGGTCTTTTTGCCCCCCCCCCCCCCCAAGGGGGCACACTGATCTGCTTCCTTGGGGCCAGATAGCCCACAAGGATCAGGGTATTTTTATTAATATGTTTGGTTGTGGCTGTCCAAAAATGGTAATGCCAAATCCCCAACTCCCACAAACAAAAAATGGACAGTGTTTCTGTACGCCCTGAGGGGCAGATGGGGGTTATTACCCCCAAATATTCCCCAGGGGAAGCAGAAAGCCCACTTGACATCAGGGTTTATTTTTTTTAAAGAGGGGTGGGGGCCCCCTGCAGTGGGCATATCTATGCCTCCAACTCCTCATAAAAATAGCCATCGGCTTTCTGCCCCCAGGGGGCAGATGGAGGCAATAGCCCCAGAGCTGCCCCCCGGGAGACAGAAAGCCCACTAGGAAGCAGGGATTATGTCATTTTGTGGGTGAGGCTACCCTGAATGGGCATGGCAATGCCCTTGTCCATCAAAAAAAATAGTTACAGCCTTTCAGCCCCTCAAGTGGCAGATTGGGAAATTGGCCCCGATCTGCCCCAGAGGGGGGCAGAAAGCCCACTAAACACCAGAAAGAATTAAAATACCCCCAACCCACTCAAAACCAAATAGACAGTCTGTCTGCCCCCGGGGGGCATGTAGGGGGCAATACCAGGGGGTAGAAAGCCCACTAGAAAGCGAGGGACTACTTTTTTTTTAGAAGTTCAGGGGTGGTGGATGCCCTGAATGGGGATGCCAATGCCTCCACCAAACAAAAACAATAACCATAGTCTCTCTGCCCCCCAAGGGGGCATAAAGCTCACAAGGCACCAGAGATATGTTGATGAGCATGTCGGACAGCGGTCCCTTAGGCAAAGTTTTTTGTGCTGCCATTTTTGCTGTTTCTGCTCCCTTTGAGGGCAGATCAGAGATATATATTAGGCTCATCTGCCGCCAAGAAGGGCAGAAAACGACTAGAAACTCGCAAAGGTTTCTGTGTGTGTCAACTGGGGTTCTGCTGATGGTCTGTGTGTACTGGAATTTGGCTGGCTGTGTGTGAACCTGCATTTTGCTGGTAGTGTGTGTGAACTTGTGCTTAGCACTTGGCTGGAACTGTGCATGGACTGTCACTTGGCGGGTGATGTGCGTGGACGCCTCTTAGCTGGTGGTGTGTGTGGATGTCGCATGGCTGCTGGTGTGCATTGATGGTACTTGGCTGACGTTCTGGCTTGCGTGGATTCTCCAGTCTTTTATTACCCATAATCCTCTGCAAACCTCAAATCTAGCTAAAAAATCATACTCCTCACATTTTGTGCGGAAAAGTGGTGGGATTACCACACCAGCACAGGATACCCAACACCCAATATTCCCCTTGGTCAATTGTGTGGGTACCCAAAGCCGAGAACATAACAATATATAGCATAAAAAACTGAGGGCGAATCAAAGTGAGTCCAAAAGAACAGGTTTTTTTTCAGAAGTTTTTAGGCTGACTCTGCTGTGAGCACCCACACAAGTGAAGTATAATGTTTATCTATAGACTGAGGGAAATGCTTGGTGGTTGGAGATTTGTGCCGGCACAGTTATCTCACAAACTTCCTACACAGAAATGTGAGGAAAATGTGACTTTTAAGTTCAATTTGTGGTGTGTAGGGATTCTAGGTAAGAAACATTTGGAGGATCCATGCAAAGTTTAGTAGGCTTCCCTAGGTGGCTGCCGAACACCGAACCAAAAATTCAAGTTCCCTTATCTATCACAAAACAACTTGTTTTTGCAAGGAGTGCTCCTGTGTTTTTGATCCCAGACTCGGTGGCCGTCTACGGAAACCTAGCAAACCCACATATTTCTGAAGCCTAGACACCTGTGGAAGTCCATGCATGGATCCGCCAATGTTTTCTTACCCAGAATCCCCTGCAAACCTCAAAGTTAGCTACACAAATCACATTTTCCTCACATTTCTGTGTGGGAAAGGTGTACATCACTCTGCCAACACACATTTCCTGCCATCCACCATTCCCCTAGGTCTCCCAAGAAAAAGGCTACCTCACTGGTGTGGGTAGGCCAAGTGCCCACTACAGGTAAGGGCCCAAAACGTATTGTGGAGACATCAACATTTTCTATCAAAAAACAACATAATTTTGCAAGGGAGCATCAGGGTTTTGGGTCCTGGGCTCAGTGGAAATCCAGAGAAACCTACCAAACCTAAACATTTCTGAAAACTAGACACCTTGGGAAGTCCAGGAAAGTGTAGCTTGCATGGATGCCCCAAAGTTTACCTACTCAGAATCCCATGCAAACCTCAAATGTAGCTATAAAATTGCAGTGTTTTGTTTGACAAAGTTTGAGGTTTACACAGGATTCTGGGAAACATAACCTGGAGAGAACCACACAAGTCACCACATACTGGATACCCCTGGGTGTCTAGTTTTCAAAAATGTATAGGGTTGCTAGGTTTGCCTAGGTGTCAGATGAGCTTTGGCCTACAATCCACAACTAGGCACATTGCAAAAAAAAGCGTCAGTTTTCACTGGAAAAATGTGATGTGTCCATGTTGCATTTCCTGCAGTTTGCTTTGGGCACTAGGCCTAGCCACACAAGTGTGGCTTCATTTCTAATGGGTGATTAGAGGAAATGCTGCGTGGGTGGAAGTTTTTGACTCCTCACAGATTCCAGAACCTTTCATCACAGAAATGTGAGGAAAAATAGTTTTTGGAGACAAAGTTTGAGGTTTGCAAGGGATTCTGGGCAACAGGATCTGGTGACAGCCATACAAGTCACCCATCCTGGATTCCCTTGGGTGTGTTGTTCTCAGAAATGTACAGGTTTGCTAGGTTTCCCTGGATGCCGACTGAGCTTAGGCCGAAAATCCACAGCTAAGCACATTGAAAAAAGTGTCAATTTTCACTGTGAAAATGTGATGTGTCCACTTTGCATTTTGGGCCATTACCTGTCGCGGGCACTAGGCATACCCACACTAGTGATGTACCATTTTTATTGGGAGACATAGGGAAATACAGAATATTAGAACACATGTTATTACCATTTATTTTTCTATAAATTTGTGCCTTCCAAATGTAAGACAGTGTGTAAAAAAGAAGTCATTTTGAAAAAGACCCTTTAATTCACATGCTAATATGGTTACCCACAAATTCAGATATGCACAAATCACCACTGCTTCTAAACTCCATATTTTGTTCTACTTTCAGAAAGACATAGGTTTCCTTGATGCCTATTTATCACTCTTTATATTTTACCACACAAATTGTTGTATACTCCACAGTACACAATGAAAAACCATTGCAAGCTGTAGCTCAGTTATTAGCTCTGAGTGCTGGCTCTTGGTGTACCTACAATCCCTATATATCTCTCAACCAGAAATGTCTTGCACATGTAACAGTATATTGCTTTTGAAAATCTATCATGGTTAGAAGAAGTTACAGATGAAAATGTAGGCAAAAAATTCTTTTTTTCCAACTCAATTCAATATGTTTTTTATTTCAACTGTTACTTGCTAAACGAATACCTTAAATGATCTAGACAAGTGATCCATTGTTGGATTCTGAGTTGTATCAACTTTTCATAAATGTATAGCTTTTTAGGATCCATTATTGGTTTCCTACCAATTTCTACCACTGACTGGAAAGAGATTAAAAGTACAAATGATCGGAAAATAGGGTATGTCCCATTAAAATGTTAAAAATGTGTATAAAATGTTGGTGTTCTGAAAAAATCTGCCTGTTCCGGAAAGCTGGGAAAATGTTGATTTTAGCACCACAATCACTTCCTTGATATGATTAGCAGGGAAAACAACAGATGCTTTCTTCTACAGCACTTTTTTCCCATTTTCCCCCAAACCCCCAAAATGTAGCTCTATTTCACCTCATTTTGCCTCTATGGGAACCCACAACACCTTGTTACCTTTAGAATCCTCTGAATGTTGGAAGAAATTTGTCATGGATACCTTATGTGGACAAAATGTAAGACCAAAGCGTGAACTACCCCAAATAGTATAAAAAGGACGTGGCACGGGGGAAGGCCTGACAGTGACAAGGTTAAAGTACATCTTTGCTTCATTCAAAATATAGATCTGTTATTTGTGGCTCAATCTCACCAGTTCTATGGCAGCCCAGTTGGCCTAAGGACGTCCCCTCTCCAAGGCCCACAACAGGATACAGTCAAGCATTTGGGCATCACATTTGATAGTTCCTGTCTTAACCACAAATTCAATTGTTCAATTGGTAGTAGGATGCTGTCTTGGGATGATTGAAAAAAACAGCTGTGTTTGCACTCAGTTTTTTGATAATTCTCAAGTAAACCATGGAAACAAAAACTATGTAACATTTCAGTGTGCGCCCTCTGTGGCGGTACTACCACCCCGCCCCTCCCCGCCTAGTATAATCAATATAAATACTGAGACTGCAAGGTTTCAGACACTACTATGTAGTTAAAAAAGCGTCATCCCAATTTTAGCGAATGTATTTAGGGATGTGTGACACATTCACACATTAACAAAACATAATTTACATAACATGTGGAAAGATTTTACAAGCAAATTGTAATAAACCAACAGTAAATCATAGTTGCATCAATACATTGCTTCATGAACCATGCTTTAAATGCTGCAACTTTTCTTATGTGTTTGAATTTTTCTTATAAGCTGAGTTCCTTACAACTGTAAAAATCATACGTAATGGGCTTAAATCACTCTATCCCAATGCATTTCGGGTGCAGAGTGCACCCTTCCTCAGGGGAATCTATAAACAAACAAACAATGCTACATTCAATAAATGTCACAGTACATCCTCAAAAAACAATTATCAAAAACAATTGCAACGCATGTTATTGGCCTCTATAACCGTGAGAAATGTATTAAAATGTGAGGTACAATTCTTAGAAAAAACGGTGATGTGAAGTGCATTCGAACTGCTCAAAAGAGGAGATAGGTCTTGCATGGAGATCAGTGGTTGAGAAGTGATGGGTGTGCTAGATGAAAAGATGTCTCACATGCTTAAGTCCATGTGTTCAGCATCATACTATGCCCGGCGCAGGACCAAAATGTTCCCTGCTTGCATGGCTCAACATACCACAATGTAAACCAAATGTGAAAGGGTGATTAGAAACATTCTCTGGATCCAAATTACATGCCAAGTGAAAATCTCCCAAGTTAAAAAAGTGCATAGACGCTACTCATACCTTCACGCCCAATATTCTACTGCAGAAGAGTTTTGAGTTGGCGCTCCACGTGAGAAATAAATCAGACTCATGAAAATGCGAGGTAGCAAAGAGTATCCCTACATGATATCAAAAACAAAACAATGAGAAAGAACCATAAGCTAATGTGAAATCCATAAGCTAACATTAAAACTTCACCATTCATAAACTAGTATATAACCATCAACAGTATTCCATAAACTCACTAATATGGCAACGAAACTGTGGTGATTCTAGAAAGCCTGCATAGTAGATTTCAAATGTCCTGTTGCATAGTGCCTTCTTCAAAAAAGAAGCGCTATAGTATAAACCTTGCCATGGTGGTGTTCAAAATTAACAACCCTCTAACTAAACAGTCCGTGCCAGACTCATGCTTACTTTGGAGAATGTGTAGTGAAGTATTCCAGTGTCAAAAAACCGATTCATAAAGCGTTTCTATTCCGTGATTCGAATCTAATGTCCCTCTTCCGTGTGGTATGTAACTTGCTGTCCACTAGAAACAAAAAACGAGGGTTTCAAAAATGCTTTTTAAGTTAAGTAGCAACCAGCGTTTGCTGTTCAAATTGTAATACTCACTTGATGCACCCAAAGTCACTCTTCCTTGTGGTATTCGACTCACTGTCTGTTAGAAATAAGAGACAGTACATGGGTTTCGGAATAACCTTACAATTAGAGCAGTAACTTGCACTGGTTATTAAAAATGTGATACTCACTGGACGAGTAGCTGAATCGTATATAACTTCTCTCTTCTCAATAATGACCCGAAAGGAAATCCGCAGTGTTGAAACAAAAAGGAAATCAGCTGTGTATATTTCAATCTCCTCACCGTCGGACGCATGACTTAGTGACGCTACGTGGCCCACCACCACTAATTGAAACAGAAAGAGGACTGCAAAAACACCTCAAATTTGATGGATATGTGTTAGATTTGGGGGTCTCCAGTTGGCCCAAGTAGGCCCTTGTGACAAATAGGGATCCTCGCCTCCAGTCAGTATAAGGGGATTACACTCCTAAAATAACCCCTGCTCACCCACTTAGTAGCTTGGCTCGAGCAGACAGGCTTATCTCAGAGGCAGTGTGTAAAGCATTTGTGACCACATACAGTAACTCAGTGACAACACTACAGATGGACACCACACAAGGTTTTATATAAAAAATAAGTATACTTTATATAGAGTTACCATAAGTCCATAAACGACGAAGAGACACAATACTGTTACTTTTGAGATGGTAGATTTAGCTTAGTTAGGTTCAGTTCTTTAGATGTAACACTTTGCGTCAATGTACCTTAGGTTACGTTGCGCTCCCACGACAAGCAATGTCGAAGTGAGGGAAATGCGGCAAAGTTCAAGTACAAAGAAATAAAGACGAGAAGATCTTTCAGATGCGGCACGCTCCTCCGGGGATGCAGACTGCAGCGGTGACACCCTGATTCAGCGATGCGAGGGCAGCAGCTTCAACTGCGACACTCTTCTCCCACTATGAGTGAAGCTTCCACACACTGCGACAACTATAGCGGCGACATCCACAATGCGATGGCAGCAGCTCTGACGGCGGCTGTCTTCTCAGGGATGCAAGGCACTTTTCTTCAATGCGGTGCAGTGTGACAGTTCCAGTGGCGACACCTTCCCTTGGAGTTGCAACGACAGGCACAGCGATGGCGACATGCTCCGACCTCGTGGCAATACTCTTCTCTCAATGCGGTGCAATGCAACAGCTACAGCAGCGACACCCTCCTTCGGAGTTGGGATGGCAGCAGCAGCGACAGCGACACGCTTCCTCTTCGTTGCAGCACACTTCTCTCCAATGCGGTGCAGTGCGACAGTTCCAACTGCGACACCCTCCTTCAGAGTTGCGACGGCAGGCATGGTGACACGCTTCTTCTCGCTTCCAGCTCCTTGCGACAAGCAGTTCCTCAAAAGGCCCAAAACAGCAGAAGGCACTTCCAAAAGAACTCTGAGGAGCTGGAGGGTGACGTCTGTTGTCCCTGAGACTTCAGCAGGAGGCAAGCTCTTTTCCAAGCCCTTGGAGATCCTTCACAAGTTGAAAGCAAAGTACACAAAGTTCCTTTCTCCTTCCTTTAGCAGTAAGGCAACCACTGCAGGTCAATCCCCCAAGCAGCACTTCAGCTTGGGAATAGTCTCTCCTTTCTTTAGGTTCTCTCCTCAGTAAAGGTTTCTTCTTGTAGTCCAAAAGTGATCTAATTTCATGGGATCAGTGTCCCAAAATGTATACCCCAAAATCCTTTGTTTTCTGAGGGGAGAGGGACCTTTGCCCAGTCAGAAGTACTCCGTTTACCAGACCTTTCCTTTCCTTTCACAGTGCAGGGCAGTCACATCAGACGCCCCACAGGAGGTGGAGCCAGCATTGTGGAAGGCAAGTACAGTCCTGGAGCACTTTGTTTACAGTACTCCTTCTCTTTTTTCAGTGTGCAGGGCAGAGACATCACCCGCTCCCCAGGAGGTGGAGTTAGCATTGTGGAAGGCAGGCACAGCCCTATTCAAGGTTCAGGTGCAGCTCCTCCCTCCCATCTAGATGCAGATCTCTCTATTCACCACTGGGCTGACTCATCATGTCTCTTGGAATCTCCCAGCCCTGTCACTCACAAAACCAGACAAGGAATACACAACCTAGCAGAGGCAGGTTTTGGATAGTTAGACAAGCAAATACCTACTTTCTAAAAGTGGTATGTGCAAACACGGAACGTTAAAACCAACTTCACTAAAATGTGCATTTTATCATTCTGAGTTCAGGCATACTAAACTCGAAAATGGCAGTAATTCACTATTAGGACATGCCACACACATCAGGGCTTGTTCTACCTTATACTTACAATGCACCCAGCCCTTGGGCCTACCATAGGGGTGACTGATATGAAGAAACGGGAAGGTTTAGGGACTGGCAAGTGGGTGCACTTACCCAGTCAGTGTTGTAGTTTTGTTTATGGGCCTCTTTTTTGCGTGCATGTTACGTTAGCATGGCTTATTAGAAGTTTAAGTGCCATTTCACCTTTTGCTGCTTTTTGCAAAGGACACTGCTTAGCTGTTTTTGCAAAGTTAGCTTTCACGAAGGTCTATACATGATGTTTTTCGACATCTCTAGACATACATCGTTCCCCCAGTCTGTACAGTGAGTGCTGAGCCATCAAGGTTATCATAACATGTGAGCCTGTTTATTGGCGTGTCCGTGTAACACATTCTACACAACATTTTGGCAGCTGCGAGCCGAGCAAGATTCTGGCACCTTTATCATAGTACACTTGCCATAACTTCACACACTTGCAAGATTCCAGGGAGGCAGAGAGACTAGCCGATCCAGATGTAATTTAAACTTACTGAGCGGACAGGTAATGGGGTCCCCCAAAACAAGCTCAAGAGACCTTCTATAGCTTATGATACATAGTTCCTATACAGGGAAGGTGTTTAAACTAGGCGCTGTATCACCTGTTTGCACTATCATTGTAATATGATTCCTCCTTTTGTATTTTATGGAGTTGTAACCATGCTGACCATATTATTTTTAATAATATATCTGCTTATGTTGACTAAAATACTGCGCTTGAGATCAACTCGTTAAAATAAATATTTTAACCTTACCATGTCTCTTTTTCACTCCTGTTGTGGACTGGTATGAGAGTAAAACAAAAGAGTGTTCTCACTTCCCACCATCCCTGAGATGGTCCTAAGTCACATGTTCTAGGTTGTCTAATCATTGGTTACTTTGCTATAGGATGAAGAGCTAATGTGACACTGATTGCTAGCTGGTTGGGGTTTCTAGGTACTGAGGTGAGTTTCTGGTACACCACAATTCACCAGTGTCCTAGGTCTCTGTGCACAGTTCTGTGTATAAGCAGAAATCCTTGCAACAGTCTGACAGTACCAGACTGCACAGAGGCTCTGCAATGACTACCTTAGACACATTTTACAAGGCTGCTTCTGTGGGTAGCACAACCAGTGCTGCATGCCCACCATCAGCATTTGGATTTACATGCCCTGGGCACACTCAGTGCACTAGACTAGGGTCTGACAAGTAAACCAAATAGCCAAACATGGAACCACTGATTAATACATCAGTGTACAATAGGGAGCACTTGCACTGTGGCACTGAATAGCAGTGGCACAGTGCCCAAAGCATCTAATACCAGCAAAAATACATGAGGCAACAGCAAAAATGGAAGGGAGACCCACGCCAATGGTGCCAGGTCTAACAATTCATTTATTTATTTATTGAAGTTTTGTATAGCACTGGCTTCACCCAAAGGGGATCAGAGCGCTTAACATTGTAGGTCTGATAGTGCCGTGAATAACAGGACAAGTGTATCAAAACAAGCAATCAACGAAAATATACAGAGATAACAAAATGAACATAATAGTTATTGGAGAGATCTGTTAAGGGATGATCTTCAGGAAGATATAACATTAAGAGGATGTCATAACATAAGCATTACACTGTGAGCATTCAACAAGTTTCAACAGGCTAAGGTATGGTTCATGGATAGGGTGAGATGCGAGTTGAATGGAGTGGTAAAAATAAGGGTAAAGGGTTATGAGGGGGTGGAGTTGAAGGTTGAAGAGAGGTTGAGGTGTGGAGAGTGGATTGGGTTTGGAGGGGTTTTCTCAAAGATTAAATTAGCCGGGCAAAAATGGTTTGCGTAGAGGTTTATGGTAGGAGGTACAAAAATTGGAGGAGAATGGGGGATGTAGTGAGTGGGGGAGAGGAAGATAGGGGAGAGGGAGGGTGTAGAAAGTGCAGTACATGGAGGATTAGGAGCCCCAGTATTTGTTGAGTATGTGTGTTTTAAGGTCATTTTTTAAATTGAAATAAGAGGGGTTTTCTCATAGATTTTTAGGCAGGGCATTCCAGAGGCTGGGGACCTTTCCAGAGAAGGAGCAGGATTTTGAGGTTTGTTTTTTTTAAAAGCGGGGGGATGAGGAGAAAAGAGTTTGTGCTTCTCAGCTGTCGGGCGCAACTTGCTTTCTGGAGTTTATTTGAGAGGTAAGGTGTTTTTTGCATTTGCAGTCTGTTGTAAACTTAGCTGCTAAGTTGAGGATGGATTTGAGGGGGGGTAAGGTGAATTTTGGGAGTTCCGGCGAGCAAAGCATTTCCATAGTCAATTTCCGAGATGACTAAAGATTGGACAATGAATTTGGAATCTTCAGCAGGTATAAATGGTTTGATTTTTTTAAGATGCCGGAGTGTGAGAAGTGTCCCCTTTGACATGTTTTTTGTATGAGAATTAATCGTTAACTCTCTGTTGATGGTGATGCCAAGAGATTTATCTGATTCAGCTAGGGAAAGAGAGCAGTTGAGGGCATTAAGGTCAGAGATCCAAGACTGAATGGGGAGAGAATTGTTTTTAGGAGTGAAGAGAATTATTTCGGTCTTGCTGGGGTTGAGTTTAAGGTGATTTGAGTAGAACCAAGCTTGAATTTTGATTAGGGCGGAGTTGAGGTGGAGAATATCAGCGTGTGATTTAATTTTATAGTACAGTTGGGTGTCATCCGCACATAGGTGGTAATTTATTCTGGTTTGTTTGAGTATGAGGGTCAGGGGTTCCATGAAGAGGTTGAAAAGTGCGGCAGAGAGAATTGATCCTTTGAAGACACCAAGGGAGACAGGTGTGGGGCAGGAGAGGTGGTTGTGTATTTTAAATTGTTGGGTTCTGTGTTGGAAGTAGGAAGTAAACCAATTAAGGACAGACCATTGAAGCCGAACCGGTCTTGAAGTACCTTAAGAAGGGTTGAGTGGTTTACTGTGTTAAAAGCAGCCGAAAGATCAAGAAGAATGAGTATGCAGGACTCTCCCTTATCTAGGGCGAGGTAGATGTCATCAACTATATTAAGCAATGCTGTTTCTGTGCTGAACCCTTTGCCGAAGCCAGATTGAAGAGTGTTGAGTAGGTTGAAGGAGTCAATGTGTGTATCTAATTGGAGAAGGGCACATGTTTCAAGGGCTTTGGAGAGAAAGGGGAGGTTAGACATGGGGCGGAGGTTATTAGGGTCATTAGGGTCGGCTTTGGGGTTTTTAGGGATGGGTGTGATTTGGCCAAGTTGGATGGAAACTGGGACGCACGCTGTGAAAAGTGAGAAATTGATGATATTGGTCCAGTAAAGGGAGATGATGTGCTTAACTTCATGGACGAGGGGGGATGGTAGTGGGTCTTTTGTAGGGGAAGATGGTTAAGGTTTGGATATGCTGTTAAAGACTTCTAGTTCTGAGACAGGTTTGAAATTCTGCCAAGAGGCATTGTTTTTAAGCTGAGGTTCAGTGGGGCTATCTTCCGGTAGGGTGGGTGAGGAGAGGGAAAGGAACAGAGTGGGAGTTAGGAGGGAAAGTAGAATTAGGGACGCGTCAGGAGGACAGTGAGGTGTTGGGGTGGACTGTGTAATCAGGAAGGATTTATCAATATTAGCAATTTTTCACTAAAGAAGCTTGCAATTTCAACACATTTATCGGTGGAGGCCAGGAAGCTTGGGGGGGCGTGGAAGTTTGGTTTCTGACAATGTTGAATAATTCTCTGGGACGGTTCTTTGCCCAGGAGAGCTGTGTTCGGAAGAAGGAAGTCTTTTCGGAGAAGATGTGATTTTTGTATGTGGTTCTAGCGTTTCTAAGGAGGATAAGATCGGCAGGGGAGGAGTGATGTCTCCACGTTCTTTCAGCGAGTCTGAGTGAGCGTCTTTTATTGTTGAGGTCAGAGGTAAACCAGGATTTCGAGGGAATATTTTTCAGTGTTTTTGTTGTGAGAGGAGCGAGTTGGTCTAAGACCTCAGAGGCTGATCTGTTGTAGTGCTCTGTAAGTTCATTTGCATTGAGAGAGGGCGGGGTGAAACAGAGTTGTGTTTGGAGTTAAGATTCAAGTGTACCTGGAGGGATTTGCTTAAGATTTCTACTTGTGATCATGATTTTGTTATTTCTAGTCGGGGCGGTTGGGGAAGGTGGGGAAATTTTGAACAGTATGAGGAGGTGGTCAGACCAATCAGTGGGGATGATATTGGATAGGGAGGCTAACTCTTCATTTTCGATGATAGCCTAAAGAGTAGCCCCTTTGTTGTGTGTCGGAGAGTGGCAGAGTTGCTTGAGGTTGTTAATCTCCAGAAGATTAGAGAGAAGATTGATTGTGGGATCACCAGGTTCATTCCAATGAAGGTTAAAGTCACCAAGAAATAGATTTTTTGAGTTAGAAAGTAATGATTGCGTAAGGAGGTCGAATATTTCTTCAGCGAAGGGCAGAGGTTCACCAGGTGGGTGGTATATATTGTGTTGTCATATTGGAGGTGAACCCTTTAAATTGAGTCCAGCTCTGAGATATTCAAAGGATGTTTAGTCTGTGATCTTGGATTGGGAGATTTGGAGTTCTTTTTTTAAAATGATTGCTAGACAACCTCCTATTCTCTTATGTCTGTCTTTCCTAATAATGGAGTAACCAGGGGGGTAGTAAGTCAAGGATGGGGGATGAGTGGTCCTTGAGCCAAGTTTCTAAGAGGAAGGCGATGTTGATATCTTCACTAAGGATGGTTTCAGATATTTCAGTCGCGTGTCTAACAGCTGAGCAGCAGTTTATGAGCATGCAGGCTAAGGGATTAGGGTTAGGGTTGGGGCTGAGTGGGTTCTGCTGATCTCCATAATAACAGGGATGTTAGATTGAGGGAAGTTAGCGTCCTTGCGAGAGTGCTTAATATGGTGGGGAATACAGATGCCAGCTAGGTTGAATACGGAAGGAGAGTGGATTCTGCTGATCCCTATAATAACGGGGATGTCTTATTGAGGGAAGGAAGACTCCTTAAGGGTGGGCTTATTGCAGTATGAGTCACAGATGTCAGCAAGGTCATAGGTGAAGTAGTCATTTAAGGTGCAAACAGGTCTGTGTGAGCGGTGGAGAAGGGGGGTGGATTTCCATCGTTTGTGATAAAGGTATTTGCTAGGTCCATAGATTAAAGAGGCCCATGAGGGGGTTATATGTTTATGGGACTTGAGGTTTTTGAAATCTTCCCTAAGCCTGATAAATACAGTAGTCAAGGCAGGGATATTGCGTTCAATGTTATAAAAAGTCTGAGTTAAAAAAGAGAGGTGGGATGATGTAGGGGCAGAGTGAGGTCAGGGGATATGCTTATAATTAGCTGGAGTGGTAAGTTTGGGGTCAGGGGAGGGTGAGTGGACAGGGGGGGATGGAGTAGGGGCAAGAGAAGGGGAAGGGGTGGGGTGAGATGTGTCTGTGGGAGGCGGAATGGAGGACAGCGAGGTCGAAGGGCGGGGTGTGGGGGATAGGGGAGAAACTGGGCATGAGGAGGAGGGGGTCTGTTGAGGGGGAGTGGAGGATGGAGAGTGAGGAGAGATAGAAAGAGGGTTGTGGGTCAGGCGTGGGATTTTGTGTGGAAGGAGAAGGGGAAGGAGGGAATGTAGTAGCTATGGGGAGTGTGCGAGAAGGTGTATGTTGGAATGGAGGAAGGACTGAGAAAGGGATCACTGTTGGGGGTGGGAGTGGGGTAGTATGGAGAGTGAGAGGTCATGTGTGTTGTGATGGAGGAAGGGTTGCGGTGGGGGGTAATGTTAAAGCTATGGGAAGCGTTAGGGGGGAGAAGGATGGGATATGAAAAGGGTTATAACCATGAAAACGAACGATGATTTTAAGTTAACAGTGATTCATGAGATGTGATACAATCTCCATGTGCAAACCATATTGAAAGTCTACTGTGGGTATGCCTATATCACAACAAACCTAGAGTTGCTTGTTCATATTTAATCAATGTCGACATTCAGATGATACTGACTGATCATCTATCATGTGAGGTCAACATGTGTGACTCACAAGACTGCCACTGTCCTTATAAATGTAATCAATACAAAGCAACATACTTTAAATACTAATGCTTCACTGAAAATTCACAAAAAATGAAGATGGAGGCTATATACATTATACAAGTAGATCTCACTTTCCAAATCAGTGTTGATTACTTGCAAAATCATAAATGCAAATAATATGAGTTGCATGCCTGAACTTAAACCCACTGTATGTTTAAAGCTTATGGTTGTTCTCTACAGCAGTCACAGTAATTGTGCTCCATTGTGATTGAAACATGTATTACAAAGACATACGTAATAGAATGCACATTGGGAGAAATGCCATACAATCTGAGCAGAGCCTGATGTGAGCATTCTAGATTGAGACTACATATCTTTTGAACTTGTTGAATGACTTGGTGCTCCCTGCACGAGCAGATCTACTATTGTGTACAGTGGATGTAGTTGCTCTCTACACCACTATTCCCCATGCAGAGGGCATTGAAGCCATCAAATGGGCACTACTCTGACAAGATGATGTTTAGGCTAATAAAGTATTTTTACTTGAAATCATACATTACTGTCTTCTCCACTGTTACGTTAAATGGAAGGAAAAGTTCTTCCTGCAATTTAATGGGACCTCCATGGGATTTTCGGTGGCCCCATGTTATGCTAATATCTTTATGATGAAATTTGAGGAAGATTTTGTTTTGAATGATAAAGTTTGGATGGAACACCTGATCTTTTTTTTTTTTTTTTTTATGTCCTCATACCCCAATAAAGATATTTTCAGTATTGATTATACCGAGAATCTTTATGGGAACTCTTTCTGCGGACACCCAGTATAAATCTCACGGTGCCACCATGTGGACAGTCAGCTCAGTCTCCCAATTTACCAGACCCTTAGACTGATCTTCGGGTGGATCATTCCGCAAAAAGGGCTAATCATTGGACAAAGTTGTTATAGACCATCGAGCCAAATAATACAGGGAGTCCAAAAATGCTTCCTTCTCTTCCATGCCATACTATCCAAACTAAGAGTATGCCTAATTGCCCTAATCCAATCTACATATGTCGGAACAATGGTGCTCACCCACAGTTTACATATTTCCCTACGTGCTAAGACAATTAAATAAAAAAATACCTTATTACTATCTTGAGGTACATTCTCATAATTAGAAGGGATTCCAAAAAAAACTTGTTGCGTACTAACCTGTATTTCATACCCAAAGAGGGCTTTCATACCTTCTTGTATTTCAAACCAAAATTCTCTAAGTGCGGGTCATGAACATATGCAGGTCATCTGCTTTTTCCAGATTGCACTTTGGACAACAGGGAGTAGGCCCCTTCGAAAATTTGGCGAGCCTAGCTGGAGACCAATATACTCTATGGAGAGAAAACAAGTGATTCCGCTTTAAATTGGCAGGTGAGACCGTAAGATGTAGTAAGTCAAAGGATACTTGCCATAAGTTCTGCAAGTCGGCGTCCAGTACTTGATCCCTCCATAGCTGATCCGGAAGGGCGAACTCTCCATCTTCTTCCTCGAGTATTGTCCAATAAAGGACTGATGTTTTAAGTGTTCTAGGTTTCTTCATTAAAAGCTCATCCAAAACAGTCTTAACACCTTTATCCCCTGTAACAGCCTGGGTCCAGCTTTTAATTTGTAAATACTTGAATTTAGATACATTCTTATCTGTAAAAACAGAAATGTCTTCCCAACTCAGAAGGTTCCCTTCAGGCAGTAACTGGCCCCATGTTCTAATATTTGCGCTCTGCAAAGCTATAGATAGTACATTTTTTGTCCATTCAGGAGAGCCAGGAGAGTCCCATATTGGGGCGAAAGCGGAGTAATATGGGATGTTCAGCGCTCTTCTAACTCTGGCCCACACATATGCCATATCTCTAAGGACCTTTAATCGCACTTTTTTAAAGTAACGCATGTCTCCAAACTTAAACAAAAATGCATTAGATCCTCCCTGGATCTCAGATAACATATTTTGGAACATAAAGTCTGTTTCTGTCTCCCTAGGGTGTCAAATAACCTTACTCCTGCCTTCAATATTAGGGTCCAGGCATATACTCTCAAATCCGGTGCGCATAGTCCACCCTTGCTTTTCTTTCTGCTGAGATTTTTCCATGAGATCCTTATGCCTTTAGAGGCCCAAAGAAAGGAAATCCATTTAGCTTGAATCTTAGTTAGTCTGGCTTCTTTAAAGGTAAGTGGAATGTTCTGGAATATGTATATTAATTTAGGTAGCAACATCATTTTTACTATATTGATTCTTCCAATTAGGGTCAGAGGAAGAAATGACCAGCTTTTTAAGGATTCCGCGATTTCTTTCTCAATTTTTAAAAGATTTTTTTCTGCAAGTTGATTTATGTCCTCAAATTAGGACCGTAGTATCCCACGATCGTAAATTTGTACCATGTTGCTTTATTTTTGCTATAACCCACCTTCCCTTTTTATCAGACTTGGATTGTAGCAAAGTTATCTCTGAATTAGATTTGATCAATATAGCCACCCCTTTAGTAGCAGTTTGTTGCGAGGTGGTTATCGCCTGCTGGATCAATTTTTTTTCCTTAAAGATATCTCTTAATTCTTGTTCGGTGGAGTGGGTCTCTTATAAAATAAAAATGTTTTCAGGTGCATCCTTTAAATACTGAAGAATTCTCTCTCTTCTATGCTTGACCCGTAACCCATTAACATTCCACGAAAGAATCTTAATGTATGATGAGTGAGCTACCCTATCTTGCGTTATTTCTCCTAACAAAGGTATAAACAATGAAACTTTGAATATGGCGATTTGGACATTTTTTTGTTTTTTTTCCCAGATGCTCCCCACCCAGTGCCCTCACCTCCCTCCCCCCCCCATCCTAACCCTCCCGTGCTCCCCTGGAGAACCCCCTCCTTTTTCCTGGCCTGCTTGGGCCATTGAGACTCTTCCTCCCGGGTGTCTACTCAATATACGTTGAGAGCAATGAAAATATATAGCTGAATTCTAATGATAATTGATGCATAAGCTAAAATTTTCAGTACCTTCAATGTTTGTTGTCTTGCTCTCTTAGATTGTCGTCTGTAAGTAATTGCAGGTATTCTTCTGCCTCATCCAACCTTTTTAGGACTTTCATTTTATTTTTATACATCACTTTCAGTGATGCCGGAAATTTGAGCTGGGCGGTAGCGCCAAGTTGTTTGAAGGGTTCTAGCAGTTTACCAAGCTCCCACTGTCTAGACGCTGTAATGGAAGACACATCTGATCTGATCTGATAAGAAAACCCGTGTATCAAGAGTTCGCTGGTTCTTAACGCCCTGTTAAGGATCTCTTCTTTTAGGGTGTAAGTCAAAAAATGTACTAGGATCTTCCTAGGCCTGCTTTTATTTGGATTCTGCCTGAATGGGTCTCTGTGAACTCGTTGAATATCTTTTATTATTTCTTCTTCAGATATCTCAAGTTAAATAGTTTGTTTAATCAATCTGGCCACAAAAGCTTTGATATTTCCCCCTTCTGCCCCTTCTGGAACTTTTAACAGGCGCAAATTATTTCGCCTTTGTGCGTTTTCTAAGGACTCCATTTTTTCTTGGAGTCCTTGCTCCTTCAATCTGAGATCCTCAAGCTTGTTACAATGCTGAGTAGCAGCCTTTTTTAGTTCTGTTACTGAGGATTCTAGATCAGTAGTTCTAGCAGCTAATGCATCGAATTTCTCCTTTATCTCCTGCTGGTTAATTAGTGTTGCTTCAAAACCACTTTTAACCTCATGACTCAGGGCTTTTAGCATTACTATCACCGACTGATCCATATCTGATATATTTGTAGGAGCTGCGGATGGACTGTCCTCACTGTTAGCATTCATTATATGCGTTAATACTTCTTCCCCTAATTCAGATTCCTCATCCTCAGAACTGTAATATTTTGTTTCGGAGTTTCTGAATGGTCAGAGGCTTCCTCGAGCTCCAAGTCCATCTCTAACCCCTCCAAAAGTTGGTATTTATTAGTAGTTTGCACACCCCTTATAGCTACCCCACCTAAGGCCTCTTCCGACAATTTAAGTTGCAGCATTGAAGGCACGGTGTTAAAATATGTCTTCAAGGAAGGAGGTGGTTTAGTCTTTTCAGCTATTTTCTGAGCTTTAGCAACTTTTTTTCTGGCTTTCTTTAGAGATTTTATCTTGGATTTTGATTTAGCTGAGGAGGGGGTGTCTAGAGGGACATTTAACATAGGTTGCTTCCCCCCCTTGCTTCTGAGGGTACATCCTGAAGCCTGGGAGCCTTGAATCTCTGTTTCTGACATGTGCAAATCAGGGACTGATGAAACTGTTTCCGTGAAAGTCTCACTTAGCCCGTTGCATTGTGGACTTGGTTACCCAAAAACTGAAAACTGACCCTGAACCCTAAAAATACCCCTTTACCCAAAAACTGAAAACTGACCCTGAACCCTAAAAATACCCCTTTACCCAAAAACTGAAAACTGACCCTGAACCCTAAAAATACCCCTTTACCCAAAAACTGAAAACTGACCCTGAACCCTAAAAAAACCCCTTTACCCAAAAACTGAAAACTGACCCTGAACCCTAAAAATACCCCTTTACCCAAAAACTGAAAACTGACCCTGAACCCTAAAAATACCCCTTTACCCAAAAACTGAAAACTGACCCTGAACCCTAAAAATACCCCTTTACCCAAAAACTGAAAACTGACCCTGAACCCTAAAAATACCCCTTTACACAAAAACTGAAAACTGACCCTGAACCCTAAAAAACCCCCTTTACCCAAAAACTGAAAACTGACCCTGAACCCTAAAAATACCCCTTTACCCAAAAACTGAAAACTGACCCTGAACCCTAAAAATACTCCTTTACCCAAAATTAATTAATATTATTTAATTACCAATTAATTATTCATTAATAATAACAATAAAGTAAATATATTAGCACATTAGCTGTAATTAATTTAATTTAATAATTAATATTATTTTTTCCCACTTAATTAATTAATTAACAATAACTAAAATGTATATATATAAATAAATTACTCTAATTAATGTAATTAACTAATTAATATTATTTAATTACCAATTAATTACTAATTAATAATATGTACAAAATTATATTAATTAATTAACTAATTAATATTAATTAATTACCAATTAATTATTAATTAAAAATATTTACAAACATATATTAATTAATTAATTATTATTAAATTACTCCCCACCCTTATCCCCTATTAACCCAACATCCCGCTCCTAAACATTAACTACAATTTATATTACTATTAATACATTTTTTTATTTTTTTAACCTTTTTTCTACATATTATTGAAATTTTCTACTTTGACTATTTATATATATTTTGTCGATATTTTTGTACTCGATATTTTTGTATCATTATTTTAATCGATATTTTGACCAACGATATTTTTGTTATCGATATTTTATTATTATCGATATTTTTAACTCGATATTTTGTCCATTTGATATTTTTGAGTCGATATTTTGTCTGTGCACCAATTGTACCCTGATCCGAGTTACTCAGGAAGAAAGAGAAAAGAACTGCACAAAGAGAGGTTTTCGTTTCTACATATTTAACTCAGTCACAGTCGTATGATGTTCCGACATACAACCGGAAGGAGAATAAGAGAGAGGGTGGAGTCACAGTGTTTTGCAGAAGGACACTGTCCATGGAGAAGATAGTGGAGGAGAGCCTTCATGGGGCGGAGGTCCTAGGGATTAAGATTGGGCTGAATTCATCATGTCTGATAATGGTGGTGGTATACCGCCCTCTGCGGCCCAGCCCGCTGTTTAACAATTGGTTCCATGAAGTAGTCAGCAACCTGTGTCTGAAAGATTCTTGTCCTAGGAGATTTTAACTATCACTGAGACTCTGACCCTAGAGATTGTGTGGTTAGTGGGTTTGGGGATAACATGACTATGATAGGGCTGAGACAAACTGTGGAGACCCCAACCCACAAGATGGGCCACACCTTAGAGCTGATCTGAACTACCTCCTCATCTACACTAGTAACAGAGTGTAGACCCTGTAGCTGGTCAGACGATTATCTGATCAACTTTGAATTTTCTCTATGCATTCAACTAGATCAACCTCCCCCAGTGTGGAGGTTGGTACGAAACTGGCAAAAGGTAGAGGAGGGTAGTCTGAGGGAAGCACTAACTAAGACGGTTACCAAGGTGCACAGTCCGACGATCCGGATGTGCGTTCTGAGGCATTTACTCATCAGCTGAGGACAGCCATTGATGTAGTGGCTTCCGCACGAAGGGAGTGGATAGTAGATAGAACAAAGTGTGCCCCTGAGTATACCGAATAATTGAGAAGTGGAAAACAGGCCCTTCATCAATGCGAAAGGCACTTGCGGAAATCATGTGCGCCATTGGCTCAGTCAAATTACAAAATACAACTAGCCCTTTACGAAGCATCTCTGGTTGCCACAAAGTCTGCATATTATGATTTGAAGATCAGGGAAGCCACTGACACCCAAAAGGAGACCTTTAACGTACTCAAGGAGTTGAGTAAAAAGAAGGAATTGAGGTCAGTCATTAACCAGTAAGACTGTGTGAAGATACAGGACTTCTTTCTAACCAAGGTTATAGAGATCATTAGGGATAGAGGTACTACTCATAATAGTCAGTGTCCTTTCCCGGTGCTTGACCCATCAGACTTTGAGGGAGGCTCACTTTCTGTCTTCCTTGCTCTCGATTTAAACAGTCTAGTCCATATTATGAATAAAGTAAGGTCTGGGTCACCGGAAGACCCTTGTCATCCTAGGGTGCTCGAAACGGTCTCCCGGTGGTAGGGCAAGAGATACTTTGCTGAACTTGTCCTTGGCAACTGGAAGGTCCCACACAAATTCAAGGAAGCCATGGTAAACCCTCAGATAAATAAAGCAGGGTCAGACCCGAAGAATCTGAAGAATTTTCGACCTATCTCCAGGCTGCCATACCTGGCTAAAGTGCTTGAGCAACATGTGCTTAGAGTGCTCTCATCCTTTTTGGAAGAGCATCAGCTGCTACATGCCAGGCAAGCTGGATTTAGAGCACATAACAGCACGGAGTTGGTGATGCTTTCAATGCTAGATGAGCTAGGGACAACAGCTGACAGGAAGTCCCCTTTGGTGCTGATCCTATTGGACATCTCAGCCGCGTTTGACACGGTGAACCACTTACAATTGGTGGATCATGTCCATCGGCTGGGAGTTATTGGGACAGTCCTCCAATGGATTGGTTCCTTTTTGGAGGGTCAGTCCCAAAAGGTCAAAATAGGGGAACGTAAATCTAGTCTTGGGGCCTTGCCATGGGGAATTCCGCAGGGCTCTGCATTGTCCTCTCTGCTTTTCAATATTTATCTCCAGCCTCTGATAGCAGTATTGGCTAAACTGGATTGTCAGATATATAATTATGCTGATGACACTTAACTAATTGTTCGCATTGACGATTCTTCTCAGGCACAGCTCAAGGTACAGAACATCTTTCGGTTTACTATGATTTGGATGACTCTGAATTCACTCAAGGTAAATCCGGATAAAACTGAGGTCCTTGCTATTGCTATGGGGGTTAGCACCTGGTCAGTCTCTTCTGACCACAAGAGCTTGGCACTACTCCGATACAGGTACCAGCATTGAAGAGCCTGGGTATCAGGTTAGACTCCAAGTTAACGATGGATAACCAGGTAGCTGCTGTAGTAGGGAGCTGTGTGGGATTGATGAGGCAACAAAGGAAATGTGTACCCTTGCTGTCTTTCGCTACCATCTGCACTGTGGTGTCAGCTTTAATCCTGTCATGCCTGGTTTACTCCAATGCAGTATACTTAGGACTCCCCGATAAACTTCTGGGGAAACCTCAGGTGGTTTTGAATGGCGCAGCGAGACTGATCCTCAAACGGCTGAGAAGAGCTCATGCCACACCATTGCTACGGCCGCTACACTGGCTCCCTATTATGCAGAGGGCCAGGTTTAAGGGCCTGTGCATTGCACATAAGGCAAAGTATGGAGTGGCACCTAGCTACACCAAAAACCGTCTAAAGCATTATGTGCCTGGCCGTTGTCTTTGTTCATCAGGGACACATCTGCTGGCCTGTCTGTGCTTTTACAGAGCCACCTTGGGGGTTGTGCCCTCTCAGTTGTGGTTCCCCAGATCTGGAATAAATTACCAGAAAGTCTGCATACAACTCTCCTTCCATTTAAGAAGAAACTCTAGACCATACTGTTCACCTAGGCGTTTGGATAAGTTCACCCCAATTCTGCCATATCTGCAAGTGATATGACATCCTGGGTTCATGGTAATAGTGCTTAGAGACCGTTGGTGATTTGGTGCTTTACAAATATAATCTAACATAACATAACATAAAAAGGGTGATTCTCAATTGTTAGGAACTTATACAGTCGGTACCTGAACTGAAGAATTTGTTTCAAAATCTCCCTATTTTCTTGTATAAAAGGTCGAACAATCTCATAGAGATTCTGTCCAAAACAACTCTGACGCCACCAAACAACACAAGGGTATGCAGAAATGTCATAACTGCTCACATTGTAATAATGTTTTAGTAGTGGCACACATCTTGCATTCATGGACAGGAAAGCTGATTCACTTAAACTACAGGGGCAACTGCGATGAGCAAAACCTAATTTATACCATCATATGCCCTTGTGGCCTACACTATGTGGGCAAGACAGAGAAAACATTACGCCCGAGAATCACTGAGCACAAAATATGGATTAGAACTTCCACAAAGAACTCCTCTCTAGCAAATCATGGGCAGAGAATCGTCACACAATCGCCCATTCGAGATTTACCATATTGGAAGTAGTTAGAAGCAGGAGTGACAGGGATATGTCCAAGTTCCTAAATCAATGTGAAAATGTGAAAGCTTTTGGATTTGGCTCTTGGACACAATTATGCCCAAAGGTCTGAATGATAAGTTCAAACTGACATGCTTTCTGTAACTCTAGGATACCTTCAGCTATCAAATAGTCTCACAACCTATATGGTCTTTACTAGAGTACGATCACATTCTGTGTTCACTTGTTTCGCAATGCATACACACCAGCAGGTGTTCACATTTAGTTATGTTGAGCTGGCATTAGGCATTTAGGAATGTGATGCAGCAGTGCTATTCATACTGGTTTTAGATTCAACTGTTCCTTCAGTGAGAATGTTTACATTGTGTTTTTGATTGCACAGATTGGTAATGTGATTTAGACTGTGTCCGGTTCAACTGCTGTTTCAACCTAGAATGCTCACCTCAGGTACTGCTCAGATTGTATGGCATTTCTCCCAATGTGCATTCTATTTACGTATGTCTTTGTAATATATGTTTCAATAACCATGGCGCACAATTACAGTGACTCCTGTGGAGAACAACTTAAGCTTTAAGCATGCAGTGGGTTTAAGTTCAGGCATGCAACTCATGTTATACATATTCATGATTTTGCAAGTAATCAACACTAATAAGGAAAGTACGATCTACTTGTAATATGTATATAGCCTTCATCTTCTGTGAATACTCAGTGTAGCATTAGTATTAACAGTATGTTGCTTTGTATTGATTACATTTATAAGGACAGTGGCAGACGTTGTGAGTCACACATGTTGACCTCACATGATAGATGATTAGTCAGTATCATCTGAATGTCAAAATTGATTAAATATGAAGCAGCAACTCTAGGTTTGTTGTAATATAGGCATACCCACAGTAGACTTTCAATATATTTTGCACATGAAGATTATTTCACATCTCAGGAATCACTGTTAACTTAAAATCGTCATTCTTTTTGATGTCTATAACTCTATAATGGCAGACATCTTGCATATCCATCGAATTTGAGACATTTTCGCAGTCCTCTTTCTGTTTCAATTAATGATGGTGGGTCACGTAGTGTCACTAAGTCATGTGTCTGACGGCAAGGAGATTGTTATATAAACAGCTGATTTCCTTCTTTTTCATCACGGTTGATTTCCTTTTGGATAATTATTCAGAAGAGAGAAGTTCGATACGATTCAGACACTCGTCCAGTGATTATCACATTTTTAATAGCCAGTGCAAGTTACCGCTCTAATTGTAAGGTTATTCTGAAACCCATGCACCATTTCTTACTTCTACAGACAGTGAGTCGATACCACATGGAAGAATGACTTTGGGTGCATCCAGTGATTATTACAATTTGAACAGCAAACGTAGGTTGCTACTTAACTTGGAAAGCATTTTTTAAACCCTAATTTCTTGTTTCTAGCGGACAGCGAGTTACATACCACAAGGAAGAGGGCAAGATGGCCGCTGACGGACTGTAGGAGGACAGTCGCACCCTCCTTCTCTCCCGTCATAGAGTAAAAAAGGGAATACCCTGAATACCCTGGACAAATCGAGCGTTCAAGGCGGAGTATGCAGTATGCAGCATGCAGTATGTTGATGAGCGGAGCATAGAGCAAAGGTGCATATCACCAAAACCCAAATGAACACTTGCCTGAAAGTCGCGCTCTGGATCTGGGCGTATCTTGTGGAAGGCAGATCACGGCTGTGGTCAGAAGTTTGCCGACTGCGGAAGAGGAGGGGGGCCGTACAAACAATGGCGCCCGAGGAGCAAAGCCGAAGGAGGTGAAGGAGGCCAAGGAGAAAACGCAAGCTGCGAGACCACGAACAGAGACTCCGAACAGTTTCCTCCGCCGCTGCTGCTGTACGAATGGGAGCAGTTAGCAGGAAAGCGCAGTGAAGAACATCGGTGTAGGCTCGACTGGGGAAGCCTCAAAGTCTGCCGAGCGCAGCACAGGGGGAAAAGATACAGCACACCACATCGCGAAGAAAGGCGTCAAAGGTCGGGTGCCCGCTGATGGGAAAATCAAGGTGATCAAAGAAGCGCTCCGGCAGCCAACGCTGCGGGAAGTTTTTTCTCCCGCAGAAGACTGTCAGCTCCAGACCCAGGGGAAATGACGGCCCAGACTCCGCAAAGCATCGAGGGGGAGCTCAGACAGAAGGAGCAGAGTGAACGATCAGCATACATGCAGCAAGAGTGGAGATATGGAGGTCATGCTGCAGGCCCAAGGAGGGGAAAAAGGAATATTTGAAATAGAAGCATCAAGCCAGCAAGCGCAAACAGGAGATTTTATTCAGCAGGTGGTAAGGGGGACTGCAGAGGCAGGGGAGATAGACAAAGTGGGCACAAAGACAGAGCAACAAACTCCCCAGGAGCAGGATGAAGAACAGGGGCAGGCCCTAGCAGTGACCCCATTAGAGTTACCTCTGGCCAGTGAAGTCGCTCAGTTAATTCCCCAAGCTCAGACATTGACACAGGAACAAGCGAAGGCACAACGGCAGCAACTAAGGAAGGATAAGGCATTAAATATCATTAAAACCAGGGAGGCCGCTACTCACCTGGGGATCGCTGAAGGTAAAAAAAATGAGAGAGGGCCTGGAGGAAGGTTGGAGAAAACAGTACCAGGGTCCCCGAGTGATGACTGTTTCTTCTCAGTAAATGAAGACATAGGCACTTCAATGTCTAGTAGGGGAAGCTCTTTGGATGGCTCGGATTTAGAGTCCAAGTCTGACATTGGCACACATTCCGACTCTGGGCCTTCTACTGAAGAGATGAAGAGAGCAGCTCAGACCATAGAGGGTCTATCGGGACAAGGCAACGCCGCGGAGGGTCTGGAGCTAAGCGGAGGAAAAGGTCCAGCCTACAGCAGGGAGAAACAGTTAAAAAGCTGAACTGGGACTATGCTGCAACATCCCAGTTGTATATAGAGAATGGGGAATTGGATGCACAGCAGGGTGCCGCGAATAAGGAGGCCACAAATCCACCTACTATGGAGTTGATGTTCGCTACACTCAAACAAATGCAGGGCGAGGCGAGGGCTGAGTCGAGAAAGACCACCCAAGAGTCAAAGAAGATACAAGGGGCTCTCAGGAAAATGAATAGACTCTCACAGAAGTCGTGGGTAGAGTAGCCCAGGTGGAAGAACGAACAGGAAATCTAGAAGATGAAGTGTCTAAGTGGCAGCAGTTCAAGGAAGATCAGGAGAAGTTGGCTGAAGATATGAGGTGGAAACTCAAAGATTTTGAGAATCACCAGAGGTGCAATAATGTAAAACTGTTGGGAATTGCCAAAGGAGCTGAGGGGCAAGATGTGCGGGCTTTCGTCATTGACCTATTTAAAAAAGCCTTATCAGAATTGACGACTTGGCAATGGGAAAGCAAGGTGCAGAGGGCACACAGGTTCCCCTTGTTCCAAAAGAAGGACTCTACGGGCGCTGGTGGCAGTAAGCCCAAGGCAATCTTGGTCTTTCTTGGAAATTATATTTTGAGACAAGAGGTGATGGACAGAGCAAGACCGGAGGCCAAAAGAACAGTAGATGGAGTCACCTTTTTTGCACGGCCGGACTTCTGTCACGCAACGGTGGAAAGGAGATGGAGGTTAACACAGATGATCCCAGCATTTCAGGCCTCAGGTCTTGAGGCTTATTTGCTATTTCCATCAAGACTGAAGGTTTTGACAAATGGGTCTGTTAAAATGTTTTCCTCTGAGATAAAAGCGCAGGAATTTTTGTTAGAATGTAAGGAGAAACAGGGGCAAGCAGGGAGAGGGAGGACAGGAAGTCAGTAAATGTATCAATACAAGGAGCACATGCAGGATTAAAGTAAGATGTTTAAAGGGTAGGGTACAATATTGAAGGAAGGGATCGGGGCAATGAAATTGATATATGGTTTTGACGGGAGAGAGGGAAGCGACTAGCTGCGGTTACACAGCAGCTACACATAGGTCATGCATGACCTATTTGCCTGTAGGGGGGCAGAGGTTCTGTGGTTGGGGGGGGCTGGGGGAGCTGTAGGGCACACTTTCGGGAGAAGCAGCGTCTGGTTCAAACACGACACATGGGAGAATTTACTTTGCGGGAGGACACTAAGGGAGATACTAGGAACAAAAGGAAAAAAAAAAAGGACGGAAGGATGGTTGCGATAAAGGGCTGGGCAAGACGCAGAGGGTTAAAAGAAAAGAGAGATAAAAATGAGCATTAAAATACTAACTATTAATGTATGTGGTTTGAATGATCGTGTGAAAAGGCAGCGGGTGGCAGCCTACCTTAGAGCATCTGGAGCGGATTTTATATTATTACAGGAAACACATATCGAAGGCAGTAAGGGGTATCTCTTGGATCAGCTAGGCTTCCAGGTGTTAGCACACTCCAAACAAGGTGCAAAGACAAGAGGAGTGGCAATACTGGCGAAAAGAAACCAAGTCACAATTAAAAAGAAAATGGAGGATGTATGGGGTAGGTGGGCTTTAGTGGAATGTCAAGTAAATGAGGACTGGATCACGATAGGCTCGATCTATGGATCAACAGAGGACGATCCAGAGATTTTTTCATTTTTAGATACTGGGCTGCCAGTATGGGCCCCGACAGTAATTCTGGGAGGAGATTTCAATATCAATGGTATAGGAGGGCTAGGTCTAGGGGGGGGTAGGGAAATACCAGGGGCGCAAAAAAAGGTATGCAAGGCAATTAATGAGATGGCAAGGAATAACTCACTGGTAGATGTTTGGAATACAATTAAACCACTGGATGATGGCTCCACATATTTCTCTGCACCACAAAGAGTCTTTGCAAGACTAGATTATTTTTTGATATCTAATAGGCTGATGGGGAAAGCAAAGATGGAAAGGGGACCCCGTATTGTCTCAGATCACAATCCGCTGACATTGATGCTGGAGAATATAGTTAAAACTAGGCTCTTGCGAAAATGGACATTTGAGTGAAGATTATTGGAAGAGGGACATTGGTTTGGACTCACGGCACGGAAGCGCTTTGTGATTTGGTTTTTGGCACTGGAATACTTCACTACACATTCTCCAAAGTAGGCATGAGTCTGACATGGACTGTTTAGTTAGAGAGTTGTTAATTTTGAACACCACAATGGTAAGGTTTATACTAAGACGTTTCTTTTTTGAAGCAGAGGACAGTTGAAATCTATCCCGCAGGCATTCTAGAATCACTGCGGTTCCGTTGGCATATTGGTGAGTTTATGAGAATACAGTCAGTGTTTATAGACTAGTTTATGACTGGTGATGTTTTCATATTAGCTTAGGGTTTTCACATTAGCTTATGGTTCTTTCTCATTGTTTTATTTTTGATACCATATAGGGATACTCTTTTTTACCATGCATTTTCACAAGTATTATGCTCAGAGTCTGATTTATTTCTCATTTGGAGCGGCAACTCAAAACTCTTCTGCAGTAGAATATTGGGCGTGAAGGTATAAATAGCAAATAAGCACTTTTTCAACTTGGGAGATTTTTATTTGGCATGCAATTTTGATCCAGAGCATATTTCAAATCACTCTTTCACATTTGGGTAATATCGTGGTATGTTGAGCCCTGCAAGCAAGGAACATTTTGGTTCTGTGCCGGGCATAGTATCAGGCTGAACACATGGATTTAAGCATGTGGGACATCTTTTCCTCTAGCACACCCACCACTTCTCAACCTCTCATCTCCATGCAAGACCTGCCTCCTCTTTTGAGCACTACGAATGCTCTTCAAATCACAGTTTTTTTCTAAGAATGATACCTCAAGTTTAATACATATCTCACGGTTATTGCAATTGTTTTTGATAATTGTTTTTCGGGGATGTACTGTGACATTTATTGATTGTAGCATTGTTTGTTTATAGATTCCCCTGAGGATGGGTGCACTCTGCACCCGAAATGCATTGGGATAGAGTGATTTACGTCCATTACGTATGATTTTTCCTGTAAGGAACTCAGCTTATAAGAAAAATTCAAGCAATTAAAGCAAAATTTATGAAGCAATGTATTGATGCAACTATGATTTATTGTTGGTTTATTACAATTTGTTTGTAGACTTTTTCCACATGTTATGTAAGTGATGTTTTGTTAATGTGCGAATGTATTTCACATCACTAAATACATCAGCTAATCTTGGTATGACGCTTTTTTAAGTACATAGTAGTGCACTCTCTGTAGGAAACCTTGCAGTCTCAGTATTTCTGTTGTCATGGGATGACTGAAATTTTGAAAAAGTGTCGTTCAGGCTATTTTAACATCAAGATTGGACGATGGAAATGATTTATACTTAGGTTTTCCAGATTATTTCCTTGCCAAACTGCAGGTTGTCCAGAACTCTGCAGATCACATTTTCTTGAATCTCCCCCCAAGAATTCATATTTTCCCTCATTTGAGGACTCTCCATTGGCTCCCTATTAAATAAATTGTTATTTGCAAAACACTTGTCCTTGTTCACAAAGCGCTGCAGGTCATTGGGTCAAAATATCTCAGAGGATGGATGAAAGAGTACACTCCTTCTAGAAGTCTCTGATCATCCACAAGTCGGAAAATGGAGATCCCAGAGATTCATTGAGCGAGAGTTGGCGGCAGGTATGTCTCCTATCTTGGGTCAGTTGCCTGGAACAAACTTTTTGGGGACTTATGCCTAACAGCTGAGAAATCAATCTTTAAGAAATGTACTTTTAATCTGGATGTTTCAACAGGAATACTTGTATAGTAAGCTGGTGCAGATAACCTTGTAGGTAGCGCTGAGACACTCACTTGAGTAGTTACAAGCTTTATAAATCTAATATCCACATCTTCATTAAGAAGATGAACACAGTAGAAAGAGAACCAACCACTGAGAAGGTGGTTCTGGAACAAGAAGAGTAAGAAAATGTTGACAATTGTTAGCATTTAGGCATGTTCTGGAACCTCCATTGTGGCCTGTGATAAAGTGAAGACAAAAATATACTGAGGAGCCATGGAACAGCACCTGCAAACAGAACACAAAGACCTGTGTAAATAAATGAAATAAGTTAGAAAGGGCCACACGTATTAAGCATTTTTGAGGTTGGATCGGCCGATTGGTCCATTTCCGTCTTCAAAAGTGCTTTCACATATTATGACTCGCAAATTGCAACCTACCTCATTAATATGCATGAGGTACGTTTATTTGCGACCCATTAAGACTCGCTAATGAAACTGTAGAGAGTTTCATACATTACAATTAGCGATTACCAAATTGAGATTCAGAGAAAATTGCAATTAGGTAATCGTTACTTGTAATAATGATGCATGTGGCCCAAAATGTGTTAAAGATGTATAAAATTTTATAAAACATATTTAAAGAACATTAGTTTGAGTGAAAAAGTTTTTTATTGTTTCAGTTAATTAAAACCATAACAATACATTTTGTAAAATCAACTACTCATTTAAAATTTCCTTTTGTATGGATAAATTCTCTGTTAATTCATTTTAAAACATTCTGAGTCTAGTGCAAGAATTTGTTGTTTAAAAACAGTTAAGCAATCCATGTAGTTTATAGTTCCAAGAGTTCTGATATTTATACGTTATTAAGTTCAAAAGAGCCCTCTCCCAGAACTACCGCAGTTATGGTGTACTTATGTGAACAGGGTGCCTGTTATGTTTTAACGCTTGGACGTGAGCCACGAGGAACTTTAATAATAAGCAGTTCAAACGGGTGTCTGTTGGGTTCAAAGTTGACATAATCGCCGATCTACACGTTCTTATGCCTCGTTCGTTCATTGCCTTTTTTAGGAAGACTGCTCGTGCTTGGGCTAAATTTGGGCAGATACAGACTAGATGAATAAAGTCCTCCTTGCTGTTCCCACATAGTCTACAGATTTTGGGTCCGTCATGCACCCAAATAGGTTGGTCCATGGTTGATGGAAAATTTCCTAGACGGAGCCCCTTTAATTTTTGTTTTCTGTAAGCTGGAAATGTAATTGTTAGATATGGGGCTGCAGTGAGAGTTTGGTAGTTTGATATGACCATCCAAGCGTGTTTTCTTGTACTGAACGTGGCTTTGTCAAGTAGAAGAGAATGACATTTTGTTGACTTGTTTATGGCTTGTTTAAACGCTGGGTAAGGCAGATTGAGTTCCCAGAGATTTCTTGTTCCTGTCTCGGTTATGGCCTTCTCAAGGTACTGGTTGTGTGGGGATTTAACATCATCTTTTATTTCTTCCCACAGTGCTTGGTGCAGTTCTGAGCTTGCCATGTTCTGTTTCAAGCTATACCAGTACTTTATGTTTGCGTACTTTCTTCCCACTATTTCATTTATTATTCCAAATTCTAATCTCGTCTGAGCTGGTGAATCTCCCCGTTGAATTTGGAAGGTGGATTTGAAGATGGCTGTCTGCATTTTATTGAGCAATGCTGCGTCTTTCCCGTGCAGTCCCACGCTGCCGTATGACAGAGTGGGAAGCACTTTTGCTTTTATCGTTGCCAATAGAGGTTTGTATGATGGCCCCGTAAGCTTTTTGGCTAAGGATCTAAAAGCAAATGACAGTGAGTTTGCTCTCTGGGCAATGTATGTCTTTTGCTGCTGGTGGCTATGTTGATTATCAAAGTAGAAGCCCAAGTACTTGTAGTTGGTCACGGCCTCTATTTTTGTTCTCTCCAGTTGGATGTGTGGGTTGACTGATCGTCGTCTGGTGATGACCATTGTTTTTGTTTTTGTTGTATTTATCTCCAGGTTGTTGTTTGTTATAAATTCCTCCAGCCCTACTACTGACATTTGAAGGCCAATCTTCGTTAGGCTCAACAATACCACGTCGTCCGCGTAGGATAGATGAGTTAGGGATAAGGAGCCTAGTTTGGGTGGGTGGGATGAGTTCTTGTTTAGGGTTGGGGCTAAGTCTGCCATAAAAAGATTAAAAAGATGCGGTGCCAGAACACAGCCCTGCTTGAGGCCTTTGCTGGTGTTGATTTGTCTTGAGAGCCGTGTTCCGTTCCCCAGTTTTACTTCCATCCAAGTGTTGGAATAAAGGAGTAAGATTCCTCCCAGTGTTTTGTCCAGGATGTTCCAACTGCGCAGTTTTCTCCATAAGATGTTGCGATCTACGCTATCGAAGGCCACCTTTAAGTCTTTTCTCAGGGCTACAGCCATCATTAGTGCAGCAGGTGGAGTGCATTGGGGCCCACGGCACCCCAATTATGGGCAGTAGTGTTTGTGGTCAATTCTGTTCTTGCTTGTTGCTGCATATTTAGTGTGGATTACGAGCTACAGAAAACCACCCCCGAAATGGTGTCATGATCCCTGCCCCCTGTGATCATCCCTCCCACTGCCTTATTCCTTGCCATATAGTTTTGAAGGGGGGCCCAACCTGAAAATGTTTTGCTTAAGGGGGGCTCAGACCAAAATAGTTTGAAGACCTCTGCCTTAGTGTATAGGGCTATAGATGCCCTCCACTGGGGATAATGGGTAATGGTAAGGGGGCATCCCCTTATTGTCACTTTGAGGGCAGCATGGCCTTCCCTCTCTCCTGAAGGACTGTATGGCTTAGCGCATTTAGTATAAAAAAAGGAAGAATCTCATCAGTCTTCAGTTTCTAATTTGATTCACAAACGTTTTTCGTGTGCTTAAAACATTGATAAGATATGTCATACCAACATATTGGTGCAACAAATAGGATCATTTTCTGCTTCTGAATTTGAGTTTTTACCTAATAGGGAACTATGGTTGTGCATGGGCTGTAACAAAATATAGATATGTTGATTAGTTATAAAATGTAACTTTAATGTAGTAAGCGAAATAGGCGGATAAAATGTAATATCCTAAACAAATCATAATACAACAGGTCTCTATTACGTTTCATTGCGGACCGTATTTATTATAGATTGGACTTAGTTTTTATTTTAGTGAGATTTAGAGGCAATCAAGAGCACTGAAGGCCAGAGTGAAAATATAGAGAGGTGCAAGTCCGATGAATGAATGCCAACATGGTACCTGTGCTAAACTATGTACCTAATTTGCTATTTCCATTTGCTTTTGCAGGATTTTGCGGATCATGGGATCGTCTTCTGCAGAAACTGAGCTGGAGATCTCCAACAATTACTGCTGTGTGTTGGCTTGCAAGTCAGGCCAATAAATGGATGAACATGTCAATCATATTTTGAATCATAATGGTGAATAAAATGTAATTTGTAATTAAATCGCAATATATAAATAAACATCCTTATATCTCTTTTACTAAACAGATTTTTTTATATTTTAAGAATGGGTGTGTGGATATTTATTGGGCATACATATTCTTGTGTAGACCCTAATTATTGTACTACTGGTGCAGCTTGTTTGGTATCCTGTTTCCTTACTCCAAAATTAATTGCACAGCTTTCTCATGCACATGACTTGATTTTAGCAGCAATATGTTGTGGGAACTGTGAAACTGGATTTGTGCTGCAGTAATAAGCGGGCGACTCAGAATGGATGAAAGTAAGTATATTTTTTACCATTGAGAAGTAGAAATTCACTGTTCTTTTTGTTGGCTGTCTGGTTCAGTTGTATTTGGATAATTGAAAGACAACAAGATACAGAGCAAAGTTTGGTCTGCAACAGCCCTGTTTTGTTTTGGAAATTAATGAAGCAACAAACAACATGTTATAATTCTAAGGGGACATTCTATATATTCTCAGGGCTGTCAGCAATATAATGAAATATTGAAAGAGAATATATAGGTGGCTGGATGGGAGATACAAGACTATCTGTAGATGCGTATTCATGTTACCTTTGTTGTAAAGAATTCCAATGAAACAGTACTTGTAGAATATAGGTTTATTACAACCGAGCAATCAGGTACAACCAACCCAGCTTGCTGCTGACACGGTCTGTCAAACCTAAGGGTCTGCCGCCACATTCCATCCCTCCGTTATACATCCTCTTCCTATCCACATTCCACCCACCTGCAGTACACATATTCTACACACGACATAACAGTTACAATTAAAAGAAGTTGTCTAACAAGCCAATGCTTAGATGTCCTTACTTCACAACAGTGACTTGTTGACCATGGTGAAATTACTCACAGGTTGGAAGGCCTCCGTGTGTAGGTTATGGCTAGGTATATCCCTGTTGTAGTCTACAGTTGAGAAGACCTTATCATGGGCCATGGTAGTGGCTGATGCTAAGCATGGCAAAGTGGCAGTATTATCAAAGACATAACTTAAAGGTAAGCCCAAAACTGCTGAGGTGGCCTGTATGAAATGTGATTATTATTTGGGGTGGTGACTGTCCACCTCAAAGAATAATCATTGGTGTTTTCAGGGTGATCTTCAAAGTCACTAAATTAACCTGAGCTTAACCCACTGCTTGCTATGGCACAGAATAGACAGGCCTAATTTAGGGCAAAGTATAAAGTAATATGCAATATGAAAATAGTAATAAAGTACAACTGCATAGCAATAAATATCCCAAACAGAAGAAGTCAAATAGAGTAAAATTTGATAAACAAAATTAGAAAACATCTAGGGTAGTCTGAATGTTACAATTTTTACATAGGAAGAAACACAGAGTGCCAATGATCGTCCATGTTTGGAGTAAACTAGGACAAAAGTGCAATTAAAATCTGACTTGAGTCAAGAGCAGGTCGCATACGTCAACTAAGTTCATCCTAGCCAAAGATTTTACTTTCTGAAATAGTCCTTTAAATCTCAAGGAGTGAACTTCTAAAAGACGGAAGACCTTTGGGAGGGCACTTAGAGATTCAGAGGGTATTGAGCAAAGGCCAACAGCAGGATCAGTGGTTAGCAAGCAGTTTCAGGGAAACGCCCCTTGTAGCTTGTTGTATCCCTTTAAACATTAACAGGAGGTCGGCCGTTTGGTCTTTGGGGCTATTTCTTTGTCATGCTTACAGGAGAGAGCAGGTCCAGCTAGTGGATTTGAATGACTCCTGTGCACCCCCTAACCAATTTCTTAAAGGGTTCCCAGGGGCAACCCTATCATTTTGGGCATTTTCAAGATGGAAAATGCCCACAATGATAGGATTTTATTTGTTTTTCACTTGTACTTTAAATCTGTTTTCATACTGCATAATTACTTTATATTTGCTTGACAAACTAGATAAAAAAACATTGCAGTCATGTTCTTAGATCAATTCATAAGAAAGAAGGTGATCCCAAATGGCGCAACGAGGAAGTGCAAGTGAAATAAATGAATATAAAGTGTGTTGGTGCTAAACAATCTATGTACATATAATAGCGACTGATCCAGGATGCATAGGTGGTTTGTACACACTCTTACACAGAGTGAAATGCTCCAGAATCAAAATAAAAACAGTACAGTATTATTGTGTAAAGTCAATGTTTTGACTCTTGGCAGTTCGAGCTGGACTTTTACCATAGGGAACAAGGTCAAGACTGATTTGATATCTGTACTGGGTTGAATGTTTGACATTGTTCCACATTTTGTGCATTATTTTTTTTTAATGTTTCGACCCTAAGCATACAATTTAGACAGGTTCATTATTAGAACTTAGGCTTGGGAAGCACCTGTGGAGTTGTTTAGGGTGGATGGCAAACTAATGCATCTGATGGCTCAGGAGAGGTTGGGATTGAAGCCCAGTCTATTTGGTGTGGTCAATAACTAAATCATCTATGTCGCTATGTGGGTACTGGTTCTCCACAGTAGGTATCTTCACCAAGAAAATTTAACTCAGGCAACCTGAGGAAAATGGTTGCCTCTAAGCGCTGTGATGAAAAGTGGCCTTGACTTTGGAACCTCAAACCTGTGCTCCCGATTCACTCAAAACTATCGACTTTGCAGCCTAGCGATCATTGTGAGTGAGTTTTTCATCCTATCCACTGCCAATTTACACAATACAGCAAACTAAAATCCAATGAATTGCTTTCACTCCTCTTGTAATAGAGCTTTCCTCAGCATTAGTATTAGGAATCATTGGTTTATCCATTCCAGATGAACAGAAATGTCCCATTTCAGGTTTCACAGTTAGATAAGTAGTCAACAATAATCTTCCAGTCAAAGGAATGCATAAGGGAAAAATGACTGAAGAAATGAAGAGCACAATTCTCGGAAAAATGTATAAAAGGTGGGTTATAAATCTCTTTTACATATGGGTAGAATAAGAAATCAATGTAAAGGAAAGTAATTAAATACTGTTTTAGACAGAGAAACTCCCTCAATGCTAACTGGGCGACGCTTATGGGTAGAAATTAATGTTACCCTAACCACAAACCTTCATAGGAAAATCCTAATATGGCAGATGCAAAAAGAGAGTGAGGGATCAAAGGCCTGACATGGTGTCCTTTATCCATTTGGCATCTCCCTTCCTCTGTAAAATCAGGCTCTTCCCTTGCCAGCTCAAGATCATTGATTTCATGCAAATGAGCACACTGTCAATGGAAAACATTCAAGCCTGGGCAAAGCAAATGGACAGCCCATTTTACAAATGACATCAGCTTATGCAGACCCAAATGACCGCCACAGAACTGAGGCCTTTATGTGGTGAGCTTTGCATGCAGACTTAACAAACATATATTCTTTTCTTTTGAAGTCAAGCTCTATCTAAAAAGATCCTTCTTCTGGGAGATTGCAGCGTTTGAGTAAACATCGAGAGCAGAGAACCTAAATAGTGGAATTTTAATAACACAATCCATTTCACTAAGATTTTTTTTTACATACCATGCAACTAGACACTGTAGGAATGTGGAGTATTATGTGATGTGAGGTTAATCCTCACCTTGTAAAATACTATCACAATACCCTAAAGATGGTCCTTGGATTCACACTAATGAATCCTTAGCTTAGTACTGGTAGGGTGGTAAAAGAGCAGTCAGTACTGGAGGAACATATGTGACCCAACAGCAATGTATTAAACAAGAGTGTATTAAATCTTAATTTAGACACCAACATAGCATACACATAACAGAATTATAGATTTTAGAAGTGGTTGCTGATGTCGGTTACCGGTCGGATGGAGTTCCATCTTAACGCAGCATCAAGTAAAGGGGTTAGAATGGTGACTGACAAGACTTTGCCGCAGTACATTTTACGAAAAGTAGTTTCGACTTCTGGTGGTGCCCAGATACATGGTAGTTGCCTGTAACTTTGTGGAAGGCAGGGCTGCAGTTCCCACAATGTACTAGTCCATCTGTATATGGGTGATCCCTTGGATGGCGAAGTGGGCAGTGATACTTTTGATATGGAAAACTGTTTTACCTGCAGTTTGCAGGGGACTAGTGCTTCTAGTCCAAGGGAGTCTGAGGGTGTTCCACAGGTGTCCCTCAGCCAGGAAGTGCCAAGTATTAGCTGAGTACATGACTCGCTTACGCAGTTCCACCCTGTTGCCAAAGGGACATAAGATCCCTCTTTTACTATGATGCTGTAGGCATGTTGTTCAGATCTGAGGTCCTAAGGTTGGAAGGGTCCCTTAAATTCTAGACGTTAACGGTGGGGGAGCTATAAGCCACTGGGGGGCTAGTCCCTGCAGCTAATCTGCTTGAGAGGGGACTACATCTGGGGATGGGTCACCTTTACTACCCAGAACCCTATATTCTGCCACTTCGAAAGATGGCAAAAATCTAATTTTATTGTATGGACCAGGCGGCTCAGCCTGGCAATGTCTCTAGCACTCTAGGGGTGTATATGTCTTTGCCTAACTCAGTTCCTGCCTGTCCAGGCAAGTGCGGTGGGGGCAGGAGGAAGGCTGATCCAACACTGGGAATCAGCCCTAGTGCATAACAGAGGTGGTGAACTCTCTGAAGCTTACCGCCTGATGTTCCACTTTACAAGCCTGCTTGGGAAGAGGGAGGTATGACCACCTTCCTGTTCAAGCCTTTGTTTCTGATTATTTGGAGTGATTACACTGCCTGACAAGAGGTTAGAATCTTTTTGTTGTGGCGGCAGGTGCTGGAAACATGGGCTTCACAGCCAGAGCACAGTGGGGGGTAAATTCCTTGCCAATTGAGATTGCTGTTTCACACATAACAGTTTTGGGGAAAAATCACTGGCCTTGGGCCTGGTTAGAAGAATCCAGTGTACTGTCAAACTAGGAAACCAGCATCTAGTAGTCCAAATGGGGGCCAAAATTAGTGGTCATCTGCAAAAAGACCTGTTTTCTGACAGACACCAACTGCATATCGTTTTCAAAACCCACTTTTTGACCTAAGGACCAATTATTAAAGCATATTTCTTAAAAGACATGCTGCAATTGTTTCTAAAGGCAAATTGTGAACACTTAGTTAACACAGTAAACACTTAGGTATGGTATTTGGGTCCAAAGGTGTGTGCAATCCATGAAAATGGAATAAATCTCACAAATACAACATTTGTAAAAACGGGACATCTGGGGATGTCCAGAGTAGTGTGACTTGAATGTATCTCATTATGATTTGTCACCGAGAATGCCCTGCAAACCTCAACATTATTTATTCTGTTTGCATTTCTGTGACAGAAAGTTCTGAAATCCTTAGGTATCCACAGATTCCTATCACTAAGTATTACTGTACTTCTGCAGATAACAATGGTACCCACTTGTGTGGAGAAGTGTGGCTCACTGGTTAGAGGAGGCAAACATTGAAGCAGAGGTCAGACCCGGGACCAGGGTTCAATTCCCGACGCGGCAGGGTCCTGAGCCCAATTGTCCACAGACTTGATAATTCTCGCTTCAGTGCCCACTCTAATCACGGGTTCACAATCTGCAACTCTGGGCATTAAGCTTGCTTAATCTCCACTACGGCCCCCCCGCGGCGGGATGCCTGGCTTTCACCTTGGGGATACCCAGTACGGGTTATCTCACAGGGAAAAGCCAGGACGGGTTCCCAAGGCAAGTGCCGAGATGCCCAAGGGTAAGTCGAGCACTATATAGGAACATACATTCATACATACTTGTGTTGTGAGTTAATTGTCTCTAAAAAGATTGGATAGAAACTGTGCTCAATGACAATGTGTTCCTGGCATCGCCCCTGGTTTAGTTTATTCTTACCTCAAGCCCTCGACCCAGTCACAAGTGGTACTGCTTTTATCAGAAGACTGGGATGTGTGGGTGGTAGGAACTTTCTTTATCATATGGAAACTTTACCTAACAGAAATGTGAGAAACATTTGTGGTTCTAGCCAAAGTTTAACATTTGGCAGGCATCTGAGAAGCAAATGCAGTGAAATTTATGAAAGTCATATAACTCTGCATTCACCGCAGTGTCAATGTACATAAATGCCCAGGTAAAATAATATTCTGTGGTTGCTGGCTACATAGATACTGAATAGTTTGACCATTCATTGTGGAAATTGGGATTTACCCCATCTTTGTCACAACCCTGTGCAAAACGATGCTCTATTTTTTTCTCATGCTTGCCATGGAGATGGTAATGTTCTATACTCAGGAGGTTAGAAACATTATTGAAGCTTTTGGGGTCATGTGGGACCTGATGTCAAGGAGAGCTAGCCACAAGCCACTTTTTAAACAAATATCCTGGATTTTCAGTGAGCTTTCCCCCCTCCCAGGGGGCAAATTGGAAGTAAATCTTCCAATCTGCCTCAGGAGAATTATCAAGGAGGTCTAGAGGGGTAAGGTTTTCAAATTTGAAAACATGCATGTAGTGGCCTTTCTGCTCCACTCGGTGTGGGTAGATTATGATATCCACTCCAAATCTACCTCCCAAGATGGGGGTAGAAAGAAAGACTATTGGGGCTGTTATGGAGTACAGGCACAGGTCAATGTCTGGGTAGCTACTTCAACTCTTTTTTAACAATGTTTCCAAGTATCTAGAAGCCTCTCCACTTTACCAGGGGAATACAGTCTGTTGGGTGTATTATAAGTTGGATATATGGCTCAATTTGTGGTCTGAGTCCCCTCAGTGTTTCTTTTTCTAAAATAATAGCCATGACATTTCTGCCATACTTGGGACGGATTCCCAATCTGTCTTTCAATGGTGCAGAAAGACTATTGGGTTACCTTGGGGTGATTCCAGGACAGACTACCCTCATGCCTTTGTTTCTCCAATATAATCCTTAGTATCTAATGTACTATTTGCCTCCCCAGAGGGACGATTGGAGATGAAAATTCCATTTGCCCTCCGAGGGTACCATAGGGGAACAGAAAGATAATTTCTTAAGTGGTGAGAGCACTTACTATTGCCTGGGGAGGTCAACTTCACTTCCTATGTTACCTAGTGGGTGGATCCCTGCTTGGGGCCAACACCCCTGTAGTGATCACCAACCATAAATACACCAGAGTTAGGTTTTACTGAAAATAGGACAGTGTCTCCTTTTCTTTTGATTGTCAGTTGTGGTATTCCCCATCTCGCATCCTCATCATGGAGACCTCCCGCTCCACCCATCACCAGCGGTTCAAAACTGCAGTTGAAGTCGCCGGCAACTATGGGGAGTGAATCTGTCGGAAAACTTAGAAGTGAGTCAGCTAATGCAGAAATAATTGGAGATTTGGCCCACCCATGCAGACCTCTGGCATAAACATTAAAGAGCTCCAGAATGACTGTCGCCTTGGAATCTCTGATCGTTAGCCTCATCAAATCCATAGATGCACTGGTACGATGGATTATTCTACAGTTTAGTGCAATCTTCACCCAGATTAACAAGCCGCCCGATGGGCGACCCTGCCCTGATGGAATAGCTTGGACATGAAAGGGGGAATAGCCCGACTTGTGCATAGGTTCAAGACACCAGGTTTCCTGAAAGATACACACATCGTATTTATCTATCAGGTCATTCCAGTCAGGAAGTAATACTTTTTTAGACAAGCCCACAACATTCCATGAGATGACATTAAGGGTACCATTACAACTATTGTAACCACCAACGTATGACAGGACTAACCCCAGGTCAGAGCTTGTGCCGCTGCTTACAGTTGGAATTATAGGCCCAGTTTCTTCGTGTTTGCCATTTCCTTCCCGAACAACATCGTCCATAGAGGTCATCGGGTCTAGGGGGGAATATGGAGCATAAACGCTGTCCCTAGTACCCCCAAATATACTGATAGCCAAAGATGGAAATAGGATATCAATAATCTCCGATGACCCAAAAGGACTGTTATTGATGATTCTGGTGGGGGGAAATGAGACAGGAGAAACCCTAGAAGCTTCTACCTGTGCCATAAGTCAATCGACAGCTTCCAATCCACTATACTGGTTGTGGCAAGGGATAGGAGCTGGAGCAAGCTGAAAACCAGGCCAGCCACTGCAGTTCCAGTTGTTTCCAAAGTTGGGTCTCCCTGCTCTCCGTTGGATTAGAGTCCAACCTCCGTCTTCGGCCCCACCCCAATTGCTAGTATTGAGAGGCCTATAATGCTCATGTCCCATCCCTTCCCTAACATGATTGGTGTCCCTGGTCCAGCTCCACCCGTTATCAGGCAGTTCCTCTGATGTATAGAAGTAAGATAAAGGTCTAGCCACAATCATATTGCCATTATTCCGAGGTACCCCCGAGCAAATATGGGTCACTGATCGTGGATCCTTAAAATTTACGACCACACAATCACCCTCTGATCTTTTTCTGTTGTATCCCACCCAGGGTACCCTCCGTACCATTAAGATGTTGCTCATTTTGTATGGTGGTAAAGGGTGATTGATATTTAACCAGTAGGATACCTTATTTTTCAAGGCCCATGGTGGTTCGGTAAGTGACGGAGCCAATTCCGGAACCCCTGTCAAGATCACCACATAGGGTAGATTAATACTTCTACGTTCTTGGGCTCGCTCTATCGGTGTTTTGTCAGAAACGAGGGTGGTGGGTTTAGGGCTGGCCGGTTTTACAGGGGGTTTGACATGTGCTTTACTAGCTTCAGTATTGGGAGGGTTTAGCTTGGTAGTCTTAGAAATTATTTTTTTTGGGGCTGCTGGAAGTATGTTTGATGCCTGAAGTTTGCCAGCCGATGGGGCTGCTGCGACAGCCTTTTTCGGCTGGTTACTGTTCAGGGATCTTATATCTCTTCTGCAATATGCTGAGCTGGTTTTCTATACCTTCGAGCTTTGCTTGCAATGGGATGAAAAGGGTTTCTAATAGCTTCCTCAGAGTGTCTACAAAAGGATCCCCTAATTCGCCTCTAGTGCCCATGCTATTTGCTACACTACAATCTGCCATGATATCAACGATAGAATCGTCTAAGATGGTTTCATCTATAATTCTTAGAGCTAAGGTTTCAGGGGGTACCTCCTCCTGCCCTGCTTTCGACCCAATAGCATCCCTCCCAACCTCTTTACTAGTGATATGCCTTGTCCAGTTTTGCTTTTGGTGGGCCTAAGACGTTAACATTGTTTCGCTTACGCTTAGGGATTGCGCCCTCCCGCCTCCCTCTCGTTGACCCACTACTATTCCAGTACTGCGTGTCTAACAATTTTGTTTTACAGGGCAGGCTCCGGGGTGTTCAAGGGTGCCTGAGTGTCAGAGTGGTTCAAGTCATGAGGATCTAGTTGGACACTAGGAGTGTTGTACACCTCAGCTTGGGTCTGTAAAAGATGAAATCTATTTTTAGTGTTATCGGGTGTGCATACAGACGCAATATGTCCCATGGACGATCTTTTAGCTAATGCTAATTCTTGGGACACCCTACGTTCCATCAAGATAATTCCTTGGCCAATGAGTGAATTTGTGCGTATAATAAAATTGTCCAAGGTGCCTATGAGTTTCGGGCCTCCTAGAGCAGTCTTGCTTCTAGTTTCTCGGGTTGACATCTCCCTAGACAACTATTACTACAATCACAGAACAGTAGGAGAGCTTTACAATTCAGACATACAGGGTGTTAGGGACGAAAGAGGGGGGGCCCGGTCCGGTCTTGATCGTGCTTGAACGGGCTTAGATGGGCCCGCCCTTGACCAAGCTTGGCCCGGCGTGCTCCTGCGTGCTCCCGCGCAGCGTGAGCAAGTGGGCTGTATAGGCCTTGTGGCGGCCGGTGGGCGGGGCCGAGCAATAGCCGCGGACCAGGTAGGATAGGTCTCGCAGGGACTCCTGGACAACTGAGTCCCTGCTGCATCTGGACGGCCTGCTCCCCCTCCTTGCGGCCAACAATGCACCCCCCAAGGTCCAGCGGCACGAAGCGGCACCCGCTAAGCGGGTGCGGCGAGGTGCAGCATCGGGCAAGTAAATCCGGGTAGGCTTCAGCGGCGTCCTCCAAAGATACGGCTTACTCTCAGTACAAGTTCCAGGTGACAGCAACTCCCAACTAGGGATTGGGTAGTAAGGAGGAATCATTTTTGTAAATCTTGTTTGGTTGCAAGAAGGAAAGTTCGTTACTGTGTGATTGCTGTGGTAAACACTGCTATGAAATGTGCAGGCTTGCAGCAATACAGCCATGCATCTCATATGAGTAAAGTGAAGACTTCAGTTAAAGGTATCCAGTTTAAGAGCGAGATGATGCAGTACTGTCCAGATTTTTGCAAATTGAGAAAAAGAGGCATTATAGTTATTGACAAAGATGCATCAGAAGCCATAGAAAAAATCCCTGGTAGCCTGACGTTTAAGGTCGAAAAAGTACATGCATCAACATCACTGAAAGGGCCAGATCACTTCCATTCTTGCTGATTAGTATGAGAGACACACCAAATAAAAAGACGGGACTTGTCCCATATGAAGTATCAATGTGGAGGTCCATGAGAAATCCTTGTATCCCTCCAGCTGTACTTCTAAACTTATGCAGTGTTTTTAAAGCAGAAGCAGAAATAAATCAAATACAGGTTCAATTACTTTTCAGAAACTATAATTTAATGCAAATCCTGAGGTCTTGAAAATAAAACGTGCATATTTATTTCACATTCAACTGAAAGACACATGTTTCAAAGTCATTCTGTGACCTGGTAGATAAGATGATAACAAGCACAATTGTTTCATCTAAAGAACCGGTAAACTTCAGTAACGAGGTTCCAGAGCTTTTAGCAATGTTGTCTTGAATGAAATGTTTATCTCTCAGCTGCAGCAACTGTTAATGTCTAACATCAAAAATACTGCAAATTCCCCTTAGCCTAAGCTTTAAAGAATAGAGAGCATGTGGCAATTTACATATATCAAATGAAACAAAAATAATTCCGTTTTTTATGTAGGAACAAAGAAAATCACAATGAATGGCTCATTTAAAATGCTAAATGAAAATATATGCTAAGTGGATGTGCTCATTTGACAAATACCGCCCAAGTTAAATTATATCATTGGATTTGATATACAAAACACCAAAGGAAATTGAATAGGAGACTCCTGCGGGCCTCGAGTGGGGAATGAATGTGTTTCAGAAGTGAATAAAATAATAACAGAGATACCATTCCAAGTGGTGCTTTCGTTTAAAGCCATTACATGTTCGTGAACGAGGTTTTTGTGGTTAAATGGAACACAGCACAAGGAGAATGCATGTATTTCCTAACAGAAAAATCATTTTACATTGAAAACTCGCTGGAATGAATCCAAGACGGGATCATGAGTAGAAAATATATTTTCTGCAGCCTATCTGCCTAGAACCTTGCCAACCTGTGGTATTGTTTCTAGGCCTGGATGGAACTTGCTGACATTTGCTCAGTGAAGATTCCTTGGAACTCCTCGAACCGGCAAAATAATACTCGACTGGCTCATCCCAAAGTTTTTGCACGCTGGTAGAGCATTTCACACTGAAAATCAGCACAAACGACATTACGTGGTGCACATGGGTGTGGCCATTTTGTTTTACCCGGGATACCTGCTGTTCTGTGCATGGTGCTGGGTCTTTTTCAATCTAATTTATTCTACTGTAATCACGTCTCATCCCACTGTTTGTTTTCCCTTTCTCGCTTGCATTCCACGTCGTTCAGTTCTGCCTATCTGTTTTGTTTCGTCTAACTTCTTTTTTTGCACGAAAGCACCATGGACGAACAACAGGCAGACAGCTACGGTGCCAGTGTTTAAGTTGCACACCCTGTGAGCGCAGGACCCACTCAGGGGTGCAGCCCGCTCCATTTTTAGAGAGGTGAAGGTGGCCTAGATGTTTTTCTGGGACCAGCTCCACCTATCCGCTATGATGGCAGCAGTCCACATGCTTGGAGCGGGTACACCTTGCGGAAACATAGGCTGCTATGGGGAAGACTGCACCAGTGCACCATAGCACAGGAATGCAGTGCACCACAAAGCAGCTGGCAAACTGCTGGGCAGACCTAAGTGATTAGGAACAGGGCCTGCTGGGTTTTTGAGGTTGCAGGGCTTGGTGTAAAATTATTTTTTGTTCTCTGAAAATGCTTTTTTTCCAATTAGCATGCTGCTCATACTCATAGGTAAATTAGGTTTATGTTACAAATAATATCTGACCCAATTTATGCTGGTTAGGCGCTCATATCTACTTTCTCATACTCATTGAGGCTCGATTGTGCCGATTTTTTAAGAAGTAATGCAGACTACACCCTCCTGTCACTAACATAGTAGTATGTAAGGGAATTAGCATTCTCTCTGCCTTTCTTTATGTAGCTCATAAAGTCCCAATCTCCCAGTGATGTGTAGTATGCATTGAAAAGGGAAACTTAATTGTCCCATCAAAGGAGGTGGAGAAGCAAAGATCATGTATTGCAATGCATTAGTTATAAAGTCCCTAAAAATGTTTTTTTACTTTTTACCGTTAGACTCTAGGAAAACCGTAACAGTGGCCCTAGTACTTGCACGATTGGACTACTGTAACGGTCTCCTTGCTGGAGCAAAAAAGGCTACACTTAAAAAACTTCAAAGTGTACTTCACACCGCAGTCCGACTAGTTCTAAAGCTTCCCAGAAAATCATCAATATCCGAAGCTTTAAGATCCTTACACTGGCTCCCACTTCACAAGAGAATATTTTTCAAGATGCTTATTGTCGCCTTCCGGGCTTTCAATAACTCCGGCCCAAAATACCTCACCAGACGTTTCCCCCACTACAACCCGAGTAGATCCCTGAGCTCCTCCCATGATAATCTTATCCTTCCTGCTAGGTTCAACCTGAAGACAAAAGGTGGCAAAACCTTAAATTACCTGGCCACTAAAGCCTGGAACCTCATGCCCAAAAACCTGAGATTCCAAACCCAAGAAAAACACTTCAGAAAATTGCTAAAAACCTGGATCTTTAACCTTCCCGAAGATTACACCATGGCAGCCATCTAATTCCTCAGCCACTATGAAGTAATTTGATCTCCTACCTGGAAATTCAGTGCCATGATGCTCCTTCCGGAGCGACCGCTGCGCTCTATAAATACCCCCACAAATTGCAAATTACAAGTTGTTCAAAATTTAGTTTACGAAATTAGGAATAGGGCTCATTTTAAGAAATTAGGAAAAGGACAATAGGCTATCCGATTTAGAAATGTACAATGATTCTGAAATATTGAGATTTTACCTGTACTACTATTTTATCTTTTTTCTTCTTTCATGATCACTCTAAGGCAAGAGGACATCACAGCAGGGTGAAGGGGCTGCTGGCATCAGTGGTGTGGCGGGTAGGACGACCACCACCACCAGTGCCGCAACCACTGTAGATGGTATTGCTGGTTCCAGTAAGTCATCTTATCATGATTTACCTGAAAGAAAGCCATCAAACCACACACTCTATTGTTTCCATAAAACTCTCGATAGATAAAGGCACAAGTGAACAGGTAAGTTAAATACTTCTATTTACTCGTTACAGGCATCTCTGCATGGCATGAACATTTTTACGATAAAGGCACATGTTTCATCACAAAACACATTTTCAAGCCATAACAGATGTCGGCAAGCTTATCATAGTCCTGTCTGGTATAAGGTTATTGGAGCAGTTTCCACTTTTGTGGCAAATCCAGAATGACTTGCCTACATGGATGAGGTTGGCCTTAATTACTTTGTTCACGAGGCCAAATATTTTGCGGGTGCGCTGCTGGAAGAGCTTACAGTCTGGGCAGACAACAATGATATAATACCATTAAACCAGACAGGCTTCCACAAAAAAACAGGTACAACAACTAACATGCTAACAATCTCTTTGCTTATAGACGCAGCAATATTGATGAAAATGCAGCTGCACTCTTGCTTCATCGGCTTTCGATAATGTGGACAGGGCAAGACTGTGGGCGAAGTTAGCCTGTTGGGGCATTCCAAATGCTCTCTTAACAATGCTAACGCTTCTACACCCAGACACCTGGGTTCAGGTGAAACTGAGAACAGGGATGCATCTTTCAAGAAGAGTAAAAACAACAAAAGGCCTTAAACAGGGCCTTAAACAGGGCTGTGTGCTGGCACCGACCCTATTCAATTTATTTATGGCAGACTTACCACAGACACTTAACACCTGCAATTCTCATGCGTCCAGGTTAGGTGGAACAACTCTGTCCAATTGCCACACTGACAACGTAATTCTGCTTAGCCATACAGTAGTCGGCTTGCAACATCTCCTTAATGGGATGCAGGACTACGCAGAATAAAACAACATGTCAATCAACCTAAAGAAAACTAGGACAATGTAAATTAATAGCAAGAGGAAAGGAGTAAGATTGTGGCATCTGGGCGGCACTCAAATGGAACCAGCGGGTTCCTAAAAGGATCTAGGTCATCTGCTCGACATCAAGAAGACACAAAAAGGAAGGGGCTGGTGCTAGCACTATCAATGAAAAGCTTAACATCCAAATTAATAGGTTCAACACTGAGTCCCCTACTGAACGTTACACGTGCACAAATTCCATTCACAATCCCCTATGGCAAGGAAGCTCTGAGAGGCAGAGATGCTAAATTGTTGGACAAAATACTAGTATAAGCATATAGAACTATGTTCAATCTCCCAAACTACAAATTCCCGGCGCAACTCAGGTTGGAGTTATGCCTACTAAAGCAATTATGGCCCAGGTACAGTGCATATATCATCTGCTGGAACAACATCAGATCATCAGCCCCTAAACTCTAAATCAGCTCTTATGGCAAGACCTCCAACAGAGGGAGAATTCCCCTGCAATTAGCTACCTTCAGGAGGCTATGGCAAGCACTGGACTCTGGGCCCTCTGGAACATACAGAGTCATCATTCAGCTTTCACAAAATTAGTTCGTTGGTGGAGAACAAAGCAGCTTTTTCGGCCAGTAAATACATTGTTTAAAGCTCCACCTCGGCTTGATCCCTTGCACCCAGAACCTTCCCCCATGAAAGCTGGACCCAACTTTTACATCTTTCAGCCTGTGCAAAAATGGCCAGGGCGACATCACCCATCTATTATGCTCCTGCAAGGAGTTGCTACAGGAAAGGAGACAACTGTTAAAATTCCCCTTTAATCAAGGGGGAATTCGTTCAAGGAGGCAAGCAGTTTTGGCATGCTTTGATCCAGCAATACCACAATGAACTGCAGACTAGTCAGATTTCTTGAAGTAGCCGAGGAAAAAATGTCATCCCATGCCGAAGCTTCTCCGGGGTTCAGGGGCAGCCCGACTGGCCATCATCCCATGATGGTGGCTGGCTACTTAATCACCGCTGATCACAGTGCTACTTCATCCAAATCAAGATAAGAGGCAGTTTCAATCAAGTCCGCTCTGGGAAGCCATCAAAGAGTGTTCAGACTGATCCTTTAGTAATGCATCATTTTGGAATGCATTACTCATAGTGGCTGCTATCTGTACAAGCAACAAAGCACTTTTATTCTGTTAGTAATTTACCTGTTTCAAACTTTTAATGATTTATGGAACTTTACAAACTGGTAATTAATATTTTAGTATGATCCTATAGTTTTAATAGAAATTTGTATTGCAACGGTTTTCAGTAACTATGCAAACGTAATAAATTCAATATATGGCATTGTTCAAGATTGGTATGATTTTCTGTAACTAGTGCATTTTGGTCTCCACTTTGATGAACCTATGAAAACGTGGCAGATGTACCTTTCATCGTGGTCCAATGGTTTGGTAGTTGGACATTGCTCTAATCTTGAATAAGTCCTTTGGACAAAACATGTGTTGGCTGCCATTTATGGTGAACATGTTCATGCCTAGCACAGACGTTTGTAACGAGTAAACAGAGTGTGTGCTTCAGTGCTTCTCTTTTAAATTGTCCATACTTTTATACAGTATGGTGATTAACACCCTAGGTAGCTGTGTGTTGCCAGCATGTGAGCACCACCAAGGACTCCCTTTTTCTTGTTTGTGATACTTAGAAGTCACTAACTACCCAATATGGTTGATTTTAATGTGCAAGTATGTAGCTTAGCCACCTGCTGTTCTTAATCACTATTATTTCCCTAGCTCTTACCCCTCCTCACTAGTAGAATAATGTTGCCTTGTTTATATTTCTTATACTGCCTCCTTTTTAGGTTTCGACCTGGTGAGGGCACGAAGTGCCCCTCCCAGATCGAAAACTTTTGTCTTCAGTATGGATGTCGGCACCGCCTCTGCCTCTCATTGGCTAGCTCCATAAATGGAGGCTAGCCATTGGGAGACAGAGGCTGTCAATTGCGCTTTCTCTTGAAAACGCGATTCGGGGGCGTTTCTGGTGCTTTTTTTAAGCCCCGCCCCTTTGTCCCGGGCCGCGCTGCGATTGGCTGCCGGCCCGGGACACCCCCGTGACGTCATTCCCGGGCCGCGCTGTGATTGGCTGCCGGCCCGGGACACCCCCGTGACGTCAACCAATCACAGCGTGGCCCGGGACCTGACTTGTTTTCATTGCATTCTGGGTCTGGTTGCCCTGCCTAATTGATGTAGTAGAAAACAGGACTAAACATAACCCTGACTTAGTAAGCAACACATGTATGAATGCAGAGCAAAAAAAACGGACTGGGTGAGTTACTCGTGCGTGGACCTGGGAAATATGAGTGCTGCTCCAGCTGTCCGCATCCTCTGAGCTGTCAGTGAGAAATGGGCCTGAATCTCACCTCCCTCTAATGGCCTCTAGCAGAAAGGCTTCCAGCCAGCTATCCGTCTCCTGTGAGTCTTTAAGTAAAGTAATCGGCTCTGCACCTCTCGTTTTTTGCAGTTTTATATAGCATGAACTGGACCCGAAGGCACTGAAGCGCTTTCCATGAGCATCAGTTACATTACACAAGATCTCTCGATAATTTTGCAGGCACGGGAATATCAAATCATTTGCCCAAAATCCCAAGATGTAGAGCCAACGCCTCTGGCTCCCCAGTAGTCGGCAGCTCTGGCGGTAATGCCACACCCTGCTCAGAGGCCCACCTGGACTCCAGCGCTGGCTGGCTCTGTACCCGAGCTCCATTACCCCTCTGATTGGAGGCTCTCCCCCAGACCCGTAATCCTCTCCGGTGTCTTTGAAATGTGCAAACGAAGTTCGCGCTCTAAGCCCTTCCCCCCTCTCATTAGTGCCATGGTGCTCGCGTGTGTCTGGCCAAGCAGTGGCGCGCCCCGCACTTTGAAGGCCTCTGCCTGAGAGCTGCAGTAAACACTGCTGGCGCGCGGAGTGTTTGCTGGCCCTGCTCAGCCTCTTACAGCTGTGAGGCGCGGGACTTTGAACGTCCTTTAATAAGGACATGCTGTGCCTCTTATGCTGCTGCTGCAAACCCCCCTCACTGAGGGAGAAGCCCCGGGCTTTGAGTGGGCCGGGCCCGGCTGCTGCTCAGCACGGACAGGTATTATTAGAAGGGGCATGGACACGGGTTCCAGTTGGCTCTATTTGTATGACTACGACACACTGCCTACGTCACTGTGTCGGTGCCTTTGCAGCGCTGTGATTCGTTAAAGACATTCAACACAGGGACATCTTAAGGATTTTGGGGGGCCCGGTTCAGAGCAGCTTTGAAATGATAATCTAATTCCATCCATTTCAGGGCCTCTTTGGCCAGGTCACTGACAGTGCTCAGACACAATGGTGCACATTGTTTCCCTGTAATATTAAATAATAGTGACAATATTGTAACACAGCAGCAGCTCACTAATATTACTGCAAAGAATCTCTGTGACCTCCACCCCCCCCTCCAATTTCTCATATATAAGGTCCTGTTTTGATCTAAAAGAAACATTTTTGATGGGTGGTGCATATGAAACAAACACATTTTACTACAAAATGTGAGTGATGTATTCTCACAAATCACACACATTAAAAACACATTTAAGGAAAACGGTATTTAAAATCATCTGTTTAAAATTATTCAAGGTCATCAGAGCTAGAATCATTGTAGAACAGAGCTGGCTCTATCAGGGGGGCCCCTGAAAGGCTGGGGCCCTGGGCCATAGCCCACTTTGCCCATGCCTTAAAACGTCTCTGATTCAACAAGGACCATCGCATGAAGCCACTCGGCTCAGAAGGAAGGGATGAAGGTGGTGTCCATCCGCCGCCTCTATGGCGGCACAGGAGTGGCCAGCTCCGGCCTGGGAGTGGAACATACAAGCTCATGTCACGAGGAATGTGTGTCCCTCCACCGTACTCTAGGTACACTCGCTCTTCCATTCCCACGCTTGCACAAGGACCCATAGCACCTTTGACCTGCCACTGGGTACTTAACACAACTTCTGCCCTTGCCCTTATGAACTGTCTTCCTTCATCAGACTTAGAAGGATGAAGGGCTGAGGTGTGGTCAACCCAGAGAGTTGCACAGCCACAACCCTACAACAACAGCCACTGTATTACATTCCGGTTTCCGGTTTGTAAAACTCCTGATCTGTTTGTTCTGCTTCCTTCACACTTCACAGCTGTTGGTGGGACAGGAGTCTGGGATTAGTGGCCTGGTGTGAAGTGGTAACACACCTCCTCAAGAAATGATTTGTAACTAATGTAATGGCAGTACATTTGGGAATTATCTTTTGGATAAAATCTAATCGTCCTTTGCGTCCATCGTCCATCGCTGCAGTGACCTAACACAAAATATTCTCTCCTTAGTCTTAAAGCGCTGTACACAGACTGCAACAAGCCTATCATCCCAAAAGTATCTCATCTTTTGAAGAGACAAATACCAGCCATGTGTTAACATTTTAAGTTGCTGCAAAGGTCCGAACATGATACTGAATTAAAACTTTGAACAAAATCCCCCTGTAGTTACCTCAATGGCTAGGGCGCAGGATTATACACAGCCTATGCAGTGAAAACTCAAAATACTCGGGCCTACTTTTGAAAGGGTGCTAGCAACACCACGTGGGAGCTGCTGGTGCCAATTCGGATTATACTCCCCTGTAGGGATTCAATGCACAGTTAGATCGACCACTGCCCCTTCTCCCTGAGCCACCAACCAGGAGCTTCCAGAGAGGACGCGCTAAGTTTGTCATCTACTCGTGGTGTACAGCAGGGAGTTCTTAAGTGGACAAGCACATTTTATAACTTCATGCAGTTTTCAAATCTACGCAAAATGCCTTGATAGCCATCATTTAGTCCACGCACCCCAGTTATTCCATCCCACTTAAAGCCCTGCGGAAGCCACCATCATTGCACTCTTGTGTCAGACATGTGTTCCGCCTCCTACATCTGTTCAAGTCAGGCCGAGCAGATGGTGCATTGGGGCTTTCATACCTCAGTGTGCTGCTACATGCTCCCCTGGAAAGAGAGTTTTTTTGTGCAGATTTATATAGCGCGAACTTGAACCAAGAAGGTATTGGAGCTCTTTACATGAGCACCAGTTGCGCTACACTAGGACACATTCATTTTTTGGTAGGCACTGGGAGAGAGTAAGTGATTTGCGCCGAAGCTGAGCCGACTCTGAGGTTCGTACCTGGTTCTCCAGCTACAAAGTCAGCAGCTCTGGCCGGTAAAGCCACAACCTCTCCCCCAACGAGAGTTCTGCATATCGATGGGGTCAAAACAGGCCAGGCGTTTAGGAGGGCCTTAAAATCCTGGCTTTTCAGCTTGCCTTAGTTCGACCCTCTTATTACCCCGCCACGAATCTGCAACTTAGCGCCTGGACTCCTCTGTTGAGGTAGCCACGGGCTCTATAAATTCAGATTGATTGACTGACCGAGTTCTGACAAATGCTGGCATTCCACCAGTAAATATCCGCTTTTCTGCATTTGCGGTGCTTCACAACTCGAAAGTCATCCTGATGCGTGCACAGCAACGACAGTGGCGTCTGCTTTGGCAAGTGTGGGTAAATACGTGCAAAGTTTACTGCGATAAGGCGGTTCCGGGCCTGGAGGACAACTGTTTTCATTTGGGTGTTGGAAGGGTACCGCTAGCATAAACGTACGGGAAAGGGGCGACCCAGAACAAAGCAGCAGGTCGCTCGAGGGGGTTGATCTGCAAGAAAGTCCTTCCTTTGCTTCTGTATCCTCTGCAGCGTTCCCGTTGTTTTGAAGATGCAACTTGCAAGTCGGCAGCGGGTTTAGAGGGATGGGGGCTTGCTTGAATTGCAGTTTGATAGAAATGGAGGGATTACTTTGACATTTTTTTTTGTTCAAAGGTTTTTACTTAATTTTTATAAAACGAAAATATACTTCCAATGAGTACAATGCAGATTTCTTGCACATGCTTATTTATTGACAGATGTAACAAAGTAGGTAAGAAACATGTTTATGTCAACGTTATGGTTAAGGCACTGTTAGTGGTGGCGTTAGTGGTGAAAGAAAAGAGGTTTGTAGTGCAACACGAAATCTTAACACTGTTACAGAGTGCTTAGAGCAGTGGTGCTCTGCAACATGGCTTAAAGTAAAAAAAGAAGCACTGGCCAAGTCAAACACCTTTTTTCCTTTAAGCCTTGTTGCACAGCAGCCTGCCCGAAAAAAACATTGACAAAGCCAATAGATCTTGCATAGGCGAAACCTATTGGCTTTGCCAATGCTTGTTTCAACTTGTATCTAATGTTTGTTAAAATCGTATTATCCATGTATTATCCTTTTTTTCTATATTTCATGTTTCTGTAGCAGACTTCCCCCTATCTGTGCTTTTTTAGGAAGCTTTCCCTCTCCCCTCATATGTCTTGTACCCTGTAAGACTAAGAAAACATATTTTTGGTACTGTGAAGATCACAGGCCAATGTAAGATATTATTAACCATGTATGTTTGTTGAGAAGGTTTTCTAGCTCATGCTACAACAGTCAAAACGAGGGAGTGGCCAAGGTCATTGACCCCCTCAATGTTTTCATATCATGCATTTATACAGTATACCAGCAGTTTCCATGATAGTGCAGCTTGGCCAGAAAGTATGAGCTCCCATTGCATTTACCAAGACCATTTTTCCCTCATTGACCATTCAACCACGTCAGTACACTTAAATGACTTAGAGTCATCATACCTCTATTATGAAATGTTTCTGGTTGCTTTGACTACCTGGCATTTCTAACATGTCAACCAAAAACCTCCCAAAGGGACAGTTTCAATAGAAGATACTGCCAACCAAACTGTAATGAGATATGGCTGTTGTGCTTTGTTAAACTATAATACTGATTACTTAGGAGGCAAATCTGGATTCTAAAATGTGTAAATATTTTACTTGCCACCCCGACCATCAGTGCCAGGACCGGCAGTACCAGTGCAATGGAGGAAAAGAAATGAAATGAAAAGTGAAAAGTAGATTTATAGAGTGCGTCCAAGCGCTAGAGACCAGAATAGAAATTGCTTGACAGAGGTAACAAGTAGAAATTAATGAGGGGGGTTAAACAAAAAAGTCTTCAGCTGTTTTCGAAAGGAGGAGAGGTTAGGGTTTGATCTGAGATGAAGAGGAAGTGAGTTCCAGATCTTGGCGGCATTATAGGTGAACGTCCTGCCGCCCACCCTTGCCTTTTTTATTCTCAGAGCTATAGCCATAAAGGCCTGGCTAGAGCGAAGGTTTCTGCTGGGTTGGTACTGTTTTACTAGGTCCCGGGTAATCATTGGTCCTGTGTCCAAAAAAGGCCTGATGGGCAATACACATGGCCTTAAAGATGACTCTCTGTCGCACTGGCAGCCAGTGCAGGCTGATCAGACCAGGTTTGGCTGATTGTCTGCGTGGCAGCTGTAACAGTGTGCGGGCCGCACAGTTCTGCACTATCTGTAGTCTACGCAAGGTGTACTCCGGGGCGCCAAGGTAGGCAAAAGAGGGAGGACTTTCTTTAGCATCCTAAGAAGTCCGGAGCAAGTAGCCGAGAGTTTTGTAGCATGGATGTTAAACGAGAGGGTCTTGTCCAGCCACACCCCAAGGCTCTTAATATTGTCCTTGGGTACTGGGGGGGTACCTGGACAAGGAGGCCACAAGGAGTTGAAAAAGGTGGGGTTTGAGGGACCCAGGAGCATCAGCTCTGTTTTGTCCCCATTGAGCTTAAGGGATGAGGAGGTCATCCAGCCCTTTACCTCCTCTAAGCACTTTATTAGCCCACCTGATGACGGCAGACCGGCCTCCTGCGCCAAGGAGACCACCAGCTGGGTGTCGTCCGGGTAAGAAATATTCTTAACCCCAAATGGACGAACAACCTCAGCCAGTGGTCTCATATAGATGTTGAAAAGCGCAGGGCTTAACAAAAGGGGCCTGGTGGGACTCCACACCTCAACGGCCTGCTCATGGACACTGTCTCCCCATCAAAAACTTGGAATGATCTGTCACTCAAGAAGGATTTGAGCCATAGCCAAGCTCCATCCACTATTCCGACACTCGAGAGGCGGCTCAGCAGGGTGTCATTGCTGACCGTATCGAATGCCGCGCTTAGGTCAAGGAGGATCACTGCCACATACCCCCCCTGATCTAGGATTTTTCTGGTTTCCTCAGTGACTGCTAGAAGGGCAGTCTCTGTTCCGTGTCTGGGTCTAAAACCCGTCTGGGTGGCATCTAACAGCTGGTTGTTCTCAAGAAAATTCACCAGCTGGAGAGTGATGTATCTCTCAAGGATTTTACTCACCCAGGGGAGCAGAGAAATCGGCCGGTAGTTGCTAAAGTCAGAGGGATCCAGATTGGTTTTTTTTAGCAGAGCTCGGACCGTGGCCCGCTTCCAAGCGGGAGGGACAGTGCCAGAGGTAATGGAGGCATTCAGGAGGTCCATAATAGTTGGTAAAGTGACCTGGGATGCCAACATCATGACTTCTGGAGGTGCTGGATTGCATGGAGACCCAGATTTTACCTTGCGGGCAATGGAATCCAAAGATTCAAGGTCTAGTGGAGGGAAGTGGTCCAGTGTTAGTAGGCGTTCCGATGAAGTATCCCCCAGATTTGTTCCATCCTGAGCTATGGGGACAATTGCTATAGAGGGGAAAGATGAATAGATTTTATTAATTTTCTGGTGGAATAATTCTGCCAGGTCATTGCAGTGGGCTGTTGTTTTTTCCTCGTGCAAGCTAGAAGATGGAAGTTTTGTGAGTTTTTTCAGAATTTGATAAATTTCCTTAGGCTTGGACTTAGCTAGTATGATTTTATCAGAGAAGTATACAGATTGGGCAGTTTTAACCTCGGCTTTGTAGATTTTAATTGCCTCTCGGTGTCGGGTTTTTTCCTCCAAAGAGTAATCTAGACGCCATCGTCTTTCTATTTTCCTGCATTGGCGTTTCTTTTCCCTAAGAGCCTCTGAGTACCAGGGGGCAGTTTTTTGGGAACGTTTCAGCGTTATTTTACTCAGGGGGAGAGTGGCTTCAAGGGATTGTGTGATCCATTCTTCATATTCCTGGTTGGCCAAACATGGGTCCTCATTGTAGGAGGGTTGGTCAATCGCCAGCCTACTTGCCCAGTCATCGACTGGTAGCCGCGCCCAGGATCTGGCATGTCTTACAGTGGGTCTCGAGGGGAGTGGCTTAAATGTGGTCCAAGTGAAAGGCACCAGTAGATGATCAGTCCACGGGAGGGAGATTGGTAGCCCAACCACAAGGTCTGCACAGTTACTGAACACAGGGTCCAGTAAGTGGCCCTTAGCGTGAGTCGGTGCCTTCACTCGATGGACTAATTGTAGTGCAGCTAGGTCGTCTGCAAGTGTCATAGCTGTATAGTCCAGGGCAGTATCAAAATGAAAATTGAGATCCCCTAGCAAAGTATAATTAGAGGCATTTCTAACACGTTCAGCCACAATCGGTGGAAGGAGATTGTGAAACTGTTTGGGGGGTCCTGGGGGGCGATATATTACCGTTCCTGAAAAGCAATTGTTAGGGGAGAGTTCCAGAGTGAATGCTAAGCTCTCACAATCTGGAATTACTTCAGAGATTACTCGACAGTGGTATTGCTCTTTATATATAATGGCTAGGCCTCCTCCTCTCCCATCAGGACGATCCTGCCGGATAATTTGGAAACCTGGAGGAAGGGCTGTCACTAAGACAGGGTCGGAGTCCGACGCAAGCCACGTTTCAGTGAGAAACACTGCATCTGGCATGCGTTCCTCTAACAAAAGGGCAATTTCCACCCTATGTTTTGGCAGGGACCTGCAGTTTAACAAAAACATACAGTAATCCTGTTTCGCATTGTGAACCTACTTAGGTTTGAGGATTTGTTTACATGTTGGACAGATCACTGGGAGCTCTGTAGCATGATAAAAGTGCAAGCCACAATCAGTTCCTAAAGGCCTTATACTGAGGAGAGCTTTCGCACTATATTGCCTGGTCTTTTGTGGCTGAGATGTAAGGGGCATGGCCCTCGGCCCGGTCCAGGCGCGGACGGGCGCAGACGGGCTTCCCTTAGGCGCGCCTTCGGCGCGCAAACTGCGCGCCCGCTGCGCTCGTCCGCTGCGCGTCCGGAAGATGCACATGATATATAGTATGCAGGGGGGTGTGGCCTGAGGGTAGTGGGCATGGCCTGTGTGTCCCGGGGAATGGCGGCAAGCAAGAGATAGTAGCCCGCGGCAGCGCTAGAATCCGCTGCGCGGGGGGTGCCCAAGGAGAGTGGAAGGTGAGTTTAAAAACATAACAAGATTACACTCAAATAGTAAAATCGGCAAGCGTCTATCCCGGCTTCCGCCTCAGGAGGTCAAAGGTCTTCTGATCGCGCTCTTAATCAGCGCGCCTTAAGTACAATAGTCGGGGGCGTGGCCTGATGGTAGTGGGTGTGGCCTATGTGTCCGGGGGAATGGCGGCAAGCAAGAGATAGTAGCCCGCGGCAGCGCTAGAATCCGCAGGAAGCTCAGGAGTTTGGAGAAGAAGAGTCCCAGCAGTGGCAGGGACAGGTGGTGGTAAGTATCATTAGTTGGTTAAAGACAAATGAAGTATAGTGGATTTGTAATGTGAGGCAGATGTCTAATTCATCATCACTGATCAACTCTCTGCCCAAGGCATTTCGCCACCTGTGGCCTAACTGAAGCATGGTTCAATTCAGCAATGCAGTGCTGGCTGTGAAACATGCATCTGTTTCAGTTAATGCATCATTGCAAAGTTTTCAATGATTTACAAACCTAAAACAAGGTGTGTTTCTCAGTGCCCACTCAGTCACCTCCAACTAGAATTTCACTGCATTATTCTTCTCTAAGTTCTGCCACAGCTTACTAAAAAAAATGTATAAATCCATTGTTGGCATGTGCCATATTTTTGTGGCCAAGTGAATAATGAATATCTATTTTATGGCTTCCATGACGGATTTATGCCCATGCAAATCTTTCCATTTCATCATTTGTCACCTATAGTGACTAATGAAGCAAAAGCTTAGCACATGATTATCAGTGACACGTTAAAAATATAAAGCAAAACTTCTACCTAGCTTATTCTCTGTAACTGACCTTGCAGTAGAGAAAATATTCTTACAGTTAAGTGAAGGTGTTTGTTGAAATAATTTGTGAAGGAGGGTAAGGCCATTGAGTAAAGTGGGACTAAGTGCTTGATTTAGAGTTTGGCAGAAGGGATACTCTGTTATGAACAAGCACCAAAAAATCTATATCCCATTTCTCTCAATGTACTGTAGTGAATTCTTTTTTCTATTGTCTACGGCAGACAGGAGATCCTCATTTAACATGATGTGTGCGTGAGATAGTTTTATTATTATTCATGTGTCTCTTTTGAGTCAGTGTGAAATTGAAAGGCAGTCCCAGAAGAGCAGTCCATTGGAATGAATGTAAATTAATAATTTGTCCATTACTGCTATCTATATTGCAGACTGAAGAGAGTACCAGACCCAACGCTAGCATGCATCCATTAATGGTGCACAACAAGAATATATTCAATTGTGCTGCATAAATGCCTTACCTAATAATGAGAAGTATTTGTTGTTGTTGTTGTTGTAATACTTTATTTGATATAAAAAATATCATAAAAGCCAATTTCACAATTTAAAAAAGCATTAAACCGTACATTCAGTAGTGTAAAATTCAACAACAGTAGAATTAAAAGTATTTGTATGATAAAAGGAATAATAAAAAATCTGTATAAATAAGTTAATAGAAGAAGAAAAGACAGAGAATGACAATGCTTCATAGAATGGGTCTATACAGAGGCTTCATCATACTTTTCTGGCTAAAAGCTTCAACCGTGTTAGCCATGCACTTCCCAAATATTTTGCAACCCCACAAACCACAGTGAGAGAGGTAGTATCAGTTCTTAAAATTCATAAGACTACCTGATAATTCCTTGAGCCCAAGTTTAAGCAGATAGGTTTTAGCCATTTGCTTCTCGCATGTCTATAAGCTGGGCATGTAAAAAGGAAGTGTGCAATAGACTCTGTTGTGGCTGTAAATCCAGGACATGAGACTACTGTGGCTGTTGAATCTCGTCTTGTCCAGCCTGCAATTAAATCAATAAGTAGAAGAATTCCAATTCTCAGTTTCATGTACAGTGACCTATCCCTGGGTGTCTGAATGAAGTCTAAGTAGGGTTTCAATTTGCGGGCCAGCTTATGTTCCAGAAACCGCTCGGTGAGGACACCCTTATTCGGACTCCTCATCAGCTCCAGCTCGGCCCATTCCCAATATGCTTTTTTTAGATCTTGTTTTGAAGGCGGGATCTGGCTATCCCATGCTTCCACATACCCTATATCCATATCCAAACCGCCTGATATTAGAAATCCATTTAATCTTGTGACCTGAATCCATTTCAATGAGTTCATTGAGAGCAGCAGCATAGTTAGCCAAATCGGGAGTCGGTCTTACCTGAGTTCAGAATAGTAAAGGTCGAAGGCGAACGATGTCCTTGATGGAGCATTTACCTAAATCGTGGTAAAGAGGTTTCAAAGGGGTGGAAGGGGGAAGCGAAACCAAGCCTCTGAAAAAAGATTTCTCCGACCTTACTAGGTCGGCAGAATTCTCGAACCCCCATAATTCTGATCCATAAAGGGCCGAGGATAGCGCTTTCCCATCATACACCACAAGAGCCGGAGCAACAGGTTTACTTAACGAGAGGCGTTGTTCTCTCAAGATTGCCCCGGAGACCCGCCTTTGGTTTAGGAGCATCTTAACCATATGTGAGGACCACTTCATTGAATTAGTAAACCGGATGCCCAAATAGTAGAAGGCTTTGACCAGTTCTAGTGGGGTACCATTCAAAGAAATATTATTTCGAAACCGCTTCGACGGGGATATAGTCATTAGCTTAGTTTTGGTTGTATTGATGGATAATCCCCTGGCGTCACAGAACTGGCTAAATCTAACTAGTTGTTTTTGGAGGCCGCTTGGACTCTTTGATATCAGGAGAGTGTCGTCAGCATAGAGGAGTGTGGGAGTTTTCTCTCCAGCCAAAGTAGGGGCATCAGATGGATCCTCTCTTAGATAGTCAACTACCCCATTCACAAAGACTGGGTTAGGGCTAAAACGCAACCCTGGCGTACCCCTCTATTCACTTCTATCCTTTCAGTTAGCTGACCCTGTCCGCCCCACCTGATCCTGTTATAGTTATCCCCATGGAATTGTTTAATAAAATCAAGGATCAAGGGGGGAATACCCAAGTCAGACAGGACCTGCCAGAGTTTTTCTCGAGGGACTAGGTCAAAAGCTGTTTTCAGGTCGATAAACGCCTTTTCCTATGACAACGGTTTTCCAGTGGATCATACAAAACCTAAAAATTTGGTCCATTGTACCCACCCGCTGCCTAAGGCAAGCCTGAAAATGCGAGAGGATATTTCCATCCTCCATCCAGGACCTTATCCTGGAAAGGAGGACCCTGCCAACCACCTTCTGGATCACGCCGATCAGACTGATCAGCCTGTAGTTCGCAGGGTCCTCCCTATCCCCCTTTTTTATATTGGTACCACTTCAGCTCCCCTCCAAGATTCGGGGACTGCATGGCCTCTGGCAATAAAGTTCATCAGCATCGAGATGAAGTGCGCCCAGGGCTTCGGTTCGTGCAGGAGAAGGTCACCGGGTGGCCATCTGGACCCGCTGCCTTTCCTGGAGCTATACTCTCTATTGCCCTTACTACCTCCTGAATCTGGAAGGGTTCTAATGCTGTAAAAGCCCCCGATGTGGATGAATAGGCCTCGCTCTGTAGGGGCGGCATGTCTTCATTATGACATTATAGATTATAGAAATGGTCATGCTACTGTTGCCCTGTAATATGATTGGGGATTGGGTCTGATACTCCGCGGGATCCTTTGTTAAACAATTCCCAAAACAGGCAAGAGTCTTTCTGATATGCTGCAGATTTGAGGTCCTGCCAATGGGACTCTTGCGCCCTCACATACTCTTTTCTGGCTGCTCTTATATTGACCAGGTCTTTCTGACTTAGGGCCAAAGATAACACCTGCCTCTTTTCCCTACATACAGCCGAATACCAGGGATATGTGGGCCTGGTTGGGCAACCTCTCGCTGCACTGCTTTCCCTGATGGTGAAAAACGTGCCCAGCCTTTCTATCAAGTCTTGGTAGAAGTTATAGAAAGGGAAAACAGAAATTTCCACTGGGTCCTCCTTAATCCCTTCAAGTCCCCCTGTCTTCTCATCAATAAGCTCTCTTATGCTAAGCAATTTATCATCTTGGTGCAAAACCATATGCCATTTAAGGCGTCGGTTGCAATCAGAGGGCACAATCTCTTTTGTCGTCAATCTAAGTCCTTCAACTGAATTATTAGTGATTAGTGCCCATTTGTTGTTAATCTGCATGCATAAGGGAATGTGGTCACTGTCCAGAGTGTGTCTCACTTCCATGTCAACTAAATCTGCCCATAGACGAACATCTAACAGGATATAGTCAATCCTAGACGGTTAACTAATCCTATTAAAATAAAGGCCCAGCACAGGTCAGAGCAAGGTCTGCCATTTACTGCTCTTAAATTGTATTCAAGGGTTAGGGCATTAATCTAAATTGCCCTTTGTGACCATTTCTTGATAGGGGCTATATTGTGAGAAGGAATAGCCCATTTGTTATCTTCCTCATTTGTGCCCAGGAGATCTTCCCTGCCCAATGGCTCGTACATGCAGTTAAGGTCTCCTGCCACAAAGGGGCGACAGGTATGATAGTTCCTGCTCCAGCAATGACAGGGTAGATTATGTTTGGGCCCTAGGAGACCCTCTCGCATATACATTAAACAGTTCCACATTCGAACAGTTATTTGGCCCTTTACTCTACAGATGTAACAAATCCTGTGAGGGAACATTGTGTGTGGTGATGGACCAATTCAGGGAGATATTGATCCATATATGTAAGCCCCCTGACGGACGCCCTTTCCCTGATCTTGAGGCTGGGACAAAGTAGGTAGTGTACCCTGACTTGCACAGACGGGATGTGCTCCATGTTTCTTGGAACAAACAGACATCATATTTCTCTATAAACTCATTCCACTCTGGTAAAAAAAAAAAAAATTCTGCAAACCCGCAATATTCCAAGAAGGAAATTGTATCACCCTTATATTCTGCCCATCATTCCCCATATTACTACCTTCAGCACCCCTCCCAAGATCAGTATTATCTCCACACCCTCTATTCCCTTTGCGATTGAGCTAGTATGTTGAGGGACGGACCCACATTGAATGCCTCTAGATGGATCACTGGGCCAATCTTGTTGTGGAGCGCATCAAGTCAATCTACTAGGTTGAGTCCGTACTCTTTCACCGCCCTCTCCTGAACTACAAGTATCGCCTGGCTAACTGGAGACCAAAGGGGTGAGCGTCTAATCTGATATTTGTTATTTTTACACACTAAATACAATACAATGTCGGTCGGAAAGCCGGAAATTACATTCATGAGCCAAAAGTAACTTTTGAAAACTTCAAAAAATCAGTATTTCAACTAGAGAAAATGTGTGCTAACACTTTATTATCTCTGTGCAACTCATTATGATAAAGTTCAAAACCGATCTTTATGTGGTGAATAGTTGAAATCCAGTTCACCAAGAGAGAATTAACCACCAGGGTTACTGAAAGAAAAAGTAAAGTTTGAGAATAGCACAAAGAAAATATTTTTCAAAGGAAACTCAAAAAGAAAGTATAGTAGAGTGTTTGCATAGAAGTCCACCCCTGTATCATAAAGACATCAAGCATATAGTTCAGGCAATGTTTTAAGCACCAATCTAATAGACAAATGTTGTAGACACATAGGGGTCCATTAGGATGACGGGCCGACTTTGCCCGCCCGTCATCCTATCGTAAATCGGGACCGCCTGCCATAAGGGCGGGGGTCCCGGGGGTGCTATTAGGATGTGCCCGCCACAGTGGCGGGCACAACCTGTATTCTCAGCATTGTGGCGGGCGGTGCTCTCTGCACTGCCCGCCACAATGCTGAAAATGCACTTTCACTTTTTCTTGCAAAGCGACAGGCACCGCGCGGTGCCTGCCGCTTTGCAAATGACAATGAAGGGAGGTACCACAGGTACCCCCCATGTCCACCCCCCCAACTGTACTTCACTCTGGGGGCCCGCAGGGGGCCCCCAGAGTGAAGACCGCATGCCTTTCCGTGGCGGCATTGCTGCCACGGAAAGGCATTGAAAAATGCCCATTATAATATGGCTGGCGGTGTCTGATAGACACCGCCACCATGTTATCCCTTTTCCGCCCCGGCCGCAAGGCGACCAGGGCGGAAAACAGGTGGGCGGTGTTTCCCACCGCTGCGGTCCCCTCCACCATCGTAATATGGCGGGGGAATGCAGGGAAGGATGTCGGGCGGATTGCCTCCGCCAGGGTGGCGGTGGCCACCGCTACCCTGGTGGAGGCAATCCGCCCGACATCCTAATGGACCCCAAAGGCTCTAATGTCAGTTAACCCGTAGTAAGGCACTACGTAGTTACACAAGTACAGCTGTACGCAAAAGTCTACCTAAGACGTGGTTGTATCTCAAAAAGTGTGAACAGATTACATCAGGTATAAGCTGAATCCCAGATTTAAACTGTGTCCGACCTGTTATAGTCTAATGTAGAACCTGACTTTCATAAAATCCCTGAGGTAGCATGTCACCCTTAGTAGGGTTCTGAAACTTAAAGCACATCCTTAACTATTAGGAGGATTCCAAAGGTAAGTTGTCCAACAGGATGGAACTACAAGGGCTACTTTTTAACAGAAAAGAAGAGATAGAAGCAAAGTTTGAACTATTCAAAAAATGAAAAAAAGCTTATTCTGGTCATTATACAGTAAACTAATGTACTCCACATCGGACAAGCACTTCCTGTATCAGGAATGGAATGTCTACCATTGAATCAAGGCTAAAAGAGAAATGTTACCCAACAAAAACATCAAACATTAAGCATAAAATTGTATACAACAACTCACATAAGTTGTTAGCAGTCACGTTTAGACTGGTCAAAGAATAACTAAAAGGTCATTACCTCCAGTATCTAGCCTGAGAGTGAAATGGTCCCTGATGCAGTCCTTTAAAAGTAAAAAGATGGAAACTAAGGGGCATATTACCAACAACTAGCGATAATTATCGCTATGTTGGTTTAGCGGCAATATTTATATCGCCGAGCTGCGGCAATTTTTATCGCTTAGGAACCTTGCTATTATCAAGGTTTATCTCCTAAGCGATAAAAATCGGCCGAAATGCATAAATATCGCTGAAAAGTCAGCGATATTCATGCATTACGAGCTAATGCTCTTAGCCATGTTATCCACCTACCATTGGATAACATGGCTAAGAACTGCTCAGGGGCAGGTGTTAGCTTTTGGAGATATTCGCGCTTAGAGCAAATATCTCCAAAAGTTGGTAATAGGAGATAGCGATGTTAGCGAATGTTTCCAGTCGCTAACATCTTGACACGCCCACTTTGCATGTCATTAGTGATAAACATCACTGACATGCAAAGCGGGGCCCAAGATGGTCGCTATCTCCTACTAGCTGTCGCTAACTGGTGTTAGCGACAGCTAGGAAATAGGGAGATAATTTTATCTCCACTTTCTTGGCTTTTAAAGCCAAAAAAGCAGAGATAAACCTCCTTGATAATATGCCTCTATATATCTTTGCCATCTGTATTATATATAGTTGGACATTAGTCAAACAAAAAAAATAATATAAATTTGAGATAACAGTATATATAGAGTCTCTTACCCATATCACTATATAAAAGTGTACCTGTTCAGTGTTGATGGGGATTGGGTGAAGACCTTAATAAAAGCATACCTAAAAGGAAATTACTTTACAACATAGTTAGTCAGTACATAAATCAATCACAACCCAAAATGTGTAGCGACTTAACCTCAAGGTACTAAAAGGCACCGGTGATAAATTGACTTGTGACTACTCTCTATGACTATATTGATCACTGGGGCAGTATGCCTACTGTCTAACATGTACTTATAGACTGTGAAGATGAGTGAGGAGATCAAACGTGAACCCCTCAGCCCACCCATTGGCGGAACTTCATCATTTGGGTTTAAGAAGCGCCAAACTGGTGTCTACTAGGTGTCTCACCTTGATAAAAATGTGAGTACAACCACTAGTATTTAGTACACCAATGATGGAAAATAGTATCTGAAGGGCTGTGGGAAGTAAAGAAAAGAACAGTTGCAGTGTTGAAAGCAAATGTGCTATAGAAAGAGTGGTGAAATAAAATTTTACTAGCATGGTGCCTAATAAACCTTTATTCAGACGGTCACCAAGGTGCCAAGATTAAAAGTAGAGTGTAAATGGATGTAAACATATATTACCATTTATAGATGGATGAATCGGTCGACATGTTTCAGCCTCGGGAGGCTTTCTTCAGGACCTAGTTAGACACTACTGCAACTGTGGTAGTAAGATTCAAAGGAGATGAAGTCACGGTATTCTTGAAACGAACTGCTCCTGAAACATAAGACAGTGTATACACAAAAAACAATTACATGTGTTGTGACTACTAACACAGAATCAAGTGTAGAATATGAGACATAGAGAGCCACAGAGATAGTACTCTATTGCTGTAAACTGATTAATTAATTAATCACTCACTCACCCGCGATTGAGCTGGGAGATGGCCTCACCTGGCCTGGCGCTCGCTCAGGACAATGAGGCCCCGCTCTGGTAAGAAAATAGAAAGAAGGAGAAAAAACACCAACAGAATAACTTATTATGCTGGGAACCTCTCTATTTCTTATACCACTCAGTGTTTTAAAAGGTAAATGTCACAGGACATTAGTATTTGCTGGACTTAAAAGACGACGTTGACACAATAAAGCAGTTCAAAACTCTTTATATATTGTAGTTACTGATACCAGTATGATGGAAAATTAGTATTTAGTATTTAGTACTGTATGCAGACTCTCCAGAGCTTAGATGGGACTATATATAAAATCTTGTCAAGTCCACTAGAAAGGGGTCAGTAAGCTTAAGAAAGTTAAAATTATACAGCTTAGAGACAAAGTGTGCAAATATATGAAAAGGTATGTCAAATGGACAAACATACCAGAAATGAGGGCTATGAGCCAAGAGCTAGAGATCACATACCTGTCCGTCGGTACCTCGAATCCCTTCTGTGTCGAGGGGAAGGTAACACGATGGACAGGGAGGACTGTTTAAGTATCATGGTGGAGGACCAGAAAGGAAACACCGAATTTCCGTGTCTCCACCTAGTCAATGTTGCCATAAAACGCCCCTCTCTGGGTTATAGTGTACAAACCGGCCGCTGATACGATATGGCCGTGTATACACAGTAGAGATTGGTTAAAATCTCAGCCAATCAAGGGGCCCATCTCGCGTAATACAACATGCAGTCTGTCCGGCATTCTGCTATCTGTTTGTCCGGAGTTAAGAAACTGCGCTCAGCACTGCTCTAAAAGAGCGTAAACAGCCGGATCTTTTTCAAGTAGGATATGTGAACACATGTAGAAAGAAAGTGTACGCAGCAAAAACAGGTGCGCACTTCGTTCGGAGCTAGTTGTAAGCAAAGAACTCTGAGCCAGCCTATTGGTCGATGACCCAATCTCGCCATCTGGGTTGGTTACCGCACCAACCAATTAGAGAGCGTTACCCGCGATAGCGCTCGAAACGTGTAGAAAGGGGCTACGAGAGTGCATCCTGACCACTGATTGATCAAGGACGCAAGCGTGTTCTGCGCTCAGATCTGCTCTAAAGGAGCGTAAACAGCTAGATCTTTTTCAAGTAGGATATGTGAAAAAAATGTAGAATGAAAGTGTACGCAGCGAAAGCCGGTGCGCACTTCGTTCGGAGCTAGTTGTAAGCAAAGAGCTCTGGGACAGCCTATTGGTCGATGACCCAATCTCGCCATCTGGGTTGGTTAGCGCACCAACCAATGAGAGAGCGTTACCTGCGATAGCGCTTGAGACGTGTAGAAAGGGGCTACGAGAGTGCGTCCTGACCACCGATTGGTCAAGGACACAAAAATGCAGACTGGATTGTTGCAATCACCACCCAGTTAGAGAGTCTGAATGTCGATGAACGCTAGACTAAAAATAGAGACGGCTCTGATGTATTCACTCTGAGCACAATAAAGCCCGAGCAGAAAAATGACATCAGGTGATGTTTATCATGTAGAGAATTTTTGATGATGTTTATCGTGAGATAAAACACTAAATTCTGTTCAGAAAAGGGCAAAGCCTAATGAGCTGCCTCGAGTATGTTTGATCCCTCGTGTGCATCGTAACTATATCACAGGTACACAGACCTCTGTAGACAATGCATGGGTTATAACAGCTGGCTAGTCGGCTGCCACAGCAGGGACTGTGTGTAATGAGAGTCAAAAAACCAGACCAATCTTGTCATATAGCCCATCTGGTGTTAGCGACAGCTAGGTAATAGGGAGATAATTTTATCTCCGCTTTCTTGGCATTTAAAGCCAAAAAAGTGGAGATAAACCCCCTTGATAATATGCCCCTATGTATCTTTGCCATCTGAATTATATATAGTTGGACATTAGTCAAACAAAAAAAATAATATAAATTTGAGATAACAGTATATATAGAGTCTCTTACCCATATCACTATATAAAAGTGTACCTGTTCAGTGTTGATGGGGATTATGTGAAGACCTTAATAAAAGCATACCTAAAAGGAAATTACTTTACAACATAGTTAGTCAGTACATAAATCAATCACAACCCAAAATGTGTAGCGACTTAACCTCAAGTTACTAAAAGGCACCGGTGATAAATTGACTTGTGACTACTCTCTAAGACTATATTGATCACTGGGGCAGTATGCCTATGCCTATATTGTCTGTATGTTACATACATTAAAAATAATCTTAATCTTCAGTAGAAGTTATTAACTAAACTAGTTCGCTTCGCTCTTCGTTTTCATAGCTGAATAGAGGAAACAATGGCTGCTGCCTCTCTCAATCTTCCAAAAAACAATTGCTGAGTTTTCCATGGTGCATTCGCAAATTGTGGTGGTAGTAGTAGTAGGCTAGCATACTAACATGGAAGACATCACAAGCAAGGTCCCACTCCCATCTAGGTGAAATCCAACTGTAGGATTATTCATCACAGGCAACTAGACTGAAGGAAAACACTGAGTGAGTGGCTTATTTTTATCATAACATGTCAGAGACTGAGACCAGACAATAATCATGAAACAAAGAAGACCTTAATAATAAAACTAGTAGTATTAACTCTGAGGAATGTGGGGCTATTTAATTAATTTATCAAAACAATTAAAACTAAACTTATAACATCCTTGATTAGGTTTGGAGTCAGGACAGCATTTAAGCAACACAAGTCCTTAATGATGATATAGATGAATGCTGTAATATATGTATTCCTCATATGCATGTGTGGGTGAGTGGGGCTGGCATGGGCTATGACTCAAGAAACAAAAGATCCTAAAATGTGTTGGTGCCCCCTCTCACCTCCTGTCCCAATATGATCTTCAGGTTTTATAAATGTCAAACAGGTAAGGGAGGAACAAAATACTGTTTGATTTTTAATTATTGCTTTATACCCCTAGTTTACTATATCTTTTATACTCTTCTTTTCTTGGTCCGAACTTCACTAGTCACAGCACCAGTGAACGTTTTGCTGAACCACTGAGATGGAGAGCACTTTCTTCAGGGTGCAAGAACCAAATCAAGATAAAAAAGAGGGGAGGTAACTAGGAAAGAGGGGGACCGGCAATCCTCAAGGGACATAAACTCAGAACGGCTCAAATTAGGAACACAAAATAAATGTGTATAAATGCGGGAAATATATGAACGTCATCACCCCGGTGTCGGTGCCACATACCTACATTCAATTCCCAAAGGAGTGATGGAGAGAATCCCATGTATTTAGACAGTGGCATAATTACTAGAACATATATATCTAGACAAAAAATCGAAAAACAGAGGATAACCAACCACACAAGTTTTAATGCGTCTCAAGTGAGTCATGCAGAGGGTAGTAGAAAAGTGTGTGCCCCAGAAAGTGTCCTTCATTCTAAAGATGTGATTTCAGCAATTCTAACCATATACGTATACCTATGGATATTAAGAGGCCGATGTAGAGGACCGAAACACCAGGACCGAATGAGGATGAACACAGGCAAACTGCCAGCGGACCTCAATGGGGCAATGCTTTCGGATGATGGAAGATGGGGCTGAAGAAATACATTAAAAAAACACAATCATAAAAGGAAACTGGCACTTTTATTATTAATAACATATGTAACTGAGGTAGACGTCCAGCCACTTACCATGAAGAGCCCAAGAAAATGAACCCAAGATGGAATCCTGATTTTTGCACATGAATGGAAGAGAGCAATCCAGCAATAACAAATAAGAGTAAATCCAGTGTGAATATCCAAAGGCCCTTTAACACAGAAAAAGGAAAGGCTACAATTAGGAACACACAGTAAATTTGGGTGAATGAAGGAAATCTATGAATGTCATTTATTTGCAGTTTTATATAGTGTAAACTCAACTCAAAGATATGAGAGCACTTTACATGTGCACCAGTTGAATTACAGATGAGCATATTAATTTTTAGGCACAGGGAGATGAAGTGATTTGTCCTGAATCACAGGATGTTTGAGTTTCCCACTAGACTCAAACTTGGTTCCCCAGCTTCAACGTCAGCCACTCTAGCAGTTAAGCCACAACCTATCCCCATCATCACCCGGGCGCAGTGTCAGCTAGTATTGAAAAATACAATTTATTGAGGAGTGAACCAATACTGGTCTAAAAATGATGATTGTTAAGAGAAAAATTATACAGTATATAATCTGCATTCTTCTCGGAATGTCCATCTTGGGTGCCTCGTGAACCAATCCGGTAAGGTACACAGGAGTGTTATGGATCTTTCACCTATCATGCAGAAGAGTCAAGGAGAAGGACGGAAGGTAATCTTCATGAGGAGTGGACCAAGAGGCTGAGCAAGAGAATACACTGCTGCAATCATTCATTATGACTCATGTGTGCTTAAATGAGAAATTAGAGAAATTTTAGAACTAATCCCAAACAAGTAGCTGCATTTACCTGGCTGATCAATCTCACAACTGTCATACCATTTAGCTGAGTGAGTCTTTCATGCGATGATCTTACATTACATGTCAGTCTCCAGTTACAGCCCCCCAACCCAGGGGCAGCCGGAATGTATTGGAGGGAGGGGGGCAGATGAGACAAACACACACATGCATACACGTAACACTCACAACTATGCATTCACACATGCACACAAACACATTCCTTCACAACACTCTTTCCCAAACATTCATACATGCATGCACGCAAACACGCACACACCGTACATTTTAAAAAGAAAACAAAACACACGTACCTGCAACCTGCAGCTATCTCCTCGCTGTATAGGCGGTTCTAGAAGGCTTTAAACTGCTGCCTTCCCTCATTGACTGACTTAAATTTAGCCAATGAGGGAAGGCAGCAGTCCCAACATCATTACCGAGTGAGATGGGGTCAGTGAAACTACTGACTAAGGGTGGGCGTAGTTTGTGAAGTAGCGCTACGTGAAGCTAAGCAAAGTGCACTTCACACTATGCGAACTTCACGTAGCACTACGGGAGCTGCGTAGTAGCATGTTCGCATAGTGCAAGATGCATTTTCAATGATTGCACAGTGCGGACAAGCATTCGACACTGTGCAATCATTGAAAAAGGCATCTTGCACAGTGCGAGCTGTAGTTTTCTGCTGCTCGAGTAGATTTTTACTCGAGCGGCAGCTTTCTCAACACGAACTGGTAGTTTCTCATTGCGAGCAGTCGCGAGCATGCACAACCACTCGCAATGAGAAACCTGACCTCCCCGCGAGAATCTCGCCGGGATGTCATTTTGCTTGCTTGCGGTCGCGAACATGATGTTGAGGACCGCAAACAAGAAAAAAATGACCTCTGCACTACGCTACAATGCACTACGCGTGTTCGCACTGTGCTACGTGCAGCTCGCGTAGTGCGAAGTTGGGCAAACTCCGCAAACTACGCGAGCATAGCGTAGTGCTTCGCCCAGGGTTACTACTGACCCCACCTCACTCTGTGATGGAGTGTCACTGATTGACATTCGAACCTGGGCGCTTCAGGGCTTAAAACTGAAGTGCCAAGGTGTGAGGAAATCAGTGACACCACCCTTATCACTAAGTGAGGGCCTCGGGAATCTTTTCTCAGCTGAGAATATCACACCCACAGGAGCTGTGCCTTTCTCAGCCAAGACAAGTTCAGTTCAAGCAGCCAGGAGACATTTCTAAATGTGCATGCCTGGCTCCTGGCTGCTTGAACTGAAAGTGAACAGTGTCTGAGAAGTCCTCTTAGAGTCATCATCATGTTGGTTTCCCTTTGAAGACAAAAACTTCCTTCTTCTGGCTGTTCAGATAGTCCCTCGCTGAGACCCGAATCCAAGAAACAAATCAGTCCGAATCCAGACCCAAATTAGATTGATAGAGATAGACCCGTAGCGCATCGCTCTTGATGAACAAGCACAGATTAGGAATTTGAGCATATTGTGTAGGTTTGTATTTGTTAACCAAACTGACTGGTCTGGTCCTTGACAGCGGCAATTGGTGACCCACAAAAATAGAGGATTGGCATAGATAAAATTAAATAATATACAAAAAAGGTATATTTTAAAATGACAAAAAAGTTTCACTTACCTTTTTAGCTTGCATTGCGTCCTGTCCTCTGTGTTCTCCAGCTGGTTCCTGAATATTGCAGCCAGCTCCCGATTTCACTGGCTCTAGATCACACAGCTCATTATCCAATCCTGACACTGCTCTCAGAGGCTGAATTCCGCATGTCTGGCCACAATAATTGTAGTCAGCCAAACAGACATGCCCAATTCAAACTGAAAGAACCGCTAGTCTTTGCTGTTAATCAGCAGCAATGATGCACTGGCCCGCTGTGCCCTCTCAGTTCTGCAGAAAGCCAGAAAGCTTAAATGGTAATAAAATCCTTTAATTACCATTTTGGAATCCCAGCTTTCAGCAGCTGTGTGGGGAGGGGTGTGGTGCTCCTCTGTTCCCATGGAGGAAGCTCTGCATGTCCTAGAAGAACCATAATGTTAAGGAAATTCAGGTAAGAATGAAAGGGCCAATCACCTTCAGACAAAAACATGCATCAACCTCCAAACATTGCAAATTATCCAAATCAAGTTTACAAATTAGATTAACACCCTCATTGTCCTACACCACGACTCATCTATCATCAGCCACACTCACGTAATATTATATATCACTCATTGGTGCAATATTTAACTGTTCTCAAGCAAAGTGGTACACAATTCTCATAGGCTTTTCCCATGGTAACAATACATTGGCAGTTGTGTAAAGTAAATGATCTTCAGTGGGGCTTCCCTGCTAGGGAATAAAAAAAATAAGGATAGGCATAAGACTGAGGAAGGCATTGTCGGCAATGTCCTTGAAGGCATTAGGGTGGATTCTTCACTACGCACTGATCCAACTTCAAACCACCCTCATCCTCATCCTCTTACTCTTCCATTTGTGTTTCTGGAACAGTGTAATTGTGTGGCATTAAGTGTTGATTCATTTTATTCATGGTGAATCTCTTGATGTTTTGAGGTACTGAAGACATGCTAAGGACACACCAACTACAAGACAAGCCAGATATATATTGCTAGCCTATTGATTACTCGCCATTGGCCCATCTTCCCATACCAATAGACCAATTGGTTTTGATCCACGTTTGGGTCATCCAGACAGTCTTTGAACATCCTCTAAATGGTCATTTGCAGTGCTACTTGCTTGACCTCTTTTGCCTTCACCTCTGCACTTGGCTTAAACCAAGCAAGTTGAAACCAAGCCAATGCAGAGGTTGGGTCTATTTCTTCTGTTGCTGTTGGTGTTCTTGTTGATGGTATTTGCTTCTGTGAAACAATAGCACTACACAATCAGGGGTTTGAAGGCTACATGTAAGAATTGTGCTAGGGACTCTAACTTCCAGCCGCTCTTCTTTAAGGTCTCTCACTTGCTCAACAATCCACATATTTCATAGTTAAACATCCACTTCGGAAAAAGGAATAAAATCGGCCAATATTATTTTGCACCATGGATATCAAGTATTGTGGTACATATGTAGTATTTGGACAACACAATGTCTCTTTGCAGCCTTAGATTAATAGCTAAGGGAAGGATTAAACTCTAAACCAACTCCAGCACTTCTCAGTTAAAACCGGCAAACCTTTGCAACACCTTTTTAACAGGTCTTTTTGCAGTTGCAATGATGGGATAGCTTGGTTTAGCATAATATTCTCCTTGCTGACTTAATGTGTGAGAACCTCAAAAGGAAGTAGCATCTGTTTCAAACATTTGACTAGGACCTGTTTGTCCACCTCCATGGTCATGCTTTTCCCAGCTGCATCCACTTCTGTTTGAATGACATAGTCATTGATTGATTTTTACTGCTCAAGTAGACATTGCAACAAATAATAGTTTGAGTTCCAACATGTTGGCACCTCCTGTATGAGGGCTTTAATTAGTACTCCATTACCATGCTGAATTAACCTCAACTGCTTCCAGGCTTTAACAGAATGCCTGAAATAAGTGCAGATTCTTCTGCAGGTGGACAGTTTATTGTTGACTATGTCTTCTTTTTTAAGAAAGTACTGCAAAATCAGGTTGTTTCAATATGCTAAACAAGGAACGCTGAAATAGCCACCATCTGCCAAGGCCTTGACAATCTTACTGTCATTGTCTTTGGCCATAAATCAAATTCTGAGATTTATGGGTCGCAGCCATCACATCACCTTGCTATAAATGTCTTCCACAATGTTTGCAGTTGTATGGGATTTGTCAATGGAGAACCTTTCTGCTGTTACATGCCGCTAAATGCCCAAAAATGTTTCTTCAGAACTGACCTGTAGATAACTGTTGCCTAATCCCCACAAAAAAGATACAGTGTGCAGTGATACGCATGTACTCAGTTGCTTGATGACTGGTTCACATGTCTTTCATCAAGTGGATGGTGTTGTTAATAGGACTTTGCTGGAAAGCTTGTTCAACTAATTGCAACACATCATGCTAGAGCACTGGAATAGCAATTCTGGAAAAATAGGTTCAGCTGGCAAACTACAAGTTCAAACAGATGATTGTCACAAATTGGGAAATCCCATTCCTTCCACAAGAGAAAAAGGGAGGAGGCCCAGCATTAACATTTTAGCCAACTTCCCATGGGGTGATTTCATTCAAATGGCACCTCGTGCCTTGACATGCACGGAATAGTAGCCAGGATTTTTTTATTTTGGGATGCCACTGATGCAGGTGACTTCTGGAAAGAAACAGGAGGTAGTAAAGTCAATGTGCATTTTGGGACAGTCACTGTATGAAATGTTGTTACCATCAGAGGCTTGTGCCATTTTGAGGTTGCTGATGCAGGTGATGCTGGTGTCCTGCTGGAGACAGGGCTGCTTTATGCAAAGCTGTCACCCTCTTCTTCCTCATCACCTCCCACCATTATCGGAACTGAACCCACTCTTTCATCACCACCACCATCTGCACCAATTTTTCAAGGTTCTCCTCCACTGAATTGCATGAAAGAGGCTTATCTCAACGATCACATAAGTGGTAAATGGAGCATATTGCAATTATATTGTGACAGGGATTCTGCTCAAACACAGAAATGTGCACAGAGACTTAGGACCTCAGTGACTTAGGGTGGGCCAAAACTCACCTTAGTACCCAAAATACCCTACCAGATAGCAATCAATGTCACATTAGCTCTTCGTCCTATAGCAAAGAAACCAATGATTAGACAACCTAGAACATGCGACTAAGGACCCTCTCAGGAATGGTGGGAAGTGATAACACTCTTTTGTTGTACATTCATACCAGTCCACAACAGGAGTAAAATAGAGACACAGTAAGGTAAAATGTTTATTTTAACTACGTGATCTCAAGCGCAGTATTTTAATCAACATAAGCAGACAAGTAATTAATAATAATACGGTCAGCATGGTTACAATTTCATAAAAAACCAAAGGAGGAATCATATTATAATGATTGTGCAAGCAGGTGAGAAAAGCACCTATTTTAAAGCACCCTCCCTATCTAGGAATTATGTATTATAAAACTATAAAAGGTCTTTGGAGTATTCTTTAGGGGGACCCCATTTACCTTTCCGCTCAGTAAGTGTAAATTACATCAGGATCGGTTTAGTCTCTCTGCATGCCTGGAATTTTCCAAGTGTGTTCAACTCTGACAAGTGTGCTATAATAAAGGCGCCAGAATCCTACTCGGCTTGCAGTTGCCAAATTGTTGTGTCTAAAATGTGTTACACGGACACGCCGATAAACAGGCTCGCACATTATGATAACCTTGGCGGCTCAGCACTCACTGTACAGACTGGGGACACAATGAGTGTCTAGAGATGTCGAAAAACAAACCCTTTCTCATGTATAGACCTTTGTGAAAGCTAACTCAGCAAACAACAGCTAAGCAGTGCCGTGTGCAAAAGCAGCAAAAAGGAAAAATGTCGCTTAAACCCCTAATGAGCCATGCTAACTTAACATGCACGCAAAAAGAGGCCCATAACCCACACTACAATATACTCCTATTTCCTAATCACAAGAGTCTCACACTGGGAAGGAGAACTTTTGATAGTGTGCCACTGGTGCCACTTCCAATGTCTGAAGGACTGGAGATAGGCAGAGTTATGGACAATTGCCTCTCTGCAATGCATACTACGACTCAGGAAGCAGTAGATGCAGATCTCAGTAGGGGCCTTACAAATATGAAATATTGCAGTAGTGGTGGTCTGGGAACCAGTGCCACTGTCCTCCAATTAGGTTGGATGTGATTGATAATGTCTGTGTCCTCCCTTTCAGCTTCCATGACAATAACTGTCTTGTCCTCCTCATCCCATTCCATAATGTAAAGGCTTTTCCTATCAAATTAAATCAAATCCATGCCCAGATAATCAGAAGGGGGGCCCGGAGAAGGTGGTGGAGCACCCATTATTTTTCTTGCTGGAGATCAGAAGGCATTGGTTCAAGAAGAGGTACAGCTTGCTCAGCAGGAAGCTTAACCTCCTGTTCTTCTTCTAATATACAGTTTCTTATGGTTATTGGGGACTAGTTTGTGGCTCGGACAAATCCAATTCAGGCTACCTGCTTGTTGCAATGATTTACGGGACTGTCTCGCTGAGAGACAGAGGCTTTGTTTTGAGTTGTATTATCATTGATGCAGGAGTGCTGCTCCTAGCTAGCGCATGGAAGACAGTGCAGAAGGCATGAACTGTCTTGGAAAATAAGGAGGGTAGCAACCCTATGGTAGCTCTATTCTTCTCCCCCTCACTTGTGACTTTCTTGGCAGCACCTTTCTCTGCGGCCACATCTCAAGCTCTATAAGTTGGCACTTAGCTACACATGTGGCAGAGAGGAGGATTCACGTTTTGGGGTCACGTCACTCTGGGCCAGCCTTCTGTCTGGTATCTCTTTGGGTGTTGCCTCTTGTGCACCTAAAAGAAAGCAAGCAACATTAATTGAAACATGACATTTTTTCAGTTTGAATTATTCATTATACAGACAATATAATTTAGTGTGCATATACAAAATAATTACCAGAAATAATGTATCCATTCCAAAGTCAAACCACACCACCATAATGTTATATTTCAGACTAGATAACTACATGCAGATGTAACTGTCTGGTTCATGTGCATTTAAGGAGAGATACTTGCGACAAGAAGCGAGTTGCAAGGAAAAATTGAACAATGCTTTACAATGAATGCTGGCTCACAACTATGACAAGCTGGGAGTCCAGGGTAAGAAGGGTAATGACAATCCTTAAAAAACATGAATGCTGGCAGAGGGTAGATAGAAAATGTAGAAATATAAAAAATAAATAATTGCTGGTGTATTTGAAACATAGACAAACACATATAATATTACACACTGTTCATAAAAACATATAATAAAATAATCCTCAAAAACATGGGCACCATAAGATACATTTACAGGCCTTTGGCAAAATCATACTGACTGTCCTCACACAATGGCCACTTGGTCAACCAACAACAATCAAGGAGGCATGGTGGACACGACAAATAACACATGCAGGCCTAGGGCTAAGGCACACTGGCTGGCTATAAAAAATGGCTTCCGGCCACATGGTCAAATAATAGCAGCAAGTAAGGAGGTATGGCCAACAAAGAACACATTGTGGCCTATTCTAAAAGTACACTAGCTGACTGAACAAAATGGCCACCGACCAAAGGGTCAAACGACACCAAGAAGCAAGACGGCACGGAAAGCAGATGACCCATGTGGGCCTCTCGCAAAACCACATTGGATTGTTGCACAAGATAGACACCAGCCAAATGGTCAAACAATAACAAGCAGGGGGCGTGGCTTGGCGGGCGAAGATGGCGGTCGCAGCCTTGTAGAGCTCCCGCCGGCCCAGACTTAATTCGATCATTTATCCTGACCCCCGAGCCCACTGTTGGTGCCCAGTGATTGCTTTCGATCTGGTGAAGTCCCCTGTCTACTTTGGTGTGCTGATCCTGCAATTCCTCCCTTCCTGTGATCGAAGGGAGGCGGCGGCGGAGTGCGGCCTGGTGGCCGGCCGGAGACCGGGGTCCTCGAGTTTCACGACACCTGGTGGCAGCTGTGACCTAGCGGGTGCGGGTGGCATCCGCTACGCCGCCCTTGGCTCATCTTTTCGACCGCGATCGCCTGGAGGTCGGGACGGTGCCAACAGCTCCTACCCATCGGCTCACCCCCGGAACGACCAACGAGCGGTGGCGGTGAGGCGTGGCCCCGCGACAGTCTGGAGACGGGGTTCCTTGTGCCCAGAGGCGGCCGGGGATGGACTAGTGGCCGGTAGGGACATCCGATCCGCCTCCCCTGGCTCGGCCCGCTGGATACGGCTGCCCACGGACTGCGGACCCGCAGATTCTTCCTGTTATACCCTGGACGGCTGCTTGTGGGGACGGGTGTGGGTGCGGCCTGTTCTGCCGGGGTGACGCCGGGACCTCGATTTTCGCGACATCCGATCGCGGCGGCTGGCCCGCATCCCTCCCTGGGGCCTCATCTGGGCTGCCCCGCTCAGGATTTGTGACAGTGCCCGAAGGTCCGAAGGTGGTGTCCGCCCGGCCCAGCGCTTGCCATGACCAGGGACAGAGGAGGTGGCCCGCCTAAACATGGCCCCATTGATAAATTCACCGGGCCGAGTGGTGGCGCCGGGGCGGCCGGTGGCAGCGGCGGCCCCGGGCCGGACAATGCAGCTATCCTAGCGGCCATCACCCAATCCCGAGACATGCTCGATGCCAAGATTGGAGCGGTTGGGGCGGATGTCACGCTCCTGCGCCAGGACCTTCGCAACGCGGTGGAGCGGATCGCTGGGGCCGAGACCCGTATCACGGAGACTGAGGCGGACATTAGTGGCCTGAAGAAGCGCCTAGCGGAGGTGGAGAGCGTCCAAAAGACACTGGCGGCCCGCGTGGAAGATGCAGAAGGGCGCGCGCGGCGCAACAACCTCCGCTTCCTTGGATTTCCAGAGCGGTGCGAGAAGGACAACATGGAGCGGTTTCTGACCGGGTGGCTGGAGAGCTGGCTCCCCGAAGGGGCACTGTCTACGTGCTTCGTGATTGAGAGGGCCCACAGGGCTCTGACCCAGCGGCCACCGGAGGGTGAGCGCCCACGGCCAGTTATCGCCCGCCTGCTGAACTATCATGACCGGGATGTTATCCTGCGGGAGGCGAGGAACAAGGGCTCCCTCACCTTCGAGAATCATACCATCATGATTTTCCCGGACTACACGAAGATGGTGCAACAGCAGCGGCAATCCTTCATGGACGCTAAGGCTAAGCTTCGGGGCCTCAAGCTCCAATACTCGCTCCTGTATCCGGCCCGCCTGCGAGTAATATATCAGTCTCGGACCCATTTCTTCGATTCGCCTGAGGAGGTGTTCCGCTGGACCGATGAGGCGGTGCGACTCCGGTCCCATGCCCAGCCGGGGCTGGACCCGGGCAGGTCTCAGGGATCGTCGCCGGAGCGGACGGATCGCCAGACCAGGAAGGGCCGCCATCGGAGGTCTCGCTCCAAGAAAAGATCGGCTTCCGCCTGTGCATCGCAATCGGGTGGTGCCAGGGACTCTGAACACTCCGATGCGGGCAGCTGAACATTGTTGGGCCTACACGCACCTTGTCTGCTGCATACTGACTTGCTCTGCTTTGGCTGGTGAGACTGTTTCATTTTGTCGTTGATGTGCCAGCCGGTTCCCATGTGAAGACTTCAGTTATTGACATGGGGACGCAGAGTGGCTTGGAGGGTACCATATGTGGGCCTCAGACCCTCACGGATGTGAGTGTTGTTGGGGGGGTGGTGAGTGTGTGTCATGGTGGGGTTGTGGGGATCCATTGGTATGGCGGGCCCTGGGTCCTCTGTTTTGGACCCGGGTCTCTCCATGCCGCGACAGGTACTTCAATGTTTTCTGAGGTATTGGGGTGGTGGGTGTGGGGTGTGGGGGGGTGTTTTGGTGTTGCACTTGTTGGGGGGGGTTCTGGGTTGGGAAGGGGGTGCTGAGTTTGCGGGCTGGGGGGGTGGGTCCACACATGTCGGGGGCTGTGATTCTTGTCGATTTGCGGGTTGCACCTGGGTGGGAGGGTGGGCCCTTTCAGATTTTGGACTGTATATTGACAATGGCTGATGCTGCGATTGTGTCTCCTTCGAAGACCCTGCGGGTGGTGACATGGAATGTGCGGGGTATCCTGGATAAGATCAAGCGTGGGGCTGTGCTGCGGTGGGGGAAGAGGGAGATGGTGGATGTCCTTCTGCTTCAGGAAACGCACATGCTGGGCTCCAAGGCCCTTAGCATCCAGAGGTTCGGTTATCACCAGGTCTATCATGCTGGCTTTACGAGGGGATCACGGGGGGTGGCCATATTGATACATCGTAGGGTGGCCTATGTTCATGAGAAGCAATGGATCGACCCTCAGGGCAGGTTTGTCTTTGTTAAGGGCCTACTGGGTTCCGAGCCAGTGGTCTTTGGAAGTGTTTACGCCCCTCCCCCCCTGCAATGGGCGCTGTCTGAGCGGCTGTTTGCGTTGTGGGGCGAAATCCCCGAGGCCCTGACTGTGGTGGGGGGTGATTGGAATGAAGTCATGGATGTGGGCCTGGACCGCCAGCGGCGAGCGCGTGTGGTGTCTGACCCCCCCCCCCGCGGCTGCCCCCACCCGGTTGTGTGCGACGGTGCGCAGTCTGGGCTGGATCGATGTGTGGCGGCATTTTCATCCCGCAGTGCAGGCCTTCACGTATGTATCGGCGGTGCATGGGTCATTCTCGAGGCTCGATTATTTGTTTGTACCGGGGGCTTGTCTGAACCGTGTCAGGGACGCCACGATACTCCCCAGGGGCCTCTCGGATCATTCCCCTGTCCTAGCCACCTTGACCCTCCCCTCTAAACGACAACCCTTTCGCTGGCGTATGTCCGCCTGGCAGTTGCAGCGGCCGGAGTATGTGGCGCACCTACGCGAAGAAATCGATCACTTCTGGCGCGAGAACTTGGTGGGAGGTGTTGATGCCATTGTTGTGTGGGAGGCGCTGAAGCCCACGATCCGGGGCATTGATATAGCTTGGTGTGCGGCCGCTCGGCGGGAGCGTCGGGAGGCCATTGTGACTGCCGCGGCCCGCGTGGAGGAGCTGGAGCGGCGTGGTCGACTCGGGGGTGACGAGGGCGTCGTGCGACAGCTCCTGCAGGCCCAGCAGACTTATTCCTCGGTCCTGTACGAGGAGGCCCGGCAGGCGTGGCTGGCCACGCGCAGCAGGGTGTATCAGTGGGGCGATAAGTCCTGCACCATGCTACATAGGCTTTGCCAGGCGACTTTCCAGCCCCTGGAGCTACCCGGCCTTACGGCGGGGGATGGCTCAGTTATGACCGACCCGGATCGGTTGGCGGCTAGCTTTGCCCGCTACTACGAGGCACAATACGCTCCTCGTGACCCACTGGTGGAGGGCGAGATTGCCTCATACTTGGATGACCTACTCCCGCAGGCAGTCCCGGAGGAAACTAGAACGGCCTTGGAGGCCCCGCTTACGTCCGAGGAACTTGGGGAGGCCCTTGGCCAATTGAATACTGGGAAGGCGCCCGGCCCTAGCGGTTATCCTGCTGAATTTTATAAGAAGTTTCATGTCCAGCTGGGACCCCACTTTCGCAATGCCCTAGAGGCAGCGCGGTCTAGAGGCGAGCTGCCACCTGACTGGCGACATGCTGAGATTGTGGTCTTTTTGAAGCCTGGCAGGGCGCCGGACCGCCACGACTCTTACAGGCCAATCTCCCTCCTCAATATCGAGGCCAAGATCTTGGCGAAAGCCCTGGCGAACCGCCTCCTGCCCCACATCGCCGACTTGGTCCACCCTGACCAGGCCGGGTTCATGCCGCACAGGGCCACCCGACATAATATCCGGCGGGCGCAGGCAGCGATCGACGCCATGGGTGCTAGGGATGAACAGGCCGCACTCCTCCTTGCGGACATGGACCGGGCCTTTGACTCGGTGAGTTGGGCGTATCTGTTCACCTTGTTGGCCCGCCTCAATCTGGGGCCTGTTTTCTTGTCCTATATCCGTCTCCTATATACCAATGTTACGGCGTCGGTCCGTGTGGCCGGTGCGGTCTCAGGGCGCTTCCGAATCGGCCGTGGTACTCGGCAGGGCTGCCCGCTGTCCCCCTATCTGTTTGCCCTGGCCATGGAGCCCCTGGCGTCGCGGATACGACTAGAGGCCCATCTGCGTGGCTTTGTCTGGAACGATACCCTTGCGGATAGAATTGCACTCTACGCAGACGACGTCCTCCTGTTCCTTACCGACCTGCGGCGCTCGGGCCCTCGAGTTTTGGACATCATGCGGAGGTTTGGCGAAGTCTCAGGGCTCCGCCTTAACCTGTCTAAGTCGACCCTGTGGGTTTTACGTGGCGGAGTGGTTGCCGACCCTTGGGCCGCCGACCTGCGCGTGGCGACGGACGGCCTGAAATATTTGGGTGTTTTCCTCTCGACCTCGCGAGCCGTGGCCTGGACACGCAGTGTCTTGCCGGTGTGGGAACGGGTCCAGGCTGATGTTAAAACATGGTCCAGAATGCCACTTACAATCTTTGGGAGGTCGGCCATCTTTAAGATGGTGGCGCTGCCGAGACTGTTGTACCAACTTCAACATTTCCCGCACCCTATTGGCATGGAGTGGTTCCGTCAGGTGAACTCTGTGCTGAGCCGCTTCCTGTGGGATTGCGGAGCAGCCAGGGTGGCCCTGAGGACGTGCTTTCTGTCCACCTACTGTGGTGGTTTGGCCACATCCGACCTCCTCTCCTACTACCAGGCGTCACATCTTCTTGTCCTCAATGAATGGTGGTACGGGGACAGGAGTGACCCGGCCTATGCCCTGGAAAGACATCTCATGGGTGACCGTACGCTCCACACCGTTCTTTACTCGGCCCGTATACGCCGTGGGTTGCCGTCGGTGACAAAAGTGGTCTTTGCAGTGTGGCGGCAGTCCTTGCGCCGCATGGGTTGGTGGGGCAAATTAACGGCTGAAACGCCGCTGTGGCACAACGGTTTGCTCCCAGAACTGGCGGCCCTGGCCGGGTTCGAGGGTTGGGAGGCTATTGGAATTACGCAACTGGGCCAGGTCATGTCAGGCGCAACCCTCAAGTCCTTTGAGGAACTCCGAGTGGAGTTCCAGATGCCTCAGTCCCAGTTCTTCCGTTACCTACAGCTGAGACATGCCCTCGCCCCAAGCATTGCCGGCCTCGACTCCCTGCCGGAGTTCAGCCCGATTGAGGCGAAAGTGTTTATGGGAGATTTGGGAGACAAGAAGGTCTCTAGGATTTATCAGTCCCTTGTTACTCACTGCTCTTCCACTCTCAGCTCCCTTCGGGAAGCCTGGGAGGTGGACGTGGGCGCCTTGGATGAGGACGACTGGAGGGAGGCACTGGAGTCCCCGCGCGGCACCGCTATCGCGGTTCGGCTCCGCCTGATACAATTCAAATACCTGCATCGTGCCTATTACACACGTGAACGACTGTGGAAGGCTGGTTTGATTGCGTCATCGGAGTGCCTGCGCTGTGGGGAAGTGCCTGGCTCCCTGTTGCATACGGTGTGGTCGTGTGGTCGCCTGGCTGGATTCTGGAGGGGCGTATGGGGTTGCCTGGCTGAGGTCCTGGGCTGGGATCTTCCTCGCACCCACCGGCTAGGCCTGCTACACATCATGGAAGGGGTTGGGGGCAACATATATAAACGTCATCTGTTGCTCCTGGGCCTGGTGGTTGCTAAGCGTGACTTGGCTCACGCCTGGAAATCTGTGAGGGCCCCCCCCCTGTCTGCGTGGAAGGCTGGGCTGGACTACTTTATGGGTCTTGAGAAACCGGTCTTTGAGGCGCGGGGCTGCCCACGCAAACACTTCAAGATCTGGAAGCGATGGGCCGACTACCGTGGCCTGTCCTTGGAACCCCCGGCGGAGCAGGAGGAGGACATTTGATCGCAGTGACTTTTCTGGCCCCAATGGCAATACCCAGGTTGCACTATACCTGCTTCCTCTATGTGAATCGTCTTTGTGTCGCTTCTGTACATGTGTGGCGGGGAGGGGGGGATGGTGGGTACGGGTGGGGGTGTAGTTGGGGTTGGGATGGGTTGTTAGGGCATTTTTTTAAAGCTGAGCTTCATTGATATTTGCTTTATGAATACTATGTATGTCATCATTGCATTGATACTGATGTGGTGATCTTGGTGTGTGAAGATGCCACATTCTTGATACTCTTTTGCTCAATAAAATCGGTTGTGAAAAAAAAAAAAAACAATAACAAGCAGCAAGGAGGCAAAGTGGAGACAACAAAGAACACATGCAGGTCAATAGCAAAAGAACACTGGCTGGCCACATAAAATGGCCAATCGACACATGGTCAAATAACAACAGCAAGCAAGGAGGCATGGACACAGCAAAGAACACATGCAGGACTATGACTAAAGCACACTGGCTGGCTACACAAAATGGCCACCAGCCACATGGTCAAACAAGCAAGGGAGCATTGAAAACAAAGAGAACATGCAAACCTACGGACACTGACCACACAAAGTTGACATATGGCATGGAGAACAAACAAATGATGGTCTATGACAAACACACAATCTCTGGCCAGACAGTGGAAGCATAGTAAACAATGAAAATAACACTATCATTAATTCACCAATGCGAAAAACAAAAACTAAGTGAGCTATACAAATTTTGGAACAACACACATTCTCCCAAGGCATCAAATATTGACCCACCAGTATACACTTTTTGCAGAAAAAAACATGACCTAAAAAAAAAAGAAAACCCATATTTTTAATTGAATCCAATGCCATTCATGTCTAAAATGATGTTTTAAAACTTCATACACCAAAGAAACAGTTGTTTCATGTACCTAATGACTAGTACTGGGTAGATGGCCTGTGGGCAGACAAGGCCACATGGTAAAATAAATGTATAGTGAACATTTAACAAACATGGAGAAAATGTAGTGAACTGTGTAAACCTTGTTACTTACAAAAGATAAACATGCCCAAAAATACCTAGGCCCCTACCCCAGGAGACCCACTGCAACCACAATAAAATGTATACATCCAATAAAAGTACAAATCAATACTAGTGCATGCCCTTTATCAAACAAAAACCACACTTATACAAAGGTTTTCGAACCTATTTCACAAAAAAAGTCCTTAAAATACAGTGATATTTATGCAACAGGAATTGCATACAAAGAGAGTGATTCTTCCACCTTGAAATTCAATTGAAAAGAGACCAGGAGATGGGCAAAGCAAATTGAGGAGCCTGCTGAATAGGAGGAGGAAGTTGGAATCTCTTAAGCACTTACTTATTGTTGAAAAAAAAGTTTAAAAAAAATTGCACTCAAAATTAAGCTTACAGGTTTGTTGTAGTAGAATATGCACTCACAAAATGTCTTTTTTAGATAATTAAGCTGCTTGTCAAGAAAACATCTGCTCTTGAAGCTTCTGTCGCCATGCGCACTTGCCAACATCACAAAAATGGCGCTGGAAACTCTATTGCGACCAGAAGCCGCAACAGTAGAGGCCAAATCTCACTCGCTGTTGGCAAGGGTTTGCACCTTTGTCCAAGTAGAGACCTTTCTACCTAGTTGGGGTAAGGGAGTTACACTCCTAAAATAACCCCCTCTCACCACCTTGGTAGCTTGGCAAGAGCAGTCAGGCCGATCTCAGAAGCAGTGTGTAATGCATTTGCACATAACCAACAGTAATACAGTGAAAACACTACTAAAGGACACCATACCAATTTAGAAAAATATATAATATTTTTACATATTCAAACAAGACCAAAAATGAGAAAAATCCAACATACAGTACTTTAAAAATATATCATTTGCAATATATCCTTAAAATTGCCGAAATACCTCAAAAGGATAGTTCGTACTAGTTGGTATCTCCATACGGGGCTACCACTGTGCTGAAAGCAACAGAGTCTAACAGTTCCAGCTGACGGCATAGGTACAGACCATCAAAGGTTTGGACAGACTCAGTAACAGTACCTTTCTCATTGCGGTGGGCACTTTGGTGGGAGTCGGTCGTGGCACTGCGGTGAAGAGTGCGGTGCCCTCTCGATGCAGTGCAGGCAGCAGCTCGGTGATGATCGTCCAGACGGCATCGGTGAGAACACAGCTTATGGTGCAGGGTGAGGCGGTGCTTGATGCAGTTCTGGCAGGCTGCGGTGCAATTGACAGAGCCTGTTAGTGGGAATTGGTGTCAGGCGGCCCAGACTGCTGTGTTGGTCGAGGCAGTGCATCCTGACACTTACTTGCGGTGTCCACAGCCATGATGCTGTCACGGGTGACAAAGTCAAGAGCAGCGACGGCGTCAGTAAGATCAGGATGGCGAAGTGAAGTGGTGCGGGGTGGGGTGTACACAAGTTACAGTGCAAGCCGGGCTTGGTGGCAACATTGGTCATTGTCGGTGAGAGAAAGGTTGTGGTGCACGAGATGTGGACGGTGCCTTCTGCGGTGTCGTCAGGACACAGAGCCAGTGACAGAGTCGGTGACGGAGTCGGTTTCTCCTTCTCTGTGGCAACTGAAACAGCGTTTTTAGAAGCGGTGCCCAGAGGTTGGTGAAGTCTTTGCAGTCGCTGAGACTTCAGAAGAGGAGGAAAGCTCTACTTAAAGTCCTCGGAGATGTTCAACACAAGTAACAGAACGTTCAGTCCAGTCTTTTCACTGCCCACCGCAGAAGCAGCAACTGCATGCCAACCCAACAAAGCACCAACACAACAAAGGGGGCCGTACTCCTCCTGGCAGCTCTTCCAGCTCTTCTACTTGACAGGATCTTGGATTCCAGTGAGTTCTAAAGTTCTGGGGTCTGGGTCCCAATATTTATACTCAAAATCCCTTTGTTCTCCCCGACAAAGAGTGTCTGTGCTTAGTCCAAACCAGTTCTGTCCTCTCTGTACCAGCTTCCTGGCAGGAGGTGGAGACAGCATTATTCAAGGAAGATAGGGCATTTTCAGGTGCAATGGAAATCTCCTCCCACCACTCTAAATTCAGACTGGGCCTATTCAGGTGCTAATGAAAACTTCTTCCACTACTCTGAATGCAACCCAGGTCTATTCAGCACAGCCCCAAGTCATTCAGGAAAGGCAGGCCACACCCCCCCAGTGGCTGTCCAATAGGGAATTCACCTCCTCAACCCCTGTCACTCAAAAGCCTGACAGTCAATACAAAAACCAGCAGAGGCACATAGAATGGCTAAACAAGAAAATACCTACTTTCTAAAAGTGATATTTTCAAATACAGAACATAAAAATCATATTTACTAAAAGATGCATTTTTACATTCTGAGTTCAGGCATACTAAACGTTAACTTCCTATCTTGTCCCAATGGAAAGTTACAAATATAGGATGTTATAAATAAACTCCCATTCTACCCTATGGGACAGATAACCTTTCAATATTCAAAAACAACATGCACTGCAAATCACTACCAAGACATGCCACACACACAGTACCTGTCCTACTTTTAACATACACAGCACCCTGCTCACAGGGTTACCTTGGGCCTTCCTTAGGGGTGACTTATATGTAAGAAAAGGGAAGATAAGGGCCCCTGGCAAGTAACCCTGGGCAGAGACTTCTTCTATGTGGAATTCCGCTGAGTTAAATAAAAACTCTGTGGAATTCCACAAAGCTCTGCCCACCGCCACTGAGCCGGAGTTGTCCACAAGGAATTGTTTAAAACAATGCATTGCAGCTGCTTACATATACAGACAGACACGGATCGTTATAGGCAAATGTTTTCTGCAAAGTCATGTGCACCGAGTAGTGTAGTAGTAGATAAGCTTTATTCGATAAAAGATTCATCATAAAAGCACAACATATAAAATCCACATTTTATAAACATGAATCCTTTAAAAAACATCATAATGTACATCAATTCAGGGACATTAAAAGCCCCAATAAATACAAGCTAAAATATATACAATTAAGAAGAGGAAATCCATTGGCACAAGGGTAGGGGAAAAAAAAGTACCAGCTTAAGCATTCTTAACCCTTTTTTTTGGGAAACTAATTTGGTCGAATCCGTCGGGGAGTGTTTGTCAGATTTGTAGACCTATTGCATTCTTGCCTTGGACTTTGTTCGTATCAGCCAGGCGCATCCCAGATACTTCGCTACTCCACATATCAATGTGAAAGAGGAAGTATCAGTTTTCAGGATGCGTAATCAACGTCATAATTCATAAGGCCTAGCACTTTGCAGACTGGTTTAAGCCATTTCGCTCTAGCCTTCCCGTAGGCCCGGCATACTAGAAAAAAGTGGGCAATGGACTCATTGGGATGGGCACAACTTGGACATGGGTCAGGCAGTGATTTTGGCCCCTTCCATGATGGTATCACGTTATTAAATGGCAGGGTCCCTAGGCTCATCTTCATGTATAGGGCCCTGTCCCTGGGAACCTGTATAAAATCAAGATAGGGTTCTAATCTGCAGACATTTTTATGTTCAAAGAACCCTTCAGTAAGTTTCCCAATTTTTGGATTCAATAGATCATGCTTCTGCACCCAGCCCCAATATGCGCACTTTAAATCCTGCTTGGATGGTGGGGTCTGGCTAGCCCATGCCTCACTAAATCCAATAACAGCAGTGAGCTGCTTAAGGTCAGCTACCCATTTTATCCTGCTACCAATGTCAACTGACATCAACTCATCGAGGGCTGCAGCATATTTGGACATCTCAGTGGTCCTTCTCAAGCACGCTCAAAAGAGCAGGGGGCGTAGCTGTGCGATATCTCAAATAGACCGCCTTCCCATATCATTGAAAAAGGGCTTCAAGGGAGGGGAGGGGGGAAGTGAAATGAGGCCTCTTAAAACTTATTTTCAGACTTAGCTAACTCACTAGTGTTCTCCATGCCCCAAAGTTCTGCCCCGTAGAGGGCCAAAGGTATAGCTTTTCCATCATAAATAGCGAGCGCCGGGGTGACTGGCCTGCATGCAGACAGATGTTGTTCTCTAACAATCGCCCCAAACACCCGCTTATTATTTAGGAGCATCTTATCAAGATGGGAAATCCATTTCCTATTTTTCGAAAACCGGATTCCCAGATAATCGAAGGACTCAACCACATCCAGTGGAGCACCATTTAGAGTAATGTTATTTCTAAAGTGTTTAGAGGGGTTGATAGTCATTAACTTGGTTTTGCTTGTATTGATTGTCAACCCCTGGTCATTACAAAATGAGCGAAATCTATTTAAAAGCTTTTTGAGGCCGCCAAGTGACTTGGAGATCAGGAGAGTATCATCGGCAAACAGAAGGGTTGGTGTCTTCTCTCCCGCCAATGTGGGAGCGTCTGTTGGTTCCCCATTAAGGTACTCCACCACCCCATTGATGAATAGTGAAAATAGGCTGGGGGCCAACACGCATCCCTGGGGTACCCCCCTGCTTACCTCGATCCTCTCTGTCACCTCACCTTGGGATCCCCATCTTTATTCTTGCATTGTTACCATTATGCAACCTTTTTATAAAATCAAGGATATATGGCGGGATACCCAACTGTTGGACAACCTGCCAAAGCCTGTCCCGGGGCACCAGGTCAAAAGCAGTCTGCAGATCTATGAAAGCCAGGTACAAACTGCCTTTCCCTAAGATCACTGACTTCCAATAGATCATTAAGCATTGGCGGAAAATCCGTTCCGCTCGCGGATTTTCGGTAAATTCGCAATCCGCGAACTCTCGCGAATTTACCAAAAATCCGCAAATTCGCACGCAGCGGATTTTTTTGCTTGGTGATACAATATTGCGGCGTGCACTTACCGTCATTCAGCGTTTGCTGAGTTGTTTTTCTCGATATTTTGCGAGTGCTGCGCCATTTTGGATCCTGCTGCGGGATCCCGCGGGAGTTTGGCGACGCATCGCGAGAGTTCAATGTAGATGCGGCAGGCAGTCACAATCCCGCACTCGCGAAATTACAAAATTTGCAATTCTGCACAAGAAATCCACCAGCAAGCAGCATAAACCTTCTGAAAATGATGATTTTTATCAGAATAACTCCTCAGGTTGACATTTGCCTGCACTTTTTTGGATTTGAGGCCTTTTTGACTTTCTTTGGATCACTTTTGGATTAGAAATCAACTTTCACAAGTAAGTTTGTTTGGGGCATTACAGTTGCTGTTCTGCAGAGAAATGAGTTTTGCAAAACTGAAAGCACTCAGCAGGTGCAAAAGTTCAAACTCATCATTAGTAACAATTCCCTGTAGTGCTTCCTGAGGGGCCCCTCCAGAGTTCAGTTGCCTACTTGCAACTATTCTATGACCCTGCTCTGACCCTCACAGCAGGCTCATAGAATAGCTACAAGTAGGCCACAAAGGTCCTGGGAAAAAAAATTGCACTGCAACAGAATGCAAATTACAGATAAGGAAGCAGGTGCCAGACAGGAAGTTTAAATTCAGTGACACATTAATCAACCCCAAATTAATTCATGTCAGTTGAAGTAGGGCAGGTGTGCTTGTTTCCCCCCCCCATAATCTACAGTGATGAACCAGAAATTAATTCATGTAGAGTTGAAGCAGGGCAGGTGTGCTTGCTTTTCCCCCCCATAATCTACAGTGATGAATCAGAGGGTGGCAGTGATGTACCAGAGGGTGGCATGGGTGAATCAGAGGGTGGCAGTGGTGAAACAAAGGGTGCTGTGAACCTGTGATGATGAACCAGACATAGAAACAACAAAGTCGCGACCGTTGCAAGCCGACAAGTAAGTTCGCAATTGCGAACTGGTACAAAACCATCGCGAACTGGCAGAAACCTTTGCGAACACAATGTGTTTGCGATGCATCATCTTTCGATTTTCTGATATCTTCGCTGTCTTCACCATCCCTGGACACAGCTTTTAAATAGATTTAGCTCATTTTGTGTCAGCAGGGATAGGCCGTGTACTGGGGTTGCCGATGGCTGCCAATATCTGCCAGGTATAGTACCACTCAGGCGCGTAGGTGCGGGATCCCAGGCTCATCAGCCCACTTCTCTCGGGAGCTTTAAAGTTACAAATGGGGAAGGCAAAGACAGCGAAGATAGCAGAAGATCGAAAAATGATGCATTGCGAACACATTACTACATTGACCAGAGGCCTTAGGGGCGACACCGCCGGTGTGTGAGTAGTGTGTGACCCCACCACCATTTGTAACTTTAAAGCTCCCTTGAGCAGCGGGCTGATGAGCCTGGGATCCCTCACCTACGTGCCTGAGTGGTACTATACCTGGCAGATATTGGCAGCCATTGGCAACCCCAGTACACGGCCTATCCCTGCTGACGAGGGGTGATACCCCGAAACACGTGTCCAGGGATGGCGAAGACAGCGAAGATAGCAGAAGATCGAAAGATGATGCATCGCGAACACATTACTACATTGACCAGAGTCCTTAGGGGCGACACCGCCGGTGTGTGAGTAGTGTGCGACCCCACCCTCATTTGTAAGGATTAATAGGCCTTGCTTGGTCATACTTCCTAGCGGATTTTCCTTCTACAATAAAAAAAGAACTCAGCTTATCTATTGAATCTTGATAAAAACAATTAAGATTAAATTGCTTCCCCAAACCTCTATGAAGCGACGTCAATTCTCTTTTCTTGGCATCAACAACATTCCTAATGTATTGTAGCTTGTCTTCTTGTTGTGAAACTTTGTGCCACTTCAGGCGGCGCTTGCAATTCTCTGCTTGTCATTAAGGGACGGTTGGGTGCCTTTAACCCCGACAACTGCCAGATATTATTTACTTGTAGACAAAGCGGGTTGTGATCACTGCCTATAGAAGGGACGACTATCATATCTACTAAATCCCCCCAAAGTCATCGATGAGGATATAGTCTATTCTGGACAGTGAGCTTATTCTGTAGAAATGTAGTAGCTCAGTTTAAATCGGATCGCGTTCTCTAGTTTACTGCTCTTAGGAAATATTCCAAATTGGGAGCATTAATTTAAATGGCTTGCTGGGACCACTTTTTGATAGGATCTAAACCAAGGGGCCGAATGGCACATTCAGCATCTTCTTCAGCAATTCCCAAAGGGTCACCGGCACTAAGAAGTTCAAAAGTAACATTGAAATCTCCAGCTAATATTATATTTGAATGAGGCGTGATGGTTGACAGCATACTCTCTAAGGAGGATATAGTGGGAGATGTCTGGGCGCCTGGTGAGCCTCTTGCGTAATTTTGAATAGTTCTAGAACCAAACTATGAGGTGAGCCTTTGACGGTCAGACGCATGAGGTACCGTGAGTGACAGATGTGAGTAGAAATCGTCCAATTAAGGGCTGTGCTAATCCAGATTTGCAATCCCCCCGATGGGCGCCCTGTACCAGATTTAATTGCGGGGATGCAATAGGAAATATAACCGGACTTATGTAGAGGAGTTAAACTCCATGTCTCCTGAAATAGGCATACTTCATATTTCTCCACAAATCTATGCCATTCTGGGAGCTGGAGCTTCTTCTCTAGCCCTGCTATATTCTATGAGAGAATGTTAAGAATTACTGGATTCCGCCTATTATTCATGGATTATAGTACTACGCTGTTTGTGCCACCAGATATATCCATGGCACTTCGTGCATCCAGACCAAACCCCTGTGAGGTTCCTAAAACCAAAGATTTTGCTGGGGATTTTGACTCCCTAGACCTTACTGGGGTTACAGTTACAGTTGCAGTACTATTCACAGTGTCCCTTGGTTTTAGTCAATCAACCTTGTTCAACCCGGACCCCCTCCCCTGTTCCCAAATTTCACTTGGTCTGCCGCACTCGGTGCCACCCAGAGTAGTGTGTGTCTAATTTGGATGGCCGAGTGTTCGGGAGCAGAGATGCGAAATTCCAGGGCCAACACATTATCAGCAAGGGCTACATCTTTTAGCTTCAATTCAATACAATCTAACTCCGATTTTTGCGAGGTAATCCTCCTTGCTTCGAGGATATCCTCGCGAATTATGGACCTACAAACCCTTACGTGGGGGAGCCAATGTGTTGCCTTATATCGAAGGGAATCACTACTTTCATATCCATGTCTACTCAGTAGTTTTAGCACTTTTACCATATAGACTATTGCCTGAGAGTTCCTAGTTATATCCCTAGGTGTGTCTAAAGGGGATTGCACCTATCTGGTACCTCATGGTGTTGGGTGGAGATACGATTTGTCGAACACCAGATACTTTGGATGAATCAACATGGACTTTTTCCAACCAGGGGTATAGGATCACTGGTAAGGTTACATTTCTTGTATCACACACCCTATGTGGGATATCATCTTCCCTTTCTAATGGTGCACTACCTACTAAGCTACCCCTATTAAAAGGGCTTGCCAAGGGGGGAAGCTGTGGTGATGGACTTGTAACGGTTACAGGGAGTGTAAGCCTACAATTTAAAGCTACCACCATCTTCCTTAACAGTTCCAACTCATTTTGTAGTGACTCCACTTTCTGTAATAGCCCAACATTTGAGTCCCTACAGGCACATCTATTTACCAAAGTATCAGTACAAGAATAATTACAGTCATTCACTTCCGGGGAGGCAGGTCCCTCAGACATATGCTCAAATATTGTAAATCTGTTGACACAGTGAATTGGGGAAACGTTTTCATTGCCTCGATTGCCACTTATGCCCTCTAAGATACTTTGGATAAGTGGTGGTGTCGAAGGTGGAAGCTGTCGGGGTTTCGCAGTGTTTTCGGCTAGGGAGTGTGCACGGATAAATTAGTAGTCAGTTGAACCTGTTTTGTGAACATGTGCATTGGGGGTTTTTGACTCTTTCGTCCTCTTATTGTTCTGTACCAGTGTTACGCTGTTGACCCCTAAAATCTCTTCACATTCAGAGACTATAACCTCTATTCTATCTATGACACAATTATTCGCCCCGTGCTTTATTTATTTATGTTACCTTCTTCCCTTTCTTATTCACAACTGGCCCCCCTTCCATTGATTTCCTTTTGCCAATTGTGTCCTCTAGAGTCAATAATCAATGGACTCTCAGGAGCTGAAGAAGAAGCAGTTCAAACGTTCCCAAAATATAATCACTGATGAACTCGCAAACAGACACAGTACCTTAAGCCTCAGAGTCAAGACGACAGGGGGGTGGCCCAGCCTGGCTTCTTTTGGTCCCTGACGGGCACGGAAGGGCCCGCCCTTGGCCCAGGCTTTGCCGGTGCAGCGCCCGGACACGCCGCACGCGTCCCACGCTACGAGAGGCGCCCGTTTGATTTAAGCGCCCCCGGACGCTTGTGCTGACGCTAATGGTATGCGCCAAGCAAGGGAGGCCTGGGGATGAAGTTCCAAGGCACAGGGCTGGCGCGGAGAGCAGGACAGTAAGGGTTGGAACCCATTCCTGGCATGTGACACGTGTCACTCTGTCATGTGGCATATGCCACAGCTGATGTGACATATGCCGAAGATTTTTACATGTTTTTTTTATGATTATCATTTGAGGATTTCCAAATGACTATCTTTCACTCTGCTAAAATAAATAAATTCTTTAAAAAAAGAAAAACAATTTAAAAATAGACTTCCCCCAGGTGGGGTTTGAACCCTTGTCAAAAGTACTCACAGACCATGTAGCTGCCCCTGTACCACCTATTCTGCATACATTATCTCAGCCCAAAACCTTTGTGTCTTTCAAAAAGGGTGATGTCCTTTTTCTCTTTCAACGCTGGTTTACTTGGAGCATGCCACAAATGTTCACTTGATTTTCGGTATTTATAAACAAAGAGCCCTTCCTTCCTCCCATTCTGGCACTTGGCCCATGCATTTAGTTTCCTTACACAACCATTCCCAAAGTCTCATTCCACAAATTAAGGGATTTATTTCATAGCAAACCTGCCTCCCATCCCACGCGCCAGTGCATGTCACAAATCTCTGACATGCACTGGCTTCACTAAAAAGGACACAAATCTCACAGGCACTGCTAGGGGTGATTTACAAAAGGTAATCTTTCATTTGTGGAATTAGAAAATAAATTAAAAAAACAAATAAAAAACGATTCTCTCCAGCTGGGAATCGAACCCTGGTCTAAAACACTCATAGAGGCTGTGAATTGCCCCTGTACCAACTGTTCTGCATAGATTTTCACAGCCCAAAGCCTTTGTGTCTTTCAAAAAGGGTGATGTCCTTTTTCTCTTTCAACGCTGGTTTACTTGGAGCATGCCACAAATGTTCACTTGATTTTCGGTATTTATAAACAAAGAGCACTTCCTTCCTCCCATTCTGGCACTTGGCCCATGCATTTAGTCTCCTTACACAACCATTCCCAAAGTCTCATTTCACAAATTAAGGGATTTATTTCATAGCAAACCTGCCTCCCATTCCACGTGCCAGTGCATGTCACAAATCTCTGACATGCACTGGCTTCACTAAAAAGGACACAAATCTCACAGACACTGCTAGGGGTGATTTACAAAAGGTAATCTTTCATTTGTGGAATTTAGAAAATAAATGAAACAAACAAATAAAAAACGATATTCCCCAGCTGAGAATCAAACCCTGGTCTAAAACGCTCATAGAGGCTGTGAATTGCCCCTGTACCAACTGTTCTACATAGATTTTCTCAGCCCAAAGCCTTTGTGTCTTTCAAAAAGGGTGATGTCCTTTTTCTCTTTCAACGCTGGTTTACTTGAAGCATGCCACAAATGTTCACTTGATTTTTGGTATTTATAAACAAAGAGCCCTTCCTTCCTCCCATTCTGGCACTTGGCCCATGCATTTAGTTTCCTTACACAACCATTCCCAAAGTCTCATTCCACAAATTAAGGGATTTATTTCATAGCAAACCTACCTCCCATTCCACGTGCCAGTGCATGTCACAAATCTCTGACATGCACTGGCTTCACTAAAAAGGACACAAATCTCACAGACACTGCTAGGGGTGATTTACAAAAGGTAATCTTTCATTTGTGGAATTTAGAAAATAAATAAAAAAATAAATAAAAAATGATTTCCCCAGCTGGGGATTGAACTCCGGTCTTAAGGCACTCATAGCTACTGTAGAGTTTCAGTGAGCCATCTATCAAGCTAGAAGGTTCCCCAGTTAAAAGCTTAATTGTCACTGGAAAATGATGTCAGTCCCTCCTCTATTTCTATGGTGTTAGGTTTAGATGCTGGAAATGCACTAGGACTACGGTGGCCATAGTCCTCCCAAAAACTGCTAGGGGGTGATTTACAAAGCCACAGCTTTCATTTGTGGAATTTAGAAAAAAAAAAATGAATTTTCCCAGCTGAGGATTGAACCCTGGTCCTCAGGCACTCACAGCTACTGTGAAGTTCCAATGAGCCATCTACCAAGCTGGAATTTTCCCCAGTGAAAAGCTTAATTCTCATTGGAAAATGATGTCAGTCCCTCCTCTATTTCTATGGTGTTTGGTTTAGATGCTGGAAATGCACTAGGACTACGGGGGCCATAGTTCTCCAAACAAACTGCAATGGGGTGATTTACAAAGCCACAGCTTTCATTTGTGGAATTTAAAAAATAAATAAAAATTTAAAAAAAAAAGATTTTACCCAGCTGGGGATTGAACCCTGGTTGATTAGCTGTCAAGCTGATGTGAACTGCCAGTGAGCCATCTGTGTTACTGGAAATTCTTTGAGCCAAACGCCTATTTACCATGGAAAAATTATGGTGATCCCTCCTCTTGAGTTCAATGCTTTATAAACAGATAACCCTCCCTCTGTTTCACTCTGATACCAGCCCATAAATGTATGCTTCTCACAAACTCTTTCTTTATAAATTCTGCCAAAATTTTACTTGTATGTTTTTTTTTGTTTTTTCGTTTTGGGTGTTCAAACTGCTTTATTGAATAAAATAGACAGTACACTGCTTCGTGTGCCTACAACCCGGAGGCTGGCAGCGTGATGAGCAAGCACTATGATGAAGTTATAACAGGTATGACACAGCTGTGGAACCGGCATCCCGGGGGCCCGGTAGCGTAACAGAGCAGCATACAGTGAGTGTCTAACATCCAGTGCAACGAGACATGAGTCTGAGAATGTGGTGCAGCAGAACAAGGTTTTTTTCCCTTTTCTAACAGTTTCCAACTTTAAACAACAATGTGAGGTCTCATGGACACACTCTGGAGTGGAATTCTGGAACAGCAGGGTAGCATTACATATCAAAAAGTCTATCAATGCTATGCCTTGACACATTAATAATTACGGTGGAGTATAGTCATCTGGAGAAAAAGGGTGAAGTGTGGTGCCATTGTGTAATGACGAGTCTGATGTTAGGGGTGAGTGGATTTGTCAGAGCAGTAGGACGTACAGGACAAACGAGGGTCCGGCAGCCCCATCTGCGTATGTAGTGTCAGTGGATAATATGCGAGGGAGGTGCCACGCAGGTATATGGCCGACAGGGCAACGTGTAGGGCAGCGTGGTAGAGCGATAAGTGGGGAGTGGTGTAAGCGTTAGTGGGCAGTGGTCTGTGGGAGTAAGTGCTCTAAATGAAGCTAGTCACTAGTAGTTCCCTCCTCTGGAGGTTTGTCGTCATCCGACTGGGCAAGCAAATAGCCTACCAATGGACTCCATATATCATTGGGTCGGCTAGGGATCGGTAACAGTTCAGCAAAAGTGGTGTGTTGTTCCCGACAATAAGTAATGTCTGCCAACCAATCCTTGAATTTAGGGGCTCTGCCTCTACCCCAGCGACAAGCTACCCGTCGTTTCGCCAAAAGCAGTGCAATATCTACGAATTTCCTGCAGGATTTAGGAATATGAGGCGTGTGCCCGAGTAGTGCAAGAAGCGGCTCCTCAGCGATGGTTTCCCCAGTCATGGCTGTAAGAGCGTCTGTTACCTGCTGCCAGTATAAATGAACAGGGGGGCATTCCCATGCCAGGTGTAGAAAACCCGCGCGTTCGACGTGGCAGCGCTCACACCTGTCGTTGTCGGCTAGGCGAAATCTGTGTTTTTTTACTGGGGTGTAATACAATTGGTGCAAGAATTTGTAGTGTATTATTTTGAATCTACTACTGGCTGATATTCGAGCCGTTAAGGCGCAGCAGTATTGCCACTGGTCGTCGGTAAGGTCCGCGGCCAGATCAGCATTCCAACATGCCTGAGCTCTCGCATCCGGCAATGTGGCGACAGATCGGAGCCGGTGATAAAGGCCAGCAAGTAGTTGAGCCCCGTCCTGTGAGAATAGCAGAAAGTGGAGTGGAAGAAAAATCTCGGGCTCCTCAGGGAACATAGGCAGGATGTCCCTCATCCCCTGGCGGAGGCGTAAGTAGTAAAAAGCATCCAGCGGGGTGCGATCCTGGGAGGCGAAGAACGTCTCTGCAGGTTCGAATTTTCCGTTCACAAATAGATCGCCCCACGAGATGAACCGTAGTCGCTCACAGAGCATTCGGAACCCTCGCTCCTGTAGTAGCGCGAGGGAAGGGTGAAACGTCAACGGCATTCTGGGGGAGTATGGTAGGCAGCAGGACATCCTCTTGGCTATGCGGCGCCATGCATCCAGCGTGCAGGAGACCGAAGTGTTCGGTGTCGGTGTTAGTGACTCCGGGCAAAAGAGCAGGCCATTAAGTGGAATGGGGTGCACGATCCAGTCCTCTACCGCCAGCTGCGGCATGGAGGGGGTCGGGACTAGCCAGTGATATGCATAATGCGCCTGTGCGCAGAGATAATAAGCTTTGAAGTCAGGGACATCGAAGCCGCCGATCTCGTAAGGCTGGATTAGCGTGGACCACTTCAACCGCGGGCTTTTACCTCCCCAGACCAATCGGCAAAGTTCCGATTTAAAGGTTTTGAAGAAGAACGCACCCGGGTAGTATGGGATGTTGAGAAAGAGATATAAAAACCGGGGCAGAACCACCATTTTGATGAGGGGCGCCCTGCCCGGCATGGAGAGCAGCAGTGTGATCCAGCGATCTACGGTGGCTGTAAGCTTCGTGATTGCCACTCCATAATTGGAGCGGAGAGTTTCATCCCTGTCACGCGAGACTTGCATACCGAGGTATCGGAGATCCGTCCGACACCACTCATGCGGATAGTCAAGGGGAAAGTCAGGCACTGTATCAGTAAGGGGAAAGAATTGCGACTTGGACCAATTTATGTGTATCCCCGACATCCTGCCGAATACTACAAATCCTCTTAATAAGGGATTAAGGTGGAGGTCAGGGTGTTTGACATAAAGGGTAATGTCATCGGCGTATAGAGAAACGTCGATTTGGCGCTGAAGGCACTGTACTGTGCCCTCTCGATGTAGTTGACGTAGTCTACAGGCCAAAGGTACGAACGCAATTGCAAAAAGGAGGGGAGATAGGGGGCACGCCTGACGCGTACCCCTGGTAATGGCGATGGTGTGTGAAAGGCGGCCGTTGATGAGGACCCTGGCGGTGGGTTGTGCATAAAGTATTCGGACCCAGGAAATAAAGAGTTTCGGGAAGCCCATATTCGCTAGGACCGAGAATAGGTAGGGCCATTCGACAGAGTCGAAGGCCTTGGTGGCGTCTAGGAAGACGGCAGCGACTGGTAGGTCAGGGTGAATAGTGCGGAGCAGGGAGAACAAGGTGCGTAGGTTATGAGAGGTAGACTGATCCGGAACAAATCCAGCCTGATCAGGCAAAACAATCCTGGTCATAAGGAGGGATAGCCGAGTGGCCAAGATTTTCGCGAGAATCTTGACGTCGCAGTTCAATAGGGAAAGCGGGTGGTACGAACTGCATGAGCCGGGGTCTTTGCCAGGCTTCAAGAGCGAGGTAATGACTACCTCTCGCATGGAGCAAGGGAGGATGCCATCAGCCAGCGATTCCTCATAGACCTCACGGAGGACAGGGGCCATAATGTCTATGTAAGCTTTATAGAACTCAGTGGGAATGCCATCCAGGCCAGGTGCCTTACCATTCTGCAATGACATGATGGCTTCGCGGATCTCTTCTAGTTCGAAGGGGGCAGCCAGGAAGGCCCTGTCTCCATCACTAAGCCAACATAGCGCCACATCTCCCAGGAAGTCAGCATATGGTGCATCAGCTGTCGCATCAGTGGTGTAAAGTGTGAGGTAGTGAGACGTAAAGGCATCGAGCAATGCATCAGAGTCCCTAATTGTTTGGTCTTGGTTGTCAGTGAGTTCCAGGATAATGGTATGGTCCCGGGGGGCTCGCGTAAGCACTGCCAGTGCCCTCCCCAGTCTGCCCCCCTCGCAGTATGTTCTGGCCTGCCAATGTTTCCCCCGGAATTTCGCTTCCCTATTGGCCTCCTCCTCATATTTTGACAGCTTGTCCCTGAACTCTGCATGAATGTCGGGACTGTCGTCGTCTACCATGCGGAGTTCTAACTCTCTGAGTTCCCTGTGTAATGAACGAATAGTGTTCTGTATATCTCGCAGGACCCAGAAGCTTTTAGATATTCAGAACCCCCTTATAGTGACCTTGAATGCCTCCCAGATGCATTCGACTGAGTCCACGTCCACCGACCCCTTGTTCCTGGGAAAGAAAGCGGCGATTTCCTCTCCTAGCTCGGTTCGGAACAGGTTGTCCAGTAGCGCCGTTGGTTGCAATCTCCATCGTGGCCTAGGGTTGTCCCACCCAGGGATGCGTGTGTGTAGTAGGACAGGGCTGTGGTCAGAATATGTCCTTGGCAAGTGTGTAACCCCCAGGACCTCCGAAGTAACCTCTTTGGTGACAAGAAAATAGTCTAACCGTGCCCACGTGCCCATGTGTGATGTGAAGTGTGTGCCCTCCCTGCGAAGCGGATGTAGATGTCGCCATGTGTCTACGAGGTTGCCCTTGACGATGACACCCTCCAGAGCCTCCCTGGCCCTTGGTTTGTAATGGTGTGCTCCGTCTGATCTACCCAAATGTGGTATCAGTGCCAGATTAAAGTCCCCTCCCCAGATAACGTGGCGGGATCCCACATTCATGACCTTGCCCCAGAGCGTGGTAAGTTTGAGTTTGAGTTTGAGTTTAAAAGTTCTTGTTAAGCGCACGTATACCAGCGGCTTCTTGGCGCTATTAAATAAGGAGGGCGCGTCTAAGTTGGGAGCATAGCAATTAGCGAATGTAATTGTGTCGTGACCCATTCGCCCCCACAATAATGCATAGCGCCCCTCGCTGTCTAGTAAGTCTCCATATTTGCGGAAGGGCACTGTGCATTTAAGAAGGATAGTCACGCCTCTAGCGTATGTGAAGTAAGAGGAGAATATACGGAGACCATCCCACTTGCCTGCAAAGGTAGCCCTGACCAATGGCGACAAATGAGTTTCCCGCAACATGGCAATATGAACATTATGTCTGTTAAGATAAGCGATCACATTACGACATTTTCTAGCATTGTTGAGCCCCCTAACATTCCATGACATGCAATTTAATTGTGTGTCAGACCCTAAAGTCGCCATAGGTGGCCGTGCATCAGTTCACACCACCCTAGGAGTGGTAAGACAGCTGGTAGTGTTCCATCCAGATGAGACATTTGACCATAGCATTTTGCAACTCGATTATCCATCCCATGTGTGATCCGTGGCTCCCCGAACCAGCCCACCCCCCCTGCCACTACTGCATCCCAATCATGCCAGCAGCCACCTCCCGCCCCCCTCCCTCTACTGCATCCCAATCATGCCAGCAGCCACCTGTCCCCACCCTCTTCCCCCCATCCGTCCCCCCCCTTCCCGCAACTTTAGCATCCCAACATCGTGCATGGGGAAGACCCAAAAGGGAAACAACTACAAGGGCGCACAGCCACTTCTCCCGCCTAACAACCTCCCAATCTGTACCGCCCTCGGTGGAGGTCGGGGCAGGGAGAGTGGTCCTTGGAATACATTACCATTGGTGAGTTTAAGTAGTCCAGTTCAGTAGTGCAGGGTCTACGTCTCCCACCCTCCCGAAGCAAGGGTCGACGCTGCTGCTCAGTTCAATAAACAGTCAGGGCACATTGTGATCGTACATTCATTGCTCCTCCGCTGCTGAGGATGGGTCGCCTACCTCCGGATCTGCCTCATCGTCACGGCCACTCCGCCGAGCTTTGCTGATTGATTTCAGAAAGTCCTCAACTTTCTGAGGGTTTGTAAAGAAGCGATGTTTCCCTCGGTGGGTGACTCGCAGTCTCGCTGGGTAGAGGAGGGCGTATTCCAGCTGAGCCTCACGCAATTTCTTTTTGACAGGAAGGAACTTTCGTCTCTCCTCTTGGACTAAGGGGGTGAAGTCGGGATATATGGAGAAAGCCACACCTTTATATTGCAAGGTCTGTTGAGTCCGGGCTGCCCGCAGCGCGACATCACGGTCGCGATAGTTCAGCAATTTGGCAATGATCGGCCTAGGCGGCAATCCGGGCTTGGGAGCAGGCGCCAATGATCGGTGCGCCCTCTCAACTATAAACTGCGGTGAGAAGGCTTCTTCCCCTATGGAGCTTTTGAGGATCTTTTCGATATATATTTCCATCCTGCCCGTGTCTGTGGACTCCGGAAGGCCCGTGACGCGTATGTTGTTGCGTCGGCTACGGGCTTCCAAGTCCTCGTTCTTGGCCGCTATAAGTCGGAGCAAGTTGTCCATACGGGCTAATTGTGTGGTATGGGACGAGGTGATATCGTCGTTGTCTGAAATCCGCTGTTCCGTGGCTGTAATTCGTTCTTCGTGCCGATCAACCTTATGGACTAGGGCATCCAGTCTAGAAGTCACGCCGTCCACCTTCTCCACCACCGTGGCGAACCCCTGTCTCATCTCCTGGAACAGGCGGGGCAGATCAATGTCTTTGGCGCGGGAGGCATTAGTCGATGAAGTAGCGTCACTGAGCCCTGATTCAGAGGGTGCTGACTTTGTACCCTTCTTGGCGCCATCAAAGCTGATTTTGGTTTGGCGATTTTTAGGGCATACCATTTTGGCCACTGATCGTGTCCTCGCCGCCACCCCGCGTATCACCGCACCCCCTTCCTGTAAGCCTGAGGCCACGGAGTGAGTCGTCAACCAGAGGCAGGTAGTCTCAGGAGCAGGTCTCCTAGCACCAACTCACCCAGGACCGGCAGGGGGCTATGCCAAATGGGGTATGATCCCCCAGCTCCGATCTGCGCCACCGAGGCAAAGAAAGAGTCGTGCAGAGGCAAGGCACTGGTTTCCCGCGGTGGAGGACGTGGTCCGCAATCGCTCCGTGTGTGGGTAGGCTTATGATCGGCAGGAAATCGCGCTGTTGCAAATCATCGATCCAGGAATATGGCCGCCACAGGTATCATTGATCAAAAGATGGCAAGGCTGTTCCTCGGGAATGATCGGGAAGTGAGGTGCACTGGTCAAGGGAAAGGTGATGGTTTAAACAATGTTAACCTCCCACTGGGTATCCATTGTGTTGGATATGTTTGCCTCACACACCCTTGCAGGTGTCATGCTTCATCATAGGCGTTGCTACTCGTCGGGTAGGCGTTGCAATTCCCAACGGGCTCACCTCAGAGAAGGGCTCTTTAGCGGAGATCTTTTGAATCCAACTGCCTATGGGTGAAGTGTGGGTATGGGGCCAAGGGGTTTGCAGACCTGGGTGTGAGTTAAAATGTAGCGCAGGGTACCTAAGACTATTTTATTCGGGTGGTCCCTCGTTACAATTAAAACGTGGAGCTAGACTAGACTTAACCGTAAAATAATGTTTCCATATTCTAGACTAGGCTAGGGAGTAAAAAAACGGTCGACATGTTTCTCGCTGTGTAACAATGACTTGCGATTCGTCAGGACCTATATGGTATGGTCTACAAAAAGTAAGAAACCTTATGTCAAAAAGTGTTGCTTATTTTAAATAATTGGGAAATTTGTTTTACCTCAATTATGTTGTTCCTTGCCTAAAGGTCAGTATTTATTTGCCCTATCAATACTCGGCGGGTTGTACATCAAAAGAGAAGCCTCTGGTTAGTAGGCTACTGCTCTCCGTGTAGTAGGCATTAGTCCTACCCCTTCTTCCACCGAGCACGCCACAGGTATCAGACAGAGCCTCCCAACTTATGTGACGTCCAATTAACCTATCAAAATGCTGTAGCAGTGGGCTCCGTATGCGCGCCAGCTTCGCGATGTCCGTAGTATCACCTGTGCTGCAGGGCGATCGCCAACGTGCAGGAGCAGTATGTGTCTAGGCTCAGGGCCCCTGTAATGCGCTCTGCTATCTGACCCAAACATTGCCCCCAGCAGCACGCCTATCAGTGGAGTGCACAGCCAGTTCAATTATAGAGGCTCCTCACCCGGCATGTGGTGACGGTGGGTGCGATGGCCGTCCGGCACCCCCGGCGCTCGCGGGAGCCGCAGCAGCGGCCACGGCGTACCTCCGCAGGCCTCCTTGGCTCACGGGCTGCACAGAGAGAGCGGCAGCACCCGTCAGCCGCAGCGACCGCGAGCGGCAGAGCAGGCACTCGCGGTCAAGCCGGTGGGGCGGGCAGTTCACAGCTGGCAGTATCCGCTAATCTAAGTGTCCCCGCAGGCCAGGATTAGTCACATCTCAGGCGCCCATCCGAGAGCACCGATCAGGCCCGCTGCCTCGTGGCAGGCCCCGGCCTTGCGTAGTCTCCTTCGGCCGGCCACCTCGAGGAGTACGCTCCGAGGGCTCCACCGGCTAATTTTCTGACGCCGATCACGGCGGTCCCGCTACCTCAAGAGGGCTGAGCTTCGGGTCGAGTGCCAGGGACTGTCCACTGCATCAGATGGTTGCTTGTTTCGCGAGTTTACTCGCCTTTGGCAGCAAATAATTTCAGGATAATAAACCAAGGAACGGGAGCTGCTTAGCTAGGCAGCCATTCCGTTTGCGCGCCCTCTAACGCCCCCCTTGTATGTTAAATGCCTAAAGGACAATTGCCTTTCCTGTCCTTCTTTTCACTGTGCCACCAGTCCCCACCTTTTCAGTCTTAATATGTTTTTGTTTTTACTTTTCAAGTCTCTTAACTCCAAAATTGTTCTCTTTGCATTGTATACAATATGGGGGCATATTACCAACAACTAGCGATAATTTTTGTCTCTAACTTGTTTAGAGACAAAAATTATCGCCGCACATCGGCGATTTTTATCGCAGATAAACTTTGCTATTAGCAAGGTTTATCGCAAATGCGATAAAAAACGGCCGCAATGCATGAATATCGCTGAAAAGTCAGCGATATTCATGCATTATCGAGCAAATGCTCTTAGCCATGTTATCCACCTCCCATTGGATAACATGGCTAAGAACTGCTCAGGGCAGGTGTTAGCTTTTGGAGATATTCGCGCTTAGCGCGAATATCTCCAAAAGTTGGTAATAGGAGATAGTGATGTTAGGGGCTGTTTCCAGTCGCTAACATCTTGGCACGCCCACTTTGCATGTCATTAGTGATAAATATCACTGACATGCAAAGCGGGGCCCAAGATGGTCGCTATCTCCTTTTAGCTGTCACTAACTGGTGTTAGCGACAGCTTGGTAATAGGGAGATAATTTTATCCCCGCTTTCTTGGCTTTTAAAGCCAAAAAAGCAGAGATAAACCCCCTTGATAATATGCCCCATGGTTTCTAAACATTTTCAATTATGTAATAAAATCTCCCTTATCAACCATCCATTTCTACCAGCTTAACCATTGAAATTTGCAGTTTTTGTCACTCATCCTGGGAGAACTGCTGACAGAAACAGGATTTTGACCAAGCAACTCCAGAAGCATGGGCCTTGATCTGGGGCTGTGTGGGTCTTAAAGATTACTGTCCAAAACCTTCCAAATCATCAAGTACTTTCTGTGTAATATGTAATGTTCTAAATGTGATCCTATCATACACAGGTTGTAAAACTGAAACTGAAAATGAAATGTACAGGTCAGTGCTTCATTTAACTTTATGGCATGAGGTGGGGCATAAAGCCACTTTCTTTTTGGTTAAAGGGAAACTATTTTTAATTGGGCTTTGACCAAGGAAGGAATCTGAAAATCCAAGGAAGGAATAGAAACACAGGAAATAGTGGGAAAGAGAGAAAGCAAAAATCAAATTGTTGTTCAGTTCAGCTGTATTGTCATGATACATGGTGATGTATAGAAAATCATGAGGAGAGCACTAGTAGCAGTGCATAATTTGTAAAATACTCAGAGCTGGTAACCGCTACTTTTATGAGAAGCCCATGTGACATCCAATTAAAAGTTTGTGCGTCGAATACTAAATCTGATAGTCTTAATACTCATGATACATCTTTATTTCACTGACAGATATATCTGCCCATTTATTTTACTCTTGCCTCTCCTGCGTTTCCCCTTTGTGATTTTCTCATCTTTCTCTATCTCCATCTTTCCCCTTTTTTCCCTCTTTTCCCACTTGAAATGATAGATGTGGAAAAATAAGTGCTGGTCCCCAAAAATAAGTGCTAGTGGCTCACACCGGCAACCACCATATCAATTAAAGCACTAACTGGTAGGAGGCTAGTCTTCCTTTAGGTATCACACAACTATCATGGGGCAATGAATGATTGATGAAAAGCAGCTTGCCACAACCAAGCGGTCTATAATATACTGCCCATACATATAACTTTATGGAATCTTACATTTTAAGGATGACATACAACAGAAGTTAGGCAGGTTTAGTATCTTATGTTGACACACTTTGTACTGCTGTACACGGATTTGCTAATCATTCACATTCATGATAAAGTGTGCAAATAACACACAATATAGGAATGATTGCACACATTGGCATTTTACTAGCATTTGTATTCTACTTCCTATTTGACTCATTAAATCTAGTTTGGCTGATTATTTATACCATGAGTTACGATTCTTGTCAACATATTAATTTAATTGTTTACATGTTTACAAGCTACATTCATATTGGAGCTTGTAATACTAAAGCAGTGCATAAAAAATACATTGAATTTGAGCTGAAATTCACAGGGGACAGGGGTATTAAGAAACTGTTGGAAGTTGGATATCTAGTGTGCAGTGGTTTGCACCTGTCCAAGTACAGACCATCACTCTACACTGCTAACATAACCCCTGCCCACCTCCTTGGTAGTTTGGTGCGAGCAGTCAGACTTATATAAGAGGTAATGTGTAATGCATTTGTACATTCAAACACAGTAACACAGTGAAAACACTACGAAAGGACACCACACCAGTTGACAAAAATAACCAATATTTATCTGAATAAAGCACCAAAAATCCTGCATATAAAGTAAAGATATTACTTTTAAAAGGTTTTAAATTGTTCAGTCCATAGGAATCATGAACTTTAAGCACAAAGTACCTGTCATGGGCTACAATCAATGACCAAAACAGGCTCAGCTGAGGTGGAGCACAGTAAAAGCAAAGGATTGCATTGCTTCCTTACTACCAGGCAAGGTAATGCCTCAGTTCCTTACTGCCAGGGGATGTTATGTGTTAGTTTCTAACTGCAGTGCAGAGGAGATAATGCATTTGTTCCTCACCGTCAGGGAAGGTGATGTGTCTATTACTTACTGTCAGGGGAGGTCATGTGTCGAACACTTGGCTGTGATAAGGGGAGCTGCGATTGGTCGGTTGGTGGGGGCCAGGCAAGAACTACAGGACAAACTCTGCGGAGTAGAGAACCGTCCGAAGGAGCTTGAGACCGAGGCAGGAATAGACCCTGAGCGCAAAGGCGACTTACAATTGTGTAACATTGAGCATGCAGAACTCCTGGAAACCTTGAGGATTATGGACTATAGGGAATATCTGAGACGCCAGCAGGCGGAGGCGGATAGATCCGGTGCACTGCTGGCTCATGTGATCCGAGATTCCCCTGAGATCCCAATAAATATGAGTATCCGAGATGAAACAGGCAGGCAGGTAAAAACACAACTAGAAATTAACACTGTGTTTAGGACCCACCTAGAGAGACTCTAAGCTCCTCCCCCGCAGATGTTAGGGATGACATACTAGACTTCCTGGGAGAACTGACGATTCCAGCCCTGACCCAAGAGGTTCAGACGGCCCTGGCCAGACCCATAACGCAACAGGAAATAAAAGTAGCTATACACACACTTAACCGGGGTAAGACTCCGGGTATGGATGGACTGCCTGGGGAGTTTTACCAAACTTACTCTGAAACACTGGCACCCGTCTTGGAGAAAATATACAAAACTGCTTATGAGACCGGCCACCTACCAGTCACGACTATGCAGGCCTTGGTAATATCCATTCCGAAACCTGGCATAGACACCCTTGATGTGACCAACTATAGACCCCTCTCCATGCTTTCCACGGAGTATAAAATCCTTAGCAAAGCTATCGCATTACGAATACAAACCCATCTCCTTGGCCTGATTCATACTGACCAATTTGGCTTTCTCCCAGGGAGGAGCACTTCCCAAAACACGAGGCGACTCCACGCCCTCATGGCAACCACCCCGCAAGATCTGTCGCATGCTGGCTGTATAGCCCTGGATCTCCGACAAGCGTTTGATTCCCTGAGGTGGGACTTCATGTTTGAAGCCCTAAAACGCTTCAGCTTCCCGGATGCCCTGATAAAATGGATTTGTTTGCTGTACACAAATCCAACGGCTAGAGCACGCACAGGCATTCACACCTCGGACAGTTATGATGTCCATAGGGGCACCCGTCAGGGCTGCCCACTGTCACCATTGCTGTTTGTACTTACACTGGAACCCCTAGCGATTGCACTCCGAGCTAGGGTAGCGGAGGCGGGCATACCAGTTGGAGAAATCCATAATTTGGTCTCCATATATGCCGACGATATATTGGTGTTTCTCCGGAATCTGCAGGTTGATCATTCCCATCTAGCGAGCATCTTTGAACGATTTGAGAACATCGCTGGCCTGGCCATAAACCCGGGAAAATCCCTAGGCTTCTTTTTCCGGGAAGGACAGCGGCCTACCCACATACAGTTTGGTACCTATGAGATCCAGGTAGCACCAACCACATTCAAGTACCTTGGCATCAACGTGTACCGGGATCCGGAAGACCAGATCAAGGGTAATGTACGGCGGGGCCATCAATGGCCTCCGGAGTAGCGTGAACTTCTGGACGTCCCTGCCCCTATCTGTAATGGCAAACAAAACAGGTGATGGACAGAATGTGGATCAATGTCACACATTCACCCCAGTCCAAAGATCTGGGCCCAAATCCATCGTTTTTTTGCACTCCACACCACCCTGGGTTAGACAATGGCGATATGCAAATCAGCTCTGACCCTGTGCCCCATGGGAACAGTCCAGTCCGAACTACAAAAGCCATGTCCTTCCCAGAACGGAATCAAGCATCCGAGGACCGGACCGGTTTCGAGGTAACACCTCTCATCAGCCCGGCTAGCTTGACTCCAGTGGTGTGGAGTGCCTGGGACCCACGTCTGAGCATCCCCAGCGCACTTATGGCGGCAATTGCAAACAAAACAGGTGATGGACAGAATGTGGATCAATGTCACACATTCACCCCAGTCCAAAGATCTGGGCCCAAATCCATCGTTTTTTTGCACTCCACACCACCCTGGGTTAGACAATGGCGATATGCAAATCAGCTCTGACCCTGTGCCCCATGGGAACAGTCCAGTCCGAACTACAAAAGCCATGTCCTTCCCAGAACGGAATCAAGCATCCGAGGACCGGACCGGTTTCGAGGTAACACCTCTCATCAGCCCGGCTAGCTTGACTCCAGTGGTGTGGAGTGCCTGGGACCCACGTCTGAGCATCCCCAGCGCACTTATGGCGGCAATTGCAAACAAAACAGGTGATGGACAGAATGTGGATCAATGTCACACATTCACCCCAGTCCAAAGATCTGGGCCCAAATCCATCGTTTTTTTGCACTCCACACCACCCTGGGTTAGACAATGGCGATATGCAAATCAGCTCTGACCCTGTGCCCCATGGGAACAGTCCAGTCCGAACTACAAAAGCCATGTCCTTCCCAGAACGGAATCAAGCATCCGAGGACCGGACCGGTTTCGAGGTAACACCTCTCATCAGCCCGGCTAGCTTGACTCCAGTGGTGTGGAGTGCCTGGGACCCACGTCTGAGCATCCCCAGCGCACTTATGGCGGCAATTGCAAACAAAACAGGTGATGGACAGAATGTGGATCAATGTCACACATTCACCCCAGTCCAAAGATCTGGGCCCAAATCCATCGTTTTTTTGCACTCCACACCACCCTGGGTTAGACAATGGCGATATGCAAATCAGCTCTGACCCTGTGCCCCATGGGAACAGTCCAGTCCGAACTACAAAAGCCATGTCCTTCCCAGAACGGAATCAAGCATCCGAGGACCGGACCGGTTTCGAGGTAACACCTCTCATCAGCCCGGCTAGCTTGACTCCAGTGGTGTGGAGTGCCTGGGACCCACGTCTGAGCATCCCCAGCGCACTTATGGCGGCAATTGCAAACAAAACAGGTGATGGACAGAATGTGGATCAATGTCACACATTCACCCCAGTCCAAAGATCTGGGCCCAAATCCATCGTTTTTTTGCACTCCACACCACCCTGGGTTAGACAATGGCGATATGCAAATCAGCTCTGACCCTGTGCCCCATGGGAACAGTCCAGTCCGAACTACAAAAGCCATGTCCTTCCCAGAACGGAATCAAGCATCCGAGGACCGGACCGGTTTCGAGGTAACACCTCTCATCAGCCCGGCTAGCTTGACTCCAGTGGTGTGGAGTGCCTGGGACCCACGTCTGAGCATCCCCAGCGCACTTATGGCGGCAATTGCAAACAAAACAGGTGATGGACAGAATGTGGATCAATGTCACACATTCACCCCAGTCCAAAGATCTGGGCCCAAATCCATCGTTTTTTTGCACTCCACACCACCCTGGGTTAGACAATGGCGATATGCAAATCAGCTCTGACCCTGTGCCCCATGGGAACAGTCCAGTCCGAACTACAAAAGCCATGTCCTTCCCAGAACGGAATCAAGCATCCGAGGACCGGACCGGTTTCGAGGTAACACCTCTCATCAGCCCGGCTAGCTTGACTCCAGTGGTGTGGAGTGCCTGGGACCCACGTCTGAGCATCCCCAGCGCACTTATGGCGGCAATTGCAAATAAAACAGGTGATGGACAGAATGTGGATCAATGTCACACATTCACCCCAGTCCAAAGATCTGGGCCCAAATCCATCGTTTTTTTGCACTCCACACCACCCTGGGTTAGACAATGGCGATATGCAAATCAGCTCTGACCCTGTGCCCCATGGGAACAGTCCAGTCCGAACTACAAAAGCCATGTCCTTCCCAGAACGGAATCAAGCATCCGAGGACCGGACCGGTTTCGAGGTAACACCTCTCATCAGCCCGGCTAGCTTGACTCCAGTGGTGTGGAGTGCCTGGGACCCACGTCTGAGCATCCCCAGCGCACTTATGGCGGCAATTGCAAACAAAACAGGTGATGGACAGAATGTGGATCAATGTCACACATTCACCCCAGTCCAAAGATCTGGGCCCAAATCCATCGTTTTTTTGCACTCCACACCACCCTGGGTTAGACAATGGCGATATGCAAATCAGCTCTGACCCTGTGCCCCATGGGAACAGTCCAGTCCGAACTACAAAAGCCATGTCCTTCCCAGAACGGAATCAAGCATCCGAGGACCGGACCGGTTTCGAGGTAACACCTCTCATCAGCCCGGCTAGCTTGACTCCAGTGGTGTGGAGTGCCTGGGACCCACGTCTGAGCATCCCCAGCGCACTTATGGCGGCAATTGCAAACAAAACAGGTGATGGACAGAATGTGGATCAATGTCACACATTCACCCCAGTCCAAAGATCTGGGCCCAAATCCATCGTTTTTTTGCACTCCACACCACCCTGGGTTAGACAATGGCGATATGCAAATCAGCTCTGACCCTGTGCCCCATGGGAACAGTCCAGTCCGAACTACAAAAGCCATGTCCTTCCCAGAACGGAATCAAGCATCCGAGGACCGGACCGGTTTCGAGGTAACACCTCTCATCAGCCCGGCTAGCTTGACTCCAGTGGTGTGGAGTGCCTGGGACCCACGTCTGAGCATCCCCAGCGCACTTATGGCGGCAATTGCAAACAAAACAGGTGATGGACAGAATGTGGATCAATGTCACACATTCACCCCAGTCCAAAGATCTGGGCCCAAATCCATCGTTTTTTTGCACTCCACACCACCCTGGGTTAGACAATGGCGATATGCAAATCAGCTCTGACCCTGTGCCCCATGGGAACAGTCCAGTCCGAACTACAAAAGCCATGTCCTTCCCAGAACGGAATCAAGCATCCGAGGACCGGACCGGTTTCGAGGTAACACCTCTCATCAGCCCGGCTAGCTTGACTCCAGTGGTGTGGAGTGCCTGGGACCCACGTCTGAGCATCCCCAGCGCACTTATGGCGGCAATTGCAAACAAAACAGGTGATGGACAGAATGTGGATCAATGTCACACATTCACATTGTGTCTTTTGTGAAGTTAAGGCTTCTCCTAAAACACCTATGCACCAGCTCAACATGTATTTTAATGTCTGGCGAGGAAGCTTCGCTAGCGGTTGGAACAATCTGCATATCTGTATCTGCGTCCAAGCTGTCTTCTAGGTCACCGTGTCTGCCAGATTCCTGCTGCTTAGCCACTGTGCAACCCTCTGTAATTGTGCAGCTAAATAATACAGTTCCAGATGAGGAACCACCAAGCCTCCACTTTCCGGGGGTTTCTGCAGCGCTATCCTGGGCCGGCCTGCATTCCAAATCATGCCACGTATCAACCCTCCAATTCTCTAAAGAACCTCATTGGGACATACACCGGAAGATTCTCAAAACAGTACATTAACCTTGGCAGCACTATCAATTTTGTCATGGTGACACGGTCCATCACATTGAGCGGTAAGGCCCTCCAGAACTGCATCTGTGCTCTTAATGAGGAGATGGCGCGAACCAGATTGCCTTTCAGTATATCTGATGAGACCTGTAAATATATATTCCTAGGTACCTAAACATGGTTGGATACCAGTCAAGTGCTATTACATTGATGCTTATATCGGTTGCAACTACATCTTTGTGAAAAGAGTAAGCACCTGACTTAGCCCAGTTTACCCTGAGTCCCAATATTGCCTTGAATCTACAGAACAGTGGCAATATCTCTGGCGGCATGGCATGAAGGTCACGTACGTATAATAACAGGACGTTCGCGTATAGGGACACTGTATGTAGACCATTGCTCAAGGGGATGCCCCAGTCTCCTCCTCCCTCACGGAGGAGAGCCGCCAGTGGCTCCATAGCTAAGGAGAAGAGTAACGGGGACAAGGGGCAACCCTGTCTAGTTCCTTGTCTCACCCTGATTTCGTCAGATAAGAGCTTGCCCGTACGAGCCCGAACTGTGGAACACTGATACAGCAACTGCATCATTTTTAGATAGTCATAACCCTGCTCATATTTACGTAAGACCGCCGCAAGATAGGGCCACTCCAGTGAATCAAAGGCCTTCTCCAGGTTTAACACTAGACAGCCTTATCTGTGCCATTTTTCCATTGCATACTGTTGGATTCTAAATAGCCTTTGAATATTGATCGAGGTGCTTCTAGTGGACACAAATCCATTCTAGTCGGCATGGACCAGAGTCGGCACAAACGGGTCAATGCGTTTGGCCAGGACTGAGGCGAGTATTTTATAGTCTGTGTTCTACAGGGCCAGTGGACGGTAAGAGACTAGGAGTTCAGGGTTCCTACCCGGCTTAAAAGAGAGACTAGCGTTGACTCGTGTTGTTTTGGGGTGAGTGTTGAATACTCCAGTGTGGCCTCATTTACTCACAGCAGTTCCGACACTAGAACCTCTGAGTATGCCTAGTAAAATTCAGCCGGTAATCCATCAGGACCCGTCGTCTTTCCATTTGACAGAGAGTAGATACCATCCCTTATGTCTTCTGGTAACAGAGGAGCACCCACTTCCCCTTGCTGGTAGTCTGTTAGCAGCGTTAGTGTGGAGAGGAAGTCCAGTATTTCTGTGACCGTGGCTATTAAATAAGATCTGTATATTGTAGAGTAATGTTCCACAAAAGCAAGATGTATATCGCTTTGGGTATGCATTGTGACAGCCTGCGTATTCTCTATTGCTGTTACTGGCACAATATCCATGTCTTGCCGTATCAGCGACGACAACAATCTACCTGGCTTGTATCCCATATGATTGGTGCGCGCTGAGTGTGCGGCGTAGTTTAAATTATGGAGTCGGTCTAATAATCTAGAGTGTTCCTCCCCCGAGCGTTCCAAATCCTCAGTATCTCCCTCTAGCGCCTCTCCCTCCCCTTGGAGCAGCTCAGTTTCAAGGTGTGTAAGATCTGCCTCCAACTGTCACCGCATGCCCACCTGGGCACCGAGGCAGGCACCCCTCATCACAACCTTGAACATGTCACACTCCACCTGAGGCGTCTTGGCCGTCCCGACATTATCTTTAAAATACTGAGCGACATTTGCAGCCAGTAGGGTACGGAAGGGTGTGTCCAATAGGAGATCCGGCTGTAGCCGCCATGCTGGGCATTGTCGGACAGGGGCGCGCCCACAACATTTCCAAGACATGCGGGTTGTGGTCAGAGTGCGTCCGACCTAAATAATGAACCGCCGCTATGTGGGGGAGCAGTGCGTCTTAGAGCATATAGCGATCTAACCACACATTCAGGTCATGAGCCCCTGAATAATATGAGTGTACTCTATCATTGGGATGACGGTGTCTCCAGGCATCCTTCAAATGCCATTCTGTTTCCCAATTCGTCAACGCCTTCATAACATGGTGTGTGTTTGTATCCAGAAGTGTTGGAAAGGACCCGTCCAATGACACGTTAAGGACGCTGTTGTAATCACCCCCTAATGACATGGGTATGTCGAGCCATGGCGCAAGAATGTGTGATATCTTGTCGACAAATACAGCCTGCTCTCTGTTAGGAGCGTATATCTATGCAAGTACGGTTTGTCGGCCATCCAGCGTGCCCCTAGCTATCACATACCTCCCCTCTGTGTCTACTAGCGACTGTGTAATTGTCAAAGGAACACCTGCCCTCACCCTTATCAGCGCACCCCGTGCAAAAGCAGAATACCCTGTGGCAAACAATTGGCTGCGCCAGCGACGTTGTAAACGTTGTATCTCTATTTTGGTTACGTGGTTCTCTTGCAGTAGGGCGATTTCTATATGATTTTGCTTGAGGTATGAGTAGATCTGATACCTACGTGACGGCGAATGTATACCCCTCACATTCCATGTACCAATCTTAACTGAAGACATTAACCCTCCAACGCATTGGGTAAAAATGTGTACGTGGCAGCCCAACAACCATGTGCATTAAACACAGCTCATCATTACATACTCCACCTAGCTCGCTGATTCGCAGTGTGGGACGCTGTATAAATCTACTCGTAACAGATGACGCCTCCCAAAAAAACACAGAAAACGATATATGCATGAATAATACCAAAAGGGTGATAATGCTACCAGCAATCGTCCAAACTCTCAATCCCAGATAACAGTCAAAACAATCCTGGGGATTGCGCTGCAAACTGCTATACTTTAGGGTACAGTCCTCGTGTCTAGCGTCACAGGGGCTCCCCATGCGCAGGCAACATACAATATAGTTGGAGCAAACTGCATATGTTAACTCAGGAACATTCCACAAATCAGCAATAAAATATACGTTTGAGTCCTACTGCCTCCCTCGTGTATTTCAGTATTGAACACAGTAGGGAGCAAATACTGTAGAGTCATAACAGCGTACATCCCAGGTGTCTACGCGTCCAGCAACAGCATGCCCCCACACATACACCCCAATACCTCAATTCGTAGTCCATACAAATACAGGAGCTTGCAGCGTTTATGCCATCAAGTCTGCCGTCTGCGGGGTGACATCCTGTTGTCCTTTTGAGTCCTGCAAATTCTGTAGGCCATATATCTGTTCGTCATCACTCAACATGTCTCGTTGGCCGGAGTTAGATGCATTTTCTTCCTCGGGGGACCGCTGATCTCTGCCACTGCCTGTATGGTGTCTTGCTGTCCGCTCAGGATCAGCTCCGAGAGTGGACCCACAAGTGGCAAAGGCGGTGTCCCTATTCTCGTAGACCTGCACTCTCTCTGCTGGTGTCGAAAAGGGCCTTTCAGTTTCGGTAGCCTTGCGGTTGCGGCCCTGTCCCGAGGCCCCACATTGGTGAAGGTGTCCAGCCAGTCCTCCGCCTCCGCCGATGTGTTAAAGAAGTGTGTTTTTTTGCTGGCAACCACACACAGCTGCGCAGGTAACAACAGAGAATATTTCAGGTTATTTTGTCAAAGACGTTTCTTCACTGTCATGAACGCAAGCCTCTGGAGCTGTACCAGGATGGTATAGTCCAGGAAAAACATTATCTTGGTATTATCAATGTCGATATCCTGGAGCTTCCTGGTTTTCTTCAAGATGGAGTCTCGATCTCTGGAGTTAAGGATCCGAAGCAGCTAAGGCCGCGGATTCAATCCCATAGTAGGTGGCCTCATCGGGACCCAATGGGCATGCTCTATTATGAAGTGTGGTGATAGGGACCCTTCTGGCAGTACATCTCTTAAAAAAATTCTCCATGTTCAATGCATGCTGTGCCCCTTCCCACCATTCTGGTACACCTACTATGTGGACATTGTTTCGTCGTTCCCCCCCTTCGTCATCCTCGGCTCTGTCTTCCAGGAATTCTACACGGTTTAGCAAGTCTTGTACATGTTTATCCATTTGCGTCACCTGTGGTTTGGTGTCAGCAAGGGTGGATTCCAATGCAGTGGTGCGGTCCGTTAATTTCTGATGGTCTGCCTGTAGATCAGTGAGGTTGATGGCCACCCTGTGTATTTTGTATTCCAGGGAAATGTGGGTTTGATTGATGGTTTCCTCCAGACGGTCCATTGCAGCAAGTACCACATCCAACTTGCTTGCCTTTCTATCCTCCCCCCCCCCCCCCAAAATCAGGTGCAGGACCTATTCAACTAAATTGCCTTTTCGCTCAGGGAGAACTCAGCATGGCGCCACCAGGTCTCCGTTATCGCTATCGTCCCCTCCTCAGCTACGACCGGTCGCAACCAGCAGACACTCCACGTCTCCCAGCTAAGACGTTCACTACTTCCTCGTATTCTTTCCGCAGCTCCGTCATCAACCATTTGCTCCCAGCCACTCACGTCTATTCGTGTAGAGGCGCCATTGTGTGCTCCCTGGCGAGAGACCACCCCAGGCTAAGATTGGTGACGCATCTATCTGTGTACATCAACGAACTCACCCCTCAGAAGGCCACTCAGGTAGAGCATGCTGGGCGTGCCGACGTGCCCTGGCTGGGCAGCAGTGTGTACGCTTTGACTTTGTAGTGGATGCCAAGACAACGGCAGAGAACTTGTAGTGTAGTTCCTATATTCCCAATAGGCTCTGCGCATTGTAATAATATATACTATAGTTTAGACGTAGGACTGAGGTTGACTAGGTCTCTATCGAATATATTAAACTTAATTGTGAGTGCTAGTTAACTCAGAGGTCACTAGAAACGTTTTTGAATTCACAAGAAGGGATTAGTTTCTGACAACCGCATAAACATGACAACTTTGTTTCCCAAGAATAAGAAATCAATCTCCAGAGTTGCGGAAACAATACATAGCTATTTTACTCAGTCAATCGCGCATGCTTCGTTTCACCAGAGGTTCTGAGAAAATAGAGAGGCAGGAGTTTTCAATAAAAGGTATTTTATTGAACAGTCTTCTTTCTCAAGCATAAGAAATGTACTGCTACAATCGTAATACTGGGTATAAACTACAATCCATAAAGTACAAAGAGTATTATGAAATAATACTGTAAAAGCATGGTATGGTTTGTAAGCCATATAAAATAACATACAATACATACATTAATAAATAATGACTAAAAGTACTCAACTGGTGCTTCTAATATACGCCGAACCGGTGTACCTAACCTAGGTCTAGTACAAGGGAAGAAGTAAGTGAGGTGTACCTTAAGTTTAGTATTCTTTTGCCAAGAATCTATTCCAAGAATTTTCTAAGGGTCTAATCAGCTCCGTACCTTGGTTTTAGAATGAAGGAGGTCTTGTATCTCTCTCTCAGGACATGATTTCCCAGCAACCCTCAAGGGTAGCGTGGAAAGACTGGAGCTGGATTTCTCTGCAGGAGAAAAGACAGCGTCTCTCAGTGCATCAGCTGGAGGGTCTTCTTCCTTCTGCACTTGCTACTACAGGGTGTGTCGCGCAAGTAGATAGTCAAACTTCTCCAAACCACAGTGTGTTTGTCTGGGCAAGTGTGGGCATATTTATACCTTGAAGGTGCCGAGTTTGACTTAAGGTTGGACATAATGACATCATCAATGACTCAGTTCTTTGAAAACTCCAGGATTTCTTGTATAAATCAATATTCAAGCAGGGGGAAGTCCCTGACTGCTGAAGGCGGGTTTCTCCAAGAAATCGTTGTGGATTCTCGGAACTAGTGGAAGAAGCCTTGCCGAATTTGGACTGCATAGGCTAAATCTAAATATGGTTATGATTTCTATGCCTATATAAGGATAGGGTGATTTATACCTAAATATGGGCATGAATCGAGAAAATTACACTAGGGTCCTGAAATCCTACACAACAAATTTACTGCTGCTCCAGGGTGCAGCAGACTCAGCTTCAATATCGTGCCTTGGCTCCTGCATGATAACAGCTCCGTACGGTCATCAGCCTCGTAGTCTTCCTGTGGCAGGTGCAACAAGGTCGGATGGGTCCAGGATGGCAACTCGTTGGCTCCCGGGGTGCAACAGCAGGGCATCTCACCTTGGGCGATCGCAGCTGGGGCTCACTACATCAGCATACCCGCCAGTGCCGCCCACACACTCAATATGTTGATGTCCGCTGGTGCGGGCGCGGGGCAATGTCGTGCAGCAGGCAGTTTCTTGTGAGTCGAGCCCTCGCCACCTAGCCATGCCACAGATGCAATGACAGTCGTTATGAGCATGCAGCGCCGCCTCGTAATACCTCTCCACCTTTACCACGATGCGTGTGTGGCAGGCTGCTGGTATCACAGAACTCCACAGGCCATCATTAATATTACAAGGACCTCAGCTCCAATGCACTCCTCACCTCAAGGGCATACAGGTATGGCAGGGAGCGGCCAGCCGTGACTCCTGATCTGTCAGCGGGGGCCAACCACTTCAACCACGTTTCCGTGGCCGGAACGTTTAGGCAGTGTCCATCACCAGTCTGCCGGTTAGGCGGGGTCACTATCCCCGATCACACTGCATGGACAGCTGCAGCTCGTGTTGGCCAAGCAGGGTCTGCTCACGTCGCGCCTCTTCGGCCACACTTTCAGTTGGTCACCGTGTTGTGCAATATCAGAGCCCGGATGTTCGTGGGCAGACCGCGGGGGCCCCAGCCATTCTCGGGCCGCTGGCGTCAAGTAATCAGAAGAGCGTCCTGTCGGGGGGTGAGTGTCCGCAGCACCGCTTCAGTGGTCCAGAACCGCCTACCATAGCTCCACCACAGGGTGAATGGCCACACAAACGAGCAGGCATCCGCCACCGCACACAGCCCTCCTTTCTTGCGGCGCGGCGAACAGCAGGCAGATCAGGTCTGCAGAAGGAGGGGCGGGCGGGTAGCACGGCGGGGGCCTCACCCAACTCTCACCATCCATTGGCGGGCACCGAGACATAAGCATCAGTCCAAGCCAGCCGCCACCCGTTAACTGCAGCTGCGCCATTTCTCAGGGCCTTTTGGGTGGAGCCAGACCCCGGGCTCACGTAGTTGATGTCGGCCTCACCAGGGTCATGCAGTAGGCAGCAACTCCGGTCGGGGGTTTCACACTAGAGCCTGGGCGATCTCAAATTTACGTTAGTGCATGTGGATAGTGTCCTGCATTTGATCCTCTAGGTTGGTTTCCCCAATAATGGCTGCATCCGGAGGTATTAGCCTGTCCAGGGGAGCCTTCCGCAGAGCTCTATCCAAATATGTCTGCCTCTATTTTGGCCGCAGCCACGCCCCCCACCACAGTCATTTGTTATACAGTGCGCGGGATTCGGATTTGCGGTGTTCCTTCAGTAGCACAGTAGGCACTGCATCAATTCTTTGGCCATACATCAGTGATACACTGCTTTTTCAACCGCACAGGGGTGCTGCTGTGGAAAAACAGCTGTTGAGAGTCGATGCATGGAATTTCTAGTTTCTTAGCAGCCAAACCACCTCCAAATGGCCAAAAACGAGAATTGGCACCTCTTGTCAGCTCCGAACTCCCAGCAGAGGAGCTCAGGGGCTACAAATGAAGTCTTTTATGTCCCTTAGACTTCTTAAGAGGAGGCAAGCATGCATAAGCGTTTGGATAACCTTGGGAAGTAGGATGTAGAAAGAAAATGTCCTCTTAGTCAAGAAGTGTTTTGAAGTTATGGTGTAACAGCTCCAGTTCTTATGCCAGTTTCTAGCTTCGAAGTAGGCAAACTTCAACGGAAAGTCTTTGTTGAGCACAGGACCCTACCTTACTCTGACCAGGCTCCAGACACACTACAGGGCATTGGAGACAGCTTTGTATGAGAACATTTACAGTCCTATTCAGGTGTCGTTGACAGCTCCTTCCACCACTACAGCTCAGGAAGACCTATCAGGCTGGTGATTGGCCATCAACACATGCATATGCAGGGCAAATCTCAACTCCCTTTTTTGTGACTGTCTAGAGTGAATGGGCAAACAGTCCAACTGTCACCCTTTCTCAGACGTGGATTCCACCCACAGGAAGAGCCACACAATGTTAAAGCAAGAAAATATCCACGTTCTAAAAGAGGCATTTTCAAACACACAATTTAAAACCAAGTTCACTATAAGATGTGTTTTTAACTTGACCCCAAACTCCAAAACATGATCTACTTCCAATGGGAAGTTACACTTGTACGTGGGCAGAAGGCATCTTCAATAGTAACTTCTTTCCTAGACCTCTCCGCGGCCTTCGAAACTGTCTGCCACCGTACCCTAGTGCGGCGCCTCAGCAACGCCGGAATCCAGGAGAAGGCACTGGAATGGATCATCTCGTTCCTCGCCGGAAGGACACAGAGAGTCCGCCTCCCCCCGTTCAGATCAGAAGCCACCGAGGTCATCTGCGGCGTCCCTCAAGGCTCCTTGCTCAGCCCAACCCTCTTCAACGTCTACATGAGCCCACTCGCAGCCATCGCACGCCAATACAACCGCAACATCATCTCCTACGCCGACGACACCGAGCTGATCCTCTCCTTCCCCAACGACCCCGCCACCGCCAGAGCCAACCTACACGAAGGGATGACAGACGTAGCCAAGTGGATGATGAACAGCCGCCTGAAACTGAATTCGGACAAGATGGAAGTCCTCATCCTGTGATCTTCACCCTCCGCCTGGGACGACTCCTGGTGGCCCCACGCCCTGGATAGCGCACCCAAACCAACAGACCACGCACGCAACCTGGGCTTCATCCTGGACTCCTCCCTCTCCATGACCAGACAAGTCAACGCCGTCTCCTCGTCGTGCTTCAACATCCTGCGCATGCCACGTAAGATCTTCCGGTGGATCCCCACCGAGACCAGGAAGACGGTCACCCAGGCCCTCGTCACCAGCTGTCTGGACTACGGCAACTCCCTCTACGCCGGAACCACCGCCAAACTCCAGAAGAGACTCCAGCGTATTCAGAACGCCTCAGCACGACTCATCCTGGACATCCCCCGACGCAGCCACATCTCCGGACACCTGAGAGATCTGCACTGGCTCCCGGTCAACAAGAGAATCACCTTCCGTCTCCTCACCCACGCACACAAAGCCCTACACAACCAAGGCCCAGGATACCTCAACAGCCGCCTCAACTTCTACGCTCCCACACGCCAGCTTCGATCGACCGACCAAGCCCTCGCCTCCGTCCCCCGCATCCGAAGAGCCACCACAGTAGGAAGGTCCTTCTCCTACCTGGCCGCCAAGACTTGGAACTCCCTCCCGACCCACCTCCGCCTGACCCAGGACCACCTTGACTTCAGGAAGCAGCTCAAGACCTGGCTGTTCGAGCAGTAGCGGACCCCCCCTACCCTAGCGCCTTGAGACCCTCCGGGTGAGTAGTGCGCTATATAAATGCTTTGATTGATTGATTGATTGATTGATAGATTGAAGAACAACCTCCAGCGCAGGGTCGCGCTTTGGTCCTCCACTATCTCCATTTAGGCTACCTGTTATAGTTCTATTATCACCTGAGGTGACCATAGAGTCAGATAATACTGTAAGCTGAGTATCAGAATGATGCTACCTCAGATCTGTACCTCTTTCTTTGTCTAGGATATCATGTATCTTTTTTCGGCCATCCTTGTAAGAGCTGCTGTACCATTTGGGACCGTTCTGTCTGCTTGACACAGACATATTTGTGTCTGACAGCTCTGATTCATCTGTTAATGAATAGTATTTGTCTTTATTCTCCGGTGTTTTTAATGAGTGGATTAGAAGAGAGTTGCTTGCAGCTTGTGGAGTTACTGTGGGTTCTACAATTCCACCAGTGATATTTGCACAATCATTTGAGCTACTTTTTTACTGCCAGATCTTTCTACTTTGACCTCCATGTAACCCTCATCTGGCTGTCTCACAGGTGTAGAATCGGCCTCTGGGACTTTTTTCTAACCCTGATCTTTAGGGAGGGGAGTACCTTGTGGCCCTATTACATATAACGCAGCTGGAAAATTTGAGTCAGTCAGTGCTCCTTCAATCTGCCCCAGCTTTTCTGTTGTCAAGTTTGAATCTTCTTCTACAGGCTCTTGCAAAGTTCCAGCCCCCCCGTTGTACCAAAAGTGCTTGTAATCAGCATTTGAGAATAGCTGGTCCCTCTGTGTGGTTTAGCAGTCTCGATATTTTCGGGCATGTTTTCAAATGTGCTGTTTTTATCCACGCACTCACCCTTCTCCCCTTTCCCTCCCCTTGCTTATCTTCTCGCACCCCTTGTTTCCAACCTGGTAGCTGACAGCGCTGTAATGGTATGTGAGGCTGCTTGCGACTGAGCACTGGGCGCAAAAACATTTTTCCCTTTGAAGTTTTTACTCCCCCTGCCAGCCATCCTTACTTAGCTGTGGTGGTTTTAGACAATGCAACAAAGTACCACTGTTTCGATTTCAGTTCTCAGAAGATTGTAGACCTGTCCCAAGCACTGTGTAATCTTTGTGGCTTCACGTTCAGCGCTGAATGTCCTCTCTGAGCTCCTGCATTCCGATCGCACCGATGGGAGATCACGCAGGTCAGGAGTAATCCGAGAATCCCAACCCGTGCAGGCGTCCTCGAGGTTTGGAGGAGGTTAGAGCGTGAGTCTCTGAATGAAAACGATGGAAAGTTTTACCATCCTTCGTTTATTTTTCAGGTGCATTATATTTGCTTTCCATGATACTGCATAGTTATCTGAGGAGCGTAGAAGGTATTCAAGACTGGTTTAGCAGTGATAGGGGTTTGCAATCAGGTGAGCATCGCTGTGAGGATGTTTCTTGAGCACCATCTTGCCTCCAACTTGTGATATTTCAAGTCCACTCTCAAAACACTGTATGTTTAGTTCCAAATGAGTCTGTGCCCAGGTCGTCCCCATCCTGCCATTTTGTGGCCAATCCTGGTTCACCTAATCCCTCTAATCTGTGTTTATCTGGGAGGAATAAACAAAATCCAGCTGCCAACAACACCCATTCACATGGCCCAAGAGCAGGCAGCAGGCATCAAATGCGGCAAAATGTGTTTATTATAAAAGTTAAAGACACAGAGATGACAGACGGAATGCAGAGTGATTCAAACATTCTACCCCATTCAAAAGATCTATTGTGCCACCACAGTTTGAACACATCCAAATGCAAATCAGTCTTCACTTTGTGCTTGATGTGAACAGTCGAACATGAACTGCCAAGGCAGGTCCTCCCTGGAACATGAACAAGCCTCCTGGGACTAGTTTCGTGATTTCACCCCTCATCAGCTAGGCTAGCTTGAAGCCAGTGGCCCAGTGAGCCCAGGACCCATGTCTGGGCATAGCTGGTGCACTTAGGGCGAGGCAAAAGACACACAGATCATGGCGAACTGACGGTAAATTGGCACGGGTAGGAGCCCACGACCTCGAAACCTGTCGGATTTGGGCGGCACGTCCGTGGCCAAAGTGCTCTGCTTTGGTGTAGTCCAGACAACTGCGCAAAGGGAGACACTCCGTTCTCGGACGCGGGTTGATGCTGTCACATGGCAAGGGCACAGTCTTGAGGCGATCCACAGCGCACTAGGCCCCGTGTGCCTGGACAGCACTGAAGTTGATATCGCGTGCAAGACTGGCAAGGCTATTTGTGTTCCGAAGCCCAGTATGGTTAACAAGGTCAGTTGACAAGCCCCAAGAAGTCACTCTGGAGGCAATCCTTTGTGCTTTGCTTGCAGGGCAGATGTCCGCTGGCATGAGGGCGGCTCCACAAAGCAGGACAACAGTTCCAGTGAATAGTCAGACACAGCAAAGAGGCAATCCTTCCCACTCAGCAGCCTTTAGTGTAGCAAAGTTTCATGCAGGTCCAGTTTTTTTCACACAGATGTGGGTTTTTGGGCCCTATTATTATACCCTGGTGCCCAGGTACTAGAAGAGACCAAAAAATTATTGGAGAGGGCTTTGAGGTTTTGGGGCTCCCCTGTCTCACCTGACTTGTCTGCCCTGACAAAGCAAAGTAGTAAAAAACTATTGTGTGGTGGCCGGCTCAGGCTATTCAGATGTGAGTGTGAATCATTACTCCCTCCTCTCAGCCCAAGAAGGCCATCAGATTGTTGATGTGGCAGCCCTTCCTGTGTTTGGGAGAGTGTAGGTAGTATGCAAGTATAGGACTGCTACCCTGGGCCAGACGTGTATTGGGGCAGGCAGCAGGTACACAGAGTTTATGGAAGGACAGAGAAATGTCCACTTTCTGAAAGGGTCATTTTTGCCAGTAAGGGTAAAACCCAATACACCAACAGGGAGGCTTTCTCATGATGATTCTAACCATACCAAACATGATATATCCACACCTTACTATGCAGGATTTATCACTTTAAGGGATGTAAGAGCATTTCTAAGGCTGGACTATGGAGGGGTCCGCCCCACTGCAATGGCAGAGGCCTGATGCAGGATGCAGGTTTGCCAATATCACCATATTTTAGGGTAGAGTAACCGAACCTTAGCAGTTGTAAGGTGCCCAGAGTCCTAAGTCCAACAAAACGGTATAGTCTGAAGTTGGAAGTGGGCAAAAGTTAGTGGGAGGCCAGCCTAAGGCTGATAGGTGAAACACATTTCTCAGACACAAAACATGAAAAGTATTATTCTTCCCATTTAAAAGTTAGCATTTATTACATGTAATAAGGCAACCCTATGTTATCCTTTACAAGAGGTATGCCTCACAGTAATGAAAATCGATTTTAAGAGTTTTTGACGACAAGGACATGTAAAATGTAAAAGCACATGCCAAACTATCAATTATAATGAACCCTTACCTAAGTGCTAGCTAGTGTCTAATTTATGGGTTACTTATATACAATGAAAGTGGAGTTTAAGGGTAGACACAGCTTATAAAACTGCAATCAGGCTGCAATAGAAGGCCTGGGACAGGTTTAAGGAGGCTACCTAACTGACTGGCACATTAAGAGCTGCATGGCCTTGTAGCTAGAATGTGTATTTAACATAAAAAATAAAACACAAGAGGCATTTTGCAAAACTAGAACAGTTGTTTTAATTAATCGCATCAACAAGAGAACAGCAGCAGATTTGTGGTCTGAAGCAGTCTCAAAGTAAATTGGTGTTGGCTCTTATTTTATACATTTTACAACTTGTTACAAAGCAATTTGTACATTAATTTTTAACAGGAATTGCGGGAATATTCACAGGACTGTATATTCGATCTCCTGATAAGGAGTCCAGCTGGGTCTCAACCTTGCGTGCACACAATGCGGGACAATGGATAACATGACCAGATGTCCGTCACGGTGAGCGCCTGTTTTCTGTGTGCAGTGTAAATATGGTGTTCTGATTGGCTGAGTGTTCCTAAATATATGTGGCATTTATCTTTATGGTTGTTTTGGGAATGTGCATACCTCTGGCCACACAAATGTTGGTTGGGTCAATCTTCTCGGATCTTTGCAGTGTTGCTACCTTCTGGCAGACTGATCTAGATTGTCCCTGTTCAATCATTTGTCTATGGGCTACGTGTCACATCACTTGTGATCTGTTATTCAGTTGCTCCAGACCTTGGTATTTCTGACTCAGGGTTGATGGGTAGGTCATATTGGGTAGATTTGACTACAGCAATGTGACTTTGTTGTTAGACGTAAATATATCCTGGGGTACATTGGCATCATATTTTTCTTTATTAACAACATCCTAGTAGATGGGGGCGTGGCTGACTGCAAAGCATGGCTGCCGCAATTTGAGCAAGCTCCGCGCCCAGATTTGAAGAATCCTGGATAATCCTGGTGGTATTGGCTTCTGACTGATTCCAACTCTAAATACAAGAGAGCCTCCTTAGACCGGGCTGGCACTTACACAGTGAAATCGCCACTGCGTGCTGCCGGTCCCGCCTGGACAATGAGGTGGGCTTGGCTTCTGGGTACGGGCTGCTGAGCCCAAGGCCTGTCTCCGGGATCGAGAAGGAGTGCCAGAGGCCAGGATTAGAGCTACTGTGACAACCTGCGCTCCCGCTGTTGCTGTGAACCCCCCCGGAATGAGGAAGAGTGGGCGATCGGGGAGGAGTGGACGGCGCTGAGGACAGGACGGGCCTGCATTCTGCTGATGCCTGTGCAATAGGCTACCCTGCTGAGCCTCCTCTCGGAGGACACCCTGGCTGCCTGGAGAGCGTGTGCAGGCCTGTGCTGTGGTGTGTACTGCCACTGGCAGCCGTGCTGTGGATCCCGTTGCTGGTCTGGGAGGAGCGGTGCTGTGAATGTAGCCGCGGGCATCTGCCAAAGAACCTATGCTACCCTGTGCTATCGGGTTAGTGTGGCGATACCAGCAGATTCTCGCCACGCTTGGGTCCCGCTTCCCTGTCTCCCTTCCGGTCCGGCGGCCCTGTGAACTTTAGCGGCCTGGGATGCGTAGCCGGTGCCTGTCCTTAACGTGTCTCACTGGCATACTCTGCTGAAGCGCGGCAGCCGCACGGTAGACATCGCCTGTGGGAGCGATGCCTGTGGCCCTTTAGTTCTCCTGATCCAACTGACTAGTGATTGCTGATGGTCTGGTGCGCCCCCCCATTCCCACAATATCTTAGAGAGCACAAGGATCAGCATTGGACGCTCTTGCTGGCGGAAGGTCGCCTTGCGCCTGGTCTGGTTTGGGGGGCAGGGCGCATGCAGGTCTGGATATACCGGGCCACCCTAGTGAAGTGGACAACACCCTACCCGGGGCTGGAGGTCCCGCACCTGCATAGGTAAGACCCGCTGATCGTGTCCCGGACGCACGCATTGCCTGTCTGCCTCCGCCCCCCCCACACAAAGCAGCAGGTACCGCCGGGATCTACTGTAGGGCTGAGTGTGCGGAAGGCTCTGTGCACACTTGTTCTTCCTGAGAGGGGACCTTTTGGGGCCAACTGGGTCGGGGTCGCGTGCCACCCCCCCACCTGAACCTCTCTCTTTGGCTGCCGCTCGGGAGGAGACACTGTAAGAATTGGAACTGTTGGTGTTGGCGAGATAGTATATTGTACCTGTGGTTGTACACAAAATAAAAGCACACACAAACCTTTACTCACTGTGTCTTGCTAGGATACTCCCAACGGCAATTGCGACTATATCATCTAGTGTCTCAAAAATACATTACAAGGTGGCTGTTGAGTCCTCGCCTACCAGTAGGCAAGAACTCACCAGCCACCTGGTAATGTATTTTTGAGACACTAGACGGTATAGTCGCAATCAGGTACAATATATGGAGAATCCAGACGTGCAGGGATCACGCTGACCCATAACCCTGATGAAATTGCCGGTAATTAAAACTAGGCAATGAAACATGTTTTTAATCAGAGTAGGCACACAGCAACATTAAGCTTTTTCTCACTATTACTGCTCTACCTGGCAGGTGCACGATTGTCACATTAAAACAAGTTCACTACCTTCAATAATTTAGGAATGCATTAAAATACAAGGGTGGGTGTATGGGAATGCTCATGGTCCACCCATTGTAAGGTCAACCCTTCACAGTGTACCCAATGTAATTTTTTTTGTGTTAATATACAGAGTCACACAAGGTGAGGCAAATTGGTCCTCAAGTGGCTTTCCAATCCTAAATTGGATTTTGAAGTCTGAACCTAAACTTCTAAATGCTGTCCGCGAGATCATGAGACACTTGGATGAATTCTACTGCAATCTCTGAAAAGTGTGTACAGGAAATGGCTTTGAACTTCCTGCCATAGGAGAACTAAGAACATTCCATCCGAGCCAATCCCACAATATTGCGTCTTGACTGGGCTGAAGAAAAAGGTTTCTTGTGCAAGGAGCTTCTCTGCAGCAGCAAATCTGTTTCAGCTGGTCCTCTGTGATAAGTTATGCACGCCCCTTGTTTCCAGACTCATCATCAGATAGAACCTTTAGCCTTGTCAGATGGATGATTGTGACCTCTGAGAAAAAAAAGACTTATGGATGGTTTTGAGATTGGCACCACCGTGGCAATGCCAAAGGACCACCTGCCAGATACACAATAACTATTAATCTTGCGTGTGGCCGGCTGTAAGGTATGGCAGTGTGGGAGGGGGAGGTGGTGCCGTGTCGTGCTCTCACACCATCAAACTCATAATCAGGCACTAAGTACAAACTTATAAATCTTGAACCGCCTAACAAAATTACTTTCTTGCACGCAAAATTCGAACAGCTCCTACCTGGGCCGTTTCCCTCCAAAACCAAGAGCTTCAGCAGGACGGCGTACTAAAAACAATCAGGCTCAGGAAAACTTTATCAGGTATGGTCTGCAACCTTAGCACAGACAAGGATCTCCACTTTCATTTCTAAGTCGTGAGGTAAAACCTTCAACCTGACTTAACCTATTGATATATCTGACTGCATTTTATCTCAGTAAACCTCAAATTACACCTAGGTCCAGGTCCTCCAAGAACAGTGAATTATTCTTGACACACTTTTTTTTGAAAATATAATATCTCAAGTTCCCCTTATTGGTATTTCATTATTTTGAAGTAAATCTATTTATTCCATTTTAAATTATTTTTTCAAATTGAAGTTAGATTATTAGTGTGTTGTGTTTTAAACGGGCATATTGCATTACGAACTCCTCCATCAAAATGAGGCGATCGGAAAGAAATCGAACCGACCCTACTTCCCTACTTCGCCAAAATTGCTGAGAAAGCTGTGAATATGCAGCTATCAACATTTGTTGAAGCCAATGGACTCCTCCACCCCTCTCAGTCGGGTTTTCGAGCCCATCATTCTACCGAGTCAGCCCTACTGTCCTCAACAGAAGCCCTACGAGGATATGCTGACAAGGGCCAGACGGCGGCACTGATTCTCCTTGATCTTAGTGCCGCCTTCGACACTGTAGCCCACCACACACTGCTACAGTGTCTGAAAAATGGAGGAGTGAGAGGGAAAGCTTGGGAATGGATGAAATCTTTCCTAACCGAACGAACCTTCCAGGTCACCCAGGGACAGTTCAAGTCTAAGGAAATAGAACTCAATCAGGGAGTGCCACAGGGCTTCAGTCTCAGCCCCACTCTCTTCAATCTATATGTAGCCCCCGTAGGAGGAATTACTGAGATGTTTGGGGTTGAGACAGTGTCGTATGCGGACGACACGCAACTGACTGTAACCCTAACACAACCTGAGAAGCAAGGTGCCTCTAACTTTGCAGCTTGTATGCAGATAGTGGCACGCTGGATGGCAGACAACTGCCTTCGTTTAAATGGCAACAAAACGGAGGTACTGATTATAGGCAAAGCTCCATCAGTTTGGACATCAGCGTGGTGGCCGGAAGAGTTGGGTGATCTGCCCACACCTAACCATTTAGCAAAGAACCTAGGGGTCTGGCTAGACAAAAACCTCACGCTCGACCACCAGACCAAACAGGTAGCAGGAACCTGCTTCGGGATACTACGAGTCCTCAGGAAAACGCTTGACCTCATGCCTGTATCGGTGCGCCAGACCATAGTCCACAGCCAAATAACATCTAGACTGGACTATGGGAACGTTCTGTATCTTGGAGCCAACGAAAAAAGTCTTTCCAGACTCCAACGAATACAAAACGCAGCGGCCCGTCTGATCCTACAACTTCCCAGGCGAGCTTCTTCTAAAAAAGCTCTGAAAACCCTCCACTGGCTCCCGATCAGGGAACGGGTGACTTTTAAGGCTTTATGCATAGGTCATCGCATTCTGCATGACAAAGGCCCCAGTTACCTCCGTGGTCTTCTGAAATGGTGTGAACCCAACCAGACAACTGAGATAAAGGGGGACGGGACAGGTGTATGTCCCGAGGGTCCAGACAGCCAAAATGGGCGGAAAATACTTCAGAGTCCAAACGGCTAAGAAATGGAATCTACTGCCAGTAGAACTGCGGACCGAACCTTCAGAAACTAAATTTAGGAAACATCTGAAAACAATACTCTTCCCCAACAACTAATATCGAAAGTAGCGTCAGCAACGAACACCTTTTATTGGCATTTACAGCGCGGGGACACACTTGCTAGTGTAACAGGAGCTTTACAAAATACTAATAAATAAATAAATAAATAAATTATGATGCGGCTCGCCTTCAGAGCCATATCGTAATGTGCCCCGTAGTGTGATGACTATGGTGTTGTTGACCCTCAGACTATATGCTAGTGAATAAAGTGACACATATTACATTGTGGAACTTGACACACTTGTGGGACCAAAACGTTTTGATAGCAGTGTCACCTAACTGGTGATGCATGTGATAGATGGGTGTGGGTGTCAATAAAGCCACTAAGGAACGGTAGCTAAATTCTGTGTTCAGCAGAACACTACAATAACAAAGATACTAATATGTGATTTATCCTGTTTCTTTGGATAACCCACATTTCCAAGTCTACCATAGATGTTGTGAACCTTGTTGCAGTGTTTCTCACCCATAGACAGCCATTACAGGAGAGTTTGCAGTGGCTGAGGTGGTGTGCAGCATCGGAGGCCTAGTGGGCAAGATGCTAGTGGAGCCTTCTGGACGGCAGCCGGAGCAGAGAACGACGGGCGCGGCACCGCCACTGTGCTCCGAGGGCGGAAGCGCTGGCCGAGTGCAGAACTGACTCCTGGTCGATGGCCTGGCGTGCGTGTTGTGGCAGCAACGGTGTATATGTGACCAGGAGGTCCCCAGTGGTGACCCGATGATTGTTGTTGATCATCTCCCCTCCACCCAGCTTCTACATTGATTCTAGAGGTCAAATCAGGACGCAGGGATGTGGTGTACCTCAGACTAACCGGGGGGTCGGAGTCAAGTGAATTGCCTGCTGGGGTCCGAACAGCCTGTGGGGGGCCATTGGGACTGCGCCGGGCCCAATTGTAGGGCTGTGGGCCGGCTCACGTTACTCTGCTTACCAGCGGATGTAGCACTGGGGCCTGTAGCATAGGGACTGGCACGGGAGGTGTTGGGATCCACAAGGCATATATATATACTCAGTGGAGGGACACTGTGACCCTTTTTATGTACAATAGTGTTACGGCTTGAGCCCTGGTATGTATTGCCCATGACTGCAGGGGAAGAGTGCCATTGGAAGCACAGGGGAGCGGAGCCGAGCACAGGGCCCTTAGCTGATGTGAGGTAAAAAGAGCCCTGTGCAGCAGTGAACAGCCCTACATGGACATTTGTGGTTCTTGTGGCAGTGGCAAATAGTGGACCTACGGCATGAAGGCCGGCTTGTGATTGCTGGACACCATATATGCTACTGACTTTTACAAAGCAAGGAGCCAGGCCTAGGCTTCATGCGCAATGTGGAATCCAATGCGGGGTGTGAGATATACTGCCCAGGTCGGCTGGAGGCAGCGCTTGAGTTTGCAGGGTGAAACAGAGTAGGGGGGACACAACTATCTGCGGAAGCAGGCGGGTTAGCACTCACTGCGTGGGCTCCAATGTCATGCTTCTAAGACAGGATCTGTGGAATGCGGTGGAGCGCATTACTGAGACCGAGATCAGGGTCCAGAGAGTGGAGGATTTGATCGCTACCTTACAGAAAAAAGTTGTGTCACGATCACCAGGGTTCTGCCCTCGTGGGTGAAAGACACAGAGGGCAGGGCTAGGAGTAAAAACCAACGCTTTGTGGGATTCCACGAAGAATGTGAATGGGGGACTCACCAAGCCAGGTCGCCGCTGCCGTGAGGGAAACGGCTTCATTCATTGCACCCTGCCCTGCTCGCCGGAGCCCCGCTGTTGCCATCATCGAAAAGGGAGCCGGCCGTCACCAGGACTACTGCTCACAGGGTGCCCTGCTGGTAGCTGTTTGAGCGCGTCAGCGGAGGGCGCCGAAGGGGCTGAAAGCCAACAATGCTCTCCTGCAGGGCGGGCCTGTCTGCACCCATTCGAGCTAGGAAGAGGCAGGGCTGGGCCTGGTCCCTTTCATCTTTCATTTGCCTTGGAGCACAACCCACGAGGTAATGTCTGTTTCAATCTAGTGACTGATATAAGTTCCTTGGTTGCCATCTATATTTGATTCGAAATGCAACTTGCGCTTGTGCCACAGTGCTCTTTGACTTTTATTCTTAGTACATTGTGTGATAAAAAAACCTATAAGGTCTACCCAAACCAAAAATGGGCAAAAGGAAAGCAATGGAGGGAGCTGGGGGATGTAATGGGATGCCAATAGAACAAAGGAAGAAAAAGTGACAGAGGAAACTCCTAATAAATGCTGGTGCTAACTGTGTGATGAATAGGATAGACAACTTAATACGAGAATGTAAAAAAATCCTAGTTAATGAGCCTAGTACTCCTGTCAATAAATACCCCCATTAAGAGCCCTGTAGTCCCCCCCTCAAAAGCGGTATTTCCATAAATTTTTAATACATCAAATCGGGGAAAAAAAGGGAGGCTTTGAGTCTGTCCCAGCCTGAAGCGAATCCCCCTGAGCATGAGTCTTTGATCGCCCAAGAAGAGAGTAGGCTGCCAAATCAGGTGGGCTTTATTTGCCAATGTTCCAACAGATTTGCCTCCCTTGATACGATAAGTGTACACTCTCACTCGATATTAACACCATTATTGCCTGATACACCCGAGAAGGTGCAAAGTTTCACATGTAATAAATATATTGGGGACCCAGTAGCAGTTATAAAGGCACTTGGAGGGGAGATCTGACAGATAAAACGCATGTTCACCGAGCTCTGTGTAACAGTCAACTCTACACTTAACCTTAAAACAAATATAAGTCAAGTCGGATTGGTCCCCCATGCAGCTCAGGAAAGCACACACAGCCAAGTGGGTTCAAGCTCAAACATTACAGACGCTGCGAGGTTCTATGTTCGAATCACTCAGGGGGAAAGGAGGCTCACTACAGCACATACTTAATAGACACGTTTATACCAAAGACAGTGCAGATAGATCCTATCTCCTAATAAACAAACAAGTACCACCGGGCATACACAATAGAACTCATACTCTGTCAGTTCCTCTAACAAACTCAGGCCGTAGAAATTGTGCGAACCAAAACACACCTACAAATATATTTTTCATAGTTAATGTCCCCAAAGTCACTGAGACTAGAAGCCCTAAAAATGGTGAATCACTTATTAATAAATCAATCCACTAGATTTGTCATGTACGAGGGTGTCGTTCCATCATTAGGGAGGACATAACTAAAGGAAGAAGATGTATAATCCCCAATACGACATTAGATAGTATTGAATTAACACTGGTAGATGCTAGTCTGGCTGAAAACATGGTAGCATTAGAGTATAGAATGTCCTCCCCTGATTCATCCCGTATACAATTAAGGCGCCGTCCCATTCTAACTGCAACTGTAAGTGGTGGGGTAAAGGAACATGCTGTAGGAATTGAAGGTCCTGGGTCAAACTTGGACGCTAATGATTGACTCTATCAGAATCCACCTGAAGAAGGGGAGAGGAGTCGCAAATCCTTCTGTCGCAGCACCCCTTCTCTGACCAACCAAGGGCTACCTTTGGCGCATCCCATTCCTATTCCACAAGAAAATGTTAGACATAAGGAAACCTCAAGGCTCACTTCCGTTGATCAAACCCACTTAAACATCCTCTCCTGGAACATAGCTGGGTTAAAGAAAAATATGACAGTTCCCTTGTGGAACAAGTTTGTAGAAAGAAACTCATGGTATATGTTTATTCCAGGAGACCTGGAGTGTAACTGCACTGTATAAATCCGGCTACAGTACATTCCATATCCCGGCAGTGTCTACGGGAAAGGGCAGGCCTTCCGGAGGACTAACAGCTTGGCTCAGATTAGATCTGGGCTGCTCAGCCCTCCTACATGACACCGGAAGTTCCGACATTATGTGGCTTACAAGGAGATCTATTGGAGCTCTTTAATGTCTATATAAGAGAGACAGTAAATGGCAAGTCCTCGACCATCTTAACACAGCTAGAAAATCAAATAAACAAGTGCCCCTCGTCTGCGAAAATCATTGTGGCCAGCGAGTTTAACTGCACATTTGAGCCACTTAGCATTGAAGATCTACTGCATTTTACCACCAGTAAAAAGATGGTCTGAGATTGTAATCCAAGATAGTGCTATAATACTAGAATATGGCATAAAAGCAAAAAAATGGCAGAACCCTATCCGACATCAGGGGGAAAAATACTTACAATAAAATTGCATGCCCTTACCGCAATGATTATATCTTGGTCGACTTGCGCCTCTGGGCCGATGTCATTGACATGGAAGTGGGCCTAACTATTCACAGTGACCACAACACTCTAATGTTAAAATTAAAGAATAAATGGGCCCCTCACAACCAAAAATATAATACCATTGGGAATTACCTCATCTCCACAAAGGAGTTAATTCTCTCTAATTGTGGTAGGCGTCGAAGATGGGCCAAGGTCGCAGAAGAGGACCAAACACTAAAGAACATCTCCTCAATATTATTGTAAAAGACAGCCGAACTCGAGGCAGCTTCAGATAACGTCCTTGCATGTGGCTTTGAAAAATATAAGCACGCAGTTGGCCAAAGGTGGGTGCATGTCCTACATTTTATGTAAATGTTCACTCCCACGGCATCCATCTGTCAGGAGCAAGCAGCGGCACGCAGGGTACCAGCTGTGAGAAATTGGCCTGATATGCAGTGCTCACTATTCTAGTGATCACTATGTATCAGTCCAAATGACCCTTATTGATGATTGGTTGTAAGTCAACCTTAGACCAGCTATCCTAGTAGCATGGACAAGAGCAGTCTTTAGGCTAAACTCTAGAGGGCGTGTTAAGCCAGCTGTTATACCATCACATATACCCCTTGAACACCAAGTGAAAGGACACCACACAAGTTGTTATGAAAATAAAAGGATATTTATTATAACACAACAGCCCTGGACTCTTTATGAGGACAGGGCGCTAGGCACAATTCAAAGCTCTTAAAGAAATACTAAAAGTCGCACAATTTACACAAATGCCCGAGGGGCACGAAAAACCATATACTCTAAAGGTGGAATGCGAAATACTAGCAGGTAAGTAACTAGTCTCAAAGGCTGTAGGATCGCTAGGACTGGACTACTGAACCTTCAGATTACGAGCAGGAGGCCTAGGGAGATCGGGTGCAGAGTGTGCACTCTCACGCGGGATGCGGGACAAAGTCTATGGATGCTAGATTTTGTAAAGTTAGTGTTATCGGACGAATCCGACTAGGTAGAGCTGAAACGAAAAAGGATCTGGACACTTGGATAGTTAAGCTATGCTGGAGCACCGAAATGCTCAGGTTACCTAGCCCAGGGGCTGCGGCTGCATAGGGCTGAAAAGACGTCGGGAATCCTTGTTGCAGTCTATGGAGCCTGAAAGAAGAAGTTGCTCACAGGCGACCAGTGATGAAGTTCGATGTGATCCAAGCCTGGATCAGTGATGGAGGATACCTGTAAGCAGAGGGGACCAAGTTCTGAATCACTAGCCAGTGATTAGATGGGCACCAGGATGGCAGCGGACGAAGTCACCTCAACCAGGTGAGTGGGCGACGCTGGGCTCTGTAGTCTCTCGGACCAGGAGGCGTTGTCGGCAACCAGGATGGAGGTGTGAGCTGTCCCACAAAGGTATCTGCTGTTGACGTCGCTGGACCCAGGATTGGGGCAACAACTCTTGGCAAATGCAAGCCCACGCGGTGGACTCAAAATGGCGTCTGGAGTGGACCAGGAGGGTCCGGGGTGCTCCTCTGTTGGAGGGGAGCAAGGGCCAGTCTGGAGCAACCAGACCAGCGATGAAAGTGTCGTCGTTCTTCGTCAAGAGGGCCACAAGCCAGTTGGCAAGTAGCCGGACAACGTGGTGAGCAGCAAAGAGCAGAAGGGCCCCACGCAGATCTGGTGGATGCTGGGGGGCTGGACTTCGGTGCTAGAGCTGCTCAGGGTTAGGGCTTCTCGAACCCCAAAGCACTCACTCGAGGATCCCTCGGCGGTCGTGCTGGATAAGTGTAGTGCAGTTCTGAAGATGGCCAGTCCCTCGAGTTCTCGTCACACCCACGAATCTCAGCGGGGCTGATGATGTAGGTAGAGGTCAGAGGTGCCAGGGAAGCCGGGTCTCGTCATGCTGGTCGGTCGGATTCCGGAGGAAGGACGTGCAGCAAACCGCAGGTTACTTAGTTGGTGCCCGCAGATGCAGGGTGACTACTCCTTAGTCACAAGGGAGAAATCTTGAGAAGAAGTCTTGAGTTCCTTTCGTAGAAAGAAGTTTCAGGATTCAAAGATGATCTAATTTGGAAGGGTCCCCGCTCCCACCTTTATACTAAAGAAAGGGGCTGGTACGGGACTAGGTCCTGCCCATGGGTGGGACCAGGAAGGGGGGTGGTTACACCCCTCTCCCATGCCAGACTTTCCCCAGCTCAGGGGCTGGTGTGCCCTTGGAACTGGTTCTAGCCGGCCTATGCATAGTGAGCACAGGGGTGCCACTTGCAGTCACCTTCCTCTAAAGCCCTGCCTACCCAGGATACACAAAACCCTGTCTGAGATGGTGCTAGCACCGCCCCTGACAGGAAACCCTTTGTCCAAGCTCTTCTCACTGGAAGGACTCCCAGCAGCAGGAGGTCAGACTTGTGTCTGTGGTGGCAGCATCCATTTTGTGATGCTGAGGCTCGAGTTAACTTTAACTGGGGTTCACAGTTACACACATGTCGGGTCCCTCTAGAAGGGTGGAATGCTAACCCCGTCACCAGAATTGGTGAGGGGTTAGTATTCCAATTAGTATGACACCTTACTCGACATGTTTTGATAAAGCGATACCAGAGTTGGCATATCACCGCGAGGATTATAATGCACTTAAGAGTATCTGGTATGCGTTATCATGGAACAGCTATTAGGACTTGGTTCCGCAAGCTGTAAATGGGCTCAGCTCATGCCAGAGCACCATCTCACATAATTCCAAGCACTCTGCCTTCAGGATTGTTAAGGCCTGCCATAGGAGTGACTGATAGGAATCTATGTGTCCATTTTAGGGTTAGATATAGGTATACTATATCTAAAGCAAAGGGTGATTACACCACCTTGCCCCAGCTGTCGTGCAACCAGGTGTGTCAGATTTAGATGGCCAGCCAGGGGTGGCATAATACATGCTGCAGCCCCTGGTAGGCCCTGGGTACACCTAAGCCCTGAGTTACAGAGTCTGATAAGGTGACCCAGTACCAATTGGTAAATGCACCTAAGGTACACGTGTAAATTTAGTGAGAGAACAGCTAGCCTGTGGGTCTGATTAGCAGGCCCACAGCCAGGGAAGTCGTAAACCAGTGAAGCAAAAAGCAAAAATCTGGGGTGATCATAGGATTGCAGACCCTACTCTCCTACACCAGCTGAATTCCTCTTCATTGGTCATTAAACATAGAACGGTCGAGTTCACTTTCGCAACGTGGCTTGTCTTGCATTGCTTCAAAAGCAGAACCAACCCCCAACAAAGCACAGAGCAGCGCTCATGATGCATCTTCATTTATTTATTACTAGGAACCACATGTTTTTTATACACAGCATTGAGCAGTGCTTGCTGTGCGCTTTTATTTATTGATTGCGGTCATGGATGTGTGCTTGCAACAAATGCCTCCCCGTTCGCTTTGTGTGCTCTCCACTGTAAGCCACTATCATGATGTTTATTAAAAGCAAGGTGGCTGCACGCACTACCAGCACCTGGATGGTGCTCAATCCTCCTCAAACACAGGACAAGCTCTGTCTGAGCTCCAGCATCATTGTTTTTAACTGCTCTTTGGCTCAAAAGCAGACCCCTCCTACCTAATACACAACACCGAGCAGCGCTATTGTGCACCGTTATTTTATTAATGACGCCTGTATGTTAAATTTTTTTCATGACTTGCCTCCTAATCACACCTCTCCCATCTCCAACAGAGCATGGGCATGCACAGCTGTATTTTCACTTTGAATTTGACTACCTGCAATCAATCAATCAATCAGGGGTTTGTTAAAGTGTGACTACTCACCCGTAAGGGTCTCAAGGCGCTAGGGGTGCGGGGGGTGCAGGTTCCATTCCATCAAGGAGGGAGTCTGTTGAAGAGCCAGGTTTTGAGGTTTCTTGTGAAGATGGGGAGCAATGTTGTCTGTCTGAGGTGCAGCGGAAGGGCGTTCCATGCTTTGGCAGCGAGGAAGGAATCTCTGCGCACAGGCGCATTATGCATATCACTGGCTAGTCCCGACCCCCTTCATGCCGCAGCTGGCGGTAGAGGACTGGATCGTGCACCCCATTCCACTTAATGGCCTGCTCTTTTGCCCGGAGTCACTAACACAGACACCGAACACTTCGGTCTCCTGCACGCTGGATGCATGGCGCCGCATAGCCAAGAGGATGTCCTGCTGCCTACCATACTCCCCCAGAATGCCGTTGACGTTTCACCCTTCCCTCGCGCTACTACAGGAGCGAGGGTTCCGAATGCTCTGTGAGCGACTACGGTTCACCTCGTGGGGCGATCTATTTGCGAACGGAAAATTCAAACCTGCAGAGACGTTCTTCGCCTCCCAGGATCGCACCCCGCTGGATGCTTTTTACTACTTACGCCTCCGCCAGGGGATGAGGGACATCCTACCTATGTTCCCTGAGGAGCCCGAGATTTTTCTTCCACTCCACTTTCTGCTATTCTCACAGGACGGGGCTCAACTACTTGCTGGCCTTTATCACCGGATCCGATCTATCGCCACATTGCCGGATGCGAGAGCTCAGGCATATTGGAATGCTGATCTGGCCGCGGACCTTACTGACGACCAGTGGCAATACTGCTGCGCCTTAACGGCTCGAATATCAGCCAGTAGTAGATTCAAAATAATACACTACAAATTCTTGCACCAATTGTATTACACCCCAGTAAAAAAACACAGATTTCGCCTAGCCGACAACGACAGGTGTGAGCGCTGCCACGTCGAACGCGCATGGTTTTCTACACCTGGCATGGGAATGCCCCCCTGTTCATTTATACTGGCAGCAGGTAACAGACGCTCTTACAGACATGACTGGGGAAACCATCGCTGCGGAGCCGCTTCTTGCACTACTCAGGCACACGCCTCATATTCCTAAATCCTGCAGGAAATTCGTAGATATTGCACTGCTTTTGGCGAAACGACGGGTAGCTTGTCGCTGGGGTAGAGGCAGAGCCCCTAAATTCAAGGATTGGTTGGCAGACATTACTTATTGTCAGGAACAACACACCACTTTTGCTGAACTGTTACCGATCTCTAGCCGACCCAATGATATATGGAGTCCATTGGTAGGCTATTTGCTTGCCCAGTCGGATGACGACAAACCTCCAGAGGAGGGAACTACTAGTGACTAGCTTCATTTAGAGCACTTACTCCCACAGACCACTGCCCACTAACGCTTACACCACTCCCCACTTATCGCTCTACCACGCTGCCCTACACGTTGCCCTGTCGGCCATATACCTGCGTGGCACCTCCCTCGCATATTATCCACTGACACTATATACGCAGATGGGGCTGCCGGACCCTCGTTTGTCCTGTACGTCCTACTGCTCTGACAAATCCACTCACCCCTAACATCAGACTCGTCATTACACAATGGCACCACACTTCACCCTTTTTCTCCAGATGACTATACTCCACCGTAATTATTAATGTGTCAAGGCATAGTTCAATAAATAAAATAAAGCAGTTTGAACACCCAAAACAAAAAAAAACAAAAAAAACATGCAAGTAAAATGTTGGCAGAATTTATAAAGAAAGAGTTTGTGAGAAGCATACATTTATGGGCTGGTATCAGAGTGAAACAGAGGGAGGGTTATCTGTTTATAAAGCATTGAACACAAGAGGAGGGATCACCATAATTTTTCTATGATGAATAGGCGTTTGGCTCAAAGAATTTCCAGTAACACAGATGGCTCACTGGCAGTTCACATCGGCTGTGACAGCTAATCAACCAGGGTTCAATCCCCAGCTGGGTAAAATCGTTTTTTTTTTATTTTTATTTATTTTTTAAATTCCACAAATGAAAGCTGTGGCTTTGTAAATCACCCCCTAGCCGTTGTTTGGAGAACTATGGCCCCCGTAGTCCTAGTGCATTTCCAGCATCTAAAGCATGGGCGAAATTTTGCGAATCTCGCGTTCGCGAATTTTGCGGATTTGCGAACTCGCAATCCGCAAAATCCGCGAATTCTCGCGAATTTGCGGATTTTTTTTTTTTGTGTTCGCGCGGGTTTCTACCAGTTCGCGAGGGTTTTGTACAATTTCGCAAACGCGAACTTACCTGTCGGGTCGCAAGTTTTGCGAACTTGTTGTTTCTACGTGTCCAGCCTGTTTGGGACACTCTTCTTCATCACTGCCACTCTCTGTCACCACTGCCACTCTCTGACTACTCATGCCACCCTCTGGCCCACCCATGCCACCCTCTGTTTCATCACAGCACCCTCTGGTTGTCCAGTGTACATTATTGTGGCAAAGCAAAGCACACCTTCCCTGCCTCAAGTGACCTGAATTATTTGGGGCTGATTAATGTGTCACAGAATATTTTTTTAGCTGGCACCTGCTTCCTCAGTGCTTCCTGATTAGTGATCTTTTGCACTTGCTAAGTGCTTTCATTGTTGCAAAATTATTTACAACACCTGCCCTGCCCCAACTGACAATAATGAATTAGGGGCTGATTAATGTGTCACTGGATTTGAACTTCCAGCCTGGCTCCAGCTTGTCTGCCTTAGCTGTAATTCAGGACCTTTGTGTAACTATTCTCAGGGTCAGAGCAGGGTCACATAATAGTTGCAAGTAGGCAACTGAACTCTGGAGGGGCCCCTCAGGAAGCACTACAGGAAATGGCTACTAATGATGAGCTTGAACTTTTGAACCTGGTAAGTAGTTTCAGTTTTGCTAAGATCGTATTTCTGCAATTTAGCGCTTATTCGCGGGGCGCGAAGTTGAACTGGGAAGCCGCGAACTCACGCAAACAGTGCGAGCAAGCCATAAAATCCGCTGCTCGCGGATCTGCGGATTTTGCGGGAAATTCGTGAATCTCGCGGATTGCGAATTTACCGAAAATCCGCAAAATCCGCGAGCGTAACGGATTTTCCGCCCATACTTAATCTAAACCAAACACCATAGAAATAGAGGAGGGACTGATATCATTTTCCAATGACAATTAAGCTTTTCACTGGGGAAAATTCCAACTTGATAGATGGCTCACTGGAACTTCACAGTAGCTATGAGTGCCTGAAGACCAGGGTTCAATCCTCAGCTGGGAAAATTCGTTTTTTTTTTTTCTAAATTCCACAAATGAAAGCTGTGGCTTTGTAAATCACCCCCTAGCAGTTTTTGGGAGAACTATGGCCCCCGTAGTCCTAGTGCATTTCCAGCATCTAAACCTAACACCATAGAAATAGAGGAGGGACTGACATCATTTTCCAGTGACAATTAAGCTTTTAACTGGGAAAAATTCCACCTTGATAGATGGCTCACTGAAACTCTACAGTAGCTATGAGTGCCTTAAGACCGGAGTTCAATCCCCAGTTGGGGAAATCATTTTTTATTTATTTTTTTATTTATTTTCTAAATTCCACAAATGAAAGATTACCTTTTGTAAATCACCCCTAGCAGTGTCTGTGAGATTTGTGTCCTTTTTAGTGAAGCCAGTGCATGTCAGAGATTTGTGACATGCACTGGCACGTGGAATGGGAGGTAGGTTTGCTATGAAATAAATCCCTTAATTTGTGGAATGAGACTTTGGGAATGGTTGTGTAAGGAAACTAAATGCATGGGCCAAGTGCCAGAATGGGAGGAAGGAAGGGCTCTTTGTTTATAAATACCGAAAATCAAGTGAACATTTGTGGCATGCTCCAAGTAAACCAGCGTTGAAAGAGAAAAAGGACATCACCCTTTTTGAAAGACACAAAGACTTTGGGCTGAGATGATCTATGCAGAACAGTTGGTACAGGGGCAAGTCACAGCCTCTATTAGTGTTTTAGACCAGGGTTCGATTGCTTTTTTAATTTATTTTCTAAATTCCACAAATGAAAGATTACCTTTTGTAAATCACCCCTAGCAGTGCCTGTGAGATTTGTGTCCTTTTTAGTGAAGCCAGTGCATGTCAGAGATTTGTGACATGCACTGGCACGTGGAATGGGAGGCAGGTTTGCTATGAAATAAATCCCTTAATTTGTGGAATGAGACTTTGGGAATGGTTGTGTAAGGAAACTAAATGCATGGGCCAAGTGGCAGAATGGGAGGAAGGAAGGGCTCTTTGTTTATAAATACCGAAAATCAAGTGAACATTTGTGGCATGCTCCAAGTAAACCAGCATTGAAAGAGAAAAAGGACATCACCCTTTTTGAAAGACACAAAGGCTTTGGGCTATGAAAAGCTATGCAGAACAGTTGGTACAGGGGCAAGTCACAGCCTCTATGAGCATTTTAGACCAGGGTTCAATACCCAGCTGGGGAAAATCGTTTTTTATTTGTTTTTTTAATTTATTTTATAAATTCCACAAATGAAAGATTACCTTTGGTAAATCACCCCTAGCAGTGTCTGTGAGATTTGTGTCCTTTTTAGTGAAGCCAGTGCATGTCAGAGATTTGTGACATGCACTGGCACGTGAAATGGGAGGCAGGTTTGCTATGAAATAAATCCCTTAATTTGTGGAATGAGACTTTGGGAATGGTTGTGTAAGGAAACTAAATGCATGGGCCAAGTGCCAGAATGGGAGGAAGGAAGGGCTCTTTGTTTATAAATACCGAAAATCAAGTGAACATTTGTGGCATGCTCCAAGTAAACCAGCGTTGAAAGAGAAAAAGGATATCACCCTTTTTGAAAGACACACAGGCTTTGAGCTGGGAAAAGCTATGCAGAACAGTTGGTACGGGGGCAAGTCACAGCCTCTATGAGCATTTTAGACCAGGGTTCGATTCCCAGCTGGGGAATATCGTTTTTTATTTGTTTTTTTAATTTATTTTCTAAATTCCACAAATGAAAGATTACCTTTTGTAAATCACCCCTAGCAGTGCCTGTGAGATTTGTGTCCTTTTTAGTGAAGCCAGTGCATGTCAGAGATTTGTGACATGCACTGGCACGTGGAATGGGAGGCAGGTTTGCTATGAAATAAATCCCTTAATTTGTGGAATGAGACTTTGGGAATGGTTGTGTAAGGAAATTAAATGCATGGGCCAAGTGCCAGAATGGGAGGAAGGAAGGGCTCTTTGTTTATAAATACCGAAAATCAAGTGAACATTTGTGGCATGCTCCAAGTAAACCAGCATTGAAAGAGAAAAAGGACATCACCCTTTTTGAAAGACACAAAGGCTTTGGGCTACGAAAAGCTATGCAGAACAGTTGGTACAGGGGCAAGTCACAGCCTCTATGAGCATTTTAGACCAGGGTTCAATTCCCAGCTGGGGAAAATCGTTTTTTATTTGTTTTTTTAATTTATTTTCTAAATTCCACAAATGAAAGATTACCTTTTGTAACTCACCCCTAGCATTGTCTGTGAGATTTGTGTCCTTTTTAGTGAAGCCAGTGCATGTCAGAGATTTGTGACATGCACTGACACGTGGAATGGGAGGCAGGTTTGCTATGAAATAAATCCCTTAATTTGTGGAATGAGACTTTGGGAATGGTTGTGTAAGGAAACTAAATGCATGGGCCAAGTGCCAGAATGGGAGGAAGGAAGGGCTCTTTGTTTATAAATAACGAAAATCAAGTATACATTTGTGGCATGCTGTAAGAAAACCAGCCTGGAAAGAGAAAAAGGACATCACCCTTTGTGAAAGACACAAAGGCTTCGAGCTATGAAAAACTATGCAGAACAGTTGGTACAGGGGTAGTTCACAGCCTCAATGAGTGCGTTTTAGACCAGGGTTCAATTCCCAGCTGGGGAAAATCGTTTTTTAAATTATGTTTTTTTTTATTTAATCCCGATGGAAGATATATCTTAAAAATATTCCACTAGCACTTAAGGGGGTTTATAACACAATTATGCCTCAAACAACATAGACACAAAATGTGGCATACTGTGGCATATGTCATGGCATATGCCACATGCCAGACTTGGGCTCCAACCCCTTCTCGAGCAGGAGTCGCGGGCACAGAGCCCTCCTCGCGCACCGCAAATGATGAAGGCACACAAACCGGTCCCCAGTAGCAGCCACAGGCCGAGACAGAAGCAGAAGTAAGTCCAGAAGCGTCAAACGCTGCGGGAGGAGCCCGTTTGATTCAAGCGCCCCAGGGCACTTGTGCTGATGCTGATGGTATGCACTAAGCGAGGGAGGCTGGGGGATGAAGTTCCCAGGCAGAGGGCCGGCGCGAAGAGCAGGAGTCGTGCGCACAAAGCCCTCCTTGCGATCTGCAAACGATGCAGGCACACACACCGGTCCCCAGCAGCAGCCCCTGGCCGAGACAGGAGCGGAAGTAAGTCAATAAGCGTCCCGAGTAGTGTGAACAAAAGAAAACACTATTACTGAATTGTTTTTCCTGTCGTTCTGTACACCAGTGCTTCAGGCTGCTTGTTCTATGAAGGGGGCCTAAGGTCACACATGGACAAAGACCTACTTTAAATCAGCAATTCCGAATATTTGGCAATGGAACACCTTATATAATACACAAGTGTGGCAAACACAACCTTTCCCTTAATTGTGAAATCAAAGATAGAGCCTTCCTCAGAGCCTTATTTAACCTATACAAAAAAATCCTTCACGTAGCACATTCTCTCTCACTAAACAGGCCACGCTTCACAGCTCATGGATACGTAATTGTTACTGGGCATGTCTGTCATTTCCTCTCGTGAAATTGGATCTCTGATTAATGAATACAGCTCAGCAGTTGCATCAATTAAATCATTCACAGACTGTAAGCAAGCGCAGATGAATGCAGCAGCAGTAAGTCATTCTTTTGCACATACATCAGCTACAACCCACTGTTTTGCTTCACACCTAGGGCCAGATGAAGTTCGCCAAATACCGGTCAGTAACAGCCGATTTTGGCCGTTACCAACCGGTAATTGGTTTTTGACATGTAGGGGCCATTATTTTACAGAATCGGTAAATTTACCGATTCTGTAAATTTACCGATTCTGTAAAATACTGATTCTGTAAAATACCGATTCAGTAATTTTACCGATTCAGTAAAACCCAGATGTAGGTAGCACTGTTGACAGTGCTACAGGACTTCAGAATTCGGGATTTTACCACCCAATCGAATTGGGTGGTAAAATACCGAATTCAGGTGGACATGCACAACTGTGCGTCTACACCTGTGCCATGTGACACACAGACATGCCCTTAGGGCATGTATGTGTGCCATATGGCACACAAGCCTGTACTTGGGGTGCTAGAGGGTGTCCAAGTGACACCCCCTGCACACTTGCAGGATTCGGTATTTACCGATTCATTAAATAGCGAATCGGTATTTCCCATTGATTCCTATGGGCTTCAAGGCCCATAGGAATCAATGGGCAATACCAATTCGGTATTTACCGAATCGGTAAATACCGAATCATACAGATTCGGTAATTCTCAAATTAGAATTACCCACATCTGCCCCCTTCCGATTTACCGACTCTTAAATACCGATTCGTTAGGATTCGGTAATTAAGAGTCGGTAAATCGGAATTACCTACATCTGGCCCTTAGAATGCTGCTCCTGTGGCGTTTTCATGCAGAGGATCATCACTACTAACTGCCCCTCAAATGTATAAAATGAGTTCCCAGGAGCATGAAATGCTTTTGGTGGCCTTCAACTCAATAACAATGGTAATGCACCGAATGTTACCTCCCCGGACCTGAGAAATTCAGTAAGTTTAGATAGAGTATTTTCCGCGCTGTGCATGCAAAACTCACCGGAGAGCAGCAGCGGGAGATGGAAAAGCCTCTGGCGGCATGGAGGGGGTGGGAAAGCTTTGTAATCTTCTGCTCTTAAACTGCTGCTGCAAGTCTACCCAGGTAGATGGCAAAGGTGGCTGCGATTCCTGTCCCTTGCAGCACAGAGCCCTCCTGACTCCTGGGAGTTGCTCATCTCTGCTTGCACGGCAATTATTGTCGTGCATGATCTACATGATCAGGCAAGAGACTAAACTTATGAATTGGCTGGAAAAGGGTTTTTTCGAAAAGGGGCGCACTGCGAGAAGATTTTGCAAAATAGTATCAGTTAATTCACTCTTGGATGTGAGGTGCAAAAAAGGGGCTGAGGGGAAAGCCCTATACCACTCCAGGTAGTGTCAACCTGTGTTGGCACTGCATATAGAAGAAACTAGAATACCCCTGCACACTCTAGAACATTTAAACAGTCATGTTAGTGTTGACTTAAAAGTGCAAGGACAAAGCCTATAAGCTAAACATAAATACCGGGTCACAGAGCGACTCACTGACACAGACGCACCCATTGAACAATATTAAGATTCTCACGAAGTATTCCACAATGTTTGGCTTACTGATCCTTAACGTGCATATCCGCACTTCCAGTTCTCAAGCTTAAATTTGTTACGTTCTAGGACCTTTTCCTGTATTGCTCTGTGGGACAGAACTTTCTACACGTTATTTGAAAAATTCACCAAAAACTACTTTACCTCAGTCTACTAGTCCAGGGCCCTGTCGGGTCGTAATTATCACCGACAGAGCGACTTCCACAATTTGCCCACATCGCCAATAGCCCTGAGGAGTCGCAAGAAGATTATCCAACACGCGACGAAACACGCGTCGGCTGGTTTTCTTGTTATGAACATTAAAAGACACCACCCATCAACGAAAGACTTGAAAAGACATTCATTATTGTCCTTGCTCTTATAAGTCAACACAAACATGACTGTTTAAATGTTTTAGAGTGTGCAGGGGTATTATAGTTTCTTAAGAGACTGAACTTACTCAGTAAGCAAGCATCAGTCAGAGCATGTGCAAACAAGGCCACAGAATATCTTTGACCTGTGAGGTAATTTCCCAGCAAAGTGTGGTGCCGGTAAACTATGCTCCGTGGAATTGATAGAGTATTTGCCAAACTTTGTGTTTGAAGCGGAGTGCAAGTGGATAAAAAGCTGCAAATTCCGCCAGCAGAGCTGAGTTAGCCTCACACCCTTACTGGCAAGTGGGTGTGCTTGCCAAGTCGATATGGCAGTTACAAACTGCGCACAGACTCTGCAGTAGCAGGTTTGAGTTACCTTCACAGGGCTACTTTTGTGGGTGGCACAATCAGTGCTGCAGGCCCGCTAGTAGCATTTGATTTACAAGCTCTGGTACTCTCAGGGCACTCTACTAGGGACTTACTAGTAAATCAAATATGCCAATTATGAAAGCACAAATCTATGATACAATTTACGGAGAGAGCATATGCAATTTATTGCTGAATAGCAGTGGTAAAGTGCCCTGAGTTTTAAAACCAACTTCACAGGTCAGGAAAAAATAGAAGGAAGTAGCAAAATATTGGGGGATAACTCTGCAAAAAGGGCCATTTTCGACATTCGCACTTGCTAGTGGCCGTCAAATCTTGCACTGAATGTTGGAGTTCAGCAGGAACTCTGTGTTACATGTGTAGTGCAGAGTTACTGAATTCTACCATTTAAGCAAGCAAAATTCCAATTTTGCCTGGGCCTTGGCAGGTATAGAAATGTGATGAGGGTCAGTGAGATTAGGTGTGGAAAATTAATTTGTGCTGATAAACATTGTCTGCGCCATCTTGCCTTTTTCCCAATGCCACACTTTTGTCGTACACGGCAGCCATTATAGTGGCTTGGTCAGACCCACTCTCTGCACGCCGCCGATCCCCAGCGCGACCCCCCCCACCCTCGTAAGCTTCCCCCCCACACTGGCCACCCCCGCTCTCTCTCTCTCCCTCATGCATGGGCCATAAAACCCCTCCATCTGCGCTGCTCTTCCCTGGGAATCACACCCCGTGCCTGCCTGACACCTCCCTTTCTTCCTATTCACTATCGCACCCTCTGACACCCCTCTTCCTTCGTGTCCTATTGTCCAGGCCGGTCCCAGGCTATCACCTAGCCCTGAGGATGCAGTTTATGGCCCCAACTGTAAAGAATCGCCCCTCTTCAAAGGAGTTACAGTAGATCAAGGCCCCCACCCCATGAGATCTGTCACGCCGCACTCATTCCGGGAATCGGCGGAATGCCCTGCTCTTCCTGCCATCTGATGACGAGCCTGTATTATGATTGGGGAGGGGATTCTCACTGTAAGGGTGTGTGGGAACGGATCCGAAGCGGAAGATTCCGGGGATGTCTTTCATACTTCAAAGTACCTTTATTATAATAAAGAATGTCTTCCTGCCATAAATGCGTGTATAAGAGGCCAGGCCTCAGAGATGCAGTTAGAGCACCTCGAGAAGATTCCCTGTTGGTCTGATCTGATGTGTTCTCCTCCGGAGAGAATAAACCTTTGTTTCCTGCCTTCCGGTCTCCAGCGCCTGCCTCTTCATTGATTCATACTCTGTGGGATAAGAGGCGACATCGCCGGGCAATACTTAAGGTCATTCCGTTCGTTGATTGCCTTCCTGCTTTACAATTGGTGACACGTGGATCCAGTGGGAGAGGTCCTGACTGCAGCGATCGGGAGAGCTCCTATCCGATAGACCCTCGTCTGACAGCCGATCATCCGAACTTCACTGGTTCCGAACCGACCTCTCTCGAGTGATCTACGGTCCTGACTGGGAACCATCAGGAGTGCCGCGGCAATATCGGAGATTGGAGGACAGTCAGGCGCTGGACGCAGAAGACGAGAAACAGCCCATGCGGTCCGGGTAAGGTTGTGTAAAAACGACAAATTGTGAAAAGATGATGGTTCTTTGAGACATTCGCTGCTTACAAACGGGGAAGAGTACAAACACTCTATCTTCCTTTGTGGACAGTGAAGGGTGGGTAACGCAGACTTTTGTCCCCCTTTGTAATCTGTCGTGCCTATCTTTTCTCCCCACTGTTTGTTTGATTGATTGATTGTCAGGGTAGCTCCCTTTTCTTTGATTGTCAGAGCAGCTCTTTTTTGAGGCATTCCCTGTCCGCAAACGGTGAGGGATGGAAAGAGTCTCTCTCCCTTTGTAGATAGTGAAGGATAGGTAACGCGGACCTTTGTGCCCCTTTGTAATCTGTCGCGCCTATCTTCTGCCCACTGATTGTTTATTTGGATCTAGTTCTCTTGAAGCATTCACTGTTTGCAAACAACGTAGAATAGCAATATTCTGTCTAGTCTTTGCAGGTAGTGAAGGATAGGTAGTGCGGACCTTTGTCCCCCTTTGTAATCTGTCATGCCTATCTTCTCCCCACTGAGTGGTAGCTGGTTCAGCCCGGACCGTTTGTTAGAGGTGGATCATCCAGTCCCACTGGAAGGCACCCCTAACAAGGACATGTTCACAAAACATGGATTAGTCGCTATAGCATATAGCAAATTATGGCACAGGTATACGAAGAAGGAACCCCAGAGTCAGTGGCCACTGATAGGATCCTTTGAAGAAAGCAAACTAGATGCACTAGATGAAGTTCTAAAAACTCGTAGAACGACACCGACCATGCTAGACAGCGTTGGCCTGTGGCGCAAAGAAGCTGTACAGCGAAAGAAGAAAGAGGAAGCTAGGTTAGACAAGGAGCTACGTAAAGCAGCCCACCTAGCCGCAAAGAAACTAGAGGAAGAAATAAAGGAGAGAGAGGAAGCTAAGCGGAAACGAGAAACCGAAACATCGAGTCAGTGTCCTGTTAGAACACCCTCTGCGCTCTACCCCGAATTACCCTCGAAACAGCGAGCCAACGATGATCTCTTATTAGGTCCTCCGATCATCTACATGCCCTCTCCATATGCCCCTTCCCGACCTTCAGCGCAACACTCGCTGCCCCCAAGCACAGGCGAGAGTAGCGCCAGGGCCTCGGCCCCCATGGCCTCCGCGCCGGCCGAACCCCTCGCACCAGATACAAAACAAGCAGCAATGTTAGATGACCATGAGGCCCGAAAGGCAGAACCCACGAGAACTAACAGGTTGGGCAAAGATGAGCGAGCGGGGATTGACAAGGTAGTCAGGACACTAGTAGAACGAAAGGAGAGTGAGGAACACATCATGGATATATTCAACTCATATGCGGGAAGCCACAGACGACACTTTGTCGTACGATTGTGTTATCATGTCCTAAATGCTTATGAGGACCGATATCGAGATAAAGGTCCCGAGAGCCTAACGACTCTGTATAGAAAGGTTGATATCGGGGATGAGGGTGAGTGTGACGTGACAGACCTCCTTGCGCGTACACTTGAGGTTTTCCGCCACCTCACTGAATCAGAGGTGGAGGCTAAACCTACGACACCTGTAGCGACCGAACCACGAATAGAACAACCTAGCACCATGATGCCGATAAGAGAGGCTGCCCCCTACTGGGTTCCCCCACGAGGTCAGGGAACACACGATGATGTTAACCACGCGGATGCAAGAGGGATGGTAGTGTACAACTGGGTCTACCAACCATGGGATCGGCAGGATATTCTGCCCGATTTACGAAAAAAACCCACTGCCTTCTACACTGAACTAGGTACAGCCTTAGGTTCCACTATCATGACCCTGGCCGACATCGATTTGTTCTTCGGGTTATGTCTGCCAGCTGATGTGTGGAAGCAGATCCGCAAGGTCGACCACCTTGAGCTGTTCGGATATACCTGGAGACAACTCGATGAGATCGACAAGCAACGAGGAGCCGGACAGAAACCCGCAACGGCTATTCTTGAACTTCCGGACAAGATCGTCCAGAAACTCAAGACCCTGATTCCCGAGAAGAAAATAGACTGGTCAATAGTGACGGCCTGTAAACAGAAACCACAAGAAGACGCTTCGGAATACTTTTCTAGGTTCGAAACGGTGTTCTCCGACTACAGCGGCTAAGATATCACCACTGTAACCGGACATCACTTGTTCGTCCAGAACTTTGTGAAGGGTCTGGTGCAAGAGGTTTCTCAAAAGCTGCAAGCGAGCGAAAGCAGCTGGGCAGCCTCTAAACCCGCGGCTATCCTCCAGATGGCCCAATACTATGGGCATCAGAAGAATGAGAACGACAGGGCATCCGAACGTAAAAAGGAGTTGAAAGAGAGGGTCATGATAGCTCAACTGCAAGGGGTGACGATAGGTAGGGAACCCTCCAAAGGAAACTACCAGTCGACAGCCCCTAAGAATACACCCTCCAGAGAACGAACGTCTGAACCCTATGCAGGCCGAAGGGACTCAGACGAAAACCAATGCGCGTTTTGTAAAGGATACGGTCACTGGAAGTCGCAGTGCCCGGTTCTTCATGAAACGAACAAGAACCGAGAGGCTAGGGACGGGACAAACGGACAAAGGAACAGGGACCAGGGACGGAGACACACCAATGACGCTAACTATGACAGATCAAGCCGACCTAACACATTTGACCACCCACGACAGAATCAGTATCAGCAGTCCGATTGCGAAAACGCCCACGACTTCGCATAGGACAGCCAGGGGCAAGGGATGGTTCCAGTCGAGCTTTGTGTTGACCAGCAAGGTCCTTATGTCACTGCTAAGGTCCTGGGTACGAAGTCCCCATTTTTGGTGGACACTGGGGCAACACGTAGTGCGTTATCTAAACGACTGATTCCAAGGGCACCCTTCTCTGGCTCACACGTGACATCAATAGGCTTTGATGGAACGCCCTCTACTAATCCCTTATCTGCACCGATTCCCTTTGACTTAGAGAACAACATCACGGACACGACCTTCCTGCTATCCTCCAACACCCCCGACGCCATTATGGGTCTTGACCTCCTGAAACATTTTCGAGCCACCATTCGGTGTTCCCCAGACGGAGTACGAGTCATACTATACGATAACCAGAATCTGTTCAGGCCTTGTCCCACCCGACGCATGTTTTCCATCACTGACGCTGATTTGTCCCTACTAGACACTTTACCCTCGTACCTTTGGGCCAAGACCGACTCAGACGTAGGACGCATGGTGATAGACCCTGTGCACATCACTGTACGATCAGACGCTATGCTCCCAAAGCTCCCACAGTATCGGATATCGCCCCGAGGGCGAGAAGGCATTGGTAGAAATCATTCAGTCCTTAGTCGATGCAGGAGTAGTAGAGGTAGTAGTCAGTAACATCTGTAACAGCCCTATCCTACCCATTGTTAAGAAGCAAGGCGAGGGAGATGAGAAGGCTTATCGCTTCATCATTGACCTCCGAGAGGTGAACAAAGTAGTTGTACCTCAGTACCCAGTAGTCTCCGACATCACCACTATCTTGACCCTGATCCCCTCCACTGCCACTGTCTTCACCGTCATAGATCTCAAAAATGCTTTCTTTTCCATCCCCATCCATCCAGACAGCCGATACCTCTTCGGCCTCACCCTAAAGGCCCGTTCATATCGATTCTGTAGAGCACCCCAGGGCTACACTGAGAGCCCCAGCATCTAAAGCCAGGCTCTCAAGAGGCAGCTGGACGCAGTCCAGCTCCCGGACGGAGTGGTGTTAATCCAGTATGTCGACGACATTCTCCTGGCTGCCGATACTACTCCACTTGCCATCACAGCCACCATCCAACTCCTGCACTTCCTCGCGGAGAACGGTCACAAGGTCTCCAAGAAGAAGCTGCAGTTCTGCCAACCCCAGGTGACATACATAGGCCACCTCCTGTCCAAAGACGTGAGGAAGCTCACACCCGATCGGATCCGGACCATCCTAGAGACCCCTGTTCCCAAAACTCAGAAACAAGTTCGCTCCTTAGTAGGCCTCACGTCCTTCTGTCGGCAGTGGTTGCCAAACTTTAGTCTCATAATCAAACCTCTACTCTCTTTGTTAGCGAAAGATGTCCCCTTCCCACTCCCTTGGACCCCTGAATGCCAATCCTCCTTTCAAGAACTACGAGATGCCCTTTGCTCAGCCCCTGTCCTAGGAACCCCCGACTACACCAAGCCCTTCTCCCTCTTCACCCACGAAAGGGAGGGGTGCGCTTTGTCTGTCCTAACACAACCTTAGGTCCCAAACAACGCCCTTGTGCCTATTTTTCTGCCACTCTTGACCCCGTAGCCAGAGCTCTGCCCGCCTGCCTTCGAGTGGTAGCTGCCGCTGCCGTCTCTATCCGACAAAGTGAGGGGATTGTACTTTCGAATTCCCTCACTGTGCTGGTCCCCCATGCTGTCGACACCCTCCTGAACCAGACCAAGACTCAGCACCTGACTAGTGCACGACTGACTGGTTACGAATTGACTCTGCTTGCACCCCACATCACACTGAAACGATGTACCACTTTGAACCCTGCAACTCTGTTGCCTCTCCCTGATGGCGACCCCACTGTGTCCCCTATGCATGACTGTGTGACCCTCACGGACGAACAAACTAGAAGTAGAGCTGACCTCTGTGACACTGCTATCCCAGACCCTGATGGAGAGCGATGGGTAGATGGCTCGTGCATTAAGCTCCCCGACGGCACGACCTCGGCTGCCTATGCAGTCACCACAGCCCGGACGGTAGTTGAGACGGCCCGCATCACCCAACGGTCCGCACAAGCAGCAGAACTGATTGCCCTCACACGAGCATGCATCCTAGCAGCAGGCACAGTTACAAACATTTACACTGACAGCCAGTATGCCTTCGGGGTGGTTCATCATTTTGGACTCTTATGGAAAGAAAGGGGATTCCTGACTTCACATGGCACACCCATCCTTCATGGAGATCTAGCCTCTGCCCTGACCGAAGCAGTCCTCCTCCCCAAGTGGTTAGCGGTGATCAAATGCCAGGCGCACAGGAAGGTAACAGATCTCATTGGACAAGGGAACGCACTAGCTGACATCACTGCCCGAATCACAGCCGAGAATAGGACGACCACACGCATGTACGTGACTAGGTCACAGACGGAGAAATGGAAGGACGCTAGAGAACACATTAGGGACATACAGATGGCCTGTTCCCCCCAAGAACTGACTGAATGGGCACGGGTGGGACTGAAAGATGATGAAGGCTGCTGGCTGACAAAAGACACGAACAAATGGCTGCTACCCAATTCCTACTTGATCCCCATACTGACTATGGCACACTCCCCAGCACACATAGGATCTGCTCCCATGATTGAACTCATCACCCGAGTCTGGCACAACGACAAGATTCCCGACTCTGCTAGACGCCTAGTTCAGCAATGCTTAATCTGCTTGCAACACAACCCAGGGAAAGGAACTGTCGTCCCTCAGGGTGGGTTTGGGGTCCCCGACCATCCCTTTGAAGTCCTACAGATGGACTACATTCAGCTAGAACGTTGCCTGGGTTTGAAGTACGTCCTTGTTGTCATGTGCGCCTTCAGCAAATGGGTTGAGGCCTATCCCACACGCGACAACACTGCCATGACCACTGCCAAAGTCCTGTTAAAAGAGTTTTTCCCCCGATATGGCCTTTGTCGGATTTTATGGAGTGACAACGGCCCCCACTTCTTAGCGGAAGTTATCCAACTTATCCTAAAAGGGTTGGGTGTAAAACAGAAATTTCACACAGTCTTCCACCCCCATTCTGCAGGCCTGGTCGAGCGACACAACACCACACTCAAGCTAAAAATCTCTAAGATTGTTGCCTCCACCGGACTGAAGTGGCCTGATGCCCTCCCATTGGCATTGCTATCAATGCGTTCCACCCCCACTAAGCACCACTTGACCCCCTAGGAAGTAGTATTCGGGCGACCAATGAACATTTGGGCCGCGCCTAGGCCAACTTAGATTCATGACGTCCCAGACGTCCTAATGTCTGACTATCTGTACACCCTCACTAAAACCTTAACTGTCATTCATCAGCAGGTGCTGCAAGCCCCCCCAGACGCTTCCAGGGGCCCAGGACACGACATTCGCCCAGGGGATCACGTCTTGATCCGCAACTTCCAGCGTGCCAGAAGCTTGGAACCTCGGTGGACGGGCCCCTGGCAAGTCCTAATCACTACACGGACGGCCCTTCGAGTAGAAGGCAAGCGTCACTGGGTGCATGCGCACCATTGTAAACACGTCCCATCAACCCTGACGACGGAAGAAGACATCGCGACTCAAGAAGAGCTCCTGACAAAAGACAAACCATCATTGAGCTGTTACACCGACACAGAGGCACTCGAACTGGCAAAATTTCCCCATCCCACCGTGCCGTCCAGTGAAGGGTACAACCTACGTAAAAAGGGAGGAGCTTCGGCAAAGCAGACCACTGACTAAGTTAAATCTCAGAGCGGTAGCCTAACACACTCAAGGTTGCCCGAAGAGAAGTCAGAGGAAGTCGGTGGTTCTGCCCGCTACCGAGCACTCTGAAGATGATGGAAGCGCCCGATTCCCCAATGATGGAAGCAACCGGATATCCGAAGATGACCTACCAAAACCCAAAGACTGACAAGCTGCACAGCTCAAAGACTATAGCCATTTTCATTACCCTTCTCTTTTGCCTCCTCCTCATGACAACCTTCTGGATCATCGAAGAAAGCACACCCGCCCACAAAACGTTGCTCCCCACTGAACTGCCGACAACTACCAAGGAACACTTCTTGATTGCCCTTTCACCACAGCTCCGAGAAAGGCGCAGGGAGTTCTGGAACAACTCCTTTGTGCAACTGCTGCACCAACACAACCTTGCCGCTAATGCCACAAATTGCTGGATCTGCGGGCTGCTGCCCCACGCAACTGGACACTCCATCCCATTCATTCCTTCGCCTTTTTCCATCCACGGCTCCTGTCTTGCCTGGCTGATCCTTCTGCAAGAGAGCTTTAAAGACAATGCCACTTCAGAAAGAACTGTTTCACATTTCTACCACGGGGTATGGCTGAATAAGACTGGGCGAACCGCTACTTCTTTTTGCCCTCTGACCTCTGGTGCCTCTATTCACATGGACATCCCTGCCAAAGAGCGAGTGGAAATGCAGGTGTTCCATAACCCAACCAGACCCACTTTCTCCTACCTCCGGAAACGAACAGCCGCCACTCTGACTGTGGCCTTGTCTGTCGTCAATGTCTCGGGCCTTGTGTGCATCGAAGGCCTGGGAACGCAACTGGTGGGCCACAGCGCCTGCACCATCACCAGAACGCTGGATTCATCCGACCCTCCCTCCTTTGTTACTTCTCCAAATATGGACTTTGTTTGCGGCACCAAAGCATACACCTGGCTCCCCAAAGGTTGGAGGGGCACATGCTACATTGCCTTCATTCTTCCACCTACGTATGTGGCCCCGGCAAGCCACCACCGGCAAAAGCGTGCAAGGGACATCGACCAGGCCGACTCTACAGGGGCACAGTTCTTGGATGCCGTGAAGGGACTTGTGCCATTCTGGGGTCCGATGGCGAACAGCCGTGCCATCGACATTTGACCAAGGCAGTTGAAACCACCATTAACATCACAGCCGGCATCTTGACCAATAACACCACAGAGCTTTAGGCAGTCCGCCTGGTGGCTCTTCAGAACCGCCTCGTTCTAGACGTGGTTCTCGCAGACCGAGGAGGAGCATGCTGCATCATTGGGTCCAGCTGCTGCACCTACGTGCCAGACAATTCACCTTCTGTTTACAAGGCCATCGAACACCTCCATAGACTATCATCTGAAGTACACCAGGAACAAGAAGGATGGTTGCTTGGGAGCTGGTTCTGGGACTCACTGAAAGCCTGGGGGTGGAGGTTGTTCACATTCATTCTAATTCCGATTGTGGTGCTATTGGGTATCCAATGTTTGCCTCCTCTGTGTTCGTTATTTTCAAATTGCATTTGCCCAAAGACTTTGGATTTACAGACTGAACACATGAAAGCTTTGTATGATGCAGAAATACGTGGCATTATGGGAATCGACCCGAATTAACAAGTTGGCGAGAAATGTTAAAAGGGAGGACTGTGGAAAATTAATTTGTGCTGAAAAACATTGTCTGCGCCATCTTGCCTTTTTCCCAATGCCACACTTTTGTCGTACACGGCAGCCATTATAGATGCCTTGGTGAGACCCACTCTCTGCACGCCGCCGATCCCCAGCGCGACCCCCCCCACCCTCGTAAGCTTCCCCCCCCCCCCGCACTGGCCACCCCCGCTCTCTCTCTCCCTCATGCATGGGCCATAAAACCCCTCCATCTGCGCTGCTCTTCCCTGGGAATCACACCCCGTGCCTGCTCGACACCTCCCTTTCTTCCTATTCACTATCGCACCCTCTGACACCCCTCTTCCTCCGTGTCCTATTGTCCAGGCCGGTCCCAGGCTATCACCTAGCCCTGAGGATGCAGTTTATGGCCCCAACTGTAAAGAATCGCCCCTCTTCAAAGGAGTTACAGTAGATCAAGGCCCCACCCCATGATTTCCGTCACGCCACATGCATTCCGGGAATCGGCGGAATGCCCTGCTGTTCCTGCCATCTGATGACGAGCCTGTATTATGATTGGGGAGGGGATTCTCACTATAAGGGTGTGTGGGAACGGATCCGAAGTGGAAGATTCCGGGGATGTCTTTCATACTTCAAAGTACCTTTATTATAATAAAGAATGTCTTCCTGCCATAAATGCGTGTATAAGAGGCCAGGCCTCAGAGATGCAGTTAGAGCACCTCGAGAAGATTCCCTGTTGGTCTGATCTGATGTGTTCTCCTCCGGAGAGAATAAACCTTTGTTTCCTGCCTTCCGGTCTCCAGTGCCTGCCTCTTCATTGATTCATACTCTGTGGGATAAGAGGCGACATCACCGGGCAATACTTAAGGTCATTCCGTTCGTTGATTGCCTTCCTGCTTTACATAGGTGGGATGGGCAGCGGCAGCAAATGTATAATGAAGGTAGATGGAAGGGGCAGAGGCAGCCAGGTGACAATGGAGAATAGGTGAAAGAGGCTTGGCCCACCCACTGACAACTGAGGGTAGGTGGTCAGGGACAGCAAGCTGACAACTGAGAGTAAGAGGTAGGGCAAGGGGTAGGGGCATGAAGCTGACACCTGAGAGTAGGAGGGAGTAAGAAAGCTGAAAACAGAGATTAGGTGGAGTGACTTGGGAATCCCGCAGACTAAAAGGGCAGGACCAACAAGCTGACAATAGATGGCAGGTGGGAGGAGCTTGAACAGCATATTATGAAAAGAGGATATGTGGGCGGAGCAAAGGGCATCAAAGTGACAATGAGCAGTAGGTGGGAGGGCTTGAAAACCATGCTTTTAATGAAAGGTAGATGGTAAGAGTAGGGGAAGCAAGCTGACAACTGAGGGTATATGGGAGGGGCTTGGGCAGGGCACACAGAGCAGAGGTTAGGAGAGTAGGGCCGGAGTAGCAAGCTGACAATGGTGGGTATGCAGGAAGGCCAGGAAGCTGACAATTGAGGTTAAGTTTGAAGGGCTAGAAAGTACACACAAAACAGAGGTTATGAAAGTGGAACATGAACAGCAAGCTGACAAATAGGGTAAACTGAGAGGTTGAGAGCAACAAGCTGACAACTGAGTTCACCCATGAGGGTCAGGACAACAAACCTGCCAATGAAGGGATAGCAAGAGGGGCAGGGGATACATGCTGATAATAGAGATACGGTGGAAGGGATTTGGACAGCACGCTTTCAACTGATTGTAGGCAGGAGTAGTAGGGGCAGCATACTACTGACAAGACAGAGTAGGCAGAAGGCACTTGGAAATCATACATACAATGAAGGGTAAGTGGTTGAGATAGGTGTGGCAAGCTGACAATGGAGGGTAGGCAGGAGGAATTTCAAGCTTAGAACAGATGTTAGGTGGGAGGCATAGGCAGCACACAGACAACCATGTCTAAAATGATGTGTTAAAACAACATATACCACAGAAACCGTTATTTAATGTACCCAATGACTAGTACTAGCTGGGTGTCAATGAGCAGACTAGGTCACAAAGTAAAGTACACAAATAGTGCAAATTCCAAACATGGAGAAAATGTACAGAACTGTGCAGACTTTTTCCCTTACAAAAGAGGAAAAATGAAATACAAAAAAAATACCTAGGTCCCTTCTGCAACTCCTCGCAACCCACCACAACCACAATCAAATTTAACAAAAGTACAAATCAATGCATGTGCATGCCCTCTATCAAAAAACATAACACCCTTATACAAAGATTTTTGAACTTACTGGTGATGTCACAAAAATAAGGACCTTAAGATCCAATTGTATAAATGCAGCAGTAATCCAATACAAAGAGAGTTATCATTCCACCTCGAAATCGAAATCAAAACTGACAAGAGGAAGGACAAAGCATTAAGAAAAGCCTGCTACACAGGAAGATGAAGTTTGAGCCTCTGGGGCACTTTCTTCTTGTTGAATATTCACTCAAATAAGTATTTTCGAGCTTACGTAGCTGCTTGATGAGTAGAGAATGTGCTTCAGAAGCTCCTCCAACTGCTCGCGCTTGCCAGCATCACAAAAATGGTTTTGGAAGTCTCCATTATGACTGGAAGCAGCAGTGGCGGCCGTGAAATCTTGTTGTGCTTGCCAGCACGTGCTGATACAAGTCTTGTATAAATTACGCCATTCAATGGATGGTGAAATGCAGTTGAAACTCTGTTGTTACATGCATAAAGCGGAGTTACCAAATTCCGCCAACTCCACAAGTGAAATTGTAATTTTGCCTGGGCCTAGTAACTACCCAGGTCCCTCTGACGTTCTGGCTTGACCCCTCATTCTGTAACATATTTAGCGCAGGAGCTTACCTATGAGGTCCTCTCTCCTTCTTTCCTTTGAGATTTCACGTAGATCCAATATGGTGGACAGGGAAACTTCATCATACACAGAGGATTACATTAAGCAACTCATACAGGACCGGGCTAGCAATTTTCTATCAGATTGTACACCTGGGATTGACTTTCCAGTGAATGTCAAAATTGCACACTTGGAGCGTTTGGAAAAGAAATTGATAAGGACCAGATTACATGGACATCTAATAACCCAATATATTCAGGCAAATATTATTCCCACTGGATTGCAAATAAGAATAGAACCTGCAAGTTTTTGGGGATGTACCCAAATTCCGTGAAGGGTTCAGTTTCGTCGCCAACAACTGCTCCCGGCACTGGATGGTGCTGGGGGTAGAGACGGCGGCGGAACTAATCCAAATCCTCCAGGAAGAGATTGCGACTCTGAAGGCTGAGATTGAAGGTGACCCATCACTTACCAATGCAAATGAAGCACTGAAAAAACTGGCTGCTACACTCAAGGATTTCGACATTACTACGCAAACCAGAAAACTAAATAAATTGGCTCGGGATATTCGACTATACGACAAGAAGAAGACGTATCCTTATTTACAAGAGGAGTTTTACAGACAGGACAATCAAGGTCGCTTTACTAATAGAGGACGTGGTGGATATAGAGGCAGACGCAACTACACTACCTTTTCCGATTCATCCTACAGTTCGGAAGGAGATACCGAACAGGCAGGTTCTAGTGGCAATTATACATACCAGGACTACAACTACCAACAACAACAGCCTTTTTTAGACCAGGGAACATGGAGACCCCCACGAGGACGTGGTCGCCCCTTCTTCAGAGGAACCAACAGATGGCAACAGAACAACAGCAGCGACTGGGATGGCAATCGGTGACATGGTTAGAAACAAGTCAGGTTCAACCCGGAAGAACATGGAGAGAGGTCGACCCGCCGCAAGAACTACAGGTGGTAAAGGAAAGCCCTGTGGTCAATCTATCTAGCCATGCCTTGACTGACAGTGAAGTGAAAGTGCTCAGTAGAGGTCTATCCTATGTCCCGACGGCAATACCCAATGCATTCAACATCAAGACTGAATTATACAAATATTTTCGAAAAGTGAGACTAAGGCACTATTTCAGGAACTCACCAACAACAGGTATAAAATCACACACTGGACTGAAAGAAAGTCAAAACACAGTGCCAGCTAATAGAATCCGAAAGGGAGATAAGAGGCCTGGTTTTGTCAAAAAACTGAAATTTTGCCTTAAAACAAAAAACAAAGAACCAGAGCAAGTCAACGAAATATCAAGCCAAGCTGGACCATCCACAGAGCAACCCAGAAGGAGAAGTCCACGTTTGGAAAGACTGAATAACAAGTTCAAAGGACCTGAGTGGACCTACGTCATACTTGAAGATTTCAAAAATCTAGTACTGAGTGATGACAAACAAATTGTCGACCAGACTTACGTAGAAGTGAGACCAACTTGAGAAAAGAATCACGAGTTAAAATTCTGTGAAAAGTTAGAAAGAGGGGATAAAATCTCCTTAGTCAAAAAATGGCTGATTAGAAAGTTAACGAAAGACCGAAAAGAAATTGCTTAAAGACATGTTGTAGACTATGCACTTGTAGTATAGTATTATTTGTTATAGTATTGTTTGGATTGGCATTAGCTATACCTTACTTAATGAGCAAAGAAATGCAGAATAACACTAATATACCTGAGCAAGAAGATTCACCTAAGACAGTAAATACACATACACATGAGAAAGCAGTTCTTAAGCAACCCGGAGTAGATTTAGAAGAACCAGATGAGGGAGGCTTACATTATAGAAGAGCTAGAAATAGAACTCATTTAAATGTATTTGCTAATTTGTTAGTACATTATGTAAAAGCTATGGAAATCAGTGACTGCTACGAGTGCATGAAGTTGCCCAAATAAGTAGCTGAAGGGGTCACTTACCATCACTTACCTCTGACTATGGTATTTCATGTAGCATTTTAGCTAGTTTATTTTATAGAACTGGAAAATTGCAGTATTATTATTCAAATTTTGATGTAATCTTTTCTGAAGTTCCTTTACATAGAAATTTAAATCATATTTCTAGTACTAGAGATTCTACTCACTTCATGGGTGATTATTTTCTAACAGTAGGATCAATAGATATAGCTAAGGCTAACAAGGATAATTTAATATTACAAGAGAAAGCCAAAATGTTTTTGGATTTAGTTGAGAAAAGGAGACAGGATTTCAATAAGAAAGCATCTGATCATGAAAGAAAAATTCCTAAATGGGCAGAAAATAAAGAGTTTACCTCTAATGACAAGACTCAAGCTGCTATGTTGCTGGATTTCGAAAAGCAAGGGAAACTCTGTCTCCATAGGGAGAAACAGATTATTATAACAATATATTCATTGGTTCCTGTGAATGTGAACATATTTTCAAAGTTATTGGGGGTTGGGGTTTTAAAGATGGAACCGAACCAGTTTATCCTTGAATTTATTACATTTGTGGGCACAAGGCCTATTTTAAATTGCCTGATCATTGGTACGGGTGTTGCTATTTTGGAATAGTATTCCAAAAAATATACCATGTAGAGAAAGTCACTGGAAGCAATGAAGAAACTAATAGATTAACTAATAGTAAAAGAACATCATTTACTGAAATAGTAGGTGACATATTTAGTGCAATAATACCTTCAGTGGGAGTGGTTCTGAATACTCAAAGAATCTGCAAATTGTCAACAGTTGTAGATAGCTTATCGACTGAAACTGCTAGTGTATTTTTGATGATCAATACTAAAATAGTTGTGGTAAGGTCAAGGGTTTTAGAAAAGTGACTTGCTCTTGACATATTATTTGCAAAAGAGGGCGGAGTCTGTAGAATGCTGAAGACGCAACATTGTTGCATTTACATTCCAGATGAAAGCGTAGAAATTAAAAGGTATGCGAGAAATATTACCAATTTGAGAGAAGAACTGAATCCACTGGAGGTTGACAGTGCATGGAAGAGACTAATTAGTGGTCTCTCCTCAATAGGTAGTTGGTTCACTAACATAGGAAAGAGTTGTGTAGGTAAAATGCTGATGCCAATGGTGGGGGGAGCACTACTGATTTTAGGGTTAATAATTTGTTGTAAATGTCGCAAACACAAAAAGACATATAAAGTAAATCAGAAAGGGAAGAAAAGAAACTTCAGTGAAATAGAGCTTGAAGAATTAAATGGGGATTCTTATAAAAGAATGAAAAACTTCCACATGAATAATGGTGAAAAACATAAAAGAGTGTTTGAAGAAATAGAATTGAATAAATATTGAAAAGTTGGCATCTGTGTCTGAAATTTGTGATGATATAAAATACCATCAAAGAGGGGATTGATGGAGCAAGGTTTCACACATAAAGCGACTTGATTGGACTCAACCCTCTAAAAATAATAAGTAATGTATTAACCAACATGTTCTGTCTTATTACCAATGCAAAACACGACATTTCTTGTAAGTTTGGGAAGCTTGCATATGTGCTTTTACTAACCGTAGCTCGATTAACCTTAAATGGCCACCCCAACACGGGAACTTTTCTGCGCATGCGTCTGTCCCACTGACGTGACATGACGTACTTTGTGCTTTGGTGGGAAAACTTTGCTTCTGTGCACTAGAACTAAAGATGGCTGCTATATGTTCTCACACGCTAACGCTTGCATTGCTGCTTTTACTAAATTGTTTGTTCTGCCTAATCCCTAATGCTGTAGTTAAAATAAAGTGATGAGAATAGAGTAGAGATAAGTAATATACAGTGCATTCATTTATTCTTTGTTCTAAAACTATTCTTCTTTGACTTTGCTATTAGCTCGTGTTGGGACCAATCAAGTACAATGTTGTTCCATCTAGGGTCTTGAAACTGAGCATGTCCCGAATTTACCTGAGTCTACAAACCATGGCATTGAACCCCTGCCAACTCCTGACTTGCTAGAAGATGCTCATGGGAACCCGACCTCCGGAACCTCCAAGAGGATGTTAAATTATACATTGTATTTATTATTGGAACATTCATTGTTGGGGGGAGAAAAGTGCATGGGAAAATAAAATATTGGGCGGGAACATTGATCTGAAAATTGAACAGCATGACCACATAACTGGTATGCTGTGATGACCTCTCCTCGTCTTTTGACCAATCAAATTGAGGGAATACACACATTTGCAAAATTGGGGGGTGGTACACTGCCCTGGAAAATGGTATAACTAAGGTAGGCTGACCCAACACACTCAATAGGGGATCGACAGCAGAGGTGCTGGCGGAGCACTCTGTCAGAAGATTCGATATCCCAATCGGGGTTCTGGAAAGAAGTTTGATAGCCCAATCGGGGTTCAAGAGGGAGAAGATGTGCTAACCCAATCAGGGTCCAACTGTTAGCACAGAGAGGGATGTGATGCTGGCTTTGCACTTTAGCTGTGGCTGCCTGTCCTGGCCTTCGGTGGTCCTGTCCTGATCCAATTTGGTCCGTACTTATCCTGAATTTTTGTATGCACCTGTTCTATCCTGATGGACCCTGCACTATTGGGAGTCCTGTCCTTTATCCCAGCCCGTGGCCAGGGTTGGTCTTCACACCATTCTAGGTAAATATAAGGGTGTGTGGGAATGTCATTGCGCTGTTTCCCTTTTCTTATCCTTCCTATGTTTTAATGCTTAAAGAAAGCCTCATAATATTTATGCATCATTTTACTTTGATTTGATTCTTTCTAATTGATCGAGCTCTGATTAATTTAGTATGGACTTTGACATTTAAAGAAAATATTTAGATAAAGCGTTTACATTTTTCCCAAGCCTGTGGTTATTTTATGAGTGCAAATGATTATTTACTGCCTATTTTCTTGCTAGCTCCCTTGATCCCTTAGGACTCTAGGAACCAGTGACTAGGATTGGTAAGTCAAAGGTATAGGTCATAAAAGGTTAAATAAAATCACTGGTTTAGCACACGTTTACCTGTTCAAAGTGTATATGATTTAGGGGCCCTGGTGAGTATGGTAAAATCTGGTGCAAGGTGCCCACTAGAATAGTGGACAACATATGCCAGGCCAACTTCTCTCACATTCCTCTTATTTTCTTCCTGAGTTACAGAATATACTCTTAAGAGGGAGCCTGGGGATACCACATCATTTTTGCCAGGCACTACTTAGTGATTCAGGTGGCTCCTGACCCATCCTAGCAAATTGGATAAAAGTTCTCACAGGTTATTCCATCCATTTTTGCAGCAGTCTCTACTGCAATCAATCCCAAAGTTTCCCTCACTCCTAAAACCCAAAATGAGTAGTCCTCCTCAATTTATGCAAAACTTGTGTGCCTACCATGAGTTGTGGCCAGAGTAATGAGCCGGTCCTTCCTCTGTGGTCAGTTCAAACCAGTTCTGGGAGCAGCTTTTCCCCAGTGGGATTGGTGCCTGCTTGAATTGGAAGAAAAATGCTGGGCCTGTTCAGGTTTACACTAGCATGGCTTGTGATGAGGGAGGCCACTTTTAGGTAAATTATGCTCCTGGGAATATCAGAACTGGTATTCCGCCATGGGAAAGTGAAAACATTACCGCACACCCCACTCCCAAAGCCATTGTAACTGCTCTGGGAGCAGCTTTCACACCTCATCAGGGCTACTACTTACCCACTAGTCTTCTGCTGGGGGACAAATGCAGATAAGCATACAACATACAAATGTGCGTTCATCTTTGGTCCCAATCCAGAGATAGACAAATTATTATTTAATCACACTTTCCATTTTTTCCTGTGGGCCAGTCAGGCCTGCTTACAATACAAATTGCTTTTGGTTGTTAATCACTGTAAGTACATGTGAACTTTTAAATTCTGCATCTCATACTTTTAAATATGCTGTCTTTTCCTATAATTGAGGTGACTTATTATTATCTAAAAGGCAGGTTTTCTCTTGTCAAAAAGTGTTATTTTGACAGATTACATGTTTTACACTAGTCAAGTCAAGTCATAGAATTTATATAGCGCACTACCTACCCAGAGGGTCTCAAGGCGCTTAGGGAGGGGAGGAGGATTACTTGTCAAATATCCAAGTTTTAAGTTGCTTTCTGAATGCTAGGTGGTTCTGGGTAAGGCGAAGGTGGGTGGGAAGTGAGTTCCAGGTTTTAGCTGCCAGGTAAGAGAAGGATCTGCCTCCCATGGTGGTCTTGTTGATGCGAGGTACAGTGGCGAGGGCTTGGCTGGAAGAACGTAGTTGGCGGGAGGGGGTGTAGAAGGACAGTCGTGAGTTGAGGCATTCTGGTCCGATTTCGTAGAGTGCTTTGTGTGCGTGAGTTAGAAGTCGGAAAGTGATCCTCTTATTGACGGGTAGCCAGTGGAGGTTTTTCAGGTGACCAGAGATGTGTTCGTTGCGCGGGATGTCTAATATGATCCTGGCTGAGGCGTTTTGGATTCGTTGGAGTTTTTTCTGGAGTTTGTCAGTAGTACCTGCGTAGAGGGTGTTACCGTAGTCCAGTCGGCTCGTGACCAGAGCATGGGTGACTGTTTTTCTTGTTTCGGTGGGGATCCAGCGAAATGTTTTTTTGAGCATGCGAAGAATGTTGAAGCAGGATGAGGAGACGGCGCTGACTTGTCTGCTCATTGAAAGTGAAGAATCCAGGATAACGCCTAGGTTCCGTGCGTGGTCTGTCGGGATGGGTGCTTTTCCAAGGGCTTCCGGTCACCAAGAGTTGTCCCATGCAGAGGGGGAAGTACCTAAGATGAGGACTTCTGTTTTATCTGAGTTCAGTTTCAGACGGCTGTGTTTCATCCATTCGGCAACTTCTTTCATTCCTTCGTGTAGGTTAGTTTTGGCGGTGCTGGGGTCATTGGTGAGTGAAAGGATCAGTTGAGTGTCATCCGCGTAGGAGATGATGTTGAGGTTGTGTTGGCGGGCGATGGCCGCGAGGGGGATCATGTATACGTTGAAGAGGGTGGGACTGAGTGAGGATCCTTGTGGTACGCCACAGATGACTTCAGTGGCCTCGGACTTGAATGGTGGAAGGCGGACTCTCTGGGTTCTTCCGGTGAGGAACGAGGTGATCCATTCAAGTGCTTTTCCTTGTATTCCGATGTTTCTAAGGCGTTGTAAAAGGGTGCTGTGGCAGACTGTGTCGAAGGCTGCAGAGAGGTCGAGGAGGATGAGGGCGACTGTGTCTCCGTTGTCCAGAAGAGTTCGAATGTCGTCTGTTGCTGCGATGAGGGCAGTTTCAGTGCTGTGTTTTGCTCGGAAGCCAGACTGTGAGGAGTCGAGGGATTTGTTGGCTTCGAGGAAAGCGGCGAGCTGGTTGTTGACAGCTTTCTCGATGACTTTGGCCGGGAAAGGAAGGAGCGAGATGGGGCGGTAATTTTTGAGTTCGGTGGGGTCCGCTGTGGGTTTTTTCAGAAGGGCGCTGAGTTCAGCGTGTTTCCAGCTTTCTGGGAAGGTGGCGGAGTTGAAGGAGCAGTTGATGACGTCTCGGAGGTGTGGAGCTATGACGGAGTCTGCTTTGTTGAAGATGTGGTGAGGACATGGATCTGTGGGGGATCCTGAGTGAATGGAGTTCATCAGGCGGATGGTGTCCTCAGTGGAGATTGGGTTCCAGTTGTTAAGGGTGTTAAGGGGGGTGAATGTTCAGCATTTGGTTGGGAGGGTTGGTCTCCGGGTTGGTTGTCGAAGCTGTTGTGGATGTCTGCAATTTTGTTGTGGAAGAATAAAGCCAGGGAGTCGCAGAGAGCTTGAGAGGGGGTGATGTCGTTGGAGTTGGCCGAGGGATTGGTAAATTCCTTGACGATGTTGAAAAGTTCCTTGCTGTTGTGGGCGTTGTTGTCTAGTCGATCCTTGAATGCTGTTTTCTTGGCCTTTCGGATTAGTTGGTGGTGTATGCGGGTGGCGTTTTTGAAGGCGTCCTTGGTGCTGGTGGTTGGGTCTTTTTTCCAGGCCTTCTCAAGGGAGCGGCAGAGTTTCTTGGACTTCTTAAGATCATCGTTGAACCTTGAGGCCTTCTTGCTGCCGGGTTTGTTTTGACGTTTTTTCAGTGGTGCTAGGATGTCGGCGCTGTTGGATAACCATAGGGTGAAGTTGGCGGCGGCTTGGTCTGGGTTCGAAGAGTGGGCTGGGGTGTTTAGAAGTAGCGATGAGGAGATCTGGTCGATGGTGATTTTGTTCCAGTTTCTTTGCAGAGTTGGTTGGGGGTGGTTGATGGGTTTAGGCTTGTTGTAGGTAAAGTGAACGCAGCTGTGGACAGTCCAAAGGAGAGCCGTAGTGTGGCTGAAGGAGACGTGATTGCTGGAGGTGAGAATAGGGTCGAGTGTGTGACCTGCGATGTGGGTGGGGGAAGTGACCAGTTGTTTAAGTCCGAGGTTGGCGAGGTTGTCCAAGAGGGTGGTGGTGTTGCGGTCGTTGATCTTTTCAAGGTGAAAGTTGAGGTCTCCCAGAAGGATGTATTCTTTGGAGGGGAGCGCGTGTGGAGTGATGAAGTCCGTGATGTCTTCACTAAATTGTGCGCGGGGTCCTGGTGGTCTGTATAGGAGGGTGCCTCTGAGTGTGGTCTTGGGGTCGATGTGGATCTGGAAGTGAAGGTGTTCGGAGTTGGCGAGATTGACGTCCGAGCTGGTTGAGATGTGGATAGATTTTTTATGGACGATAGCGATTCCTCCTCATGTGTGGCCGGAGCGGTCCTTGCGAATGATCTTATAGTCTTCTGGGATGGCAATGGTGATGTCTGGGGCGGAGGAAGCGTTCATTCATGTTTCTGTTAGGAAGGCGACGTCTGGAGAGGTGGTGTCTAGTAGGTTCCATAGGTCAATGGCGTGCCTGTGGACCGATCGGGTGTTGAGCAGGATGCATTGTAGGTGGTTGGGATCGGGAATCAGAGGAGTGAGCGTAGAGGAGTTGGTGACGGTACCGATGAATTTGCAGGAATTGCAGGAGAAGGGTCCATGCGTGTGTCCAGGAGCGGCTTGGACGCAGTTGGGGGCGCGACCGGGGTTGAGGGCTAGGAGGGAGGAGGCATCGTAGGTAATGCGGGCGGGCTGGGCAGCGCGAGGGGCAGGGGGTCTGGCGCTGGGCGCGGTCCAGGCGCGGACGGGCGTAGACGGGCTTACCTTTGGCGCACCTTCGGCGCGAATTGGGCGCGATCGCTGCGCGTAAACGCTGCACGCGGGAGCATCTGTCATATATGGATAGTGGAGGGGGAGGTGCAACACAGAATTTTTCCTGATGTCATCTTTGCTCTGCCACTGTAGTGAAGGGCACAAAAGGTGCTACAATTCACAAATTGTGTCTAATTTCCAGGCCTTGGGTGCACGTTTTGCTCAATATGCAAGAGATGTATATGCAAGTTAGATGTGCCAGTTTGAAATAAGCCAGTTCAAGGTGGTGTAAATACCCTTTCCAGGGTGGGAAGGGAAATAAACCACCCCCACATTTGGTGGGGTTGTAGAAGACGGTGTTTCTCTGCAGGGGTATAATATTATCCCTGTGGAGAAAGGAAAAGCCAACAATGGAGAACTGTGATCCTTCTGTGCTTCTGTGCAGCATTTTCCACCACAGTGAACTCCATACAGAGAGAATGTGTTCATAAGATGAAATTCACCTCACTTTGCTAGGAATTTGCAGGGACACCTGTGGTAAACTCAGCATTTCATGTGGGTTCCTTGAGAAGTTTCCTACTTCCATAATGTAGGAAATCTACACACAGACACAAATGTAAATAGTGCCTGGATACCCTCTTGGGTGAATAGTGAGCTATACAAATCAACATAAAATAACATTTTCTACTTTTCTTGTTAATAAGATCTTAGTTTTTTTTTTCCTTAACGACCAAGCCTGAAATGACCAATCTGAATCTCAAAATGAAGAATGAAATCTGGCTTTATTATCTGAAGGACAAAGAAGTATTTCCCAACCTCCAGATGGCACATGTTATGTGTTATGTAAGTTTGGTTTATTAGGGCCAACTCAACTCTGCTCTATTAGCTAATGTCATCCTGTTGAATTTGCGGAGTCAGTTTCATAAATCAAAAAATTATCATTAGTTTGTGTAACATGTTCCTTTCATCACCCATTTCCAACAAAACTGCCATAGGAGGCCACTCCTTCTCATTCCTTGCAGCCAAGGCCTGAAACACCCTTCCGCTCCACCTCAGACAGACAACATCACTTTCCAAGTAAGGTCGTAAGAGACCTCAAGACCTGGCTCTTGACAGACCCCCCTCCTTGATGGACCGGAACCTGCACACCCCTACTCCCAGGGAGACCCTTACGGATGAGTAGTGGCGCCTAACGAACAATTGATTGATTAATAGAAAATATATACATTATTACAATACTCATCTCTACTGGAAGAAAATATGACATGTTGCCAGAGACAAATGGCTCATCTGAAGTGCCTTCAGAAAGACTGCATACAGCATTAACAGATACTTTCAATACTACTTAACTTGGTACCTGGCAGGCTTGATTATATAGAACTCTTACCCGCAGGAAGGGTGTGGCCCATGTTGCAATGCCTTATTCACCTTTGTTGAAAAGAAATGTGCCAGCAGATGAGGCAGCATTGGCATGCCCAATCATGATTATAACATTCAGCTGTTTATGTAACCATCATTGGCATATAAGAGAGTTCCCACCTGTACCTTCACACATTCACTGGCTTCTTTGAGTGGGACTTCATAGACTTCCTAATGAAAGCATCCTCCTGAGTACCTTGGAGCTGCGACTTGAACCACTCACTTTCCACCCACCAACGTAGCAGCTGTCATTGAAGAAGAAACACTTACCCATTGCAATAGTAAGTTGGTCTTTCCTCGGGTGTTCTCTTTTCTTTATTACAAGGCTTTGCTTCTGTTAATAGTTTTAGTGGAATGCATATCTGCTTCCACAGTGATTTTTTTCGTGTGTATGGTGCTAAAAGGAAACCTATTGAGGGCAATCATACTTGGGCATCAGCAAAAACAACATTTTGCACGGCAGGTTTGAGCCATCTGTTAATATGAAGTTAAAATATTGGTAATAGTTTTGGAAACAGTAAACATTTACACTGGAAAATATGGTAATTGTGATAGTGTACATCATGAAATGAGTCATAAGGTCCGAGCTGAATCATGCCTCATTTAGGAAACTGAAGAATGAATCTCCTTGACATAGGTCAGCCCTATAGGTTTTAGTTTGAAACAAATACAGATTTGGTATAATATTTTTCTTGTATGTTACAGAGTGACCTCATTTGTTTAAAACAATTGTGTGTTGTGTGATCTAATATTCACCCGATGGATAACATGGTGGGTGACTGATTCTGAGAGTGGGGCGCATAGAGTGCGTATCTTTGCACACTTCATGTATTCGTGTGTTTCTCCCTTTACTGTTTTTTGCTTTTGGTCTATAATGCTGGGAGGATTATTGGTTTCATGTTAGTAGAGTTTTGACCAAATGTTTATTCACACCATTATTTTCTATCGTTTTGGTAATTTTAGGAACCACATAACACATAGAAGAAAACCATATTTCAGGGTTTCTGCTATGAATTTGAAATTACAACGATTTTGAGACCCCTTTAAGTTTTGATGCACACAGGTTACTTGACTATCAGCCTGATTCATGTACATGCCGTTTTGCGTGTCCCTAATAGCGAATCATAGCGAATCGCTATTGAGGACACGCAAAACGGCATTCATGTAGGAATTGCTACTTAAATAGCGATTCCTACATGTTCTTTATTTGCGAGTAGCAATTTGCTACTCGCAAATACTCCCCAATCATTCCTATGGGCCAAGAGGCCCATTGGAATGAATGGGGATTTGCGAGTAGCAATTTGCTACTCGCAACTGAGATAGCGATTTTAAGGGTGCCAGGGGTGTCCAAAGGACGCCCTGTAGCACCCCTAAAATGCACTTTTGGACAGGTGTTGCGCACACACATGTCCAAAGGACATGTGTGTGTGCTACATGCAACTTTGAATGATGCTTTTAAAAGCATTTTTCTGAGTTTTTGCTATTTACCGACAGGTCTGACCTGTCGGTAAATAGCGGCCCCAAAAGTCCAAAATCGCAATTATGTTGTGTGTCATGAATAGCATTTGAGGAATCTCTATTAGAGATTCCTTAAATGCCATTCCACGCAAATATGCGAATTCTTACATAGCGATTTTTGCATTTGGTATCATGAATACCAAATGCAAAAATCGCACTCGCTAAGGGCCAGATTCTGAGAATCTGGCCCTTTGCGAGTGCAATTTACCTACATGAATCAGGCTGCAAAATCGCAATTATGTTGTGTGTCATGAATAGCATTTGAGGAATCTCTATTAGAGATTCCTTAAATGCCATTCCACGCAAATATGCGAATTCTTACATAGCGATTTTTGCATTTGGTATCATGAATACCAAATGCAAAAATCGCACTCGCTAAGGTCCAGATTCTGAGAATCTGGCCCTTTGCGAGTGCAATTTACCTACATGAATCAGGCTGTAAATGCCTAAATAAGTTATTGACAGTGCGCAGTTGCAGAAATATTTGCACTTATAGCATTTTACCTGTGCTGACAATATATCATACCTTTAATTATGTAGCATTTAATGTTCAATTTCATTCGTTTTTGAGAGCTAAAACAATGGTTATTTTTTTGGGTCTTTTCAGCCCCAGAAGAAAGTCCCCATTACAGCATTCTACCCAATTAGACACTCCCTATTTTCATTGACAATAGTAGAGGTGATTGCAGTAGCTATGAGGGTCTGTGTCGTAGTTGTTCTGCTTATCACACGTGATATTCAGTTTTAGTTGTGTGGTCAGATTCCAGTAAATGTTCATATTTCAACAAAAAGAAAAAAGAAGATGAGCTCAACACTGGCCTGATGATTCAGGGGTGGGTGAGTGTTATCTTGTCCTAGCAGGGACAACACTCATTTGCTGCTGCTTTACCCCACCCCTATCCCGTCCCTCCCCCCAAAAGCAACTGCAGGGCTAGCAGTAGAATTGATTGTTTGGTAAAGTTTAGCTATGTTAACACTATCTTAACCAGTTAATACATGCAGAATGCAAGTTCAAATTAGAGACCTTTATTGATTGTACTTTGAAATATAATTCGCACATTTTCTTTGATTTTCAAATGATACGCGAAAATGAAATATTGATCCTTTGGCATGATGTAGGGATTAACTGCGATAATGCATGGGTGACTGTAATGTAGGCATTAGTTAAATGCATGTTTTACGTGTCATCTCTCCTTTTCATTACCTGAATATATAAGACAAATTACATACCTTTTTAAAGTTCTCTTGCCTAAAGTAATCATCGCCCTGGGCCAATACTTAGATCACTTGGTTATGGATTGCAAATATTAACCCCGGCAGGGCGCACCTTTAACAGGCCGTGCCAGAGGCAAACTGGGTCACTGCACATTTTTCATAATGACTTGTTTTTCTCAGTGCAGGAGCAGGCTTGCATCTCACTGGGAACATTCCATTAGTGAAAGGCAGATCAGCTGTTTGAAACCGCCAGTCCACTTTTCACTGTGCAGGTAGCAAAAACCCTGCATCTGTAAGCAAGATACCTGCGGTGTCCCCTGTGCAGGTGTTCGCAACTCCTTCTGCAACACAAATGTGCCCTAGGAGCTCAAATAGGAGGGGCCATGCCTTTTGCACAAAGGGCCACGAATGCTAATAAAACATCAATCTCTCACCCATCTTTATTCTGACGGCTCGTCCATCCCACACGAGTTTTGAAGTAGTATAAGTACTTTATAGGTGAATAAAGATATCATGTGGGGCACTTTGGTGTGTATTTACAAGTGTATAGCGCCACCAGCACATCATGTTTAGGGACGTTCTGGTGGTGCTATGCCTTTCTCCATATTTATAAAGTGGCATTAAGCCACCTTTCGTGGCTTCAAGCCACCTTGTAAATATGGCCCATTTACACACATCACTCAGCGTGGAAAGGGTGTGCAGTGGGTGTTTCTGTGGGCATTCCACCACAACACCTATTGCTTTCTGACACTGCCACAGATTTACAAGGATCTGCAAATCTGACGAAGCGCCAAAAACTAACGCCATGCAAGAGCAGGCATTAGAATGGTGAAACGTGGAAAAATGCTTATTTTTCTCCTTGTTTTTGCTGTTTCTATGTGTGCTGCCATTATGGATTGTTTATGTGCAGGAAGGTAGACCTTACATAAGCAATCATTACCTGCCACGCTGGCACCCTTTCACTATGGTGCAAGGGTGCCTAGGTTGGTGATAGGCAGATAATTTTAGAGCCAGCTCTTGGTAAAACACAAGCACCTTGAGACCCTCACAGGTATGTAGCGCGCTTTAGAAATGTAATGATTGATTGATTGCTTGTTGTAAATAGTGTGCATCCCTGAGTTTTGTAAATGTCGGATCATTATGCTGCCAAATTTGGCACAGATCCGTGCTCTGACATTTAAATATGCCCCTAAGACTTACCCAGAGGCACTCACTGTGACCTTAAGACACTAACTCAAGGACACTCACAATGACAGGTAAGCCCCAGCTAAAAGTCTCCAACATGTTCACTGCCACACTACCACAGAAGAACCAACACTGACATGGGACATTGCCATGTGTACTGTAGTTAAGGTAATACTAACTGGGGACCACTGATGCTGGGGCACAAGCAAACATGTGCTGTCATGATAAAACCATCATTAACAATAGGGCATTGGCACAGGAAACCATGAAACAATAGCAGTGATATGAGTAGGGCAGAGAGACACTGAACGCTGATATGGGACACAAAGACTAATACTATGACAATGTTGCAGGGCGGTTTCACTGCAAACCTGACACAGGGGTGCTGACATGAAGATAGTGGCACTAGGACACAACACAAGAACAGAGACACATTGTAGGGACTCTGACAGGTAGACTCGGAGTGCAAGACATGGTGTACTGACATGTGTACTCCAACAGGGGCACTGACACACATACGCTACTGCTTGGACACTCACTGTTTCAAGGAAACTAGAACACTGACATGGATATGTGAACATTGGGATAGTGACAGTGAAATGTTGATATAGGTCAAAAACATCAACACTAGTGCACTGTCCTAGGGACACCAGCAATCACATGGCCACATGGCCACATGACTCAAGCGGTATGCGAAGAGGGTTTGGACACCTTATTTTGAACACAACCAATTGTTTAAGAGGAACCGCGGGTCAAACCATACATTGATTGTGTAAACCGCCAGGCATCTAACAAGGGGCCACGCACCCAAGCGTCTCTCGCTGCCGTGGTTTCATTTACTTGGACAGTTGGATCCGCGCAAATTGTTGGACAAGGTATACCCAGTAAAGGATATTTTAGGAGTGGTTATCCGATGCCTGCCACATGAATATTAGGACAGGATCAGACTGTTCACTTCTGACAGTGACTTTACCGTTCTAAAGGTGTCACGTCAGAATCTCTATACTTAAAGGACCGCATACTTTCTACCCAAGATATTATCTTCTAGGATTACAATTGGTTTCACATTGATTGGAACTTGATATTTGAGCCCCAGCTTTGCCGTGTCATATTTTGTTGAAATATCCATAGAGGAAACCTTCATCCTGAAAGTATTGCATCTTCTGCGCCCTGATGAAGGAAATTTGGACCCAAGTCCTACTCCGAAACGCGCGTCAGTGCCTTTTTTCCCTTTGTTGTTGTTATGTTGTTTGTATAATTTTCGTATTATTGTTATATTTTTGTGTTCTGTTAAGTGGAGTTTGATGTATTCCAGTTGTGCATGGTTTGACTGATGCGTGTGGGTATGTGTGGAACTATTAGGGGATGAATGATTCCTGTGTATATATTCTTGTTTAGGGGCTCTATGTAAATATGAATTATGTATGGTGAAAAATTTTGTATATGCAACAAACAGTTTGATAAAATTTCCTTGCCAAATATAGTTTTCACTTGTGATACAATCAAAGAAAATAATTTTATATATTTCTGGCTTGGGACAATATTGATGTCAATTAAATGAATGAGGTAATACCCATGTATTAAATTGTTGCCAGGGAGAGGTCTTTGTCCTTGTTCAACCTGACTCAAGATCCATGACACTGGGACTCTGGCACAGGACCAACAAGAATTGTTGATGGAGTTAACAGTGACTTTAAAAAAAAAAAAATTATTACGTTCAACTTTAGTTGTCAAGCAATATACAGCAATACATTTTGCATCACATCTCACAATGGTTACATTGACACCAAGGTTGCATGTCCTACATTATACCAAATAGGCGACAACAAAAAAGCAATCAGAGAAAAAACAAAGATACAGAACATATGCCATGCAGTGCCACACATCAATTCACAACTCCAATGCTGTCGATCATCATGTATCTGTATTGCCCATTTACCGACTGCAAGTTTATACCATATCCGGGTGTTCTAACAGATAACATGTAAGTGGCGCCCAGAGCTTTTTGGGTCTAGAGGCCTCTGGCAGTTCCTTCGCCTATTACATGGCTTAAGTTTTTTTAGCAGACCTATTAGGCATACTTCAGGTGAATATTCAACAGTTTTCATTATAAACAACGTGAGCCATGTGAGCATCAGTGTAACATTTGTCCAGAATTCATAAATAGAGCTATATGACCAGGCCAATTGTGCGAAATCTGCCCCATCGTCACTGCATCGCACGCATTTAGCATCCTCATGCTGCCCATATTTCCACAACTTCATTAGTGTGTAATACATTTGATGCAGGAATTTTAAAAAGTATTATTCTGAGTCAGTGCACAACATGCCACCCGGTTCTCCCAGACCAGCGGCACCTCCAACTGTCTATTCCAACTAGCAAAGAAAGTGGAACTTTTCACATCTGTTTCTCTTTGAGAGGCATTGTACACCCGAGTTATAAGCCCTGTAGATTCCCACACAGCTAAAACAGTTTGTAATCAGGGGCGGCTGGTGACATTTGAAAGTGGTGGGGCGTAAAATGATAATCATACTGCACCGTAGCGAGCGAGCGCAGCGAGCAAGACCTAACACCCTAAGGAGGGTTCGGGGGCTTTCCCCCCAAGAACATTTTGAAAAAAGCGTGGACAAATGGTGCATTTTCAAGCAAATTTTGAGAAAGCAGGAAGGTTAATAAAGTAACTGTGAAAGAGCAGTTATTACATTAATAGATGTCAAAACATAGGTAGCTGCTTATTCAGTATAAGAAAGGCTGGCTGAGTTCCTTTATAAGGTCGTGGAACTCTAAGGTAATTTGCAATATCCTTAGAACATAGAGCAGGGGGTACTTTATTCCTTATATCCCTTCCGACTAGCCACTGAGATCCTTTATGTAGACCTCTTTCATATAAAAGAAATAGGATGCTTTTAAACATGCAGAATATATTTAGAATCTCTAGAGAAAAACTAAACACACAGCAAAGAATTTACATGTGTTGCAAACAGTTTTAAGAATCGCTTTAATACAAGTCGGATTTAAAAAAAAACGCTGAAGCTCAGCTGTAGAAACAATCAGAAAGATTCAATCCTTCTATATTTACCTATGAGTGAAAAAATATAAACATGTTGCCAGAAAGATCTCTTTTCTGATTATCAGTGTTCAGTTAGAAAAACAAATCAGTAAAATAAAAAGTCATGTTTCCTTTTCATTTTTTAAAGTGCAGCTTTAGTTACCTGGGTGACTTTGCCAGACACTGAGCTATACTGGGTTGATTGCGCCATTTTTTACACACTACCCTGGTAACCCCTAGATGGGCCCAGGTTGAAAATGCTTTGCTTGGCAACATTGATGGCAGACTGAGTATTACACAAAGGGGCACCATTATGGGCAACAGGACCATGAGCATGAGCTTCTATGAATCCATATGGCCAGATTTTATATGCTCACTAACCACTATCCACTAAGCATTTCAGGCAATAGCAACAACTGCCACATTGCCTGGTGGCTGTCATGGGACCCACTCTTTTTACTGTGATCTCCCCTCGTCATGCTCATGCACCTCAGGAACCTTTAAAGTGGTGATATTCGGGCTATCACTCAACACATTACCTGAAGGCATACTTTTGGCCCAGCTCAGAACTCCGTAACAGGGATGTAGGTTGCACTGCCTACATCTAGACTTCACTGGCAGTGACTTGATAGAGCTCCTAATGCAGCACAACAAAAACCTTAGGGAAGCTACAGCTAGGTTAAAACTCGAATACTTCAAAATCCTTCAATGCAACCAAATAATAACTTGTATTTCTTCTATGTATTTCTTTCTTGCTAATTCAGTTCTTGACATTCAATGGCGGTGTACGTGTAAATACCTTGTCGAGTTGTCGCCATTACCCAACCAAAGATACTTTTGGCCGAAATATCAGTTATCACAAACTGCTGCATGTGGATGGCACGTATTGCTAGACGAGGAATAATTGTGCAAAGAAGCCTCGGCAGCAGTATGGCTCCGACATCCGTCCGCTCCCAGTAGCAAAGGCAAGCTATCACTGCACATTACGGAGTCGCCGAGTCGGGCCGTGTTTTTTGCAGTGCAAACACCGGATAAATAATTGGACATAATTCAGAGATATGCCACGGTAGAAAGCAGACAGTCACAGATCAATAGTGCAAGCAACACCTGATACATCCACATAATCATTGCAAAGTTATTATTAATTATTGAGTAGGCTTTTTACATAACATTGCAGAATCATGATCAGGTGCAAATGTTCGCCCAAATGTATGCTTGTAACTTGTTATTTTTGTGTGTGAGTTCTGAACTGGGCGAAATGAAAAATCAGGAAATGTAACGGGTAATTCCGAATACAGCAGCACGCACCCACCTACTGTGTCTCAGTCTCAGTGATTGAACTCTGTGACGCACGTGACTGTCACTGTGTGGTGACCGTGTGGACCGTCGTGGACGTCTGCTGGTTCTGGGCTCAGGCTGCTGGCTCTAGTCTGCACGTGGCGACGACGACTACGTTCCGTTCTGTTAGAATAGAAACAGAAACAGTAACGTCACAGTGCGCGCATCCCGCTGAATGACCAATCACTGCATGGCTTCATGCTGAAGTCACACAGTGATTGGCCAGATATATGCAGTGCTGAGCTGTGTCTGCCACTCTGCCCCCACCCACACGCGGCATCCAATAATGGATGTTGCGCTGTGGACAAGCCAATCCTGGTGCTTCAGACAGCACCAGGATTGGCTAGGGGGGCACACTGTGTACTCGCCCTGGCAGCCTTTGTAAAACACGGGGCCCGGCTGAAGCAGCACCCCCGGCCCCTTCGGACCCTCTCTCTAATGCTTAACTGGTTGTCGCGCATCGGCCCATGCTCGGGCAAGTAACAGCCCAGTTATCCTCTTGCGCACAGTGCTGCTGGCCTGCTGCAGAGACTGTCACTCACAGCAGCAGACCAGCATCCCCGCCCCACCCCCTGCGCACTCCGGACCGCACCGACCGCATATTAGCATTGTCTGTCCCCCATTGCCAAAACTCTCTCAGATATCAAACCAAATCACCACTACAATGTCCCTCTCCCCTAAAAATGCTTTAAAAGAATCAACCACATCATTGTCCCCAGGTGGACAACAATAATCAATACCTCATTGTCTCAAGGCACCTTACCAGATTGCCTAAAAACAGGTCAAGTCCTACCCATCATAAAAAAAACCTACAGGGGACCTGGCAGACCAAAACAACTTTTGCCCAGTGACCCATATTCCACTACTAGCCAAACTACTTGAAAAATGTGTGCAACAACAAAGGAGCCACCACATCGCTAAATTCAGTCTGTTCGACGACTGCCAATCTTGGTTCAGACAAGGCCACAGTACGGAAACAGCAATCTTATCTATAGTGGATGATGCATTTCAGGCTCTGGATCACAATGAAACATGTCTACTAGTTCTTCTTAACTTGTCTTCTGAATTTGACACGGTAAATCATAAAAAATGACTAGCCCGGCATTAAAACAGGATGGGATTATCGGGAAATGTATTGAAATGGTTTAAATCCACCCTACAGAATAGAACACAAAGATTCTTGGTCAACCAGTCGCTATTCCCGCATGCCTAAATTCGATTGGAGTTCCACAAGGATCAACATTATCCCCATCACTATTCAAACTATATGTCGAACCCCTTACAGAAATTATCCGGCACGCCAACATCTCCTATCACATGTACGCAGATGACACTAAGATCTACATCAAGATCTCATCGCGGGAGGAGATCAGGACAATGAATGAGGCCTTAAAAGTGTCATTACATTGGTTAACTAGTAATCATCTGAAAATAAATGCACAAAAAACTGAATTCCTATTAATAAAAATCCCCTCCATAAAGCTCTGCAGATGTGAAGGAGTGGCCCAAACTGATAACAGCAATAAAATGCACCCTTATCCTAGTTGACTCAACCAAAGCACTAGGAATAACGCGTGATACAAATCTAGATATGCAAACCCACATCAAATCAAGGGCAAAAAGTGCCCATGTTCACCTGAACTACCTTAGAAAAGTGGAACCACTCATTACTATGTCAGACCTCAAATTGGCAGTTCAGTCCTTAGTCACATCAAGGATTGGATATGGCTGTACAACATTAACAGGTCTACCTAAAATCTCCACAGCACCACTAAAAGCTTGCCTCAATGTGGCTGCAAGACTCATTTAAAGTTCAAGAAAATATGACCATATTTCCCCACACTGGAATCCATTAAACTGGCTACCATCTGAAGCCAGAATTCAACTGACATGTATTACCCACAAAGCGCTCCACAACAAAACGCTAATGTACTAAGCCCAGAAATTTGAGTTATCCAGTGGAGGCAGACAATCCTGGAATGTTGTCAGAAAAAGAAACCGTATGACAGAGCATTCTCCGGAGCTGCCCCCAGAATCTGGAACTCAGTCCCCCCAAACATTAGAAAAATTCCTAACACGTCAACCTTCAAGAGTGAATCAAAGATCTTCCTAATGAGCAACTTTCTACCCTAAACAATGATTGATCATCCTCTGCATTGTGGTCAATTGATAGGCGCTGCATAGACCTGTCAGATATGTATGCATCCTATTCAAGAAAGATCACAGAGACACCAAAACTATCCTCAGCAATGATCAAAGCGATGTGCCATTAGATCTGATATAGGTGTTTACTTTAAGAGAAAAATAACGTCTGTAAAGATAAACTCACCAGTTGGCTAAGAAGGCACTTTAGGCTGTTCATTACTACAATTAATGGATCCTACACGTGATATTGTTGTAACAGATACAAAAGGTATGCAGCGGAACCAGATATACAACACTACTGTTAAACCCGTTTTACTCCAAACTGATCCTAACCTTATTATTGTTATTGTTGAAACTGATATGAAACTGATACGAAAGGTACACATTGGAAACATATGTATATACTACTGCTATACCTGTTGTACTCTAAACGGTGTATGACATGTAACTGTGAAGCACTGTGATACCAATGGGTCATGTTGGCGCTATATAAAACTAAATAAATTAGGTATGGCACAGGTTCATTCGACCGAACCATTGGAAACTCCAACTCCAGCACCTTTGTGCACTCAGTAAGGGGAAGCACAGTAGACTTACTCCAATTAATACCAAAGCCTGAGTATTGTTCAAACTGGACAAAGTCCCTCAGCAGGGACTACAAATGCAGAGCAGGTTCTCTCATATACGGGAGCATGTCATCTGCATATGAGCGAATAGCAAGCGGATGCTGGCAAAAGCAAAAGCGCCAGCACGGCCCTGCCTTATATTGCAAGCCAATGGCTCCAGTGCCACAGAAAACAGCATTGGGAACAGGGGGCAACCCTGCCTGGTGTCCCTGCAGATAGCTGTTGGGTGAAAACTCCCCCTTCACCCGCACTGTGGCAACTGGAATAGAATAAATGAGGCACACCCATTTAAAAAAAAAAGTGCTCTAATACTACAAACATATAATACCAGAGTAGCGAGTCAAAAGCTTTAGCCACGTCCAATAGAATGGACGTAGCAGAAAGCTCAGGGTCCAGCTGATGTAACACAGCAAATGTAGTTTGTAAGTTATGTGTTGTGGATCTCTTGGATCTCCTGGATCTCTTGGGTACAAACCCCAATTGACCCGGCAGGACCTGGCAGGACCAGATTTGGGATCAGGGGCTGCAGCCTATTAGCGATTATTTTTGACAGTTATTTGGTGCCAGTGTTGATCATGGAGATCGGCATTTATGACTCAAACCTCTTGGATATTTTGTCTGGCTTTAACAATGACACTATGAGAGCTTCTTGCAGGGAGGTGGGGAGCACACCTTCCTAATACGCTACAGAAAAGACCTCCAGCAGTCTGGGGGCAGGCAAGTCTGCATAAGCCCTATAAAATTCACTTTGTACGCCGCCCAGTCCCACCCCTTTCCATTAGAGAGCAACACGATGGCCTCTTTAATGTCCTCACCATCCAGGGCTGTGTGAGATATTCACGATGGCCCATAGACAACCAGCCCAACACTATGTCATCTAAGTAGTTTGAGAACTTGGATACAGCAACAGGCAGGACAGCCCATACAGGTCAGAGAAGAACCCCATAAACACCTGACTGATCTCTGATGTAGTGTGACATGCTACCAGGTTGCTGTTTACAGAGATCTGAAAGCTCTGCACACCTGAGCGGCCTTGATATGCGGCCTGCACAACATAAACAATACCTTCCATCAGTTTTGGATACGTCTACAGGGGGACACGTATGCATTGGATTAATAACAGCAATATAATTACAATACTTACACACCAATAGGTAGAATTACAATCAGTGACCACGAGATACCAACATTATTCGATCACCCCAGCAGACACCAACCATCAGTCTCGGTCCCCATCAACTGTTCCCACCCTTGTAACTACAGATGAAGGCCCAAGATCAACACAAGAGTTCCTCTGGAGCAATGACCCTCAGTATTTCAAAACCTCCGGGGCACCAGAAGCGTTGCGTCGGCTTCGCTTGAGTGTTTTTGCATTTTCCAGGGCAGATTTTGGGCTTGCATATATTCTGGCTTTACCTTATGTTCCAATTCGTAGCTAGGCTGGATATAGCATGGCATTCGGGATGTTCTCTGCCATTACCAGTTTCTTGACAGGCTGGAATTCCCGCCTCACTGCCTGCACCGTTGCTGTGAAATCCGGGTAGAAGGCCATGTTATTTCCCCAAAGGTTTATGGTGCCTTTCTCATGGGACATGCGTAGAACTGAGTCACTGTCCCTATAATTTTTTTAATTTTTTTTTTAAATTTGTCACATATTAAACTATACAGACATGGCAGTTCACTGTCGGTACAGCATCATTGAAACATCCAAAAAAATAGCATAGTTGTACATTGCAATACACACACTACTATAGCTTACAGTGTATAATACTTAGCCGTTCTATAAAAACACAGTCCCTTGGCCCCAACCCATGCCCTCATTGCGGCCACCATCCAGCTAGCGCCCTCCCCTGGAAATCTTGGATTCGACAGACATATAGTGCTAAACATTCGAGAATTATATGGCAGAGGGGTGGGCCCCGTGGGTACGCCCCAGAATACAAAGTGGAGGAGATCTATCACCCCACCCCCTCTGGAACAATGCCCCGTTCCAGTTGAGAGGTGGATGCCTCTACATAGGTTCAGTAAAGTACCCATATGTCCTTAGGGCTTGAAGAGCAAGGCATAGTGCTGGATAAGCATGGGCGGAAAATCCGTTCCGCTCGCGGATTTTGCGGATTTTCGGTAAATTCGCAATCCGCGAACTCTTGCGAATTTACCGAAAATCCGCAAATTCGCACGCAGCGGATTTTTTTGCTTGGTGATACAATATTGCGGCGTGCGGCATTCACTTACCGTCATTCAGCGTTTGCCGAGTTGTTTTTCTCTATATTTTGCGAGTGCTGCGCCATTTTGGATCTTGCTGCGGGATCCCGCGGGAGTTTGGCGACGCATCGCGAGAGTTTGCAATTGCGAACATGTAGATGCGGCGGCCAGCAACAATCTCGCACTCGTGAAATTACAAAATTTGCAATTCTGCACAAGAAATCCACCAGCAAACAGCATAAACCTCCTGAAAATGATAATTTTTATCAGAATAACTCCTCAGGTTGACATTTGCCTGCACTTTATTTTGCAAGGAGTCCATTTTGGGTGGGGGGGTTGGGAGGAAGGAAGTGCCCCACAGAAAAACAAGTTTTGCAAAACTGAAAGCAATCAGCAGGTGCAAAAGTTCAAACTGATCATTAGTAACCATTCCCTGTAGTGCTTCCTGAGGGGCCCCTCCAGAGTTCAGTTGCCTACTTGCAACTATTCTATGACCCTGCTCTGACCCTCACAGCAGGCTCATAGAATAGCTACAAGTAGCCCACAAAGGTCCTGGGAAAAAAAATTGCACTGCAACAGAAAGCAAATTACAGATAAGGAAGCAGGTGCCAGACAGGAAGTTTAAATTCAGTGACACATTAATCAACCCCAAATTAATTCATGTCAGTTGAAGCAGGGCAGGTGTGCTTGCTTTCCCCCCATCATCTACAGTGATGAACCAGAAATTAATTCATGTCAGTTGAAGCAGGGCAGGTGTGCTTGCTTTTCCCCCCCATAATCTACAGTGATGAACCAGAAATTAATTCATGTCAGTTGAAGCAGGGCAGGTGTGCTTGTTTCCCCCCCCCCCCCATAATCTATAGTGATGAATCAGAGGGTGGCAGTGATGTACCAAAGGGTGGCAGTGGTGAAAGAGAGGGTGCTGTGAACCTGTGATGATGAACCAGACGTAGAAACAACAAAGTCGCGACCGTTGGCGAGCCGACAAGTACGTTCGCAATTGCGAACTGGTACAAAACCCTCGCAAACTGGCAGAAACCCTTGCGAACACAAAAAAAAAAAATTCGCGAGAGTTCACGGATTTTGCGGATTGCGAATTCGCAAATACGCAAATTCGCGAACGCCAGATTCGCAAAATTCTCCCATGCTTAGTGCTGGAGTAAACCTCGCTGTTAGTGCTTCTATAAGCAAGGCTATGCAACAAATTCTGAAGTGTTGTAACTGACTTGCGACCCCACAGAAAGGCTATTTCTCTTTTGGCCAGCAGCAGACAGAGGAACGCAAATCTTCTAATCTTTCTGCGAAATTTAACTGTGCAGCCCAGTAAAGCCACTTCCGGTGTAGGGATCAGGGTCAATTTGGGCATATCTCCTAGTGTGCTGTGTATCTGTTCCCAATAGGCCTGAATCTTAGGGCAAAATCTGCAGGTGACACTGAGCACTTCTGGCAATTATGCGGTCTGGATGGGTCTAGTCTGTGTGCTTTGGCAGGAGTGAAGTATATTTGACATAAGAACTTGAAATAAAGGAGTTTATGCCTGCTGTTATGCGAGACTTCCTTCGTAACTGCACAACATTTGGCCCATTGCTCGTCCGTGATGGGGCGACCTGAGTCTTGTTGTCGTTCACCGGCCTCATCCTAGCACAAGTTTTATATAGTTTAGATATTAGCTGAGCACTATTAGTACTTTCCGTAATCAGCATGAACAGGGGTGAACAATTCAGGTTCAATCAGGAAATCGGGCAGTGTGGCACGGAAAGCCAAACGGATTCGTCCCACCACAAATCTGGCTATAAAAAGTTGCGTCTTGGAAATGGTCGTTCTCAGACACTAAGAAAATATGCCCATTTGGTTATAGATCTCCCAGTTTGGTGATCTCAAATTTGGCTAAAGTACCAGCTTTTCACCGGTTATTGGCAGCCAGCGAGCATTAGGGATAGGTTATACAGAGGAATATAATATGGTGGTGCCGGTTAGGAACCTCAGCTTTTCCCAGGCCCAACTGGTGGTGGAAACCGTCTGTCTGTCATTAGGGTCTCGAGGAACGCCCCTGGGCAGCACTGTGGATAGCCGATCTGGCAGGACAAAATCCGCCTCTGTGCAAAGAAATTGGAACCTGGCGTCCGGCATAGGCGTGGCAACATTGGGCCACTATATAGTATAATTGTAAATCCGGGACCCCATACTCCTCTCTGTCGTATGGAAGAGTGAGAACTTGCTAACAAACTTGTGCATGCTTGCCACCCCAGAACAATCTTATAAGGTGTGTGCGCAGAGTCAGGAAAAAGCTGTTTGGCAGGGGAATGGCGATGTTGTTAAAAATGTATAAAAATGTGGGAAGCACTACCATTTTAAGAATCGAGACTCTGCCAGCAATTGACAATGGCAGACACAGCCATCTCTCAACCTGGGTCTCGAGGGTGCGGACTGCCTGCCCGTAATTCAAGCGGATTATCTGGGTTGTATCTAAGTGAATATGGACACCCAGATACTTGACCAAGTCAGAACACATTCCAAGGGAAACTCGCATTTCCATGGAACTGTACTGGATGTTAAAGGAAAGATCACCGACTGATGCTAATTAATGCTTAGGCTGGAGAAACGCCCAAATCTGGGTATTTCCCTAATGAGCAACTCCAAATTCACCTGGGGATCTCTAACATAGAGGATTGTGTCATCTATGTAAAGCGAGACTAGGAGGGGGCCTGTGTAGAATTGCAAGCCTCTCTGTAAATGCTGTTCTTGGAAGTGGCGTATTAAAGGATCCATGGCCAGGATAAACAATAGAGGAGACAGGGGACAGCGCTGACGTGATCACACCCAGCTAAGCCAGTCTTGAATCGGGGGTGGGTGTCTCCGCCGCCAGACCCTCGTCCAGCTCACTTACCACCACAATGGGTCCCGGTCTGTGTCAGGTGCCCTCCATCTCAGTTCTTGTCCTCCAGTCTGCACGAGTCTGGAGGGCGCAGTGTCTCACCGGCTCTTGCTCCACCCCGCAGCTTCTGAGTGCTGTAGATCACCGCAGGAGGCACCTTTCCACCACCTGGTCAGACCGCCATGCTCAGCATGTTCTCAGCACTCAAGCGCTGTTAGGCATGTTGAGGTATCTGCAACGATCGTAGGGGAAAATGTAGGATAGCCAGGGCGTCCGACGGAGCTTCAAAACCAAGCGGGCATCTTGGACGCTGGCTTGGCCACGCCCCCACGGTCCTTATAATTTGCAACAGTTGATCAATAATTGGCCTCAGCAGGGTGCCCAGCATCGTCAACAGATTTTCTGCTTTAAAGATCTCATTGAGCATTTCCACAACATAGGGCTCCAGTCTCTGCATGTTGGTCGACACCTGCAGGCCTGTGATCCACAGGTTATTGTGTCTTGACCTAGCTTCAAGGTCCTCATTCTTAGCCTGGATATCCGTAAGCACCTTTTCCATGTTGAGGGTTTTGGATGAAACGCTTTATAGACTGTCCTCTGCACCGGAAATACTCTTTTCAGCTTCTCCCAGCCTGGAGCCCTGCTTATCAAGCTTAGCTGACATGTGATCCATTCTAGATTAAGGGCATGCATTTTACCATCAATGGATTGCAGGCTACTTTGCATAGTGAGGAGAGTTGCTTCAAGTGATGGTGTGCCTTCTGCTGCGATTTGCCAGGTTTCTGCAGCTCGAAAGATAGATAAGATTGGTTCTTGTCTGTTTTGCCCATTTTGTCCATATGGGCCATGACGATATGTATAGATCACGTCCTGCCAGCTGGCTATATGCTCCGTGGAACCTCCAGCCCCAACGGATCTCACACCACACTGGGAGACCCCACCGAGCATAGCGGATCCCTCGCAGGCCCTAAAGGCTTCCTCTGTAGTTTACTGCTGCTTGTGCTGTGTTAGACACAGTTCAGTGTCTTTCCTTTCGATATATGCCGCAATGCGCTTTGATTTCCATATAAACAGGTAATCCCTACTCCGTCTGTGTAGATGCGCAGATATAAACTTTAGCGTTACATCACTAGGAGACAGGGGATCATGGCATACCGTGCATTGAGCGTGCCACTGGAGTGAGGCCCAGCACCAATTCAATGTAGTCAAACTGCCACATCCAGATCCACAGACCTGCAGTGGCTCACGCCATGTATCTGCCTTCACGCTGGCCCTGGGTATTAGTCAAAAGCGTTGCGGGGTCCCTACAGGAAAAGTTCCAGCAACATAGAACTTAGCTCCAGTGCGCTTGCTTCTGCATACAATCTTTTACAGCCACTGTTGTCTCTTACATTGGGCCTGGCCTCTCAGCAGGGAAGGCCCCCTTTCTGCAATGGTGCTTTTGCAGTCGCACCGCAGCAGCATCGCACCAGGTTAACTCCAGGGAGCAGGCTCACTGCCATAGGCCCAACAAAGCACATGGATCGAAAGACAGTGCCATACTGCGTCTGTCGAATTGGTCTGCACAACGCCCCGGGGGGCCCTCGCCGGCAAAGGCCGCCCAGCTTCAGCGAGTCACAACGGTAATCTTGACCTCAGCAGGCGTCCAGAAGGGGTATCTTCTCACACCGGCCCCTGGCCCATACAGGCCTGTGTCGCGCCCCCACGGCAGCCCACCTCACCAGCTCTCAGCAGGGGACTCTGTCTGGCCTCGCAGCCACCATGTTGCATTCGTCGGTGCGGCAGCGGCGATCAGCAAAAACAGGATTCTGGGTAATCCCCACCCCGCTGCCACTTCAAATCACCCTCCTTCCATTCAGCAACAGTGCCCACCAAGTCTTGGCGCAGGATGTCAGATTAAGAACAGGATTTTAGGCTGATAGGTTGCTAAGCTAGCAGAGCGCCCTCTATCGCCCCCAAAAGTGACTCTTAATGCTGACACAATGCAATGCTGTCGAGACACTGGATTAACCTGACAAAGAGGCATTAGTTTGGGTTGAAGGCTACTGATGTTGTGATGAGAGAGCAGATTGAAGCCTCGATGATGAAAATCAGTGCAGAGGGTTGAAATTGTTGGTGGTAAAAAAGAAAATTTTGACATCTGGGGCCAGATGTAGGTAGCCCAATTGTGGTCGGTAATGTCCGAAATTACCGAATTTCGGCCGTTACCGACTGGTATTAGGCTTTTGAGATGTAGGTGGCTACATTTCAGATTCGGCAACTTACTGAATAGGTAATTTAAGGAATCGGTAAATTACTGATTCCTTAAAATACCGAATCCTAAATTACCGAAGCTGAAATGTAGGGAGCAGTCAAATGAGTGCATTGCATGGTTAAGGATTCAGTATTTACCACCAAATAAAAGTTGGTGGTAAATATCGAAAACCTTTGAAAAAGCAAATTTGTGCCTTTTTCAAAAGTGCCATGTGGCAGACATACTTGCCCATAGGGCATGTATGTGTGCCATATGTGCACCCATGCACTATTCAGGGGTGCAACAGGGTGCCAATGTGACACCCTGCCACCCTTGAATGTTTCCCTATTTTACCAAATCGGTATTTACGGATTCGGTAATTCACATTCATTCCTATGGGACTCCAGCCCATTGGAATGAATGTGAATTACCGAATCGGTAAATACTGATTCGGTAAATACCGAATCGTACCGATTCGGTAATACTTACCGAATTTTATCTACATTGCATTTACCGATTCTAAAATTGGTCCATTTTCTTTACCTACATCTAGCCCCTGATCTCTTAATCTACCAGCAGAAGGGAATTTAGAGCACATTGAACTTCTGTGGTCTGTTTGGTAATTAGTCTTTGGAGACTAAAGGTTAGGTCCCCTACCTGCCCATTAAAGGTCTTCTATTGAGAATTGTTTCAAAAGCATATAAGAGAGGTTTTCCATCATATCAAAAGCAGAGATTGGATATGAAGAATGAAACTGGATTTAAACTAGAGTGCACCAGTGAGTCCTTGTTTTATCCTTGAGATGTGGAACTAACCTGACAGCCTATTTTTTTCTGTTCCTTTGGGAACTGTGGTAAATCCTTCAAAAAGAGTGAAGCACGAGGAGTTCAGGGGTCGATCACAGAGGGAGGTTTGGTCAGCCGTGTCCCCTGCAAGTTAGAGTGGTGAAGCAGTAGGAAAGGGTTGGGTGGACTTAACTGATGACCATGATGGAAAATTCTAAACATTTTTCCTCATCGTCGTCTTTCCAAATTCTCCCCCCCTGACCCCACTGCTCTTACCTGCATTACCACGTCTGGTTTTGATATATCATGACAACACTTCCTTACTTTTGTACAGAGAGAATCACTGTTATGATGATGCAGCTCCTTTAGGGGGTTTGGGAAGGTAGCAGATGTGGAGGGGGAGGTTGAGATGTTGAAGTGGACAATGAAATGATCAGACCAGGTGATATTGGTGGCATGGCTGTACCTGATTCTGTCACTGGTAGAAATAGGCTCAAGGGTGTGTCCAGTGATGTGTGTGGAGTCTGTGAGGAGGTGGGAGAGGCTGAGGAATCCCATACTCTTGAGTAGATTGATTGTGTTTGTGTTGTTGGGGTGTTCTAGGTGAAAGTTAGGGTCCACGAGGAAGAGGAAGTCCTTGGAGAGTATGGTTTGCGGGGTTCCAAAGTCGGAGATGGCTTTGCAGAAGGTAGGGTGTGGCCCAAGGAGTCTGTAGGCTAGGTTGCCTGTGACCAATGATTTGCTGTTGGAGTTGATCTGGAAGTTGAGGTATTCCATGATGGAGATGGAGGATACGGCAGTGATTGTGCAGTTGAGTGACTCTTTGTGTAGGAAGGCTAATCCACCAACTTGATTGTTGGGGCGGTCCCCACAGCTTATCTTGTAAATATTTGGTGTGGTGGTGGCAATGCTGTGTGGTGAAGCCAGATTAGGATGTCTGGAAGGTAATTGTGTTCCACATCTCATTGGTGTGCTTTTGAAGTGAACAGGTGTTGATCATTAGCAATTTGAGTTAATCTATAGTGGTGTTTGTGGGTGAGCGCTGCGGAGCAGAGGGCTCTATGTTCCCATGTAAGAGGCGGTGCCAGCAGGAGAGTGGCTGTTGCTCACGGAGATACATGGTAGTGGTTGTTGTTGTGTGGACCTGAGTTGAGGGCTAGAAGTTTGGAGCTGGTATATCGGTGAATGGGTTTAGGGCCAAAGGTGCTGGGCAAGGTTCAGGTGTTGATGAGCCCAGTCAGGGTTGCCTTTGGCACGCCAGTGGCAGGGTCATGTTGTAGTCTCCATTAAGTGTTTAAGGAAAACGGGCCGCAGATAAAAAAGAAAAGTTTGTTTTAACTAAAATCAATCACTGACATGGTGATTTTCTGACCACCCAACAGCCTACCTCATTAATATGCATGAGGTAGGTTGATTTGCAACCCACTAGGAATTGCTAACAAAACTCTTACGAGTTTCATACAATAGGAATACCGATTACCTAATTGTGATTAAGAATTAATCACAATTTGAAAATCTGTATTTCTAATGTTAGTACATCTAGCCATTGGAGTGCAGGATATGTGATAAGGACCTTATTTAGTTACTTTTTAGTTCACCACTCCTTCCAGGTTTCATCAAAATACTTTACATCTTCATTTATTCCCTTAGGTGTTCCACAGTCTCGTCACTGAGCCTTACACTTTTTAGCATATATGACTGCCCTTTAGCAAACATTTTTCAATCATTTGGCTTTACATTAATTTCACATGCTGAAATCAATTTATCATATCTGTGACTCCCCATCCAGGCAGCAACCCACTCTCAATGAGAGAGAGTCTGATGTTTGTGGCAGTCTATATGGACCTTAAATGCCTCGAAATTCAATGGTAATGCATGATGGTGGGAATCAGCCCGATCTTGTGAGCCTCTCACTGTGGCCAGATGCCTTAAACACATTGCCAGCCCCTAAGTTTGCAGTGAAGGCCTAGGGCGTGATGTAGTAATTTAACTGTTGACAACCAGATAATAGCTGTCTCCAACTCAACATAACTTCTAGATGATCTAAATTTTAATATCTGACAATCAAGCAGGCCTCACTAAAGATATTCCAAACTTTTTGCAATGTATGAGAACACCAGCGCTGTCACAGTACCACTCGATTACACCATATTTATGAGATCTACATTGGCTGCCAGAGGGCAAGCATATGCAATTTAAAGTTCTCTGCTTTGCCTACTGTGACTTTGCAAATATAGCGCCATACTATGTGGGGCATCTCATACAACCCTACGTTCCATCTAGAACCTTAAGATCAGCCAATTTAAAGTTAGCACAAGATCCTATAATCAAACAAGTCAGGCAGAGGGACAGCTCCTTCAGGTATTTTGTGTCACAGCCCGGATAAAGGGCTCTTTCGAAAACACCTCAGGGTATTGCTGTTCTAAGTAGGCTATTGTGCACTAAATTACTTTAGCAAATCAATTTTAGTTCTGAGAAGTTTTGAGCAGGCATGTGGTTTATGAATCCTGATGACAAAAAGTTACATAAGACAGTACAACATGACAATTGCAAATTCTGCGTATCAGCAATACATCCTAGCCTATAATTTTGAGATAATAAGGCATCCTATCAATTTAAACGCACAATGATTCCTCGTCCCTGCTGAAAATAAACCCAACCCATGCCTCAAAAAAGTGAATTTCTAAAAAACGCCCTTAAGGTTCCCAGCACTGGCAGAAAGACACATGCTTTCTGTTCTCACAGTGCAGCGGTCTGAGGCTTGAATCAGTCTATTTCAGAAGAGAAGCTTTTCTCTTTTTTTTTGCATTTTATTCTTGGGTTTTAAAATCATCATACAAAGTCCCCAAACTGATCATTCATAGCTATACAGTGACAAATGACACAGAGAACAGTAACATCAGTTTAGTAACTAACCCTTCACGTTATGTTCTGACTGTCATAGGAGGGTCAACAAAATCGAATATACAAGCAATCAGACAGTTCACCTGCACCTAATCCACTTAGCATCGTGTTAGAGGAGGCAGCCCTAAGGAGGAAAGGTAAAGAAAGTGTAGGTAAACTTGCATCGCCCATATGAGCTTAAGAAGGGGGAGCACATCCGGAATGAAAGGGTCAAATTTGCTCAAATACGAGCGTTTAATCCAGAGACTATAAATGCGGTGTTCGTTTAAGGCTGCCGCTGCCAAGTCATGCATCCCGTCAATGTGGAAACGGGTCACTCTTTGCTTCCATCAACAAGCATAGCCATTGTAGCTGCCGCAAGAGCTGTTCCTACACACGGCTTTGTAAGGTTGTCGAGATCAGCCACTTTCAGTGAATCATGAAGAAAAATCAGCACTGTTACGGCTTTTGTTCCAGATTGTTGCAAGAGTAGATACTCCCTCTGACCATTTGCCAAATGTTTGTAAAGGTGGCGAAGAGTATTAATCTACAATCTCACCAACCTAATGATCACATCTCCAGCAAGCAGATGAAGTTGAAGTTAAGGGACTTGTAAAGCGCTCGATCACCGTGCGGTTTCTTGGCGCTGAGGACAGATGAACCGCTAAAGCAGAAAGGGTAGGTTGAGCTGGGAAAGCTCGGGTGAACCGAAAAGTCTTGAGGGCTTTACGGAAGCCAGCGTAAACTGGAGTGGACCTGACTGTGATAGGAAAGGCATTCCAGAAGACGGCACCAGGAAGTCACCTTGAGACACAAATAGGCTGCCTGTAGTGTTTGCAGGAATGTATGCCAATCGTGCACTGTTTGAAGAAACAGAAGGTTATATTTAAAAGGGGAAAGCACCACCAGAATGTCCTTTTTAGAGACGTTCTGGCGGAGCTATGCCCTTCTCCATATTTACAAAGCAGCGTTAAGCCACTTTTTGTGGCTTCACTCCACCTTGTATACACAAACCCTCCACACGCATCACTTGCGTAAATGGGGCGTGCCATGGGTGTTGCAGAGGGCATTCCACAGCAACATCCTTTGCAATTTTACAGTGACCCAGGTTTCTAAGCATGTGTAAATCTGACATAGCACACCATCAAAAAGAACGCCATGCAATAGCAGGTGTTAGAATAGCGCAACAAAGAGAAATACTTTTATTTCTGCTAATTTTTGCTTTCTCTATGCGTGCTACATTTTGCAGCATTTGCAGCACACATAGAAAGAGCAAAACGCTAATAGATATTTCAGGTAACTAAAGAGAGATACTGTCACCGTCTTTACTGCTTGCATCTGCCCCAGAGTGGAAGTTACAAAACTGAACACTTCTTTAAAGTCAGCCGCAGATGTATTGAGCAAGGCCTTCATGTTTTTCAGTGTTGCCTGTGCTAAGTCTGTGCTGAGCATGATGGCAAAGTATTTAAGCCATTCAGTTCTGTTGCTGTTGTTGCTCAGATAAGGGGTAAATATGTTATTACTAGAAAGATTACCAAACACAGTAATTGTATGTAGTAATGGAACACAGAGGCTTCTCTTTCCAGGACCTCCTTGTTAATGGCGGAGATGCCAGTGGATGCATGTAGTTTTGTTTTCAGGGCTTCAAGTGCCAATAGGAAAAGAAGTGCCAACAGGTGACAGCCTTTGATGACCCTGTTTTCTGTAAACGATTGATACTGAGACCCATTACAGGTGATATTTGCTTTGGGTAGGGGTGAAGAATATTAACCTTTTGATGAAAACGTACTTAGAAACCAGCTCTCTCTAAAGTTCGGAAACAAGTAAGGCCATTGGACCTTATTGCATGCCTTCGCAGCAGCTAGGAATATCGCCACTTTCTTTTCCTGATCTTGCCATGTTATATGTGAAAAAGTCTCATATGGTTGGAAGATAGGTGCTCTGGTGTGAAGCCCCCTGAGACCTGCCTATTAAGGATGGTATATACTTCTGCTAATATTTTCCATCCGGGTTGAGATATGGGGAAGGAGTTGCCACACTGAAGAAGGCTTAAGTTAAGGAGGAGAACAATATTAGCTCTATTGAATTCTGGTCATATGGAATATGACTCAGACATCTTCTTACAGACTTTGGCCAATACCAGGACCACAGTCTGATGATCTATTTATCAATATTCAACAAAAAGAATCCTTCCTTCCTGAGGGTTTTTCCCGTAGGCATGCTTTTTATAGGGTCCAGAATTTAATCTTCAGTAATATTGCTCTCTAGTTTGACAGTCCAGTCATTTGTGAGATGATAAAGAGAAAGTCAGTCAAAAAATGCAGATTCCACAAAATCATCATACAGCCCCTTGTAGAAGGATGGAAACTCCGCCACAAACTGAACTGGACTGCTGAGGTGATTCTTGTCTTAATTGGCGCTCCATCTCAGTGTATCATCTATTATGGTCCCTGTATCTGTCCGACACTTCATCAAAGATAACCTGACCTTGTGACTTTTACATGGTCTCACATGACAAGATATCTGTGAGTGGCACTTTGTGCATTTTTTAGCTATTTTCTCCTAAATCTTCAAAATCTCATGTCTCTAGTTCTAATGATTGGATTTTTGTCATTTTGGTGTGAAATATCAGATTATATTTAACTATGTTTCTAAATAGGTGTGGGATTTTTCTTGTGGTATTTTTAAATTGTATTACTGTTTGAAGTACTGCATAAAACTGTACACATCGCCTCTACGTTAAGCCTGGCTGCTTTTATGCCAAGTTACCAGAGGATTAAGCATAGATTAATTAGGGTTTTGCTTGTGACAGAGATTGAGGTTGCTGCTTGAGTAAGGTTTCACCTACTCATTCACTAACCTATTTTCCAACATTGTCCTTGAGGATTGCTATTGGTATTTGTGTATCTTTTGCATGCTTTGGTAAGAATTCACAGTTTTATTTGAGGCATACCTCCGCTTGTCAAGCATCTGAGGGAGTCTGTTAATAAGTCTGATATCTCACAGAGTTGCACCCATTGCATTAATATACCATGACAGAGTGGCCTGCTATTTAGATAAACTGGTATTTCTAGAGTTATAGATTATACAGTGCCAACATCATCCACATGTGTGGCTGACTGATATGGTCTGAAAGGAGGTTTTAGGGGAGATTTATTGAGAGAAAACTGCAAATGAACCTGCATGGGAGGAGTGTGGGGGACACTGCGGAGGTATTTGTAAGATCAAGGCTGCATAGAGGTTAGCCTTGCATATTCAGAACAATCATCCATGGTTGATTAGTGTTGGACTTGACCCTTTTTTGCAGGGTCATCCCTGAACTTTTTATGGAGGCGGTAGCTCTATCCGGGGCTACTGCGATGCTGAAAACAACAGAGTCTAACAGTTCCAGCTAACCAAGTTGGTACAGGCCAGCGAACGCGTGGACAGACCTGGTAAAAGTATCTTCTTGTTGTGCCTGGCTTGTTGGTGCGAGCCGGACTAGGCAACCATCGCAGTTGCATTGCAAAATGGAAGAGGTGCAGGGTGCAGTGTCCTCTCAATGCTGTGGAGGCAGTGCTTAGTGAAAATCGTCCAGGTGACCAAAACCAATGGTGCAGGATGATGCAGTGCTCGATGCGGTGCTGACAGGTTGTGGTTCAAGCGACATAGCCGGTTAGCAGAAGCTGGCACCAGTCAGCCCATATTGCTGTGTGGGACAAGGTGGTGGGTCCTGAAACTTATGAGCTGTGCCCCCAGCCAAGATGTGGTCAGCAGCAGCGACAGTGTCGGTGGGAACAGGATGCCGGAGTGAAGCAAGGCGGTGCAGAGTGCGATGCCCCCAGTTCATGATTCAAACAGTGGCTCAATGGCAGCAGTTTTGTTCGCCGTTGTCTGAGAGACCAGGTTTGCGGTGCAAGATGCAAGTGGTGCCTTCTGCTATGCCATCAGGACATAGAGCTAGCAACAAAGTCGGTTGCGATTTCCTTCTCAGTGGCAACTGAAACAGTGGTTCCAGAAGCGGTACTCAGAGGTTGGTGAATTCTTTCCATCCCTGAGACTTTAGGACAGGAAGCAAGCTCTATTTCAAGCCATTGGAGATACTCAGCACAAGTACAGAAAGTTCAGTCCAGTCCTGCTACTGCCCGAGGCAGAAGCAGCAACTGCAGGCCAACCCAAAAAAGCAACAACACAGCAGAGGGGCAGTACTCCTCCTGCAGCGTTTCCAGATCTTCCTCATGGCAGGTTCCTTGACTCTAGCAAGTTCTAAAATGTTGGGGTCTGGGCCCAAATATTAATAATCAAATTCCCTTTGTTCTGAAATTCAGGGAGTGTCTGTTCTTAGTCCAAACCAGTTCTGTCCTCCCAGGCCCAGCTTCCTGGTAGGAGGTGGAGACAGCAGTGTGGAAGGTAGACCAGCTCCATACAGGTGAAAGGTAATCTCCTCCCCTACTCTAAATGCAGCCCAGGTCTGTTCAGCCCACCCATGACTCATCCAGACCTTCTGGACCCACTGCACATCCCCAGCCCTGTCACTCCAAAGCCAGACAGTCAATACACATCCTATCAGAGGCACACTGGATGGTTAAGCAAGAAAATACCTAATTTCTAAAAGTGGTATTTTCAAACACAGAATATAAAAATCAGCCTCAATAAAAATGCATTTTAACATTCTGAGTTCAGGCATTTTAAACTTTATTTTCCTACCTTGTTCCCATGAGTTGTTATGTTATATGATGTTCTAAGCAAACTCTCTATTCTATCTAATGGGAGCAGGTAGCCTTGCAAAAGTGAAAAACGAAATTGGCAGTATTTCACTATGAGGGCATGCCACACACAACAGGGCATGTCCTACCTTTCACATACACTGCACCCTGCCCACAGGTGTACAATGGGCCTACCTTATGGGTAACTAACATGTAAGAAAAGGAAAGGTTAGGGCCTGGGTGAACTTGGGAAGTCAATATGGCAGTACCAGACTGCACACAGGCTCTGCAAAGACAGGACTGAGTTACCTTTTCAGGGCTCCTCCTGTGGATGGCACAAGAAGTGCTGCAGACCCAATAGTGGCATTTGATTTACAGGCACTGGCACACTCAGTGCATTTTACTAGGGACCTACCAGTAAATCAAATATGCCAATCATGGAAACACCAATCCATAACAACAGTTTACAACAGGAGCAATTGCACTTTAACACAGAGCAGCAGTGAAAAAGTGTGCATAGACACTAAGCCAGCAAAAACAGAGTCAAAACCAGGAGGTCAGAAAGCAAAAAGGCAGGGGGAACACACCAAAAGATGCCAAGTCTAACATCTATATATCGAATGTACGACATTACAACGCATGCTTTTACATCGCATGCTTTTACAACGCGGGTTTTACAACGCATTCCATTACAACGCATAGTGCTTTGGGGCGCTGGATAGTGAATAGTTTAATTTACTATTCCAACTCCAGTCCCCGTGGATAGTAGGGAAGGTGTTGGACAGTAAATTAAACCTATTCCCTATCCTAGAGCGCCCCCCAGTGCAATGCGTTGTAATGGTTTGCGTTGTAAAAGTTGTGTCGTAAAGGCACTGCGTGGTAAAAGTTGCGTTGTAAGTGATGTTTCCCCTATATATCGAGGAGCAGGCTGAATGTGAGTGACATAGGGGGATGGCTGCGTAAATGTCAAGTGTGACAATAGTTTGACTCAGAATCTATTTGAATATAGATGTTTCTTGTTGTTCACATGCCTTGCCCAGGATTCCCTGAAACAGATAGGCCACACTGCAGTTTAGAGGTGTTTAAGGCAGAGGATACTCCTTCTTCGAGATGATAATCTGTCAGTCTTTAACAATGAGAGGATACCCCAGCCCAGTCATGGATAATTGACACACACAAGTTCACTGCCCACATTAATCTGATCTTTATGTGACTAACTTTGTGACTGTTATGTTATGTTATGTTAAGTGAGATTTGTATAGCGCACTGACACAGAGGTTTCCTGGTGCTTGAAAAAACAGAGTGAATGATGGTAAGGTCTGAGTGGCCGGGTTAACCTAGGGGGGGGCGAAAAGGAGAGTTTTGAGCGATTTTCTGAAATTGAGAAGGGAGGGGCTGGACTTGATGGAAAGAGGGAGGGGATTCCAGAGACCGGGAGCCAAATGGGAGAAGCGACAGCCACCAAATTTCTTGGTTTTAGCTTTGGAGGCGACTAACAGATGAAGATGAGCTGATCGGAGGTTGCGCATTGGTCGTTGTGGAATGATTAGAGATTTCAGAAAGGCAGGGCTGGTGCCGTGGAGGGCTTTGAATGTGAGGCAGCCCACCTTGAAGGCAGCCCTTTGTACTATGGGCAGCCAGTGAAGTCTGTGGAGCAGGGGTTTTGCCTATTGCCATTTGGGAGTTTTGTGGATGAGGCGGGCCGCGTGGTTCTGAACTACCTGAAGGCGGTGCAGCAGTGATTGTGGGAGACCGTAGTAGAGGGAGTTAGAGAAGTCCAAACAGGATAGTACTAGGGAGATGACAACCTGGATTAGTGCGGGGGTGGCAGTAGGTGGCTGACTTTACGGATCTTCCTGAGCTGGTGCATACAGGAGGAGGTGACAGCGCCCACTTGAGCTTTGAGAGAGAGCTCTGTATCGATAATCACACCTAGGCTTTTCACTGATTTGACAGGGACTGGGGGGGGGGGCTAGCTCAATGGGCCAGAACTGCGAGCCCCAATGGGCAGGGCTAGATCCAGGGAGGAGGAGCTTGGTTTTTCCAGGATTTAGCTTTAGTTGATTCAGATTCATCCAGTGTTGGATGTGGATCATGGCGGTGTGAAAGGTGTTAACGGCATTAGGGGAATTGAGAGAGAAGACAATCTGCAAGTCATCGGCGTAGTTATATACGGTAATGTCCCAGTTCTGAAGTGAGTGAATCAATGGCCGAAGGTAAAGGTTGAATAACAGTGGTGAAAGGGAGGAGCCTTGGGGGACTTCGCAGGTCGTGGGTGTTTTTGCCGCTATATAAGGGCCCAGGCGAACGGCCTGTGTTCTTCCAGTCAGGAAGGACTCGGTCCATTTGAGTGCGGTGCCATGGATGCCTGCCTGCCCGACATGGTGGAGAAGGATGTTATGGTCCACCGTGTCGAACGCGGCCGACAGATCCAGGAGTACGAGGGCTTAGGGGATCCCCGCATCCGCGTTTCTTCTTAGTGTGTCTAGGACTGCGAGGATGATGGCCTCAGTAGAGTGGGCAGGTCTGAAGCCAGCCTGGTTGGGCTCCCGGTGGCAGGAGGTCTCGATAAAATTTGAGAGGCATCGGGTAACGTGGGCCTCCATTAGCTTGGAGAAGTAAGGGAGGAGGGAGATGGGGAGATATTTAGATGGTTCCACGGAGTCTGCGCCAGGTTTCTTGAGAAGAGGCACTAGGATGGCCTCTTTAAAAGATCTAGGGACAGTACCGCTGCTGAGAGAGCCATTCAGCAGGGGTAAGATGCAGTCAGGTAGATTTAGACAGATATTCCGCAAGACCGATGGTGGGCAGCAGTCATTCAAGGAGGTCGATTTGACCCACGTTGCGAGTTCCGCTAATGAAGTGGGGTTGAGGGCAGGGAGTGTAGTGAGGGTCAGGGGGTTGTTAGGGGATGTGTCCAAGGGTTGTAACTGAGGAAAAGGGGGGATAGAGTTTTTGATTTTTATGATCTTTTCAACAAAAAAGAGATTGAGAGCATCGCATGTCTCTTGGGTGGGGTTCTGGACTGGGAGGATTCTGCCGTCTGTGGTAAGTTCATTCATAATTTTGAAGACCTCCTTTGATTTGTTGACCGCTAACGAGAGCCTGTTGGAGAAATGTTCTGATTTGGCTAGGGTAATGGTGGTTTTATATTCTCTGCGTGCAGCAGTGTATAACAGTCTGGCTGAGTCGGAGTAGTTACGCCTCCAAATCCGTTCCTGCTGGCGAACTTTCAATTTGTGTTGCTTGAGGTCATTCGAGAACCATCTATGGGAATTATGATGCCTAGTGCAAGGGAATTTATTTGGAGGGGCAAATTGGTCACTGGCCATCTTTAGCCAGGTGCCGATGTCACTTTCTATAGTGTCAATGTCCATGTTGTCTGTGGTATTGATGACTGGACAGGTATCAGCCAGGGTCATGAGAAAGCCCTGGGAGTCATATGCGCTCCATTTTCGTGAGAGGCCGCCAGCCATCAGAAGGGCATGGGTCCTGCCAGCGACAGTGATGGTGGTGTCGACTAGGTAATGGTCTGACCAGACGCAAGGGGAGATAGCTGGCTGGGACAGTGCTACATTGTGGGTCCATATCTGGTCGAGGATATGGCCCTTAATGTGAGTAGGTGAGGAGACCTGTTGGGTCAGATTCAGGCTGTTGAGAGTTTCGAAAAGCTCTGTAGCATGGGGGCCGGCGTTGGTGTCATTAAACCAGTAGTTAAGGTCGCCAAAAAGGGCGAAACTGGAATGCTGTGTCAGAAGATTGGACAGATGTTCACTCTTGATGGTAGAGAAAGATGGCATAGGGTGTGGGGGCCGGTATAAGAGGAAGAGCGTAAGGGCCCCCGCATCAGTTTCTAGGCTGATGAGCAAGTTGTCCACCTCAGGTAGGGGGAGGGAGGATGAGGAAATAGAGATCAGGCGCTTTGAGTTAATGGCTGCCACCCCACCCCCAGGACGGTCTCCAGGGCGGTCGACGTGCAGAATGTAGTAGTCTGGGGGGAGGGCCGCTAGAATGTCTGGGAAACACTCAGCGGTTAGCCAAGTTTCCGTAAGCAGGAGTATGTCGGGTTTGTTATTAGACAGCAGGATAAAGATGTCGTCGTGGTGTTTTACTAGAGAGCGGGTGTTCAGATATGTCACCCTGATGGAAATGTCACTCCTGGTCGGTTTGGCAGAAGGCTTGCGACAGCAGAGGGGGTGAGAGGCTGGGCGCTTTAGACCAGCTGTGTTTATGCGCCTGATGGAGGTAGGAGATGGTGGGGGGTAGGGATGCTGCAACTCTCTAAGGGATTTTGACGAGTATGAAATGGGATGGCCAACATGGCTTGCCCCTGGGCCCGGTCTGGCACGGACGGGCGCAGACGGGCTTACCGTAGGCGCACCTTCGGCGCCGCCGCTGCGCCCGTCCGCTGCGCCTCCTAGGGAGGGCGACATTTTGTACTGTCGGGGCAGGAGGGCGGGAGGGAGGGAGGGAGGGGCCAAGCACTAATCTGCTTGCTCCTCACCCAAGAGGGCGGGACCCGTCGTGACCCCAGCAGCACCTACTCGGCTGCAGTGGGGTGGTCCAGAAGTGCAAATGTAGGCACAAATGAGCCGAGGGGCTCTAGCCGAGTCCCTAGGAGAGGAGAAATGAGCCGCTATCAAACAGCGCTTTTCAGAGCTAAGGGCAGCATCAATTTAAAAATTCGTTTTAGTGCAAGTTAAAAACAAATTACAACTTTTCATTGTGCAACAATTATAAAAAGTTGTGTCCCGGCTTCCGCCTCAGGACTCACATACCACACACACTCTTAATCAGCGGGGTAACGTTAGAATGAGCCTTTTGTACTGTCGGGGCAGGAGGGCGGGAGGGAGGGAGGGAGGGGCCAAGCACTAATCTGCTTGCTCCTCACCCAAGATGGCGGTACCCGTTGTGACCCCAGCAGCACCTACTCGACTGCAGTGGGGTGGTCCAGAAGTGCAAACGTAGGCACAAATGAGCCGAGGGGCTCTAGCCGAGTCCCTTGGAGAGGATAAATGAGCCGCTATTGTTGTGTCGTGAGACAGGGACAGGATTGCCCTAGGGGGATCACTCTGGGACCTACACTCCGGGGCATCTAATCCTAGCTAGGCCTAACACGTGGCCCTAGAATAAACTCAGTCAGACACTGGGAATAAGTTTGCTTGCTCGGTCTGTGCGTCTCTCTCTGAACGCCCGCGCACGTGCTAGAGCTCTTTTTATTATAGGGTGTCACATGACCAACGCGTCCAGCCCTCGGGGCGCCGGGGGCGGACCTCCAGGAACATAACATTCCTCCTAAAATAAGGAAAAACCAAAACACCAACAAGGAACACATTTTTTTTTTGGAAACATTGGGACCGATGCCTTCAGCGTCCTTCAAATACCAGGCCACGCCACCAGCTACTCAGTTCAAACTGCGCATGCATATATGTAAATGGGAACAGTCTTACGGAAAAGTAATCTCTCAGCCATCCGGAGGGGGTGGGATTGTCACGTAGCTGACGTTGTGACCCCCGTTGATTCACCAGTTCCATTCCAACATCCAACTCGTGACTTGGCGCCTCTCTGTCTGCCCCCTCCGGATCTGGGGCCTCATCCAGGACCTCCGCGTCACCTCCCACTTCTTCGCTGGAAACTGGATACTCGTTGCTTTGCCGGGCCTCTTGACGAGTTGTTGATTCAACCGCCTGCACATTGGTTTCAGTTTCGGTTTGCTCACGGCCTTGCTGGCGCCCTGACTCGAGGGGTGAAGGATGATACAGTTTGAAATGAGACACATTGCGAGTCACCCTGTCTCGTCCTCGAATGGCCGTGAGGCAGGTGCCTTTCACTCCGATGACTCGCCATGGTCGCTCTCGTAATTCAGTCTAAATTTGCCTCCAGTTACACGATTTCTGATGAGCACCACATCACCTCTTTTGAAACGCGGGGCCACGGCCCGGCGCCTTTGACTGATCTTTTCACATGCAGAGTTTCTCTTCTTCTCCACCGCGTGTTCATTTATCATTGCCGGGGCCCACCGTGGGTGATGAGGGATGGAGTCAGTTATCACCCTTCCTAGAAGGAGGTGTGCGGGGGCCACCCCAGTTGTGGAGTGTGGGGTTTGTCGATAACTTCGGAGAAATGTGAAAATGGCCATTTCCACTGACTGTCCTTTGTCGTGGGCAATGCGAATAACTTTATTCAAAGTCCTCATGAACCTCTCGGCCTCCCCATTAGCTTGAGGCCACCGGGGTGTTATGCGCCTGTGTCGTGTTCCCAGAGACGATAGGTATTCAGCAAAGTCTTGGCCCTGGAATGGCGGTCCATTGTCTGTTCTGAGTTCTCTCATGGCTCCATGAGTGGCAATGATTTTCTCCATTTTGGGGATGACACAGTCGGCACTGGTGCTTGTGACAATTTCGATTTCAGGGTATTTTGAGTAGTCGTCTATCATTACCAGCGTGTGTCTTCCATCCGGGAGACTGCCAAAGTCCATGCTAACTCTCTCCCAAGGCCCTTGTGGTCGGGGTTCCACGATGATGGGGGCTTCACGGGGGTTGTCACCCGTAACTTGACAGGCCTCGCACGATCGCACCACACTCTCCACCATATCATCATTGAGCGGAAACCATACCTTCGTCCGCAGTCGAGCCTTCGTCTTGACCATCCCCTGGTGTCCTATGTGTGCCAGTTGGATCACTCGTCCTGTAAGAGCCGTAGGGATCACCAGGCGATGCCCCCGCAGGAGGCATCCCGCCGCATCTTCATTCAGTTCAGCCCTCACGTGGTACAAGCTGTCCATGATCTTCTGAGCTTCAGGGGTGAGTACTTTCCAGCCCTCTTTGGCTTTCTGCCAATTGGCGGTTCGGAGAAGGTCCTTGGCTCGCTGTATGCACGCATCCTGAGCCGTGGCGCTCACAACCTCTTCCAATGATATGGGGCGCGGACATGATCTCGCCACGACCCACTGTACGTATGCTTCCGTCTCTTCTGCCTCATCCATCTCTTCAGGAGTCGCAGGCCTAGGGTGTCGTGATAGGTAATCCGCCGGATTCTTCGCCCCTGGCTGGTATTCAATAGTGCAATTATATTCTTGCAGTTGTAAGATCCATTTTTCTATTCTTGGGGGTGGCTTGGATGAGGTGCCTGAGAACAGAGCCAACAGCGGTTTGTGGTCAGTTACCACCGTGAAAGGCTTGCCGTAGACGTACAAATGAAAGTGACGACATCCCCAATGTATGGCGATGGCCTCCTTCTCAATTTGGGAATATCTTTGTTCTGTGTCCGTGAGGGACCGGCTGGCAAAAGCAACCGGGGACCAGTCTATCTCATCTCGAGCCCTCTGCATCAGGACGGCCCCCAGTCCCGCCGGTCCGGCATCTACTGCAATGAGCGTGGAGTTTCGTGGGTCAAAGAACGCCAACGTGGTGCTGCTGGAGAGTGCGCTCTTAATGTCTTGAAATGCCTTTTCCTGTTCAGGTCCCCAGCTCCATGGGGTGGAGTCTTTGGTTAGTTCACGCAGGGGGAGAGTCAGGTTGTCCAGGTCCCTGATGAAACGGCCACAGTCATTTACCATCCCGAGAAAGCTTCGGATCTCCGTAACCGTTGTGGGCGGTGGTGCATCCTTGATATCTTTCACCTTGTCCGGATCAGGGTTGACGCCTTCGTCTGAGAACACATATCCGAAAAAACCCAGTTTGTTCCGTAGGAATTCGCACTTGTCTCGGTGCAGTGTGAGCCCCGCACTTCGGAGCCTGCGGAACACCTGCGCCAACCTTTGGTTGTGTTCTGGGATTGTTCGTGCATGTACCATGATGTCATCACTGACATTGATCACTCCCGGGATGCCAGCAATCAGTTCCTGGATGACATTTTGGAATACTTCGGCGGCGCTGGATATTCCAAAACTCAGCCTGGTGTACCTGCGCAATCCAATGTGGGTGGAGAACGTTGTGATGTTCCGGGACTCCTTGTCCAGTACGAGTTGATGGTACCCCGCCCGGAGATCCAGTTTGGAGAACCACCGGGCTCCAGCCATCTCCCCAATCAGGTCATCTATCGTGGGGGTGATGTGTCGCTCCCTTTTGATGGCAGCATTGGGTAAGCGCATGTCCACGCAAATCCGGACCGCTCCCGGCTGTTTTGGCTTCCTCGTGACCACGATGGGCGATACCCAGGGGGTGGGGCCGGACACTTTCTCAATTATTCCCGCTGCTTCCAGGTTCTGTAGTTCTTCCTCAACCAGTGGTCTCAAATGGAACGCCACGCGACGGTGTCGCAGGGCCACTGGTTGGACAGTGGGGTCCACATGCAGATGTATTTCCCGGCCCTTGAAGCATCCAATTCCTTCAAATAGGTCGGAGAAATCCACAATGAGTTGCTGTACTGATTCCTCATGCACGCCAAATGCGAATGTAACTACCCCCAGGTCCTCTGCCGTCCGGCAACTCAGGAGCATACCTTGACCCTCTTCCGACACAAAGATGTTGGCTCGCGTGACTTTGTCCCCGTGTCGGACCGTTGCTTTAAATTTTCCACGGATGCGGAGGGGAATGTCCTGCCCGTAGGCAAAAACGGTGATCGGAGTGGGGCGAAGGTTGGGAGGGGTAGCCATGTCTCTGTAGAGGGATGCGCTCATAAGGTTGATCGAGGCACCCGTGTCGACTGTTGCCATGATGTCCTGATCGGCCACCTGTATGGAGCACTGTGGCAGCGGCCTGGTGCGTCTAGTGGCGGTGCCAATCATGTGCACCTTGTGTACGGATCGCTCCTCCTCGTCATCGTCCATATCACTGTTGCTGGGTTCTCCTTCCGTACCTTCGTGCTCAGCAACCGTGTGTACTGTCTGGCGAGGTCTTCCGAACTTCTTGGACCTGCACACTTTTTCAAAGTGATTCATTTTTCCGCAGCCTGAGCATCTCTTGCCCCTTGCCGGACATTCTGGCGCCGGATGTTTCGGGCCACCACAGTAGCCACATGACTGCGCTGAGGCTCCGCCCTGAGGAGTTGGTGTTCGTTTGGGCCATTTGGGCGGTGGGCGGACCTGTAGTTTGTTAACTGGTTCCACTTTCATGTTGGCTTGTAGCGCCGCTTCCATGTGGGCTGCCCTGGCCTTGGACAGCTCCTTAGTGCGACCCAGCGTGAGGATATCTGGCAGAGGCTTCCCCGACTCCTCCAATATTCTCTCGCGTAACTTAGCAGAGGCGCATCCTTGGATGATCTGGCCCCTGATCTCTTCCGTGACGTCCTGAAACCCACATGTCAGTGCTAGTTTCTTTAGCCGGGAGTGATATGCGTCCAGCGATTCATCCGGCAGTTGCCGTGCTTGCCGAAAGATGAATCGTTCATAATCCTGGTTGGCCATGGGTTCAAAATGCGCGTTTAGTGCATTGATTAGGGTGTGATGGGTCTTGGGAGTCGCCTCCGTAAGGGTCCGGGCGATGGAGTGGATATCCTTGCCCCCAAGATGGAGGACCATGGCACGCTTCTGTTCCTTGTGGACCTTGGTGGCCTCGAAGAATATTAGGAGCCTGTCCACCCACTCCTTCCACTTCGGTGCGAGAGTGGAGGGCGCACCCTCCACCACAAACGGTTCAATGGGCGGAATGGTAGCCATCGCCCTGGACGCTCTGGAACAGGTCTGTGGGCAGCTCGGGGACGACCCGGAGGGGCACTCCGACTAGCGCGGAGAGAGCGGCAGACGCGCTCAGGCGATCCGAGTTCCATGGGCCCGGCAACAGACGGCCCTTGCACCCCAGCGTCGGGTGGCAGTGTAAAGGCCTGGGACAAGTCAGCACCACGTCCCCTCGAGCAGCTGGGCAGGACCGGGCGCCGACCGGAGCGCCTCGCCAGGCGTGCCGAGGTGCGAGTCACGCACGTGCAGCCAAGCACGGTGCGGCACCGTGCGTGGAGGGTCCGCGGAGGGAGGACCTCGCGCGACCAATCGAGCTCCTGTGCGCAGTAGGAAGGTGCAAGCCAGCGCCGCTCACCTGCCGAGAGCCAGGGAGATAGGTTGTTCCTCCAGGCGAGCAATGCGGGGGTGTGCGAGGGAGCAAGGCACGAGCACTGCGGGCAATTGGGAGCACCCGCAGCCGCCTCACCCAAGGAAGGGCACACACACACCCTGAGCGAGGGATCGACAACCACCCTCGTCGCCAATTGTTGTGTCGTGAGACAGGGACAGGATTGCCCTAGGGGGATCACTCTGGGACCTACACTCCGGGGCATCTAATCCTAGCTAGGCCTAACACGTGGCCCTAGAATAAACTCAGTCAGACACTGGGAATAAGTTTGCTTGCTCGGTCTGTGCGTCTCTCTCTGAACGCCCGCGCACGTGCTAGACCTCTTTTTATTATAGGGTGTCACATGACCAACACGTCCAGCCCTCGGGGCGCCGGGGGCGGACCTCCAGGAACATAACAGCTATCACACAGCGCTATTCAGAACTAAGTGCAGCATCAATTTAAAAATTCGTTTTAGTGCAAGTTAAAAACAAATTACAATTTGCGATCGTGCAACAATTATAAAAAGTTGTGTCCCGGCTTCCGCCTCAGGACTCACATACCACACACACTCTGTGACTATATGATATACTGTAATCCTGCTGATTTTACATCAATGGTAGTTTTGCAACTAACAGTGTTTGTGCACTGAATTATTACTCACGTCTTCTAAATGTCTACTTTTCTTTTACCTAAATGTGTTTCCACTTTCCGTTACCATTGCACCTAAGAACATTTTGGTACCAAAATCTGAACTTCCGTTTGATCGAAAATGGTCCTATTGAATTGACATCAATATATGTTTTGACTCCTGAAACTGTTTTTATACCAGAATATGATTTTACACTAATTGAATTTCCACAGTACTGTCAATGCTGCAACTTGGGTGATTTTTCACATTCATAATGATATTGCAGCAATTATGAATTTGCACTAATACATGGTTTTCGTTCTAAGTGGAGGGGAACCCAGTTTAGTACATTATGGCATTGTTGTTCACTTTATCTATTATTTGTATAATCCTTATGTTCTTTTCGTTTTGTTTCTTGTGTTTTTGCATCTCCAGATGACTTTTCGATTCTACGAAAAGAAGGAACATGCGTCACTGTATCGGAAATACATGATCCGTGAGCCTAGAGAGGTGCAGGGGCTCATCCTTTCCTACCTAGAAAAGAAGGTAAGAGGAACATGGGTATGTGTGAGTGCATTGCCATTCACATTTAGATAAAAAAAATCTAACGCTATATTTCTTGAATTGATAATATTGCATTGAATAATGTACATGTAACTTGTTGATTAAAAAGCTATTCCAGGGTGCCAAAAACGATCCTGGTATTTTTAGAAGGGTTTGACAGTCTTACAAACAAGGTGAGTTCAGTTAAAATTGTCCAAGAAGATTGTTTATACAGAAAACAATTCTGCATTGAATTACATTTCCTAAAAAGTGAAATATTCTAGACAGATATCTCCAATCTAATGGAATGTCTATTCCAAGAGAGTTGCAGGCTTCAACAAATCCCTACGTTTGACCAGAAGAATATTTGACTGGGGCTTTTTAAGGATAGCATAAAGTAAACAACGTAAAACTAAACAAATGAAGACACACAGGGGAAGAGGACAGAAAAGAATGCAGAGCTCTGTACCTCCATTTGCATTTATTGCTAGTGAACATATATTTAAAAAATAATTAATCCCTTAAAGGAGCAAGGGGTACTGTAAGAAATAGGGTTACTGGTTGAGGGAGCTGAAATCCTACTCAAGCAGCAACCAAAATCCTTGTCAGGGTGAAGTCACAAGCAAATCCGAAATTCAATTGTGCTTAAACCGCTGGTAGCTTGGCACAAAAGCAGTATGGCTTAATTTAGAGGCAATGTGTAAAGTATTTATGCAGCACTTCAAACAGTCATAATTTGAAACACAACACAAGATTTAAGTGAAAATAATGGCTAAAAGTACAAAGCTCCAACTGTGGTTATCTAGTTGTGCGGCACTAGGGCAAAGTCACAAGTTCAGGTCGACTGCGATGAAGCTTGGGCCGGCTACTGGGACCCAGTTAGGTCTCCTGAACAAGAGTATCTTAAATCCTGATTGAGGAGCAATGCGGAGTCCTGCATTGAGGATGTGTCGGGCAACGGTGAATCCAAGGAGCTGGGAGACTGCAATGTGAAGTCCAGCGTTATCGCTGAAAATGCAGCTGATGAGGTGCTTGCATTGCAAAGGTCTGTACAGGGCACCCGCAGTTCCTGAAAGACTACATGTGGCAATACAAAGCCCCTTGAGAGGAATGCATCAAGCATTGGTCCTGTTGTTGAGTTTGTTGAGATGATGCTTTGTGCTGCGGATCGGATGAGGAGTTTCTGGGAGATGATGCATTTTGATGCAACGAGGCGTCGCCACATCCACAAAAAATATGCACACTGGGCCAAACCCAGCCCAAAAACCAGTCACACGCCTCGTTGTTTTTTTCCTGCACAAATGAGAAAATGTCACTGTGTACTGTTTGCTTTTCTGTCTACCTCTAGAGCCAAACCACAGAATCTTGCTGACTCTGAACGAGACTGCGTTGAATCACCCATTGCCTAGCCCTACTCTATGCCAGTCCATGAGCAACATATCCCACATCAGCACCAGTTATCACAAAAGTTGACTCTCTGTTAACCATGTGTACCACTGATTTGTTGTCCACTCTAAAGGTCACTCTTCTTTCTTTGAACTCATTGCCAGGACCACTGGAAATAATCCAAAAGCGTTATGCTGCGCTTCATCCCTCTCCATCCCTCCCACCATGTTTCTGCACACTAACAACCTCTTCAGTGCAATCCAAAGTCTCCCTTGCCTAATGCTTCAAAAATGAAATCTACCAACCAATCCATCAGATTGTCATAAAGCCACAATGTCACACTTTTACGATGCTCCAAAACACACAATCACACTTCAACGACTGTCCTCACTTTTACAGTAATCTGCATCATGCGATGGACCCTGGTCTCCTCTTTCATAATGCAGTTGGCTGCAAAAACCCTGCCTGAAGCAATTATTCTACATGCAATATTCAGATATCCTAGCATCTGTTGAGTGAAAAACACTCCGCACTTCTTCTTCCCTAACAATTCCTTTAACAAGGCCTTCAGTCATCCAGCTTGTCTTCAGTCAAATCGGTACACCATATCTACAGAGTCCAACTCAATTCCTAAAAACATTAGTCAGGACCTCGGACCTTTTCGTGCCACAAAGGTAAACAAAAGTTGTCTGTCACCATCTGTCTCACCAGCCATTCTCGAAATGTGCTACCCCTTTCAATCACCACACAAACGACTTATTGTTGCGTCAATGTTTGAATATTTCACTGTACATTTTTATTTAAGTTATTTGCAGAACCTGCCTTCAGCCATGATAGACTGTGTATCATGTGAAACTTAGCAGCAGCCTTCTTCGGCACTATACCCAAGGCGGACATCATCAGATCCGACATAGGAATTGTGTTGTTAGGGCCCACCATGTGTCCCTTCGACACTTCTGTAGTAAGTTTGTTACATACCGCTTCTACCTGCCTCTTGCAAGATTTCAGTTTTTTTGCCCAGCTCCCAGAACACAGGCCCACACAAGGTATTTGAAATGCCTGTGGAAAACATCATGCAGCATCCCTTATCCAGACACCTAAATATCCTGGAAATAAACACTATAGTTATGGGTCAAATATATTTTATGGCATTTAAGAACAGAGCTTTACATACAGCAAGGGGGCTTGCATGAAAGTGCCCATCTTTCAACTCCATAAAACTGATCATACAGCCAAATTAAACACACCCTCCCGACCTCCCTCGCCCCTGCCCCCCAATTGTACTCACTCTTATTCTGTGGTGTGTTTATGCCTCGTCCTTGGGTGCACCCTTCCCCTGCGTCGTTTCATCATATTCAGTCAAGCGTAGCGTATCCAGAGCATGTCAGTTCATAGAATTCAGTAGTGTGCATCCAAATGTATGGCTTCCAGAGGTCTCAATATGTGGCTAATTGAGAGGTTAACGCTAAAGTCATACGCTCCATTCCTAGGATGCACCACATCCGAGGAGCCATGCCACTTGTGTAGGAAGCTTCTCCGTCTCCCAACGCAAGCCACATCTGTTGCCCCCCAGCAACATTTGATTGGAAAGGCAGTGGGTTGGGAATACCTAGGATTGTGTAAACTGGGAAGCGCTGCAGCTGTGCATCGAGATGTTTATCAATGTTATTTATTTATTTATTTATTTTATTTATTTAAAAGGTTTTATATAGCGCTACTGGACCCAGGAGTATCAGAGCGCTTTACAGACAGATAAACAAGATAAACATCTTGAAACAGAATAAAACAAAATTACAGAGTGAATAAAAACAAGCATGGGATGAGGCATTTCAGTTAGAACGAGGTAATTGAGGAAAGAGAGTAATTAAGGGATGGGTAAGGGAGATGGGGATGGTTAAGAGATAGAAGAGAAAATGAGGACTGAATCAATATAGAGGCGTTAGGTGCCCCAATATTTGTTGAGAAGAAGCACCTTCAGTCTTTTTTGAAGAGAGGGTAGGAGGGGTTGCAGCGAGGATCTTGGGGAGAGAGTTCCAGATCGTAGGGGCATTACCAGAGAATGGCCGTGATTGTGTCTTTGTACATTTGAGTCTCGGGGGGGATGAGGACAAGGGCGTTAGTGCTTCTCAAGGACCTGGAGCAACCATCTTTTTGCAGTTTGTCTGAGAGGTAAGATGGGGTGTTTTGGTGAAGGGCTTTGTGAGTAATACATGCCATCTCGAAGGTGGATCTACCTTCAATTGGGAGCCAGTTAAGGTTTTTGAGGATAGGAGAAATGTGATCAAATCGTTTACAATCGGAGATAAGTCTGGCAGCCAGGTTGAGGACCGATTTGATCGGGGCAAGGTGGACTTTTGGGGTGCCTACAAGGGTGGCGTTGCCATAGTCAATTCTGGAAAGTACAAGAGATTGGACAACAATTTTGAAGTCATCCGCTGGAATGAAAGGTTTGATTTGTTTAAGGTGGAGAAGGGAGAAGAGAGCACCTTTAGCAGCATTTTTAATGTGAGGGATGAGAGTGAGACTCTTATCAATGCTGATGCCCAAGGATTTGACAGAGTTAGAGGTGGAGAGGGAGCAGTTGAGAGCATTGAAATAATTGATCCGAAGTTGCATTGGTAGAGAACTGTTTTTGGGAGTGAAAAGGATGACTTCCATTTTTTGGGGATTCAGTTTGAGATGATTAAGATGGAACCAGGCTTGGACTTTATTCAAGGTATTATTGAGGAGAAGGATTTCATGGTGGGATTTGACCTTGTAGTATAGTTGTGTGTCGTCAGCGTAGAGGTGGTAACTGATATTAGCTTGTTTAAGAATAATGGTGAGTGGTTCCATGAATAGATTAAATAGTGTTGGGGAAAGGATAGAGCCTTGTGGGACCCCAAGTGAGACAGGTTGGGCTTTGGAGAGGCAGTGACTGAGTTTAATTTGTTGGGATCTATTTTGGAGATATGAGGTGAACCATTGGTGTGCAATGCCCTCGAAACCAAACCGTTCTTTGAGGGTATTAAGAAGGGTGGGATGGTGGACAGTATCAAACGCAGCAGAGAGGTCAAGGAGGATAAGGAGGGAAGAATTGCCTTTGTCAAGAGAGCGATGAATGTCATCAGTGATACAGAGCATGGCAGTTTCAGTGCTGCATCCTTTTCTAAAGCCCGATTGGAAAACGTCGAGGAGGTTGAAGGAATTGATATGTTTGCCTAACTGGGAAAGAACACATTTTTCAAGGGCTTTGGAGAGGAAGGGAAGATTAGAGATAGGGCGTAGGTTGTTTAAGTCATTCGGATCAGCGGTGGGGTTTTTGAGGATGGGAGAGATTTGACCTAGTTGAAGGGATGCTGGGACACAACCAGTGGCAAGGGAGGAGTTGATGATATTGGTCCAGGTGGGGGCAATGATGTGTTTGAGTTCCTGAACCAACTGGGCAGGGAAAGGGTCATTGGTGTGTGAAGATGGTTTGAGTTTAGAGATGATATTAAGGACAGTAGATTCAGATACTGGGCAAAATTTCTTCCAGGAGGCATTGTTTTTGGTAAGGGTGTCCATAAAGATAGAGTCAGGGTGGAGTAGAGTAGGGAGGGGTAGAGAGGGGTGGAGTAGAGTAGGGAGGAGTAGAGAGGGGTCGTGGCATGGAGGGGCAGAGGAGCACGGTGAAGTAGGAAAGTTAGGGAGGTGTTGTTGGCTAAGGGAAGATTGGGATGGGAGAGGAGGAGAAGAGAAGGATAGTTCAATCGAGTTGACTTTATTCGAAAAGAAGCTGGCGATTTCTTCGCATCTTTCAACAGTGGCTGTTATTCTTGGGGGGCCAGAGGAAGTTTGTTTTTTCACAATGCTGAAGAGTTCTCTGGGACGATTTTTAGCCTGGTTAAGTTGTGAGCGGAGGAAGGAGGCTTTTTCAGTGAAGATGTGCTTCTTGTATTTGGATCTGGCGTTTCTAAGGAGTAATAGGTTATCAGGAGAGGGGTGATTCCTCCATGAGCGTTCAGACTGTCTGTGGGCCCGTCTTTCATTATTAAGGTAGGAATTAAACCAGGATTTGGGAGGTATATTTTTTTTGTTGTTTATGTTTGATTGGGGCGATTTGATCAAGTGCTTTAAGAATAGAATTGTTGTAATGTTCAGTTAGGTCATTGGTGCTGTGAGAGGTGGGGGGGGAGTAAACAGGTTTTGATAGAGGATTCCAACTTGCCAGGGGGAATAAGGTGAAGATTACGAGTATGTTTCGAGGGTAAAGTGCTGGTAGGGGTGGAGAGAGTAATAGAGCAATTCAAAGTGAAGAGGATAAGGTGATGATCAGACCAATCGACTGGAAGAATCATTGAGAGAGAGACCAGATCCTTGCTCGTCATAATAGCATCAAGGGTGGCACCTTTATAGTGAGTCGGGGATTGGCAGAGTTGAGTCGGGTTAGTAATGTTCATGATATCTTTAAGGCGGATGACAGACGGGTCGTCGTTATTATTTCAGTGGACGTTATAGTCGCCAAGAAAGAGGTTCTTGGAGTGAGTGAACAAGGATTGAGTGATAAGATCAGACAGCTCATCAGTGAAGGGGATGGGATGGCCGGGGGGATGATAGATAGTATGTAAACGGATGGTGGGGGAGCCAGGGGCAGTGAGATCAACACAAAGGTATTCAAAAGAGGAAGGATCCTGGAGATGAACTAGCGTGAGATTAAGTTCCTTTTTGAAAATTATGGCAAGGCCACCTCCTATTTGCTTTACTCTGTCTTTCCTAATGATGGAGTATCCAGGAGGAATGAGCAAGTCAAGGATAGGAGTCGAGTGGGGGTTGAGCCATGTTTCCGTAAGGAATGCAATGTCTATATTTTCATTGAAAATGGTTTCTGCAATATCAGTCGCATGGCAAGATGCGGATCGGCAGTTAATCAACATGCAATAGAGGGGCAAGGAGTCAGGGTATTGAGTGGTGGGATCAGGGAGGATAGAGGTTAGTTGTTGAGGGGTTCTAGGTGACGTCGGGAAAAGGGGGAATCGACTCGTTCCTAGGAGGACAGTAATAGTAGACTGTGGGAAAGGGGGCCTAGAGGACGAAGAGGGAAGGGGGGAGACAGGGAGGTTCGGGGGTAAGTTAACCTCCAGGGATATTGGGTATGCAACATGTTGAGCAGAGGATATCTTGGAGGCCGTGTAGGGTTGGGGTGTATTGGAAGGGTCAATAAGTTTGGGTGGGGCAGGGAGTTTGTGGGGAGGAGGGCGCCAAGAGAGAAGTACTCGGTGTTACCATTACTAGGGGAGCTGATGTGTGAAGATACGCTGTTTAATGAAGGGACAGATGTGCGTGCATGATCAGAAGAGTGGGCTTTAGTAAGGAGTGAGACATCAGATCTGAGGGAGGAGAGTTCTAAAACAAGGGACAAAAGGAGAAGTTCAACATTAAGGAGTGACAGTGTAAGAAGAGAGGATTGGAGTGGGTCAATTGTTTTTGGTAGGAGTCAGGAGTAGGTGTTGGGATTAGGGAGAGGAAGAGGGGGTAACCAGGGGGGGGAGGAGAAGGGGGTTAAGGTGGGAGGGAGATTTCGTATTTGGGAGGGGAGAGACCGAGAAGATAGGAGTGGTTGGGGCATTGGGTTCAGTAAGATCGTTAGTTAAATGAGGGGGAGGGATAGTACAGGATGTGGATGTAGATGTATTGAGGGTTGCAGGAGAGGTCAAGGGCGTGTGAGAGGGAGTGGTCAGCGGAGGAGATGTGAGAGATACTGTGGGAGTATGGGGGGCGATTACATGAGGGGGGAGAGGATATAGAGCATCCAAGGGGTGGGTGTTACTGGAGTCAGAAGTAGAGGGGTAGATGGACAAAGGTGTATTGATGAGAAGAGGGAGTGTAAGGGGGTCCGTCAGAGAGGTTGGAGGAGGCGAGGGAGAATAGTAAGAAGAGGAGGATGGAGGGGGTTTGTTCAGTGGGAGATCACAAGGAATGCGGTGTTCGGTAGAGCTTAGAGACTGCGGGGTAGTAGGGGAAACAGGAGAGGGCATGCAGGTAACAGGGGTATCAAGCAGGTTTGAAGGTTTAAGAGAAGTGAGTGAAGTAGACCTAATTTGAGAGAGGCAGAGGTAGGGTGTAGGGGTGGGGGGCAAGGAAGGAATAGGGTGATGCAGGGCGATTGAGGGGAAGGGGAGCGGAGAAGTAGGGTTGGGAGTCAAGGCTGGAGGAAGGAGGGGAAGGGACAGTGGGGGGTAGGGGGTGAGAGGGGCAGAAAAGCTAGGTGATTGGGAGATAAGGGTGTTGATATTGTTTATATATTTAGGAGTCAGGGTGGTTAGTAGTGATTGAGAGAGAACATCAAGGATAGTGGAAGAAGTGGGGGAGGCAGTAAGGAGAGATAAGGGGGAGCGAGGGTATAGGCAGTCAGAGCTGGTGATAAAGCAGTCAACTAGGGGGGACATTTGCGGTTGAATGAGGGCAACAGGGCTGGGTGGAAAAATGGGTGAGTTAGAGAGGAGGGAACGTGAGGGTGGGGGGAGTATGGTGTCGAAGCTAGTACCGGTATTGAGAGTTTGAGTAGACAGTATAGGTTGGGAGTAGACGTCACTATAGAGAGAGGTTGAAGGAAGATCATAGAGAAGAGTTAGGGGGGTAGGAGACAGGGGGGGAGATAATGGAACTAGGGGATGAGGCAGAGGGAGGGGGGTGTTCAGGGACTGATCGAGGAATTGTGATAAGGCACTAAAGTGGAGTTCGAAGATGTAGAGGTGTTTTTTCCGACGCTTGGATGAGAATCTTACTAGATTTGAAGATGGAAATATCAATATTTCCAGGAAAGGAAGAGGAGGGGGTGGTGGAGAGTTTTATACCATACTGAATTAGTGAGAGTGAGAGTTAGTGATAGGGAGATGCTGAAGAAATAGGCTTTTCCATTTCGAAGGGCGTTTAGAGAAGAAGATGTAGTTGGTGATTAAGGAGGAGTTAAGTGTGTTGTGGTAATCGGCAAATAAGGTTTCAGGGTGGAGATTGAGGAGTTTGTGTTTGAAGTTTTTCTTACCATGTTTGGTGAGATGGGAAGGGTAGAGGATAGACCAGGAATTGGGGCCAATTTTCGAGATAGGGGATACTGAGGAAGAGGGGGAAAGAGAGAGGGGAGGCATGATTAAGAGAGAATGGAGAGAGCAAGGAAGCACACAGATTAAAACATAAGTTAAGTCAGAACAGGAAAAAGGAAAGGCGAAATTAAGGAAGAGATATATTAAGCTAAATGAACATTTACAGGGAAATGGGGGAGAGCGCAATAAGAGAGCAATCAATGGGGCGACAACATTAGCAGATCAAATAAACAACAACAAAACACAGCAAAGTAATAAGAAATAAACAACAATGATAATATAATACATCAAAAAAGTACAATCAAGGACAAATAATAGGACTGAGAAGTATATGCAATAAACTAAAACTGTGAAGTATGTGAATTGACTAAAGAGAATAAACAACCGTGAAAAAATAGTAATAGCTGCAAAGATATCGCATCAAGGTTACGTTAATTTATAGGTCATTGGTCACCCACTGCTGAGTTTATATAATGAAAACGTATTTCCAGGAAAATGGGGGGTGCACCATGCACAGGTTGTGAATCTGCTGTGAAACGGATGAGGAGAATCGAATACTAGCGGAATACAGTATAAGTTGTATAGATCACGCAATAAGGTTATGTTATTCTGAGTTAATGGTAATCCCACCGTTTTAGACTCAGTACATGTAACATCCTGCTTCCAAACCATTGGGTGTATAGTGAGGCCCCAGTAATTTCCCAGACCCTAGGTCAGCTGTCTAATTCAGATGTGGTTCTTCTATTGTTATTTTATTATATGATGAGAGAGGCCCCTAGGGCAAGGCTGTAATTGAGCAACTAAATGTAAGTTAATTGTACTTTTGCCCTTGGCCTCAAAAGAGTGCAGAGGGGTAGTCTTTAGAATAAATACATATAGATAAGATCTAAGCCTTGTGTGGTGTCTTGTTCATTTGGTATTCAAGGGAATATACATAGTAAAACAAAACAAATTGCTTTACAAGCACTTAGAAGTCTTAGCCTATTGATAGCTGGTGTAGGCTACACTAGGATAGCTGTCTATAGGGTTGGCTTTACAGCCATCATCCAGAAGTGTTGGGTTAGACTGATGCAAGGTGCTCACTAGCGTTAGTGGACATCGTATGTCAGACTAACTTCTCACAAGTACTGTTCTGGGGTGGTCCTGTGATAGTGACATCTTCTTTGATGTAAATTGCGTTCCCCTGATTTATCAAAATCCAACAGGTCGGTCATTGTCCGCTGTTTCGGGTCAGAGCCTGTCAAAGATGGCCGCCACCTTCTCAAGCCTAGCTCATGGAGCTGCTGTTGACCCTTGTTTGTTTTTCTGGTACAGTCCTGTTTCAATTACCATTACCTGTTGCTGCCAATATCGTGGGGGAAAAAGCTAGAGGCGGAAAGGGGGAGCAATTCCATGATCAAAATGGTTGAGGACAACAAAACTGCAACAACACTGCAGTGGGGGAGTAATGCAATTCCATGATCAAAAGGCTAGGGACAACAAAACAGCTACAAAACAGCTACAAAATTGCAGTGCCACCGACCAACAGCTGCACTGTACAGTCATAGGATGTCAAGGGGTTACCCATCCACCATCTTGATGGGGCACTCTGCTGGGGCGTAGTGGCGACGCTCAATCAAATCCCCAGGAGCTGGCGTGATCGGCGGATAGCGCTGGGGAAAGGGCTCACAGCATGGCTCCGGTCAGGCTCAGTATTATAAAGCGTGCGTCCCGGTGAATGGCTGAAATGTGAAACCGCGTCCAGATGGGACCTCCGGGAGGTTCCAGTGGTCTCAGCCGATGCGGAGGGGTGGAGGAAGAGCGGCACCCTCGACGCGATCAGGCCCGGACCAATGTCGCTACGGGGCTCCGCGTCACCAGAAAAAGTTTGGGGGTAAGGTTAAGCCTCAGAGCTCCGGTATAGGCACAGGTCAGAGCGGGCTCAAGTAAAGGGCAGTGCCGCTGGAGATTGGCCTCCGGTATGTGGAAGGGGCCCGCAGATCAAATCAGCAGATCAGGGGTCGGACCAACGGGAGCACTCAGCATGACACCGGCCAGCACCCAACATCAGAAGACCTCGCGTCCCTAGAAAAAACACAGGCTCCTGGAGGCTCGGAGATCTGAGCGCGTCTTCACGTTCCAAAGCTATGTCTCAGCGCACTGCAATAGGCTAAGGAAGCATGGAGCTCCGAGATCGGAGTGGACTCGTCTGCCCAGACCTCGAGACCGATGTCTCCCAGGGTCCGGTCTGCGATCGTTGGGACCGCCACAGAGAGGGACCGCTTCGTCACTACAGCCAGGGCATGAAGCCAGGTCCGAGGTGGCCTGCTCACCACAAGCTCCGGGCCTCGCGTCCAATTCAGCCGGCAACTCAGGGTCCAAGGCAGTCCAAGGGGATAGTCGTCACGTCGAGAGCATCAAGGTAGGAAATCCATCGGTAAACACTGTTTTGGATTGCTTGACCGGGATGATGATGTTGCCGCCGTAATATTTTTATTAACGTGGCTGGTCACGGGGTGGATGAGGGGGCATAAACAGAGATTTTCACCAGGAAGGTGATCACAAGCCCGGGAGCTTCTTCCAGCTGCTCCTCCTAGGCGGCCATCTTGATCTCATCTAGAACCATCTCCAAGTATCGTGTGTGCTTTAGTCAGTCTCTGAGAAGGTGACGCAATGTCCGAATGGTGCCACATCCTTTTCAGCCCTCTGCACCACGGCTGATATTGCGCCAAGACAAGCGAACCGAGGTTAGTTCCCAATAGTTAGCAATCTAAACAGCGGTCTCTACCCGTGTGGTGTTGCGCTCAGTGTGCCTCACCCTTTAGTATATCTCTACTACTCCTTGTGTGTAAGGGTCCACCCCAGCTCCTGCTCCCACCATTTCTGCCTCAACGTTTTGGCCTTGCCGGATGTGTGATGCAAGAAAGTGTATAATTTAGCGAGGAGGCGTCAGTCTAATGTGCTGATTTATAAAGGTAAGTTACACTTTGTGGTATGTTTACTACTTTTGGTATTCACGAACTCCAAGCCTGATTCACAAAAGTAAACTACACTTCTGTATAAGTTTACCATTTTTACAAACTACAAATATAATTTTATGACTGCAGAGACTCTGCGTGCAATGACCTAACTTTTTATGTGTGATGTTCTCTGGCCCAACTGTGGGGTGTCCTCAAGGCATCATCCCTTCTGAGTGTAATTTTTCTAAAAAAAGTGTAAGTTACATTTCTCTCCCTCCAGAGTAATGCAATTGGATTACTTTTGTGTGGTAGTTGAATCTTCCCCAGACCCTCCCTAAACTCCTCTTTCTGCTCAATAATCCCATCCCCTTTAGTTGTATCACTTCTTTCCACCCACTCCCTCCAATCAATCCCATATTTACAAATAAATCAAATACTTACATGTGTGAAGATACTACATTTGGGGTAGAGAACACCACACATATATGTATAGGCAATGCGGTCATAAAATTCTGCACATAGTTTCTGAATTCGAATTTTGAGTACGTTTTGTAGTATTACAAAGTTTAGTTTGAGAAGAAGGCCCTATATTCTAAAGGGCTCTCAACATAGTGGGACTTCTCTGGAAAGGGTAGCTCTTTGGCCTTGCAATCAAAATCAGTGCCACCCAAGCTGTGACCTAGTGGACTAGTTCGACATATAGAACCAGGAGACAGATTTTTTACATTCTGGACGTAGTGGGCAATCACTTTTTTAACTTATTTCCATGTTCCATATTTTGGTAATGTTGGGAGTATTTAGAATTTAAGTAAAAGCTGTTAGCTAGTGTGTGTTTAAGAAATGTTAAATATAGTTATGGTTTTCATTCACACATTCAGGGCTGTTTATAAGTAGGTGGCTGGATCTGCATCCCAATAGCTGAATGTGCCATGTGCGAGACCCCTTTTGTGGAGCAGTTCCTCCTTCTATGCTGCTGATAAGTACCTTTAAGGTTGAGCAATAGCATTGACCAGAAGTATCTCTCTGTGGGGCTTTGGCAAACTCATCCATTGCCATTGGCTGTTAGCTGCAGCATTCAGAAGTGCTGGATTCTTATTGGTCCATTTGTTTTCCAGTGATAACATTTTAGTTGGCCATCACATAGTACAGAGTGTGATGGCCTCTCTATTGTCACACCTATCAGTGTTGCTGCTTGGGTTAAGCTTGTTTTGCCCCTTTTTTCCAGGGATCATATTTTTTGGTCAAGCTTTCAAGGGACGTTGTGCTCATATTTTTCATACCCGGCAGAACAGTGAGCTGGAAATTAGAATTTTTAACTTAAAAGTACATTTATAACTTTCTAAATACACTTCACCCTGCCACCCTTCAGGCTGTTCAGGGTCAACTCTAGCCGTGACTTCAATCTAGGTAGGCTTGGACCTGGCAAAAACTTTGCCAAGTCAAAAATGCAGTTCAATACTGAATACAGCTGCTGCAATGGCAGGCCTGAGACATGTTTTAGAGGGCTACTTAGGTGGGCGGCAAATTAGTGTGGCTGGGCTACTAGTAGTGTTGCATGGGTTCTGTTCAGGAACAGAACTATGCTTGGGACAAGATACCATCAGTATGCAGGGGACTGGGTCACCATACCACAACTGCATTTATGAGCCTGAGTCGACTTATAGCTTGCCCTCCTAACCTTTCCAGAGGGACAAGTGATTTGTTACCCCAAAATGCAACACGTCTGATCCTCTCAGGGATCACTGTAACAGGACACAATAAAGTTTATAATCTTTATTTAAACTATTGTGTTCTAATTAAATGCAATCATTGTGACAGAATTAGAAAACAAATACATGTCAATAACATCATTAGCATGGTTACTAAACAATATACAATGAAAAGCCCTGTCATGTTATCCGACAGATCTGCTGGAACCCTCCCCTCCCCGTGGCGGACCCAGTACTGGTGGACCCTGTACCTTAGCATGCATAGGTGGATATGCTATATCACAGCTGATGCAACATTCTTGTCTCATGGCCTTTGCTCTGTGTGTGTGAGTGTTTTTGTCATAGCCCCTGTCACCAGTCATAAGACGAAATATGGGAATTCACAACAGCAGCTGCATTCTACTGGTATGTCTAGGTGCTAGTGTCTGACAAGAGAGAATAACAAGGGGCAATGTTGTTTGACCATGCCTAGGCTGTTTAGACTAAATCCCAGGAAAATAATAAAATACAACAACATGTGCTGGTTCTACATGTTTTACATGTTCTACATGTGCAGCTTCTACATTGCCCAGAATTCAACAATGGTTTCTCTCCCAGTAGCACTCCACCTCTCTTCCTGGTGAAGTAACCTTCTGCTAATGAAAGGCTAAAGATTATTCTAGGACTTCCTCATTAAATTGTGATAATACTACCTTCATGCCATCCTCTGAGGAATCTGTTTGCACATTAAAGTCCTGGGAAAAGTCTGGGCCTTTAAGTACTGGGGTTGTACAATGGCCTGTTTGAGGGAGTCAAAGGTTTTCTGACAGACCTCTGTCTAGGTAACCTTACTTGGCTGCTTCTTCAAAGCAGTTGAGTAATGGGCGCAACAATGGTGTCATGCCCTTGAAAAACCTCCAGTAATATCCAATGAATGCCATCACTTCTGACCGTATTTTGGGGGGCTACCGGCCATGATGGTTTCTATCTTGGGCTGGAAGGGCTACTCCTTACTCCGCCCACAAGGTGTACCAAACACCCCACAGACCAGGGCATATTTTGAGCTGGTGCTTTCCGGTGCTGGGCACTGGGACCTAATTATCAACACCACCACATATGACAGTCTGCTACATGGTGGTGCTAATTGTCTAAGCTAGAGATGAACTCAACAACAGTTGTTTATTAATTCAATTTGCTTTAAAAATGTCTAATAACTGCTGTCCAAACCATTGTTAAATCTTTGGTAGCTGAAATAGTCTGAATTGTCACACTTGGAGGGCATGAAGGGTGGTAGTTGTGTTGGTTCTCTCACTAGTGGCCCTGGCAGGTACAATAGGTAGTGCAAGCTGCAGTCTGAGCAGATCTAAGTACATCAAGTGGCACATCATTCCGCCCAGGGGCCTATCCCTATTTGCTAATTTTAATAGCAAGCTTGACTTCATTGAGGGAAATTTCTAGGTTTTCTAATTTCCATTACCCTCCCGTCCTCCATCCTCACTATGCTCTTTAAATATTTCTAAAAAATGTGCCACCCGACTATCACAAGGGACAAGATGCATAGTTTTTTAAGAATGGGATATTAACTTGGTGCTGGAATTCATTTCATGTACAGAACTATGCCCAGGAAACTAGGACGTCAGTGAATTGGGGTGTACCAAAAAACTCACCTCAGCACCCAGAACCCCTATCCGACTAGCATCAGTATCTCATTAGCTCTCCATCCTACAGCAAAGCTACCAATGATTAGACAACCCAGAACATGTACCTTAGGGTTCTCTCGGGAATGGTGGGAATCAAGAACACTCTTTTGTTTTTCTCATACCAGTCCACAGAGACAAGAAAAAGATTAAAATGTTTATTTTTAACGACGTGCTCTAGGATGCAGTATTTTGACTAACGTAAGCATGCATATGATCAGAAATAAAACAATCAGCATTGTTACAATTCCATAAAATACAAAGGGAGAAATCATGTTACAATGATAGTGGAAACAGGTCATATAGTGCCTTGTGACACACCCTCCCCTGCTGAGAACTAGGTTTTATAATAATAGAAGGTCTCTTAGGCTTGAATGGGGAACGCCATACCTCTAAGATGAGCAGAGGTGAATCACAACTCAGGATCAGCAAAGCTCTCTGCCTCTGGGAAGGTTTTTTCTCCAAGTGCCCGAATCATGCATGCAGTGCAATATTAAAGGCGCTAGAATTTCAATTGGTTGCAGCTGTGTGCGTGTTGTGTCTAGGGCGTGGGTCGATCAATCTGAATAACAGCATACACTGCTCACTGGTTAGAGGCGGCAGACCCGAGAGCAGAGGACGGCCCGGACCAGGGTTCGATTCCCGGCGCGGCAGGTTTCTGGACCAGGGTCAGCGGACTCGATAATTCTCTCGCCTCGGTGCCCACTCTAATCAGCGATCACACTCGGCAACTCTGGGCATTAGCTTGCCTCATCTTCACTAACGGCCCCACCAGACCGCCGGGGATGCCTGGTCTCACCCTGGAGATACCCATTAAGGGACCATCTCTCAGGGAAGCCAGGAAGGGTTTCGCAGCGGTCGAAGCGCCTTGGGACCCTACGGGTAAGTAGTGCGCTATATAAATGCCAATACATTTACATTTACATTATGACCTTGAAGGACTCTGCACACAGTGTACAGACCAAGATTGCGATGTAAGTTTAGGGATGTGAAAAACAGACCTTTCTCATGCGAGGAAATTCAAGCAGTTTAACTTACAACAATAGTTACATGTAGTGTTGTGTGCAAAAGCTGTAAAGTGGCAAAATGGTGTTTAAACTTCTAACAAGTTTTGCTAACATAGCAATGTGTGCATGCAGATCCCTGTCTTCACTACACACTGTGTACCAGAATAGCTTAGTGTTTTTATTCTCTGCCACAATAGTAAGGTTGTCCCCAGCTTCATTCTGGAGCTCTGTGCCACTGCCATTCAGTGCCACAGCGCGAATGCTTCCTATTTTAAATTAACTGCATGAATTGGTACTCCCATCATTGGCTCATTTGATTTACCTGTTAGTCCCCAGCATAGTGCACCGTGCGGGCCCAGGGCTGGTAGACCTAATACTGCTGGTGGACCTGCAGCGCTGATTGCGCTACCCACTAAAGCAGCTTGTAAAGTGGACAGTCAAAATTAGTATGCCTGAGCTCAGAATATTAAAGTACATCTTTTAGTGAGGATTCTTGTTGTATTCTGTGTTTGAAAATACCACTTTTAGAAAGTAGGTATTTTCTTGTCTAAGTCTTCCAGGGGGCTCTGCTGTTCTGTGTATTGGTTGTGTGGTCTTGGAACGACAGGGCAGACTGAGCCTGACCTGGATTGAATAGAGATGTCTGCAGTTGGAGTATAGGGGTTGGGTGACCCTTTGATCTGAGCAGGGCTGTGCCTGGCAAGGTGAATAATGGCTTCGCCTCCCACTGTGCGTCTGATGGCAGACCCCCTCTTCCTGAAAGTCAGGATGCAGCCTTGTAAACAAAGTGCTCCAGGATAACACCAAACTGGTTGTGGCTGGGTTCAGTGACTTGTGACTTTTGAGAACAAAGGCCTGTGGGGTATAAATATCTGGGCCAAAACCCTACCAGTGTGTTACTTCTGGATGTCAAGACGAACCTCAGTACATGTAACTAGAGGGAAAGGACTTTGAAACTTTCATCCATGTTGCCGAAGCAATTACCTAAGGGCCTGATTTGAGCTTGCTTCCTGCTGAAGTCTCAGGGACATCAGCCTTCTGAATTCATATTGAAGAGGATTCTACTCGCAGGAGGGCTTCTGTCGAGAATTCCAGAGCGTCTGGGTCTACTGCGGTGAACGCGGGCTGAGAATTGTCACTATCGCTATTGTGGGCCGCAGCAGCTGAGGAGATGTTGCCACTGAGAGCCTGCATCTGTCTGTGCTACGAGAACCATTGCTATCACTATTTTGGGCCACTGCAGCCGAGGAGCTGTTGCCGCTCATAGCCTGCATCTGTCTGTGCTGCGAGAATCATCGCTATTGCTATTGTAGCCCGCTGCAGCTGAGGAGCTGTGGCTGCTGAGAGCCCGCCTCTGTCTGTGCTACAAGAAACATCGCTATCGCTATTGTGGGACGCTGCAGCCAAGGAGCTGTTTGCGGGTGGGACGCTGCAGCCAAGGAGCTGTTGCCGCTGAGAGCCCGCAACTATCTGTGCTATGAGAAACAACGCTATCGCTATTTTGGGCAGCTGCAGCTAAGGAGCTGTTGCAGCTGAGAGCCCACCTTTGCTTGTGCTACGAAAATCATCACTATTGCTACTGTGGGCCACTGCAATTGAGGAGCTGTGCCACTGAGAACCCGCACTAGTCAACGCATCGAGGAGCTTTGTTATCACGTGTGCGGCCGTCGCCAACAAGCCCTGTTAACGCTGGGTGGCCACCTTTTATCACCGTCTCAGGATCATCATGAGTGCACGCCGCAGACTGCTGCAGCTGGGAGCTGTGGTCGCTGTGAGTCCGCTTGTCATCATTGCGACTTCATACCGAAGCTGCATGCCATGCCCCTTTAAACCTCAGGTACATTGTGCATCGGTGGGTCGCGTAGACCCTGGCCCGAACTAAGTTTGTTTCAAACGCTTTTGAGAGCTTTCATTGCATTTTAAGTGAACCTATATTCATGTGCATTGTGGCTTCTTGATTGTTTTTGAGCCTTGTGTTAAGCCTATATAAAGATACTCATTTTTCTGTAACTACTTGTGTGGTGTCCCTTTGTAGTGTCTTCACTTTGTTATTGTGTATGGTCATAAATGATTCACACACTGCCTCTTAGATAGACCTGTCTGCTTGTGCTACGTTACCACAGGGTTGAGCAGGGGTTATCAAAAGGTGTACCCTCTTACTCTGGCTTAGGAACGAGGGTCCCTATTTGGACATTGGGGCCATCCACTGCCAACCAGAGATCTCCATTTCTAACAATCCCTGGCCCTTTCCTGTTCCTGTCACTCATGTCCGCAATCTGGACTTCATTATTGATGAAAATCTTTCTATGAGACAACAGGTGGCTAATGTGGCTGCCATCTGCTTTACGCTCTTGAGATGGCTCCATAAGATCATCTGGATGCTCCCTGTCTCTGCCCAACGCACGATAGTCCAGGCACTTATCACCTCTCGCCTCAATTACGGCAACGCTCTTTATCTTGGTAGTTGTCAAACGGTACTGAGAAAGTTACAGGTAGTGTAGAACTCTGCTGCACGCCTTCACTGCCAAGTTCCCAGACAGGCTTCCATCTCGCCTTATCTTCGTGACCTCCACTGGCTATGAATCGTTCAAAGAATTACATTTAAAACTTTGTCTTTAACATCAAACAAGGGGTTGCACCACAGTATCTGCAAGAGCTCATCCATCCCTACATTCCTTCTCGTCCCCTGCGCTCTACAGCTCATGGGGACTTTGTTATCCTCAGATTTAAATTAACAAGAATGGGAGGTTGTTCCTTCTGTTGTCTCGGCCCCAAAATCTGGAATTCTCTTCCTTTGTCTTTGAAAAATGACTCGTCTTATCTGAGCTTTCGAAGAAATCTTAAAACGTGGCTTTTTTAGCAGTAAATGTGCTTTGAACCTCTCACTTTCTAGCAATTTGTGTGCTAGGCATCGGGAAACCCTTCTGGGTATCTGTGCGCATTACAAATTTAATTTAATAATAACAATAATAATAATATTAATAATAATATAATGGATACACAGAGTCTTAATTGTCAGGGCAGGTTTAAGCAATCAGAGTGTTTTGGTGCAAGCGCTATCAAACCATCCTTTTTCTTCTTCCCAGCAAAAATGGGGTGGTGAGTAAGTAGTAGATTCATGGAGCTGATAATTTGGCTAACATTTCTAACTATCAAATTAGGAACAGTGTCCTCCTGGAGACAGTAATCAATTTCCCCAATAGTTTGTTCCACTGTTGTTTGCAATATAGTGGTGGGATCAACACCTTCCCATTTATGTATAATACCATCTGGTCAGCCATGAAAATATGGTGCCTCTTACTCCAAAGATATAGTGATATTGTGATCAAGTTATGGTCACTTAGAGGTGCCCCTGCGGTGGTGGGCGTACCACACTAAACATTTGCTGATGCTGATATCAGCAAATGGTCAATGATAGAGGTTGAATTCCTTTCCGTAAATGTTGGAACTGATTCACCATTTATATCAGAATCAAACCTTTATAATTCCAGAACAAATTTGGTAATAATAAAATTCAAATTCATTATGGCAAAAATGGTCATATCCCATCCCATCCTGATTAATTCAACTACATGTCCGAGCATAGCCTAGGGCACAGGCTTGTATGTTAAAATCTCCTGCCCATATTGACATATAATTAGTATGTATAACACTTAGGAAGGTCCCCAAATGATGAACTAGTGTCATCCCCACCCTACTTCGTGATGCATCAAACACATTGTTGTAGTAGGTTATTATAGCTAGGTCATTTTTCCCATTTTTCTTCAGTCGTAATATAAAAAAGTGGATCAGGGTTCAAAATCATCTTAACTTTAACTGTGATTTTGTTGGAAATAAGGGTTAATAGCCCCACTTTAGCCTGCCCTACAGGTGATGCTGTTGCTTCTAAGGAATATGAAGATAACCCATCTACGTGAATGGGTTTCAAACACTATGGGCTCCATTATGATGTCGGGCGGATCGCCACCGCCATGGTGGCGGTGGCGATCCGCCCGACAGAAATGCCCGCCCGCCACCCTTTCCCCCCAGCCACATTACAATGGCTGGGGGGACAGCTGCGGAGGCAAACACCGCCCGCCACTTTTCCGCCCGGTCGCCTTGCGGCCGGGGCGGTAAAGGGTTCATATGGTGGCGGTGTCTATCAGACACCGCCAGCCATATTTGCATGCATGTGTATAGGTACCTTTCCACGGCGGCGATCCCGCCATGGAAAGGCATGCGGTCGTTGCTATTTAGGGCCCCTGCGTGCCCCCATGGTGAAGGCCGAGGAGGGGGTGCACAGGGGGGTACCTATGGTACCCCCCTTCATTTGCATATACAAAGCGGCAGGCACCACGTGGTGCCTGCCGCTTTGTATATGCAAATGCAAAAAATCATTTTTAGCATTGTGGCGGGCGGTGCAGAGTGCACCGCCCGCCACAATGCTAAAAATGAAGGATGTGCCCACCACTGTGGCGGGCACATCCTAATTCCCCCAACTGGACCCCCGTCCTTATGGCCGGCGGTCCAGAATACCGATAGGGTGGCGGGCGGACAAAGTCCGCCCGTCATCCTAATGGGGCCCTAAGTTTCTTCCAAACATATTATTTCATATTTCAATATAAAATTATGCCAGTCAGGGTTGCCTAATTTGTTTTTAAGCCCGTTCACATTCCATGCTGCAAAGCTGTATAGATTAAGTGGTTTTTTTTTGGCATAAATGTTTTATCTTTTCACTGTTACAAACAGAAACCTTAGGGACTTTTGGACAGTGCACTGTGTGTTAGGGTCAGAGGCTCTCTGTACCCTTCTTCAAGCAAAGCTATATAGGCCACCCTGGCCCATTGGTTGAAATCATGGTTGAGGTTATAGTTACTGCTTTACTGCAGATCGTACTTTTGATTATTTTTATAATGCCACTTACTTGTGGGTAGGGTAGCTGGTCCTTAAATGACAACACTTTACTCCTCCAACAAGCAAAAGAGGAGCATTTACCTCCTGCGCTACATTTAGACACAAGGGAAATCAGCAATGGCCGTGTTATAGGGTGGGGCAGGGAGTCTGGAGGGGAATGAGACACTATACCACATCAGTATCTGTGGGCCTGAGTCCAAATAGCTATAATGCCTCACTTTCCCTCCTAACCTTTCCAGAGACAAGTGACTTAGCACCGCAGAAGACAAAACTCCTGACCCTCTGAGCGATCACAGTAACAAGACACAACGTTTTGTTCTCTCATTAGAATTTGTCGACAGTAGGATAGAAAAGAGATACAAAGGGAGTTTACAATGTTTATTTAAACTATTGCGCTCTAAGATGCAATAATGGTGCCACAATTATTAAGCAGAACATGTCAATAATGTCATCAACATAGTTAGTGAACAATACACAATAAAGAGCTTGTGATGTTATCTAACAGATATACTGAAACCGTCCCCCACTACCAAAGCTAGGCGTTTATAAAATATGGATCTCTAGGTAGAATAGCGGACCCCGTACACAGATGGATCTTCAATATCTTGGCCGACACAGTGCTCTTGTCTCAGAACCTTCTCTCTGTCAGTCTGTTTTTTTCAGAACCCCTGTCCTCAGTTTTCTTGCATTTCTAAGGTTATTTTGTAGTAAAAAGTAAGATATTAATACCAGACCTCCATATAATGTCATGGATATATCAAGGACATCACAAGGAAAAGCCTGTCTCTAATAATCTTGCTTAAACCTTTTTTTTCCAACAGAAGAATCCCCATGAGCTTGCAGTCGATGTTGGCTGTGGAACAGGGGACAGCACTCGTTTCTTGGCTCCTCGTTTTCAGAAGGTGGTTGGGATCGACATCAGTGAGGCTCAGATCCAAGAGGCCAAGAGTGTTGGCTCACCCTCCAATGTGTCCTACCGGTAAGTTAGCTTCAACTTTTACAAGAGTTTTATAGCAGGTGCCGGTTGTTCAGTACATTTCAGAGTCACATAACTCTAACATTACACAAACATCGGCAGAGGAGGTAGAGCATGGAGCACAATAAAGACATTTCTGATAGTCCAAAAGTAGCATCAGAATAGCTTTTTGAATTCTATAAGAAGATATCCTCTACAATTTGAGAATTTTTGTAAAATATATTTTACCAATATGAGCATAAATGTATAGTGTGTTCTAATTTACTACTGTTTGTGACACTCTGGCCGTACAGGGTCTTTATGCCTGGATTTATTCAAGAGCTGTAAACAGAGGGACTCTTCAAGGAGTACCATGAGGAATAATGGCTAAAGATCTTTTAACAGCAGGGATGTTTGCAACTTTCACTAAAAGTTTCAGAAATAGGGTTCTCATATGGACAATACATGGAAAAAGCTGCTTACAATTTTACTGATATTTTAACCATGGCCACATTGGTTATAAAAAAGCTGCCTACTCTGCCTTGAAACTTTCTCAATTTGGTAGGGGGTAACATAAAAATGAGCAACATTTGAAAGCTTTTTGAAATATGATTTCCACATTTATTTCGCACTCCCTACCAATTTATACTTCGGGAAGGTATTCACTTTTCTCATAGGAGTGAATTGATTCAATGCCTGTTTTATTATAGTGAGACAACGGACCTTAGCTTATTCAAAAATAAATACAATATATAGTATAGGAACTCAATGGAAGCTATACAATTCAGGTTGTCCTGACCCAGCCGGGGCAGGAGTTTATTACCAAAAGACACTGTCAAATATACAATACAATTTTACAAGACACAAGCCTGTGCCGTACTGACAAGAAAGGAGAAAAAAGATATAGGGTGAGAGAGAGGGTGGTTTTCAGGCAAGAAAGGAGAGCAAAGACAGGGCACTGCGAAAAGATGCAAGGATTGCTAGCAGTGTCGCCTGGAGTGGAGTTTACACAAATTTTTAGGATATTACAAGTGTCAACCCACTCTTGGGTGTCGACGTTTCGATCCCTAAAGGCTCTAATAGATGCACGGGATCATCATCAGGACTTATTTAAGTAACAAAACATGCCTGAAATGAGTAAGGCCTGTATTAGAGAAAAGGAACAAAAGGAAACAAAGTTTGTGAAAAATACTTCGCCATTAAAGAATATTATAAAGATTTTAACTGCCCATATTGTAGTTACATTCGAAATCGCAGTGCGTGACCCGGTGCAAAGTGTATCGTGTTAAACTTAAAAGTTTAAGCAAAGCACATTGTCATAAATAACTTCCGGAATCGCAGTGGCATGCGTGAGGTTCATAACTCTGGGGCTACGTGGTGATAGTGAGCCTGGTCTAAGTCTAATGGGCAATGGCAGGTGCCTTCGTATGAAGTTGGTCAGATACGTGAAGGGAAGCCTTCCAAGGTCTAGTGGAAAATGGCTTAGCAAACACATAGGACAGAAAACAATATATAACATACCATATGGTTGAGCTTGTGCATACGATTCTCTGGGGATCAGTGGTTGTCTCAATATAATCGTATTTTAAAACTTCAACGACAGTCTGAAGGTGGCTGCACTAGAATCAAGGAATCAATTAGGGATTTAAGACCAGAAAGTTTACGCAAAACCAGTGAGAAGTACCCAAGATTGTAGGAAGTGGTTACCTTCTATTTCGCGTGCTAGCGGGAACTCATAAGAATACAGACATCAATGGTATCATGTTAATTGTCAGTGTTTCCGACTCCTTTCTGAGGAAATAAGGCGGAGAATCGGTTTTACTCCAGACATACCGTGGTGGCCAATTACCGTGATCTAGTCTCGGGCATGCGCAGGGTACTTACGAATTTGGAGTTTCAGACTTGCTGTGCCCCGGGTTTCAACAATGTGGGAAAAGGGCGCTGAAAAAAGGAGTGATTACCGCGTCAGAGCGTGCGGCGATAACGTCGCGCTAGCCTTGGTAATTGGAAACAGAGCTCTGCGATGGACTCCAGAGCTCTGTTTCCAATTACCAAGGCTAGCGCGACGTTATCGCCGCACGCTCTGACGCAGTAATCACTCCTTTTTTCAGCGCCCTTTTCCCACATTGTTGAAACCCGGGGCACAGCAAGTCTGAAACTCCAAATTCGTAAGTACCCTGCGCATGCCCGAGACTAGATCACGGTAATTGGCCACCACGGTATGTCTGGAGTAAAACCGATTCTCCGCCTTATTTCCTCAGAAAGGAGTCGGAAACACTGACAATTAACATGATACCATTGATGTCTGTATTCTTATGAGTTCCCGCTAGCACGCGAAATAGAAGGTAACCACTTCCTACAATCTTGGGTACTTCTCACTGGTTTTGCGTAAACTTTCTGGTCTTAAATCCCTAATTGATTCCTTGATTCTAGTGCAGCCACCTTCAGACTGTCGTTGAAGTTTTAAAATACGATTATATTGAGACAACCACTGATCCCCAGAGAATCGTATGCACAAGCTCAACCATATGGTATGTTATATATTGTTTTCTGTCCTATGTGTTTGCTAAGCCATTTTCCACTAGACCTTGGAAGGCTTCCCTTCACGTATCTGACCAACTTCATACGAAGGCACCTGCCATTGCCCATTAGACTTAGACCAGGCTCACTATCACCACGTAGCCCCAGAGTTATGAACCTCACGCATGCCACTGCGATTCCGGAAGTTATTTATGACAATGTGCTTTGCTTAAACTTTTAAGTTTAACACGATACACTTTGCACCGGGTCACGCACTGCGATTTCGAATGTAACTACAATATGGGCAGTTAAAATCTTTATAATATTCTTTAATGGCGAAGTATTTTTCACAAACTTTGTTTCCTTTTGTTCCTTTTCTCTAATACAGGCCTTACTCATTTCAGGCATGTTTTGTTACTTAAATAAGTCCTGATGATGATCCCGTGCATCTATTAGAGCCTTTAGGGATCGAAACGTCGACACCCAAGAGTGGGTTGACACTTGTAATATCCTAAAAATTTGTGTAAACTCCACTCCAGGCGACACTGCTAGCAATCCTTGCATCTTTTCGCAGTGCCCTGTCTTTGCTCTCCTTTCTTGCCTGAAAACCACCCTCTCTCTCACCCTATATCTTTTTTCTCCTTTCTTGTCAGTACGGCACAGGCTTGTGTCTTGTAAAATTGTATTGTATATTTGACAGTGTCTTTTGGTAATAAACTCCTGCCCCGGCTGGGTCAGGACAACCTGAATTGTATAGCTTCCATTGAGTTCCTATACTATATATTGTATTTATTTTTGAATAAGCTAAGGTCCGTTGTCTCACTATAACGAAGTTATACCCATGGCTCTTAGCTATCCGTTGGGTTCCCCTTGTTCTTAAAAAACGTTCAATGCCTGTTTTGACACGGTGGTTGTCAATTAATTCAAGTGAAGAATATGAAGAAATCATTGTGGATTACTTGTAACCTTAAAGAATTTTGACCAGTAAAATTGTTATATGCAAATAAAATACTGTGTCATTGTACTGCACTACTTACCAGTACCCCACCCTTGCAACCATGATATCAGACCATTTCTTCTCAGATAGAAATTCATAATCCACAGCACAAACCAGTTAATCATCTAAATCCAAATAATCATCTTCCAAATCACTATTAGAAACTAAACGTGAGAGAACATCTGCTATTCCATTATCCACACCCGGAATGTATTGAATACCAAAGCTATATTCTTGTAGGCCAATAACCCATTTTGATATCCTACCAGATACCAGATCCAAACCTTTCTTGCTAAAAATTTCCACTAAGGGTTTATGATCAGTATGGACATCAAAGACCAGACCCCAAAGAAATTTCTTTAGCTTTCTCACTGCCCAAAACACAGCCAATGCTTCCCTCTCTACGACAGAATAACGAGTTTCAGCATCTCTCAAACTTCTGGACAGAAACATTATGGTTTGCATGCCTTCGGGACCATTCTGCTTCAAAACAGCACCTAACCCTTTCTCACTTGCATCAGTGACTAGAATAGACTTGAATTTAGGATTGAAACTTTTTAGCGCAGGAGCACTGTTTAGCCTTTGTTTAATTTCAACAAACTCATTCTCACATTGATCAGACCACTGAAATTCCACACCTTTCCTCAACAAACACCTCATGTTTACTGTTAATTCAGCAAAGCCTTTGACAAATTTTGCATAATATTCTATCATGCCTAAAAGCTTCATGAGTTCAGTTTTATTTTCCGGTGCCACCATTTTGTTTATGGTGTCTACCAATTCGGATTTAGGTTTCACACCATCACCTGAAATGTTATGTCCTAAGTAATTAATAGAATCAGACCTGAATTTTTCCAAAACCATATTTAATGTTTTATCATGGTCAGACACATTATCTGCAAAGATTAATACATCATCTTGATATATACAAACACCAGGAACATCTTTTAATACTTTTTCCATAACCCGCTGAAACACAGAAGAAGCAGATACTAACCCAAATGGCATCCTCTTGAATCTATACGTGCCAAAAGGTGTAATAAAGGACGTAAGATCTCTGCAAGACTCCTCCAATTCAATCTGGTGATAGGCAGAGGTACGATCTATTGTACTAAAGACTTTGGCATTTCCTAGCAATACCAATAACTCTGCAATATTAGGCAAAGGATATCTGTCAACAATTACACATTTATTCAGTTGCCTGAGATCAATGCATAAGCGCAAATCGCCATTAGGTTTTCGCGCTGCGATGACTGGAGCCATCCATTCACAACCCTCTATTTCTTCAATTATGCCATTCTCAATGAGTTTTCCAATTTCTATTTTCATATCTTCTTTTACAGCTAAAGGTACACCCGGACCTTACAGCTCACAGGGATAGAGTCATTCTTTACCCGTATCTTATGTTGATAACCTTTAAGACAACCTAGAGTTTCTTTAAAAACATTAGGAAATTTCTCTTTTAACTCACATGTAAATTTGTCTTTCATTGACTTCCCTTCAATTAATTTTTTCTCTTCAATTAATTTTACTTCTTCATTTATAACATTAAGAATTCTGTCTCTCAATTGTATGCAAGGAGTGGCATTAGGATCTAAATATACACTAACCCTGGGCGGAGTTGGCGGAGTGGGGCTTCGCGGAGCTACGCAAAGTGGGCGAGAAACTACGCCCACCTCCGCACTCCGCGTAGCCCCACTCCGCAAACACCACTGGCCGCCAGCCCCGCCACCCGCCTCCCTCCCGCCCTCCCTAAATACTTTAAATTAAAGGAGACAAATAATTTAAAACGCACTTACCTTGCCCGCCGCTGCCCGCCGCGTCCCCGGGGCTCGCTATCTTCCGTCTTCCGTCTTCTTTACTAATGCGCATGCGCGGGCGGCCGCGCATGCGCATTTCTCACGAGAAAGTATTTAGGGACGGCGGGAGGGAGGCGGGTGGCGGCCAGCTACGCTCCGTCTGCGGAGCGTGCGTAGTGCCGCCTGGCTACGCCCGCTCCGCAAAATGCGGAGTAGGCGGCACTACGCACACTCCGTGCATGGAGCGTAGCTGGCCGCCCACCCCTAATATACACCCAGATCACCTTGATGAAACCAGCTGATGATGCTGTCACCCTTCTTTGAGACATACACTTTACCAGACACAAACCTAGACTTGTACTATATAAGACCCATAAAATAGCCATGTAGTTTTATCGGTTTCTTGTCATATCCCAATGGAATGATGTCAGGTTTTATAAGAGATACCTTACCTTTTCCAATGCCGACTACGCCAGTGAAGTATCTTCATTAATTAATCCAAGATACAGGAAGATATATTAAATGAAGTTTAATCCAGGAATAAAGATCCCATCCACATACAATGCCAGCAGACATCAACTGACTGAAATAAGAACATTGCCTTGACAACATAAGGTGACATAGCTAATGATGTCCTTACCATTCTATTAAAGCTGCAGTGTTACATATTACACAGTGTCTCATTGTGGGTTCCTGGTGAGAGTTTTTTTTTTGTGATAGGTAGGTCAGGGGGCACTGGTGTTAACCATATAGATATTTTTAAATGTGTGGCTTTAGTGTCAATTTTTTTCGTTAGTGTGGAATTTTATTAGGACATTTGAAACTGTGGTTATTTCTTTAAAATTATAGTGGAATTAAGGTGGAATTGATAGCTCCAGTGGATAAAGTTTTTTCTTCACTCTTAGCCTATTGATGCTGTATTAGGGCTTCTCAAGTGGTATACACCTGTTACAACGCAACTTTTACAACTACCTACTATTACAACGCAACTTTTACAACGCATACCATTACAACGCATTGCGCTGGGGGGCGCTCTAGGATAGGGAATAAGTATAATTTACTATCCAACACCTTCCCTAGTGTCCACGGGGACTGGAGTTGGAATAGTAAATTATACTTACCACTATCCAGCACCTCTAAGCGCTATGCGTTGTAATGGTATGCGTTGTAATGGTCGCGTTGTAATGGTAGGTAGTTGTAATGGTATGCGTTGTAACATGGTACATCCTTCTCAAGTGGATGTTAATTTATTTCCTGCAGAAGAAGAAGAAAGGAACCAATGTGAATTGCATGCCCTAGAATGTGATAAGTTGGTACCATAGAGAAAATAAGTTCCTCATTTGTTAGGCCGAGGCCAGAACTTGTAGTGAAATTTTATAATTAGTCCATAAAAAAATTTTGGAAGCACACAAACCACTAGAGGTTTAACACTGGGCATAACATTTCACTACAAGTTCCGGCGTGCACTAAGAACAGAATCTATTAAGAATTTAAGAATGGCATACCAGAGGCCCTTTAAATTGAAGGAAGCTTGCAGGGGACAGTGGGAGGCTGAAGAATGCAAGTGCTTTGAAATCGCCTCTGAAGAAAGAGCATGAACGCTCTGAAACGTGTCAGGCAAAAGGACGCTAAAGCGGAGTTATAACCCTGTTCTTTTGGAATCAAAGGTTTTGAAAATTCCAGCTGGAGGAGTGCGTCTCTATTGGGTGGGCAATTTTGGTGAAGATATTGACACAGCAGGTCCAGCCGTGAGAGTTCGCACCGCCCTGTGACACCAAAAGGGATCGTCAGACCTGAACTGATCAGGACATGTGTGTCTGTAACTTTACAGTTTAAAAAATGCATGTTTGTGCTTTTTTAAACAATTTCGCAAATTACCACGAGGTTCAACTTCGTGGTAATTTGCACTTGCAATTTCAAATTTCGCAATTTGAAATCAAATGATGCATAGCATTTTAGAAATCGCAAAATTGAGATATCTCTAATGCTATCGCAATTTTAGAAAAAGTTGCGATTTCTAAAAAAGCATGATGCATCTCAAAAAGCATTTTTGGAATCGCAAACGGACGATTTTAAGGAATCGCACCGTTTGCTACTCCAAAAATGCTTGATGCATGTGGGCCATAATCTTTTAAGAATGGAACACCAGATGCCCTTTAAATTGAAGGAAGCACCCAGGGGACAGTGGGAGGCTGAAGAATGCAAGTGCTTTGAAATCGCTTCTGAAGAAAGAGCGTAAACGCTCTGAAACGCGTCAGGCAAATGGACACTAAAGCGGAGCTTTAACCCTGTTCTTTTGGAAAAAAAAGTTTTGAAAATTCCAGCTGGAGGAGTGCGTTTCTATTGCGTGGGCAATTTTGGTGAAGATATTGACACGGCAGGTCCAGCCGTGAGAGTTCACACCGCCCTGTGACACCAAAAGGAATCGTCAGACTTGAACTTATCAGGGCTTCATGTACGGCCCAGCCACCAAAAGGAATCGTCAGACCTGAACTGATCAGGGCTTCAAGTACGGCGCAGCAGGTTCCAGGATACGGTGGAACAAGATTACGGCTCTGGGGCCTACTGGAGGGCTATAATTAGTGCATGAAATAATTTCAGAAGCACACAAACCACTAGGTTTAACAATGGGCATAACATTTCACTACAAGTTCTGGCGTGCACTAGGAACAGAATCTATTAAGAATAGCACACCAGAGGCCCTTTAAATTGAAGGAAACACGCAGGGGACTGTGGGAGGCTGAAGGAAGCAAGTGCATGAAATTGCTTCTGAAGAAAGAGCGTGAACGCTCTGAAACGCGCCAGGCAAATGGACACTAAAGCGGAGCTGTAACCCTGTTCTTTTGGAATAAAAGGTTTTGAAAATTCCAGCTGGAGGAGTGCGTCTCTATTAGGCATGGGCTGAAAATTCTTCCGCTCGTGAAATTTGTGGATTTTTGGCAATTTCACGATCCGCGAATCGCGTGAAATTGCCAAACAATCCGCAATTCACAAATTTTTTTTTTTTTTGCTTGTTTGTGCTTTAGAAATACAATCTTGCGCGCGCTGCGTTGAATTACCTTGATTCTGAGTTTGCAGAGTTGTTTTCCTCCTGCGAACAAGATGGCCGCGCCCAAAAACGACCGCATGGGTAAGTTTGCGGTAGCCTAAATGAAAAAAAAACCTGCGATCACACCAAAATAAAAAAATTCGCCATTTCGCACAAATTCGCGAATTTTGCGGACCACGAATTCGCTTTCGCGTGAATTCGCGGACCACGAATTGGCACATTTCGCCCATACTTACTACTTAGTCTCTATTGCGTGGGCAATTTTGGTGAAGATATTGACACGGCAGGTCCAGCTGTGAGAGTTCGCACCGCCCTGTGACACCAAAAAGGATCGTCAGACCTGAACTGATCAGGGCTTCAAGTACGGCGCAGCTGGTTCCAGGAAAAGGTGGAACAAGATTACAGCTCTGAGGCCCACTGGAGGGCTATAATTAGTTCATGAAATAATTTCGGAAGCACTCAAACCACTGGAGGTTTAACAATGAGCATAAAATTTCACTACAATTTCCGGCGTGCACTAGGAACAGAATCTATTAAGAATGGCACACCAGAGGCCCTTTTAATTGAAGGAAGCATGCAGGGGACTGTGGGAGGCTGAAGAATGCAAGTGCTTTGAAATCTCTTCTGAAGAAAGAGCTTGAACGCTCTGAAACGCGTCAGGCAAATGAACACTAAAGCGGATCTGTAACCCTGTTCTTTTGGAATAAAAGCTTTCAAAAATTCCAGCTGGAGGAGTGCGTCTCTATTGTGTGGGCAATTTTGGTGAACTTTTAACTTTTAATTTTAAATTTCATTTTTCTTTATCACCGTTTTACACACACACAACCACCACATATTAGATCAACCACGCGCTTTACACAACCCTGCAAGCCGCTCCCAAACTGAGGCATGATGATATCGACAACAGTGGCTCTGCTCTATGACATTCTACACCTGGAAAGTCACAGGGAGATTGAGGTATGAGGCAAACATGCATTTCCAACGAGACACGATCCCAAAGCCGACTTGGGCTGGACCCCTGCCCTCTTCTGGCTACCCCCATCCATTTTTCACGCACATGCGTTCAATCCAGCTACCAGTTCTCAAATTAGAGCCATGATACTTATCTTGGACTTCATCAAACTTGAGAAAACGGTTGCGCAGCGCACGATCATAGCCAGACAAAGCAGACCTATCACTAATTAACGGGACAATCTCTTGCGTTAACAATACGCTGTACATCCCGAATAGCGCCTTTGCCCGTCAACGAACATACATCACCCTGCACCTTCTGAGATCCTAACAGGATGCGTGTATCTACATCAGCCCACCACGCACTTAAAGTGGAAACTTACCCAAACAGGAACACCGTGCACACACGATGCGTCTCGATCGGGCTCCACAAGGTTACAGAACACAGAGCAGCTGAGAGCTTATACACCTCGGATAGGAACTCTTCCATGTCTAGAACAGCACGTAACAGGCAGAAGCCTAATTGTAACACAATTATGTCTTCTGTTCAGACACGGAGTAGCTATCAACTGTGAATATCAGCAACATGATAACAAAATCTTTTTCTATTAATTGTAAAGGTGTATTTACACTATTCAGAAACATTTATGCATTTTTTTTTTCACAATGACTTGCAATTTTAGCGCAACTAACTTTTCTATGTTTATCGTCACATGGTTACCTATGTCACATGGTTGAGTACCACATGTCATAATGCACTAGTATAAATGAGTCTCACAAACATGGTGTAAGCAGATGTAGTGAACAAGGCGGACTTGTCCGCCGAAACGCGTCTGATCGTTTATATTGGAGAAAAAAAGCCTTAGACCTTCATCCACGGAGTCAGTGCCTGTTCTTTTTCATGCCAAGCCAGGATTGGAAGAATATATATATATATATATATATATATATATATATATATATATATATATATATATATATATATATATATATATATATATATATATATATATATATATATATATATATATATATATATATATATATATATATATATATATATATATATATATATATATATATATTTTTATATATATATATATATATATATATATATATATATATATATATATATATATATATATATATATTCTTCCAATCCTGGCTTGCCAGTAGGTAGTTATAGTTAGGATTATTTTCAATAGGGAAATCACAACATTCTATTGGAAATAACTTTGGCGCCGGTTGATGAATCTGCCTGAAATTTTCCTCAAATTTGCCTCGTGGCGCTCCGGTCCTTGCCTGAAAGTTTGGTGGGGATTCGTCAAGGGGGGGCCGAGAAAAAAGGGGGGTCCCAAAACGTGTTTTCCCCATGTCAATTTCCATAGGGCGGTCAACCTCACTTTTAGCCCGAACGGCTGAATGGATTCCACGAAACTTGGCAAAATTGTAGGGACTGGTAGCCCGATGTGCCTTGGCTATGTCTCAAGATATGTGCTCCAGTGGATTTTGAGTAATTTAGGTTAAAAAAAAAAAATATATCTATAAGCGCGCCCCGGTACGCGCTCCGGGGCGCGAACCAGCGTGCTACGCGAGTTCGCGCGCGGAAAGCTGATTAGCTCTCGGGTGTCTGTAAACATTCCAAACAGTCCGGAGCAGCCGCCATCTTGTGTCTTGGTAGGATCGAGACACAAGAGGTGGCAAAAACAAAGAGGGGAATGACCAAAAGGGGGCAGGATAGACCCCCCTGAGCCCCTAGGTTTGATGTGGGGGCCATAAAAGGGCGATTTGCACGGGGGGAGCGCCCGGTATGTGCACCGGGGAGTGAACCGGGGAGCGTACCATGGGGGAAAAAGAATGACAGAGTTTTTTAGAAATGTAGCCTTTTTTTATAAATCGGAGGTAGTTCTGAAAAGAACTGTTTTTTCTTATTATTTTTGTTTTACATTTTTTAAAATGTTTTTTTCAACATTTTGTACTTTTTTTGGCTTTTATGAACTATTTTATATTTTTTTGTTATTTTTCTGGGGAGAAACAAAAAACAAGGAATTGAAAATGGCTCAACAGGAGCAAAAAAAACCCAGGAAAATATTATGGATTTTTGGGGCATTTGTGGTTGTCACCAGCACGGTTGTTTAGCTTTATGCTTTGCTCACCATAGGTGATGGTTTTCCCACAAAAAATACAAGTGATCTTGTATTTCCCAAACTGGGGTTGAATGTTTGGGACCATCTCTCTTGTCTTTGGTCCCGATGGAGTGGGTTGCTTTCTTTTTGAGGTGCTGGGTGAAGATTGGGGAGGGTTACTGGCCAGTTCTCTCACCTCTGCCGCAGCATAGTTGTTGGGATGCTTGCGCTGCATGTGGCGATTCATGGTGTTATTGCCAAATGAGTATTTTTTGTTAGGGTTCCCCCTTGAAAGTTCCATGTTACAGATTAGGCAAGTCACCTTTGGCGCATTCACCTTTTTTAGGCCACTTGGGATGGAAAAAAATCCCATACAATGTGTGGCTTTGGCCTATATGGGGTATTGTCTTCTGGCAAGAACGTCCTCCTCTCCTCCTCTTCCTCCTCCTCCTCTTCTTCTTCTTCAACTCCCCCAGTGTGGTGGTCCTCTTGGTGGTGGTGGTGGTGGCTGAGATGCTCCTGCTGCTGCTACTACTGAAGCCATTTTTCAAGCAAACAAAGTACAGAGAGGTCTTTGAACAGGTCTTCTTCACTCAAAGTACAAAGTGAGAATGAGGAAAAAAGGTGGGGGCTTTCATCATTAGGAAAAAAAACTGTCTTGAACCAATGAAAAGTATTAATTTCAGGTCACATGACCAGGGCTTTCATCATTTGGAAACCAAAACTGTCCTGCACCAATAAAAAGTGTTAGTTTTAGGTCACATGACCCGATGCGCTTAGCCTACGCGCCCCCGGGCGCGCCCCGGGGCGCGCCCAGTGGCGCGTCGCGTGAGCGCGTCGGATGCTTACGTTGCGCGATCGTATGCGCTCGAGTGCTTCCGGGTGCGTTTACGCCGTGCGTATCACGCGGACGCGGCTACGCGATACGTCACGATGATGTTTTTGTTTGCGGAAAAAGCGCTAACGGGACGCTCACCGGTACGCGCCCTGGGGCGCGCCGCAAGACTGCGCTTTCCGGTACGCTCACCGGGACTTGCACCGGGAGCGCTCCAGGGCAAAAAAAAAAAAAAGAACATGAACAATATACATTAAAAAAATAGTATTACATAAATATACATTATAGGATTCATTATAAAAAATATTACATTTCATAGATATAGAAATTTGCTATTAAAAAACCTCTTAAATTCACTGAAAAAACCAAAGGTTTCACACCAGTTATAGTTAGGAATTAGCATTTAAAAAACCTATTAAATTCACTGAAAAAACCATAGGTTTCACACCAGTTATAGTTAGCTGGAAATTTTACTGACATAAAACCATTGAAATTCCCACGTTATAGTTAGTTGGACTCACTATAACTTGCGCACCTGCAATGCACTGCTGATGACGTCACATATTACATCACTCGTGACATGGTCAGTGACATCACTCATGACATCACTGATGACACCATCCAGTGAATGTGTGTCTTTCTGAAAAATAAATATGTTTTATATATGTATTTGTAAAGGTCGATGGAAGAATAAATGTTTAAATAAGTGTGTAAATGGATGTCTTTTTAATAAAATATTGATTGGTTAACTGGGTTATTAAGTGTATCTTAGTAAATACATATATGAGCGAGTAATTTTTAAATATTTAAATATATGTATCAGTGTTTCACTTTGTGTATTAGTGGCTGCATGGGTTGGTGACTGACTCACTGTTTGTATGTGTTTTGAAGACAGCATATGTGCAGGACTGTATGGGTGGCTGAGTGTGTATATGTGTGTTATTGAGTGAATGCCTGCCTCACTAGTGTCTTTATGAGTAACTACATATGTTTTAATCTAGTATATGTGAGTATTGATGTATATAAGTGAGTATATGTGAGAGTGAGAGATTGTAAGAGTTCCTGTTAAATAAGTATGTGTTTCTATAAGTGATTGTTTAAGAGAGTAAGTATGTGTAAGTTTCCTTAGAAGTAAGGTGGTAGTGTGTGTAAAGTTGTATATGCTAATAAATGGATGTTCAATAGTTTATTTGCATGTGTGAGTATGTGTGTGAGTATCTTTTGGAAGACTGTCGGTGTGTAACAGGATGTATATGTGTATCACTACATATGATGAGTGAGTATATATATGAGTGACTATATAGAACTGTTGCTGAATGAGTGGATGTGTATATAGATGGTGGTATTACTGAATTGGTTGTTGTAACTGGTATGGGTATCTCCATTTTTTTGAAAATTTTAGTTTCTATTTTTGAATATGTGTTTCAAGGGTTACATTACACTGAATGGAGGTCTGTCACTCTGTCACAAGGATGGTGACATCAGTGATGTCATGAGTGGCGCGCAAGTTATAGTGAGTCGAACTAACTATAACGTGGGAATTTCAATGGCTTTATGTCAGTAAAATTTCCAGCTAACTTTAACTGGTGTGAAACCTATGGGTTTTTCAGTGAATATATATATATATATATATATATATATATATATATATATATATATATATATATATATATATATATATATATATATATATATATATATATATATATATATGTATATATATATATATTCACAGAAAAAACCATAGGTTATAGTGGATATATAGTTAGGAATTTGCATTTACAAAACCTTGAAAATTCAATGAAAAAACCATTGGTTTTAGGCCATATATAGTTAGGAATTAGCATTTACAAAACCTTATTTTACTCGCATAAAACCATTGAAATTCCATATATAGTTAGAAGCGCTAACTATATATCGCGCACCCGCAATCCACTGCTGATGATGTCACATATTACATCATTCATGACATGGTCAGTGACATCACTGATGACATCACTGATGACATCTCAAATGACATCACTGATGACATCACTGATGACATCATCCAGTGACTGTATGTTTCTGTAAAGTTAAAATATCTCTTACATATTGAAGAATGAGTGGATATATAAGTGTCTGGATGAAGGATTTAGTAGGTGCATGACTGACTGTATGAGTGAGTGATTAAATGTGTCTCACTGAGTGCATGGGTTAGTGACTAAACTGTCTTAATTTGTGCATCAGTATGTTTGTTGTTGTGTAAGCTGCTGCATGTGTTGATCAGTAGCTATAAGAGTGGCCATATGGGTTATTGATTGGTTGCCCAAGTATTTGAATGGGAGGCTGAGTGTGTGTGTGGGTGGCTGGGAGGTGCGTGACTCTGTGCATAGATGTGTAAGCAGTTGATTCACTAGGAGTATGAGTTCAAGAGTGCATGTGGAAACAGCTATATGGGCGGTTGACTGTGCATGGGTGTGTTGGTGAGTGAATGGATTTCTCATTGCTACATGTGCAAGTAAGTACATATGTAAAACACAATACATGTGAGAGTTGAGATATATAAATAACTGAACATAAGAGCCAGTGAATGTGTGAGTGGCTGTATCGATCACTGAGAGCTTGTATCAGGGATTATATAAGAGAGTAAATATGTGTTATTATATGTTTGAATAAGTAAGATGTGTATAACTGTATAGTTGAGGAAATGGAGGTGTGATTGATTCTTTGTATGACTGACTAGGTGTGTGAGTAACTCCATGGATGACTGACAGTCTGTGAGTGTCTGTTTATACTGAGTGTATGTAAGGTTATATTAGAGTCTGAAGAGGTTCATTGTATTATCACATGAGTGATGTGATCAGTGATGACAAATGAGATGTCATCAGTGATGTCATTTGAGTTGTCATCAGTGATGTCATCAGTGATGTCATTTGAGATGTCATCAGTGATGTCATTTGAGTTGTCATCAGTGATGTCATCAGTGATGTCATTTGAGATGTCATCAGTGATGTCATCAGTGATGTCACTGACCATGTCATGAATGATGTAATATGTGACATCATCAGCAGTGGATTGCGGGTGCGCGATATATAGTTAGCGCTTCTAACTATATATGGAATTTCAATGGTTTTATGCGAGTAAAATAAGGTTTTGTAAATGCTAATTCCTAACTATATATGGCCTAAAACCAATGGTTTTTTCATTGAATTTTCAAGGTTTTGTAAATGCAAATTCCTAACTATATATCCACTATAACCTATGGTTTTTTCTGTGAATTTCATTGGTTTTTTAATAGCAAATATGAAAAGCTTTAAAATGTCAAGTACGTGATAGATAAAAACATTTTCGTATTTATGCACGTTGATGTGCTTTGAACGCTGCACCCCCCCCCCTCCCCTCTTTTGTCTTAGTAGTACTCTCTCTTTGCAGATACTGAAGGGTAGTTAACGCAGGCCTTTACCCCCGTTGTAATCCGTCGTGCCTCCTTGTCTCTCCATTTGATTGATTGTTGTCCAAGCATTTACTGTTTTAGAATTGGTTCTCTTTGGATCATTCTCTATTTACAAACAAGCACAAAGTCGCAATACTCTGTTTAGTCTTTGCAGATAGTGAAAAATCGTGTAAAAAAATAAAAGTAATCGAGCAAAATCAGTAGGCCACTAATTGGATCTCTTTTTGACCTCGCTAAAATAGAAATATTAGGAACAACCCTTCATGAGAAATACGAAAATAGTGAGATGAACTGAGCTCCACACCATGAGGGCTGCAAGACAGCTCGGCTCCATCACCCATCCCGCACAAAATAACGACAAACCCTATGCAAATATTAAAAATATAGACAACACACCAGCAAAGAAACAGGGTAAAACATTTTATTAAAAAACTATTTACATAACGTTGGTTTATAAGATGATGTCAGTAGTGGACCGATGTGTGAATAGATCGAAAGCAGCACAAGGCTCCAAGATCCGGATGGCAAGCTCCTGGATGTTGGGTGCCATAGTTTAGAGTTCTGAATTTCAGCCTTTTTCAATGCCTGTGCTTTGTTGAATCAAAATGGCGGCTTGACACAAAGCTGACTCAAGAGTTGCTACTGATGCTATGCAGACCAAAACTGGTTTTCAGTTTGTACATTTTTCTAGATTTTTCAATCCAAGTTTGGTTGACTTTGTAGAACGATGGCTTCAGATTTTCAACATACGGTGTGGTGGCGCTGACTGGGAGGGGGCGCTTCGCTCCTGCCCCCTCCCCAAGTAAGATTTTCATACGTGAAAGTACGTTAATGGTTTTGGTCCCTGAGATGCTTCGATGTCACTGCCATTCTCAAATAGCATAAGTTCTGGATGTTGGGTGCCATAGTTAAGAGTTCTGAGCAGTGCTTGTAACACTGTCTGAAGCTTATTTCCACCTACTGCAGCTTCACTATTCTCAAAGTAAGTGAGTGTCGTTTGTGGACCTGACTGCATTAGAAAACAATGTGATATGTTACCTTCCTAAACAGCTTGACGGAGGCCCCTGAGGGGCGGTGTGATGGCCATGGACTCGGAGAAGACGCTTGGCTCCGACACCCTCCCCAAGTCTTATAGCACTGGTGTAGCCTGAGATCGCCCCCGACATAGGCGGCCGGCTCCCGGGGTCCGGCGGAACTTTTTGCCTTTTGATGACTCTTCAATTCTGGACCTTGTCCCACAATCCGTTTGACCTGAAGACAAGCTGTAGTGCGGCGCCCCTTTTTCGTTTTAGTTGCCATTCCGCCCGCTTTTGCTACACTGTGCCTCTTCCGCCATTCAGCTGTTTACCGCCCGCTCTTGCGACTACAGCGTCTCGCTCACCATGTAGTTGAGTTGCGCCCGCTCTTGCGGTGCAGCGATAGGCGGCTGCCACAGGACTCTCAAAATGGCGGCCGGCTCTTCGGTTTTGGGCCTGGTCCACTAAAATGGCCCTGGGACACCTTGGAACTCGGACGCTTCCCTGATAGGGCTTGGGTCCCATTCTCGAAAAGCGTCCCCTCAGCCGTGAAGATTCTACAAAAGTCTTGGGGGCCTCCGACTCCCGCAGGCTTCTGGTGGGGAGCGGCTGCCATGATTGCTCGTGGAATGGCCACGACGGAGCTACGAGATGGTAGTGGTCTCATGCTGACGCCAGCTTTAGTCTGAAACATCCAGAAACACTATAGACTACCAATTCGATCAGTTCCGGTAGCGCCCCAACATGACCCGGAAGAGAAGAACTTGCCCTCCCCTCTTTGACTGATGGTTCTTGTTGCCTGTCCCCTCTGTTGTCATTTAACAGAACTTTTTGGACTGCTGAAAGGGGTTGTGTTCTGAACGCTGGTTGGTGGAGACATTTAGACTATATTCTTGACCTACGTTGTCGCGTAATGCGTTTTATGACACGCCGCGTTAGCGCACCCGGAAGTGATCCGAGGCGCGGCGCGCAGCGCGTAACGTAAGCATAACAGGTCATGTGACTTGTTAATAAAACTTTTCATTGGTTCATTTTAGTTTTGTTAATTTAATGATGAAAAGCTTGGTCATATGACCTAAAAATTACGCTTTTTATTATTTTCGAACAATATATTTTTTTCAAACATATGTTATAATATTCCAGGCTAATGTACTTTCCCGGAAAATTTACAACTGTCTTGCAAGTAAAATATATTCCTTTTTCGAGAAAAAGGGCGTTTCTTCCTTCCATGACGGAGCCGTTGAGTAAAAGAGATTCGGCCTGCTGTCTTAGTCGCCGATACGCCTGATTATCAGATTCTTATCGATCACTTTATGTTGCAGACATGAAAAACACAACTGCCCTTGACCATTTATCTTTACTGCGTTCCTACATATTATACCTTTTATCAGTCATGTAATTGGACTGCTTTATTTCACTTGCCTTTTACTGATTCGAAAACAGTGACTAAAAGTAAATACTTTACCAATGTAAATACTACTACCGTGTTTTGTTTTAAAAACCTTTATTGTGAAAATGTCAGTATACAAATACGGGCCTATAACCACGTGGGCCGGCCACGGAGCAAACTGAAATCGTATATGATGAGGAGACATTTACACTGTAGAGGAACGTAACGAGCGGGCCATTAGGTTGCAAGAACTAAGGTGTCTAACAGTTGCGGAATCGGTGGACATACATTTTGTAATTAAAATAGAACAGGGCCACTTACAATAACATTTTCTAGATATACATTTGCGGGCAAGGAGTTACGAGTCCCATTTATACCGGCGCCATTTTGGGCGAGGCCGGGCAAGTCCAAGATATAGTCAAAATGTCTCCACCAACCATCGGCCAGACCAGAACCCCTTTCGGCCCTTTATGCTACAAGATGGTGTCTTCCATTCAGAAAATATTGTTGGCAGCATTTTGAAAGGAAACAGAAACAGCCGTTCTCCTAGTGAGTTTCACATTGTTACATTTAGGAAGAATGTTGAAGAGTAGTATGTGGAAAATCTGAAGCCATTTTTCTACAAACTCTCAATCAGACTTGGATGGAAAAAAAAAAACCTGAAGAATGTACAAACTGAAAACCAATTTTTGTCTGTATAGCACCAACAGTAACGCTTGAGTCAGCTTTGTGTCAAGCCGTCATTTTCATTCAATCAATAGCGTCCCCCTGCACACATTCAGGGACCTGATCGTGTCTTCAGATGAAACGGATTGTAGGAAAAGAAGCAGAAAGGAAAAGGCAAAAAGTTCCGCCGGACCTAGTGAAGCTGCAGCAGGTGCAAATAAGCTTCAGACAGTCTTACAAGCACTGCTCAGAACTCTCAACTGAGGCACTCAACATCCAGGACTTGCCATTCGGATCTTGGCGCCTTGTGCTGGTTCCGACCTATTCACACATCGGTCCACTACTGACATCACCTCATAAGCCAACGGGGCACCCCACGCCGACTTTCGGCGCAGCATTGTAGGATGGCCACACCAGTGCGGCAACTTGCTGGACACAACATCGGGGCCATCCAGATCTCGGCGCGTTCGACTCACTGTACCGCAACAGTGACCGCAACTCAGCTGGACACGCCGTCTTTCGGCGCAGCATTGTAGGATGGCCACACCAGTGCGGCAATTTGCTGGACACCACCTCGGTGCCATCCGGATCTCGGCGCGTTCGAGTCACTGTACCGCAACAGTGACCGCAATTCAGCTGGACACGCCGTCTTTCGGCGCAGCATTGTAGGATGGCCACACCAGTGCGGCAATTTGCTGGACACCACCTCGGTGCCATCCGGATCTCGGCGCGTTCGAGTCACTGTACCGCAACAGTGACCGTAACTCAGCTGGACACGCCGTCTTTCGGCGCAGCATTGTAGGATGGCCACACCAGTGCGGCAATTTGCTGGACACCACCTCGGTGCCATCCGGATCTCGGCGCGTTCGAGTCACTGTACCGCAACAGTGACCGCAACTCAGCTGGACACGCCGTCTTTCGGCGCAGCATTGTAGGATGGCCACACCAGTGCGGCAATTTGCTGGACACCACCTCGGTACCATCCGGATCTCGGCCCGTTATGCTGCCTTCGGCCTATTCGCACATCGGTCCGCTACTGACGCCGCCTCACGTGCCAACGGATTTTCTACGCTTTTTGTAGCCCTATGCCGCATAACAGGTCATGTGACTTGTTTATAAAACTTTTCATTGGTTCATTTTACTTTTGGTTTCCTAAAGATGGAAGGCTTGGTCATATGACCTAAAAATAACACTTTTCATTGGTTTAGAACATTTTTTTTTCGCAAACGATGAAAGCCCCACCTTGTTTCTGGATCATTCAGACTGAAGCTGGCGTCAGCATGAGAGCACCACCATCTCGTGGCTCCGTCGTGGTCATTCCGCGAGGAATCATGGCAGCCGCTCCCCACCGGAAGCCTGCGGGAGTCGGGGGCCCCCAAGACTTTTGTACAATCTTCACGGCTGAGGGGACGCTTTTCGAGAATGGAGCCCAAGCCCTAGCAGGCAAGCGTCCAAGTTCCAAAGTGTCCCAGGGCCATTTCAGTGGACCAGGCCCAAAACCGAGGAGCCGTCCGCCATTTTAAGAGCCATGTGGCAGCCGCCTATCGCTGCACTGCAAGAGTAAGAGCAACTCAACAACATGGTGAGCGAGACGCTGTAACCGCAAGAGCGGGCGCAACTCAGCTAGATGGCCGCCACCTGGGGAGGCCCGTTCACGCCGCCTCCCCCACGCCCCCCCCCCGGGCCGCCGCACGCCAATTTTCGGAGCAGCATTGTAGGATACCAAAACCAGTGCGGCAGTTTACTGGACATCACCTGGGTGCCTGTCGTACATGTTGTGTCAGCCATGTGACACTGGACACAGACCGCTACTGACGAGGCCTCCCCCCGCACCACCCGGGACGCCCCACGCTGTTTTTCTGTGCTGCATTGTAGGATCCCTAAACCAGTGCGGCACCCAGGCGACATCACCTGGGTGCCGTCCAGAACTCTGCACGTTGTGCTGCCTTGGGACTATTCGCACAACAGACCGCTACTGACGAGGCCTCCCCCCGCCCCACCCGGGACGCCCCACGCCAATTTTCGGAGCAGCATTGTAGGATCCCTAAACCAGTGCGGCACCCAGGCGACATCACCTGGGTGCCGTCCAGAACTCTGCACGTTGTGCTGCCTTGGGACTATTCGCACAAAAGACAGCTTCTAACCATTGTTGCTTTTTGTGTTGAGAAATGTTTAAATGTTTTTAGTTTTTGTTCCGTTCGTTAAAGTTAATAGTTAATAAAGTTTTATAACCTTACTTTGTTGGAGTGTTATCTATTTTTTTAAAAACGGGTGAATGGGGCCTTGAATCGGGTTATTGTCATGTGTGGGCTTTGGAAGTGTGCTGCTGCAGGATCGGACATTTCAAACTCAAATGCACGTTCTTTTTCTTACCTTTCCGAAGCATGGAGCGCAATAGCAAGCAGAGAAAGGGTGATGCACGTGTTGAACACTACCTGACCTGGCAAGTTGCTGGCAGTGCCCCCCCGCCCGCTCCTGAAAGAGGAAACACACACACCGCCGCTCCGAGTACTTCACAAATCTTTAAAAGACCATGCGCTTGTTCATGAGGCTTAAATGGTTTATCACCTCTTCTAGAACCCCTGCATCGAAGCCTTGAAAGCGGAGATAAAATTATCTCCCTATTACCAAGCTGTCGCTAACACCAGTTAGTGACAGCTAAAAGGAGATAGCGACCATCTTGGGCCCCGCTTTGCATGTCAGTGATACTTATCACTAATGACATGCAAAGTGGCGTGCCAAGATGTTAGCGACTGGAAACAGTCCCTAACATCGCTATCTTCTATTACCAACTTTTGGAGATATCTCCAAAATCTAACACCTGCCCTGAGCAGTTCTTAGCCATGTTATCCAATGGGAGGTGGATAACATGGCTAAGAGCATTTGCTCGATAATACATGAATATCGCTGACTTTTCTGCGATAATAGCAAGGTTTATCTGCGATAAAAATCGCCGATGTGCGGCGATAATTTTTGTCTCTGAACAAGTTAGAGACAAAAATTATCGCTAGTTGTTCGTAATATGCCCCCGGGTTTTTGCTTGCAGAAATCGGGAGGCGGGAGACTAGCACTGAAATCAGTAGTCACACGCCTGAATCGGGAGGGTTGGCATGTCTGAATTCTCTACAGCTGGGGCCATAAACTACATCCGCAGGGGTAGGTGATAGCCTGGGACCAGCCTGGCATCTAAAATGGCTGCCGTGCACGACAAAATTGTGGCATTGGAAAAAAGGCAAGATGGCGCAGCCGCTGGAAGAGATGTATCAACATATATCAGCCTCCTCAGCCACCCTCAGGAAACATAGGGGATTAGGATACGTCTCCCGCACCCCCTTATACCTAGTAATTTAATTAACGAAGCACAAAATGGCGAATTCCCGTTTCGCTACCAGTTTGCGGCCCAGTTCGCGGCCCGTGAAGCGCTTCTACCGTGAAAAATCATTTTTTTTTTTTTCCCCACGGGACCCTTTAATAACCCCAACAACATTCCTAGGGGGTCAAGAGGGTGATACCTTGCCCCCTTTCATTAAATTCCCCCTTCGTTTTTCACCTCTTCTTCTCTCTCGATCCTACCGAGAGACAAGATGGCGGCCGCTCCGGACTGTCACACAGCAAAAAAAAAAAAGCTCACGCACAGCCGCTGGAAGAGATGTATCAACATATATGAGCCTCCTCAGCCACCCTCAGGAAACATAGGGGATTAGGATACGTCTCCCGCACCCCCTTATACCTAGTAATTTAATTAAAACGAAGCACAAAATGGCGAATTCCCGTTTCGCTACCAGTTTGCGGCCCAGTTCGCGGCCCGTGAAGCGCTTCTACCGTGAAAAATCATTTTTTTTTTATTTTCCCCACGGGACCCTTTAATAACCCCAACAACATTCCTAGGGGGTCAAGAGGGGGATACCTTGCCCCCTTTCATTAAATTCCCCTTTCGTTTTTCACCTCTTCTTCTCTCTCGATCCTACCGAGAGACAAGATGGCGGCCGCTCCGGACTGTTTAGAATGTTGACAGACACCGGAGAGCCAATCAGCTTTCTGCGCGCAAAGTTCCGATAAGCGAAAAGTAAGCGGACCGGATCGCTGCCCGGAGCGCTGTTACAGATATATATCTTGATTTAAACGTTAATTTCTCAAAATCCACTGAAGCACATATATTGAGACCTAGCAAAGGCACATCGGGCTAACAGTCCCTACAATTTTGCCAAGTTTCGTGCAAATCCATTCCGCCGTTCGAGCTAAAAGTGAGTCCAACCGCCCTATGGAAAAATGAATGGAAAAAACGCGTTTTGGGACCCCCCTTTTTTCTCAGCCCCCCCTTGAGGAAACTCCACCAAATTTTCAGGGGCTGCTCAGAAACAAAATGTGCCATTTTCCTGAAAATTTCAGCCGATTCCGTCCTCAAACGCCAAAGTTATTAGGCATAGAATTTTCAGAAATCCCATAGGGAATTAATCCTAACTATATATACCTACTGGCGAGACGCCAGTAGGTAATATATATATATATATATATATATATATATATATATATATATATATATATATATATATATATATATATATATATATATATATATATATATATATATTACCTACTGGCGGTCGCCAGTAGGTAGTTATAGTTAGGATTTTTTTCAATGTTAAATCTCAAAATTCTATTTGGAATAACTTTGGAGCCGGTTGAAAATTTCCACAAAATGGCCTCGTCGAGCTCCGGTCCTTCCCAGAAAGTTTGGGGGGGATTCGTCAAGCGGGGGCCGAGATAAAAGGGGGGTCCCAAAACGCGTTTTCTCAATGTTAATTTCCAAAGGGCGGTCGATTTCACTTTTAGCCCGAACGGATGAATGGATTTCCACCAAACTTGGCAAAATTGTAGGGACTGGTAGCCCGATGTGCCTTTGCTATGTCTCAAGATATGTGCTCCAGTAGAATTTGAGTAATTTAAGTTTTAAAAAATATATATATCTGTAAGCGCTCTCCGGTGCGCGCGCCGGCGAGCGCTCCGGTCGCGTCACGTGAGGTGCGCACTGAAAGCTGATTGGCTGTCGGGTGTCTGAAAACATTCGAAACAGACCGGAGCGGCCGCCATCTTGTGTCTCGGTAAAATCGAGACACAAGAGGTGTCAAAAACAAAGGGGGGAATTGACCATAAGGGGGCAGGGTAGACCCCCCTGACCCCCTAGGTTTAATGTGTGGGCCATAAAAGGGCCCCGCGGGGTCAAAAAAAATATATATTTTTTTTGATTATCGCGGGGGGCGCGCATGGTACGCGCACCGGGGAGCGCACCAGGGAGAAAAGAGAATGGCAGAGTTTTAAAATTTAAGTCATTTTATATAAATGGGAGGTAGTTCTGAAAAGAACTGTTTTTTTATTCTTTTTGTTGTTTTATATTTTTTGGGGGAGTTTTTAAACTTTTTTTGCTTTTTTTGGTTTTTCTGAACATTTTTTGTTTTTTTTGTATTTTTTAAGGAGAGAAACAAAAACCAAGCATTTCAAACGGGCTCAACAGGAGAAAAAAAAAAGGGCAACAAATTAATATTTCCTTTGGCACTTGTGGTTTTCCCAAGCACGATTAATAAGAGTGATGCATTGCTCACCATAGCAAATCATTTGACCACAAAATTTACAAACCATTTTAAAATTTGAAAAGTTGGTTTGTATGATGGAGCATGTCTCCCTAACTTCCGGTCCTGATGGGGTGGGAACAGTAGTTTTGGAGGTGCTGGCAGAAGATTGTACAGGGTTTTTGGCCAGTTCCCTGACCTCTGCCCTAGAATAGTTGTTGGGATGTTTTCTTAGCATATGCCTAATCATTGTGTGGTTGCCGAAGGAGTACTTCTTGTTGGGATTCCCCCTTGACATCTCCTGATGACAGATAAGGCAGGTTGCTTTAGGTGCATTCACTTTTTTTTTGTCACTCGGGATAGAAAAAAATTGCCAAATGATGTGCTCTTTTGGTTTGTATGTTATGTTGTCCTCTGGGACGAATCCACTGTCCTCTTCGTCCTCATCCTCCTCCTGTTCTGGATCTGCACCACTGTGAAGTTGAGGAGGTCCTTGTGGTGGTGGTGGTGGTGGTGGTGGTGGTCCAGAAGATCCAGCAGCTGCAGCTAATGTAGCCATTTTCTATAGATAAAAGTAAAGGTCTTCCTCTCTCAAAGCAAAAAGGTAGAATAAGGAAAAAAGGTGGGGGCTTTCCTCATTTTGAAAAAAAATATCCTGAACCAATGAGAAGTGTTAATTTTAGGTCACATGACTAGGGGTTTTATCATTATGAAACCAAAACTGTTATGAACAAATCAAAAGTGTTATTTTTAGGGCACATGACCCGACGCGCTTACGCTACGCGCCCAGGGGCGTGCCCGGGGGCGTGCCCCGGGTCACGTAGCGTAAGCGCGTCGGTGCGCTTACGTCGTGCGTTTCACGCATACGCGGCTACGCGATACGTCACGATCATGTTTTCGTTCGCGATATTGGCACTTACGGGACGCTCCCCGGTGCACGCCCCTGGGCGCTTCCTATAATTGCGCTTTCTGGGGCGCTACCCGGGGCGCGCTCTGGGAGCGCTCCCCTCCCCCCCCAAAAAAAAAAAAAAGAATAAATAAAAAAAAATAGGGAAAATTGTATGGACTGGAAGCCCTATTTTTAAGTTGTTTTTACGAAAATTAACTTTGAAAAAATATATATTGGGATACATTGGGCTATATATATGTTAGTGCTCAAACATAGCCCAATGTAGCCAAATATAGCCCAATGTAGCCAAAAGATGGCCACCAGAGACAAAAAAAATTGCCCAAATATCAGCCAGATGTAGCAGAACTGTAGCCCAATGACAGAATGTACCAGCATTAAAAAAAACCTGACAAAAAAAAAATTGCCCAAATATCAGCCAGATGTAGCAGAACTGTAGCCCAATGACAGAATGTACCAGCATTAAAAAAAAACTATGAAATTCACTGAAAAAACCATAGGTTTCACACCAGTTATAGTTAGGAATTAGCATTTAAAAAACCTATTAAATTCACTGAAAAAACCAGAGGTTTCACACCAGTTATAGTTAGGAATTAGCATTTAAAAAACCTATTAAATTCACTGAAAAAACCAGAGGTTTCACACCAGTTATAGTTAGCTGGAAATTTTACTGACATAAAACCAATGAAATTCCCACGTTATAGTTATTCGGACTCACTATAACTTGCGCGTGCAATGCACTGCTGATGACAACATCCTTGTGACACAGTGACAGACCTCCTCTCACTGTAAAGTAACCTTTGAAACACATATTCAAAAATAGAAACTAACATTTTCAAAAAAGTGCATATACCCATACCAGTTACAACAACCAATTCAGTAATGCCATGTCATGAGTGATGTAATATGTGATGTCATCGGCAGTGCATTGCACGCGCAAGTTATAGTGAGTCCGAATAACTATAACGTGGGAATTTCATTGGTTTTATGTCAGTAAAATTTCCAGCTAACTATAACTGGTGTGAAACCTCTGGTTTTTTCAGTGAATTTAATAGGTTTTTTAAATGCTAATTCCTAACTATAACTGGTGTGAAACCTATGGTTTTTTCAGTGAATATATATATATATATATATATATATATATATATATATATATATATATATATATATATATATATATATATATATATATATATATATATATATATATTACCTACTGGCGATAGCCAGTAGGTATATATAGTTAGGATTTTTTTCCTATGGGACTTTTGAAAATTCTATGTCTAATAACTTTGGCGTTTGGGGGGGTTTCGTCAAGGGGGGGCCGAGAAAAAAGGGGGGTCCCAAAACGCGTTTTTCCCATGTTAATTTCCATAGGGCGTTTGGCCTCACTTTTAGCTCGAACGGCTGAATGGATTTGCACGAAACTTGGCAAAATTGTAGGGACTGTTAGCCCGATGTGCCTTTGCTGGGTCTCAATATATGTGCTCCAGTGGATTTTGAGAAATTAACGTTTTAAAAAATGTATATAGCTGTGACAGCGTCCCAGATAGCGCTCCAGATCGCGTACTTTTAACGTAACGGAGCTTTGCGTAGCGAAGCTGATTGGCTGTCCGGTGTCTGTCAACATCCTAAACAGTCCGGTGCGGCCGCCATCTTGTCTGCCGGTAGGATCGAGAGACAAGAGGAGGAGAAAAACGAAGGGGGAATTTAATGAAAGGGGGCTAGGTAGACCCCTCTTGACCCCCTAGGAATGATGTTGGGGTTATTAAAGGGTCCCGTGGGGCAAATAAAAAAAAAATGATTTTTCGCGGTAGAAGCGCTTCTCGGTTCGCAAACTGGTAGCGAAACATGAATTCGCCATTTTGTGTTTTGATTTCATTAAATTACTAGGTATAAGGGGGTACGGGAGACGTATCCTGACCCCTTTTGTTTTCTGAGGGTGGCTGAGGAGGCTCATATATGTTGATACATGTCTTCCAGCGGCTGTGCGTGAGCGTTTTTTTTTTTTGCTGCGTGACGTCTGTTAACGTTCGATTCGATGGAAATCAGGAAGTGTTGACCGCCATTTTGTCACTGCGAGTAAATAATTTATTTGTTATAAATAAATCATTATTGATAAACATTGTCTGCGCCATCTTGCCTTTTTTGCAATGCCACACTTTTGTCGAGCACAGCAGCCATTTTAGATGCCTTGACCAGACCCACTGTCTGCACCCTCGCAAGCATCTCCCCCACGCACTGGTCACTCCCGCTCTATTTCTCATGTACGGGCTAGAAACCTCCTCCCATCTGCGCTTTTCTTCTCTGAGAATGACACCCTGTGCCCGCCCGACACCTGCCTTTCACCCTATTCACTACCGCACCCTCTGACACTCCTCTTCCTCTGTGTCCGATTGTCCAGGCCCGTCCCAGGCTATCACCTAGCCCTGCAGATGTAGTTTATGGCCTCAACTGTAAAGAAACACCCCTCTTCAAAGAAGTTACAGTAGATCAAGGCCCCCACCCGATGAGATCCGTCACACTACATGCGTTCCTACAATCTGATAACCATCCTGTATTGTGATTGGGGAGGGGATTCTCACTGTGAAGGTGTGTGGGACCGAGCCTGAAGCGGAAGATTCCAGGGATGCCTTTTTGTACATCAAAGTCTTCACAATTATGTGTCACATTAAAAATATATAGCACTCACAAAAAAGTAGAAGGAAAATAACACTTTAATAACTTATAAATATATACATCGCAACAAAAACAGTAAACACCTTAAAACATTTTTTAATAAAACAGAAGCAACAATGGTCAGCAGCGGTCTGTTGTGCGAATAGTCCCAAGGCAGCATATTTACCTAGAGTGGTGCTGTGTAGGACATTCTGAATGGAAATTAACCAGAACTATAACCATCTACTTCCAATAATATAACTTTTATGCCCAAATTACGCAAAGATTTAGCTAATCTGCTAAAGGGGGGAGTCGCCATTTCTTTACAATAATCAATAATGAAAAATCAACATCAATAGGGTTGTCCGTATTCCCGATGCAGCACTATAGTGCAACATACACAGCACCTGGGATGTCAAGAGTGAACAGGTCCTAGCTGCTTAACCAATGACTGACAAATGCTATATTAAACACTTACTATGTATAATACTAGCGTTCACAATAGTTTTACTTTACAAAACATAACAAAAGATGTCCCCTGTAAGTAAACCCATATTAGCTGTTTCAGTTATTGAACATCCTAAGGTTTTATGACATGGGGAACAGTAGTGATATCCTGGGCGGATGATGGTAAATTATACTTCTCCGGAACTTTAAAACTCACAAATGTTTCATTTGTGTAATCGTTTTATGAACATGTACATTAAAAAACTAAAAGAAATGCCAAGAACGTCCCATGTGAAAGTGAATTTTATCTGGCAATTTTTTTCTTTTCCTTCTCATGAAAAGAAAGTTAAAGCCAGGTTCGTTACCTGCCTCATCTGCAAAAAAAAAACTCTCGAGAGGGACCGAAAAAAAATATTGCTATGGTAATCATACCATGCATCGGCACATGGAGAGGTGGCACCCTAATTATTCTAAAGCACAACTTCGAGATTTGGGGGATAACCCCCGACCGGCAAAAACATCCACCAATGACTTAGCAATAAGTGAGTCAGAGGCAAGGGAAACGGTCCCAAATCTGCAAAAGAACTTTGGGCAGATGAGATTGACTTGTGTAGCATGTGGAAAATTAATTTCATGCGGAGAGATCAGTATTACTTCAATAAATACAGTAATCAATGATGCATTAGAACTTAATATCAATTCATTTTCCGAACGTGTAATCAGTACCTGTCCCATGTCAATTCATTGTTCGAACGTATAATCAATACCCATCCCGGATCAATTCATTGTCCGAACATATAATCAGTAAAAAGTGCGACAAGTGCGACAAAATCATATCGATAATTCATTGTGAGCAAGTACCAAAAGTGTCGACAATTCTAACCTTCAATAAATACAGTAATCAATGATGCATTAGAACTTAATATCAATTCATTGTCCGAATGTGTAATCAGTACAAGTTCCATGTCAATTTATTGTTCGAACGTATAATCAATACCCATCCCGGATCAATTCATTGTCCGAACATATAATCAGTCTTATCCCATATCAATTCATGTGCTAAAAACTGCATACATATCTCATGATATCAAGGCTGAGCAATCGGGGCACAATAGTTTCATTTGTACCGGCGCCATTTTGGGTGAGGTCAGGAAGGTCCAAGTATAGTCAAAATGTCTCCACCAACTCGTGGTTGGACCGGGACCTCTTTCGGCAGTCTAAACGTTTTCGTTGAAGGGTAGTAGAGGGGACTGGCGACATGAACCATCAGTCAAAGAGGGGTGGGAGGCAAAAATCTCTCCTACCGGGTCATACTGGTGTCCCACCGGAACTGATCAAGTTGGTAGTCTTGCAGGATTTTGGTGATTTCAAGACTGAGGCCGGCGCCGGCATGAGCGCGCCGACGTCCCGCGGCTACGTCGTGGTCGTTCCGTGGGTGATCATGGCAGTCATTCCCCATCGGGGGTCGGGGGCCCCCGTGGCTCTTATAGAATCTTCAAAGTTGAGGAGAACGTTTCTGGATGCAGGACTCATTTTCTAGTTGAACTCAGAAGCGCCGTTGCACCGCAACAGTGGACGAGACCCCCGCTGGGTGAGCGGAGCATCATTGCCTCGCAATAGTGGACGAGACCTTTTGTCGGGTGAGTGCAGCGTCGCTGCATCGCAAGAGTGGAGAAACCCTTTTGTTGGGTGAGTGGAGCGTCGCTGCATCGCAAGAGTGGAGGAACCCTTTTGTCGGGTGAATGCAGCATCGCTGTATCCCAAGAGTGGAGGAACCCTTTTGTTGGGTGAGTGGAGCGTTGGGGGTGCAGCTGAGGGGGCCCCACCTGGGGGGGGGGGTGGGAGAGGCTCGTTCGCGCCGCCTCTCCCTCCCAGCGCACCCCACGCCGACACCTGGCGTTGATATCCGTGATGTCCGGACCAGGCGATAAGGGGGGGGGTCGGAGGCAGTTGCAAGACATCCTCCCCCCGTGGCCTGCAGGGCGCCACTTCAGGCCCGAACGGGGAGCTCATATCAAGCCGGGGCCAGACCAGGAGATACGAGGGGGGGGGGGGTCGGTGGCATATGCAAGACATCCCCCCCCGTTGTCGCAGTCATTATCTAAGAAAGAAGAAGAATCCCGTCGGCCTCGGCTCCTCTCCTACGGCTGCCAGCAGGACTCGCCCTACACGTGCCGAAGGCCTCGTCTTCCGGATGGGCGTAGCCGCGAACCTGTTGCACTTCGGGAGTTTCCGGAATGGGGGTAGGTATCTGCTGATTTGTATCTATTTCATGTTACCGTTATTGGGCGTGGTGGGCGGTGGGACAGACATGCTTGGAGCAGTGGGGGGGTGGCGGAGCCTAGCTACCTTGTGGCTGCCGTAACGTCAAGCTTGGCTTCTTTCACCATTTTCATCTTTCTTATTTCTAGCGAAGTCAAAAACTCATCAGAGGCCTACTGATTTTGTTCGATTTCTTTCCTTTCCTTTTCAAGTGTGTTTCATGCTAAAGTTTCTGTTTAACAGGATACAGGGATTACTTCGTATTTTACATATGTCTTCTTTATTAGGGGTTCTCTCCGGTTGAGTCAGATGATGTACCTCTAATAAATGGTCCGGGTGGAAGTAGTTTCTCAATCAGTGGGGAGTGACAGATTGCAACGGGGGACAAAGGTCCGCATTACCCACCCTTCACTACTTGCAAAGACTAGACAGAATATTTCTATTCCACATTATTTGCAAACAGAGAGTACCTCGAAAGAACTATTCCTTGAACAATAAATGTCCAGCCAATCAATCAATCAGGCATGACGGATTACAACGGGGGACAAAAGTCCGCATTACCTATCCTTCACTATCTGCAAAGGGAGACAGAATATTTCTATTCTTCTCTGTTTGTAGACAGGGAATATCTCAAACAGCAATAATCGATAAAAAAAATAGTAGGATTATAACACTTTAATAACTTATAAATATATACATCTCAACAAAAACAGTAAACACCTTGAAACATTTTTTATTAAAACAGAAGCAACAATGACAACTAACAGTAGTGATATCCTGGGCGGGTGATGGAACTGGGATTGTTAATGGAAAAAGATGTACAGAGAAAACTATTGGTGAATTATACTTCTCCGGAAATTTAAAACTCACAAATGTTTTATTTGTGTAATCGTTTCAGGTCAAACGGATTGTGGGACAATGTTCACAATGGAAGAGTCACCAAAAGGCATTTGGATCGATGTTGCAGTAGGCTGCCATGTATATAGTTATTTATTAAAACGTTTTACCCTGTTACTTTGCTGGTGTGTTGTATATATTTATAATATTTGCATAGGGTTTGTCGTTATTTTGGGTGGGGTGGGTGGCGGAGTCGAGCTGTTTTGCAGCCATCATGGTGTGGAGCTAAGTTCATCTCACTAGTTTCGTATTTCTCATTAGGGGTTGTTCTTAATGTTTCTATTTTAGCGAGGTCAAAAACAGATCCCATTAGTGGCCTACTGATTTTGCTCGATTCCTTTTGTTTTTTTAAACTATTTTTCACTATCTGCAAAGACTAAACAGAGTATTGCGACTCTGTGCTTGTTTGTAAATACAGTATGAACCAAAGAGAACCAATTCTTAAACAGTAAATGCTTGGATAACAATCAATCAAATGGAGAGACAAGCAGGCACGACGGATTACAACGGGGGCAAAGGCCTGCGTTAACTACCCTTCACTATCTGCAAAGAGAGAGTACTGCTAAGAGAAAAGAGGGGGGCAAGGGGGGGGGCAGCGTTCAAAGCACATCAGCGTGCATAAACACGAAAATGTTTTTACCTATCATGTACTTGACATTTGACAGCATTTGATATTTGGTATTAAAAAACCATTGAAATTCACAGAAAAAACCATAGGTTTTAGGCCATATATAGTTAGGGATTTGCATTTACAAAACCTTATTTTACTCGCATAAAACCATTGAAATTTCATATATAGTTAGTTCCACTAACTATATATCGCGCACCCGCAATCCACTGCTGATGATGTCACATATTACATCATTCATGACATGGTCAGTGACATCACTGATGACATCACTGATGACAACTCAAATGACATCACTGATAACATCACTGATGACATCAATCATGTGATAATACGATCAACCTCTTCAGACTCTAATATAACCTTAGATACACTCAGAGTAAACAGACACTCACAGACTGTCACTCATCCATGGAGTTATTCACACACCTAGTCAGTCATGCACTGAATCAATCACACCTCCATATCCTCAACTATACAGTTATACACACCTTCCTTATTCAAACATATACTAACACATATTTACTCTTTTATACAATCCCTGATACAAGTTCACAATGATCCATACAGCCACTCACACATTCACTGGCTCTTATACACAGTAATTTATATATGTGAACTTTCATATGTACTGTGTTTTACATATGTACTTACTTTGACATGTAGCACTGAGATATCCATTCACTCACCAATACACTCGTACACAGTCAACCACCCATACAGCTGTTTCCACATGCAGTTTTGAACCCATAGATCTAGTGAATAAACTGTTCACACATGTATGCACAGAGTCACACACTTCCCAGCCACCCACACACACATTCACTCTCCCATACAAATACTTGGGCAACCAATCAATAACCCATATAGTTAATCATATAGCTACTGATCAACACATGCAGCAGTTTACAGAACAGCAGATATAATGATGGACAAATTAAAACAGTTTAGTCACTAACCCATGCTCTCAGTGAGACACATTTAATCACTCTCTCATACAGTCAGTCATGCACTTACTAAATCCTTCATCCAGACACTTATACATCCACTCATTCTTCAATATGTAAGACATATTTTAACTTTACAGAAACATACAGTCACTGGATGATGTCATCAGTGATGTCATCAGTGATGTCACTGACCATGTCATGAATGATGTAATATGTGACATCATCAGCAGTGGATTGCGGGTGCGCCATATATAGTTAGTGGAACTAACTATATATGAAATTTCAATGGTTTTATGCGAGTAAAATAAGGTTTTGTAAATGCAAATCCCTAACTATATATGGCCTAAAACCTATGTTTTTTTCTGTGAATATATATATATGTAGACTCTGGGTGAGACGTAGGTCCCCTAATTATTTCTGATTTTATGACTGCCCGGATTTTTGACCTCCACTGTGAGTAAGTCTCATTACTTGGGTCTCACTCACTGTAAGCTGTGATAAAGTGAACTGGAAGTACTAACCACCAGTGTCTGCTTTTTAAAGTAAGGTCTGCTGCTACACAGATGTTGTAATAGGCTCCGGGTTGTTTGCATGTGAACATGTTCGCACTAGCATGGACACACATGTAGGCTGAGTAAATACAACTACCATCTATCCCCATTCAGTACCTTTGGGGAGATAGCGTTTTGCGGAAGGACCCTGTTAGAAATTGGGTTTCTAGTTGGTAGAGGTATAACACCTTGCCAAGCAGGAACCACAATCTGAATCTGGAAAAGTAGAATACACAACCTAATTTAACCTGTGCTCACCCTCTTGTAGTGTGGCACAGAGCAGTCAGGCTTAACTTAAGACGCAATGTGTAAAGTATTTGTGCAAAACTTAAAACAGTAAAACAGTGAAAACACCACAGAAGAATAATCTAAAGCAAGTTAGAAAAATAGTAAAACCTAAATTATGAATTTATAACGAATATTTTGAAATGTAGGACTTAGAAACATGAAGTGCCAGTCGGGGCTCGCTGATCCTGCTGGACAGTATCAAATCTGAAAAGTCAGGCCAACTGCAATGGAGCTCGGTTTGGATACTGGAGCCATGTACGACCCGCTGAAAATAGTGCCTTCGTGCAGATTATATCAATGTCGAGATCAATAGGATTGTAGGTGATGCTTCAGTTCTGAGTCACAGTTGGGAGTTGAGTTGTTGTTGAAACTCTAGTGATGATATGTTTAGAGCAGCAGCAATGGCGATGCATCAGCGTTGAGGCATGATGCTTCAGTTCAGACCGGTTTAAAGAACAGTGATGTGTGGCTTTTGCAAAAAACAGCCACTTCCAAGTGTACAGGACTGGATTGGCACAACTTGGCAGGGCAGCATTCAGAGTTGGCGGAGTCCAGAGAATGTAGCAGGGTTGGGTGAAGTCTTGGATGTCCCTTTGAGTCACTTGTTTCTAGGGATGTAGAGCTTCTGCAGGTCCAATCTTTTTCACTATCAGGCAAAGAGGAAAGCAGATATCAGCGCAGGCACAGCAGAACGGGAATCTAGCAGAACCCAGCAGATTGACAGTCTTGTCAGAGGAGAGCTATCCTTATTGTTGGCAGAGTGTCCTCAGGTCCAGAAGTGTACTGAGTTGGTGCTTTCAGGAATCAAGTACTTATAACCAGTTGTGCCTTTGAAGTTGGGGAGACTTCATATAGGGGCCTTCGAAGTGCAAAAAGTCCCTGCCCTTCTTGCCCTGTCTCTAGACAAACAACAGGGGGTATGCAGCGCTTTGTGTGGAGCCAGGCACAGCCACTCTTTGTGTCTAGACAGGCATAACCCTATGCATGTGTCAGATCCTCCCTCCCATTTTGTTCGGGAAGGACCATCAGCCTGGCAACAGCCCATCAGAATGTGACTGGACCATCAGGCAAACCTAAGCTCACTTTGTATGTGGCTGTCTAGAGGATGAGTGGGTGAAACTGGAGGAGTTTAACTCCATGGAATTCCTTAAAGTTACCTAAAAACTCAGTGAGATTCTGCAGAGTTTCGCGAGCACAGAATTCCAGTTTGTCGTGCTGTTTGTACTGATTTTAATCCCTGGAAGCCTGTCACATGCAGTAAAATCAGAGGGAATGGGACCACATGGCACACCAGATTGTGCTGCTTCTTACTGCCGTGACCGTCCACATTGAGAATTCTTACCAGGAGGTGATCTAGCACTCATCTTATTTTTGTTTGTGCTTGGCAACTTAATATTGATGAGCCGCGCAGAAGAAAATCTGCACCATGCTGCATTTGGCAGAGGTTTTCCCACATAGTGCGTAAAACTATGTTAACTGTGCCCAAAAAGCAGACTTTACCACCCACCCCTTGTCTGGAGGGAATACACAAAGCCCAGCTGTCACCCAACCCAGAGGTGTATTCAGAGACAAGCAAGGGCACAGAATGGTTAGGTAAGAAAATGCCAACTTTCTAAAAGTGGCTTTTTCAATCTTATAGCTTAAATTCAGATTTTATCATAAATTGTGATTTTAGATTTTGAATCCCAAGACCCCAAACTCCAAATATCTATCTTTTCCCAAATGGAAATTACACTTATACAATGTAATAAAGTAACTCCAATGTTAACTTATGGGAGAAATAGGTCTTGCAGAAATAAAAAAGGAATTTAAGAGTTTTTACTACCACAATATGTAGAATGTAAAAGTCATGTCAAACTTTTAAAAAACACTGCACCCTGCCCTGTACATTAAGGGTGATTTATATGTATTACAAATCGTTATGGCCTGGCAAGAGGGTTTATTTCCCAGGTCAAAATGGCAGTTCAAACTACTACACAGGTACTTTATGCATGAAGGTCCAGGAAGGCAAGGATCTCAATATGTCCATATTTTGTACTAAACTGCACTTCTTCTGGCACTTCAAGATTAAAAATGTTCTTTAGGTCATATCCTGATTAGATTCAGTCTTTAAATCACCCCGGTGTACCATGTCAATTACTTTGGTGGCTAACATTAGCGTCAGAGGCTTGCCCCTTAATAGCACAATTTGACAATAATAGGCTTGATCATGGTAGAGTAAAGGGTGTGGACATAATCTGCCTGTGCTAATTACTTTCTCTGATGGTCTGTGAGATGTTGAGCTAAAAGTTGGATTTGTTTATTGCAGACGATATGATCCTTATCTTAGCGCTATTTTATGTTGCCAGTTTGTTGCCATCCGCTCATTCATGGAGGTCAGGCAATCTTGTAGAATAATAAATGTGACACATTTGGATCTTTTTCTAATGATACGAGTGTCATCAGTGTAGGAATGAACCCCCTTCACAAAACAACTACACACTACAACATCAACTCAACAGAAAAACTAAACACAATGTTATTGTTGTGTTACAGTGTGGTATGCTTGTTGTTTAGTTTTGGTCAACAAATGTTTTATTGTGTTGTGTTGGTATGCTGATGTGCTGTAGTGCTGCTTTTAGTTCAACATGTTGTTCTTTTGCTTTAGTGTTTTGTGCTTATATGTTTATTTTGTCATTGTGCTATACTATATTGGTGTTCTGTTACATTGTGGTTGTGTGTGAATTTTATTTGGTTATCTCTGTGTTTGGCTGTTGTTGCATTGCTATGTTCTTTTTTTATAGATCAGTTTATTAAACAACAAAAAGACAGCATTTCCATTCACAATTTGATGAGATAGGACATGTTACATGGTTATAATCACACTTGACGTTGTTGTATGATATGTTATATGAAATAGTAATGTCAACATCTTTATGGTGTTACAGGATCTTCCAAAGAGAGAACAGCTAGGGGTTCACATATATTACTGCGGTAGCTATTCCATTTGCTCCAAATGTAAATCCACTTTTTAGGGCACCCTCTAGAAAGATACACATTTTTTCCCGCTACATACACCAATCCATGTCTGCTTTCCAATCTACAACTTTGGGCGGTGTTCTGGCTCCCCACATCCTGGCCAGGTTCCTTTTTGCGACCATCAGTCCCAACGCGACCCATATACTGTCTTTTCTACCCAAGTCTGCGGACTCCTATACATTTAGAAGACATCTCTTAGCCTTGTTCCTCACCACAGATCCAAGAACTTCACTGAGGCAGGCGTGTATCCCCTTCCAATATGACTGTATATGCACACCCTCCCACAGGATATGCATAAAAGTGCCCTCCTGACCACAGTGTCTCCTATACATGCCCTCATCTATCCTTCCCATACTGACAAGCTGAGTCCCTGTGGCATAAATTCTATGGAGGATTTTCAGTTGGTCGATGCACAACCTGAAGGAGATTGCAACTTCAAGCGGGAAGGCCAGTGCCTCTTGCCACTCATAGTCATCAAGTTCCAACCCATTGTTCCACCTGCGCTCTTGGATCTCTTTGAGAGGGTCTGGCACAATCATTTACCAGCTTTTTATATGTCAAGGACACTGCTTTCGTTTGTAGGTATCCATCGAGTAGCCTTTCTTCCAGCGGCGAGGCATCAGGGGGGATACCTCTAAATACCTAAAGTATTCGGTGCTGGCCAGTTAGCATTCTTTTTGCACGGTGGCGAAGGAGACCACTTCTCCCTTCTGCCATAGGTCCCTTATTTTCTTGATCCCTATCAGGTCCCACTTATCAAACCCCTTTGAACACATCAGGGTGCCCTATTGTTCCAAGTCGCACAAGGGAGTAGCCATTGTGAGCTTTTGTTCCCATCCCAGGCTTCTATTTACTGTGTGCCATATGTGCATTGAATGTCCGGCCGGCCTCATAAGTGAAAATCTTTTGGGCCTTGAATAGAGAGCCATTTTGTAGCTACCCCCCGTAATACCCATTCATCCGTTCTGTAACTTGGGTCGTCCCACTGACAGTACATACATTGATTTATAGCTGCTAATTGGGCAGCTCAGTAATACTTATGTCTGGTAGCCCAATCCCCCATCATACCAACTTAGAACCAACTTGGGATGGGCTATGCGAGGGCGACCATCCCAAAGCAGCTCCCTATGATGGCTTTCCACCTCTTTAAAATATTTTGGCGGGACCAGATGTGGGAAGTTCTGGAGCGCTTATAGAAAACGTGGCAGAGACATCATTTTGAATAATGCGGCCCCCCCTAATAACAAGAGCGGTAGGGTCCTCCAAGTGGTCACATCTTGTTTTAGTCTCTGTAGCGGGGGATAGATTTTGATCATAGCTAGTTTTTGTATCTGCAGTGATATAGGTTCCCAAATATTGGAAGCCCTCTTCGCTTTCTTCAAATGATACCTTTAGGCTGTGGAGGCAGCTTACCACTAAGGACATATATCAGGGATTTACTCCAGTTGATCTTGTATCCAGAGAATTTCCCAAAGGTGGTGAATATTTCCAGTATTCTATAGAGTGATGGCTTAGGGGATGCAAAATAAAGCAGGATGTCTTCCGCATAGAGAGAAATGTGGTCCTCTCACGAGTCAGCCCACTTTTGCCCCTGGATTACTGGGTCTCCACAAATCCACGCCACCAGAGGTTCCAGGGTAAGAGCAAAGAGGAGGGGTGACAGCGGACACCCATGTCGTGTCCCCAGCTTAGTGCGAATACCCCGATTTCTTATAATTGACAACCACCTGTGCCAAGGGCTCTGCATACCAAAGGCTACCCACCTGATAAAATTGGACCCAATTCCCATCTTGGTCAAGACTGCAAACAAATATCGCCATTCTATGGTATCAAAGGCCATTGCGGCATCAAGCGAGACCACAAACACAGCTTCCTGAATCATGCCTTGGTGCCCTAACACACCATGCAGCCTCCTTAGGTTCAAAGCAGTATTACGGTGTGGGGCATGAAGCCCGACTGGTCAGGGTGCCCTGGTTTGCCTATTACCTGGACCAAACGTCTGGCTAGTATTTTTGTGAGTATTTTGGGCTCAACGTTTAATAGTGAAATGGGCCTGTAGGACGAGCATACCCCTTTGGGTTTGCCAGTTTTATGTATAGTAATAAGTGTGGTAACCTGCTCATCTAGAGGAAGCAGCCCTAAGTCTCGGCTTACTTCAAACATGGCTCGCATATTTCGGGCAAGTAAATCCGGCTTCAACTTGTAGAGCTCGTTGGCAGGCCGTTAGGGGCCAGAGCCTTACCAGATTGGAGGCTTCTAATCACTTGAGAAACCAAATCATTAATAAAATCGCTGTCTAGCAGAGCTCGGTCATCTATGTCCGAGGAGGGAAGTTTTATGTCTCTTATCAGATCCTGTGTGTTTTCTCCCGTAAAGGAAGTGCTCGCGCTACAGATGGAGCCATAGTGATCCGCAAACTCATTAGCAGTCTTTTGCCGGTCCGTTATAACTTCCACTGAGCCCTTGGGCAGCTCCTGTACCTGTCTGCTCGCCTGCTCGTTTTTATCCAGCCATGCCAATAGTTTCCCTTCCTTGTCCCCCAGGTCATAGAGCCTACCCTCTCTGTCTCTACCCATTGACTTGGCTGTGTCAGTTGCTATGGTTTTATATTCTGTTTGTTTAAGCTTCAGGGCATGAAGAGTGTCTGGTGTCAGTGGTTCCCCGCCATTGTCTTCCATGGGGAGGATTTCCTCTTCCAAGCAAGTTAGTTCCTTTGACTTTTCTTTCCACACCCCCGCTATCAGCAAGAGTGCCTCACCACGCACTACAGTTTTAAAGGCTTGCCATAGGGTTTGGGATGAACTAACTGAGTCCATATTCTCTAGGAAGTAATTTTCTTAGCTGTTACTACTCTGTCTTTAACCACTGGGTTTCTGAAGTGCCACAGGCTGATAGGTGCCAACCGTCCCACTCTTTTCTCACCAATGACCACTTTTGCCCACAGCAGGGAGTGATCAGATATGCCCCAGACAAGGTGTTTGGTTTACCTCATAGTCCCAACTTGGGGCACCGTATTGATAAGGTAGTCTATACGGAATAGGCTATTGTGTGTCCCAGAATGGAAAGTGTGTTAAATGCGATCTGAATTGAACACTCTCCACACATTCACGAAGCCCATGTCCTTGATGAAGTCTGGGAGCCAACTCTGCGAGGGGCTGATGGTATGGGGGGGCGGGCCAGAGAGCCCGACAGCACTGAATTGAAATCTCCTCCTATAACCAGATAGCCTACCGGGAATGACTACACGTTTTTATCCAGGTCACTGAAGAGTTGGCCCTGCAGCCCCGGCTGGATATACACCAACACCAGCGTGAGTGTCTTATCCTCCCCCTGTCTGGAAATCGCTGCTTACCTACCCATCCCATCAGTCCATGTATGTTGGATTGACAGCGGAAAGGAATTCCTATCAGGATATCACTCCCCTGGAACCCATGGTAAAACCAGACTGGACCACCAGCTGGTCGACCAATCTGCCCATGACCTTGCAGAAGTTACCTACCAAGTGCGTCTCTTGGAGAAGCACCACTTCTGGAGTATAGCACTTGATATATTGCAGTACAATACTATGTTTTACTTTGTCTCCAAGCCCATTTACATTCCAGCTTAGGAGCTTAAAGTTCTTATCCCAGTGCTTCCTCATGTGTAGGTGCAAATATTTTGTATCTCATCTCTTTTTTATTAATGTGCAATGCTGCTTTCTGTAACAGAACATAGAACAACCCCACTCCACCGCAACTCCCCACCTCCCTGCTCCCCTGCACTCTGGGCATGGAACAGCCCATGTTTCAACTATGCAGAGTGCCTGTCGCCCAAACTTATAACTAAATGTAGAATATACAAGAGGGGGGTAGCTTTGCCACCCCAACCACCTCCTAAGTCTAAAAAGTGATGTGCCCTGCCAGAAGGGCCCACCCAATACCAAAAAGGGTATATATGACAATCAATCAATCCTGTCTAGCCATTGTCCATCACATATGTTCAGTCGCTGCATCAGTTCGAAGGCACTACTGAGCAGTGTGCCAAGATTAATCACCAGCACCACATGCTCCGCAGATTGAGTCATTAGATGAACTGGTCTGAGTCTCTCCCTAGCGGGCAGTATGGTCCCTCGCATCTCTCCATCCTTCAAGCCAGTCCGCAGCCGCCTCAGGGGCATCAAAAAACCAGATCCTACCATCGGCTTCGATGCGGAGTCGGGCAGGAAATATCATGGTGTATTTAAGTCCTTTGCCTCTAAATCTCTTCTTCACCTCCAGAAAGGAACCCTGTTGCCGCTGTACATTCGAGGTGAAATCTAGAAAAAAGGAGATTTCAGAATTCTCATATTTCAAGGGGAGGCTAATACGCGAGGTCTGTCTCTGAAATTTAGAAGTCTCGTCAGCATAGGGCAGGGAGGCCACTAGGTTTGGGGCATCCTCTAGGGACTCTATGCACCCTTTCAACCACAGAGAATTTGGCAACCCCTTAAGCTGAAGGTATTTAAGTATGAGTTCTCCCATGAATAGATCCGTGGCAGGACCCTCTGCCCTTTCTGGCAGACCTATAATCCTCACGTTATTTCTTCTGGTGCGACCTTCATAGTCATCCAGTTTATGCTCTGCTAATTTGCGAAAGGTCTGCAGGTCATTGATATCTTGCTTTATTTGTGTTGCGTCTCCCATGCGGCCGGCAGTGACGATTTCCATCTGCTTCACTTTCTTTCCAGTTTTAGTTAGGTCAGCTCGGATCAGCATCGCTTCAGACATGATTGTGTCTATCCTCTGCTCAAGGAAGGAGCGTACACTTAAAATTGTGTCCATGACATCTTTTGACGTCAGGTCCAGAAGTTCCCCCCCAGATCCAGTCATCCATTACCCCTTGTCACTGTGTTCAGGTTCCGCCTGCTTTGGCAGCACTTATTTGTCTAGTCAAGTCTGTTGCACCTTTTTCGCACCCTTGGCAGTCAACATCTTTTCAATGGTGCTGCTAAGATTAGCCCCACGCAGACTCCAGGTCTCCCACTCCTTACAGTAATCTCCTCTGCCCCACGATGACGAGCCTTGTTGTGCGGTTCACTTATGATGTTTCTCTATCACCAGCATCAGCACGGGGAGGCACCATATACCAGGTCACTGCACATAAAAGTTGTCGGTTGGTGGGGAACTAATGTGACCTTCTCTTTTACCCCAATGCAACAATAGTGGTGATTCTACTGGGGCACCAAGTTTGGTTATTCAGCTTGGCCACCCAGTCAGTCTCCGGCCCACCACAGCGGTCGAGAGGGCCTGATAAGCTTTTTTCCCTCAGGCATAGCCTCAAGGTCAGCCCTCCAGAGGCCAGCAGTCCAAGTCCAGACCGGCAGCAATGCCGTTGTTCTTATACTCCTCAGCGGTTATCCCCTCTGCCCCACTGCGACCAGCCTTATCGTACGGCTCACTTATGATGATTCTCTGTCACCAGCGGGTGGGAGCACCACATACCAGGTCACTCATTAGTGTTGATTGTAGATGGGGACCACTGTGACCTTTTCTTCTGCCCCACCTTGACAATAGCGGTGATTTAACTGGGTCACTGAGTTTTTTTATTCAGCTGGGTTGCCCAGCCAGTCTCCGGCCCACCACCTCAGGCACAGCCTCAACTTCAGCCCTTCAGAGGCCAGCGGTCCAAATCTAGACTGGCAGCTGCGCCATCATATCTGCTGTTCAGGGTCCCATATAAGCATGAGCGAATTTTGCGGATCTCGCGTTCGCGAATTTTGCGGATTTGCGGATTCGCAATCCGCAAAATCCGCAAATTTCCGCGAATTTGCGGATTTTTTTTTTTTTGTGTTTGCGCGGGTTTCTGCCAGTTCGCGAGGGTTTTGTACAATGTCGCAAATTGCGAACTTACCTGTCGGGTCGCAAGTTTCGCGAACTTGTTGTTTCTACGTGTCCAGCCTGTTTGGGACACTCTTCTTCATCACTGCCACTCTCTGTCACCACTGCCACTCTCTGACTACTCATGCCACCCTCTGGCCCACCCATGCCACCCTCTGTTTCATCACAGCACCCTCTGGTTGTCCAGTCAGTGTACATTATTGTGGCAACAAGCACACCTTCCCTGCCTCAAGTGACCTGAATTAATTTGGGGCTGATTAATGTGTCACAGAATATTTTTTTAGCTGGCACCTGCTTCCTTAGTGCTTCCTGATTAGTGATCTTTTGAACTTGCTAAGTGCTTTCATTGTTGCAAAATTAGTTACAACACCTGCCCTGCCCCAACTGACAATAATGAATTAGGGGCTGAATAATGGATTTGAACCTCCAGCCTGGCTCCTGCTTGTCTCCCTTAGCTGTAATTCAGGACCTTTGTGGCATATATGTAACTATTCTGAGGTTCAGAGCAGGGTCACATAATAGTTGCAACCTGCAACTGAACTCTGGAGGGGCCCCTCAGGAAGCACTACAGAAAATGGCTACTAATGATGAGCCTGAACTTTTGAACCTGGTAAGTAGTTACTTTCAGTTTTGCTAAGAGCGTATTTCTGCAATTTTGCACTTATTCGCACTTATTCGCGGGGCGCGAACTCACGCGAACAGTGCGAGCAGTGCGAGCCAAATCCGCTGCTCGCGGATTTGCGGATTTTGCGGGAGATTCGCGAATCTCGCGGATTGCGGATTTCCCGAAAATCCGCAAAATCCGCGAGCGGAACGGATTTTCCGCCCACCCCTAGTCCCATAAGGCTGTCTCCTACCGTTACAGCAGCTAGCTGATCGGGACACATGCGTTCACCACCTACTGCAGCCACCTCTGCATGCTTCGTTCACGCAACACTGGCAGGAGCACTCCTCCGTCCATCGTGGGTGGTCGGGCCACAGCCACTTGCGTCAGGGTCAGGATTTCGGGACTCGGACCGCCTCCCCCTCTCACAAGCCCGACTGCAGGAACGTCTATGGCATGGCGTTCACTAAGGGCTAGACCAAATAGTGTGCCACGCCCAGCTCTCCAATGCGACAGCTCCTGGCCTCTGATCTCGGGCAGGCCACAGCATTGAATGCTGTGGGGAAAAAGGAACCACCCTTGACTGGATTCAATCCTTTCTCTCTGGCCGAACCCAGAGGATCAGACTCCCTCCCTTTGTCTCCGAACCCACCGATATCAACTGAGGAGTACCTCAAGGATCATCGCTCAGCCCCACTCTCTTTAACATCTACATGGCGCCCCTCGCCACCATTGACAGAGAGCATGGGTTCAGCATTGTGTCCTTTGTCCATTGTGACTTCCAGCTCATCAGCTCACTCACGATAAAGCCTGAAGACACCAGGCTCTGTTTCAAGGAATGAATGAAGAAGGTGGAAGCCTGGATGGAAGACAGCTGTTTGAAGCTCAAATCAGAGAAGACAGAGGTCCTCATCCTCGTACCCTGCACCTCCGCCTGGGACAATACCTGGTGACCCTCCGCCCTTGGAAACCCACACACCCCTACAGACCAGGTAATAAACCTCGTCATCATCCTCGACTCCTCCCTCTCCATGAACCGCCAGATCAACGACATCACCTCCACCAGTTTAAACTGCCAATGCATCCTCCACAAGACCTTCAACTAGCTCCCCCCGACTGCAGAAGGACTGTCAATCACGCACTCATAACCAGCAGACTGGACTATGGCAACAGCCTATACGCCGGAATCAACAGAACCCGTCTACACAAACTCCTAACCATCCAGAACGCTGCAGCCAGACTCATCCTCTGGAGTACGCATCAAGAGCACATGACCTAACACCTACGAGACCTCCACTGGCTCCCCATCGAGAAGAGGGCCACCATCAAACTCCTCGCCCACCCCTACAAATCCCTCAACAACATCGGACCCAAATACCTCAATGAGAGAGTATCCTTCCACGTACCCAAGAGGAACCTCCCCTCTGCCGACCTCACTCTGGCAGAAGTCCCCTCCATCTGCAGAAACAGAACAGGTGGAAGAGCCTTCTCTTACATTGCAGCTAAGACCTGGAATTGTTTTGGAATGCTGCTATTATTGCAGTGTTGTGTTTTGGGGCATAGTGTGCAGTTTTGGCCATTTTGTGAGGCTGTTCTGTCATTGAACTCTTGCTGGTATCTGTCAGCTTAAGTTTGCAAGCATTTTCTTGGCATATATTACTACCGCAATGGATTTCTTGCCAAGCCACTAGAGGGGTAAGCACAGGCTCATTAAGTGACGTTTGTGGTTCATCCTGACAAGGATTGTGCACATTATTTGAGTGTGACTTCCACCACTCTCAAATAATAGCCCCATTTCTTGCACGTAATATCCAGAAATAATATTGATTTAAATAATATGCCTTCAAGTGTATGTTAATTCAAAGTGCCCATGAGTTCCTCAATAATCAGGGTAGTGAAGATGTGTTTGCTGGAGCATGCATAAATATCAGGCTTCCTAGAGAGTGCACTGTTAGGTCTCCGAAAGCTCACGCCTTGTACGACTTTTGAAATCCTCGTTTCACAACTGAACCCATCTTTTCTCTTCTTCTCTAGAGTTGGTTGTGCAGAGAATTTGCCATTCGAAGATAGCTCTGTTGATCTGATCACTACTTCTGTTGCTGCTCACTGGTTCAAAATAGAGGAGTTCTTAAAAGAATCAGATCGTGTCCTCAAACCAAATGGCTGCTTGGCAATATACTCTTTGCATCCACATTATAATCTTTACTACAAAGAATGCTCTCAAAGTTTAACACATGCTTTCAATGAGGTGAGTGATTACACAATTATTATTCTACACATTTTTAAATACCTTTGTGCACATCAGACTTAGCAAGCAGCCTCAAAGATGTGACTACCAATCCTGATTTTTGGCTTAAGGTTCCAGAGCCCAAATATTTTTGAGCAGTCATGTTAATAGAAGTAACTAGCAAGTGCCTGGATTTGTATACAATATAAAGAACTAAGGGCCCTATTTATGACAGGCTTGCATCGCGTTTCCACCACGCAACATGAAACATGCATGATAACAAGCGCCAAGTCAGATTTTTGAAACCACGCTAAGCCACTTTACAGTGCTCTGAGTGGCTTAAAAAATCTGGATTGTCGCAATATAGAGCAATTGCATCACTCTGCCCTAGGAAGACATTCCATGGTCATTATGTGGGTGTTTCCAAGCAACTTCCATGGATTTTGATTCATCCCCAAATTTACTAGGTGGCTGCGCTAAAAACATACACCTTCCTGGGGAAGGCGTATCAAGGAGAAATATCTCTATTTCTCCTCATTTCTTCCTCTTCTTATGTGTGCTGCATTTTACAGCGCACATAAAAAGAGGAATATGCATCCCAGGATTGTTTTTGTGCAGGAAGGTCCTGCACAAAAACAATCCTGCATGCAACACAAGCACCCTTGCACCATGGTGCAAGGGTGTCTGTGTTGGCGATAAGCTAATAAATGGAGCCAGTGCAATGTGGAGTGATGTGGCTCACTGGTTAGAGGCGGCAGATCCGTAAGCAGAGGACGACCCGGGACCAGGGTTCAATTCCCGACACGGCAGGGTCGTGGACCAGGGTCAGCGGGCTCGATAATTCTCGCCTCAGTGCCTACTCCAGTCAGGGACCACACTCGGCAACTCTGGGCATTAGCTTGCCTCATCTTCACAACGGCCCCCCCAGACCGCCGGGGATGCTTGGTCGCACCTTAGAGATACCCATTAGGGACCATCTCTCAGGGTGAGCCAGGACGGGTTCCCCAGCGGTCGAAGCGCGGAGATACTCCCCCGGGAGTCGATTCTAGCGCTATATAAACCCGCAATCAATCAATCAATAAAACTGACAGGAATGTGCTGTATAGCCTTAAATAGGATTCATTTGTGGCCTCTATCTGTCATGCAGTGCAGCACAGCAAGATGACTTACAGCGCTGCACTGTGTCAAAGTCGCTTAATGAACCCCTAGATGCACATCATGCAGGTGTTACATATATTACTGCAACATAGTTAGGGTTGAAACTTTAATTAGCCTGGAATAAATGACAAACTTAAGATGTTTTTTGAATGAGTGTTGTCAGGGCACAGACATTTACATATTGGGGTATAAAACAAATGACACAGTCGGGTGCTGCAAGCAATTTAGCAGTACCGTAAAGGGTCATTTAAAAAACGCTGGCCTGCGCTGTATGTCCAAGTACAGTGCTGTGCTGCACTGCATGACAGATAGAGGGATGTTCTACTCATTCTGCAGTTCACACTTTAGATGGCGTTTTTACCAATGACCCAAGGCTGGCAGTAGGCCCTCCTATTCCTCTTTCATGGTCCGACCATAAGGCAGTCCCCTTGGAGTTTACCTTTGGACCTTTGGATATACCCTTAAACCCTTAAAGGATAATAACAGCTGGACTCTGAAAAGGAATTATAAAGGACTTAACAATGAGACCTTGAGCCCCTTTCTTGTTAACTTTATGTCCTGTTTCAAATCTAATACGGATACTGCCGCTCAGGAGCTTGTTGATATCATCTCTGAGGCAGTTGATACTCTTGCCCCTGCTAAGACCCCACTACTGTGCTAGGAAACGACCGTCAGCCCCATGGTTCTCCAACGCACTTAGATTACGCAGGCAGGAATGCAGGAGGCAGGAAAGACTCTGGAGAGCCCATCTTGACCCTGATGAAAGGACCAAACATAAGGACCTTATTACAGGATATAAGACCGCAATTCTAGCTGCCAAACAGTTATACTTTACCAATCTAACTACTTCCCTTCGCTCTCCTAGAGATCTTTTTAATATTGTGGATTCCTTGTCTGTTATTCCATCTCCTGACCCCGTTGTTGCATCACAAAAACTTTGTGATGAGATCTCCTTGTTTTTCCATACTAAAATTGGAGATATTTACTCCGATTTAGAAGCCCTTATTTCTACTCAGGACTCCCCCTTGTCATCCGACCTTTCTTCAGGACCCAGTCTCTCCCTGACCCCGCGAGGACATTTATCCAATTTTCCCCTACTGTCCCATGAAGTGCTAAATGGCCTGCTTGATCTCCCCTAGACCCCTGTCCTCTTAAAGTCCTGAAAAATTGTAGAGAGGTCCTTCTTTCCCCCTATCTTCAGGTGATGCACTTGGCAATCTCGAATGGCGTCTTCCCCGCAGCCTGGAAGTTGGCCATTGTTAAACCTTTACTAAAGAAACCCACCTTGGAACCTGGGACTCTAAAACATTTCCGTCCCATATCCCTCCTCCCAACCCCTGCAAAAATGCTTGAGGCCCATCTGAATCACCTCCTCAATCTCTTCCTGGATACAGCTGGCCTGCTAGATCCCTCTCAGCATGTCTTCAGGAAGGCTCACAGCACCGAGTCGGCCTTGACAGTGGTAGTCAACAACAGCCGCGCTAAGGTCGACAGAGGTCAATCTACCATTAGATCCTGTTCGACCTCACAGCCGCGTTTGACACCCTGTCCCCCTCCATCTTGGCCATGCGACTTGGTGAGATGGGAGTGGAAGGATCAGCTTTGGGTCTCCTGACATTTTTCCTTAACCACCATGCCCAAAAGGTCAAACTGGATGACTTCCTTTCTCCGGCCAAGTCTTTGCATTGTGGGGTCCCGCAGGGCTCTTCCTTGAGCCCCACACTTTTCAACATATATGTGGCCCCACTTGCAAGACTGGTTAGATCTTATGGCCTGGAAGTCCGGTCGTACGCCGACGACACTCAGATAATGGTATCCTTATCCCATTCTGTGGAGTCCTCAGCCTTGAATTTTAAGAACTGCATGGAAGCCGTGGCAGGCTGGATGACCTCGAATTTCCTCAAACTCAACGGGGAAAAAACTGAGGTCCTTGTCTTTGGGGGAAAACCGGATCTCTGTTCAGAGCAGTGGTGGCCTCCTGCTCTTGGCACCTGCCCCAAGCCTTCCCTCTTTCTTTGAAATTTGGGGGTAACCATTGATATTACTCTTGCTTTTGACAAGCAAGTAGGTAGGACCATCTCCACATGCTGTGGGGTGTTAAGGATCCTCAGGAAACTCGCCCATTACCTCTCCCCAGATGCTCGGAAACAGATCTCAGTGGCCCTCATTTCCCCTCGCCTGGACTACTGTAATGCCCTCTACCTTGGTATAAGAAAAAAATTGATTCATCGTCTCCAAATCGTCCACAATGCTGCAGCCAGGTTTGTTGTGGATGCCCCCAGACGGGTTTCCAGCTCGGGGATTAGAAAAGATCTCCACTGGCTGCCAGTGCAGGCAAGGATCAATTTCAAGGTTCTTGTACTCACTTACTGTGCCCTTCACGGTCTGGGTGCTGAGGACATTGGATCCCTTGTATCCCTCTACACTCCCGGCAGGCACCTGTGGTCAGCTCATAAAAATCTTCTGATTACACCTCGAACTGCCAAGGCAAGGTGGGGAGGGAGAGCTTTTTTCTCCCTTGCCCCCAAACTGTGGAACACGCTTCCCATTAATCTTAAGGCCCAGCCGTCTCTTGTTCTTTTTCAGAAAAATCTTAAGACTTGGCTCTTCTCAGAATCCTACCTGTAAGCTGCTCTCTTTTGGGTTGCTTTTTTGATCTTTCAGCTTGTTTCCACCATCTGCGCCTTGATGCCCCCGGGTTAAGTAGCGCCATACAAATTTACCTTCATTCATTCAAGTATACGGTGCTAACCTGTGTTTGGCTCTTAAAAAAGCTGCCTACTACCAATAGACACCCTGGCTCCATGGTGCAAGGGTGCCTACGATGCAGGAATGATTGTCAACATGCAAGAAGGGGCACCTTGCTGTACATAGGCTACCATCAAAAACAATTTGCACCTTCCATGCGTGCTGCAGATGCAGCACACTTAGAAAGAGCAAAAACGAGAAGAAATACAACTAATTATCCTCGTTTATTTATTTATTTATTTATTTTATTTATTTGAAACATTTATAAAGCGCGAACGAAGGCCCGAGGGCATCTCGGCGCTAAAGAACTGCTGTGTTTAACCCAGGGAGACAGAAAGTACGAAGGTTAAAAAGGATCAGAGGTTAAAAAGCCAGGTTTTAAGATTTTTTCGAAAGGACCTGAGAGAGGTGCTGGCCTTAATTGAATATGGAAGTGTATTCCACAATTTCGGTGCAGCTACTAAGAACCGCCTATCACCCCAATTGACAGTTTTGGTTCGGGGGACCGCCAGATCAGAAGAATTGGAGGAGCGCAGTGTTCTAGATGGGCAGTAGGGAATTAAATTTTGAGTGAAGAACACTGGTCCGACATTATGTAAGGCCTTGTATGTCAAACATAGTGCCTTGAACTTTATCCTCTTTTTCACTGGGAGCCAGTGAAGTCGCCTTAAAGTTGGTGAGACCGATTGGTATTTAGTAATTCGCCCTAGGAGCCTTGCAGCGGCATTCTGGATGGCCTGCATTTTAGCTAGCACTCTCTCCTGGGCACCTAGAAACAGGGCGTTACAGTAATCTAGGGTGGAGAGGACCAGGGCGCTTACCAATGTTTTGGCATGATGCTCAGGTAAAAAGGGCAGAATTTTTTTTATAAGCCGAAGTTTATAAAAGGCAGAGGAAGAGATCTGGTTAGCATGAGGCAGGAAGTTTAGACGGTTGTCAAACAGTACACCCAAGTTCCTGACCTTGTCGACCGGGTCTGGAGGCTGGCCCATAGACGACGGCCACCATAAGGGGGACCAGTCTGGGGAAAGATTGCCGAAAATTACAACCTCTGATTTTTCAGAGTTCAATTTCAGGCAATTATGACCCATCCAACTGCCTATTGCCTGCATACCTTGGTTAAGCATGTTCGCTTTTTGTGGCCCATCGTTCTTAACAGCTAGGATCAATTGGGTGTCATCTGCGTAGGACGTTAGGCTCATCCCAAATGCCCTGATGACTTTGGCAAGGTCCGACACATAAATGTTAAAAAGTGTCGGACTAAGGGATGAGCCCTGAGGAACTCCACATGGTAAAGACAGTGGGGAAGACTCGAAAGGTCCCACAGTGACAACCTGGGTCCTATTAGCCAGGAAAGAGGCAATCAGATTTTTTGCGTTGCCTCGGAGACCTATGCTCTCGACACGGTCGACCAAGGTGGTATGGTCGACCGTGTCGAAGGCCGCCGATAGGTCCAGTAGAATCAGGATGGCAGAGCCCCCTGCATCCCGGATAGATCTAATATCATCGGCCGCCTTGACCAGAGCGGTCTCTGTTCCGTGGCATCGGCGGAAACCAAACTGCGATTCGTCGAGCCTTTTGTTCTCCTCGATAAAGAGGGAGAGTTGGGTGTTCATGATTTTTTCCACCACTTTCGCTAAAAATGGCAGACTGGCAATGGGCCGGTAACTTTTAGGTTCCTCTTAATCGAGGGAAGGTTTCTTCAGAAGCGGTTTTATGAGTGTTTTCTTTAGGGTGTCCGGGTAGATGCCTATAGAAAACATGGAGTTACAGATCTCGGTTATGGATGGGAGAACTGTGTCCATTATAGGCCGCAGAACCTTCAGGGGACACGGGTCCAAGGCTGACCCAGATTTAATAGAGGATATGATGTTGAACACCTGAAGGCAGGTCACCTCTCTAAACTGCTGAAAAATTGGTCCTTCAGGCTGGGTAAAGGCCTCATGGGAGCTGATTGCGGTATTGGCAAAGTTTCGATAAATGTCATCCACTTTGCTGAAAAAAAAACTAGACAATGCGTCACAGAGGGTTTGGGAAGGGGGGGGTGTGAGATCCACAGAAAAGCCAGCTAACTGTCTGGTAGTCTCAAATAGACATTTATTTGAGTTCTGTGCATTTTCTATTCTGAAACAATAATATCTTTTCTTAGCGTCTATAATAAGATTTTTGTATATTGTTACCGACTCTTTGTAGAGAGATTTGGACTCCTGGGAATAATCCTTACGCCAGTGTCTCTCTCTGTTCCGGCACTGTTGTTTTTGTGTGCGTAGTTCATCCGTGTACCATGGGGCCGAGGGGGTCGCTCTATTGCGTGACCGCTGTTTGACTTGAACCAGATCTCTGGCTGCTGAACTGACCCAGTGGTAAAATTGAGAGGTGGCGGTATTAGGGTCAGTGGATAACAAAGGAATTGTATCTGTAAGCAGATTTTTTAAGCTGCATTCATCTATGTTATCCCAAGCCAAATATGTTTGGTGAGGGTTACCGTTAGAGTTATTAATCGGGAGATCATAAATTTGTAGCGTTGAGAGAATAAGATGGTGGTCAGACCATGTTAGAGGCAGTATTTTTGTAACTTGAAAGCCGGTGGCATTTGAAAAAATGCCATCTAACATATGACCTCCTTCATGCGTGGGGGCATGAACCAGAGTGGCCAAGCCAAAGGTAGATAAGTCTGCTAATAGAGAGGCTGTGTCAGGATTATCAAGGACATCAAAATGAAAGTTAAAATCGCCTAGAATGGTAAAAGGGGTATCTAATGCAGATGCTTCCAGAAATGACCTGAAGGCGCCAATGAAGTCACCTCTAGGCCCTGGGGGACGGTAAAGAAGGATCCCTTTAAAAGTGTAAGATGGGGACATTTTAATAGAAAACTCAATGGCTTCACATGAGGTCTGTACAATAGTGGTAAACCTTACAGTGTAGGTGTCACGGGCGATAATGGCGATGCCACCTCCCTTTTTCTTGGTTTGCCTATCTAATCTGTGGGTGGTATACCCCATCGGGACTGCTATGACCAAATCCGGGTCGGATGCTGGGCCCATCCATGTTTCAGTCATGAACAGGAGATCTATATTGTGGTCATGGATCAACTCATGAATGTCTTGGCTATGCTTGCCAAGCGAGCGGACATTTGTGAGTGCTATCGTGTATGTTTCCGTAGTACGCAATTTACTTTGCGGGGGTTTATGGATAGCGGGGATCATGGTATGACAGCCCGAGCAGTAAGTTACAGGGCTAGTGAGCAGGGAGATCGGATGGGAGATATAACAGGTTTCACTAGTCATGGGGCGTAAACGCATAAGCTGGGCGGCCGAGTAATGAATACGAGGGGACTGGTCAAGTGGGCCAGGGGGGGTGGCCCTAGGCCCGGGCCAAGCGCGGACGGGCGCAGACGGGCTTGCCTTAGGCGCGCCCGCTGCGCCCGCCCGCTGCGCGGACGGGTTGGTCCCTTGCTTATATACATAGTGGTGGGGGCAAAGGAGGGCGGGAGGGGCGCCGAGCTCTCCGGCCCGCCTTCCCTATCCAAGATGGCCCCTGAAGTGGAGATAAGGGTTTCCCAGCGCCTGGCAATATCGGCGTGGTGAAACTGAAAGAACCTCGGCAAAGTAATCTCGCCTCGAGGTGAGTAGAGTGTAGAGTGTTTAAAATCACACCATTAAAATATCATACAGTGATTAAAAAATATCAACTCTATTATTTTTGAGTCAGCTTCTAAATTCTTTCAGCGTGCAGGGAACACAACAAAAACCTCCGGCTTTGCGCCTCAGAGGGAACACACAACAGAATCACTAGGGGGAAGGATTCTCACCCTTAAATATCCTGGGAGGGCGGGAGGGGTGCCGAGCTCTCCGGCCCGCCTTCCCTATCCAAGATGGCCCCTGAAGTGGAGATAAGGGTTTCCCAGCGCCTGGCAATATCGGCGTGGTGAAACTGAAAGAACCTCGGCGAAGTAATCTCGCCTCGAGGTGAGTAGAGTGTAGAGTGTTTAAAATCACACCATTAAAATATCATACAGTGATTAAAAAATATCAACTCTATTATTTTTGAGTCAGCTTCTAAATTCTTTCAGCGTGCAGGGAACACAACAAAAACCTCCGGCTTTGCGCCTCAGAGGGAACACACAACAGAATCACTAGGGGGAAGGATTCTCACCCTTAAATATCCTGGGAGGGCGGGAGGGGCGCCGAGCTCTCCGGCCCGCCTTCCCTATCCAAGATGGCCCCTGAAGTGGAGATAAGGGTTTCCCAGCGCCTGGCAATATCGGCGTGGTGAAACTGAAAGAACCTCGGCGAAGTAATCTCGCCTCGAGGTGAGTAGAGTGTAGAGTGTTTAAAATCACACCATTAAAATATCATACAGTGATTAAAAAATATCAACTCTATTATTTTTGAGTCAGCTTCTAAATTCTTTCAGCGTGCAGGGAACACAACAAAAACCTCCGGCTTTGCGCCTCAGAGGGAACACACAACAGAATCACTAGGGGGAAGGATTCTCACCCTTAAATATCCTGGGAGGGCGGGAGGGGCGCCGAGCTCTCCGGCCCGCCTTCCCTATCCAAGATGGCCCCTGAAGTGGAAATAAGGGTTTCCCAGCGCATGGCAATATCGGCGTGGTGAAACTGAAAGAACCTCGGCGAAGTAATCTCGCCTCGAGGTGAGTAGAGTGTAGAGTGTTTAAAATCACACCATTAAAATATCATACAGTGATTAAAAGTCAGCTTCTAAATTCTTTCAGCGTGCAGGGAACACAACAAAAACCTCCGGCTTTGCGCCTCAGAGGGAACACACAACAGAATCACTCATTTAACACCTGCTATCCAGTGGCTTTATGCAGATATGCACATGAAGGTACAATATTTACAAAGTGCTGCTTTGGTAAGTGGATCAGAGCATTGTGCAATCAGAGCGTCCTAAAATGTGACGCTCCAGTGGCACAACGCCTGTGTAAATATGCTGCTGAGAGGTCCATAAAAGCAGAGTAAAGCTTGCCTAGATTTGCTTGTGAATACTTGACAATAAGCAAGATCAAGTTTAAACATTCATCCTGGGTGCCTTTTCCCTTCTTAAAACCATACTTGGTTGGGATCGGGAAATTTTTACTTGTAGTACATTCCTCCAATGTATTCAGTAAGATCCTACCCATAAGTTCAGCCGTACTGTCCTGGAGTGAGATAGGCCTATAATATTTTTGCTCCGATTTCACCCCTTCTTAAATATTTTGACCATGGTTCCGGTGGACCAACCCTATCTACCACATTAAAAACATTGGTCAAAACTGGGGCCCAAGGGTCTGGGAGCTTAGGGAAAAGACCATCTGAGCCCTATTATTTGTGCATTGGGAGAGGGCTTCCCTTTCCTCTAAAAAAATTAAAATAAGAACGGGGGTGGATTAGAGCCAATGCTATTCATGGACAGTTGCCTTCCTTCACTTCCAGTACTGAATATTTTGGAAAAGTGGGCCACCCATAAATATTAATCCACATGGCTATCTAGGTTAAGGTATAGGAATGATTTCAGGAATGGGGCATTAATTACCTTTTAAAATTCCCTGGAATTATTTCAGGTGGAAGGTTGCTGAAGTTGTTCCCAGGCTTCCTCCTTCTGTGCTTGTAGTCTAGCCTTCATGGCATCTTTATAGAGTTTTCGTGATAACTTGACCACATCTCTATCTCTTAATTCAGTCCTAAGGGCCTTATGTAGAGCCTTAAGTAGATTTTAGAGCGCTCTGGTACAGTTTTGGACAAACCACTTTTTGGTAGCTACACCATTCTTTGTTAAGTTATTTTTTACCTCACACAGTATTCACTCAAAGGCAGTTATAACCTTGATTGAGTTAGTATTAACCCTAGGCAGCATATGCAGGGTTGCACTCCACGGAGTTCCACAGAGTAAAAAAAAACTATGTGTAACTCCGCTCTGCCTAGTACCACCTACAATTAAAAAAAGACTTAAAACACTTACCTACTCTCTGGTAACTGCGGGCGATCCTCCTCCTCGCCGTGGTGTTCCTCGTCCTTGCCGCCATCCTCCTCACCATTTCCTGTCGCAATCCCCTACGATCTACGGCTTCCGTAGACTGTGCATGTGCAGTCCATGTAAGGCGTAAAGTGTAGGGGTTTGCAGCAGCGGCAACAAGGAGGTGACAGCAAGGAAGAGAGACACCACATACAGGAGGACGGCCGCCAGACACCAGAGAGCAGGTAAGTGGGTTTTTTGTCTTTTGCCATGGCAAAGGGGCTGATGGGCTTACTGCGCTCTGCCAAGGAGTCTGAGTTTTGCATCAACTTTGCATTCCCAGCAGAGCACCGAGTTGGTAAAACTTTGCAAACTCCGCTATTGGAGCCCCGGACCTTAGTCTGTATTCGTTTCAAAACATGCCGTTGAATCACTGACATAATATTGACGACCACAATATCGAGGTCCCATCATTTATGGACATAAATATCAATGTCAAGAATATTGACATCCTATCTACATCATGGTAAGTCCAAAAATCCTAATATTGACGACCACAATATCGAGGTCCCATCATTTTTGGACATAAATATCAATGTCAAGAATATTGACATCCTATCTACATCATGGTAAGTCCAAAAATCCTAATATTGACGACCACAATATCGAGGTCCCATCATTTTTGGACATAAATATCAATGTCAAGAATATTGACATCCTATCTACATCATGGTAAGTCCAAAAATCTCGGCAAAAAATATTGTTGTTAAAAATATCGTTTTGTTTAAATGTTTACACAATAATATAAAATAAAGTAAATAATACATATAATTGAAAAAAGAGAGTTAGAAATATTATAATGCAAAAACAATTAAACATGCGTATATATAAAAAAAACACTGGAGCAAATTTCACCAAATATAGCAAAGGCACATCTGCGTACCAGTCCCTACAATTTTGCAAAGTTTGGCGTAATTCCGTTCAGTGGTTCAGGCTTTAGCCTTGTCAATTCGTCCTATGGAAATTAATTAACTTCAAAAACACATATATATCAATAGGCGCGCTCCGAGCGCTCACCAGTACGCGTACCGGGGAGCGCACCCGGCGCGCTACGGAAGTGCGCGAGCGGAAAGCTGATCGGCTGTCGACATTCTAAACAGTCCGGAGAGTCCGCCATCTTGTGTCTCTGTAGAATCGAGACACAAGAGGTGAAAATATAAAGGGGGAAATGATTAAAAGGGGGCAGGGTACACATCCCCTGACCCCCTAGGTTTTCTGAGGGGGGCCTAGAAGGACCCTGAAGTGTAAAAAACCTTTTTTTTTTTGCAATTTTCGCGGGGTAAGCGATGGGTGCGTTCCCATGTACGCTCACTGGTACGCGCACCCTGAGCTCACCACTTCACTCACTCCTTTTCAAAATATAAAGAATATAGCTCTTTTTGGAGAATTGGGGGTAGGGGGGTAGTTCTAAAAAGAACAGTTTTTTTTTTTTTTTTTTTTTACTTTTTCCGAACGTTTTCAGAACAAAAAAAAACTAAGGAATGCCAAACTGCTCAACAGGAGGAAATAAAAGGGGAAAAATTAGGGCTGGGGAGGGCAGCAATGTTCTTCTCTTTTTCGAACAATTAGTCGGATACTCTGTTCTCCATAACAAAGCAGTTCGTCACACTGCTTACACCTAATGGTAATGTTATTAAAAACAGGCTGAATATTTGGTATCAGCTCGACTGCTCTTCCTCTTCCCGATGATGTTGCTCCTCCAGTGGAAGTCGAGGCGCCATCTCCATGTGCATTCCGTGCCAGGTCCCTGACACTCTCCCGGGCATAGTTTTGGGGGTGCCTTCTTTGGAGATGCCTGATCATAGTGGAGTTCCCAAAGCTGTATTTTTTCCTGGGGTCACCACGAGACAGAATAGTGTTGCAGATCTTACATTCCACTTTAGGAGCATTCACCTTCTTCTCCCCTTCTGGAATGCTAAAAAACTTCCAGATGAAGTGCTGCTTCACTTTTGGCTGAGGAGGTTCTTCCTGGAGAAAGTCATCAGAGTCATCACTGCTGCTTGGAGGTCTTGCAGCCATTCTTTGCAAACAATTGAAGAGAAGAAAGGAATAGGTATTGTTCTCTCCAAAGTGAAAGAGGTAGTGAAGGAAATGGGTGGGGTTTTCATTAGTTGTAAAAAAAAAACTGTTAACAACCAATGAAAAGTGTTATTTTAAGGTCACATGACTTGACGCGCTTACGCTACGTGCTCCGGAGCATTTTCGCGGGCGCTTACGTGGCACGTACGTAGGCGCTTCCGGGGGCGCTTACGTGGCACGTACGTAGGCGCTTCCGGGGGCGTTTACGCGGCGTGCCTGAATGACTCTTTGTCAAATTTTCAGGAATAGCGCTCTCGCTACGTGTATGGGTGCGTTTACCGGTGCGTGCACCCAGAGCGCTCCAAGGTAAAATGGTAAAAAAGAAAAAAAACAGGAAAAATACATTGAAACATTTATTTTAGAAAAAAATAAAAATATTAATTTTATAAAAAATATTATACTTAATAGTTATAAAAAAACAACTATTAAAAAAAAATAATAATTCACTTTAAAAATCGTAGGTTACAAACTCGTTATAGTAAGGATTTAGCTTTTATATATATATATCCACAACATTATATTTGGAATAACTTTGGCGCCGGTGGACGAATCTTTGTGAATTTCTCCAAGAAAATGGCCTGCTCGGTTCCGCTCCTTCCCTGAAAGTTTGGGGGTGATTCGTCAAGTGGGGGCAGAGAAAACAGGGGGGCTCAAAACCTGTTTTCCCATTGCAATTTTCCATAGGGCCCTTTAACGGCTGAACGGAATTACACCAAATTTGGCAGAGAGGTAGAGTTCGGGTCGCAGATTGTTCTTTTTGTTAAATGGTGTAAATCCGTTCTGTAGTTTCTGAGAAATTACAAGTAAAATCATAACAATATCTAGAGACAGAGTTCTACACGCATACGGAGATCTGTTCAATTACGAGCGCGAGCTGCATGCTGATTGGCTGTCAACTGTCTGTAAACACTCAAAACCAGAAAGTGTTGGCGGCCATCTTGTGCATCGGTAGAACCGAGTCACAAGAAAACAGAGAAACAAAGTTGAGAAATAAGGGAAGGGGGCAGGATAGAAACATTCTGACCTTCCAGGCTTGCCCAGGGGGTCGTACATGGATGTTTAGGCTCTTTTTTTTAAAGAAAAATCGCAGCGTACGCGTACGGAAATCTGTACAATTACGAGCAAGAGCTGCATGCTGATTGGCTGTCAACTGTTTGTCAGCACTCCAAACCAGGAAGTGTTGACAGCCATCTTGTTCGTCGCTAGAACCGAGTCACAAGAAAACAGTAAAAAAAGTTGAGAAATAAGGAAAGGCGGCAGGGTAGAAACATTCTGACCCTATAGGCTTGCTCAGGTGGTCGTACATGGATGTTTAGGCTATATATATATATATATATATATATATATTATTTTTTTTAAAGAAAAATCGCGGCGTACGGAAATCTGTACAATTACGAGCACGAGCTGCATGCTGATTGGTTGCCAATTGTCTGTCAGCACTCTAAACCAGGAAGTGTTGGCAGCCATCATTTATTTTGAAGTATGCGGGGGCTCACGGCTCTCCTATATTCTTCGGGGATTGCCACCTTCCTGGGGCAGTAATATTTAAAATAGGGGGTCCGTGATGACATGGATTTCCCAGCTCCGGGGACTTCCACTTCTCTGGACTTTTTAATGTTTGGAGGGGGTCAAGCGGCTTTCTTACTGGAACCCTTGATGACCCTGGGGACCATCATTTCCCAGGGCCGGCTCTTTCAGTTTCTCGGGGTGCTTATCCCCGGGACACTGCTGTTTGCTATGGTAGGGCGGGAGCGCCGCAGCTCCCACTTTAGCACAGCAAACCGGTTTACTATTTGAAAGAGAGAGCAAGTGAATCTGCTGTCTCTTTCGAGTAGGAAAGCAGATTGCTTTTCGTTAAAGAGAGCAGCATGTAAGCTGCTTTCTCTGAGAAAACAATTCCGGCCCTCGAAGGATGCGTGGAGCCGGCTGGGATCGTGGGGGCATTGGCGTTCTCAAGTCAAGTACCCACAACTGGGTGAGAGGCGCACTCAATATTCGCGCAATATTTTTTACTCTTCACTCTGCTTGTACAAGGGTGCTACACTATATTCATGTGTTGGCTCCACACTAAATTATAAACATACATGAACAGGAGTTACCCCGCTCTAGTGTGCACTGTACCTATTAAACTATTCGTTCACTCTAATTTTAACACAATCATTAACTGTATAAGATCAACTTAGTTCCACAGTGTTGATATATTACATATCACTATTCACACAATATTTCCTTTTTTGCAAGAATCGTGTTTACTTTTTCATACAATTATTTCATTTATATGTTATTTCATCACATATATTATAAGTTCCAACTGTTTTACAAGAATTCTTATTTTCATCACAATTCCTCAGACTTATTAGTCTTTAAATGTTCTTAGATACTTCCATAGTTACTATTGAACCAAATTTAGTCTCTGGCCCAATGCATTTCGGAACGCGTGTTCCTTCCTCAGGGGCAATGTTCGCCGCTTCAGTGTGACTATCTCTTCGCCGTCTACGTGTAGATGTATTGGTTAGAGGAGTCAATTATCCCTTTGTATCTGAAACGGTAGTCCGTGTAAACGGTTAGACTTCCTATGAGGAATCGGGTGCTAGAGATGTGTGACTCTTTTGTCCGTATCGTCCGTAACTTTCTATAAGAGTTGCATGTCTTCTCTCGCTGTGTAATCATTCTCTTAGTTCTCTTAGTTCAATAGGTACAGTGCACACTAGAGCAGGGTAACTCCTGGTCAGGCATTGGCGTTCTCCCCACGGTCCCCAATGTTATTTTTTGAGTCCCGGGGGATTGGGTCCCTTTGCAGCTCCTTAAGCATTCGTACATATAATTGCTGCAAAATCTTTTTTTGTGTTGGGGAACAGAGTATTACTCCAGTGACTTTGTCATCCATGTATCTTTTTTACTTTTTCTTTCTTTGAATAACACTTTATTTGCAGTATGTTTCTACCTTTCTTCACAATGAGTTCCACAACGTAGCGTCCGTTAATGTGTTCTTAGCCTTTTTGTTCTTTTGGTGATTTACCAGTTTGTGTTCAAGATTCGGTGACCTATTTGTGTTGCTTTCCTTTGTGTATCTTTTATGCAGCCTTGATCCAGTGTTCTAAATATAGGAGTACATCTGTAGACATGTAGTTTACTCCTTTCCTTTGCCTTGCTCAACCCTAATCGATAACTTAATGGGGTGAGTAAAACTAACGCAGTGCTGTCGTCATTATTTTAAGTTTACAAAATAGTAGGTAGTATAAATAAATAAATAAAGAACTTGACACAATGCAGAGTGACACTGTATTTATTGTATTTAATTTTAGAATATTTTGAAAATATTATACACTCATGTAAAAAATGTTGCTTTAATTGTAAGATATATTTTTAAGATATTTCATATGAATCACCACATATGCTAATATCACAGTGAAGATAAAATGAAGGGTTTATGTTTTTGTACAACATAAGAAATTCAGCATGGTAAATCAATAAAACAATTTGGAAGGCGGTTTTGAAATTAATAACAGTGTCATGAGCTAAACCTAATTTTTATAAGTAGGGAGAATGAAGAGGAAGATATATATGCTGTAGATATCAGCTGTGATTTCCTAGACTAAACTTTAGTTGCTGATTTTGGGGAAGCATTAAATGACATCGAGTATGATGATATGAGTTTTGAAATTGATGAGAAATATGAAATACATGATGAAATTATTTTAGAAGCTCCATTCAGTTATGAGAGGTTATATTCTTCAGTCTTCAAACCACTTTATTTGATTAATAAAAATCATAATAGTACAAATACAAAACACGAGACAATTTAATACATATATGCGATATAAAACTGTAGATCATTAGTACACAGATATAACTAAATGATATAAAACTAGAAAGATATATCGATTAAAAGAAATTCATGGTATTTAAAAATTTAGGAGGAATACACAGTTCAATCATCAGTGGGAATCTTTGTTTCCTAAGGCGAACAGCAGCAATAAGAAAACGAGCAATGTTAAAAATGTTCCAGGTATTGTCTAATAATTGAAGGTACATTAGTGCTGGTCTAACCTGAAGAAAGCCATTGCCCCTCAAAAGCGGAATTAAAGTCTTCTTCCTAATTTCATTACAAAAATCAGAGAACATAAAATGAGTAGTGTATTGATTTGAGAAACTATCACAGTTGTGTTGTGTTTGGCAGAGGTAGTAGCTATTATAAAAACGCTTTATAAAGGGCATTGACTTTGAATCAAAAAATGAAATTCAGGAATAATTAATAACTCCAGTCAAAAAAGGCAGCAAGTAGGTGTGTATATTTGTGGATGATGGGTTGATTGAGTGGAAGATGAAAAAGTTGAAAATTAAGAAAGGCAGCAGAAGTTGAAACTATGCACTGCCTTGTAAAAGAAGTGGGTGTTTTGTTTTTCAGTCCATTATAGACTGTGAGTCGGATTCCGTAGTAGGACCCTGAGAAACTGTCAGTACATCTAAGGAGGGAAGCAACTGTTTAAATTACATACACTGTGCAGTAGAAAGGGCACAATAAAGGACGTATGTGTGCAAATTATGCACTGTCATTCATCGGTAGTAGTTACCAAGAAGGCTCAAGAAGAATTGATAACCGCAGCCAAGAAAGGCAGCCATTGTGCAAATTTTGTACTGCTTTCGGCTGGGGGTGTAGCTACAACCAAAAGGCTTGATAAAGGGCCTTGACTTTGAATCAGAATATGAAATTAAAGAAGAATTGATAACCCCAGCTAAGAAAGGCAGCAATTCTGTAAATTTCTCTGTGCTGTTGGCCGGGGTAGTTGTTACAACAAATAGCTTTGATAAAGGGCTTGCAATTTGAATACGGATATGATATAGAGCAATAGTTAATATCCACAGCCAAGAAAGGCAGCAAGTAGGTGTGTGTATGTTTGGATGATGTGTTGATTGGTTGGAAGATGAATAATGTAAAAAGTAAGAAAGGCTGCAAGTGTGGAAATTACCTACTGCCTAAAGGCGAGGTAGTAGGTACAACGAAAAGGCTTGGTAAAGGGCCTTGACTTTGAATCAGAATATGACACTAAAGAACAATTGATAACCCCTGGGAAGAAAGGCAGCAAGTTCAACATTTTCAACTGTCTTCTGCCGGGGTAGTATGTACATGAAAAATGCTTGTTAAAGGGTCTTGACTTTGAATCAGAATATGAAATTGAAGAGTAATTGATAATTTCAGCCAAGAAAGGCAGCAAGTAAGTGTGTGTATGTGTGGATGATGTGTTTATTGAATGGAATATGAATAAGGTAAAAAGTAAGAAAGGGTGCAGACATGCAAAGTAACCACTGTCTTATCAGGGAAGTAGATCATTGGATTCCCAGCTCATTACACAGACTGTGCGTTGGAAGAAAGTATTCAAGTGTGGAAATTACCCATTGCTATTCACGGAAAGTAGTTATCAAGAAGGCTGAATAAAGGGCCTGTATTTTGAATTTGTATTACAAGAAGAATAATTGATAACCGCGGTCAAGAAAGGCAGCAAGTGTGCATCTAAAGCAACAAAGTTCTGTGGAGTGTGTGATGATGTGTGGTCCAAGTAGGACGCATTGGTAGCAGAATCTTTAAAATCAAGTTTTCTCATATGTATTGGTTGTCCATTCACAGGAATTAAGTTGAAATATATCTTCAAAAAGTATTATGTATTTTTTTCTAAATAAGTCATCTCATTCAATATGGTCATATGGTGATGATTTGTGGTGCACTGAGTTAGTAATACCTTTGACGCTGACCTTGAATGTATCCTGTGATGATGTGTGGTCGGGGGGGAGGTACAGTAATTGAAGTAATGTCTTTTGTTGATTGAATTCTGCATCAATTCCATTTAAAAGGGTTCATACCCTGGAGAGAGCCTGGTCGAGGCTCCCAGTTGACACTTGGGCGGCACACCTGGAGGCTACGCGGCCCCCTCAAGGAGTTAACCCGATAGTCGCTGATGCGAATCTACATACCTGGCTTGTGGATTCTCTGGACACCCTCCTACCCAAAAAGAAACAACTTACAAAGGGGAAGAGAGTGGGCTCCGCACCTTGGTATTCGTCGGAATTGAGAACCTTGAGGAAGGGATGCAAGAAGCTAGAGCGGTCCTGGAGGAGAGACTGGAGTGAGGCGAGTCGTAAAGAATACCGTACAGCTCTAAGCAGGTATAAATCCGCTATACGGGTGGCAAAATCAAGATTCTTTGAAGAGCGTATAGGTTCTGCGGCCAACTCTTCCAAAGAGTCATTCAGGGTTATTAAGGAGCTACTTAATGCCCCTGAACCCCAGGTTGTACACGAGGACCCTCGTAAAAAATGCACAGAACTGGCCTCGTTTTTCAAAAGCAAAATCGACAACATACTGGCTTCCCTTCCCCGGCTAGGTGAGGTTCCTTCCTTGGAGGACAATTCCAGCTCTCAACCTAAGATGCAATCGGTGGAGATGGCCTCCCTGGGTCCGGTCACTATGGAGGAAGTTCTGGCGGTTCTGGGCTCTATGAAGAGCGGCTCCCCGAAAGACCCAGCACCTATTAAATATCTCAAACAGGTGTCCTCTACGATTGGCGGCCCTGTGACGGACCTGATAAACCTGTCCCTCGCCCATGGGGTAGTCCCCCCCCAGTTGGAAAGGGGCGGTGGTTAAGGCCCTTTTGAAAAAGCCAAACCTCGATCCCGCCGATCTCGCCAACTTTCGGCCTATCTCCTTGCTGCCGGGTATCAGTAAGGTGGCTGAGAAGCTGGTGAACAGACGCCTCTCGGACTTCTTGGAAACCAATTCCCTCCTGGGCGATTCCCAAACGGGTTTTCGTCCCGGTCAGGGGACTGACACTGCCCTGCTGGCGGTCGTGGAGAATGCTAGGAGCATGCTGGATTCGGGGGGGATCAGTGGCAGTGATCCTCCTGGACCTCAGTGCTGCTTTTGACACCGTGGACCACCAGGTGCTTCTCCAACGGCTGTCAGGGGTGGGGGTCACGGGTCTGGCCCTCAAATGGTTCGCTTCCTTCTTGGAAGGTCGTTCATTTGAGGTGTGGGAAGGCCATGAAAAATCATCTTCAACCCCTCTCCAGTGTGGTGTGCCACAGGGCTCTTCATTGAGCCCTACCTTATTCAACGTTTACATGGCCCCCCTGGAGAGTGTGGTACTGCCGCTGGGTATTAAAATCATCAGTTATGCTGATGATACTCAGCTGGTGGTAGGCCTCTCCCAGTCGGCGCACCATCCCGACCGGCTGCACACGTGTCTCGAGAAGATCTACACGTGGATGTGCAGCTCAGCCCTAAAGTTAAATGGCTCCAAGACGGAACTGATGCTGCTGGGGAACTCCTCTCCATCTTTGTCCCCCAGCAGCTGGCCAGACTGTCTGGGACCGGTACCCCCCCCCAAACAGGAGATCAAGAGCCTGGGGGTATGGCTGGAGCAGGACCTATCGTTTAAAACTCATGCCAAAAAGACTGCTGGCGTGTGCTTTGGCCTGCTCCGCGCAGCCCAGAAGATTCTGCCTCTGCTCCCAGCGGCCACCCGAAGGCTTCTCATCCAGGGACTTATCATCTCGCGGCTGGACTTCAGCAATGCGTTATTCCTGGGCGCACCCGAATCTACCCTGAATAAACTGCAGCAAGTGCAGAACGCGGCGGCCAGGCTTTTGACGGGTCTCCCCAGGCGTCAATCTGCTCGCCCGGCGTTGAGGGCACTGCACTGGCTCCCTGTGAGGGACAGGGTGAAATTCAAGTCACTTTGTATCACCCACAAAGTTCTGCACGGGGTAGGCCCACCTATTCTGGAGGAGATGGTCCAGCCTTACAAGGCCCCTCGCTCTCTTCGCTCTGACCATCAACATCTCCTTCAGGTTGGCAGGGTGAAAAAGGCAAGAACTGGTGGCAGAAGGTTTTCAATAAATGTGGCCTCTTTGTGGAACTCGTTGCCCCTACAACTGCGCTCGGAAGCTAGCCTTCTTCGGTTTCGAAAACTTTTAAAAACTTTTTTGTTTTCCGTTTAATCCCTTCATTCTTTAGTAGTGTTATGTTCTGGTAAGCGCTGGGATGCCTACTGGTAACCAGGCGCTATACAAAACTCAGAATAATAATAATAATAATAATAAAAGGGACAGTATGTCTCACTGTGACATAAAAGTGTTTACTCTTGTTTGTGATTATTTATGGTGCGCTGAGTAAGTAGTATCTTTGGCGGTGAGCTTGTGTGTTCCCTGTGTAGTGTAGATTGAAGGTAGTTGTTAACAGACATAGACGAATATTTTTTGTCACTTATTTAAACAAAATGTGAAACACATATAGTAGAATTGTGTCTGCATTAAATAAATGAAGGCTGAATTTCCTAGTGTTCAAAGTTTAAGAAAATGTGAGGATATTGTTCAATTGTCGGTGTTTTAAGTAAATCAAGATTGTATTGAATGTTTTCTGTAGTGCTGGAGCTCTTGGTATCTAGTTTAAGTCTACTGAGCGCAGAATTGATTGAAGGCACTTCTCAGCACACATAGTGAAGAGAAATTTACATGGAAAACTGAATTGAAGTTGTGAACCCTGCTGTCTGTAATGTAGATCGAAGGTACTGATCGATAGAAACATTGATGAATGGTATTTTGTACAGTTAACAGAATCTTAGGACAGAGTAGAATTGTATCAGTGTTAAGGAAAATAATGTTGAATGTAATGCTGTCCTTAATGTAGAAGGAAAGCTGAATTGAAGTTGTGAACCCAGCTGTCCGCAGTGTAGATTGAAGGTAGTTGTTGACAGAAATATTGGTCAATGCAAGTTGTGAACCCAGCTGTCTGCAGTGTAGATTGAAAGCAGTTGTTGAAACAAAGATCGATGAATGCTATTTTGTCACAGTTAAGAGAATCGGAGGACACAGTATAATTGTCTCTGCCTTAAGGAAAGCAAGGCTGATTGCAATGCTGTCCTTAATGTAGAAGGAAAGCTGAATTGAAGTTGTGAATACAGCTGTCCCCAGTGTAGATTGAATGCAGTTGTTGACACAAAGATCGATGAATGCTATTTTATCTTAGTTAACAGAGTCTGAGGACACAGTATAATTGTCTCTGCGTTAAGGAAAGCAAGGCTGAATATAATGATGTTCTTAATCTAAAAGGAAAGCTGATTTGAAGTTGTGAAGTGAGCTGTCTGCAATGTAGATTGAGGGCAGTTGTTGACACAAAGATTGATGAATGCTATTTTGTGAAAGTTAACAGTATCTGAGGACGCAGTATAATTGTGTCTGTCTTAAGGAAAGTAAAGCTCAATACAATGGTGTCCTTAATGTAGAAGGAAAGCTGTATTGAAGTTGTGAACTGAGCTGGCCGTAGTGTAGATTGAAAGCTCTAGTGAGCAGTTATAGATGAATACTATTTGTGACATTCTTTTACAAAACCGGAAGACATGAAATCCATTAGTCTCTACCTTAAATAAAGCAAGGCTGAATTCAATGTTTTCTGTAGTAGTGGAGCTCTTGCTATGAAGTTTTAATTTTTACTGACCGCAGAATAAATTGAAGGTTGTTGTAAGGACAAATATTGAAGATCATTTTACTTCTAAACCTGAGTTGAAGTTGTGAACCCTTCTGTCCGCAGTGTAGATTGAAGGCAGTTGTTGAGACAAAGGTCGATGAATGCCATTTAGTCACAGATAATAGAATCTCAGGATAAAGTATAATTGTGTGTGCCTTAAGGAAAGCAAGGCTAAATGCAATGCTGTCCTTAATGTAGAAGGAAAGTTGAATTCCAGTTGTGAACTCAGCTGTTCACAGTGTAGATCAAAGATAGTTGTTGACAGAAAGATCGGTTAATGCAATTTGTGAACCCAGTTGTCCGCAGTGTAGATTGAAGGTAGTTGTTGACAGAAAGATTGATGAATGCTATTTTGTCACAGTGAATGTGAGGATACAGAACAATTGTCTCTGCCATAAGGAAATAATACCAATAATAATAAAGAGGTTTATAAAGCGCCTGGTGACGCCATCTCGGCGTGTCCCCACGCTATGGAGATGAGATAAGTTCCGTGTAAGGTAGGCTCCGCTCTATAGATTGTAGAGGTGGGTTTTTAAGAGTTTTCTAAACTTAGCTTCTGTTTCTACTAGCCTAAGGCCAACAGGGAGTCGGTTCCAATTATTGGCTGCTAGCACTCTGAAAGAGCGGCCTCCCAGTTTAGCTTTTTTTACACGGGGAATCCTCAGTAGGCCTGTTCCCTTGGAGCAAAGTGCTCTGTTTGGCTCGTAGATATGGACAAGGTCCGGAAGATACTGCGGAGCCTTGTGCCATATAATCCTGTGGCACATTAAGAGTGCTTTGAACATGATTCTCTTCCTGATCGGGAGCCAGTGTAGAGCAGCAAGAGAGGGTTTAGATGCTGCTCTTTTGGGGAGTTTTAGGACCAAACGTGCTGCTGTATTTTGGAGTACTTGCAGGCGCCCCAAGCTTTTTTCAGTGGTACCTAGGAATAGCACATTACCATAATCAATACGGGAGGTTACCAAAGCTTGAGTCATGGTCCGTCTGGCCTCCAACGGAAGTAGATCCAGGGTGCGATTGAGAGTTTTTAGCACCCCAAAGCATTTTCCCACTAGTCTATGAATATGGCCATCATAGGATAGTTTCGGATCGACCCATATACCCAGATTTTTTGCCTCTTTACAGGGAGTAGGCATAGGGCCCAGGCAAGCTGGCCACCAATCAACCGTCCAGCTCGAGTCATTCCTTCCGATTACCAGTACCTCCGTTTTGGAGCCGTTAAGCTTCAAGCAGTGCAAATTCATCCATCTTGCTAGGTCCTGCATGCAGGCCTTGAAGTTTGCTGCAGCAATTGTTGGGGCTTGGGACAGGGAGATCAGCAGTTGGGTGTCATCGGCGTATGAGACTAATTCTACACCGTACGTTTGCACCACATCTGCTAGGGGGGCCATATATAAGTTGAACAAAGAGGGGCTCAGGGCAGAGCCCTGAGGCACCCCTTGTTCTAAGGCTATCATGTCCGATGTAAAAGAGCCCCGCTGGACCTGAAAGCTACGATCTGTAAGAAACGCCTTCAGCCAGCCCAGCGCGGATTCAGTGACAACTGCTTTATTTAGACACTGTAGCAAGATGAAATGTGCTACAATGTCAAACGCCGCACTGAGGTCCAGCATGATCAGTGCCATGGTGTGTCCGGCATCTGCCCCTTGTCGCAGGGTCTCAGTCGCTCTCAGGAGGGCAGTCTCCGTAGAGTAGCCCGGCCTAAAGCCAGACTGAGAGGCGTGTAGGTGGTTGTTCTACTCCAGATGTGACATTAACTGACTGTTAGCCACTTTCTCTGCCACCTTGGCTAAATACGGTAGCAAGGAAATTGGTCTTAGGTTTTCAAGTGTTTCATGGCTGACATTAGGTTTCTTTTTGATGGGGAGAACAATCGCTTTTTTCCAATCTTCCGGGAGTCTGGCGGAAGCAAAGGAGACCTGGAGCACATGCCTAATATACGGCTCCAGTACCGTGAGGCTCTCTCCCAGCACCCTAGGCGGAGCTGGGTCCCGAGGGGAACCTGATTTGATACTCTTACATATACTGTTTAGTGTCTCTGGAGGGGGTACCGAGAAGCACTGTAGACATACCTCCACAGAGCTTACTCCTACTATTTCTTCAAAGTCGCGTCCAGATATCGTGTTTCCAGAGAAAGTCGCATAAATATCTCTTACCTTTCCTGAGAAGTAATTTGCTACTTTATTACATGCTTCGACTGAGTCGTTTTGTGGAGTGTTATCATTGGCTACCACTGAAATCTCCTTGAAAATTTTAAAAAGCTCCTTCGAGGAGTTTTCTACCTCCCCAATACGGGCTTTGTAGTGCATGGCTTTAGTAGTTCGTAGTTTAGTGTCGTATTCCCTTTGTGCTTTCTTATAGCTAGTCTTAATTAGAGGACAGAAGTCCAAACGCATCTCCGCTCTAAAGCAAGGCTGAATACAATGCTGTTCTTAATGTAGAAGGAAAGTTGAATTCAAGTTGTGAACTCGTCTGTCCACAGTGTAGATCGAAGGTACTAATTGACACAAACATTGATGAATGCTATTTTGTACAGTTAACAGAATGTGATGACCGAGTAAAATTGTCTCTGCCTAAAGTAAAGCAAGGCTGGATTCAATGCTGTCATTAATGTAGAAGGAAAGGTGAATTGAAGTTGTGAACCCTGATGTCTGCATTGTATATTGAAGGTGCTACTCGACACAAACATTGATGAATGTTGTTTTGTACAGTTAACAGAATCTGAGGACATAGCACAATTGTCTGTGCCTTAAATAAATTAGGACTAATATGTGGTACTCTGTGTTAAGAGTTTGCAGCATTCTTAAATTTACAAAGGCAAGCATTAAGTTTGATACCATGCTTATGTCATCAATAATGAGAAGTTTCATTTTCTTCAAGAGTCTTCACAACAAGCTTCTCCAGATATCTTGTGGTATTGTAATTTGTTGTTATGTTCCATAGGTAGTATAAGTAAATGATGTAATATAGCATTGGTAATGTTAACATTTGGTTATATTTTTAATATAAGGAAGTTATTACAAATATGCAATAGGGAAATGATGCTGACTATGGAACTCTACAAGAAATAAGAATTGGAGAAATGACTGAACATGTCAAAGAAGTTTTACAGAGATGATTAGTTTGAAATTTGTCTCCAAAAGAAAATATTGTTGCTAAGCTTGTAGGTACTTTTAAAATAATTGACAATCCCAGTGAAGAAAAGCAGCACGTGTGAAAATATCCTACTTGCTTCAGCCGGGGTATTAGGTACAATAAAAAGGTTCGATAAAGGTCCTTGACTTTGAATCAGAAAATGAAATTGAACAATAATTGATAACCCCTAGCCAAGAAAGGCAGTAAGTGCCCAAATTTGCCTCTGCCTTTGACTGGGGTAGTAGCTACAAAAAAAGGCTCAATATAGGGCCACAAGTTTCAATCAGAATATGAAATTCACGAACAATTGATAACCCCAGCCAAGAAAGGTAGCAAGTGTACAAATTTCCTACTGCCTTCTGCCAGTGCAGTATCTATCTGAAAAAGGCTTGATAAAGGTCCTTGACTTTGAATCAGAATATGAAATTGAACAATAATTGATAATCCCAGTCTAGAAAGTCAGTAAGTGTCCAAATTTGCCACTGCCTTCGACTGGGGTAGTAGCTACAACAAAAAGGCTCAATAAAGGGCCACGAGTTTCAATCAGAATATAAAATTGAAAAATAATTGATAACTGGAGACAAAAAAGGCCGTAAGTAGGTGTGTGTACGTGTAGATGATGTGTTGATTGAGTGTTAGATGCATAATATATAAAATAAGAAAGACTGCAAGTGTGCAAATTACCTACTGCCACTCACGGGTAGTAGTTACCAAGAAGGCTCAATAAAGGGCCTGTACTTTGAATTACAATATCAAACAGAAGATTTGATAACTGAAGACTATACTGGCTCTTTTTTAATATTGTTAGACTTTTGTTAAGCTTTTTTTAGACTTGAACGGCAGGAAGTGTGCAAATTACCCACTGCCATTCACGAGTAATAGTTACCAAGAAGGCTCAATAAAGGGCCTGCACTTTGAATTTTTATTAGAAGAAGGATAATTGATAACTGCGGCCAAGGAAGGCAGCAAGTGTGCACATTTCCCACAGCTTTCGGCCGGGGTAGTAAGTACAACAAAAAGGCTCAAGGCAACAAGTAGGTGTGTGTACTTGTAGATGATGTGTTGATTGAGCGGTAGATGAATAATGTTAAAAATATGGCTGAGAGTGTCCAAATTACCCACTGCCATTCACGGGTAGTAGTTAGCAAGAAGGCTCACTAAAGGGCCTGTAGTTTGAATTACAATAACAAACAGAAGATTTGATAACCATAGATTATACTGGCTCTTTTTTAATATTGTTGGACTTTTAAGCTTGTGTTCATACATGAATGGCAGGAAGTGCGCAAATTACCCACTGCCATTCATGGGTAGTAGTTACCAAGAAGGCTCAATAAAGGGCCTGTACTTTGAATTACAATAACAGACAGAAGATTTGATAACAATAGACTATACTGGCTCTTTTTTAATATTGGTAGACTTTTGTCAAGCTTTTTTTCATACATGAACGGCAGGAAGTGCGCAAATTACCCACTGCCATTCATGAGTAATAGTTACCAAGAAGGCTCAATAAAGGGCCTACACTTTGAATTTGTATTACAAGAAGGATAGTTGATAACCCCAGCCAAGAAAGGCAGCAAGTGTGCAAATTTCCCACAGCTTTCGGCCGGGGTAGTAGGTACAACAAAAATGCTCGATAAAGGGCCACGAGTTTGAATCAGAATATCAAATTCAAGAATAATTGATAACACCAGCCAAGAAAGGCAATAAGTGTCCAAATTTACCACTGCCTTCGGCCGGGGTAGTAGGTACAACAAAAAGGCTCAATAAAGGGCCACAAGATTGAATCAAAATATGAAATTCAAGAATAATTGATAACCCTAGGCAGAAAGGCAGCAAGTGTGCACATTTTCAACTCCCTTCGGACGGGATGGTTTTTACAACAAAAAAGCTTGATAAATGTCTAATAACTAATGTTGAGGACAGTACTGCTCCTGTTTCTTGTTTTGATGAGGTTGATATACTTGCAGAACACAAAAGTTCATCATCATAAATGCATAGAAATTTAAGTTTACGAAACTCAAGATCAATATGCGATTATGGATTATTTGCTAAAGATGGTGTTGCAGCTGTTGATGTGCTTGGTGTAGCAGGAAGTGGTTGTCCTGCAATCTCTGTGTTGCACCTCAAGCAAAGTTGTTGGGGTGCAAGTGGTTTATGTGTTTTGTACTATATTTGATGTGCCAAAGGAGTATTTTTTGGATTGAACACACCTTGAAAGAGTTGTTTGGCATATTTTACAGGTTACTAATGGTTGGTGTGTTTCAGTTAGTATGTGTTTGTACTTTGCTTGAATTTTTAAGGGACGCACTAGGGCTTCCATAATACAGAAATACTTGTACTTAGTGACATCCAATTCTATTTTATGAAGAACGTTTGAATTCTACATCCACCTCTAGGACTAGTGGGAGGGTACTATTTCAAAGTGTTTGACAGGTTACACTACATGTTTCTATGTAGCTAAAGAAAAGTTAGCTTGGTTATGTATGGGCATCCTCTCACACAAAACTCAGTACTCAGCATTCAGGATTGTAAAGGCTTACCATAGGAGTGACTGATGAGTTTACATATGTCAGTGACAAAAGAGAAAACAAGTACCATTGTTTTACATTAGAGATATACAGACCTGAAAGACTATGCATGTAAATTCATGAAAACTTTTTTGAAGGTATGGAAGCAAGCAGTGAAAGGGTGTTTAGAAGCAATATTGCCCAGCATTTAAAAGTGCATAAGTATGTTTTTAAGTAACATATGATCACATGCAAGATATCTAATTAGATATTTGGACACTCCTGCAGTCGAGTCTTGTGTCCAAATTATTTTAAAAAGTAATGTTGAGACACACTTTTTTTCACCTGTTACAAATTGCACAATCCTTTTAGAGTTGGAGCAGACTTCGTCTAACATTCCTACTTAATTTTATATTTGAAATTGAGTAATAATTTTGTTTACCTTTTGAAATATAAATTTAAATCTTCCTCTTTGAAGGTGAAGAAGCAACACGCTCCTCTACACATTATTGTTGAATGGTTGTCTAAAAAGTAGTGGTAATTCTACTATCACCAATGTAGATATCTGACAATAGAATGAATTATATTTTTATACCACTATTTCATAGTCCTAATCCAAAAGGTGTGTTTAGACTCAACAAAATTAACACATTTTTCACATATACAGGCAGTAAAAGGCAAGTATGATTTACATTTGCTTTTATGAATTGAAGGTGGAGTCATCTGCTGCATTCGAAACATTGGGCCTATTGAGAAGAAAGTGAAAAGTATGTTGTAATTAATATTGCATTGTTTAAAGTTGAATAGCTTTTTGAAATAATAACTTTATATGTATTTACATGGAAAACATAGTTCCAGGGTCAGAATGCCCTTTGGAGTCTGTGCAAACCCACTAACTTCCATGTTTTAAGGGTTTTTAACAACTCTTCTCTAATCTTTTGTCATAGAGAAGAACGTTTTAAATTTCTTCCTGACAATGGCAGACATCCACTTTCTTTCTGAGTTGGGAAAAAAGGGGCTGGAGGAACAGTGAATTTGTAAACATGCAAATTTTTGCATGAGCAAATCTACATATGCAAATTTGCTCATGTTAAAATGTAGTTCACAAATATTTTCTAGGAGGACTATTTCTTGTCCTACTTGTGTACATTTTTGGGAATTCACAAAAGCTGTATAGCTGCACTTAATGCTAGGACATATACCATGGGTGCACTTTTGAGACTTTCTTGAATAATTGGGCCTCCCATTTGGTCTGGCATTAACTGTGACCTTTAGCGTTTATTACAACTCTCTCTCTCTCTCCCCTCCATTCTCATCCACTCTGATCTCTCTCCTGTCTCTCTCTCTCTCTCTCTCTGTCTTTGTATCGGATGACTTCACTGTGAGTCACAGCATTAAGCTGTTTCACAAGGAGCATATCGGCACACAAATTAGTTTTGTTCAGTGCCAGTAACTACTGTGGAAGTTTGTGATTTTTAAAACCAAAAATATTTTTTGCTTTTGTCAAAGTTTGTTATAATAATGAGGGCCCAGCAGCGTAGATGCCAGTAACGTTTTACAAACACGATGCCAAAATGAGTCACACAATGACAAAAGTAAAAAGGTGACCATCAATTTCAGACCTACTGTGTTTGCCAATGCTTGTTGAATGTTGTTTCCCATAATCTTATTTAAACTAGTTACAAAGATTTTCCATAATGAATATTTTTGGGAAATACTAGCATGGATTAACACGTTATTAAATGATGCTGCAAAAAAATGGTAACTGAAATTTTATAGTAGTTTAGCAAAATGTTTTTGTTCATGCTTTCTCTTTTTTATGAACATTTTATTTTGAAAGCAAAGTATTATCAAACTTGCTTTTAAGCTTCCACAATTATTTGCATCAAATCGCAGAGAATTCTGGGAGCAGTATACATAGCCTCATAGTGCTAAACTTTGGAAATGTGTGTACACTTTTTTTTACTACAAAAACTGTCAGTAGTGCAGTCTGAGCTTACAACATTAATTTGGAACAGTCACTCTAACTGATAATAATGACTTTGCATCAAGTTTGAAGGTCATTAACATATGGACACAAATATTACCTCGGCAGCAGACACTTCCCATTCCTGCTCCATAACGTTTTACTGTAAATTGGCTGAAGGATTTGTGTTGCAGGGCCTGGGACTACTTGTTCCAAGGACAAAATAAATGTGAAATCTTGATGGCACTGGCCCCAATAAATATATGATGCTGAACATTGAGAGGTGCAAGAGTTTCTGATAAGCATACGTGGGTCAGGCATGTTTCAGAGCTGCACACTTTTGTATACTGGAGCCACTGACAGTTGTGCACTCAGAGGTTACAACATTTACTTAGAGTGCGTGCCCGAGTATTAAATGCATTCAATTAATGAACAATAAATGCAGGTTTAAACAGCATTAACATATGGGCAAACATATATTGCTAACTGCAGACAGTGCCCTTCTCTGACCTATTATGTGGTACTGCTAACTGGCAGCCATGGGGTTTGTGCTGCTGGGAGTTGTGCCAAGGACACAATACACATGAAAACTTGTTGCCCTTGTCCTCAAACAATATGTGCTGTGCGTCGGGCTATAGGAATTCCACATCCCTGACGGTGCATAGTCAGCTTTCCAACATAGTGGACGCAACTCAGAAAAGATCCTTACCATAAAGTTTTCTGTATAAGTTGCTAAAGCTTTTTGGTTGCAGGCACCACAATACTTTTTAACAGACTGTAAATGTAAAAAAGATGTATATTAGCGCATCATAATAGCAATGCTACCCATTGAAAAGTTAGTTTGCAAATTATTGTACATGTTGCAAGTGTTTTAAAATGAATGCAACGGGGCAGTCACAACTATTCAAAAGAATAGTAATTGTTCGTATTAGGATTGGGGTTGAAAACAATCATGGGTTTCAGATCAACCGTGTTAGAACCATAGTATTGGTGAGACAAAATGATATGCAAATAGCAATATCGTTCCGACGGGCACTATAGATTTGTTTGGTAGATATTCATAAATGTTATCCTTGAAAACTCTTGTTGGTATTTACTAATATTTTAATGAAGTTGCATCAAGCAAAAAAACGGTCGCAAACGGGCAGATTCTCAAAATCTGCTCCTTTGTGACCAGTATTTTTGCATTTGGCATGCATCATCCCAAATGCAAAAATCGCAATTTAGGAATCTCTAAATTGAGATTCCTTAAATTGCGATTGCATTTGAGGAAGCCACGGCCCTTGCGGGGTGTTAGCCGGGGAGGTGAAGTCAGGCAGAGGAGGGTCATTGTGGGGGGCTGTAAAATGCGGCATATGGACGATGTCAGGTAAGTAAAGAAAAGGAAAAAAACGAATTTCGTTATCCGCACTGCATCGCCAAATGTGATGCAGCGTGGGCAACACATTTTATTTTTTTTCGATACCTACCTGACATCATCTATATCCCGCATTTTACAACCCCCAGCCCTGCACCTCCTCTGCCTGACATCACCGCCCGGCGTAACGCCCTGCACGAGCCATGGCTGCTGACGCCACCACCCGGCCACACACCCTGCATGAGCCGTGGCTGCCAATTACATTGGTTTAGACTTACAAGTATTCAAAAACGAATACAGGCTTGGGAGTGTCACGTGACGCAGTAATAAATATTAAAACTAATGGGAGAATTAGGAGGGAGCAAATACGATGAACCAGAAAGCATATATTCAAGAAAAATAAAGCAAAACAGAGCTGGGAGGGCCATGTGACGGATTAAAAAAAATAATAGTATTATGAACGCACAATGTATAAAAATACAGGCTAACGCACATGACAGTTAAAAAATATGAAACCGAAATGTATGTAGGAAGAATTTATAAAATTCAGGTCTGGAGGCCTTCGTGACACAGAAAGAAACATTTATACTATGTACATACAATTTAAAAGCATTGAGGGGTAGGAGGGGCACGTGATGCAGAAAAGAATACCATCATGAACATACAATAAAAAGAACACATTGTAAAGCATGTGACACACTTCAAAAATACGATACAGAAATTCATGGAAGCTCAATTTATAAAAAAAGGCGTGGGAGTGCTCCGTAAGACAGAGGAAATATTAGGATCAACAAAGGAAGATTAATGAGAATGGATGCTTGGGACCAGGGCCGGACTGGGAACCAAAACCAGCCCTGACAAAGTGCTCGGCTGCCCCCCCACCCCCTCTCCGGGAGGAGGGGAAGTTGGGGGTGCGACCTAGCTCTTTTCGGCCGATTTTGTTACAGGGCCGATTTTGCAGCTATGCTGCAAACACGGCCCTGTAACAAAATCGGCCACCAGGGGCCCACAAATGGACCCCACTCTTGCGGCGCACCGGGGGATTACCCAGTGCCCGCAATGGCCAGTCCGTGCCTGCCTGGGACGGCCTTGTGACGCAGAAAAAAAATATCATCATGGACGCACAATTAATAACGATAAAGGCCTAAGCACGTGGTGTAGTACAGAAATACGTCCCAGAAATGTAGGCACGCATAATTTATAAAACTAGAGGTGTATAGGATCTCGTGATGCAGAAAGAAACTTTTATACAATGCGCATACAATTTAAAACCATTGAGGGGTAGGAGAGCCATATGATGGAGAAAAAAAATAGCATCATGCATATACAATTTACAGCAGAGGCTGATGTTGTGAGTGCTTCTTTTACCTTTGCTTCTGCCATCTTTTGTCCTGTCTTCAAAGGGTGCGGTTTCGCTGGGTCTGGGGTTTTTAGGTGCGGGGGCCACCGCCTCCTCGCCTATGGTATTGTGGCTGGGCAGCAGCAGTAGTGACACCACGTTGAGTGTAAGGAGTCCTCCTCTGCTCGAGCTATGAGTTTGTAGTAAAATCGATGACGACACTCTGTCTGTCACCGCAGCATAGGCAGGTAAAAGAGAGCGTGCTCAAGTCAGTGCCCGTATTATATGGGAACCGCGTGGGCTGAGCAAACCAAGCTCAGGGCTCATTGGTAGCGTTTTCGCGGTCTATAAGAATGATGGCCTTGGGGGACATCACATTGGCTAATGTATTAGTTTCCAGGCTTAGTGATAGCAAGCATGCTATGTGGTGGCATGTGCAAGTGTGAGTGTGTGCACTAACAATTAACAACAGAAAGAGATGGGGCGGTGTTATCATGTGGGAAGAGGCAGGCCCAGAATCAGATCTCCAATGAGTGACCACTTCTAATAATTCTCCTTAGCGCGCCCTGAACTCTGATTTGTCACTGAGACGGTGATCGCAATACACTTTGTAATGCTAATCATACTCAGCGTGTACCCGCGCATACAGTACGACTATGGTTTGATGTTACGCATCGCAATGAAAGCTTCCGTGTGACGTCATGTACAGCGTTCTGTACGTGAAAGGCGACAATGTTTCTACATGGTTAAAAACATATGTATTTAATGTACATACTAAGGGAAGATATTATTTGAGATAACTATGAACATTTTTTTACAGTTTTAACAATCATATATTACTTTTAAAAACAATTACACAAATCGTGGTAGAACATCATGCGTACTGGTATCGAAAGAGCTGCGTAAGTGCTTCATAAGCGTACGCAAAGTCATGTGACTTTAAAAAGAGAGATTTGATTGGTTCATAACTTTTCCTATTGCAACTGTTGAAAGTTCTGTCCCATTATAATCATTCGACTTTGACTTTCTAAAAAGAAGCATTTCTTCTGATAATTTTCTCAAATAGAAGGAAGATCATCATAATTAGAGCAATGGACTCATCTTCCAGCAGATCTTCAGAGGGAGCTTTCATTCCTGAAGAACCTCCAAAGAAGAGGAAAGAAGCTCCAATTTGGCAAGTTTTTTACTTTTCCAGAATGGCAAAAAAGGTTAATGCTCCAAAAGTAACCTGTAAAATTTGCCAAACAACTCTTTAAAGGGGTGATACATCGAAAAAAGTACTCCTTTGGCACAGCAAATATGGTGCGACACGTGAAGAACTTGCACCCCAATACCTTTGCTCGAGCTGCAACACGGAGGTTGCAGGAGAACCCACCTGCTTCTGCACCAAGCACATCAACTACTGCAGCAGAATTTTCAGCAAGCAGTCCACATCCACAAATGGATCCTGATTTCGCTGACGTTAAAATTGTATGCATTCATTGCGATAAACTTTTGTGTTATAGTGAACAGTCTATTGATCTGATAAAACGCAGGATGCAGGAGCATCGCTGTCCTCAACATTATTTTTTTTCTTCATTCTTTTGTTCCTGTTGGATACTTTTTGGGTTCCAGTTCAATTTTTTGGGTTTAAAAAAACTTGTTGACAAAACACCCAAAAAATTGAAAAGTAAAAACAGAAAAAAAACTGTTCTTTTTAGAACTACCTTCACTGGTCAAACAAAGAACTATGTTTCTATGTTAGTGTGTAAAAGTTTGTCCGAATGAATGTGTAGTTCATAAATGAATGAATGAATATATTACTAGTGTATGGAGAATGTGAAAGTACAGAACTATAAGGAAGTGCTACAGCATAAATCTATAAGGTGTTTACCTATAGTATACTGTAGTATGTCTGAAGCACTTGAATGTAACATATGTACATAAATATGTTACAAGTGTATGCTTCAATTTGAGCTGCTGGTGAAACTGCCTGGGTGAATTTGTATGTGTTAGGGGTGGATTTACAATCCCCGTGTGCCTCTTTTACACAGCTGTTGCGTCACTTTTGTGACACAGCGGTGGTGCAAAAGATGTGCCATGGTGTGTGCTATTAAGAATGTGACGCATCTGGAGGGTGCATTACATTATAAAGCCCTGCGCCAGAAGGAGGCTTTCCTGTGCAGGAGGGGGTGCAGCGACGCCTCCGAAAAGTGACTGAGTGAAATGTATAACATTTCATTCAGTCACTTTTGAGCTTATGCTGCATCAAAACCTTGCACATGCTTGAAGCAAATGACATCACTGATGGTTTTAGGATATAATATATTTATTTATACAGTGTCTTATGTCATTTTATCCAGTTTCACTTATTTTAGCTCGGTCTGAGGAAATAATAAGGGAGACAAAAAACAGATGGTTTTAAGGGATATAATCTCATTGCATTTTACCCAATATTAACTATGTGTTTTTTGTTTTAAATATTTATATATTATTATGAATATTTATTAATGGCTGATTCCGCTTTTTTGCACATATTTATTATACTCTATTTAAGAAATATATATATATTTATATATATGTGTTGCACAGAGACAAGTTCACAACAATATCATTGAGTATTTTGTCCATTTCCATGATGTTGAATCATGCTTGTTTTCTTTGCACTTGCACAAAATATGTCTCTGATTCGTGTCATGTGATCAAGGCCTCATTTGAGGCTGAAATGATGAATGGCGGAAGTGCAGGAGTTTCCAGAATAAACTAAATTTGAACTGATTTTGGGTCTGCATTTTTCGTCCCTTCGTCTGTTGGTGTGGCAAAAACTGTTTGGATATATATATATATATACATATATATATATATATATATATATTCTTCTTTTATTGCAGTGCTCCCTGAACTTGGCCATTTCCTGTTCAAACAAATACGGTGCATTGTGGGGTTTGTGTTTTTTTCTCCTTTTTTCTTTTTTCCTTCCCCTTCTTTTATGCATTTAGTGATATATCGTGATGAAATGTTCATTATCTCTGTTACCATTCTTATTGATTTCATATTCGTAATTTTGGAGGATACTCTTGCATTCATATCCTGCTTCTTCTAATTCATTGAATATTCATTTTATTTTAGCTTTCTACTGAGCTGCCATTATGTTGTTGTTTTTACTATATATTCCGTGCTTCCAATATCACTATTACATCTCATTTCCAGAGCTTCACATTTCATGCTCTCTGGTGAGTTAGTTGTTTTTTAGTTTATTTCAACTTTTATAAGTGCACATAATATATATATGCGTTCCTCATCCTCTGAAGAAAGCCGGGACACTTCATGCCGCGGTGCACCTCCTGGTCAGAGGCAGCCCAGTTACTAATACTACTCACTGTGCAACAAAGCACGCGTGCACTCCTCTCATGAAAATCACGCCAGAAATCGAACGATCTGCTCCAAAGAAGTTTCTTTATTGCATTTGAGCCAACTAAAAGAGCACCCTACGGGTTTTGGCGAAGCCGCCTTGCTCACGGGTAAACTCATAACTCGCTCAAGCGGGCATTTAAGCAGATCACATGCACATGACCAAACAAACAATAACATAAATAGTGGACTAGTGTATAAACAGAAAAGCTGTCGGCCATCGTGCAATGCAATATATTTCAATGCTGAATAAACATAAATGCCCAATACATTTCAAATGTCAAGATTCCTCTCTTCTTATTTGTTTCTTCATGTACATTCAAAATACATTTTTGTAGCATGGAAATTTCCTCTGAATAATATCAAGCAAAACAGGGAACAGAGATAGCATAATATCGTGATATCGCTGTTTTACTCTGCATAAGCTGTGCCATTTTTATCTTGCTGAATAGTATGCGCAACTGTGCATTAGAATCGATAAATCAAAAAATCAAATGTAGACTCGTATCACAGTGAAATAAACATATCAATAAAGTTGCACACATTTGAATTTCATATTGTGTTAAAAAATTAGGTTCAACTCAATGGTAGACTAATAGAGTTTAACAATTACTGCATTCACCCAAGTGGGTAATTAATAAAAGCTCTGTAATAACATTCTTACAGGAATTGCATTTTAAAATTATGAATATCCCAAGTGGGTCCTCTAAATGTGTGCACATCCAAATAGAAACGTTCATAACAAATACACTATGATACACCTTCCCAAGTGGGGTTATTAAGTGTCCAAACACAATCTTCATTGCTGCACTTGACTGTTGCAATTTTCTGTATCCCCATTCTTGCGCCACCTATACAAAGAAGATAGGAAACATATTGGGCAAAAAAAACCTTAAATCAAGATCCGACAGTAATAAACTAAAACCATAAAATATTAGTGGCAGTGACTTTAAAATCATTGTTAGCACGGATATCTTAGGCAGGAGTTACAAGGATACGCCTATCCTAAATATGTTTACAAAAAATATATACTTAAATCCGCAAACTTGAAAGAAAAAGCACCCAGTAACTGGACATACTATGACTATTCTCCTAGATACCAGGACATTTCTTCTTCAGAATTTAAACCCCCAGGATTTTGGAGTCAATTTCTAAAATGTACTGGGATTCCAACTGCTGAAGTCTGCATATATATGTGTGTATGTGTGTGTGTTTGATATAGATATTTATAAATCAATATTGTGGTAGGCCCTTTGTAATTTCTCCGTGCCTGGAACTGAGCTCATCTTGTTCTTTACGGGAGGCTCAGTTACACCGTAAAACACCCTGGTGAGACTCCTGGTCCCAAGGTGCACCGTATCTTCCAGAGTGGACACAGCTGCTGCTGCTGGGGGAGGCGCTGACATCGTACTACAAAGCACCTGCCTTCCCCCACGCAACGCAGGACATGTGCCGGCAGCGACCGTGCGAAGCCCAGGCCAAGGCGGGCCCGTTTGAGCCCGTTAGAGGACAGAAGAGGATGGGCCGGGCCCCCCCTCTAACATCATCATTTTGCTAAGGTTATTCTCCCAGTTTTTGGCCTGGCTATAAGTGTAATAACCCATATCATTCTTATGTTAAATCTGAGAACTATCTGTGGGTGAAATGGCTGACTTTGAAGGGAAGACAAGGAAAGCAGCTACAGGAGGATATATAGCCGAAACATCTGGCAAAGGAAATAGCAATTCCTGAGCGCTGACTCTCTCAGGACCCTACATTTGCTAAACGTTCTTCCTTGGGGGACCTGGCGCTGGTTCGTAGCCCGGTGCCGCATAACCCTGCGGCTGTCTATCGAGTGGCTTCCAGTCAAACTTGTGTACGGCCTCCCCAGGTTTTGCTGTCAGACCAGGATAATGTGGACTGTGGGGTAGCTACCGTGCTTCTTCAGGGGCCATCCCAAAAGTCCACTCCATATCAGCAAAAAAATCATCGGGAGCGACATCTAAAAAGAAGTAAGGGGGGGGGACACAAAAGAGGAAAAAAATCCAAGAAGCCGGAATCGAACAACACGGTTAACTTGGTAAACGTGGATTTGGTTCCTTCAAGTCCAGGGCAATCAGGTGTGAGTGATTCATCTCTAAATAGTCTTCCTCTGATTTCAGAAGATGGACCTTTGCCTTTGACTGATGTTGGATTTTGGAGGACACTAGGCAAGCTAATATCAGCCTCTATAAAGCGTGTTTATGAAAACATGCTGACTATTGAGGATAGACTGATGAAATTAGAACAGCTTTCTACAACAAACTTTTCTCTTATTGAGAATATTTTGCCAAAGTGCCAGAGGATCTCCAGAGGAACGGTTCAGAGCACACTTTGAGCACTGTTCCTTCATCCCATACGCTTGTTTTAGGCCCAATCCCAGGCAACTTGGACAGGAACATTATAGCCGGCCCCGGTATTATGGCTGGAGGCAATATTCAGGGAAACAAAAGACTGCTCCTAAGGAAAGAGAGCCAACCAACAACTGGCGGGAGGGGGGAGGGGGGAACGTGAATAAGCACCAGGGAGGACTGATGGGACCACAACACTCTATTGATCATCAAAAGTATATGTTGCCACACATTGATTTACCCCCTGATGTTGTTGTGTTGACAGGAGTGCCAGAATTAGTCAAGGGTAGGGTGGTGTCTTACAGTGACTAGATAGGAGAATATACCATAGCTCTCACTGGCAGACAACCAACCAGTTTAAATACTCCCATTTATATCTCTTTACATTATTCCCCAGCAGTGTCCCCCAGGCAGAGCACACCTCTCTGAGATGGCCGCCGTTCCCTAATCAGAACCACTAGACATCTGCGCATGCTCGCGTATGCACCAGTTACCGGTTTGGCTGAATCCCCGCTAACCCGGAAACGACCCGGTGCCTGCCCCCGGCATGCACAACACTCTACTTAACCGGCAGTCTCTGGTGAACTCCTACCAGATGGGACGCGGAGGGACCACAATCAGGTTCACCATGGAGGACACTGCATTACCAAGTAAGGCCTAGAGGCTTTTCAGACGCTGCTCCTTGTGCGTACTGACCACCCGATAACAGCTGACAACAGCGCTCTTGTTTCATTTTCGGATTGGTCATTCCCAGTGCCTCCTTCCCGAGCCCCGTATACAGCCCTACATCCGTGTAGCATTGTAAATATTGGTGCATTTTTATTCCTTAATTTTTAAACCTCACTTTCATGTAGTTTTTTTCACTATTTCTTGGTAGCACTATTATGTAACGCATAGCCATAGTGGTAGCCTCACGGTAACTACTTCATACAACCTGATTTAGCCTGATTTACATGCCATCAGCAATTTGCACGCAGCACGTCATGGACCGCTGGGTTTCCTTCCCATCGGCCCATCAGCACGCTTCAGTGCTACATAAATGTCTACACTCACAAGCGCACTACGGGCCTAATTAAGCACATCTCTACCGCAGCCCCTCAGTGTTCCATAACTGTATTGCTGCTAGCAAGTCGGCCATGGCATGTCACACAGTATTTCATGCATGCCGCTTCGCCAGAGCCAAATCTTAGTCACCTGAACGGCCGGTAGGAAGACTAGTGCATGACACCGCTCAATGCTCAAAGATTGCATTTTATGTTGCTAAACCATACATGTTGTGTACTGTCTCTTTCTTCCTTACAGGAACTTTTTTAGCTACTCAAAAGTGTCCGTAAGTACGCCAACACTTCACGTTCTTTTTTTTACCACACACCTTAGCGAGTGTGTAGGAAAAACACTGTTTTTTCACGTGGCTACTATTCTTTTCGCCACTCACTTTCACCTTTGGTGCTGAAGAAAGCCCCGTTAAACACCTAGAGGGGGCTGAAACATGTAGACCGCCACACATAAGTCAACTCTTAGGAAAATCACTCCTTTAGTAGTTGCATTACACATATTTGTAACCAATACCCTGGGCCGCCAATAATAAAAAAGATAGGCAAGGATTCCAAGAGGTATTTTTTATCCTTCACTTTCACCCACATCGCACTGTTGCACCAACACCTGCTCCACTGTAGTCAGGCGTCGAAGCACAACCAGGTGGCATTCGGCCACCTGGTTGGGACCCCGATGATGAAGCATGAAACCAACCAGGTTGGTGTGTGAGGGGTATTTTAATAACACCTAATGGGTCCAATATCCATGCCACATAAAAAGTGACTAAGAGATTTGCATACACATAGTGGGCCAGACTTTGTTGTCCACCCGTGTGGTGACCCTGAAACAACTAGGATGGGAGATATGGGGTGCACCAGGATACGGGGTCTCCACTTTGAGCACTCTGAGCAAGGAAATGTACTCAATGATCTGCTTAATGAACACGATCTGTTTTCCTCTATGTCTTTTGCTGTTCCATCTAGTAAACAGCCCGTGCCGTCCTTTAAAGGGCGTAGTGGAGGGTTTTTTATAGATCATATTTTGATCTCTGTTAGCCTCCAGGCTGTCCTTCAGGGTTTTAAAATTATGGAGTGTTTGTTCAGTGACCACAATCCAGTGTGTGTGCAGTTGGGGGGCGGTATATTGAATAGAAGGGCCTGGGAGGTAGTGCCGGGCACGCTTAAATTGAAAGACGGTAGGCGTTGTTCTAAATGGTCTCAGATGACTCCAAATATTTTCTATGAAAAGGTCCACGAGTCTTGTGTTGCAGAATTTGCATCTTCTGTGTCCCCTGACTCTTCAGCAGTAGGCGTCCTCAACTCATTTTCAGAGATTGTAGCTAAGGTGGGGGCTTTGCTTTCTGTCCCTGCACGAAAAACATCATCTAATGATCCTAAATGGTTTAATTCCGCACGCTCTAAAGCAGCCACAGTATTGAAGTATGCTCTGAAAGCTAACCTGAGGGACCTACCTCTGGTTTGTGCCCTTCGACTTAATTACAAAAAGATACTGGCTAGCCGCAAGGCGGAATTGAAGGAAGCAACCTGCCGCGAATTGGTAGACCCTAGCACGTTAGGTAGTAGCGCTAAATTTTGGGGCATTATCAATAGATCTCTTTTTGAAATGGTGATGGATGAAGGTCTTGGTACCAACATATTGGAAGAGGATTGGGTCTCGCATTTTAGCTGTATTTTCGAGAGCGATTTATCCCTAGCTCAACTACAAGCTGGCGCTCAAAATATTGCCTTGGTTGTATTTTACCAGAGGGAAGTGGAGAAAGGCATTGCTGGTTTGTCGCGTAATAAGGCACCAGGGCCGGATAGTATTCCGCCGGACCTATTTAAATCAAACTTTCCACTTTGGGCTCCGGTCTTGCTGGGTGTGCTTAATGCGGCAGCTAAGGCCCGTTGCCCAAAGTCTTGGGGCACATCCACTATAGTACCAGTGTTCAAAAAAGGTGATCGCAATAGTACAATGAACTATAGGCCAATTTCCCTTATTAATTCTGTAGTTAAGGTTGTGGGAGGGGTTCTATAGAATAGACTGGCTAACTGGGCACAAGATAATAGGATCATTTCAGATATTCAATATGGGTTCCGACCAGGACACTCTACTACAGCCCAATGCCTCAACCTTTACCTGATCCTCGGGAAGTACACTGTTGCCCGAAAAGGGACAATCTACATGGCCTTCATGGATCTCTCATCTGCTTTTGACTGTGTCAATCGGGGGAGAATGTGGCAATCCATGAGGGCCATGGGGGTGGAGGGCAACCTTGTGGACTTCCTGAGGGACCCACATAGTGATACAAGGGCAAATATTAGGTATGGCCAGGACCTTGTGGTCTCCAGGGATTTCAGTATTGAAAGGGGTGTAAGACAGGGGTGCATCCTTGCCCCGTTTCTATTTAACCTTTATATCAATGACTTAGATAGGACCTTGTTAGAAACAGGGGTATATTTCCCATATGTGGGGTGAAGAGGTCTGCCCGTTCTGCTTTATGCGGACGATGCAGTTCTCCTAGTCCGAACCCCAAGAAGCCTGCAAACCTTGTTGGATACCTTTTGCAGTTTTATGGCAGACCGCTATTTGTCTCTAAATAACTCAAAATCATTTGTAATGCAAGTTGGGTCATGCCCTAAGAAGCAGTATTCCTTTAGGGTGAATGCAGAGAAGGTGCCCATAACCCCAACCTTCTCTTACTTGGGCGTCCTAATGGATGATCATTTGGATTGGAGTGCCCTGGTTAGGAGAAGGAAGGGGGAAGTGACAAGAGTAAATGCATCTATTCTCAACTTTGCTACAAAGAGGGGCAAGCGCCCAATTGTGGCAATACTGAAAATGTACCAGGCAAAAAGCGTAGCAACTGCCACCTACCGAAGTGAACTATGGGGATATGTAGCCTCGGAGGGAATTCAGGTGGTTGAGAATAATTTTTTAAAACATCTGCTGGGTGTTCCCAAAAGTACTGCTAACCTAATAGTACATGAAGAGACTGGGACTGCATTTATCTCTGATACTCAGGCTATACATCCATTGCTCTTTTGGCTCAATTGCTGGCTGAACACAGACGTAAGCCTTAATCATGAGCTACTGAAAGAAGTAATGAGTGTGGACCATATGCTTGATATTCCATCGCTAAAATACATAAAGAGTTGTTTTGGTGATTTGGGGCGCACAGACTTGTTTTTAAGACCTGGTTGTATCACTGCAGAAGACATGGTGTTTGTAAAGGAATCTTTTATTTTGCTCAGAAAAGCAAACAGAGATGGGGTAGAATTATTAAAAACTAGTGCCCCGAAATTTGTGATGCTAAAAACTACTCTGGGTACTGAGCTTTATCTTTTAATGCCCCTGTCGAACCACAAGCGTTTTTTATTGACCAGGTTCAGAATGGATTATTTCCTTTTTTTACTTGCTGTTCCTCTGGGGTGCCATAGAGGACAAGTGGTAGCACCCTGTGGCTGCAACGGAGTGTCTCCACAGGATCTGCTGCACTTTATGTTCTTCTGTAGTTTCTATGATGCTCCCCGGAGGTTCTTTTAAAAATCACTTTTAAAAAAATAAAATTTTCCCAAAGTGCGCCCAGCTCTTTATTTTCTACAAATGTTAAAGCCTGAATGCATCCCATTTGTGGTTGGTTTTTTGAAATGTTCATTGAAATATAGAAAATGTATGGAAAATAATTTCTAACTGATGGCTGTTTCTTTTCTGTAATACAGTGTTGAGGCCATATGGCCCATTCAGTCGGTTAATTAATTCATCCGTAATGCTGGTATCTCCTTTTATTAACTGGATGGCACACGTACTCTGTAATAATAGTGTATTTTTTTAAAATAATTTGTATATATGGCGTTTATATATCTTATTCTGTATTCAGTGGGATTGTCGTTCAATATGTATAGGATCTGGATATGCCCTGTTTTTATGAGATTTGTAATCGTTTATGGTTTTCTATTTTGTAAACCAAATAAAGTTATTGAACTGAACTGGACATAGATATTTTAAATCAATATTGTGGTATGGGGATATTTTAGGTGTTGATATTCTGTCAGTAAACAACTGTAATGTATACAGAACACAGAGGTCCATCTTGAGCTTGATCTGAATATCAGAGCATCTGTTTCTAAGGCATTTGAGCCCTGGCATTGGATAACCTAAAGGAGTGTTTGTTTTTCAATGCATTTCATCATTAAATACATTTTTGTCATAAGCTCATTCACTACCAGCCTACTCGCAGTATAAGGTCTTTAAGTCACCTGTCTGTACCTATGCAGTACTGTGCTAGGTCTGGCAGTCATACTTTTTGTATTCTTGCCGGAAACTTGCAAAACTCACTTCCGGACCATCTCTGTGCACAAAATCAACTTCTCCCTCTTCGTAAAACTTTAAAAACTACACTGGATCATAGGGTTCCTTTTATTTCTGGTTTCCTTTTCATCTTTGGTTCCATTGTCAGGATTTCTAACTGGTAATTACATACTTTACTAATCAATACATGCATACCATGAATAACATGATGAATGATTGAGTGTAGAAGACACCATTCTTCATTCAGTTTTTGTGTTAATATATCATAGTCCTAGATTTAGAGGAATCAGGGTAAATAAAATGAAAAAGATATGCACATGATAAAGGGAAAAGGCTAACAAAGTCTTTGAAGTCAGACAGAGAGCTTTATTATTCCTACCCCATGAAATTCTAGTATATTCGATAACTCTTGGTACTACAATTTCCCACCCCCGTAATTTTCCCCAGCAAAAACATGCCAAAATTTACCAAGAGAAAAATGTCCAGAAAATACTTAGACATGCCAATTGTGATGCAGTAAGGCCCAATATTGACATGTTCTGCCAAATCTTACATGATTGGACTCAGAATAGGTGAATATGATTGCAGCTCTTAAATTCTGATCCCCAGTGTATCTGTTTTTAAAGGAGGAATGCCTATTTCTTCCAGACCATTCATAATGAGATTTGAGAGAATTGAAGAGTCCCCAGTTTCAAGACTGAATTTTCAACCTGGAATAGAATTCACTGTCTCCATTTCTTCCAGCTTAGGTATAGAATTTTAAAGAGCATTTATACAGTGGATTCTACCCCTTGGACTGTTACTTCACTTAGAACTCTAAATCAATCCTTAAATATATTCAATACTTTTATGGATCCAGCAGAGAATAATGCTGTTAGGTAGCAATTTAACAGTTATATCATCTGTAGCCTGAAAGATACAGTAAGCTATGGAAAAGGATTATCGCTTGCAATGCTGATAATATTACTGGGTGGCTTGCATAAATTACAAAGCACAGATTGGTTTGAATACGATATTTACATGATTGCATTTATCTCTGCAGGGTATTGACTTTCTCTTATATGAATATGGTGCTGAATGTGTTGCTGAAAACATGATTACTGAATACAAAGCAATATTTGAAGCTGTTCAATATGCTGATAAAACAAGGTAAGACAAATAAGGGGAAGGAACCAATCTTCAATCACTGTCCAAGTCACAGATAGATATTTCCTAATAAAATAACTAGACAGCTGCAGAATTTTACATCTGCTGGTAAAAGACATATGAGGCCATTAGACAGAGGGCAAGCCCTTTATGGCTCTGTCCCCTTATTTTCTCCATATATCTAACTTATCAGTTCAAATGCTGAAGCCTGACTGAAGAATTACTAGTGATTGCAGACAAGTTGAGGTTGTACGGTGTGTACAGGTAATGAACCAACCTATATAAACTGAAATTCGTAGTTTTAATTAAAATGAGTACATTCATACTTTTGCCATCTCCCTTGAGTGGCTATATGAATTTATGAAGCTTGTATTTAAAACTGTAGAGTGCAAACCATCTCTTTGTGTGAGTGATCTTTTAACTGTGTTACAGAGGAAGGTAGGATGGGGTGAAAAGAACTAATCCAAGTTAGAGGAAAATACTTTTTACTTGTAGTTTAAAATTCCCTTTATTTTCAGGACATCTTTGCAAAGGGATTCTACAGTTTATTTCCTTTGAATTCAAGTCCTCATTTACTATAGAAAGACAACTAGGTTTCACAGTTGCAAGTTATATACCTAAGTGTACTGACTGGCAATTTCCTATCACTTTCGATTCAGACATGCAGCTTTCTTTACTTGGATAAATATATGTATCAGACATTCAGCCTCAAATATAACTAGTTCATTGAATGGAAAGCCAGGTTATCAATTCCATTTAGACTCTGACGACCACTTGATTAGTGATGACTTTAACGTTCCCCATCATCTTCAGCAGAGGACTTTCCACTAAATAGAAAACTTAATCCCAAGCAGATGGGAATTTTTGCACATTCAGTTGATGTACCAGTATGACAGGTTCACTAATGGAACTATTCATTTGCCAAAAGACGCAAACGGGCACCATGTGTGATTCACCTGCTCCACCAAGCATTCTGAACTTCAAGAACAAACTCCCAAGGCTAGGGTTTGTTCTTGTAAAACAAAGTTACAGTGTTTTTGAAGCACAGTGATATTTCTTCTGCACTTGCAGATCATTCGGCAATTTCCTTGGAATAGGCCACCATGGTGGTCTCATGTTGAGAAAATGAGCGATGGTCTCTGCTTCCAAAATTGGGCCATGTGGCAGACCTGCCATTTGGTGAAAGGTTTTAAATGGCAAATCAAGCTGTGTCTCTTCTGACAGAAAACTCTGCATTTTTCCCAACTTTAGTTAAGGGAACAACTTTGTCTGATTGATGCATCCGCCAATTTGAGGTAGATGTACCAAGCTGCCTCCAATGTTTCTTCATGCCATGTAATTCAAGATCTGTTTTCCTTAGTCAAAGAACCAGACAGTCAAATACATACAACGATTATCAAAGTATGGATATATATTGTTAAGGCAACCATATAAAAAACACAGTGTTATATTTCGCTGGATCTATTTGTACCATAAGTTTTTGATATTAAAATCAGAGCAAACCCTCTTCTTAGTAGGCACTTCTGAAAGAACATGTGCACTATTCACTAATGGGCATGATGGCCTATATATTACCCACACGGAGAGACAAGCATTATATCAAGATTCAATGATCTTTGGAAAGCAGAAAAACCTCTTGAATACCATGTCTTAACTTTTGGGGAGACAACGAATATCAATTCCATGCTTTTGTGATGAAATGTAACCAGTTCTTAAAACTCATTGTTGGATTTTAGTGAGGCAACTTTTCAAAATGATGTATTGAATCAGACAGTCATGAACATAGCAACAGTTGAGCTCATGTTTATTCATCAAATGTAATTAAGGTTTTACATAAACACTAATGTGGGTATGTGAGAGAGGAGATCCTCTGACATTCTATATTCAAGAATTTCTAATCCTGATACAGAATCCATCTAGAAATTACCAGTAGTTTCTTGCAGAAATCCTTTTAAAAGGAGGCCATATAAGTGGACTACATTGCCCAGTATCTATGTCAACAAAAATAGATATTATCATATTTCCATATATCCACCTCTACTGGAAGGTATGTCACTGCTTTATCCCCAACCTCCCCAAAATGTCTGCCATTTATCCTACTTTATTTAACTCATCAGGGTATCCGAACATCTAGGTGGCCACCTCTCTGGACAGACCCAGACAATGGAATCTTCTGTTTTATTCTCTTATGAGCGGGAAGGGCCGTGGGACAGAACCACTGTAAATGCAGCAAGCAACTACAAAGTACGATGTGCCTAGCCCAGGACTCCTCATTACCATCTCTACAATCAGACTCACTTCACACAAACACTTACACAGCATTAAGAATACAAGAGATAGCATCTTAAGGGTACTTGCACAGGGTATCACAGCATGTCACCAATCAACTCAATCTAAAAGCCATAGCTTTATCTTTTCATTCTTGACATCGCTGCCCATCCAGTGCAACCTAAATACAGCTCTGGTTTTTACTGATAACTTCACCATCACAATCTCCCTGTTTAAGAACCCCAAGGTTAACCTGGAGTTTACTTCAAACATTTAGACCCTTTGAAGGATCAAAAACCTTGTGCAAACGTCATATCTCACCCTACCCATTTCAGTTTAAAACATCAGCTCTCTCCAAAACTGCTTCAACTTCAACAGCATGAACTAAAATACACACGATCTCTCCAAAACACTCCTCACCTTCGTACTCCGAAATACTTGCCACCAACAAACATTCCATCTGCTTGGAAGAAAGAAAAAGGAATAAAAGCAGAACACACAAAAAACCTTGTTTTATGAAGAGCTGTGTACTTAGGGGTCTATTAGGATGGCGGTCGGAAATCCACCCCGACCGCTATGGTAGCGGAAATCAACCACCCGCCGGTACCGTGGCAAAACCGGCTCTCCCATTATGATCAAATGGCCCAAAACTCCAACTGAGGCCGAAAATGTCAATGAAAAAACGCCCATAGTGGGCGGAGCAGGTGAAAAACACTCTGTGACGGATGGATATGTGGCAGAAACGCAAAATAACGCCGCCAGGCCCGCTGAGTAACTGCCCGTGAAATTAGCATTCCCCTAATGTAACAGCGGTACATTTCGCTGTCTCCGACCACTGCGGTCGCAAACAGTGATGAATAGGAGAGCCAGCGGAAGAGCTGTAGCATAGCCACCGCTGCAGATGCACCGTGACAAACATGGCGGTCAGCAAGAAAAAATCAGAAAAAGGCCTCCAAGTCCACACAGCAAACTAGTTCTGCCCCCACAATCACCTAACACACCTCAAAGACACACCCCCATGGCAACTACAAATGTACAAATTACAGTACAACACACCTGACAGCAATACCCCGTTTTGACACACCCATAAAGCTGAGTATAAAACTTTCTTCCATGACCAGAACACTTTGCAATACTTCATACCTGAAGTGCCCATATGCAAATCAGTCTGACCCTGTGCCTCATGGGAACAGTCCAGCTCTAACTGCCAAGCCATGCCTTGCCTGGACCGGAAATAAGCTTCCTAGTACCGGTTTCTGGCATTCCAGACGTCTTTAGCCAGGCTTGCTTGAATCCAGTGGCAAAGTGAGCAAGGGACTCACGTCTAAGCATACCCTGCCAACTTATGGCGAACAAAGTGGTACAAAAGGGGGTGGTGATGGATGGAGCATTTGAACCAATCAAACACTCACAACCAGTCAACAGATCTGGGTTTAATCCATCATTATTATTATTATTAGTTATTATTTAGAGGTTTTATATAGCGCTGGCTGGACCCGGGGGCATCAGAGCGCTTTACATATTGTGAGCCAGAAGGTAAAAACACAGGGACCCAAAAACATAGCAGTATAGTATATACACAACATATAAGTCAACATATGGGGGACTTCAGGAAGATAAATCTGGGTAGACAAAAAACACCATACTGTGGAGAAAGTGGTAATTATAATTACATAGGCACAAAAATTAAGAAGAGCGCTGGGAAAATAGGGCAGTAAGGTTGATAAGGAAAGGGAGGGTAGGGCAAAAATTGGAGGGGGTTGGAGAGTGGTGATGAGGGCTGAGTTTTGACGACGGACGGGGGTGTAAGGAAATGTGAGGGTGGTAGACAGGGAGGCAGGGGGTGATCAGAGGAAGGGCGGGTAGGGCAGGTCGCGGGAGGCAAACGAATCTACGGTCGGACAGAGGTGGCCGGTGTAGGGGGGCAGATAGGGATTAGGGTCCCCAGTATTTATTGAGGAAATGTAGTTTGAGTTATTTTTTGAAGCTAGAATAGGAAGGATTGCATCGAAGTTTAGTAGGCAGGGCATTCCATATGCAGGGAGCATTGCCGGAAAAGGATCGAGACTGAGTGGATTTCTTTTTCATAAGGGGGGTATAAGAAGGAAGGAGTTAGTGCTTCTCAGGGATCGGGAGCAGCTGGCTTTACTAAGTTTTTTAGTGAGGTAGGATGGTGTGTTTTGATGGAGAGTTTTGTGTGTAATGCAGGCCGTTTTGTAAGTGGACCTACCTTCAATGGGGAGCCATTTAAGGGTTTTGAAGGCAGGGAAAATGTGGTCGAATCGTTTACAGTCTGTGATAAGCCTCGCTGCAAGGTAGAGAACAGATTTTAGAGCTGCTAGGTGGATCTTGGGAATTCCAGTAAGAATGGCATTGCCGTAGTCAATTCGAGAGAGTACAAGGGATTGGAGAGCTAGTTTGAACTCATCTCTTGGGATGAAGGGCTTGATTTTCTTCAGGTGGTGGAGAGTGAAGAGGGCCCCTTTGGCAGAATTGTTGATGTGGACCTTGAGGGTGAGGAGGTTGTCTAGGGAGATCCCTAGTGATTTGAATGAGTCGGACATGGATAAGGAGCAGTTTGGGGGATTAAGGTCTGTGATCCAGTTCTGAATGGGAAGCTGATTGTTTTTTGGGGAAAAAAGAATAATTTCGTTTTTTGGGGGGTTAAGTTTGAGGTGGTTCATGTGGAACCAGGCTTGAATCTTGATGAGGGTGTTGTTGAGGTGAATGATGTTGGCATGAGTTTTAATCTTACAGTAGAGTTGGGTGTCGTCAGCATGGAGATGGTAGTTGATCCTGGCTTGTTTGAAAATGAGTGTAAGGGGTTCCATGAAGAGGTTAAAGAGAGAGGGAGAGAGGATAGATCCTTGCGGAACTCCTAAGGAGATGGGGGTAGGGTTAGATAGGCAGTTCTGGACTTTGATTTGTTGAGTGCGGTGTTGAAGGTAAGAGACAAACCATTTGTTTGTCATACCATTTAGGCCAAATCTATCTCTAAGAATATTAGGTAGAGTAGAGTGATTAACAGTATCAAACGCTGCAGAGAGATCAAGGAGGATCAGAAGGCTAGATTCGTTATTGTCGAGTGAGTGGTGGATGTCGTCAACAATGTTGAGCATGGCGGTTTCCGTACTGCATCCTGTCCTAAAGCCAGATTGTAAGGGGTCAAGTAAGTTAAATTGTTCAATGTGTCTGTCTAGTTGGAGAAGGACGCATTTTTCAAGGGCTTTAGAGAGAAGGGGAAGGTTGGAGATGGGACGGAGATTGTTGAGATCATTTGGGTCCGCCAGTGGATTTTTGATAATGGGGGAAATTTGTCCAAGTTGCAGGGAAGAGGGGACACAGCCGGTGGCAAGGGAGGTGTTGATAATAGCAGTCCAGGGAGGGGTGATGATATGTTTGAGGTTTTGGACAAGTTTGGAGGGGAGTGGGTCTTTGGTGAGGGAGGAAGGCTTAAGTTCAGTAATGATGTTGAAGACTTCTCTTTCAGTGACAGGCTGGAAATTAAGACATTCAGCATTATTTTTAAGGACAGTGCTAGGTAGCTTAGGGTCCGGGAGAGTGTGGGGCTGTGAAGGGAGATGGAGATCAGAGTTACGATGAGTGGTAGCGGGAGTAAGGGGAGTTATGATGGAGGGGAGTAGTAAGAGAGATGTCAGGAGTGGTGGTAGGGATCACAGTAGGGAGGAAGGATTGCTCAATCTTTTTAATTTTGTCAGAGAAAAAGAGAGCTATTTCCTCACATTTAGTCGTCGAGGCTGGTGGGACAGGGGGAACAGAAGCAGTTTGATTGTGTACGATGTTGAAAAGTTCTCTAGGCCTGTTCTTAGTTCGTTCTAGTTGAGTCCTGAAGAAGGAAGCTTTTTGTCTCCAGATGTGTTTTTTGTATGACGACCTAGCAAGTCTGAGGCGGGCAAGGTTTCAAGGGGAGGGGTGCTGTCACCAAGATCTCTCTGTCTGTCTGAGTGTGCGTCTTTCCTTATTTAGCTCTGTGCTCACCGTTGTTTAGCCCACTCTGCCACCCAGGTTCAGACATGGCCATATGCAAATCAGTCTGACCCTGTGCCTCATGGGAACAGTCCAGCCCTAACTGCCAAGCCATGCCTTCCCTGGACCAGAAATAAGCTTCCTAGGACCGGTTTCTGGCATTCCAGATGTCTTCAGCCAGGCTTGCTTGAATCCAGTGGCAAAGTGAGCAAGGGACTCACGTCTAAGCATACCCTGCCAACTTATGGCGAACAAAGCGGTACAAAAGGGGGTGGTGATGGACGGAGCATCTGAACCAATCAAACACTCACACCCAGTCAACAGATCTGGGTTTAATCCATCACCGTTCTTTAGCCCACTCTGCCACCCCAGTTCAGACATGGCCATATGCAAATCAGTCTGACCCTGTGCCTCATGGGAACAGTTCAGCTCAAACTGCCAAGCCATGCCTTTCCTGGACCGGAAACAAGCTTCCTAGGACCGGTTTCTGGCATTCCAGCCATCTTCAGCCAGGCTTGCTTGAATCCAGTGGCAAAGTGAGCAAGGGACTCACGTCTGAGCATACCCTGCCAACTTATGGCGAACAAAGCGGTACAAAAGGGGGTGGTGATGGAAAGAGCATCTGAACCAATCAAACACTCGCACCCAGTCAACAGATCTGGGTTTAATCCATCACCGTTCTATAGCCACTCTGCCACCACAGTTCAGAGTCAGACATGACCATATGCAAATCAGTCTGACACTGTGCCTCATGGGAACAGTCCAGCCCGAACTGCCAAGCCATGCCTTCCCTGTACCGGAAACAAGCTTTCGAGGACCGGTTTCTGGCATTTCAGCCGTCTTCAGCCCGGCTTCCTTGAATCCAGTGGCAAAGTGAGCAAGGGACTCATGTCTGAGCATACCCTGCCAACTTATGGCGAACAAAGCGGAACAAAAGGGGTTGGTGATGGACGGAGCATCTGAACCAATCAAACACTCACACCCAGTCAACAGAGATTCAAGGAAGCCGGGCTGAAGACGGCTGAAATGCCAGAAACCGGTCCTCGGAAGCTTGTTTCCGGTACAGGGAAGGCATGGCTTGGCAGTTCGGGCTGGACTGTTCCCATGAGGCACAGGGTCAGACGATTTGCATATGGCCACGTCTGAACTGGGGTCCCAGAGTGGGCTAAAGAACGGTGATGGATTAAACCCAGATCTGTGTACTGGGTGTGAGTGTTTGATTGGTTAAGATGCTCCGCCCATCACCAACCCCTTTTGTACCAAGGATGGAGATATCCATGGGCCACTGTATCCAGTAAGCGAGCCTCAAAGTATAGCCCTGACTGCATAAGCTGGCTCATCAGTGCATGGCACACCTTGTAACTTCCGTGGAGAGCAATCCCTTGAGATGGTGTGGGGATGCGTCATGGCCACTGATGATATGGTGTCTGTGATAGGCAGAAGTCTGCAATATGATGTTTCGGCGGGAACCTGGAGGGCAGGTACATTAGTGCTGCAATGCTGATGGAGTTAAAGAGAGTATAGCAGGCTTTTTGTGCCAGCAGCACCTGGCAGACAAGAGGGCAGGAGAGGGTCAGGAGCACACTGAGTGAATGGCACTATAGGCAGAGCTCAGTTCTAGCACGCTGCACCGTCAGGCCACACCAATGCATTGTCGTGTGGCTCTGGACGGCACCAGGGTTCTCGCTGCTGGAGGTGGACAGTAGCAGCACCGGGCTGGCAAAGGCAATGGTGTTATAGGCTGAGAAGCCATGGGGCATGTTGGTAGCAAAACCGGATGCAGGGGGCAACAGGCTGCCTTCAACCCCCTGACTTTACTCCCAGTGACGACCGGATGGCCACCTCCCTGGCTCTCCCACGGGCCCTGTCCCATGGCGCCTTAGGAACTGGGCAGGAGCGCGAGCTGTGTCACGCGGCATTCAGAGGTGGCCCAGCCCGTATCGGATGATCAGGCACCAAGGTGGGGAGAAAGGAGGCAACCCAGACCAGCAACACCTGAGCAGAGCAGAACAGAACGACAGCGGTCGCGGCAAGGAGTTAGTGACGGTTCCCATTGCAATTCCCTCCATGATTCCCATAGCAAATTCCTGTGAATATCCCTCTGATACCAAGCAGGAAAGGCCGGGAGCGGGACAGTGGACTACAGCTGTCCCGGCCGACTGCCGCCAACTGGGTGCAGTTACTGCCGCTATTACCCCAAGGACAGACACTGTCACATGCTACCAAAATGGCAGAGTGCGGGTGCAGACTAAGAGCGCACCCTGAGCGGTTAGGCAGAGAGTGAGGCAGTGAGGCAGAGGTTGGTGTTGAGACTGCGGTGTGGAGGACCACAGTAGAGGTTATCATCTGGACCAGTGCCAGATTGGAGCCCTTAGCCTGCAACCTTCCTTGGCACCATCCTTGGCTATATCACCGAGGCATACTGCAAGCAGCTGGAGTCCCACGATCCAAGAGGGGGGTCACTAAAAAGCTGAGTGGCAGACAGGATTTGGCATCAGGACTCAGGCCTGAGCTGGGTTGGGTGATATAGGGCTGGGTTGACTCAGCTGCAGAGCCGGCTGCCATGTTCTTCTCCTTCCTGCACCCTCCTCCACTGCCTCACTGCACCCTACCAGCCTGCGCCAGAAGGCTCTCCAGCACCACCAGCTTCACCAGGAAGGAATCGTCTGGCAAGGGAGCTCAAATACTCAGGTCCTGGGCGCTTGATGGTGGCTTGGTGAACCAGGGCTACGGACAAGATCCTGGGATGCCGGAATCCAGTCCACATTTTTGCCAAAGCCGGTGGAGCAGAGCAGAGCAAGGAACCGTGCAGAGGCGAGCAGGCGGTATACCAGCTGAGCACCAGCCGCCGGGGAGCCGTGGACGGACTCAGACTCCTCACCTGAGGCCCTCTCTCTTTGGAGGGTCCCGGACTCCCTAACTCCCGGCAGCAAAAAATAAAGCACAATTAACGCAGCAGGAGCCGAGGGGGAATTGCAAAAGTCTGTCCAAGTCTGTCCAATCTTGCATAACAAGCTATTTGATGCAGCAGGCAGGAGCAGCGGAGAGAGCAGCGAAAACTTGTCCGCAGGAGCCACAGAAGAGAGCTGCGAAAAGCTTGACCAGCGTGGCAGGAGCTGCTTGTCTCTCCAGCACGTCAAGCATTTCAGCATTTCCAGGCACATCGCGGAGGAGCGGAGGTACCTGGGTTTCTCATGCTGCAGTGAGCGGCAGGCTGTGAGTGGGAAGCAAGCCGGTCTGCTGCTGTGTAGTATCCCTGCGTGTGGTCCACAGGCTCTGCTGTCTAACTGACTCTAGCTGACTCTTGCTGACCCTTGTGGCTCTTTCTCCTACACAAGGGGCCCCAGGGTTATCCTTAAGCACTGGAAGCCGGTCAACCAGCTGGGCCTAAGACCGGGGCGGGGGACAGCTATGACCAGCAGCGCACTGGCCGTGCATCGGCCGTGCATCCCCCCCTGAAAATTCCACTGGACACAGTCAGGACTGAACCTGGACTGAACTAAGCCCACAACACGGAACGCAGTAGTCGATTAAAGCCCAAAGAAAAATCACCTTAATAGATCTCATAGATTTGGAAGCATGACATCAGGGCACATCTGCGGGGTGCACAAATACACTAGTAGAACAAGCGCCCAAATACACTAGTGGAACAAGCAATGTTAGCAACAACTCAAGCAACACAATCAAGTGGAAAAGGAAGTTGAAAACACTTGAGTGCACAGAGGGTGAGCATCTGGTTAACACCAGACCGGCAATGCAGGTAGAAAGCACCATAATTGAAAAGACACCAGACTCAATGAGGCATAGCAACTTGACGCCGGAGACTAAAACGCCAAAATCCCACCTATTTTAGCCTAAAATCGACACTAAATTTTGTTTAAAAAAAAATGCAGGCGACACCCTGCTTTCACACCCTACCGTACTTGCGGGTCTTCAAACACCACTCCTGACCTCTCTTCAAGATGATAGAGGCAAGGAGGAAGGGATTGAAGGGCCTGCCCCCAAGGAGGAAAGGGGGAAAGTCAAGGGGTGGATAGCTCAATAACATACTCATATGGCCCAGCACCTGCCGCAAGTTGGAATCTCAAGACCCCAGAGAAAAAGCTTAATGAATTGTACTCGGAAGCGCCACAAGATTCACCTCAAGATGGGGGAGATAAGCTTGAGATCAATGGTTCATGGGAAAAACGGGTATTAAATATCGTAGTCGCAGGCAACTAAAACCCTGCAAATACCCACAACATCTCTACGGTTACAATGTCCAGGCCCTCCAATCAACACAAAAATGGTGGGATTAACTGCGTATTACTAGAGCCACTAACCATCTGTGAGTTAGACAATGCAACAGCAGTCCTACGGTTAGGAAACAAAGACGACCCTGCAAAGGGTAATCTGGAAGATAATACGGAGGACCCGAAGGCAAAAGGGGGATCATCTGAAAACCCAAGGAACAAGCTGGGCTCAGAACATGAAGTATGTTTTTTCCCAACGCACCCCCAATGCAAACCAGCAATGTCTCAAACCAGTTTGCTGGATGAATCAGAACTGGATAAACACTCATAACTAGATAAGGACGAATGGCAGGCGCTCCTGCCAGCCTACCGGGGGGACACCCACAGGAGCGAATCAGCAGAAATCCTAAAAATGGATGGGTGCAAGGAGACAGCGGAGGGGCCGTATGCGCTGTCCACTTGTACAATCAGAGAATCTGGAGCACATCATGGAAAAATACAAAAAACAGACAATGGCAGCAGAGCCGGTAGTGAGGCTGGAAATCCTAAAGAGGACATGCAAAGAACTGACCAAGGGGACACTGTTCAACTCCTGGTAGAGGCCCTGCAATATCTGACAGACAAAATGGACTTGCAATTATCCCTACTGAACACCATGGCCGTCTATGTAGTATCAATTGATGGCAATTTGGGAAATTTGAACACGATGCTGCAAAGCACTCAGGATCACACGCTAGCCGACCATAGACCCTGCGGGTACAGCCCAATTGTGGATAAACTAGCAACTCTTCCAGCAATGCTGACGGATTTATGCGCACAAGTAAAAAAAGGCATCAAATAATGCTAATACACAGCCTATAAAAGGGCAAACCCCGTCTGGTTACGGTGAAGATAAAGCAATTCAACAGCATGGGCCTGTCAACGAGGAGCAAATACCAACTCTAACTAAACAAACAGAAAATAACACCAATAATAACAAAAGTAAACAAACAGCAGAATCTTTAACTAGCGACAGCCACACGCCATAACAGGCAGAGGCAGCTAAAGGGGAATTGAAAATGAATGCAAAACAAAGACGTCACCAAAAACGGAAAGGGCGGAATCAGAAACAAAGCCCCACCAGGAATGGATTTCCATGACTTTTTGGGGCACCACTAGTGCAAGAATGGATAAAGCAACAGCCCATTAAGACTCCGCCAGTGCATGATGGGATAACGCAACAGAATATCCCTACACCAGAAGCAATCAATACCTAGAGCATCGCAAACATACCTAGTGGTTCCCAAGCCCCACCAAGCAGAAAGCAAGAAACCAGTGCACTTGAGAGCGCACAGGAGGATGTGGGAGTTGACCCCCCTCAACTTCACTTAGTTGGAAACCCCATTGTATATCAAATTAAAACCAGAATTGAAGGAGATAACGGGGTGAGAAACCAAACCACTGAGACCAACCAAAATTCTAGACATATCGACAACCCACGGGTATCATCTACAAATGACAGCATCGCCGTGGGGAGGTACACAAATCAGGGGAATTTGGACATCCTTGTCAGTGAACACCTAGCCAAAAGGGAGGGAGAGAAGTCACAGAACAGCCAATTCCTACTCTCAGACACAAAAGCCTCACAAACAACTGTCAAAAATTCCTTGATATCTCAAACACAAAATCGAACCATTCATGGCCCAAAATGTCAAGGAAGCATAGGCCCTACAGAAGTTAACCAAATGGCATTGGGATGCCCACAAAATGAGGTCAGCTGGCCCACCTTAAAAACCATAAAGATGTCTCTAAACAGGAAGGGGTGAAGGAAACAAATGCAACATGGTTCATACCTAAATACACCTCTAAAGGAAGGCACAACATTCTGAACCGAGGCAACATACTGCAGTTATTATCTCACATAACACCATTGGCAGCTATAACAACAACAGAATTGGAGTCAACAGAATGTATTAACTGTGGGGCTTTCAAGGCAGGTGCAAAAACAAGAGCGACATAGACCACTCCAATAATAGCACCTAAAATACTCAAAGAAAGTGATATCCTAAAGTCTAGGGGGATAACCATTGCCCGTATTTTAAACCAGGATATCCAGACCTGTGAACCCTGGAACCCCTGAGGATACCTGAGATGGCTGCCTGTATACCAACCACATCAGTGCTGATAAGAGCCATAGGGCACTGTAGTACTGACAAGAGGCAACAACCTGAGGATCTAAGAAGCTGTAACGATCCCTTTATACCGCAAGCTCGGGAAGAATAAATAAGATGGATCGCGAGAAGCATAAACAACACAAGAGATTGACAAGCCCCCTGCCCACTAAATACAGCAAATACAAAGGGGACAGTACGGATCTGGTCCTGGAATGTAAATGGGCTCGCTAACAAACTAGCTGATTTGAACTTTGTCACCTATGTTAGGGCCTTCGACATAGTGGGACTACAAGAAACATGGGTAGGAGACCCGCCTCAGCTCCACAGCAGGGTGTACAGTTGCAGCTAAATGAGTGCATGGGCTAGTCACTGAGGACAGGTGAGAGCACACGGCCCTATCACCCCACAGCAGCTCATCTCACCACCCTTGACCGAGCAGTCGCTTCAGCACAGGAACAAGCCGGCTTTCCGGCTCTCTGTGGGGGAGGTTGGGTCCATGGATTGAGGGTGCAGCAAGGCCCGACTGGCCATATAGGACATCAGGCTTTTCACCAGGAGGCTGGAAGGGTGGGTTGGTTGGTTTTTAGGCAGAGCAGCAGTTTTGAAAACCATTTCAAATTTCTTTGTATATCAGCCATTTTCAAGCAACAATACCAGTGTCAAGATAACTCTGGTGGTTAATGTACCAATACCAGTGTCAAGATAACTCTGGTGGTTAATGTACCTGCTGGTGAGAGATGTGAGTTTTGTCTATTGGCAGCTTTAACTCATCTATGGTAGTGCAGTGGGTTTATATGCCTGCTCAAAGAACAGATAGATGAGAGGATGTGGCCTAAGGGCACAATCGACCTCTAAGCTGGGGAACCGGGTTTGAGTGTCGGAAGGGATGCTCATCATCACAGGATTCTGGGCAAATTAATCTCCCCATGCCTAACACAAAATTAAATGTGTCCGTCTGTAACGCAACTGATGCTCATGTAAAGTGCTCTGATACTTTCGGGTCGAGTTTGCACTATATAAAGCTTCCAAAAAACAAAACGTGTACTGGAGCGGGAGTGGACCCAGAGCTCCGTCCGCAGCATCCCCGATGCTACTAATCCTGAGCCCTGGTGGGCACAATATTTTGCATAATCCGAGTGTCTGAACGCCTGGGGATTGTGCTGATCCTGGGAAAAACCTCAGCAGACCCCGAGCGACAAAGTTTATTGATGAAACTCACCCCGGCTTGGCGATACATAGGCAGAGCCAAGATGGAAACCACAGAGGCGGATCTTGCACGATCGAAGGTGAGAGGAGGTCCAGGACGTGACTACAAGTGAGCCTCAAGATGCAAGGAGACTGGTCGCTAGTGCAGCAGGGACCCCAGGGCCGAGGCCCGTAATCCCAGATTGCCGCTGCGAGGGATTGGGCACCCGCTCCGGGGCAACATCAGCATATTGCCCATCAGTGGAAAAGTTCAGCACTCAGATGTGAGGAGTGTGAGTGTGCTGGTGGGGCGCCCAACCGGAGCAGTCCGAGGAGGTTCGGCAACACTCCCTGGGGGCCGGTGGTGACCTGGGCACCTCTGGGGTGAACCAAGTAGCAATGGAGACAGCCCTGGCCCTCAGTGGGGGCCCCCACATATATATATGAAGGCCCGATAGGCTATAGAAGACACCCCAATCAGGCTGTGCTGCAGGAACCTCTGGGCCCCACCCTGAAGCTTGGCACTTGGGGCAGAGCGCTCATAGCTGTGCTGCAAGAGGAGCTGTGCAAGAACTATGCACTACCCACTTTTTCTGAGAACATACACCATAAGACGCCTGAAGGGGTTTTGATCTCAAGTGCGCCTGAGCCAGCGGTCCACCACCTTTCGGGAGAGAGCAGCAGTGGAATAAGAGGGAACGCCAGGACGACATTAGAAGACACTGCAAGGGCCAGTGGCAGCTGTGTGGGAGGGGCTGAGGAAACATAACCCTCCTCTCTACGTCCTATCTTCCTCCTACCCCTTTACCCTATCCCCTTACCCTTCCTTGCGCCATTCACCTTGTCCCCTATGTTCTTTAAATGCTTTTCTTCATACTTATGTAACTTTTAACTGATGTAAATTGCAACATTATTGTTCCTCATGTAAAGCGCTCTGTTTCCTTCTGGTCTAGCCGGCACTATTTAATAACTCATTAATTAAATATGTTTCCATTTAGTACTCTTCCTTTCTTTGTACACTTCCCTAGATCCTATCCCCTCTACCCTGAATGTCTCACCTTGCCTGCTAATCTCCTTAGCTCTCTGTCCTTTGTGCCCTTTGCTAAGCACTCCTTCCCACCTTGTTGGGGAAAGATCTAATATTTATACTCTGGAGTCTCAGCAAACCCACTGAGAGAGACCACTGCACCAAGGGAGCCACTCACAGCTGAGGTGTGGTATGGCACCCCTTGCCAAAGCACTCCCTCTCTCGTTTTTGGGGAAGGTTCCAGTATGTAGGCCTTGGAGTCTCAGAGACCCTTCTGATAGAGTCCACTGCATAAAGGGAGCCTCCCGCAACAGAGATAGAGAAGTGATACCACTTCCCCTCGGATCACAGCTTACTGGACTTTGGACGTTGCTTTCACTCGTCTACTGGTTTTTGTCCCGATTGCCCTCCCCCTCCTCTTTCTATGCTGTGTCCTTCACCCTCCCCTTCTCTTTCCCACCTGTCTACTTCCCCAGCTCCTACCCCCCTCCCCTGAATCTTTCCCCTTGCCTACTTTTCCCCTTATGTATTTGTGCCTATTGTTTTATCTCGACTTTGCAAGTAACTATGGTGACATGCTCTAATAACTGTGTAACCATTGAAACAATGTAACCTGTAACTATGATCTGATGCTCATGTAAAGAGCCCTGATACCTCCGGGTCTAGCCAGTGCTATATAAAACCTTCAAATAAAATAAAATAAAATACCCACACCTTTCATCCCACAATACAATCAACATTAGCAGTCACTATTTCCTTTTCATCACCACCGATACATAAAAGGGATCCTAACACCATGATAATAAATGTGTATATCCAACATAAACATCAAACCAAACTAGATAAGGAAATTTACAACTTTGTAGAAACATGTATAAGAGAAGGCTGCACAATGGATCTCATCTTAACCGGGGACTTAAACCGTAATCTAATGGTCTTCTCCTTGGATGAAGAAGTGCTTTTGTAAAACGTAATCTGGAATATCCCGCTCCAAGGAACATTTCATGCGTGCAAACAAACCAAGATAGGACAAATGACCTTGGAGGATTTGGAACATCTTAATTTGAGGGAATTAAATTGTAGATTACCTTAAGACAACCCTCCTATAACAACATACAGCTCCACAAAAACAAGATAGATTCTGGACTATACTTTCATCTCCCTAGACCTTTTTCATCAAATTGCATTGTTTCAGTTGGGCAATAAAGGCGATAGTGATCATCGACCTCAAGAAGTAGAACTGAGAACAGTCACTCCAATATTTGAATGGTGCCGGGAGTCCCAAGGATTAATTCCCACCATCAACCTAAGAAGTATAAAATTCAGGATATCCGCAGGCAGAAAGATGGTTGAAACCACAAAACAAAATTTCGCTGCGAGGGTCGTAGATGGCGAAGTTGAGAAATGCAAAAACTTCCTATAAGTGATGGAAGCACATGCGACTAAGACCGAACCACCAAACCTGCAAAGATTTAGCAGCACGAAACCCATATCATATACTGCTAAGGAAAACAATCAAGCTTGCAAAAAAACACCTTCAGCACAAGCACAGCAATCAAACACAATTACAAGCATTACGAAAACAACGGGCAGACCTCAAAAAACTAAAAAAGGATGCGAATAGAGCCTTGGAGGAAGATCTATGGGTCAAACTACATGCCGATGTTAAACACGACAATAGCACCAGATTTTGGGGTATTATAAACCAATTTATTTATCACAATCATGACAGCATCTCCTCGAATATCACAGAGGAAGTCTGAGCAAAATAGCTCACGTCCCACTTCCAACAGGGTACGGAACGCACCGAGCAGTGTCAAGCCTGTCAAAATTAACCAGACTGTGAAACGTCACTCAAGGCCTGGGCCGAACCCAACCTCGTTGACTCTGTGAAATCAGGGTCAGACTCATCAACTAAAGTCCACCAAATGAACCATATAGATGCCATCAAAAGGCAGATTGGAAAGGGGAGAAGAGAAGGTGCTACTGGCACAAATGGAATTCCACCAGTACTTTTTTGGGCAGAAGCACTGGACCCAGTCTTCAGAGAAATTAGAACGCAGAACATCTTGCCCAGCTCATGGAGAGGTTCAATCATTTCCCCTATCCACAAATCTGGTGATAAATCGGAACCACAAAATTACAGTTTAGCAGCTCTATGAGATAATGAAGCAAAATTCTTCACAGGTTTGATACTGAAGTTTCTCCAGGCATGGGTGAAAGAAAAATCCGCAATTCCCCTACAACAGACCAGCTTCGCAAAATCAGTTGGGACAATACCTTACATATTAAGCACTGCTATGCTTATGGATAAGGCCAAGGCTACACGGACATTTCTATACCTATGCTTTATCAACTACAAGGCTGCTTTTGATGATGTAAATCACACTAGACTTTGGTCCAAATTCCATCGTTGGGGGCATTCACAGTCCCTCCTCAACTTGATAATAAATCTGCATATGGACACATGGCTACAGGTGAAGCTGGGTAATGACACTTTCCTGTCAAGACACATACCCACGGAAAAAGGGTTGAAACAGGGTGTTTTAGCACAGACTGTTTTTAATCTGTTCGTAGATGATTTAGTCCCGCAGCTCATCAGTTGCAACTCACATGCTCTGAAATTAGGAGACATGGCAATACCTTGTCTCCTTAATGCAGATGACATAGTCCTGATCAGCAAAGCAAAAGAAGGGCTACAACATCTCTTAAACACAACGCAGGACTTCTCCCAAGCAAATGATTTAACGATCAACTTGGACAAAATGAGAACAATGCCAATCGGGAAAAAAAGGTGACAAACTGCAGCCTGGTTTTGGGGAGAGACCAGAATAGAAGATACAACAGAATGTAAATATCTTGGCGTGAAGCTGGATACTGGCGGCCATTTCTTGGCACAGAAGAAGGCCATAAGGCAAAAAAGGTTTAATACTAGCAATCTCTCTAAAAACATTAAACTCTAAATTAACTGGCCCATCGATCCTGACGCTCGCTGAGGTGGTTAGCGCAAAACTTATACCAACAATCACCCACGGTAGTGAGGCACAGAAAGGCAGGGACATGAAAATACTCAATGCCACAGTAACAGCTGCATACAGGGTCATCTTTGGGCTGCCGAGATACACTTCACCTGCGCAAATTAGACTTGAGTTTGGAGTCTTGAAACAATCATTTGCCAGGCAAGGGGCCTTTATCACTGCATGGGATCAAGTGCGAAAAGCTTCTCAGGGAACGCTAAAAGAACAGCTGTGGAGGGAGTTCAACCGTACGCTACATCACCAGCTCCGAAATACCTTCACAGCAGAGTGTGGAAGATGGTGAAACTACTCTCATTGCTGGAGGACTTGGCCGCACTATCAAAGAGAGCTCATGGATGGATGACTCTGAATACAGATACAAAGTCGGGCACCCAAGCTTAGTTTACCTGGGAAATGACATAAATATAAATAAGTGTAGTAATCACACTTGAAATCCAATTTAGTAGAAGAGCTAGTTTATTGTGATACAGCTATCAGTGACCCTCAGCTTCAACTGCTTGCACAAGAATCTTTCATGATGTCACACATTCATCAGAAAGTTCTCTCTTAAAGAAGACATCACCACACATCTCCCCCTCATAACTAAATATAAATAAATGACACAACTTCCTAAATTATTAATACAATGTTATTGTATACATTTAACAATGGATATATGATGTTACAACGCGTATTTTTAGCACGCATACCATTACAACGGATTTATTACAACGCAAGTCATTTTAGAACGCATACCTTTACAACGCAAAACACTACAACGCACATACTATTACAACGCATACCATTACAACATAAGTATAGGTAAGTATATAATATTAATAAATAATTTCAAAATATAATGTAAATATTTATTAATGTATTATTTAATTTAATTATTTCTTATTTATTTAATAAATAAAATTATTAATTAAATTAATTTTAATTTTATTATTTGTAAAAATAGGTTAAAAATACCCCTGTACCCCAAAACCCAAACCCAACCCTAAAACCTAAAAATACCCCAGTACCCCAAAACCCAAACCCAGCCCTAAAACCTAGAAATTCCCCTGTACCCCAAAACCCAAACCCAGCCCTAAAACCTAAAAATACCCCTGTACCCCAAAACACAAACCCAGCCCTAAAACCTAAAAATACCCCTGTACCTCAAAACCCAAACCCAGCCCTAAAACCTAAAAATACCCCTGTACCCCAAAACCCAAACCCAGCCCTAAAACCTAAAAATACCCCTGTACCCCAAAACCAAAACCCAACCCTAAAACCTAAAAATACCCCTGTACCCCAAAACCCAAACCCAACCCTACAACCTAAAAATACCCCTGTACCCCAAAACCCAAACCCAACCCTAAAACCTAAAAATACCCCTGTACCCCAAAACCCAAACCCAGCCCTAAAACCTAAAAATACCCCTGTACCCCAAAACCCAAACCCAACCCTAAAACCTAAAAATACCCCTGTACCCCAAAACCCAAACCGAACCCTAAAACCTAAAAATACCCCTGTACCCCAAAACCCAAACCCAACCCTAAAACCTAAAAATACCCCTGTACCCCAAAACCCAAACCCAACCCTAAAACCTAAAAATACCCCTGTACCCCAAAACCCAAACCAAACCCTAAAACCTAAAAATACCCCTGTACCCCAAAACCCAAACCCAACCCTAAAACCTAAAAATACCCCTGTACCCCAAAACCCAAACCCAGCCCTAAAACCTAAAAATACCCCTGTACCCCAAAACCCAAACCCAGCCCTAAAACCTAAAAATACCCCTGTACCCCAAAACCCAATATTTATAAAAAAAGATAAACTTACCAATAATTAAACTTATGATGTAATGGTATGCGTTGTAATAGTATGTGCGTTGTAGTGTAATGCGATGTAATAGAATGCGTTGTAAAATGACATGCGTTGTAATAGTATCCGTTGTAATGGTATGCATTGTAAAAAATCTGTGGTAACAGTTGCATACCTTTAACAATATATACAATTTCTTAGCAAGATTACATTCAAATTAGTTAAACAAATGTAGAAATTTAATTTTACAGTTGTTCAAGTTACAATTTCAGGAAAATGAGGATTGATTTTACACATACTTCCCAAATTCCAGATTTTTCCATTATCAAGCTTTGCAACTGATCCCATGACCTTGATCACTTTCCGAGGTTGAGAATATTTGCTTTCTTTTTTTTTTACAAAACCAGTCTTCCTCACAACAACCCAATCACCATTCTCTATACCCACAACTTTCACTCCTTTCCTTTTATCATAACTTTCCTTGTTACGAGCATGAGAATCGTCCATCCTTTCTGCCATACACTCACGATCCACCCAAACCTGATCTTTCTTTCTCAACCAAACAGGTGATTCTTTAGTGGCTGGTTTTCTTCCTTTCAATGCAATGAAAGGAGAAATTCCCGTAACAGAATGAGAAGTTACCTGATCAGCCCACATCATCTTCTTTAATTCTTCTCTCCAAGCTAACCCATTTGCCAATGATAATTGGATATTGTCCATTATGATCCTATTGACCCTTTCAACCAGGCAGTTACCCTGTGGTCTGCACAATGGTACTTGAACATGTTCAATCCCAAAATTTTCAAGGAATCTTTTCATCATGCTAGACACCAATTACACTCCATTGTCAGTAACCAGTGTTCTAGGAATCCCTTCTTCCATGAACACTTCACTTAAAAACCCAATTACCTTTGTTTCTGTGATATTCTCAACCGGCTTTATAGTGAACCACTTACTATGGTAATCTACTAAGACCATCAAGAACCTGTTCCTAGTACCCAATTTTTCCACAGGACCCAAAAAATGTAATGCTAACTTCTGCCGTGGACGGTCAGGAACCTTTACACACCCCAAGGGTGGTTCACGTATAACTTTGCATTTGTCACTGTTACTACAAGCATAACAATCTTTAATCACCATTTCTACCTCTTTGTCCATTTCTGGCCACCAGAAACTTAGCCTCAACCTTCTCTTACACATGCTTCTGGCACGATGACCCTCATGCACCAGTTTAATCAATCTTGGTCTCAACATCTTTGGCGGTACAATTCTACTGCATCTTAAAACCTTCCCAGAGTGGATACTTAACTGATCCTTCACCTTAATATATTGTTTCAGATCTTCTCCAAATCTGACATATTTCTCCATCCATGTGTTATGGCACTCTTTACATTTTCATACAACACATCACCTTCCAAGGCCACACTCAAATCCTCACTTCTCAGAGCCAATCCATCTCCAGAGAAATCTGACATAACATCTACCTCAACCAAAGATGAAATCTTATCCTCTTCCACATTTGGCATACGAGACAAACAGTCTGCCACAATATTTTTCTTCCCTCTCACAAAATCAATTGAAAAGTTCATGTCCATGATCGATAAAAGCCATCTAGAAATTCTAGTAGTCACGTTCCCTTCTAGACCTTTACCACCTTTAAAGATATACCATAGTGGCTTATGATCTGTTCTAAGCATGAAAGGCAAACCCCAAAGATAGAACTTAAAATGATGCATGGCCCAACAACAACCTAATGCTGCCTTTTCTATTGCTGAATAGGATGTTTTCAGCACCTTGTAGACGACGCGATGCATATCCAATTATCTTTTCCTCCCCATCAACATACTGTGTCAAAATGGCACCCAGACCTACATTACTAGCATCCGTCGTCAATACAGTTTTTCTGTGAATATCAAAATGACTCAACACAAGAGCACAAATCAAAGAATCTTTGACCTTCTTAAAGGCTTCTTCACATGCCTGATTCCACTCAAATTCCACACCTTTTTTCAACAACGCCCTCATCGGCTCAACCAAATCTGAGAAAATTAGACACACATTTTGAGCAGTACTCTGCCAAACCTAGAAATTATCTTAACAAATCCTTGTCTACAGGCTTCTGAGCTTCAACAATAGCTTTTACAATTCTATTCTTTGGTTTGATGCCTTTACCAGATATTTCATGTCCTAAATAATTTACTTGTTCTTTCCTTAATTGACACTTTTCTTTCTTTATGGTCATGCCATGTTCATCAATCCTTTTTAACACTCCATTTAAAAGCTCATCATGTTTTTCATAAGATTCGCCCACCACCAGAAACTTTGCCTCAACCTTCTCTTATCGCATGTGGTGGTCTGCACTCCTGATTCTTCAGCGTTTAATCTGTGCCATTTTTTTCTCAATGTTTCCGTAGTGCGTGCAAAACCGGGTAGTGCTCTGCCCAGAGTGCACCATAATTCTATAATGCATGTGGGGAGCGTGATTAGCGCTCCACTCCCGGTTGCACTGCATGAATGGATACTAGATCCTTAACCTTCATTTTTTAACCTTAGTCCTTTACCCTTTTTACTCAAACTCGTCCAATATATTTCGCCAAATTCATCATGTTTCCAAGTCATTTTTTGAAAATCCACACAAAACTTTAAGTGCTTTTTTGTTCAGCTTCTCATTATCACGTGTGCCCATCAGAGCCTCTTCTTAAATAACGATCACAAAAATGCACAAATTGGTTCCAAGCAGTCTTCTTTATTAACCCAATGCATTTCGGGCATATGAGAGCCCTTCTTCAGGGATAACTGTGAATTAACAAATATATACATTACATTTTGGCCATTTCATTCATTGAATTAAACTAAGTAACGTTCTATGTTCAATAATCTATATATTGTGGCTTCCCACCCTTCATTCACCTTTTATTTACCCCTCACCAACCAAATAAAACAGTGCTACGAGTAACCACCGGATTCCCTGATTTTCACCCTCTCAACTCCTCCCCTTTTCTTACGTTTCTAAATCACGTGTCTTTGTTACTTTCCTCCGTGAACTACAGTTCCCACACTGCATTTTATCCCCCTAAACAATCGTGAACTTTGTGATAAAAATCAAACCCCAACATTAACAGAAAAATTGGGCGATGTCAGGCGCACGTGATGCGGCAAGGATAGTCATGAAATGAGCAGGTACGTGGTACATGTAGGTTTTGAAATCAAAGGGTTTGAACGCTAGTTTTGAAACAACAGATTGTCTGGAAGAAATGTGTGGGCAGCTCGAGATATTCAGGCAAAAGACCTTTGAGGGGTGTTAAACAGCGAGGTTTAAAGAAGATGCAAATATGTCATGGCTGAAATACAGATTCGAGGAAAAAGTAGCAGTTGAACTGGATTTGACACGTGATTAACAATGGTTACTCGTAGCACTGTTTTATTTGGTTGGTGAAGGGTAAATAAAAGGCGAATGAAGTACACATACTTTACACATTTCCTTTAAGATAAACCTATCTAAAGTATGCATCCCTCTTACCCTGACAAGAAGCAAGAGTCCCTACTTGGACAAATGTGCATACCTGTGGCATTTACAGTCCATTTCTAACATCGCCATAGAAGAGAAGTTCCACAGGGACAGGGACAAAAAGGCAGGGGAAGTTCCATGGCCAACTTGACTGCTTATGCAGCATGCTCTATACATTTTGCAGCACTCTGAGATATTGCTGTAAGTATAATACATTTCATTTTGTATAAGTGATAATTGAGAAAATTAACAACAAATATGAAACTACAAAAATGTATCACTTTTGGTAAAACCTTGTGTAATTTACTCAGATATCCGAACAGGTCTAAAACAAAAAGGAAAGCAATTCAATTTATACAATTATTCCTGATAGTGTACTGCGCAATTCAGCAATCTGACTTTACTCTTAACATAGAACAAGATTTACATTTGTGGGGAAAAGTGGTATTGGGAAATATTCTCATTTCTGGAGTGTTCACTAAACCAGAAGTATAAATCAGTGTGTGTTGCCTGCACTTTATTGCATGCATGGTCAGGGAAATATGCCCATTTCATTCCTTTACAGGTTTAACATTGCAATCAGGAATCTGAGGATTTTCCATGATAAACCAACTCCAAACTAGACCTCTTGTTTAAAAAACAGTTTCTATAGTCTCTAAAAACTATGTCAGCAAAAAACATACAAATAAATACTCACATATTGTGTACTTTATGTAACATGGGGCTTATGTTCTTCTTGCAAACCTTACACTGTTTACAAGTAAAATCAATACTCATAATGAAAGATGAGTTTGTCAGTGCATGATGATGGACGTAATCTACAGCCTGTATCCTCTTTATTGTTTACAGAGTTACTAAAATTTTGTTGAAGAGAACCATATCCATTGCAGAACTGATGGGGTATGTAGAGGCACTTGGCATGTTTCAGAACTTCCTCATAAAAAACCCTGAAGAAGCAAAAGAATTCCTGCAAACATTTCAAGAAAGGTAACGAAAACAGTATGCTACAATAACACAAGATAACAGTCTCCATCAGAACATTTGGCAAGCAGAAGTGATTCCATACTTCTCTATATGTCCACTCCTGAATGATTTGTTTTTATCATGACACATACAGTATTTTATCATGATTTTAGCCATTCTGTTCATGTAGAGCAGGTTCTTGGACATATGTTGGGGAATAATAAGAGCTGGAGTAATTTCACACAATCTTCATGTTCACTCCGAAAGCCTTCACCATTTCCACAATCTTTCAAGTCCCACAAACAAAGGACAAATCCGAAAATTCCAGACTTTTCCTCTGATAAAGTGTTTTGTTCAAATTTTCCAAATAACATTTGTATTTATATTCATAATTATGCAGGAATATTGTTCAAGGTATACATATACTCTTAAATGAGTATACATATAAAAACCTCAGGCCCGATTCACAAAGGTAAACTGAGACGAAAGTCTAACTTTATGAATTTCTGTATTCACAAAGGGCATTTACGAGTAGTAAAGTTAGACTATTGTGTCAGTTCAATTTAAGTTTTGGTCTTAAGTCTTACTGAGAACAAAACTTAAGTTAAACTGAGACAAAAGTCTAACTTTACTACTTGATAATTGACCTTTATGGATATCGAAAATCGTAAAGTTAGACTTTTGTCTCAATTTACCTTTGTGAATCGGACCCTCATGTCTCACTCCTGCTCACAAGTAGCATATTATGCACCTATGTATAGACTAACATTAACCTGGAGCCCTATGACACATATAATGGATGTCTGTATACTCTTTGGGCCTGATTACAAAGGTAGCTTACAATTTTGAGTAAGTGTATTATTTCTTGGTATTCCGAATTTCTTAGTGTAAGTTTCTGCAAATAACCACACATCAGTTGTAAGTCTAGGACTACACATGCCCAAACATTTTACTGCAACAACCTCACATAGAAAATCATGGGTGTAGGGACTTAACATTAAACTCTATAGGAAAGAATGTTACATTAAATAAAAATAATTTAAATATGTAAAAACATAAATAAAGATACAATATTGTTAAAAAATATTTTAAAAAGTACATATTTATTTATTCAGTTATAAAATATTGTAGTAACCTATTTTAAATTAACAAATAATGTAATATTACATGTTATCAAACAATAAATATATTATTTGTAAGTAATTATGTGCCAATGCATGAGTTACTAGACTCATAAATAGAGTATCCCCTTCATTTTTATGTTGTGTATGTAATGTAATAGATAATTAATAGTAACTCATTTTATATACTAGTTATGTATTTTCTGAGGACTGTAAATAGCAAGAGGCACAATTTGCCAGTGTTAAAATTAGTAAAAAGTTCAAACAATAGAAAGTAACAATGTAGACAGTGACTGTACCATCAGGTCAAAGGTCCAGCCATAATTTATACCATCTAATTCTGGTAAAACAACTGGGAGTATTGTCTTGCAACATTACATATTCCATTGGGTCTAAATTTTTGTGAGGTGCCCCTTATAAAGTTAAATTCATCTGAAAGTCCTGTACAGGCTGTTCATGTTTAAACATGCACTCACAAATGTTACCAACAACATTTATCTAATTGTACCATTTCAATTTCAAATGTAATACTAGACAGGCTATAATTCATCTGACTCCATTCAAAGATGTCCCTTGATGTAGTAATAATGCATAGAGTGTTGTGAGACCTCATTGTGCACCCAATAATGTCACACGATTCTGCAAACATTGAGAATTGAAAGTGCGCACCACAGAAGAGATTATGAAGAAACATTGCTTGATTTTAAAGACGTTTTACACCAACTTTGGACTCAGCAACTTACCACACTGTATGATCAAGCATGTCTTCCCCAACAATCAGAGAAGATTTCACCAAAAGAGAACTGGGACATTAATCTTTAATCTGTATCGTCATGTTTCAGACATTACTACATATGTCTTAGCCAGGTGGACATTCCGAATGCGCACTCTGTGATTATTGTGCAAACTAAAAAAGTGGTGGATAGTGAGATTAGTGCACATGTGAATAATGATGGCCGATTATGTGCGTGGGTTGATGCAAAGTGCTTTGTTATGCTTACATTTGTCTCACATGCCAGTAACAGAAATTAAACATATTAATTGCAAAGTGCCACTAATATATGGTGGAGAAGAGTCTAGCCGGTGGCAGAGGCTGGCTCTATCTGCTTGCGCTGTGTTCAACCACTATCACACTGTAAGCGCTGATTGTATAGCATGTTTTTAACTTTAGCGATTGTAGGCTAAATTTAAAAATTATGTGTGTAATAATTTTGTAAACAACTCTCTGACTGCACCTCACCTCTGGGCTGATTGTAAAAGCTTCGGTGACTCGCATTTCGCCTACTCACGCCCCGGTCCGGCGTGTCCATTTCTGGGCGTTTGATGCGGAGGGTGAGGAGGAGCCTAGCACTTCCGGGCTCAGGGCTGCCAGGTCAGCGCTCTAGTTGTGCTGTAGGTGTTTAGTACTTAAAGCCTAGCAGAACGCAGCCGCGCTGTGGAGAAGAGTCTAGCCGGTGGCAGAGGCTGGCTCTATCTGCTTTCACTGTGTTCAACCACTATCACACTGTAAGCGCTGATTGTATAGCGTGTTCTTAACTTTAGCGATTGTAGGCTAAATTTTAAAATTTTGCGTGTAATAATTTTGTAAACAACTCTCTGACTGCACCTCACCTCTGGGCTGATTGTAAAAGCTTCGGTGACTCGCATTTCGCCTACTCCCGCCCCGGTCCGCCGCGTCCATTTTTGGGCGTTTGATGCGGAGGGTGAGGAGGAGCCTAGCACTTCCGGACTCAGGGCTGCCAGGTCAGCGCTCTAGTTGCCCCTTCCCTCTATAAATGTGTGTTGGCCAGCGACCGCGCAGCGGACGCGTGCAGCGGGCGCGCCGGAAGCGCGCCAAAGTCGAGCCAAAGTCAAGCCCGTCTGCGCCCATCCGCGGCCGGATGGGGCGCGGGGCCATAAACCCTGGTCAACCAAAGTCTCCAGTTGTACGGTATGGTAGACAAGAACTGTTGGATCTATGTCCCACTATCACCCTACCTTGTAAACATTCTATGGAGGCAGTATCGCTGCACAGTTGCTCAGTGTGTCCTTTTACTCCTGAGGCCGCTCCTATGAAAGCGCCCTCTAAAGGACAGATAAAGGCTGCACTGATAAACTGCAGATCCCTCAGTAAACACTGCATTCACATTTATCACTTACTTGAGGATGATGCTCTAGACATTTTGTTTCTGATTGAGACCTGGCTAGGAGAACATTCAGACCCTGACATCATAGAGGCCATGCCACCTGGCTATTCCCTCTCCAGACTAGACAGGAAGGATGGCAGGGGTGGAGGGATTGCTATCGCAACCAAAGTTCCGATGGAATGCTCCATATCTCCCCTAACGGTCGATCATTGTGAAGCAGCCTCCTTCACTATTATAATTGGGCCTCAACACTCCCTTTCGGGCATCCTTGTATATAGACCCCCAGGTAGGCTGTATGATTTCACGGCTAGCCTAGTGGAAGCTACAGCCCACCTTGCCATGAGAAAAACCAAATTAATAGTGCTGGGAGACATGAATGTTCATTTCGATGATCCCTTTGACAAAGTTGCTTCGGACATCAGGTCTGAACTACATTCCCTGCAGCTAGATCTCAAAAATCAGGACCCCTCACATAGACTAGGACATCTGTTGGACCCTATATTTGGGAACTGGACCGGAGTGGAAGCGCTGCCTCCGATACCGGTACCATGGTCTGATCACTTTTTAATTTCTTTGCAGATACAGGTATCTGAGACTGAGCTTGAGAAAGATAGAGAACATCGCTACCGATGTCGGAAATGGAAACATTTCTCCCTAGACACCTTTATCCACAAACTCGAAACTGAAGGACCTCCAGGAGGATCAGACTGTGAAACTGCTTACAAACAATTACAGAACTGTATTGTAACTGCCCTAGATAGCACCGCCCCTATCCGTAATTTTGCAAATACTAAGAAGGTGAGAAAATCCACCCCATGGTTCACCCCGGAACTTCAGATAGCTAAATCTGCTTGCAAAAAACTTGAACGAGAATGGCGTACCAACTTTTTCCCCACAGTTAAAACCCAATATAAAAAAGCGCAAATGGATTATAACAAAAAGATTCGTGCCACCAAAGCAGTACATTACAAAAATCGCATTGGGGAAGCAGAGAATTCTTCGAAAGAGCTTTTCAAGATCTTCAAGGAAATCTCTGTGGTAACCAACGAAAACACGTCCCTCAATGACTCAGTTGAAACGTGCAACAAAATTGCCAAATACTTTGCTGGTAAAATAACGGACATCTATGCCAACTTCTCGAGCAACTTGCCATCGGGTCATGACTTTGTAGAGAATGAAGATGTCGATCTCACAGAGTCATGCCTAAGATGCTTCGCGGTCCCCCCACCTATAATAATAATGAACATCTGTAAAAGTATTAAATCGGGCTCCCCCCAAGATCCTGCTCCTCCTAAGGTGCTAGGAGCTAGTCTAACAGTTTTGGAGCCTTACTTTAGACATGTGCTCCAAATTTCCTTTGCTTCAGCCTGCCTTCCTGTAGAATGGAAGAAAGCTATTGTACTCCCTATAAAAAAGAAACCCAATGTGAGCCAGGATACTTTGGAAAATTTGCGACCCATCTCTCTGCTACCTTATCTAGCGAAAGTAGCGGAAAAAATAGCCAATAATCAACTTATGGCTCATCTTGAATCCAACAATGCTCTCCACAGCTCGCAATAGGGGTTTAGGTCGGGCTACTCCACCGAGACAGCTCTTTTGAGAGCGACCGAAACTTTACGGGCAGGAGCTGACGAGGGTCATACCATGGCACTTATTATGCTGGACCTCAGTGCCGCGTTTGACACTGTAGCACATTCCATCCTGCTACAGTTTCTAAACAAAGCCGGGGTCACCAAGGCGGCACTGGGTTGGCTGAAAGCGTTCCTCACCGATCGTTGCTTTCAGGTTCAGAGAGGCACGCACCTCTCAGAAAGCATAGCCTTAGAACAGGGGGTACCTCAGGGCTCTGCCCTGAGTCCCACCCTGTTCAACCTCTATATGGCCCCGCTGGCAGAGTTGGTTCAATCGTACGGCATTGAATTAGTCTCCTATGCCGACGATACCCAACTTCTTATCTCCCTGTCCCAAGCTCCCACCACAGTTGCTGATAACTTTAAAACCTGTATGCAGGCTCTTGCAGGTTGGATGACCCAACACTGTCTGAAGCTAAATGGCTCTAAAACTGAGGTTCTAGTAATCGGAGGTAAGGATGCCAGCTGGACCAAAGAATGGTGGCCATCCTGTCTAGGGCCCTTACCCACTCCTTGTAAGGAAGCAAAGAACCTGGGCATCTGGGTTGATCCCAGACTTTCTTTCGATAGCCATGTACATAAAGTTGTAGGGAAATGCTTCGGGTTATGAAGACCCTCAACCGCACGCTGGACCTCCTCCCTCTTGAGGCCAGACGTACCATGACTCAAGCCCTAGTAACCTCACGAATAGACTACGGCAATGTGCTACTCCTAGGAACTACGGAAAAGAACATCAGGAGACTGCAGGTGCTTCAAAACATGGCAGCCCGCCTAGTACTCAGACTACCTAAAAGAGCAGCCTCCAAACCTACCCTGGCCACTCTTCTTTGGCTGCCTATAAAAAAGAGAGTCCTAATTAAAGCGCTTCTCATGTGTTATAGGATCATCTCACAGAAAGCCCCCCCTTATCTGACAGATCTGGCAATCCCCTACGAGCCTAATAGAACTCTTCGCTCTAGGGGAACAGGCTTGCTCAAAATTCCCCGCATAAAAAAAGCCAGAATGGGAGGACGCTCCTTTCGTGTGCTGGCAGCCAACGAATGGAACTCTCTCCCTATGAGCATTAGGCTAGCGGACACTGAAACAAAATTTAGAAAACCTTTGAAAACCTACCTTTTTTCTCTTTAGTTTCTCTTCATTTGTTTTGACTCTCTCTCCACAGCGCGGGGACACGCCGGGAGGGCGTCACCAAGCGCTTTATAAACCCCTTTATTATTATTATTATATCTAGTTGATTCTCCCTGTGGGGCAAAAGTACTGAGTATGGCTAAACAAGGAATGCTGGTGCAGTTTATTCCCCTTTACAATTGATGGATTGATGTGTGACTCTATATTGAATGGATAGGGATCTCTCTGGGGACTGTTAGGGCAGACCCATTACCCTGATTAATGCTGGGACCCACAAGGGCTGTTGGCAGGAGCAGAAACATGTTGTCATAATACCAGGGCACTACATTATATAGATTTCCTGGACTCTGTGCTATTAACTATGTTATAGAGAGTGAGCAAACAAAAGGATTTTTAATCTTCCTCTTACAAATTGTATGCTTCTAACATCTGGTGCCCCAAGGACCTCTAAAGAAATGGACAAGTTGGGCACACTTCACTAGTGTCTCTAATGAAAGGGATCTGGGGAGAGTCCACTGTGGATAAACATTCTATATCCACTGTGAATGAGGGTCTGAATGATGAAGCACAGCCTACTATCTGGGGAGTACATTATATAATGAACCTTGATGCCACACTTTTAACTATGTGATACAGAGCGAGCAAATAACATTTTTTTTATAATCTCTGGTCTTGAAAGACTTCTATAGCAATAGAGACGTTTGGCAATTTTCATATATGCTTTACTTAAAGAGCTAGATGGAAATCACACTGTGGATAAAACTGCTAAATGGATGGTGAAAAGGGGCCTGTTGAGGAAGCATGTACTGTCCATGAGTGAGGGTCTTAATCTTTTTTTTGTATAAACCACTTCAGTGTTCTTCTATAGTATTTTAGAGAATTAGAAGGGTGTATCAACCTATTTTTAATTAAACTGGATTGGAAGATTGCTTCTTGACACCTTATCCTAATCTCACTCCCCCGCTCTTCTGGTGTGGTATAGGTTCTCAGTAGCATTCACAACGTTTTACTCTGTAAAATATTTTATACTTTGCAGCTTCATTCCCATAATTGTTTTCTATTGTCATAAGGTATCATGGTAGCATTTGAATTATTGATTCCCTGAACCTTGCCTTTTGCATTTTATCCTGTACCCTCAATCTGACTGTTTGTCCCCCTTTCCTCGTATGCCTAGTATCTCAGTTTAGTAATTGATGTCATGCAATAATATATGTTACGCTAAGTACCTTACTTTACCCCTAGCAATGATAGCATTAGTGTTGCATATTATCTAGCCTCACAAAGTATACACCAACAGCTAAGTTACTGATTACCATACTCTACTTACTAACTGGCCCATCCATCCCCCTGGTCACCGGCCAACTAGAATACGCTCCATCCTCTGTGTCAAGGGGAGCTAATGGAGTACCATCAGGATGGGTTAATGTGATCGCATTACTTCAGGCCCTGCATGAAATGTTCTGCAGTCTTCAGGATCCCTTAATGGGTGCAAATGTGGAGTTTGTGAGGCCATGGAGCTGGGTCTTACCGCCATCCAGGTGCAAGAGTATGGGGGCTAAAACAGCAAATCTGAAATCACTTTCGATCAAAATTGTTTACCTTTCTTTAGAAGAGAAAGCTCTGTCAGGCGTCATTGTTTCTTTTTTTATTTGGCAAAGCATTCCTGGAGGATGAGGATGGTGATCGAGGTGAATCTAAGTGGGTTGGCATTACGTCAAAGTTGAGATTTCGAGCCTTGAAGGTGCTTGTCATTTAGCAAGGTTTTACAGTTTTCTGTATGCTATACTTGGTTAATAACCGGAACTCTGCCTGGTTTGAGCTGATCTTTAGGTAGGTATAATCAATGTGCGGGCAGTATTTCGGATATTAGATGTCTTTCAAATTCACTTGTGCTCCATCAGCATTTTGGTGGATCCTGATGCTAATATCTAAGTACAGCTACAAGTGGCATTATTGCGTGCTGTTCTCTTGAAGGTTTGTTAGCTAATTTGATGGGGAGTCATTATATGTAATTCCTTGGAAGAAAGGTGTCAGTTCCGCACTATGCATGACATTTTCACTGATAAATGGCTCATTTTAAAAATTAAACACCCAACACTCAACTCTTGTACAATAGCAATCCCTCCCAACTTTCTCTCATGTTCCTTTTATAATGATGAAAGCTAATAGTCAGTACTTCTCAACAATGTTCTATCTCACATTCTCACCACTCACCCTACAACCCTCCTCTTCTTACTCACATTCATTCATGTACAAATTTTCAATTTCTAGTCTCAACAGCTACAACGTATAAGAAATACAATTACAATGTAGTTACTAAGATACTATTTACATATAGAAGCATATGGTAGACAATATACAAACAGAAATTGGAATTTACTCTCCCCACAGATGATGTGAAGACGTGTATTCTTAATATGCGACCGCAAGGGCAGATGCTTTCATCCAGACTTCTACTTATTCCGAGGTTTAAGACTTTTCGCAATCTGTGACTCAAAATGACTAAGGATATGCTTTGGTGTTTTAGTTATTTTAGTTAATCAAAAGAGTGTTGTAGAATAGCAAACGTCACTGGGAAGACTGAAGTGTAGGGCCAGTTTTTGCAGGTATACCAAGCTTTGGTTTATCCACTAAGTGAAGTACTTTAAGGTGGTACACTTTCAAATAAATGTGGGGATTTACATTATTTTTGAGTTTTTGAAGCTTGTTAATAAGTTATATTTCTGGTGCCTTGCAAAGCAGTGAAATACCTGATGATGGTGAAGATTGTCTTTCTTCTATTGGTGCTGGTTTTGATGGATGCTGCAAGAGCTATACTTTTGGTGGTCCGTTTCTGCTGATGGTAGCTTTTAGGGGTGGGTTCAAAGATGTCTTTTTCTGTGGTGTCTTCACTTGAGCTCCATTTGGGATACAGTTGCTTGCAGCAGCATTTTGCAAGCCAGAGTTCCTATGTGTACGAACTTGCTGTGCTCTTGTCATTTAGGTGGCCTTGAGGGAAGTTGGGGTATTGGTGCATGCAGTAACCCAGCTCTTAAGATTCTTGATGGCTTTCAGCAAATTGCTTGTGTAGTCATACAAGTGTACAGAGGGCAGAAGCCCAGTCCGCTTCTGTGATGGTTTTCAAACTGCGGCAGGCAGGTCGTGTGGTAGTGGATCAGAGGATGTGTGGGATTAGTATGCTGAAACTGACGAGGGTATGTCTTGTCCAGGTCATAGTTACCGGCTTGTCAACTGTGATGTTGCTGATATTACTATATTCTACGTGACCAAAAATCAGGCTGTATCCGATGAGAAGTTTGAGGGAAAAAGTACTGAGCATGGAAAGATACACACAATTAACAACTGATTTAGATTTGGGAGTGATTAAAAGGTCACAGGGGATTTCTAGATTTTTTGCCTTTGTCTCTTGATGGCAGGCTACCTGAATGGTAGAGATGAGTTATTTTGCTCTTGCATAACCAATGTATTGATTTCTTTCCACCGTAATGATGAAATACATTCTCTTTCATTCAGTTGTAACATGTGGTCGTAATAGTTAGTGAATTTGGGCATGTGCTCTGAATTAGTTTCTAGATGGATATAGATTTGAGTATTTTCTGAATACACCTGGAATTGGGTCTTATACTGGTTTTGTATTTGTTTCAAGGCCATTTTGCAACAGTAGCATTGACACAGCAGGATATTGCACTGTAATTCATGAGAAGAAGATTGTAGTAAACCCTGAAATATTCACTGAGTTATATCAGTGAGAAAAGACCTAATCAATCAAGTCAAAAACTAAAACATTCTACTGTATGAAAAAATTACAAAAAAAGTAGAAGATGAAAACTGTAAAAAAAAATGGGTAAAACTAAAAAGTGAAAGAACACAAAAGTACCCATACAGAAAAAAATGTGTATCCACACACTAGTACACATGGGGTTTGACCGCCTGGGGCTTGGTAGCTGAGGGTCGAAATAGCACAGACCCGTTTCCTGCCAATAATCATATACTAAAATACCAATCAGAAATTTCAATCGTGGGCTAGACTATCAGCAGAGGAGAATTCTCCCACAGATTTTGTCTGACTCATCTGGCAATGTCCCTGAGCCAAGCTCTAGTGCTGCTTGAGTCACCAAGATATGAGAATGGCCATTATGCTTTGCATCACATGCTGTATTTAAGGCAAAAAGTGCAAATTCTGACTTTCCCCCTGAGCTGCTGCACAATGGACTGCCTAGCATCAACAAAGGTACCCTTGCATCATGGTGCAATCGTGCCTGCGTTGCACGCAGGATTGTTTTTGTGCCAGAAGGGACACCTTCCAGCACAAAAACAATGTGAGAGATATATTCATTTTCTATATGTGCTGAAGAATGCAGAACACATAGAAATAGAAAGTAACAGGAAGAAATAAAGGTATTATTCCTCATCACACCTCTCATGGGGAGGTGCATCTTTTAGGCGCTTTCTCAGGGTTAGAAGTTCTTGTAAATCTGGGAATGCATCAAAAACAATGGGTTGTTTGGGGGAATACTCACACAATGCATAAGGCACTTCTTCCAAGGCTGAGTAATGTAATGCATCAATTTGTGCTTAGTTGCATTTCTCCAGACTTTTGGAGCCACTCAAAACTGCCAAACTGGCTTTCTTGGGGCTTCAGAAATGTGACTTTAAGTTTGTAATTTTCTTGCACCATGTTGCGTTGTGTAAGAATGATGTTCAAACTGAGTCATAAATATGGCCCATAGTGTCTGGATGAAGGCTACAGAGGTGAACACATGGTTATCAGATCAGGTAGCACTGTGTGTACTGCTACTACAGCAAGGAAGGTGTCCTCAACTGAGTCTCTTTTTACTTTCATTTTTCTAGTGCCGTATGTGCCCTAGCATTTCACATTTTCGCAGAGTTGTTGTAGTTGTCTTGGCTGATGAAAAAGACGTAGTCTCTTTTTTTTTGAAGGGCTTATGCCACCGGTGCCTCACTTTTTGTGAGACTGTGGAGGCGTAAAAAATGCACCACACTGCGCCATAATTATAAAGTGACGCATCTAGGCATATGCGTCACTTTGTAAACCTGTACGCTACATTATACCTGTGCCAGTTATTATGTATGAAGGGTGGGCGTTCCCCTGTAAAACAGGCTCGTAGAGGTGGCGCATTGAAATCTATGAGATTTCTCTGCACCACTTCTACTAGTTTACTGTGTCGAATCCTTACACCTGTTTCACAGGAGGCATAAGGGCTAATGCAGGCCCTTTTACATGGAACTAGCCCATCCGTATAGACACATTGCTGGATTTGCATCTGTTTCGAGATACACTGCTGGAATGCGTCATTACTGTGCCACCAGATGCATCAGAATTCCTGACGTATCTGGTCAATCCCAGCATCATGGTGCGCCATAATGCGCACCAACAGGTTGCAAGGAGGGCACAATAAAGCATGTCAAGTCGCTGTTTTCAACCAGCCATGTAACACTTTTTATGAAGGAGGCCCTCAACGTTCTGACTGGAGTGTTAGGACGTTGCCAGCTACAGCTGTTGATTGGAAGGGGTCAAATGGTACCTTTGGTTGCTATTGTGGTGTCTCCTCCTGGCAGGCCTCTGCGGTGCCTAGAACATATAAATAGCTGCACATGTAGCACGCTGACATTGGTGAGCATTAATTCATTCTACTGGTGTACTTGCAAGTTAAGATGATAAACAACTAGTGAATTCCAATCTACGTATTTGTGCTTTTTCGCCTTAGATTGCAGAATCTGAAGTGCCTCACTCAGGTTGCCACTTGGGCAGGTTGCTGGTGCTGCTTGTAACTGATTTTATCCTGGGGTATCAAATGATTCATCGAAGTGGCTTGTCCTCCTGGGCTACTGGGTGTATCCTGCTTTCACAGTAGGACACACACTACTTCTAACGGTACTCATTAAGGAGACCCCAGGATAAAATGCAACTGTTTTCATAGTTCTTCTGGTCTTACTACCTAAGCCAGACAATTGAAACATTGCAAAACTGTTGTAAATTATTTACAGCTTATTGCAAGATATTTGCTTTTCTTCTAAACTAACCTAATTACCTTGATGCTCACTCAGCATGCTCACCAATACATGCGGATCTGAAGAACTGATTCACAATTTCATATGTCCGCCACTGAACTGTCCATGATTCTGCATTGAGGAAATAGTAGCCCACCCAGGAGACCTGTCCCATGACACTCACATTAGTACACCTGGTGATCTGCGTCTGCTGCAGCTTCACAGGCATTCCACCTGGAATGTTTTTGAGTAGGGCAAAATGTAAGTCAACTATCATGCACGTAATTAGTAAATACAGATGTATGATTCTATGAGTCTATGGGGCCAGCATATATGCTCACCGCTAGGGCTGGTGGGAAACGGTAGGGGTGTATGCATCCCCTTCATTGTATTCTTTGAGGGCAGCATGACCTTCCCTCTCTCCTGAAGGAGAATCAGGGTCGACCCACAGAGCTGAGGTCTGTATAATTGGCTCAGCGTATTTAATATAAGCATAAATTCGAATCCCAATATTCTTAAACTTCAAATTTGATTCAAAGGTTTTTCTTGTGATTAAATCCTAATAAGCCATACTCCACAGCACCTTGTGCAACAAACAGGGTAATTTTCTGGTTCTGGATTTTCATTTTTCCTAATTGGGGACCGTGGTTATTTGTGCATGAGATGTTACAAAATACAGATATGTCGAGTTTTACTTTTATTGGAAAAAGCGAACTATACTAATGAAATTTAACATCCCAAACAAATCGGAAAAAACTCAGAAGACAAAAGGGCTCTTCTATCAAATTAGACTTCAATTGTATTTTAGTAAGATTCAGATGCAATAGTGAGCACTGAAGGTCAGAGTGAACAGATCGAGAGATCTGATGAATGAATGCTAACATAGTATCTGTGCTAAACTATGTACCTAATTTACTTTCTCCATCTTCTTTTGCAGGATTTTGGGGATCATGGGATCGTCTTCTGCAGAAACTGAGCTAGAGATCTCAAACAATTACTGCTGTGTGTTGGCTTGCAAGTCAGATCAATAAATGGATGAATACGTCAATCATATTTTTTTATCATATGTATTGCAAAATATAAATAAAATATAAATAAAAATCCTATATATTTATTTCACTGAAATGCATTTTGTTATTTTCAAGAATGTGTTTGTGAATATTTTTGGGAAGGCATATACTTGTGTAAACCCAAATTATTATGCTCCCAGTGCAGTCTGTGTGGCATCCTGTTTCGTTACACCCAGATTTATTGCACAGCTTGATTATGCACAAGAGTTGGGTTTAGCAGCAATCTGGTGAAAGAACTGAAACCGCAGGTATGCTGCAGTGATAACCAGGTGATTCAGAATAGATGAAACTATGCATAGTTGGTCTTGCCCCCAAGACTATTGCATACAATGCATGTTCGTAAATGAACTTTGACTTGCCAAGTCCGTATTTTTGTTTTCCTAACGAAACCATAGAGAATAAGAAATGTACTGTTATTTTTATTGGCTGCCTGGTATAAATGTGTTTAGAATAAGTGAAAGAAAACAAGATATAGAACAACTTTATGTCTGCATCACTCCTGTATTGTTTTCGAAATAACTAAAGCAACAAACAACATGATATAGCTCTAAGCAGACATTATATGTGTTCTCAGGGCTGTCAGCGATATGATGGACTATTGAAAGAGAAATTAAAGGTGGATGGATGGGAGGGATGGAACTATCTGTAGCTGTGTATTCTTGTTACAATTAGAAGGAGTTTTCTGACAAGCTGATGCCTAGAGGTACACAACAATGACTCGTTAACCTTGGTGAAATTAGTCACATTTGGGAGGCTTCTGTGTGTAGGTTAGGGTTAGCTCTATCCTAGGTGTGCTCTGCAAATGTTAAGGGCTCCTCATCAGCCAGGGCTGAGCAATGCAGAGTGCCAGTACTGGCAAAACAGAATTTGAGGAAAGGCTAAAAAATGTTGAGGTGGTCTGTAAGAAATCGGATTATTACTTGGGGTGGATGACTACCCACCTCAAAGACTAATCAAAGCCAATTTCAGGGTGAACCCTCAAAGTCACAACATTAAACTGAGCTCAACCGACAGGTACCTATGGCACAAAGTAGCCAGGAGTAATTTCGGGAAATACTTAAAGTAAGTATGCAGCATGAATACAGTAATAAAGTGCAAAGAAGTAACATTAAATAAACTAAATTACAAATCATCCAATAAGGGGAGCCAGATTAAAAAATGTTTACATAGCACTCAGCACAAAGTCAGTGGCAGCTGCTGTTGAACAGAAGTAGTCGGTCAGTGGTGGGGTTGGGAAGACAGGGGTCAGAAAGAAAAAGACAAAGAGAAGATGACTTACCTGCCGGCCGCCACCTCTCATCTGTCCATGTCTGTCGCTCCTGGCAGCGCACAGGCTCCCAGACTTCTCCAGGCCAACCACAATGCTGTTGTCATGCTGGTAATATTATTACTAGCATGATAGCAGCATCATGATTGGTCTGGGTGGCCTATATTATGGTAAGATAAATTGATAATAACATTGTGTTATTAGCATTTTTTTTTTTCATTTTTAAACCGCTCTGAGAGCTGGTGCTGCACAAAGTGCCAATGGTAGTTCATGTTTGTAGTAAACAGGGACTAAAGTGAATGGCGGGTCACATACGCCAACAAGGTTCATCTCAGCCAAAGATTTTACCTTCTGAGACAGTCCTTTAAGTCTCATTTCATCACAAGAGTACACTTCTAAAGGCCCTAAAGACCTCTGGAAAGGCACATAGAGACTCACAGGGTGTTAGGCAGAGGCCAACGGCAGGGTCCAATTCCCGTTGCCACTGGTCAGCTGAACAGTTCACTTAAAAAAGCACAGAGAGGCAACATAAACCTTTCAAAATGTACAAACGCACAATAGATGAATCAATCCGGACTCTTCGAATGGTGTTAGATATGATCCTTTAATGGAATCTTGGACCATATATGATGGAATAGTACACCCAGAGTGCAGCCAACGCATTTTGCCCCGAATGGGACTTCCTCAGAGCAATCGTCAAATTGCTCCAATCTTATGTTGGACTCGGAAGTACCTGGATCAATACTTCCAAACTCTCAAATTGGTGTGTATTTTATTTCATAAATACAAGCATTCTTAACAGAGACCTTTCAGTTCGTCCCCCAACTCAGATAAGAAGTTCGTAGTAACACAAAGCGCAACGTATTAATTCTCCAATATCAGTAGAGAAATGCAAATTCTCAATTCCAGTGATCACTGTGCCTCTCAACCCGCAGTCATTTTCAAAACATGGCGGGTCAAGAGACCCGGCGTTACTAATGGGAGAGAATTGAAGTAACGGCAATGGAGAATGAATAACCCTATGTGCATCACCTATCATAGATAAGAAATGGAAGCTGCAAAATACCTTTTTCCCTGTAGTGCCCAGCTGTCCAGTACCTACTTGACCTTGAGAGGACCCTGTTAGTGGCCTCTCCTGCAGTGAGACTTACCTCCAAAGGTTGACCCTGACATCCTGGGACCATTAGTTGTGTCTAAATTTATTTCTTCTAACACATCTAAAAAGTTTGAACTTTCAGTATTCCTGAGAGCCAAGACCAGTCACCCAGTCCTGCGCCGGGACACTCTTGCAGTGTCTATGTGCGGTATAAATGAAAATAACACAACATAACATAAACCAAGGCAATCCACCCATGGTGTGACTTTGCTGGACTGAGGAAACAGGTTCAGGTTTAAATTACTGAAACCTTTGCCTGGATCTAACATTTTTTTTACATGTTTGCTTGTGGTTGACTACCATCTACTCAAACTGATAATTCACTTTCTTAAACTACAACACATTACTCATGATGAATTATAATTAGTGTATTCCCTGCATGATTTTGGTATTTTATCGATGGAAATGTATTTGTGTGGACTATGAATTAGCCCTTTTAATATGCCAAGTTATGGAAGTTGGGCCAGGTACATGTTACTTTAAATAGTGAGTACATTTCATCCTATGATGTACAAGTCTAGTGTGTCTCTAGTGAAACACTTAGGGTCTTACTACGATGTCGGTCAGAAAGACCATCCCACTGCCTCTGTCATGGATACATTCACCACGACTAGTCTGCGATTTCTATGACCACCATATTATAATGTATAGCAGGCTAAACTCTGACAGTGTTGGTCAGAGACAATTCTGATCCAACCGCATTGGCCGTAAGCGAATACTAACTGAACTCGTCGGTCAGAAAAGCAGTTCAATAGGGATTCTTAGTATGAACATATATTGGTTGTCTTACCAAGCAGATTATGATGCATTTAACATGGTTGTGTACTTAGTTTGTGTGGCACATGGCAACTTCTAAATTGAAAAAAACAGGCCAAAAAATACAGCATCAACCATAAGAGCACATGCCAATTTAAAAAGTAGACGCACCCACCAATCTTCCAATATAAAACAAAATGATCCTTTCCTAATACTGCTGAAAGAAGTAGGGAGCTCTTTCTTCAGTCTTTGCTGTCAGCCCTGCACAAACTCACACACTGCATTCATATCACTGCCTGCATATATCACTTTTTTGTTTCATATTCCTTTCTTAGACACACCTTCTAATTCACATTCATGTTCACGCTCCCACTCACAGTTACCTTCATCCTCACTATGTCAAGCCACATTTATTCAGTACCCTAGTCCAACAGAGCCCCATGAGATGATATCAAAAAGAGGTGGTACAACATCAGAAGGAGGGCCAAACAACTGCCCAGCAAAGAACACCGGGATGCACAACAACCTGTGGGTGGCCCTCCTGTACCACCTGTGCACTTTACTTCTTGGGAGGAGAAGACGCGTACCATCATTCAGCGAAGAGCTTGTTTGCAATACCAGAAGGATGGGAGTCTGGTATGTAGGAACTCCACATTTCACACAGGTTAGCAATGACACTAATGCAGACATCTCTGTAATTGTCCCAGTTACCAAAATTAACATTCTTAGATTCAAACAAACTAATAGTTAAAGATCATATGATGTGTTTGTAATATAGATAACCCACATACCTGCAATAAAGATGAAAAGTATCAAAACTATTGCCATGTACACACTTCACCCAAACTACCATCAAGTACTTGTGTTCCAAACAGCATGTGCCATTGTCAGCCATCTTAACAGTACCTTTCCGCTCACTGTCCGGAAAGCAGAGTTTCAAGTGGTCTAGTTGGGTTGGGTGGGAATGTGTATATATGACAGGGCCTAATAGGAGATAAACTAATTGCAAACACACCTCCTCCCACCCAGCACAAACAGCCCTAATTGAATTGAAAAGCAATTTGTAATGCGCGACTAAAACCCGGAGGTATCAAGGCGCCTACCAAAACAGATCAAAAAAGGCAGAGCACAACTATAGATATGTATCGAAGTATGCATCCCTGACAGTAAGTAGAAATATACTGGCATGATGGCTAACACTTGTGACTAGTGTTTGGAGCACAAGGCTTTAATGGGAGTAGTGCTCAAGTCAGACACCAGTCACCAGTTTCAGCCATCTTGCTAGTACACTTCCACCCATTTTCAGGACACCACTCTTCCTGATGGACTAGTTGGGCTGAGGGGGAAGGTGTGTGTAGGACATGGCCTGATGGGAGATGTAGTCATTGCAAACAGTCCTCCTCCCACTCAGCACAAACAGCCCGACTGGAGCTCTGCTTTCCTGACAGTGAGTAGAAATGTAGTGGAAAGATAGTTGACACTTGTGACTGGTGTTTGGAGCACAAGGTCTAGATGGGACTACTGTTCAAGTCATACACCAGGAATTAGTGTTAGCTATATTAGAACAAGGCCATGATGGGAGCAGTAATAAAGTCATACACCAGGCACCAGTGTAGCCATCTTGCTAGTTCACTTCCCCTCACTTCCCCTCATTGGAAGGACACCACCCTTCCTGGAGGCCTAGTTGGGCTGGGTGAGAAGATGTATTTAGGACAGGGCCTGATGGGAGACGTAGTCATTACAAACATCCCTCCTCCCACCAAGCACACTCAGCCCCAATGGAAGTATGCTTTCCTGACAGTAAGTGGACATGCACTGGCAAGATGGCTGACACTAGTGACTGGTGTATGGAGCACAAGGCCTTGATGGGAGTAGTGATCAAGTCAGAAACCAGTCACCAGTTTCAGCCATCCTGCTACTACACTTCCCCTCATTATCAGTACACCAATATTCCTGGTGGCCTGGTTGGGTTGGGAGGGAAGGTGTGTGTAGGACATGGCCTGATGGGAGATGTAGTCATTGCAAACACTCCTCCTCCTACCCAGCCCAAACAGCCCCACTGGATCTTGCAAATACATTTCCAGTTACTGATAGGAAACCATTCTGACAGGTGGTCTGGTTTGGCTGGCGGGAAAACATGTGTATTAAATGGCCTGATGGGAGATATAGTCATTGCAAACTCTCCTCCTCCCACCGAGCTTAAACAGCCACACTGAACTCTGCTTTCCTGCAGTGAGTGGAAATGTACTGGCACGTTGGCTGACACTTGTGACTGGGGTTTGAAGCGCAAGGCCTTGATAGGTCAAGTCTGGCACCAAGCACCATTGTCAGTTGTCTTGCTAGTGTGTACTAGCAAGACTCATTGTCAGGAATCCACTCTTCCTGGTGGCCTGCTTGCGGTGAGTGGGAAGCTGCTTGTAGGACAGGGTCTGATGAGAGATCTAGTCACTGCAAACATTTTCCTCCCACCCAGGCCCACTGGAGCTCTGCTATCCTGACAGTGATTGGAAATGTACTGGCAAAGATGGCTGACACTGGCGAATGATGTTTGGAGCACAAGGCCTTGATGAGAGTTGTGTTAAAGTCAGACAAAAGGCACCAGTGTCAGCCATTTGCTAGAACACTTCCTCTCATTGTGAGGACTAAGTATGGGTGAATTTTGCGAATTTGCGGTTCGCGAATTCGCAAAAAAATCCGCTAATTCGTGGATCTTCCAGCGAATCACAGATTTTTGGGCAATTGCACTATACTCAACTGGAGTACTTTCTACTGGCTAATCAGTAAGTGCTACCTCGTTGGATAAATGTATCATGCTTTTCCTACACTACAGCTGCGTAAAAGCCCAGAAGAGTTGTCTCCAGTGACCCCGTGTGTCTGTAACTTTACCACTGCGCCCATAGGCGCCGAGGTCCCTCGAGTGAGCTGTCCATAACAGTAGGGAAAAGGGCGGGTAGAGGTTGCATAGCCTAGTGTGTGTGGGGCCGGGCTTCTGTGCGAGTTCAAATGCCTCTTGTTTATAAAGGTCAGAGACTAATCAGCACAGCAGATGAGGAGAAAGCAGTAAGTTCTACCTCGATGGGTAAATGAAATGTATTGTGCTTTTCCTACACTACTGCTGCGTAAAGGCCCAGAAGAGTTGTCTCCAGTGACCCCATGTGTCTGTAACTTTACCACTGCGCCCATAGGCGCCGAGGTCCCTCGAGTGAGCTGTCCATCACAGTGGGGGAAGGGCGGGAAGAGGTTGCATAGCCTAGTGTGTGTGGGGCTGGGCTTCTGTGCGAGTTCACATGCCTCTTGTTTATAAAGGTCAGAGAACGATCAGCACAGCAGATGAGGAGAAAGCAGTAAGTGCTACCTCGTTGGGTAAATGTATTGTGCTCTTCCTACACTACAGCAGCAGCATAAAGGCCCGGAAGAGTTGTCTTCAGTGACCACGTGTGTCTGTAACTTTGCCACCGCACCCATGGGCACCGAGGTCCCTCGAGTGAGCTGTCTGTCACAGTGGGGGTAAGGGAGGAAAGAGGTTGCATAGCCTAGTGCCTGTGGGAAGGGGCCAAATGGGTGGGGTTCTGTGCGAGTTCACATGCCTCTCGTTTATAAAGGGTCAGAGACCGATCAGAGCAACAAATGAGGAGAAAGCAGTAAGTGCTGGTCACTGGAAGTACAGGCGGATTGCGCTCGAGAAACTCGTGGATGCCTAGACCCCCATCACGGATCACAGCTAATTGTAGATGGTAGATCTGGGGAGTAAGCACACCGTGCTCACTAGATTCTTGGGCTGATTATAATGCGTTACTGATTTTGAGATTCAACTCGGGCACCTGCTTTATTTATATCTGTAAGTGCTTACTGCTGAGGTTTAATTTTTGTTACAGGAGCCTCGTTGCCTAATTGTAACTATTCTCTGACCCTGCTTCGAGGGTCAGTGCAGGGTCAGAGAATAGTTGCAAGTAGGCAACGAGGCACCGCTCAGGAAGCACTTACAGGGTTACAGCAGGTGCCCAAGTTGAAGTTATTTTTTTTAATTGTTATAAACAAATTAGCTTCAACTTGGGCACCTGCTGTAACCCTGTAAGTGCTTCCTGAGCAAAATTCATCCCGCTCGCGGATTCGCGGATTTTGCCGCGATTTCGCGCGATTCGAGGATCGCAAAATCGCAAAAAATCGGCAAATTCCGCGAGCGAGCAGAACAAATTTTCCGCCCATACTTAGTCAGGACACCTCTCAACCTAGTGGCTTGGTTGGGCTGGGTCGGACAGGGACTGACAGGCCCTGTGTGTAGGACAGGGCCTGATATGAGATGTAGCCATTGCAAACACTCCTCCTCCAACTCAGCCCACACAGCACCCCTGGAACTATGGGTATCTGACAGTGAGGGGAGGCGTACTTTCAAGATGGCTGACTCAGGTGCATGGTGTTTGGTGCACAAGGCCTTGATGGGAGTTGGGGACAAGTGAAACACCAGTCACCAGTGTCAGCCATCTTGTCAGTACATTTCTGTGCCAACAACATCTGAATAAGCCACAGGGATGGACGTTGAACCAGGCTGAGATTTCACTGTACACCAGAATACTGCAGTTGTGTTTTCCCCATCTGAATGTATGAAGAGTCCTCTGAGGTGAAAAATGGGAGTGTTAGATGGCAATGCACCACTCCCAGCAAGTTACAAAAGATGCCCATTGTATCATACATTGTGTGCCGAGTGTTAACTTTGCCGTCTGTCCATACAAACTGTTCCAAATCTGATGGAGGTACAAAGTTGGACTTTGAACTTGGATAACTGTGGCTAGGCTTTTTTGGATTTCATCAACAAACAATGTCAACTCCACAATTTTAGACATTTTAACACTCAGACATTCACTCTTGGTAGTCTTGTTATCTTGGGCATTTCCTGCTTCCCTGGTTTGCCAGGAGCAGTTTAGCTCAATGTTGCTGAGGGAAGCAAGCATTTGGAGCAAATCCAGGGAGGGGAGAAGATTGTCACCAGCACTCTAGTGTCTCAACTAGACATTTCCACAAATAGGCCAATTGTATGCGGATTCGCACCGGAAGCGCCTCTGGCGCACCAAAGGCACATTACAGGCAAGCCCGTCTGCACACGTTTGCGTCCGGACTGCACCCAGTGCCCAGACACCTTGTACTCATGAGTGCGAAAATGTATTAGGGATTAGCTACCCAGAGACTCTACTAAAGCTTTGAGGAAGTTGGAAGTTCCCTCATTGGATCATGTCCCCTGTCATTTACCTTAATTTGCAGCCGCAATGTGTTTGTGAAGTTTTGAAGGAGGTAATGAGCGTGTTTGGTGTCAAATCTTAATGTCCTTAGGTTCAATCCTTGCTTGTATAATCAGAGTCAGAAGTCCTTATTTTATAGAAAGGTTGCTCTTTATTTATTTCAATAAAAACATGGACACGTGTTCCGCCCCTGTGGCGAATTGCACCAGGGCTTTTTCAAGGCTATTTACAGTATATTTTATTCTTTACAATTCATCATCGTTGGTGCAGATATCAGAATATGAATCTGGTTTTCAATCACTTTCGTCGTCCAGCACTCTCATTCCATCGTACATTTTTCCTTCAGCCCCTCCTTTGCCATTTTCACTCTATAAAATAAGGACTTCTGACTCTGATGATACAAGCAAGGATTGAACCTAAGGACATTAAGATTTGACACCAAGCACACTCATTACCTCCTTCAAAACTTCATTGTTCAAAAACTCAAGAGGTCCAGAGTTTTTTTGAGTGTGTTCCTATTACAAAAACTATGTGAAAACTGATATGGACTTGGACTTTCCTGTGGACCACTCTCTCTGTAGAAAGCAATGTGTTTGTGACCTCATGTGGTTTTCCATATGACTAGTATCAAAAGGATCCCTGGGTACATATGACCTCTATACCTAATACTAATGTAGGACATAGTGTCTCTACTTTGGAAGAGAGATATAAGGGTTTCCTCATAAAACACACATTTTAATTCCCAGTTTTTTTGGCAGGATCTGAACCTGACTGGGTCTTTGTCACTGAAACCTGGGCTGATGGTGCATCCAGGCCCAACTTAGTAGATGCAATTATGATAAATTACTCAATTGTGAGGGTAGACAGAGCTGGTCCACTGGGCTGGGAAAGGCTATTATGATCAAATCGCACATTAAATGCTTGATGGAATCTGGATATGTTCTAAAAACACGCAAACCTCTCCATTTCAAACGTATTTTATCAGCCACTTGTTCATTTAAAGGTGTGCTGATCTTTAGGCCCCCTGGACCCATATCACCCTTACTTAAAAAGCTAAAACTCCTATTAGAACGTTTCCTACCTACCAAATGCTTGACCATCATGAGTGACTTTAGTTTTAATCCGAAGATTCGGATTGCCAAGAATCAAGATCCCTTTTAAAAGCTCTCTCAAATATGGAAATGACATAGTTAGTATCCGCCCCAACTCACAGGGCGGATTACACACTGGATGGTATTTTTTCCAATGATATTAGGCTGGCCAAACAAGCAGTCACCCCCATTAGTTGGTCTGCCCACAGTGCAGAAGCGTTTTTTTTCACATTTTCATCCTCAGTCAGCAGCAGCCAACTCCGTCGCACCTTGATTAGGTTACAAAACTGGAAGGGAGTATCTGACAAAGCTCTGTTGAGAACATTAACCAGTATATCTTGTTAAATCCCAGAGGACATAAATATGGGGGAGGAGGCAATTGCAGAGTGGCTGGAGAGGTTGACCAACACATTAGCCATCCTTAGGGCAGTCTCTCCATCAACTCCCTGGTATAATACCAGGATGAACACTTAAACAGGTATGTCGCTGTCAAGAGCTTTTATGAAGTAAAAATCAGGAAGAGCAAGACAACATTACATATTGAAAGATTATTAAAGAATTCAAAGTAGCTTTAAGCAAGGAAAAATCCAAATATTTTACTCATGAAATTGAAAATGCTTCATCTGGTAGAGAAATCTTTAGGGCAGTGCAGCAGATCTACACCCCTCAGGTCATGGGAGAGCCAGAGGTCTCACAACTATTTTGTAATCACTTAGCAAATTCCTTTCCCTCTTAGAGTTCAAACAACCCTTAAGGGATGTCTGTTCAAATAGACCAAGAGACCAAAATACTATGTGTCTTTTTAACACTTACCCTTAAGATGGTGGAACAAAATCTTCTTAATATAGAATCAGGGTCAACCGGGAGGCCTGCCTGCCTGTGGTTCTTCACCTGGCAGCCAGCATCATAGCTCTTCCCCTTTCTAATTTGATGAATAAAGCATTCATCTCCGGATCTTATCCCAGGTGTTGGAAGGAGGCAATTATCATGCACATCCTAAAGACATCTAATCTGGATAGCACGGACTGGAAAAACTATAGTCCGATTTATCTGCCTCCCTGCCAGCAAAGATTCTAGATTATTAAAATGCATCTGATGGAAATTCCAGCATAGCAGCATTGGCTGAATAATTCTCAGTTCAGTTTCAGGATATATCATGGAACAGAAACTGCGCTGATCTCAACCACAGACTACATAAAGTGGCTAGTTGATGAAGGACAGGGTGTGGCTCTGATACTCTTGGATCTCTCAGCATCATTTGATACCATCTTGCCTTTGCTCCTGTTGGGTAATTTCCAAGGTTTGGGTATCTGTCATCAAGCCTGGCCCTTCTGTCCTCATTCGTTAGGGATGGATCGCAAAAGGTGAAGGTACAGCACTTTTACTCAGATGTTTTTTGTGTGCCATGTGGAGTGCGGCAGGGCTCCTCGCTGAGCCCCATGTTCTTTCATTTTTGTGTGGCCTCCAATGCAGCAATACAACAATGATTAGGGATGAAGGTCGTGTCATATGCTGACAACACTCAAATTATTGTGAAGTGATGCTCCATAGCAGATAATGTCTTGCGATGTTTGTCGGCAGCGGCATACTGGATGGGCCAAAACTTAGTGGCTGGTGGCCAGAATCACTAGGAAACTGCTTGACCCCATAGAGGAAGGCTAAGAACCTTGGAGTTCTCATAGATACTGAAATCAAAGTTAATGTCCAAGCAATTCGTACAGTAGCAATCTGCATCTGGATGACAAGGATGCTCAAGAAAATCTTTCTGCTCATACAGCAGTGTCAGGGTCGTAGTTCCTCAGGATCAGTACCCTCAAGAGGCCCACCTTCCGGCAGCTCTGACTCTGAGTTAAAACGCACCAGAGGATCAAAGTGGCCAGACGAGGGGAAGGGTATTAGGGAGGGTACTGCGGGGAAGGAGGTCTGAAAATGATAGCAGAGCACGGTGAGTTCCAGTCTACTTTCTTGCCTATGCTGTAAATATATAACTATAAGTTACACACTTTAACCAAGCTTTACCTGAAATAAAAATATGTAGCATGCATATAAGTGTTCTTCAAATCAGATCCTAATTAAGCCTCCTTTAATGTCTTGGGAAGGAATTAGAGAATTGTAGATTTATAAAACATGGATCAATGTCATTTGCAAGGAAGTTCAAAATAAAGTACAAACAAATGCAGGCTTCAGCTTCCAAACGCGGCAAGAACACATTTTGTGAACCAACATTAAAGCTTTGTATCTCCATAGTCTTAAAAGCAACCTTTTGACCTTTGAGGCAGCAAGGGCTTATTTTTGTAAACCAACATAAAATCTTGATATCTCTGTAGTCTTAAAAGCAACCTTTTGACCTTTGAGCCTCAGAATTGTAGACAAACTGAATTTGTGTCATTTACACAATGAACAAAAGTTATGCTCAATCTTCCGATACGTTTTCACTTTTCCAAGCGTCCATACATTTTTAAATATAACACGAAAAAGTTATGTTCAATCTTTTAAAGAATGATTACTTTTCCAAGAGTCTGCACAATATGTCCCATGATGTTGCACAAACTATTAAGGGGGGATTAAGCCTTTTCTTAAGGCCTAGAAGAAGAGGTACTAATGTGAAAATGTGCAGATTTCCAAAAATAAACCGGAACGTCTTTCTTTCCACAGTGCCTTACTGGTTAATAAATCATTCTACTGGGTTTTTCTTTACTTAGAGAATTCTGCTGTCTCTTACCTGCTGCCATATATCGGAATATCTCACTGAGTGTTCGCCTTTCAGGAAGCAGGTGAAGATGCATCCATGACACAGCTTCTGTTCTCAGCAGAAAGTGGCTTTCGAACTCCAGCGCTGCCAACTGAATAATCCGCAGGGTGCGGCTGGGCGTGGCTGCATTTATAGCCAGAGGCTAAGCTACGGTGGTTGGGATGCGACCAATTTAGGCAAAATGCAAACTTGCTTGAAATAATAAAAGATGGCATATAAATACAAAAAACACATTAAGCACCTAGCATTCAGTGTTTTACTGACTGAGTGTTCAAGGTGCATTATGATGCAGTTCAGAGTGCGCGATGCAGGATTTGTAAGGCGTTAAAATAAATAAGGAGTCAAAGTAAAAAGCGAATAAGGTGCACATTGGACGTCCCTGGCAATGCCAATATGTCCATGGGTACAACGTACATTCACCGCAGCAGGGCTATGTTGACAGGGACTAGCCAGAACCAGATGGGTCATGACAAGCTGCCAGCTCCTGCCCTAGTTATGTTCAGACTGGATTACTCCAACTCACTATACTTGGACCCTAAGAGCACTCAGTACAGACTTCAGGTGTACAGAACGCGCTTGCCAGATTAATTCTAGACATCCCTAGACGCCAATCTGCCATCAAAGGACTAGAAACATGACACCAGCTGCCAGTTAGAAAGCACATTATTTGAACATCTCCATGCCTTGTGCAAAAGACTGGAGAAGGGTGGGCGCACACTGCCTCACATCCCAGCACTCACTTTGCCGACATGCATCGTAGTAAAAGCAGTGCATGATAAAACTTGCTTCTGTGACAGGCTTTAGTTTTTCACCTTTGTTGATGCAGCCAGGCCTGTGTATCTCTAGACACGTGTTTCAGGATAATTGCCCTTTCTTTACTAGAGAGCAATACATTATTTTTCGGGTTGCTGAAAATGTTGCCCAAATTCTTCTCAGGTCTCTGTACCACTCGCTGGATGCAGGTACATCAACCATAGCTCATTAGCTCAAGGGAGCCTTTGCAAATAGGAGGAGGGAGGGCGCACACTGCCTCACACCCCCCTTGTGTTTGAAAGCCTCCCTTGAGCCAAAGAGCTGACAAGCTCTCCTGGGATGCACCTGTGTGCCTGTGGAGTGGGACTGTGACCTGTGAAGACTTGGACACCATTTCACAACTGATGAAGGGCTAAACCCAGATACACATGTCTAGAGATAACAGTACTACTTATACCAACTTTGGTGAAAATCTACAGCAACTTTGAAAGTAAGCGTACCTCATTTACCAGGATGCAATGGGGAGAACTATGCTTGGATGAGAAGCAGTGGGTCCCAACGCGGAGGATGCACCGCCTGAAAATCTAAAAGGTCCACACGGAAGTGAACTGTGCAAACCTGTGATTGGCACCACAGTCCATGAAAAATTAACTATGACAGAAGGGGAAATGCCAGTTTCCTTAAATAAAGTTTCATGTTGAAATGGACGATGGTTGAGTGGCGTCCTTACTCGAGGGACAAAGTTGGAAGATATATATATAGACGGGTGCTTTTTAATGACATTTCATCTGTGGCAGCATAACGAGCAAAGATGCCATGTGAGTGCACAAATCTATTCTTATATTGCAGACTGTCATGCAAAGTAACAATTATATAAAAGAAATGCATCATGCAGCACGAAAAGTATTTTGCATTTTGCTCACATAGTGCATCCTGGGAAATGGAGGAGTGTGACACTGGATAGTGCATCCCCATTGGTTACCAGAGACTCTCCAATGATTAAGACTGAATGAACAGTTGAAACGCGTCTGGAAGTAATTGAATGGCTGCCGCCTTGCACTATTAAAGCACCTTATCTCCGAAGCCGGCCTCAGTTGCATTTTCTATGTTGCTGGTTGTAATTTAGCAGGATACTCCGTTCCTGCCTGTCAGAGGCCACCCTGCCATGGTTGGGGGCCCCCTACCACGGAGAAGCTTGTGTTGGAATTGATTTAGGGGGCATGACCCGCCCGCCTTCAACCTGGAAAGAAAAGAATTACCTTGACACAGTATTCCACACGGAGGCGAGCAAGGGGTGTTTCGGGAAGTATTCTACTTTCCTGAGCTGGCCTCGGAGACGGGTGCTTTTTAATGACATTTCATCTGTGGCAGCATAACGAGCAAAGATATATATATATATATATATATATATATATATATATATATATATATATATATATATATATATATATATATATATATATATATATATATATATATTTCCTAGACTTGCCCCCGCCAGAAAGGATTCCTGAACTGCTGGGTTGAAGCGGTACGAGGACTGGAGGAAGCGCAGCTGCGCACATGTACTTTTGGGCAAAGAAGTTTAATATAGACTATGCAGTAAATATCTCGCCTTCCACTCCACTCGTGCGATACCTACCTATGCACGGCTGTGGCATGCTGGGCCTTGTAGGCGCCGAACATCAAGCGGACTACAAGTGGTATATGCGTCATGAGGTCAACGCAGTGGGAGGAGCTGTGGTCTATTAGTGGGAAGGCAGGGTTTCTGCTCGTTCTTGTGAAGGAGGTTACTGTGAATATTTATGCGACTGCCAGCGCGCATTACAGAATACCCCGCAGCACAAGAGGTCTGGACGGTCTGGTTTGCTCTGTGAGCGTTTCTACATTGATTGCGGTATCAATCACGTCCAGTACCCGCCAGGACGCCTGGATATACAGCGGTTTGGAGGTATTCATACTTCCATCTTGGGTGACCGGGACTCCTGTGCCAACCCCCGTGAAAGTTTCCAGGTTGAGAGGCAGCTGCGAGAATATGCGGAGGACTCGAGGGAGCACCGGACTTTGAAATTGCCTTACCTCCCAACTTTCTTCACGACTGTGCCTGCTCTCGATTTCCACTCCGACAGTGTCACCCCGTCGAGCACTCCTTCACCTGGCATGCACCATACAGAGGCATTCTGGGACTCGAGGTCCGGACTTACAGGACCACACAGGTGTGCTCCATGACGACAGGGGGCGGAGCAAGGTTCCTACATCTCCTTCGAGGCAGGGTTGCCTACGCCACAGCACACGAAGAGGTCGGAGAGAAGCGCTGACGAAGGCTCCAATTGCCGAAATGCATTCGCTTAAGACTCTTTCTCAATAAAGTGTGCCTTTGAGTCTTCCTCATGGGTTTCTGCTCGTTCTTGTGAAGGAGGTTACTGTGAATATTTATGCGACTGCCAGCGCGCATTACAGAATACCCCGCAGCACAAGAGGTCTGGACGGTCTGGTTTGCTCTGTGAGCGTTTCTACATTGATTGCGGTATCAATCACGTCCAGTACCCGCCAGGACGCCTGGATATACAGCGGTTTGGAGGTATTCATACTTCCATCTTGGGTGACCGGGACTCCTGTGCCAACCCCCGTGAAAGTTTCCAGGTTGAGAGGCAGCTGCGAGAATATGCGGAGGACTCGAGGGAGCACCGGACTTTGAAATTGCCTTACCTCCCAACTTTCTTCACGACTGTGCCTGCTCTCGATTTCCACTCCGACAGTGTCACCCCGTCGAGCACTCCTTCACCTGGCATGCACCATACAGAGGCATTCTGGGACTCGAGGTCCGGACTTACAGGACCACACAGGTGTGCTCCATGACGACAGGGGGCGGAGCAAGGTTCCTACATCTCCTTCGAGGCAGGGTTGCCTACGCCACAGCACACGAAGAGGTCGGAGAGAAGCGCTGACGAAGGCTCCAATTGCCGAAATGCATTCGCTTAAGACTCTTTCTCAATAAAGTGTGCCTTTGAGTCTTCCACATGGGTTTCTGCTCGTTCTTGTGAAGGAGGTTACTGTGAATATATATATATATATATATATATATATATATATATATATATATATATATATATATATACATTTTACCTACTGGCAGTAGCCCAGTAGGTAGTTATAGTTAAAACCTAGTTTCTATAGGAAATCTGCAACATTCTATTTGGAATAACTTTGGCGCCGGTGGACGAATCTTCGTGAATTTGTCCAAGAAAATGGCCTGCTCCGCTCCGCTCCTTCCCTGAAAGTTTGGGGGTGATTCATACAGTTGGGTTCGAGAAAAAAGGGGGGTCCCAAAACGTGTTTTACCCATGCAATTTTCTATAGGACCTTTAGCCAGGGCTACAGCCCGAACGGCTGAACGGAAGTATACCAAATTTGGCAAAAAGGTAGAGTTCGGTTCGCAGATCACGCTTTTTGTTAAATGGTGTAAATTCAGTAGTTCCTGAGAAAATCAAAAGTAAAATCATAAGTATATTTAGAGGTGCATACTGTAAGCCTTCTGTAAGCTTACTGTACTCTGTACCTTTCCGAGCACGAGCTGCATGCGGATTGGCTGTCAACTGTCTGTCAACACTCCAAACCAGAAAGTGTTTGCAGCCATCTTGTGCCTCGGTAGACTGAGGCACATGAAAGCAGAAAAATAAATGTGTAGAACGCAAAAAGAGGGCAGGGTAGAAACAGCTTGACTACCTAGGCTTGCTCAGGTGGTCCCACAAGGACCCCCAAGGCCCCAAACATTTTTTTTTAAAACCCAGTCTGCTTTTTTTCAAAATACCCCCGGGGGGACCATAGTGAAAAAGAAGTGTGTGGGGGCCCCAATTCCCGCCACACTTCCCCAGGGACCACGCCCCTCGAGGCAAAGTAACGCAGCCCCCTGGCACCTACTGTTGGTTCCAGGTGGGCTAGTTGGCCCCAATAGACACCCAGTATGCAAGGGGAATTAGTTCTCCCTCTGCAAACGCGCCCCGGGGCTGCATTGCAAAGAGATGTAAAAATGGGCATGGCCTCATTACACCTCTCTGCAATGCAGCCCCCTGGCGCATACTGGAGATTCCTGGTGGACTAGTTAGCCACCAGGGATCCCCAGTATGCAAGGGGAATTAGTTCCCCCTCTGCAAACACACCCAGGGGCTGCGTTGCAGAGAAGTGTAAAAAGGGGAGTGGCCTCATTACACGTCTTTGCAACGCAGCCTCCTGGCGCATACTGGAGGTTCCCGTTGGCTAGTTGACCCCCAGGGACCCCCAGTATGTAAGGGGACTTAATCCCCCAAATTAGAACACTGCACAGGGCGCGTGAGTACAGTGGAGAAGGTCGGGGCGGGGCTTGAGGTGATGTGAGTGCAAACATGCCCTGAGGCGCGTTTTAAGTTTGGGAATTAATTCCTGTTCAATCCAGAGGTCCCCTAGGGGGCAACTAGTTCAACAGGTATCTTCAGTAAGCACCACAGAGCTGTGTTGCAGAGTGTTGTAAAAAGGGGGCGTGCCCTTTGAATGACTCTCTGCAACACAGCTGCCTGGAGCATACTGGAGGTACCTGGTGGGCTAGTTGGCTCTCAGGGGACCTCAGGATTGAAGAGGAATTAATTCCCCAATCTAGCTCACTTCTATTCCTGAAAAGTAAATTTAACTGTACTTACCAGTAACTTGAATTTCCTGCCATAGGATATCATTGCCTGCTATATAAAATATATATACAATTAAAACATATTAAATAAAAAAAATATTACAATTTCAATATTTTCAGAAACATTTTTTTCAATTTATATTAAAAATGTGTAATATAATTAAAAAAATAAAATATCTAAAAATAAATAGTTTAAAATAATATAGTAAATCAGTATAAAAAATAAAACAATTAATACATTTAAAAATTATAATTTACAAAACCTTTGAAATTCACTGAAAAAAACCATAGGTTTCAGCCACGTTATAGTTAAAAATTAGCATTTAAAAAACCTTAGAAATTCACTGAAAAAAACATAGGTCTCAGCCATGTTATAGTGAAAAATTAGCATTTCAAAAACCGTAGAAATTCACTGAAAAAACCATAGGTTTCACACACGTTATTGTTACGAATTAGCATTTAAAAAACCTTAGAAATTCACTGAAAAAACCATAGGTTTCACACATGTTATATTTAGCTGGACATTTCACTCATACAAAACCATTGAAATTCCCCCGTTATAGTTAATTCAGCTAACTATAACTCACGCGCCCGCAATGCACTGCTGATGACGTCACATATTACATCACTCATGACATGGTCAGTGACATCACTGATGACATCACTGATGACATCTCAAAGACATCACTGATGACATCATCCTTGTGAAAGAATGGCAGACCTCCTCTTAGCGTAATATATCCCTTGATACACACATTCAAAAATAGAAACTGAAATTTTCTAAAAAATGGAGATACCAAATCCAGTTAGAACAACCTATTCAGTAATTCCAAAAATCTACATACACATCCAGTCATTCACTAACAGTTCTACTCATACACCCATACATCTTATTACACACGGACACTCATCTATAGAGTTACTCACACACAAACTCCCACATGCAAATAAACATCCATTTACTTGCATATACAGCTATACACCCACCACTACACTTACTTCTACAGAATCGTACACATACTTACTCTCTTAAACAATCACTTATAGAAACACATACTTATTTATACAGGAACTCTTACAATCTCTTGCTCTCACATATACTCACTTATATACATCAATATTCACATATACTAGTTTAACACATATGTAGTTACTCATAAAGATACTATTGAGACAGTGATCCACTCAATAACACACCGATACACACATTCATCCACCCATACAGTCCTGCACACATGCTGTCTTCATAACACATATATACATATTTTAACTTTACAGAAACATACAGTCACTGCATGTTGTCATCAGTGATGTCATCAGTAATGTCATTTGAGATGTCATCAGTGATCTCATCAGTGATGTCACTGACCATGTCATGAATGATGTAATATGTGACATCATCAGCAGTGGATTGCGGGTGCACGATATATATTTATACATGCGAATTTCAATGGTTTTGTGTGAGTAAAATAAGGTTTTGTAAATGCTAATCCCTAACTATATATGGTCTATAACCTATGGTTTTTTCAGTGAATTTTCAAGGTTTTGTAAATGATAATTCATAACTATATATGGTCTATAACCTATGGTTTTTTCAGTGAATTTCAATGGTTTTTTATTACCAAATATCATAAGCTGTAAAATGTATTCTTCTTTTTAAGGAAAAATATATTTTTTTAATATATTTTTTTTTTGCATCTGCCAAACGCTGACCTCTTAATAGTGCACTGTGGTGGAAATGATTTTGGCACTATGACTAGGGTTGGTCTGGAAATGCTTTTAAAGGACACCTTTCATCAATTGATGACACATTTTCCCCAAACTGCCTTGGTATATTGCAATATATGCCAAAGACAAAAATGGAACTGTTCCAACCAATTTTGTCCACAATTTGAGAAAGCACGAAAACATGTGAATAAATCTGTTTCTGCTTACATGAGAGACTTTAGAATGGGTTCAATATACAACAATAACTTGCGTTACAACATGCAAGACATCTACAGAGGAGATGGTGTGCACTTCTCAGATGAGGGGAATAGAATCTTCCTCCTGAATTTAAGACTGTGCATTTGAACCTACTTGTAGGTACCTAAATCAGCCACAGAACCCAATAGCTCTTTTCTGTGCTACCCTACCTCTGATCATTCAAAACGTTTTTCTTTTTCTTACTATTTTCACTATTTTTCAACAAAGTACGCTCCCCGGTACGCTTACCAGTGCGCGTACCGGGCGCTCCCCACGCTAATTATTTTTTTTTTGCCTATATGAGCGTCCTAAGCCCCCCTCAGAAAACCTAGAGGGTCAGGAAGTGTCTACCGTGCCCCCTTCTACCCATTCCGAACATTGTTTGCCCTCCATCTTGTGTCTCAATTCTACCAAAACACAAAATGGAGGACTCCCGTAATGCTGCCGGTACGCGTACCGGGGCGCGCACCGGGAAGCGCTCGCTTAAAAAAGGTGGGAAAGTAATTTACAGAAAAACCACTGGAGACACTTTCATCACAAATATAATAAGCCCTACTACATAGCAGTCCCTACCATTTACCCAAATTTGATGGAATTCCATTGAGACTAAATATCTTGAGGTAAATTACATGACAAAAACACATATGAAGTGTTAGAATTGACAACCAATTAAAATGTTACTTTCATTTTCTACTTTTATTTCATGACATTTGATTGGTTATGTACCTGAATATATATAAAGAAAGAGAGAGAAACACAGCCATTTTGACTACTACTTCCTGAAGTACATTTCAAGAGCATTTTCACTGACAACTTAAACTTCTTTTTGAAAGGTAAGATGTTATTTTAAAAATTTGAAAGTAGAACTATGTTATGCACTTTAAATTAATTTTTCAGATAGTTATATACTGTCCCTCTATAAGAGTTAGTCATTGAGAAAGGCTTAAATATTTAAATTATTGATTGAGTTAGCCTTCTGTGGTATAAATATGAATTTACTTAGGCTTCTTCACAGGCACTTTTTAATAGTTCTACTTCCTGCCTGAAACCATACAGTGCCCACAGATAACTTCTCTGTTATAAACTCACAAGTACCTGTCTGAACTTAAACCCAACAATGCCCTATCTCACTGATATATTTATTTTTTATGCAATTTACAGCAAGAAAATGGGAACACAACAGAATGAAAATAACATTTCATTTCAAATTAAGATTGAAAACAATCCTAACGAAGAAAAAGAAGAAATAGACTTTTTGGATGACACTGCAGACGAAGAATTAATTAAATGTGTTGATGAATGTGAATCGTGGAATGAAAAGGAGGACATACCAGATGAATTAATGTTACAAATTCTTTTAAATTTTGAAAAATCAGAAAAATAAATTTAAATGTTATAAGTTAAAATTGTTTGAGACATTATTCTTTTTTATTTGAAAATTATGAAAAAGTACCCCAAAAGATATAATATAAAGTGAGACTTAAAATATACTGTGCAACTTTTTTGTGTTACATAGTAACATAGTAAGTTTGCTCATAGTTTCTTCCTTTCTCCAACTACATTATCTCCAATGTGTATTTAACATCTCTTTATCATCTCCTGCCTCCATATTGTTTCTGCTTTCCTGATACACTATGGTATGAATTCCATATACCACAATAACTTCTGAAACAACATGCAAGATATCTACAAAGGAGACGGTGTATATACATTTTTTGACTCTGCATTGGTACCTACATGTTGCTACTTAAATAAAAAAAAACAAAAAAAAACAACAAAATGAAAAATCAATAAACATACAATATTTGAAAAGTCTATCATTCTTTTTTCCCCATAGTACGCTCCCCGGACCGCTTCCCAGTGCGCGTACCGGGCGCTCCCCCCGCCCTTTTAAAGCCCCCACATCAAACCTAGGGGGTCAGGGAGGATCTACTATGCCCCCTTATGGTCATTTCCCCCTTTGTTTTGGCCACCTCTTGTGTCTCGATCCTACCGAGACACAAGATGGCGGCCGCTCCGGACTGTTTAGAATGTTTACAGACACCCGAGAGCCAATCCGCTTCTCATTGCAAAGTTCCGTTACGCATGTGGTACACGAACCGAGGCGCTTACTGGGACCCTGTCACAGATATATATATTTTTTTGAACCTAAAATACTCAAAATCCACTTGAGCACATATCTTGAGACCTAGCAAAGGCACATCGGACTACCAGTCCCTACAATTTTGCCAAGTTTCATAGAAATCCATTCAGCCGTTCGAGCTAAAAGTGAGTCCAACCGCCCTATGAAAAACTCAATGTTAAAAACACGTTTTGGGACCCCCCTTTTTTCTCGGCCCCCACTTCAAGAAACCCCACCCAAACTTTCAGGAGACACTCAGAAACAAAATGTGGCATTTTCCTAAAAATTTCAGCCAATTCCATCCTTCAACACCAAAGTTATTCAACATAGAATTTTCAGAAATCCCTATTCAAAAAAATCCTAACTATATATACGCCAGTAGGTTATATATATATATATATGTATATATTACCCACTGGCGGTCGCCAGTAGGTAGTTATAGTTAGGATTTTTTTCAATGTTAAATCTCAAAATTCTATTTGGAATAACTTTGGCACCGGTTGACGAATCTGCCTGAAAATTTCCTGAAAATGGCCTCGTTGAGCTCCGGTCCTTCCCTGAAAATTTGGGGGGGATACATCAAGCGGGGGCCGAGATAAAAGGGGGGTCCCAAAACGCGTTTTCCCCATGTTAATTTCCATAGGGCGGTCGATTTCACTTTTAGCCCGAACGGCTGAATGGATTTACACCAAACTTGGCAAAATTGTAGGGACTGGTAGCCCGATGTGCCTTTGCTATGTCTCAAGATATGTGCTCCAGTGGATTTTGAGTAATTTAGGTTCCAAAAAATATATATATCTATAGGCGCTCTCCGGTGCGCGCAACGGAGAGCGCTCCAGGCGCGACACGCGACTTGCGCGCAGAAAGCTGATTGGCTCTTGGGTGTCTGTAAACATTCTAAACAGTCTGGAGCGGCCGCCATCTTGTGTCTCAGTAAAATCGAGACACAAGGGGTTTGAAAAAAAAAGGAGCAAATGACCATAAGGGGGCAGAGTAGACCCACTCTGACCCCCTAGGTTTGATGTGGGGGCTAAAATAGGGTCCTGCGGGGCATTTTTTTTAGATTTGCGCGGGGGAAGCGCCTGGTACGCGCACCGGGGAGCGAAGCACGGGGAAAATCCAGGACCATATTTATGAAGGCCTTGCGCTGCCAGTTTTGCGCCGCCTGTGCGTCACTTTTTGTGACGCACCAGCGGTGTAAAAAAATGCGCCTTGTTACGCTATATTTAAAAAGTGACGCATCTATCTAGATGCGTCACTTTTTAAATGTAGCGCAACGAGGCACATTTTTTTACACTGCTGGTGCGATGCGTCACTTTTCTGTGCGCACTCCTTATGACATTCCAGATGTGTCATTTTAATGTATGACGAATCATGTTGCAAGGAGTTACAGATACGTCAGTATTTCTGACATATCTGTAAACATAAAAGTGACGCGAGGCAGGCGCAAGATTTTGACGCAACAGCATCCTAAAAGTGACGCAGTGAAATCTCATAGATTTCAGTACGTCGTTATTACCAAGCTTTTTGCGGGGGAATGCCCCCTCTGCATACATTATACCTGACGCAGATATAATGTGGCGCAGAGTTTTAAAAAGTGACCCATGTACCTAGATGCGTCAGTTTTTAAAAATAGCGCAACGAGGTGCATTTTTTTACACCGCTGGTGCGATGCGTCACTTTTCTGTGCGCACTCCTTACGACATTCTAGATGTGACATATTTAATGTAAGACGAATCATGTTGCAAGGAGTTACAGATACGTCAGTATTTTTGAACTAAAAGTAAACATAAAAGTGACGCATTGCTGGAGTGCGTCACAAAAGTGACGCAACTCCAGTAATGCGTCCTTTCACAAGGGGAAAGCACCATCGCACCAGCGGTGAAAAAAAATGCGCCTCATTGCGCTATATTTAAAAAGTGACGCATCTAGGTAGATTATCTACGTCTATGAGATTTCACTGCGTCACTTTTAGGATGCTGTTGCGTCAAAATCTTGCGCCTGCTTCACAGCAGGTGTTAGACTGACGCAAGACCTTTCACATGGTGCTTTTTCCATGTGAAAGGACACATTACTGGAGTTGTGTCACTTTTGTGACGCACTCCAGCAATGCGTTACTTTTGTGTTTACAGATACGTCAGAAATACTGACATATCTGTAACTCCTTGCGACATGATTCCTCATACATTAAATATGACATATCTGGAATGTCATAAGGAGTGCGCACAGAAAAGTGACGCATCGCACCAGTGGTGTAAAAAAATGCGCCTTGTTGCGCTATATTTAAAAAGTGACGCATCTAGGTAGATGGGTCACTTTTTAAAATCCTGCGCCACATTATATCTGCGTCAGGTATAATGCATGCAGAGGGGGTGTTCCCCCGCAAAAAGCTTTGTAATAGCGACGCAGTGAAATCTTTGAGATTTCACTGCATCACTTTTAGGATGCTGTTGCGTCAAAATCTTGCGCCTGCTTCACAGCAGACCTTTCACATTTTGCTTTTTCCATGTGAAAGGACACATTACTGGAGTTGCGTCACTTTTGTGACGCACTCCAGCAATGCATTACTTTTGTGTTTACAGATACGTCAGAAATACTGACATATCTGTAACTCCTTGCGACATGATTCCTCATACATTAAATATGACATATCTGGAATGTCATAAGGAGTGCGCACAGAAAAGTGACGCATCGCACAGTTCTTGAAGTGGGGGCCGAGAAAAAAGGGGGGTCCCAAAACGTGTTTTTAACATTGAGTTTTTCATAGGGCGGTTGGACTCACTTTTAGCTCGAACGGCTGAATGGATTTACACCAAACTTGGCAAAATTGTAGGGACTGGTAGCCCGATGTGCCTTTGCTATGTCTCAAGATATGTGCTCCAGTGGATTTTGAGTAATTTAGGTTCCAAAAAATATATATATCTATAGGCGCTCTCCGGTGCGCGCAACGGAGAGCGCTCCAGGCGCGACACGCGACTTGCGCGCAGAAAGCTGATTGGCTCTTGGGTGTCTGTAAACATTCTAAACAGTCTGGAGCGGCCGCCATCTTGTGTCTCAGTAAAATCGAGACACAAGGGGTTTGAAAAAAAAAGGAGCAAATGACCATAAGGGGGCAGAGTAGACCCACTCTGACCCCCTAGGTTTGATGTGGGGGCTAAAATAGGGTCCTGCGGGGCATTTTTTTTAGATTTGCGCGGGGGAAGCGCCTGGTACGCGCACCGGGGAGCGAAGCACGGGGAAAATCCAGGACCATATTTATGAAGGCCTTGCGCTGCCAGTTTTGCGCCGCCTGTGCGTCACTTTTTGTGACGCACCAGCGGTGTAAAAAAATGCGCCTTGTTACGCTATATTTAAAAAGTGACGCATCTATCTAGATGCGTCACTTTTTAAATGTAGCGCAACGAGGCACATTTTTTTACACTGCTGGTGCGATGCGTCACTTTTCTGTGCGCACTCCTTATGACATTCCAGATGTGTCATTTTAATGTATGACGAATCATGTTGCAAGGAGTTACAGATACGTCAGTATTTCTGACATATCTGTAAACATAAAAGTGACGCGAGGCAGGCGCAAGATTTTGACGCAACAGCATCCTAAAAGTGACGCAGTGAAATCTCATAGATTTCAGTACGTCGTTATTACCAAGCTTTTTGCGGGGGAATGCCCCCTCTGCATACATTATACCTGACGCAGATATAATGTGGCGCAGAGTTTTAAAAAGTGACCCATGTACCTAGATGCGTCAGTTTTTAAAAATAGCGCAACGAGGTGCATTTTTTTACACCGCTGGTGCGATGCATCACTTTTCTGTGCGCACTCCTTACGACATTCTAGATGTGACATATTTAATGTAAGACGAATCATGTTGCAAGGAGTTACAGATACGTCAGTATTTTTGAACTAAAAGTAAACATAAAAGTGACGCATTGCTGGAGTGCGTCACAAAAGTGACGCAACTCCAGTAATGCGTCCTTTCACAAGGGGAAAGCACCATCGCACCAGCGGTGAAAAAAAATGCGCCTCATTGCGCTATATTTAAAAAGTGACGCATCTAGGTAGATTATCTACGTCTATGAGATTTCACTGCGTCACTTTTAGGATGCTGTTGCGTCAAAATCTTGCGCCTGCTTCACAGCAGGTGTTAGACTGACGCAAGACCTTTCACATGGTGCTTTTTCCATGTGAAAGGACACATTACTGGAGTTGTGTCACTTTTGTGACGCACTCCAGCAATGCGTTACTTTTGTGTTTACAGATACGTCAGAAATACTGACATATCTGTAACTCCTTGCGACATGATTCCTCATACATTAAATATGACATATCTGGAATGTCATAAGGAGTGCGCACAGAAAAGTGACGCATCGCACCAGTGGTGTAAAAAAATGCGCCTTGTTGCGCTATATTTAAAAAGTGACGCATCTAGGTAGATGGGTCACTTTTTAAAATCCTGCGCCACATTATATCTGCGTCAGGTATAATGCATGCAGAGGGGGTGTTCCCCCGCAAAAAGCTTTGTAATAGCGACGCAGTGAAATCTTTGAGATTTCACTGCATCACTTTTAGGATGCTGTTGCGTCAAAATCTTGCGCCTGCTTCACAGCAGACCTTTCACATTTTGCTTTTTCCATGTGAAAGGACACATTACTGGAGTTGCGTCACTTTTGTGACGCACTCCGGCAATGCATTACTTTTGTGTTTACAGATACGTCAGAAATACTGACATATCTGTAACTCCTTGCGACATGATTCCTCATACATTAAATATGACATATCTGGAATGTCATAAGGAGTGCGCACAGAAAAGTGACGCATCGCACCAGTGGTGTAAAAAAATGCGCCGCGTTGCGCTATATTTAAAAAGTGACGCATCTAGGTAGATGGGTCGCTTTTTAAAATCCTGCGCCACATTATATCTGCGTCAGGTATAATGCATGCAGAGGGGGTGTTCCCCCGCAAAAAGCTTTGTAATAGCGACGCAGTGAAATCTTTGAGATTTCACTGCATCACTTTTAGGATGCTGTTGCGTCAAAATCTTGCGCCTGCTTCACAGCAGACCTTTCACATGGTGCTTTTTCCATGTGAAAGGGCACATTACTGGAGTTGCGTCACTTTTGTGACGCACTCCAGCAATGCGTTACTTTTGTGTTTACAGATACGTCAGAAATACTGACATATCTGTAACTCCTTGCGAATTGATTAGTCATAAATTAAATATGACATATCTGGAATGTCATAAGGAGTGCGCCCAGAAAAGTGACGCATCGCTGTTTTCACGTAGCGATGCGTCACTTTTCAGAAATGAGGCCTCCAGTTTATTCACTGTGTCACCTCTACGACCCTTTCTTGTGTCAATACGTCCCTTTTGCATACATTACACCTGACATAGGAATAATGTGGCACAGGGGTTTACAAAGTGACGTATTTACCGCAAAAAGCTTTGTAATAGCGACGCAGTGAAATCTTTGAGATTTCACTGCGTCACTTTTAGGATGCTGTTGCGTCAAAATCCTGCGCCTGCTTCACAGCAGACCTTTCACATGGTGCTTTTTCCATGTGAAAGGACACATTACTGGAGTTGCGTCACTTTTGTGACGCACTCCAGCAATGCGTTACTTTTGTGTTTACAGATACGTCAGAAATACTGACATATCTGTAACTCCTTGCGAATTGATTAGTCATAAATTAAATATGACATATCTGGAATGTCAAACGGAGTGCGTCCAGAAAAGTGACGCATCGCTGTTTTCACGTAGCGATGCGTCAGTTTTCAGAAATGAGGCCTCCAGTTTATTCACTGTGTCACCTCTACGACCCTTTCTTGCGTCAATACGTCCCTTTTGCATACATTACACCTGACGTAGGAATAATGTGGCACAGGGGTTTACAAAGTGATGTATTTACCAAGAAACACCACTTTGTAAATATGAATAAATAAGGTGCATTTTTTATTGGAATGTTGTGTCACAAAAAGTGATGCTTTGGTGGCGTTAAAGTGACGCATGGCTTCATAAATGAGGCCTTCTACCTTCAACTCCAGCAATGCATCTTTTCTTACCCTTCCACACCCCTCCTTTTCAACATTTTCTTTGAATATCAACATTCCCCATATTCACTCTTCTTCTCATAACTTTCTTTTCTAACACTCACCTTCTTTCAGTCCTCCTACTTCACTTCTTTTTTCCTCTCATACCTTTCTGTTCTTTCTTACTCATTCTCCTTTCAATTATCAATGCACTATATTTCACTTACTCTTCATTTTTTTAAGAATATAGCTCTTTGATGAGAATTGGAGGTAGTTCTGAAAAGAACTTTTGGTTTTCTTCTTTTTTCAAAACAGGAACAAAAACAGGGAATGGAAACTGCTCAACAAGAGCAAAAAGAACAAAACAAATTAGGGGTGGAAAGGGCAGCGATGGTTTTCTAATGCTCGAACCATGAGCTGGACACTTTGTTCTCCAAAGGTAAGCAGTTGATTGCAGTATCTGCATCTGAGGACACCATGGTTAAAAGCAGGTTGAATGTTTGATACCTGCTCCTGCGATTGCCCTCTCCCAGAAGAAGTTGCTCCTCCGGTTGATGTAGAGGCCCTATCACTGGGAACCTCTTGTGCCAGAGCCCTGACACTTTCCAGGGCATAATTCTGGGGGTGCCTCCTCTCCACATGCCGGATCATCGTGAAGTTCCCAAATGAGTATTTTTTTTTGGGGTCACCCCGTGACAGGACCTGTTTGCAGATCCTGCACTCCACTTTTGGAGCATTCACCTTCTTCTGGTCAGCTGGAATCTTAACAAATTTCCATATAAAATGTTCCTTCACCTTTGGGGTAGGAGGCTCTTCATTGATGAAATCAGGTTCATCCTCACTGCTGGATTCTCTGGCAGCCATGGTAAATCAAGAAAGATCCAGGAGCAAAAAACAGGTCTTTCAGTCACAAAAGTGAAAGAAGAAGTGAAGGAAATGGGTGGGGATTTCATTCTTTGTAAAAAAAACTGTTAGCAACCAATGAAAAGTGTTATTTTAGGGTCACATGACCCGACGCGTTTACACTGCGCGCTCCGGAGCACTTCCGGGTGCGTTTACGCAGCGCGATCGTAGGCGCTTCTGGGGCGCAAACGTGGCGCGATCGTAGGCGCTTCTGGGTGCGTTTACGCGGCGCGAACGTAGGCGCTTCCGAGGGCACTTACGTTGCGCGCCGAAGTGACGTCATCAAACTTTTACAGAAATGCATAATCATTTTCCTTATAAAAAAAACTGATTTTATTTGTATGGTACGAAATGTTTTGCATTATTATTAACTTTTCATTCATATTTTTTTTCACGAACGACAGTAGCGCTTTGGGTGCGCTTTCAGGTGAGCTCACCGGAAAGCTTACCGGAGAGCTTAGCTGAAAGCTTCCCGGAGCGCGCACCCAGAGCGCAAAAAAAAATATATATATAAAAAAAAAAAATGAATACTTACAAAAAAACAGCAAATTGTAAAAAAAAAAAAAAAAGGTTAGAAACTCGATATAGAAAGGAATTAGCATTTAAAAAACCTATGAAATTCACTGAAAAAACCATAGGTTTCACACCAGTTATAGTTAGCTGGAAATTTTACTGACATAAAACCATTGAAATTCCCACGTTATAGTTAGTTGGACTCACTATAACTTGCACGTGTAATGCACTGCTGATGACATCACATATTACATCACTCATGACATGGTCAGTGACATCACTCATGACATCACTGATGACAGAGAGACTGACCTACTTTCACTCGCTAATATATGTATTCACTAAGATACACTTAATAAGGCAGATATCCAATCCTTTTTTTAAAAAAAAACATCCATTAAGACAATAATTTAAACAAATATTCTTCCATCGACCTTAACATACATATATAAAACATATTTATTTATCTGAAAGACACACATTCACTGGATGGTGTCATCAGTGCATTACACGTGCAAGTTATAGTGAGTCCAACTAACTATAACGTGGGAATTTCAATGGTTTTATGTCAGTAAAATTTCCAGCTAACTATAACTGGTGTGAAACCTATGGTTTTTTGAGTGAATATATATATATATATATATATATATATATATATATATATATATATATATATATATATATATATATATATATATATATACATATAAAAACATAATACATATTAAATATATCACATAAAATACCAATAAAAATAATTTAAAACAAGTAGATTTAATATACATGTTATCATATATAACAAATACACTTAAAATTAATGATACTCAAGAAGGAGTGTCTGATATATATATATCAACTATTGGAGTCCAAATACAGGGGATCCTTATGATGTGTGCTTCAAATTCTGTTCATTATTTTGCATTGAGTCATCAATATCATCCAACTTCAAAACAATTAATGATTTACACAGCCAACACGTTTCGTCCCCCCCTCGGGACATCATCAGGACTGCAAAACAAAAGCATATAAAAAAATCCAGTACTCAGAGCAAATTCAAACAATGGATATTTTACAATGTAAGAATGGTACTCTCAGAAATATTGTTCTGGCAACCTGCCTATTTAACAATCTAAACAATCGCAACAAATAGTGAAATGTTTTTTCATTTATGTTAATAAACATTATAAAAGTGCTAATTGATCACATGTACTCTTATCGCAGATCTGAAATCCTCCACAAATTCAGACATAACAAAATCAATCAGTTTAGCCTAGTTATTCATACTCCTTAATCAATTTAGTTACTGCATTGGATATTTTATGCCTCAATGGAGTAGGTTCCTGCAACACACACACACCCTTTGTGTTTAAAACTGTTGTTGGGACTACCTTGACTTATTCAAAAGGAATAATTTGTTGTCTAACTAAAAACTGGACTTAAAACGTCTCACCTTAAATCTGTAAAAAAAAACATTTTTATATCTTCTTCCTAATCATCAAACGAACATCCTGAATTATATTACTTCCAGCGTATACTAGTCTGTCAAAAAAACAATATAACAACAATAAGGCACCTTAACTCCAAGTACAAAATAGCTCATTATCTAAGCCACACTGTGCTCACCTATTATCCAAATCTTCCTTTCACAAGTAAGGAATTTCCAAAAAAAAGAGTGAAATCCTTAATCCTTTATATCATTAAGAATCTGTTTTGAAAAAAAGGTTTTTATATTATTTAGCAACTAAATTATATATAATGCCCCCATTCGAAATATGAGTGCTGTTGTGACGTCAGACGCCAAATGCTGTGCTGTGCTGTTGCCGAGGAGGAGCCATGGGGGAGATACGCGAGGCTGCTCGAGGCAACCAGTCTCCGGGAAAAAGCCTGACAACCTGGCGGCGGAACAAGGCCAATTCAAGGGCTGATCAGGAGGGGGTTGTGGCGGCCGCCAGAGGGCGGGTTTGCAGGACAGTGAAGAGGCAGAGGAGCGGCTGGGAATGGCTGGAGCACACCGGCATCATCAGCATCACCGGCACTATTGGCGCAGCCACGGCCGCAGTGAGGAGGCGCAGGCGGTGGAGCGGCCGGAGCACTGGGCACAAAGCACGATCTACAAGCCACGTAGCTAATTGCAGGAAAGCGGAGGTGGAGTGGCCAGAGCTAACCAGCATCACCAGCCGGCCACAGTAATGAGGCGGAGTAGCGGTTAGAGTAGATTACCACCACCAGCGGCAGTCGCGGCACCGGAGGCCAGCTAGTCAGCCAGCCAGGTGAGAGATTGACTAGAAGTGCCCTGTGTGCCCCGACATTTGTGACCTGGGTTGGGCTCTTGGCCAGCGATTTGTTCCATCAGGAGCCACCCCTAAGCCCACAGGGCTAGTCAGTGCAGGGCTGCATTGACTGATGTACTGCCACTTAAGAGATCGCCAAGTAATAAGTCTAACTTGCTAACTTGCTAACTTGCTAACTACTTGCTAACTGCTTATAACAGGGAGGAGAAGCTGGAGCAGTAGCGAGCAGCGTGCGAAGTAGCCATAAAAAATAGGTAGAAGTCAGATGTATAGAGTCGGAAGTGCTGGCAGCAGAGGAGTCGGGCATAAACCAGAGGAACCAGAAAAAACAGGGTCTGCACCCCCTTCAGACTCCACTCATCCTCAGTGCTAACAAAAGATACCAGGAATCTACCCCGTAGCTGGGTAGGGTGCTGCGAGAAGAAAAAAGATCCCTTCTGGGGAGGTCAGCTGAAATAGCCAAACTCCCGCAAGAAATTGGCATCAATCAACAAGAGCGAATTGACTTGTATCTCTCACGAGTAACAGGCAACAAGTGCCAGGAAATGACACCTCCCACAGAAAGTTAAGGAAGTGCATGCCAGTCTCCAGCACCTGGATGTGCGCAAAAAAAACATAGCGTCAGGGTTTTTGCACAGATGCGATCAGGAACCATCCATCAGGGGCCACAGAAAGACAAGGAAACAAGGAATCAAAAGCAAAAACACCAAAACTAAAATCACAAGAAGAGGAGGTCTCACACACCGACATCAGCAAAAACGGAGTGGGTCACAGGGATAGGTTGGTCTCATTTCTCACCCCACCAACAAAGTTAAACTCTAAACCGACCCATCAAACAGTGATTCAAAGGTTCTTCTTCTTAGAAGACCCCATGGCGGCTATGTATGCCCCCCAAAAGGAATCTGCTCTATTGCCAACCCCAATACAGCCGGCCAAAGCACAACCTTTTCTTAGAGGTACCCCTGAAATGTCCGACAGCGTATCATCAAAAGAACAATTTCTAGAGAATCAGTTGACTCATACTGATGGCAGGAAATTGGTATCACTAACAGCCCAGGTGCACCAGGCAGCTATTGAAATGCCAGGACTAACTCCCAAAATAAAATCAGGAGAATCAATTGAAGCTCATAAAGAAACCACAGCAAACGTTATTATAATTAATACTGGAGATATTGAGGAACCCTTGGATCTAGAGGCCCCTGTGGGGATAAGCAGAGAGCGTGGAAAATCCCACTCCTTTCTAGAAGGATCAATACAGCAACAAAATGATCCTTCACTTATAGTAAATCCTAACGTCAGTGAACTTCCCCAAGAAAACAAGGAACAGTGCCGAGTTAACACAAGATGGTCAAAGAAGGAAAAAATAGATCTAATAAAATCAGCAGCAAGCGTAGCTTCGAAGGAATTGCTGATCGGCAAAACGCTCTCCAACATAAGCGAGGCGAATCTAATTGAAATCCTGGAGTCTCTAGAAGGGATGGGACAGGATATGGAGCAACGTACCTCGAGTCCAAAGAAAACAAATCCACAAAGAAGAGCCATTTTGGTCTCGTCAATCCCTCTGAATCCTCAAAGAAACCAGGATGACAACACAACAGAACCACAGGAGGACGGCCACAGTCCTATAACAAAGAAGCAACTAATTCTGTCATCACCAATAGCCATTTCTTCCGGAAACGGGTCAAGCCCTGGCTCGTCAGCACTGGCTCAACATAATGATGACCATCACAATATGAAATGGGCTGAAACGCTGATTCACACCCTGGAACAATCCATAAAAGTACTACATTTTCAATCTGACAAAATGGACGTCCAGATTGACTTAATAAATCTGATGGCCAGTCATATCGCTGGAGTAAATAAAAAACAGGACGTAATAACAGCGCTATTAACAAAAAAAGAAACCCTAGACAGGCAAAGTGACATAAATAACCAACTAGCTACATGCCACTGTAGCCAGATCATAGAGAAACTGGCAATACTACCAGAACTTTTAAAAGATGTTCTAGAGGCAGCAAAACAGTCCTTAAAAACCCACTATCAAGGAACCCCTCAAAAACCGATTGTGCAAGAGCAAACCTCCAACCCACCCAAAGTTAACACAGAGGAAGCAAAAAATAAAAACGAACCTCAAATAACCTCAGAACTTGAGATAAACCAAAGTCAACGCGAATATCAAATAGCAGCATCACAGCCAATAACAAAGGTGGGAGTTAAAATCACAAAACAGGACAGAAAGTGCGCAAGGAAGGCCAGGCTAAAATATAATAAACTACCAAGCCCCGGTTAAATTATTTCCACTCTTTACAGCAAAACCAACCACGGAAATGAAAGCAAAGTCTCGCTCCCTATCCGAGGCAGGATGCACCGAAGGAAATCAAGCACATTTTTCACAGTCCTCCTTTGCAAACAATCAACGGCTTAGGCACACGGCAAAACCTTTTTCTGTGCTACAAAACAAGAGAGAAGTTAGAAGCCCAGTGCTTGAGTACAAAGCAATTGGTAAAGAAACCCGGGTGGTGCAGCAACCGAAGAAGACAAAATTACATGAATATGAAGAGGATAAAGTTGTACATACGGAAAATCAGCAATCACCGGGATATAGCAGCCTGAGGGGCAGCAAAGTACAAAATAGTCAACAATTTGCATGGCAACAAGTAGAGACACACGAGGGGCCCACCTCAGCAGAGCATAAGCAGCTCCCAGGAAACAGGTCGGAGGGCACATTGTCAACCAGCCCTCAAATCCCCCACAAATCAATTGCTGTAATACTAAGGGAAAAGGATCGCCACTGTAAGCTTTCAGTCCAGGAGCAAGCGGACCCACAAATAAGGACGTCGACCCGAAAAAATTCAGGCCCTTCAACTGCCAGGCAAGAAGTAAGTATTAAAAATCCAGCAGGGTATGAAAAAGGAAGCAGTGAAGAACCCCCGCTAATCCTTACAGGACCAGGGGGAAGAAATGAAACCGCACCACTGTCATTTGAAAAGCAAGTCAGAATTGACTCATGTGAATTGAAGATGGCTTTTATCATGGAATACTCATCAAAAGGCACCCAGGACACGCTCAACAGGGGAAACCTCTTGAGACTTTTGCATGAAATCCCTGAACTAAAAGGAATCCGTTCGCTTGACCTAATTTCCGTGAAATTCAAGGAAACACCCCGAAGGGGGGTAGAGGAGTCCCTGACAACGTGGGCATCCAAAGAGCCTGGTTCACAACATCGCAGCTATGAGCGGAAGATTCGAGGCATGGGGAATCAGGCTTAAGGCAGTGCAACGCCCAAAGTACCCGTATCCCTTTCTAACTAATCTAAATGAAGAGCAAAGCCCGCAAAGACACCAGTACACATGTTTACGCGGAGCACATTCCAACTCACCAACAACGTCCCTGCAAAACAATAGGCACCCCAAAAGCGAAAGCCTGGGTACCATTGGGGGAAGCCTGCAGGAAATCAAGGACTGGGCCTGGATCGCAACAACTCTGAATGATAAGCACTCCTAACCAAGGAATATAAACACCATGACCGGCAAGGGAAAATAATGAATTAATTAACATCTTGCTCTGTTCATGGAATGTGCATGGCTTTAGGGACATGGGCCAAGATCAAGATACCGCAACCTTTATAATGCAACAACAAATAATCCTGCTTCAGGAAACATGGAACATGGGGGCAACCACAATACCTGGTTTCATCGAACATCATTGCCTGGCAGAAAGTTACTCAAATGTTGGCCATCCAAGAGGGGGCTTATCAACCTTTATAACTCAAAAAGTGAACTGGGAAACCGAAGAAATAGATACTGTTGCAAATTGGATCCAAGTGACCAAGGTAACCGACAAGGAACAAACCATAACACTCCTGTTAATAAATGTCTACATTCATCTGGAGAGAAAGAAGCAAAATGGTAAATATATAACTCTTATAAAACTTTTAAAAGTATTGCAGAAAAGCCACACAAATGCTCATATGGTGATCGCTGGCGATTTTAACACCAATCTTTTAGCGACTAAACGGGGAAGAAACTGTAAAGCTCCGAACGTTGCGTCCGATTTTGTCTGCAAATTAGCAGCACTCGACCTAATAATCATGAACGGCAAATCCCCGTGGGACTCGCCCCTCGTGGCAACATACCTGAGTGGAAAAGTCACCTCGACAATAGATTTTATCATCACCAGCATAAATCTGTTCTCAGAAATAAACAGTTTAAGCATGATTCCACGAGCAGAAAGTGACCACCTGCCGCTACCACTGAATCTGAAGAATAGAAGAAAAATCGCTCAGAAGATTAATGCCATTATGCAGCACCCAGAAGCGTTTAATTTGCGTAAAGTAAAATGGCGAAGATTGGCCCCACAAGTCATGGAGGACAAAGTAAAGACCTTCATTGAAACCCAAGGCCCAGTTCAAGAACGGGCGCACTTAAAGCACTGGGAGCAACTGGCCGAGTTCTTGCTTCAAACCTTCCCGGTTTCCAAGCCACAGAGGTCTTCAAAAACAGTCAGGCTGGAGACATGGTTCAATCAAGATCTCTAAAATGTGCAAAAGAGAGATCGCAAGAGAAGTGCGACGCCTATCCCGAGAGGGAGAAAAGGGCCTAACAAAAGAAAAAATAAAGTTGCAAGCACTAAGGAGTGCTTATAGAAAGAAGTTGGGGAAAGCAAAATCAGTATATAAAGAATCAATTTGGCAGCAACTATTAACAGCTAGCAAAAAATCAAACAGCAGCGATTTCTGAGGGATCATAAATACTTTAACAGCTGGTCCAACTCTTCAGCAACAGGCAGGAATCAGTGCAGAAATCTGGATAGACCATGTAAACTCCCTGTTCAACAAATTCACGAGGGATCTAGAACAACAACCCCAGGGGCCACACCATGACCAAAAGGAGGCTCAAGTCGGACCCAGTCATGTAACATCAACAGACAATTCATCCCATTCAAACTCCTCTTTCAAAGAGCAAACTCCTCCCACAAATGCGAAAGAACTGAAAAGACTCATAAAGAAACTAAAGTCTGAGGGAGTGGCTGGGACAAATGGCATACCAAATGCAATTTTCAGGAACAACCCAGAGTTGTGGTCTGAAATCCTAACTCCAGTCTTCAATGAGATTTATGTATATTCTAATATCCCAGTTTCCTGGAGGGGGACTGTCATCCACCCCATACACAATAAGGGAGATCACAACAAGCCAGGGAACTATAGACTAATCTCTTTGATTGACGTGGAGGCAAAATTATACGCCTCGTGCCTACTGAACCATCTGCAAGGCTGGATGGAGGAAAGAAACATCATCCCTACTCAAATCTTGCAACTCTAGTTCTCTTGACGGAACAGGCGCAAAGAAGGAAAGCCCACCTCTTTGCCTGTTTCGTGGACATCAAATCAGCATTTGACAGAATGAGCCAGAATAATTTATGGAGCAAACTTAAAAGATGGGGCTTACCAAATGTACTCCTCACCGCCATCATAACCTTGTACACTGACACCTGGACAAGAGTTAAGTTGGGAAATGGGTTGAGCACCACTGGAAGTATTCTTACACAAAGCGGTCTGAAGCAAGGCTGTGTCTTGGCCTCTAGCCTTTTTAATCTGTACTTATCGGATAATGCCCGACACTTTGAAAACCCAGACTGCCACCCCCCGAAACAGGCAAATGAGCCAGTCGCAATCCTCCAATACGCAGATGACATAGTCTTGCTAAGCCAAACCCCAGTGGGGCTACAAAGATCAATAAATAATCTGGCATCCTACTTGGACTCGGAACAGCTAGAGATAAACAAAGATAAAACAAAAGTCGTTCGCCTAGTTGACAGTTGGAAATTAATGTTTAAATGGAGGGTCAAGGGGGCTTACGTGGAAGAAAAAAGTTCATACAAATACCTGGGCGTAATAATCGGGCAGGGCACAAGTCACAAAGAACACAAACTGGCCCTTAGAGCAAAGACCCAGTCCTTGATCTATGCTTATAGATCCTTGCGCAGAAAATTGGACTGTCCAAACCATTCACATCTGTTAAAAGTTATGGCTGCCCAAATCCAACCAAGTTTGTCCTACGGCCTCGTCCCCTGGTGTGGCAAAAACTCGCATTTTCAGAATGAATTGCAGTCAAAAATCTACAAATCGGTTTTGGATCTGCCAAAATGCGTCTCGCCTGCCCAGGTAAGACTGGAATTTGGGCTCCAGGGCCTCAAATATAGGGCAATGAGCAACTTTATTAAATTCTGCAACACTCTCCGGTTATCTGAAGTGGACACTCTAAATAGACTCTGCTGGGACGAAGTTAGGTCACAGAATGAGCAAGGAATCCCAAATTCTTGGGGGAGTTTTCTGGCCACTTTGGAACTTCAACCAGCATGGGACAACAAGATGGATCAAGTTTCCTTTAACAAAATTGTAAACGTCGCGAGCAAAAAGAAATCTTTACTGGAAGATAAATTGATGTTCACAAAGAGGCGGGACGGATGGACAGTCATTAAATCATATAGGACTTCAAAGCCACAAGCCTATTTATCTGCCCATTTTAGTTCCTACTTAAAGATGTGCTTATTAAAGTTCAGGATGGGGGTGCATGTCTCCAAGTATTTATCCCCCTCCTGGTTGACAGGTTTTAACTCAGAAGTTTGTCGCTTATGCGGATTCCAAACAGAAACCCTAACCCATTTGTTGTGCGCCTGTCCAGCCATGTTAAGCCAAAGAAGACAGTACCTAAAGGCAACTTTTATCAACCTGAACATTCTTTCTAGCAGACAAGCAGTGATAAGCTGCCTGGAGGGCTCGTCATGCATCCTGGCTTGCCGAGGAGTCAAGTATATGAAACTCGTCAACAGCGTCCTATTGCAAGCGGATGATGATAATCATATTCACATGTAATACATCCCCATATTTTTACTTGGGGTACATAAATTTTACTTCTTTGCTGCAACCCGATTTCAACATAGTTTTAGTATGATTTTATAATAACAGAATTTTTATACACTCAAAATGTATGGCAGACAGAGCACAGATGTAATACGATCGCTCGCATAAGGACAATCCTAGCTGCCTGTGTAGATGCACTTTATTTATTTTAAGTTAGTGTGGGGGTTTGTGATGATTTTAATTAATCAAGCAATAAACATTAAACTTGAAACTTGATTGCTGGTAGCATATCATAAACATCTAATTTTATAGTCCTAAATTCCCAAATAATACCCAAATCCATACCTCACAAAGTCCCAAAGGTTATTCCTCCAGCATATCAAAAAACGTCCTTGGTCCGGTCCGTTAAATCCAGAATGAGCTGAAGAGCCCGCCAAACTCCATATTTAAAGTACTGATTGCCCAATCCGGTGCTCGATATTGAAGACGGAATAACAAAACACCGTACGTGTAACGCCACCAATCACCGATCGACTCGTTCTTCTACTGAAAGTATGTCCTCTCAGGTCCGCTGGTGACATTTCCAAATATCAGTACTGAACAATTTGCACAAAAAGTGTCAGCGTGAGTAAATCCTCCAATCACACGCTAACAGTATTTGAATACCTATCACAATGCCAATAACTTTTCCTCTCCTCAACTGCCCCTCTAATTATGTAGTCTTAACCTCACCATTTCCGTGTTTGCTAACATTTTAGAGTCGTATAAATGGAAATACTATGAACATGTTCATAATCCAATCACAAAACGCCTGACAGGAGCTCCACCCATTCTTTGAACAGAATTCAACTTGTTACCTACTTGTGCGCCGTCCACATCCAGATTGACATTGTATCCTTCCCTAATTCGTTGACAGTGTTCCTATTCAGAAACAATTATGCAGTTGTTGGTTATAAATCAATTCCTCACAATTCCCTTAGTATATTCATCAAACTAGAAGCTCCCCCTTAGAAGATACACACCACCGGCATCTGAATATGTATGCTCCATTTCATCCTAATGACAGCTACCTATTTCTTGAAATGTTGTAACCATTATAGGCAACTCAATCAAAGCGGACATATTTGTAAATAAAATCAAAGGGTCTCTCTACCTAATGAACATTCAGCTGCAAATTCATGCTAATTATACCTTCAAAAAATGTCTAGTCAAGAAACAAAAATTCCAAATGTCGTAAAAATCCCTCTCCTTGGCTCTCAATCATAAATTCAGCTACAAATCCTCACAACTGGTTACCTTCCAATCATCTTTGATAAATAACAGAGAATACACTTAAAATGTATATATCATTGAAGCAACTCAATCGTAGATGGCATATTTGTAAAGAAAACCAAAGAGTCTCTCTACCTAACAAACATTCAGTTGCAAATCCATGCTAATGATAACTTCAAATCATGTCTGGTCAAGAAACATAAATTTCAAGTGAGATGAAAATCCCTCTACCTTGTCTCTCAATCATAAATTTAGCTACAAATCCTCACAACTGGATACCTTCCAATCATCTTTAGCCAATAACAGAATACACATGTAAAAACCTACCAATGTCTATCAATCCAACTGTGGTAAATATTTGATTTACCGTCCTAATTTCTATGCAGGTAAGTACTTAATCAATAATAACTCAATCGGAAAGAAAGAGGCAGAGTCCGTGGTGTTAGAGTTCTTTGGGGTTTTTATTCCTTAAAAAGGAATGGTTCTAGAACTGGATATCATGTTCCTGCAACCACAGAGGTTTAGGAAGGGATAGAGCAATATTTTATTGACAATACATAGCTTATATACTTAAGTTGTATTATAGAAACCAATACAGTAGGCGTAACAGCTGAGAGAAACAAGATAACAGCATCCACGTGGTAGTGATACGTAATTAGAAGGCGTGAACTAGGCGTGAACATAGAGGTGTGTACTAGAAACGTCACAGGTAGGTGTCACAAGTGGGTGGCAATAAAAGCAGAATCTTGTAATGTCAGCAGAAATCTGAGGCTTGGATGCGCGCGCAGCTGCATGACGTGTGATTGACGTGAAACTGGAGGGTGCAGGGGACTTGACATTTACACTGGCGGAAAGAGACAGAAGTCTGGCATGTCAGATCAACTCGTACCTCTATCATATCTGATATCTGGTGTTTGGGAACCATACTATCTAAACGGAAAGGTCTCTGGGGCAGAAGCTATTCTATACTAACAGGGAGTGCGTGTATAAGCGCCTAAGTGCCTACATGAGAATGCGAGGGGCATGGGCCTACCATGGTAACAGAGGCTGTGAATTACTTGCACGGAGACAGTGAGGCCGGGCCCTTTGCTCTGCAGCTGGGGGAATGTTTACTTAAACTAGTAGGCAGGAATGCATTTTCGAGGAGCGGAACAGATAATTCGAAGGTTGAATACAGTCTTGGCAGGCAGCAGGCTGAGCTAAGCGCCATGAGCCGCACAGGGAGTAAGGCAGAGGTCACGGGTACAGAGACAGCCTGGGCTGAAGCTTTCGGAATCAGAAAGCAGGAAAAAGGCTCGATGGCAGAATTCAGGGCCTACTTTGCCAGAGCTGAAAAACGTGTAAAGTACACTACAAAAAGACGTTGGCATAGCATACTTGGAAACGGAATATTCAACCCATTCAGGGTGGGTCTGAAAGAGGACATGTTAACGTTGGACGCAAATGTATTTGCGTCTTCATAGCTGGTACAGGAGGGAAGTTACATGCACTTTAAGCTGGTACATGGAGACGGTGGGGTACACGGTAGGGAACATTACTTGACCATAAAATTTATATTTCCTCATTCCCTCCTTGTTCCCTACGGACCCTTCATGATATATCGATCCTCATGAATCGATCAGTCTGTTCTTGTATCATCATTTGCTCATCTTTCTTTCTGTCACGTTTTGAGAGAAAACTGGAATGTTCAATGCACGATGTGGCACACAGTCCACAAATCGCTGGCCCACACTGTAGGCACAGGCAGCAACTGAATACTATGACAAGGGCAATGCCTAGGAAGGATAGGATCTTCCATCCCCAAGCGGTTAACGTTGTCCAGAACCAACCGGACCAAGTCCAGGTGCCTGGATTCTGATGTATCTGACTTGCAATTTTATGAAGACGTGTAATAGCTTGATATACCGTTGGCGCGTTTTCTGGGATGAAAACACAGCAACTTGACCCGATGACCTTACAAGCTCCGCCTCTATCTGCCAAGATGACGTCAATAACAAGACGATTCTGAAGAACAACAACCCGCATGGCGGACTGCTCCTCTGTTAAGTTAACTAGGGCGGAGGCAGTTTCATTCACTACTGCGTCAAGTGTTCTAGTTAATCTGCGTATTAGTTTACTATTTTGGACGGGGCCTGTGAAGAAAAATAATCCTTTATTGAAATCTGTGTACTGCTCCCATGCCGTTTCAGTGTAGTCGACAATCGGGAGATCTCTTCGGAGCCTATTCTTTACTAGATTTGTATTTCTGTGATAATCAGGAGGAGCTAGAAAAACAGGTGGCAGAAGGAATGCAATGTAACAGGTACCATCCCAATCTGGAGGCAAGCGTACGTATGCGGTATGACCACAAACAAAGTAGGAATGACGGGTAGCTCTAAAGGAAGATTTACCTTGATCACTGAATTCGACCACAGTAGTACATTTACTATGACCTAAGTGTACTGAACCTTTCTTACTGACACATAGATCACCAGTGACTGGTAATACTAACATAGCAGGGAGAACTGGTGCAGCTTCGGATTCAACAGTAAGAATCATAAGGTTAATTGTATAATTACCTAATCCATGTACTTCATTTTCTAGATCAGTTCCTATTCTAATGGGAAGTCCCTTCTTGTCAGGGTAACAGGCATTAAGCAGAACTAAGTTCAAGTTTCCCCAAACCCAGCTCCCTTTGAAAACAGCGATATCAGGATCTAAGGAATTAATTATTCTAAACCATGCACCACAGGAGCCATTGTGAGTGAACGGGTACGGAAAGAGGGGCAGAACTCCCTTGTATTTCTGGTAGGGAGGGAGTCGGCCACATATCCAGCAGTTTGTAGCATTGTTAGTCTGATGGGAGTGATGTAACATACTAATGAATGTGTTGTTGCGCAGCGCGAGTCTGTAAGAAAGTTCGTGGGGAGGTAATTCACTAAAGGAATGTTCAGCAGTGGCATTGTAAGCAGATTGTTCACGCTTGAAAATAGGGTAGTATATAGGAAGCAATATACTCGCAACAATAATCAGAAGACTTAGAAAAAACATAATCAATAATGTCACTATACAGTGACTGCGGAGTGATTTGCAATATGTACGTTTCTTGAGTTGTCTCTCTCTCTCTCTATCTCGATCTAGGGGATACATGTCAGAAACTATTTAACCGATTCACCTAGGGGAGGACTTAAACAATTAAACTGTCTGACTTGCTAGATCGGAGTTTCATGCGGTACTCTTCTTGGGGAGTTTTCTCTTGTTTCGGAACTTTAAAGTCACTAGGTTCGATACAGTCTCTGGAAGGGGTGGATGAGTCTTTTTCTGGCATCAGTTTGTTACACTTTTTTATATGGCTTGTATGGATCCACCCCTTTCTGCCTTCAACTTTGATGGCGGTCCGCGTTGTAAGAAGGACGGTCTTCGGCTCTTTCCAGCGGGGCTCCAGCGGACTTTTCCTGTCGAAGTTCCTAATTAGGACCAGGTCGCCAGGACGGACATCATGCGGCTTTACATCAGTGTTGTCAGGGAAGGCTGCGGCAACCTGTGAACGACATGATTGGAGTGCAGACATCAAGGAGGCAAGGTAATCTGTCAGCATATTACAATCAACATCGGTAATTTTCTTAGGTATGGGCGTCCCCCACATATTCGGTGGTCTTCCAAAGACCACTTCATACGGGGATAGTCCTGATTTCGAGTGGGCGACCATCCTCATATAGAACAATGCAACTGGCAGGGCGACTATCCAGTCGACCCCTTTCTCTTTACAAACTTTAGCAAGGCGGGTCTTTAGTGTCTGATTATGCCTCTCTACAAGGCCAGCGGCTTCGGGATGTCGGACACAATGGAATCTCCACTGATATCCTAGCAGCAGGGAAACTTGTTTCATGAGTTCGGATGAGAATGGCTGTCCGTTATCTGAGTACACGACACGAGGCAAGCCGTATCGTGGGAAGAATTCTCGAACCAGCTGCCTGGCAGTGGTCGGAGCAGTGTAATCTGAGACTGGATATGCTTCGGTCCAACGGGAAAGTGCACAAACAATTACGAGGACGTATTTGAATCCTCGACAACGGTCCATCTGGATATAATCCATCTGGAGTACTTCAAAAGGGTGATCGGGAGGATGAAATCCACCTTGCTCTACAGGGACGCTTTTACCTGGATTGAACTGACAACAGATCGTGCAAGTACGCACTTTCTGTTTTGCTGCTGCTCGTAAGTGTTTGTTATACCAGAGATTCTGTAAACTGTCTAACATCGCTTTCTCTCCTAGATGTGCTGGACTATGTGCTGTATTGATTATGACTTGAACCATAGAGTCGGGGAGAAACCATGTAGATTTTCCCTTCGTCATCCAACCTTGATCTGTCTGAATCCCTCCTAGTTCAGTCCATTTCTTTATTTCATCTGTAGTAGCATGTGTCTGAATATCAATTCCATCTAGGGCGGGATCCCTGACTGTCATACAATGTGTCGGTACTATTGTCTTTGTCACGTCAGTTGTCTGAGTGTGAGTCAATGCTGTATGTTTTGCTGTCTGGTCTGCCAGGTCGTTACCCTGGGAAACAGAATCTGTAACTTTAGTATGTGCTTTACACTTCATGACGGATATGCCTGAAGGCAGATGTATTGCTTCTAACAGTGCTTGAATGAGGGGACCGTGTTGGATCTTGGCACCATGAGAGGTCAAGAAACCTCGTTCTTGCCATAACATTCCGAAGTCGTGTACAACTCCGAACGCATAACGGGAATCAGTGTATATATTAACATTTCTGTTCTTGGCTAGTATACAGGCTCGGGTCAGAGCGATGAGCTCTGCCGCTTGAGCGGACAGTGTATCAATGCGATATGTTTCTTTGACTTCAGTTTCAGTGGTCACTGCATACGCGGCCACTAATTCTCCTGTACTTGTTCTCATGCATGAACCATCCACGTAAAGTGTCAGGTCTGGGTTTGTCAATGGAACATCCGTTAAGTCTCGTCGGGGCTTTGTTACTGCATTAATGATCTCTATACAATCATGCGGAGCTGGATCTGTCATAATTGAAGGTAACAATGTTGCGGGGTTCAGAATGCTGCAGCGTCTGATTTCTATGTGTGGCTGGAATAGCGTTAATTCATAACCTGTCAGTCGTGCTATAGTCAAGTGTTGAGTCTGAGTTCTGTTTAAAAGAACCTCTACAGAATGTGGAACTTGCACTGTTAATTGATGTCCTAAAACAATCGAGTCGCTCTGTCTGATTGCTAGTGCTGTTGCTGCTACTGATTTTAAGCACGCAGGTAGTGCCTGGGCTACTGAATCCAATGTACTTGAAAAATAAGCGCAAGGCTTATGTGAACCTGCTTGGTCTTGAGTGAGGACAGACAATGCTGTACCATCACGTTCTGTAACAAAAAGTGTAAAAGGTTTGCTGTAACATGGTGTCGCTAAAACTGGTGCTTGGCATAAAGCTTTCTTTAATTCTTCAAAGGCTTGTGTGTGTTCCTGAGTCCAAGGAAGGACAGTCGAAGTCGCTGCCTCCTGTGTTGTCAACTGAATGAGTGGTTTAGTTAGAAATGCATACTGAGGAATCCATTGTCTGCAGTACGAGGTGAGGCCTATGAAGGCCCGCACTTCCTTTTGTGTCTGGGGTTGCGGCATATTTACAACTAATTGAATGCGATCAGGAGTGAGCTGTCTCCCCACTTTGGACAGCAAGTGACCCAAGTATACAACTTGCTGAACACAGAATTGTAGCTTTGAAGGAGACACCTTGTGTCCCTTGTCGGCCAGGAAATGTAAAACTGTCAGTGATGCTTGTTCACATTCGGGTTCACTTCGTGCGGTGATCAACAGATCATCGACGTATTGCAGTAAAGCGGTGTCAACTGGCATTTGAATACAATCTAGTTGTCTTTTCAGTGCTTGACTATAGATGCTGGGGCTTTCTGTGAATCCTTGAGGTGCGCGTGAAAATTTGAAACTTCGTCCATTTAAACTGAATCCGAAAAGGTATTGGCTCTCTGGGTCAATAGGTACACTGAAGAAGGCGTTCTTGAGATCAATTACAGTAAAGAACGTTGCTTCTGAATCAATAGCAGTCAATAGGGAAGAGATATCGGGGACCACAGGGTACTGTGGTACAATGCATTTATTCAGTTCTCGTAAATCAATCACCAGCCGATATACTGGCGGTGCATTGGGATCAGTACGTTTAAGAATCGGAATGATTGGGGAATTACAGATATTGGAGTCGGTCTCTACGACCACTCCTTGGGCAATGAGCTCTTCAATGATTTCCAGTAAAGCCACTACAGCATCGGGTGGTAACTTGTATTGTCTGATTCTCGGTAAAACAACACCTGGTTTCAGTGTAACACGGTATGGTGTAATGTGCATGCAGCCTACATCGGTTGGGCCTTGTGCCCACAGGTGATCCGGTACATTTTTCAATCTGACATCAAACTCTCGTAATACATAGTGACCCTTGAAATCTCGCAAGAAAAGTCTAACTCCTTCCGGAGAACAACATATCACAGCTCCTAGAGCCTTCAATGTTTTGATACCTAACAGATTTTCTGGACATGATTTCGTAAGTAACAAGTCTGTAACACGTGATAATGGACCCACAGCCAGGGGGACTGGTTCTGATACCTCATTTACAATAGGCTGTCCTGAAAAACCAAGGGAAACATTCTGTGAGCCTGAGAGGGGTGCCCCTGGGACTTCGTCATGGCTGATTGTTGTGCGGCTTGCCCCTGTGTCAATTAAAAACTTTCTGTCTTTTCCCAATACTTTGACTGTGTACATAAGGACCCTCTTGATCTACCGGAATCTCAATAAGAGGCAAGCCAAACTCCCTCTCTAGGCTGTTTCATGTGTATCGTGGTTAATCGGGGTAAGCAGATTGGGCATACTGGTACATCTGTTGTGAAACTTGCTGAGTCGCGGCAATGGGCTGTGGCTGTGCTACCGCTACCGTCTGTGCTGTATGAGATGAAGCATGCGTAGGCTGTGAATTCTGTGAAGTCTGTTGCTGGACCTGGTCTTGTCTAGGTGGACGCGGCCTTTCTTTAGTTTTACCTGTTGATATATTATGTTTCAAGACTGGACATTCATGTACGTAGTGACCTGGCTGCTTGCAATAGTTGCATGTCCCTTTAACGGGAGCTGCCGCGTGACCTGTCTGGGTCGTACCCTTTCTCTGGCTGTCGGCTGGAACTGATTGGGCCACTAACATTTTCATTTTTGTGTCTTTCATACGTTTCTGTTCATGATCCTGTTCTTCTCTAATTCTGTTCTGATGATATTGTAACATTTGTAACATCTGTGATGGCGTATTTGCTTGCCATGTACTCTCAACCTTGTATACACGGTTTTTAACTGCTAACAGGGAATTCTCGACTAATTTTGATACAAAAAGATGTGGGTACGATTCGCTACTTGGTTTAAGACCACTATTAATAATGAAACATTTCTCGAATCTTGAATAGAAGTCACTAGTATCTTCATCTTGCTTCTGTTTACAGGCCGAAATTGCGTCCCAATCTTCCTTTCTAGTTGTCAGTAATCTTGGCAGAACCTGTACTATCAAACCTGGTAATGCTTTAGTTTTCTCCCCAAGGCCTAGCCCTGGGGTACGTTTTTCCTCCTCGTCTTCTATTTCTGCCCATACAATCTTTTTGTCTCCCACCTCCCATTCTTTTTCCTTGAGTTTCTCGTAGATGCCCGTGGGCAGCAGTACCTTTAACATTTTCATGATATCTTCATATGTGTAATCCCCCATCAGTAACATGTCTTTAAGTTCTCTGTGAAAACCTGCAGGGTCTTTATCATGACAGGGTACTAGTTTCTTCATTTCTAACAGTTCTAACTTGGTCAGAGGCGTGTGTACATACACACGTTTCAAGTTATTATCGGTACCCATAACTGGATGTACTTCTCGTAAGGGGTTCTGACTTTCAATGCCATGCAGACGCTCCATATGATACATTTTTCTTTCTGGGGGCGGAGCGGGAACATATTCGGAGCTCAAGAAAGTGTTGTATCTATGTCGTTGTTCTAGAATTATTTGTATTAACTTGGTACTTAGACCTTTCCATCTATCCATGAGTAGTGCTTCTAATGTATCGTGTAAGGGACCTGGATCAGAATGTTGGTTTCTGTATAGCGTGAGGAGGTGCTGAATCATGTACACACCTGCTAATTTCTGCTCATCTGGGGAAAGGTTCAGAAATGTCTGCGCTACTGTGTCATCATTGTATATGTTCGGATTGTCAGCCCATAACACTGCTGACCGGGCTAGTTCTTGTTCATCCATAGAATTGAGTACATGGTACCCCATTCGTTCTCGAAGCCTTTTATCAGTCTCTTGGAACTGATGTTCCGGAGAATTCGGTTTTGTTATGCCAGAGAGAAAAACTCTCTTGCTTTCTGGACGAATGCCTTTCCTAAGGTAAGTTCCCTTACCTACATACGCTATCGTGTCTGTAGTCTTTTCTTGTTCTTCAGGTTCTTCCTCCTCCTCGGAGCAAGCTTTTTCTTTCTCTTTTTCGTGTATTTCTATCACTGCTTTTCTTATTCTCTTGTACATACTGGCTATGCAACCCCCTTTGTCATGTTTTCCTTCGGATATATTTTGACCCCACTTGTTGAGTCCATCTAATTCCTCCTGTTCTGTCTCAGGCCTGTCTCGTTCTCTTATTAAGCAATTTATAAAAAAACGTAGTATATATGCTTGAGTGTCAACTTTCTGATGCGCCATGGCCTCCTTAATACTGTCAGGGTCTTCCCCAGTCTGGACAAAATGATATATCCTATCTAGGTGCTCTTTCATTCCTGAGAAAAACAGTAGGTAATCTGTAGCATGTCGTAAGCGTAGTGATGCTAAAAACATTCTATCATCTTTGCCGGGTACTGGATCGTATCTGCAAACTTGAAGCGGTTCTTTGAGTATGTCGAGGCAGGGTGATTGAAGCGAAAAATGCTTCTGCATATCCCTAAGCTGTAATCTATGTGTTGGTGGCGGGGTCCGGTGACCCCCGGTCGCACCTCCTGAGGCGGAAGCTTGGACATTATCTCTCTGTGGAGTCTGTATCTGTACTTGAACTTGTCTTTGAGTAGGATCAGGTAGAAGCGGTTTCGGTATATCAATTTTAGGTGCGGGAAGTGGTGGAGGTGGAGGAACGATGGGCTGTCGAACGGGGAAACCTGATTGTGGTAATGGCGGGTTATGGTCTGGAGGCGGGTTGCCACCCCTGTCACCGTCAGTAGGCGGGACGCGGACAGGCAGACTGGTGTAAGCGGGTGCTACATCCTCTAGATAGGAATTCAGGAATATGTCTTTAGTAGTCCTGTGATTTACTTTAGTTGGAACCAATGGTGGCGGCAGATTTTTCAGTATTTCTAAAGTGGCCTCAGGCGAACCCTCGGCCACGAGATACATGCCATTTACGAGATTGTTTCGTGTGCGGTCTATTTGCTCTGATTTTACTCGGATCCCTTCAGTAACTAATTCGTTTTCTTGGGCTTTATCTGATTCTTTAAGTCTGTCTTCTCTACGGAGTGCTTTTTCAGCACGCTTATGTGATTCCTTACGCCAAAATTCTATGGCGTCCTTCTGAGATTGTCTGGCTTTCTTTTTCCACAGTGCTTCTTCTACCTTCATGATGCACTCAGCATCCCATGTTCCGGTGACAGGCCATCTATGTCTTTCGTCTAGATGCTTAGTATAATCGGCCCATAAATCTAGATACAATATGGCATCTAAGCCATGCTTGTGGTACATAAAATTTCCAGGAGTGTCCCTAGGGGGGATAGGAATTTCTTCCTCTAGTATCCCTTTCCTAGTTCCTATCTGCTTTAACTTGTTGAAAAACGGCATCTTGTTTACTTAGTACTGAACGCTCAATCCTTGCTACTTAATACTGAATACAGCTAGTTACACAAGAACACAATAATGCACATTAAAAACAGTCACACTCATACCACGACATTAATCACATGAAAGACATTTGAGACATATATGACTACCCCCTATACCGGATGTACTGCTAAACAGCACAGATACACTGCTAAGAACAGTGCAAGAACTTGAAATAACTGATATACTGCTAAACAGTACAGATACACTGTCTAAAACAGTGCAGACCGAATTTGTGTACCCAAACCCGTCTTGATACGTCCCAGCAATGGTACTCACCGGGAAGCACGGAAACAGAAGGCCTCGGAAAACTCGACTGGACCGGACTGGACTCGACTCGACTCGACACGTGGATACTTCGGAAACTGGTGGGCCTCTTGACACCTCGGACCTTGCTTCTTTCGGCTAGGCTCTGGTCGGGATCCTCCGCACTCCTCACCGCCTCGTCTGGGTGCTGATCGCAGTCTTCGTCACCTCCGTGGGCCAGAGGGAGATACAGGAAATCCTGCCAGTACGCGTAGTTTCCGTCTAACTGATGGCAGGGGACAGAGCTTGCAACGCACCAACCGGCGCGTGGGGTGGGGGAGGGGTCCCTATTCGGGTGCCAAAATAATGTGGTAAATATTTGATTTACCGTCCTAATTTCTATGCAGGTAAGTACTTAATCAATAATAACTCAATCGGAAAGAAAGAGGCAGAGTCCGTGGTGTTAGAGTTCTTTGGGGTTTTTATTCCTTAAAAAGGAATGGTTCTAGAACTGGATATCATGTTCCTGCAACCACAGGGGTTCAGGAAGGGATAGAGCAATATTTTATTGACAATACATAGCTTATGTACTTAAGTTGTATTATAGAAACCAATACAGTAGGCGTAACAGCTGAGAGAAACAAGATAACAGCATCCACGTGGTAGTGATACGTAATTAGAAGGCGTGAACTAGGCGTGAACATAGAGGTGTGTACTAGAAACGTCACAGGTAGGTGTCACAAGTGGGTGGCAATAAAAGCAGAATCTTGTAATGTCAGCAGAAATCTGAGGCTTGGATGCGCGCGCAGCTGCATGACGTGTGATTGACGTGAAACTGGAGGGTGCAGGGGACTTGACATTTACACTGGCGGAAAGAGACAGAAGTCTGGCATGTCAGATCAACTCGTACCTCTATCATATCTGATATCTGGTGTTTGGGAACCATACTATCTAAATGGAAAGGTCTCTGGGGCAGAAGCTATTCTATACTAACTGGGAGTGCGTGTATAAGCGCCTAAGTGTCTACATGAGAATGCGAGGGGCATGGGCCTACCATGGTAACAGAGGCTATGAATTACTTGCACGGAGACAGTGAGGCCGGGCCCTTTGCTCTGCAGCTGGGGGAATGTTTACTTAAACTAGTAGGCAGGAATGCATTTTCGAGGAGCGGAACAGATAATTCGAAGGTTGAATACAGTCTTGGCAGGCAGCAGGCTGAGCTAAGCGCCATGAGCCGCACAGGGAGTAAGGCAGAGGTCACGGGAACAGAGACAGCCTGGGCTGAAGCTTTCGGAATCAGAAAGCAGGAAAAAGGCTCGATGGCAGAATTCAGGGCCTACTTTGCCAGAGCTGAAAAACGTGTAAAGTACACTACAAAAAGACGTTGGCATAGCATACTTGGAAACGGAATATTCAACCTATTCAGGGTGGGTCTGAAAGAGGACATGTTAACGTTGGACGCAAATGTATTTGCGTCTTCATAGCTGGTACAGGAGGGAAGTTACATGCACTTTAAGCTGGTACATGGAGACGGTGGGGTACACGGTAGGGAACATTACTTGACCATAAAATTTATATTTCCTCACAACCTTTTCATGAATAGATGTAAAAAATAATGAAGCTCTGTATCAGTATTCAGCCCTCGGGAAACTGTTCTACACTTACTAATGAATCTGGCTTCTTCCTGTCTAAACCTCAATTCCCAATCCCCTCCTAGGGGGCTGGGAATTACCTTCTGAATACCGTGAAACATAAAATTTTGCTGCATGTTGTGTTGTTCCCTAATATGTAGGTGCAGAGGTGATCTGATATCCTTTTATTTAGTATGGAGTGTCTCTGCTCCTGAATTCTTGTTTTCAAACTTCTTTTAGTACGACCTATACACATTTTTTGGGAAGCGCAAATAAATACATAAATTACACCAATACTGCTACACTTGATGAATTCCTTAATAAAATAAAGTTTCTGGGTGTTGTACATGAAATCTTTTGTCATGCCCAAAATACAAACGTTACAAGATCCACACACATAGAAGCCTTTAGAAGGTTGTGGCAGTAAATTAGAATTCACTGTTCTTAATGGTTGAATATCATTCTTAGTTACCATTTCCTTAATAGTAGAACTTCTTTTAAAGATCCCCCCTGGTCTGTCCCCTTCCAGATCAATCAAACCAGGTACTCACATTAGTAAATTCCAGTACTTGCCTAGAACTTTAACTATTCTATCCTTCTGTGAACAATGAGTAGTAACAAATGCCACTGTTCATTAGTCTATTCTGAAGATTATCCAGTTCAGTTCTAATGACAATATCCAAATTGTAGTTCCATTTGTAATCTAATCATTTCCCCATAAGGGATTCCTCTTGTTACTGATGTTGAATGGGAACTGTCTGCTCGTAGTATGGAATTAGTTGCTGTACATTTTCTAAACAACTTACTTTTGATCGAATCACCATCCACAAATAATTCCACATCTAAGAACTCTATTTTATTGGTATTGTGGTTCATGATGAAACTTACATTAAAGTCATTCTGATTGAAATAACTGAAATATTAAAATAGTTCAGTATGAGTACCCCGCCATATCATAAAAATGTTATCCATGAACCGGGCCCAACATAGAATGAAATCCGTCCAGACCCACAGCTCCAGGCATGCTCCCTCTCAAACCAACCCATGAAAAGGTTGACCAAAGAGGGAGCAAACCTAGAACCCATAGTTATAGTTAGGACCTATTGCCATAGGAAATCCGCAACATTCTATTTGGAATAACTTTGGCGCCGGTTGATGAATCTTTGGAAAATTTTCAAAACTTTTGGCCAGCTCTGGTCTGCTCCTTTCCTGAAAGTCTTGGGATGATTCGTCAAGCGAGGGCCCAAAAAAAGGGGGCTCACAAAACGTGTTTTCCCTATGCAATTTCCCGTAGGACATTTAGCAGCAGCTACAGCCCGAACTTCTGAACGGAATTACACAAAATTTGGCAAAGAGGTAGTCCTTGGACTCATGCCTTGTGCTTATTTGGTGTAAATACGTTCAGTAGTTCCTGAGGAAATCACAGTTAAAAACATTTATATATCTATGGACACGGTGGATCAGTGCACCCTGCGTGCACCGTGAGCACACCCTAAGTGCACCCTCCGATCACGTGCTGAATGCTAATTGGCTGTCAAGTGGTTGTCAACATTTGAGAGTAGAAACTGTTGGCAGCCATTTTATACCTCGGTAGAAGCGAGGCTGAAAAAGTCTGTGAAATATGGATGCAAAACGCAAAAAAGGTGCGGGGTAGACACATTGTGACCCTCTAGGCCTGCTAAGGAGGTCCCAGAAGTGCCCCTAAGGCCCAGAAAAATAAACTAAATGAAAAATCACGGGATTTCACTGCTTTAAAGGTTATTAGTCTCCGGGGGGGGCCAAATCCCGGACGCATTTTAAAAACATAGTGTGGGGGTCGCAATCCCTCCACACTCCCCGGGGATGTAACTTAATATATGTGGGGGGCTCACAGGACCCCCTTCCAGCCCCAGGAAACCCCACCCCCGGGGCTTGTTTAAAATGGGTGGGGGGATCTTAGGCCCCCCCAGTCCCGGGGACAGCCACCGCTGGGGCTTCAAAACATTAATTGACAATTGACAGTGATGTCATTTGAGATGTCATTTGAGATGTCATCAGTAATGTCATCAGTGATGTCACTGACAATGTCATAAAATATGTAATATGTGACATCATCATCAGTGGATTGCGGTACAACTAACTATAACGGGGGAATTTCAATGGTTTTATATGAGTGAAATGTCTAGCTAACTATAACACCCCTAAAACCTATGGTTTTTACAGTGAATTTCTAATGTTTTTTAAATGCTAATTCCTAAGTATACCATGTCTGAAACCTATGGTTTTTTTCAGTGTGTATATATATATGGCGTATTTTTTAATCCTATGACTGTGTATATTTATTGATTACCATTGATAGTTATCTTTATACGGATGGAACCAAACACCATGCCTGAAACATATGCGTTATTTGCACATTAACCTGTGATATATCAAGTACGGTGGCCGAATAATCAAACTCATATTTGGTGGTGATAATGTATTTGACCGGTATTATTTTTTGCCCCCTCAAAAATTGATAATAACATCTTACCTGTGAGGTGATTCAGCTTGCACATCGCACTTTATCATTTGCCTCAGTGCTTATGAATAACACATTGACTTTTACCACATATGGGGCTCCATATCGTTTCCATTTTTATGTACTTGATGGCAAGCTTCGGTTATGTAAGTATATTTACCTATATTGCATGACATTATGTATCAATATGAACATTAGAATTTTTGCTGCACTTTCTCAAAGAAATTAATTTTGATATTGGATTTTAATACACTGTTTTGCTTATTGCACCAACACTAATTTTTTAGGACATGGTTTCAATACTCACACGCTGAATAATATATTTGTTTATCCCTTTTTGGGCGCCAAAACATTTAAATAAGCTACAGTTGGGCAAATAGGAAATGATGAAATGTATTTTGTAGTTTTGGGCACTGAAAACTCTTCTATGTCTATGCTAATTGTAGGCTTATTGAATCATGTGTTTAATGTATTTAAAGCAATGCCTGGTGACTAGCTGTGTCATGTGATTAAGCGCTCTGTGAAGCGCGAAACGCATCGTGATGACTGGGAGCACTGCAACTAAATAAATCAATATTTGCGCTTATTTTGGGTCCGCGTCCGTATTTGCAGCCTGGAGAAAGCCTGCGCCTTGCCGGATTATCCTTGGAATATATATATATACATATATGGGAGTAATTTCTGTATATATGCTCGAAACGCGGACCATGTAGCTCATTTTGCCTGCCTGGGAAGTGATGAGATCATGCTCACTTGTTTCACACCAGTTATAGTTAGCTGGAAATTTTACTAACATAAAACTATTGAAATTCCCACGTTATAGTTAGTTGGACTCACTCTAACCTGCGCGTGCAATGCACTGGTGATGACGTCACATATTACATCACTCATGACATGGTCAGTGACATCACTCATGACATCACTGATGACACCATCCAGTGAATGTGTGTCTTTATGAAAAATAAATATGTTTTTTATATGTATTTGTAAAGGTCGATGGAAGAATACATTTTTAAAAAAGTGTCTTAATGGATGTTTATTTTTAAAAAAAAATGATTGGTTAACTGGCTTATTAAGTGTATTTTAGTGAATACATATATTAGAGAGTAATGTTTAAAAATGTAATTATATATATCAGTGTTTCACTTTGTGTATAAGTGGCTGCATGGGTTGGTGAGTAGCTACATGTGTGTGTGTATGGGTTATTAGATTTTTTTTTAGTATCAGTATGAGTGTCTGTAATGTTTAGTGTGGGAATTACTTACTACATTGATGCATGAGTGACTGACTTTTTTTGTATGTATTTTGAAGACTGCGTATGTGCAGGACTGTATGGTTGAATAGTGTGGATAAGTGTATGTTAGTGAGCAAATGACTGTCTCACTAGTGTTTTTAACAGTAAGTACATATGTTTTAATCTAGAATATGTGAATATTGATGCATATAAGTGAGTATATGTGAGAGTAAGAGATTGTAAGAGATCCTGTTTAAATACGTATGTGTTTCGAAAAGTGATTGTTTAAGAGAATAAATATTTGTAATTTTCATTAGAAGTAAGGTGGTAGTGTGTGTATTGCTCTATATGCAAATAAATGGATGATCAATAGTTTATTTGCATGTGTGAGTATGTGTGTGAGTAACTTTTGGATGACTGTCGGTGTGTAACAGGATGTATAGGTGTATCACTTCATATGATGAGTGAGTATATGTATGAGTGACTATATAGAACTGTTGGTGAATGAGTGGATGTGTATATAGATGGTGGAATTACTGAATTGGTTGTTGTAACTGATATGGGTATCTCCATTTTTTTAAAAAAATTAACCCTGGGTGTAGTTCGCGGACTTGCACTCCGCGAACTACGCGTAGCTCCGCAGCCATGCGTAGTTGCTTGCTAGACCCGTTTGCGCGCCGTTTTTCGTCTTCGGGAGCGCGGTGCGCGTGTTCGGGGCGTTGTCTGCATGCTCGGGATGGCTAGCGCTCTAAGTTACCCAAGAGGTTTGTCCCGCCCGCTTGCGTTCCCTTATTTCCTGTTCCGGGTCACAAGTAACGTGTTCGGGGTGTGCAAGACATGTTCGGGAACTCATCTTCTCGTTCGCACTACAAAAGTGCGTGATCGCGCTAAATATCGCGCGAACCTACCCACGCGGTCGCGATGGGCGCAGCCATCTTGGATCACACACTCTGGCTATGGTTTTGGGCCTCCTTTAGCATCTTGCTGATATCTCTTCAATCCTGGTCTTTTTACCCACTTTTTCAAACTTTCTTTAGTTATTACCTATCTCTCTCTGTGCCTAGGTTTATATTTTTCATTTTATTTCTACTTTTACAACTTTTCTATGGTTTTATTTTACTTCCTTCTTTTACCTTGATTCTTCTTTCCCCTACCTTTTTGTCTTGAACTTTTCTTCTCCCCTCCACCCAGAACCATGGTCAAGGGTGCCAGCAGCAGCGGCAGCTCAAAGGGCAAGGCGCCTGTGCCCCAAAAAACCCGGCTGCCTTGCGGCAGAATGCGCCCCCTAGGGGTGAGGCCCCGCCAACTTTTTGGGGAGGAGGAGGTGGCTGCCCTGGTCTTTTTTATCCAGCGCCACCTCCCCTTGATGTTGGCAGCAGGCGGCAGGCCTGGCTCCGGCTACCTTCAGATTGAAGAGCGTCTCCGGCGGTGGGCGAAGGTGCGCCGGGCAGTGTTCCGCTGCTCCGGTATCCGGCGTACCCACCATCAGCTGACCCACCGCTGGGCAGACATTTTGGACCGGGAGCAGGACCTGTTGGACCTGCTTGGTGTCGAGGTTGTGGGTCTTGGTGAGTGGCTACCCAAAAAAAAAAAGTGTGTGTATAATATATATCTATAGTAGTATAAGTATTGTTATTGTATCTTTGTAAATCTTGGCTGAATAAGTAACGTGATGACTGGTGCTCCTAGTTACATTTCCGATGTATTCCGTTATATCTACTGTAATTGTATGACTCTGGTCTGTGCTGCCCTTCTTCATCTTCACTGACTCTTGCGTGTTCAATTTGGCGCTAGCTTTTGCTGTTTATTGATGTGAGATTTTTTTTATTTTAGAGAACTGAAGTTAGTTAATGCTATTAATAGAGTCTTGTCCTTCCTTTGTCCGTCAGTTAAATAGCGGTTGATGGATAATTGTACGTGTTTGCATATTGTATCATTTTTTTTTCACGGCCTTCTCTTCTGCATGAATCCTCCTCTGGCAATGAATGCTAAAGTTACTTTGTTCTTCTTACCTCAGCCAGGGCCGTCTTTAGGTATGTGCAAGCTGTGCAACTGCACAGGGCCACCAAACGCCAGGGGCCACCACACCAATATATATCCTTAATTTAATAATCCTCAGAGGATGGATACATATTTGCGTGGCGGCCCCTGGCAAGGATTTGGTGCCTCCGGCTCTGTTCCACTTCCAAACACCCTGACTCCCCCCTGTTCACTGGCCTCCGTGCTCTGCCCCGACCTCCTCTTCCGGGCCCCCCTACCTACGCTCCCTGGCCAGGACCACCATGAGCCTAGAGCCGCCCCTGCCTCAGCCCTCCATAGAACTGATGTAGTTTGTTTAGTCAGTGGGTAGGGCAGCAGTAGCATTCAGTCAGTAGCAGAACCAAATATGATGCAATGAACGTACAATTCCGTGTTAGTATGCACAAAGTTAAGCATGTCTCCTCCTTGTGATCTATGCATTTTGCTGGCAAAAATAAAAAAGAAATGCCTACTTACAGATAATTGATTACCCCATTCATGAATCGGTGGTGTTGTTCAGGTGTTACTGCCTCTGTGTTACTTATCTGCAATCAAAATGTTTATGGAACATTTGATTTGTTTTCTCCAAGTATACAGTCAGTGAATCATGCAAGGCAGTAGTCATTTGGTAGATCAATGTTTAATTCTTTTAATGTTGTAGCAGTCGTTTTTGAAATGCTGTCTATGTTTCATAGCACTCAATGTTTTTCTCTTTCTTTATTATTTCTTCATGAACCACAGAACCCAGGGGCAAGCAGAAGGCTGGGACCGAGTCGGCGGGTGAACCTGAACCACAGGCACAGAGCTCCTCTACTGAGGATCCTGCTGCTTTCCCCAGTAAGTCCAACAGTGCTTTCTTTTGGAACAATGATATTTCCCTAACTTTCTAACGGAGCTTTTTTTTCCAACCGATTAATGACATTTCATTCCTAACTAAATTTTGACAAATGCTTTTTTGATTTTGATTATGTTTTCAAAATTTTGGTTATCTGTCCCTGCTTTCTGTTCCTTCAAAGAGCCTCTGTTATGACTCTCTGTGCTACTACTAGACTGTCTGTAGGTAAGCTTGCCCTGTTGCTCACTCTTTAGTTAAGGTATTAATCTTTAAAAAAAGTCTGTGATAGAATAGCTGCAGGCACAGGGTCCACTCCTGTCTTATGCTTTTTCCTCTGTAATGTCTCTTCTTTGCCAATTGACACCAACCAAGTATGCATCCAGATGTTGGTATAGTATTTTGTAAACATTAGTATACCACTACTACTCTTGTGGGTATTCTATTCTTCTATGCAGTCACATACATAACTATGTATGCACCATAAAATTGGATGTTGGTGATAGGCAGGTTGGACCTTACTTACTTACAGTCTTACACCTCAGTCACAGAACTCTGAGGAACCCACAATTCACTGAACGACAACCTATATGGGCTCAGTCATTGGTCAATTATTCAATTATCCCACTCCTGGACCCCAATACCAAGATGCCCAATGCTTTTATTACACAATCCATAACATAAGTAACCCCCTTTTGCTCACTCTCTCGTGTAAGTCTACAAGACAACAGACACTGAAAATATACTTCCGAGTCAATGTGGTACTTCAAAAGCTTTATTTTGTTAGAAGTAACTAAGTAAGTAACATCAATGTTTTTAAGTTGTTCCGTGAAATACGTCAAGGCCCACCATAAAAAATCCAGAGTTAAAAAAGGCTGAATAAAGTAATCTACATTTGTACAGCTACCAGTTCACGATAGGGAAATGTGGGAAATGTCGGAGACCCCTCACCATTGAATGTATACTGGTTACATATGCCTCTTTTTGGTAAGCTCTGGAAATCTCTGCTTCGTAGAAGGAAATCTTCTCATCTGCCAAAAAATAATGACAAAAGTGGTGCACGTTAGACAGTATGAAAAAATTAAATACATTTATGCAAGTTTTTAGCAGTCATGCTAAAAAAAAAGGTGTAACCTGAGGCTGTAAGCAAACTCGATTCCACAATCCACATTCAAAAAGTAAATACGGGCCTTTTTATTTTCCAAACTCTTCAGGTGTATGCTTTGAACAATCATGTGGCCTCAAAGGCCTCTTCTCGTACTGCGCAACAAGCTGCGAGGTAGCATGCGCAAAACTGTAGACATTGATGTACAAACTGGTTAGGTTACATGGTTCAGTCTAACTTTCCAAGGACTAGAGTAGCAGTAGAGATGAGATGAGCTTGGGTACCATACCATAACAAATGAATGCTAATATGTGTAGTGAGTTAGTTACTCTGCTGTACTAGGCAATGTGGACTACTACTGATTACGTTGTACTTAACTGTTTTGCAGAACTCCATTCTTGGTGAACAAGTACAATGGGGGCTGTGCATCCATCTAAAAAGGTGTACTTATTTCTATAGGTGCAGAACCAGTACCATCCACCAGTGCCGACGGGGACAGCGGCGCAGCGTCAGCAGAGGCGATCCCGGAGGGGACAGGAGGACCAGAGACACCTACACCAGCACCAGCAGCAGTGGGGGAGGAGCCAACAACGGTGGGCGATGGTAAGTTACATTCAATAGTGATCCGCATTACTTGGTGGGTGGGGAAAACTTCCTCACTGTACTCTGATATTTATAATGAACTTGAAGTTCTACTGGACAATATATGACGCCACCTTTATTTGTCATTACCAAGCTTAGCATTACCACCGGCGAGAATTGATAAAATAACAGGCCTCTTCTATCTGACTACAACTCAGCTGTGAAAGGTTGGTGGCAGACTAAAAAAGTCTTATCCACAACATTACATGACCGCGATGGATTAACACTAAGGAGATTGATTTTAAGTATGATGAAAGGAGAAAGGAAAAAGCACCAATCATCTAATATAGAAGGATACTTTGGAATCAGCAATGCAGGTGGCTGATAGCAGTTGGATGCATGGGTTGTTGTGGAAGCATAGAAAGAGGAAAACACAGCTGCCTGCGTTGGTGGGAGACACATCCAATATCGGTGGGTAGTGGTGGATAGTGTCAGCAGCGGTGTTTTGGTCAAACCCAAAGGCAAGGGAAGGAGGGGACGACTGGATGCATTCCGGGTCGTTGCTGGCGAAACACAAACCACCTAAAGTTTGTTGCGCGATATAAAGAATGATAGTCTCTACTAGACATTTACCAGTACTATCTGGCCCCTGTTAATTAATGTTAGTTTGAGACTGTCACTGTTCCCGGAAGCACAGAGTATATGATATAAAAAAACGAGATATGAAAAAGACAGGTGTTCGTATGTGTGTGACCGTTGAAGTACACCCATGCTATGCTACTAGGGCAGGCATAATGCCGTGCCAAAAAGTCAAACAAATTAAGTATATAAGCCGTAGAATGTTCAAGATAGATAAAACACCATTTTTTGTACTCAGCTTGCTTGCTAGTGCTACTGTACTGTGCCACTATGTGTTGAATAAATGTTGTGTTCTTGATTTGCTGGGATTTTGGATTACAACAATTCTGTCTCTTTCTTTATAGTTACTCCTTCAAAACCAATGAGAAAGGAGTTGGCAGTCCGGGCCCGGCAGCGGAAACTGCAGGCCATCGTTAAAGCCTACCGCCGGCTGGTGGCTCAGGCCGAGGAGGAGGAGGAGGAGGAGGAGGCGGCGGCAGCAGCTGCTGCCTCTTCCAATGCCCCGGCCCCCAAGCCTGCAGGAGTACGTCGCCGTGGTCAGGCAGCCGCCCGCCGCCAGATTTTTTCAGCATCGGCCACCCCCCCACAACATGCATGCCAATGTAGGTGCCGTCAATTCCAAACAAAGATTCTCCTCCGGGTAGCCAGGCTGGAGGGTGAAATAGAGGAGCGTGTGAAGCTCATTGTTGATAAACACTTGAAAGCCCGCCGGCTTTGAGATGGACCCTGTTTGTTTGCCCCTTTTTCAATCCTTTTGTTGGTGGGTGGGAATTGGGTGTTGGGGTTTACATTACATTGAACGTGGAAATTTGGTTGGGGTTAGGGGAGGCGGGTAGGGATAGCTGTGGGGTAAGATTTAATATATATTTAACTTTTGTATCATCTTTATTTATATTATGTTAAAATAAACGAGACACAAAGTTATGTTCAAAAGAAAACATTTGAAGTTCATTTGTGTTAGTTGGGGGGGTTGGAGGGGGGACTGTTTCACCAAATAATGTACGTTGTGCAACATCGCAAGGTTTAATCGGCCATGCAGGTCGGCGGACAGTGCTTTCTAATAAAAAAATATAGTGGCCACATCTTTAACATGCAGACAGATAGATGCGGTGAACCCTCACCGAGTTATATTTGTAGTATTAGAAGAACTACCAGTCTGTCTTGCGTTATACCTCACAGCAAACTTATCTTACCTGTGATTGCTGATGATGATTTATGATGAAGTGTGGCACTGCAAGGGCTGCATTTGTTTCCCAAGACAATGGAGAAGAATCTGTGGTTCTGAACTTCTGTGATAGTACTAGTAGTAGACAGACCCTGCCAGTAGCATTTTGAGACAAAAAGAAAGAGGCAGTCATTTGCGTGACAGACAATGTGGGGGTAGTATAAGTATTAAGTACAGTACATTACACGACTGACCCAATATTGCAACTGCTAAACTGAAACAAAACAATGGTTTTGGGGACTGGAAACTAAGTGCAAGAGAAGATTAGAAGTTCAACTGTAGTTGTAGTACTCACGGCAACGTCAAACTTTTCTAAATCATAATGTTTAAACTTAAACCCAAACAATTACGCCAATTCATTAGATGTATTCGTTGTTTGATGGTAATGGTAAATTATTTGGCATTATACACAGAGCTTGAGTTGGGAAGCCGAAGAAGATCCTGGCCATGCCTTGTTGACATTTCACTATTGTTGCTTTCACCACATCTGCCCCAGCAAGCGCGTGATCAAATTGTTGGTGTATATTTAATGTAACAAACATCACACCTCAATGAAACCACGCAGCCCGGGGGAAGAGGGTTAGGGTTTGTTGAATGGATGGGTACGGGGGTTTTGGGAAAGGTTTGAGAAAGAAAAACAGTACACATGGAGACAACAAAAGCAAAACAATGAAGACGATGATTTATGATGTTGATCCACTAGCCAATGAATGTAAGGAATAAACGTAAGAAAAGGACACGCTGAATATCATTCTTGGTTTCCCGCAATCCAATTGCTTGATGATGAGGATTAGTGGTAAGGGTGAGTTGATGCTCATAGTATAATAGCAGTGGGTGAAAAACGTCCAGCCTGAAAAAGAAAAGGCAAATACAAAAGAATGTGAATGACCTAAACAAATTGTAATACAGTAAAGATCAAAAAAATAATACAAGGGGAGTAGTCGTATGAGAGGACTTTCAGACTGTGGCGGCTTCGATACAATATGTATAAGTCTACTAGTTGCACATCATTATTAATCTAGAAGTACAAAAAAAGACAGGAGCCAGCACAGAACAGGCCCACGACGACACAGGGTCGCCCGTAATACAAACTGCATTTCCCTGAAAATTTCACAGAGCCACAGAAAGGGGAATAAAAAAGCAACCTAGCATTTACAAAATGAATCAACAAAATCAATGCGTCATTCTCAGTCATCAATCATACCACTATTGTACTCTACCACTGCACAGTGCACACACATGTAGTAGCCTGGGTCTACTGTGCTGTGCCTCTTATTTGTATTTATTACCTTGTATTCCACTCCAAGAAACATCGTACATCAATCAGCTCAGATCCAACTGCCTGACAGCAAAGATATGGTGGTCACCATCATTATCAGGTGTGGCTCGTCTAGTCCAACAGCAACAGCAACTCAGTCTGTAGTGAGTGACTACGATAAATTAAGTCCGGACTGCACCTGTAGTAGTAGGAACACAAGTGCGTAAATAATTTATATTATTAAATAACATGGAAAAATTGGCTATCATGTGAGTCTGAAGTTACTAGTATACTTCAATGCAATGCATGGCATGATTCATTTAATATACCTGTCTTGATCTTCTCTTTCACTGTCAGATGATTGATCACAGATGCTGCCGAGCCTTTTAAAAGTAATGACGAGTCACAACAAGTTGACTAAAATGGGAGACGGTTGTCCCTGATCAATTTTTTCATTCACTTGCCCAAGAGTCTGAGGCTAATATGGCAGTGTGTCTAGATTCAACCGCCCGGGGCCCGGGGCCCCGATGTCTTGGTTGCATATGAGGAGATCTGTGTAAGGATCTCCAAGAACCTGGAGCGAAGGTCAGTTGGGCAAAGGAACACGAAGATCCATAAATGGTTTAATAATGAATGCTCGCAAAAACATAGTGCCCTGATGAAAGCCATAAAACAAAAAGCCAGAGATAGGCTATTAGTGGCCAATTTAAGGAAGGAATATAAAACTGCAGTTTTTAATCGTAAAACCCGAATCAAGGAGGAAGCTTGGGATAGCCTTTTATCCATGGATGTGTTGAGAGACAGCAAAAAGTTTTGGGCCATTGTAAATCAGCCCTTTTTTTCTGAAAACGGGAAATCGGATTTAGACTGTGTCATAGAGGACAATAGATGGCTAGCCCATTTTGAAAAAATCTATGAATCTACAGTCCCTGCTTCACCTGCCAATGCCCATGATCCATCCAACTTGATTATGGAGTTTAACACCATGGAGGTTGAAAGGGCGATAAGAGACACAAGCAAACACAAGGCTCCGGGACCTGATGGGGTCCCCGCAGATCTCTACATCCAGTACCCACAATTTTGGTCAAAGATTTTAACGAACGTTTTTAATGCGATACCCGTCGCCGGCTTCCCATCTTCTTGGTCCACCTCCATAATTGTGCCCATATTTAAGAAAGGGAACAGGGGGGACCCGGCCTGCTATAGACCAATCTCCCAGGTGGACTCTGCCGTTAAGATCTTAGGCAGAGTCATTTTGCAAAGACTGGGGGATTGGCTGGAGGAGAGCGGGATCCTTTCAGACTTACAGTATGGCTTCAGAGCACATAGAGGGACGATGGATCAATGTTTAAACCTTCATCTTATTATTAGCAAATACACTGTGGTGAAGGGGGGGCTTCTTTATTTGGGGTTTATGGATTTATCTTCCGCCTTTGATTTGGTCAATCGCTCAAAACTGTGGACAATTTTGCGTAACCTGGGCTTGGACACCACCTTGGTTAATTTTCTGCACGGCCTCCATTTAAATTTGTTTGCGTCTGTTAGGGTAACGAGGGAAGGAAGGTGTACAGCAAAGTTCAGATCAGGGAGAGGGGTCAGACAAGGCTGCATCCTGGCCCCCCTCCTCTTTACACTGTACAGCAATTCCTTGGGGAAATCTTTGAATTCAGCCACCCCGGACACGCCGCGTATGGGGGGGTTACCTATTCCGGCCCTCCTATACGCGGACGACGCTGTCCTTATAGCTCGGACTGGCACAGGCCTGCAAAGACTTTTGGACCATTTTGGACTCTTCATGGAAGCCCTCGACCTAAAGATCAACACCGCTAAATCCCATGTCATGGTCGTAGGCTCACGAAAGAAACATACGAAGATTAGATCCTTTAGCTGTAATAACTCGCCAATTTCGAGGGTCCCTTTCTTTTGTTACTTGGGCGTCACTTTTGACGAGAGAGGAACTTGGAAGGCCCAAATGAAACTTAAGGAGAATGGAGTCATCAGATCTACTACAGCACTTCTGAGTTTTTCCAAAAGACTGGGCTCGAGACCTATGGAAGCCATGACCAGGATTTATAGAGCCAAATGCGTGGCAATCGTATCCTATGGGGCAGACATATGGGGCTACGTTTCAACCCCAGGCATACAAATTGCTGAAAATTTTTTATACGAGCCCTGTTGTCACTCCCGAAATCTTCTCCCACACATTCAATCCACAATGAAATAGGCATGGGATATGTCTCTGATCTCTTAAATATGTCCCCAGTGTTATGCTGGATTAAAACCTGGACAAACGAGGAAATCAGTTTGAATCATTGCATCCTTACAGATTGTATGTCTCTGGACAAAGCTCACAATATACCGTGGCTGGCGTATGTTAGAGCGGCATGCGCGAGGCTAGGGCGCCCGGAAATGTACTCTCTTCCACAAAACCTTAAAAAAGAGGATGTAAAGTGGGTGAAGCAGCATTTTCGAACTTTGATGGAATGCGAAAGGGAAACGGTTGAACTTTGTAAGCCTACGGTGAGAACACTTTTCCAACTTTCCACATCTACAGCTATGGAACCTTATTTAAAATATGTCACAAAGCCTTATCATCGCTTCCTGCTCATAAGGTTCAGATTCAACCTGATCCACCTTGTCCTTGGCTCGCATACAGAATGGGGCACCCCAGACAATTTTCCTCCCTGTACCTGTGATTGTTTTTCCACACAGGACACTCTTCACCTAGTCATGTTCTGCGAGCACTACCTGGTGCCTCGGAAAACATTTCTTGTTCCTATCTTGAAACACTTGAATTTTGTCCAGGTACGGCCAGCCTTATTATATCTTCAGATGTTGAACTCGGTGCAGGTCACATACGGTGTAGCTTGTTTTTTGGTAGCAGCCGCTAGACAAAACAAATTAAGAGCCGCTGCGGTACCTAATCACCAAATCTGACTCCTGTATAAACCTTGGTGAGAATGTTTCAAACATGCTGATATAGGTGTTCCCCACATCTATCGATTCTTTTTTTTAAAAAAAAGAACGCGTCTTTTTGTGTTTTATGAAGGAGTAGCAATCAATTCTTTATATCTGTTTAAATTGTTTTTTTAACCTGATTTTATGTATCATGTACTGCTTTTATGGTTTTAATTAACCAAATAAAGTTTTTTGACTGACTGACTGACTTCAGTTGTGGATGCCTGCTCAAGTTTCTTTTGACACTGAAGAGTCGTCTACGAATGCCTGCAGACAGAGGTGGTAGCCTTAAGACTCAGTAAGGCAGTGATGAGTTGCAGATTTCAAATGAGATAGAGGATGGCTGTAGTCATGCACGGTTCACTTGTTATGGAGGGACTGTTAGAGGCTACATTATTGTTATTGTACTATACTCCATCTACAACATCCAATGTATGGCTGGCAAGATGGAATTGTATTGACTTGAGTGGGAGTCAAGAAGATGGAGCAAGACTCTGAGGAGTGCAGTCAACATGGAACATAAATGCACAGGCGTGCAACTCCAGGAGGTAAATAAAAAGATACAGTGAAAATAAATGCACAGGCGTGCAACTCCAGTAGGTACATAAAAAGAATCAGTGGTGGGGATGGATTTGGTTGTGGTTTTTATTAGCAGTTTTGCACCAGAAAGCCATTGTTAATAAGAAAATAAATAACACAAATAAAGGAAGGGAGAAAGTAACAATTTAAAAGCCTATTTGTCAGGGAAGAGGAGCTCGTCCTCAAACTCTGGGGGTTCGGACAGAAGTAGGTCATGTAACACAGTAGTGATGATGTCTTCGGACTCGCTTTCTTCATCCTGCTCTGATTCACGTACAGTATAGTCTGGTGGTATGAAGTGTTGATTCATTTTTATCATTGTCAGCCTCTCCACGCTTTTGGGGGAGAGACTGGTCCTTTTCGATGTCACAATGGCACCAGCAGCACTGAAAACCCGCTCAGAAGGGACACTGGCTCCAGGACAAGCCAGATACTTTATCGCCAGCCTGCTCAGCACTGGCCACTGTCTCCTTCTTTCATACCAATAGACCAATGGGCTTTGCTCCATGAACACCTCTGTTGTGTCATCCAGATAGGCCTGAACCATCCGCTCAGTGTTCATTGGTGCTCGGCTTTGCTGGTCCTCTTTCCCCTTTGCAACAGCAACGGACTTACCTATCCCTTTTTGTAGAAAAAAAGCAGTTATGCTTTTGGTTGTGTCTGCTGAATCAGATCGTGTAGGTGCTGCTTTTGGTACTGTTGGTGCCTGCTGGGAAGCAAACGCACTGCTCTCATGCTCTGAAGAACTTGCCTCAGGAGGATGGCCTGGAGTACTTTGACTGTCCTGGGCTGGCACTGGCAGGCCTTTAAGTAACAGCCGTTCAGTTTCTAAATCATTAGCTTCCACAGCTATGGAAGTTTTGTAATTGGCAACATCCCCATCTGAAAAAGGAATTACTGCGCTACTGCTGACAAACAATTTGTACCGTGGATCCAACATTGTTGCAGTTATGTAATGTTGATCAGACACAATCATTTGAAGCCTTGCATTTACAGATAAGCGGTTGGCTAAGGCCTTGGCCAAGGTATATGCATCAACTTTTTCTTCGTCACCTTTGTATGTTTCACAGACCTCCTTCAGCTGTTGCTCAAGCATGTACAACAATGGGATGGCTTGGCCCATAGTAGAGTCCTCCCTGCTAACTGCACGTGTGAAGACCTCAAAAGGTAGTAGCATCTCTGTCAAGCATTTAATGATGTCCCACTGCCACATCTCAACGGTCAGGGTTTTAAGATTAACAGTAGGATCCCCTAATCTTCTTGACATGACATAAGCATTCAGTTGTATGTACTGCTCAAAGAGACGCTCAAGCATGAAATAAGTAGAGTTCCAACGTGTTGGGACCTCCTGGATCAGTGCTTTGACTGGCAATTTATGCTCACGCTGAATGACGCGTAGCAGCTTCCGTGCTTTAAAAGAATGGTTAAAATGCGTGCATATTCTTCTGCAGATGGTCAGTATGTTGCTGACTTTGTCTTCAGTTTTCAGAAAGTCTTGCACGACTAAGTTAATGCAGTGTGCCAAACAGGGTACCCTGAAATAATGTCCTTCTCTCATTGCCTTCACTACATTACTGCCATTGTCGGTGGCAACAAAACCAATCTTAAGGCCTCTAGGTTGCAGCCATTCAAGGACCTTGCTGTTAAACTCAGACAAAATGTTTTCAGCAGTATGATTTTTCCCAATACCAAACATGGCTACAGTTGCATGTCTGCGAGTATCATTAAAAATCCCAGCAACGTCAAGGCCTGAAGTTAACTTGTCTTTAACACCTGCAAAAGAGATCCAGTGTGCGGTGATGCACATGTAATCTGCTGTGGCTTCGCGACTGCTCCACATGTCTGTTGTCAGGTGGATACAATGGACAACACTCTGTTGTAAGGCTTTCCCAATCAATTCCAGCACGTCGTGGTGTAGTGCTGAAATAGCAACTCTTGCAAAATAGTAGCGACTGGGAACGTCCCATTTTGGGGAGAGTGTTGCCACTAATTCCCGAAATCCCACTGCCTCAACAAATGAAAATGGGAGAAGGTCGAATGCCAACATTTTTGCAAGTTTCGCATTGTACAAACGTGCTATTGGGTGGTTCCGCTCGTACTTTCCCTCCTGCCTAAACATGATAGTAATGGTACGCTGCTTGGTATTTCTTTCTGTTATGCTAGACGGACCACCTTGCAACGCAGACTTTGCACTCCTTGGTGTCTCCGGCTGACTCTAGTGCCACTGAGAAGTTGCTGATGCGGAGGATGTGGACTGCACCACTCCAGTGCTGGCGACAGGGCTCATTTGTATACCACTCCCAGATAGAAGGTCATCGTCTGCCTCTTCTTCCTCCTAGTCAACCATGAGTGGACCTTGTAGTACTGTATCCCCACCAACACCAGTGCTTACATTTTTTAAGCTTACAAGTTGGTTCTCCCACTTGATTAAGTGTGTTTTTTTCAAATGGGTCGTTTGGCCTCCAGTACCATAGTTTGTACCAATCTTACCACGACTAACATTGGCATGACAAATGGTGCAAATAGCAATGTTCTCCTGATGTGGGTGAACCGTAAAAAAATCCCACACTGGGGAGGTAAACTTTTGTCTCCTGCCTTAGGAAGAGGACCCACTTCCAATGCCGGATGAACTGTAGGATTTTTGTTGAATTTCCCTATGTGACAGCTCAGTACTAGTACTGCCACTACCTCCTTTTGTTGAGGTGGCGCTTGTGCTGGATGTCGGACGCTGCCGGGCCTTCGCTGATGAAAAAATGGGTAACCATTAAGAAAATGGGGTAACCCATAAGGTATGGACCTGGGCATTTAACGGTATCAAAACAACAGTGGTCCTCGACCTATTAATTATACAAGTTGACTTAAATCAATAATATCAACAATTTTTTTAAGTAGAGCAACCACAGTCCATCTGCTCTATCGTACTAGAGAAAACTCTTTTTGTACCACACAAAAAACCCTAAACCACCAACAGGAGATTACTTTTGATTTATTAACTCATTCATCATATATCCAAATATTTTTTGAGTTTTTTCAGTTCATATTATACACAGTTACTTACTTTCAAAAATTGATAAAAACATATAGCGATTGCCCGAGAGGAAGGATAGTGCAAAAGAAGTGCTCAGGAGTGTGAACGCAAGTAAACGGAAAGGAAACAAAATTAGAGAGTGTAAAGACAAATATTCACATTATTTACAAAACAATAACAAACTTTCAGCTCAATCATATTTGAACCCTGGCCAACTAGTTTATAGTCTCTTTGAAGGATTTTTTTAATTCGACGTGTGTCTAACAATTATTTGGCACTATATACAATTCTTAGGTTGGTCCAAGGGTAATGAGGGGTAATGTCGACGTTTCGACTCGTCTTATGCCCAACCGGTGATTTGAACCTTGGGATTGCGAGTCTTCATCAGGACTGGAGAATGTACGTGGGCAACCAAGGGATAATAATAACCCCTTCAATAGGATGAAAAACAAGGGAGGTGGTCCTGAATTCCAACTTCCTATTAATACTTCTTATTGTGTGGATTCCATTGTTACCACATCTCGATGAGGTTTCCAAATGTCATACAGGCACCATGGTAAAGAATTATCTTGGACAATTGGGAAATTCGCAATTTCTCGAAAGCTCCAGTCTTTAAATCAGGTAGCTTATCAGCTCATGGGCGTGCCTATTCCTCTGTTCTAGGTTCTACAATGGAGGAAGGGAGGCACTTTCTCACAGGCTCCAGTCTTTTAATCAGGTAGCTCGTCTACTCATAGGCGTACTTCTTCCTCAGTTCGTGATTCTGACTAACAGTGATTACAGCCGGTCGACCTCGCCTGCTCACTGGACGCCGTTGAACTCAAAAAATATTTGGATATATGATGAATGAGTTAATAAATCAAAAGTAATCTCCTGTTGGTGGTTTAGGATGAAAAAATGGGAGCTGGTGTTACTTTGGGTGCTGAGTGTGTAGGAGTTATACGTGCTACCTGCTCATCACTAATCGCAGCCCTTCTGGATAGGGTGAAAATGTTGGTCTCTACATCCTCTGCACCAGGAATAACGCTCGTGATGATGACAGTGTCAGACCCGTCTTTATCACCAGCAGTATCCTGCTCACCTACATCGACCTCCATAAGTTCAAGCCTTGGTGGATCCTTCCTTTTTCCTAGCCTGGTCTTGGGATGTCTCTCCTTTGAATGCTCAGATAGTTTTGGATGCCAATCCTTATCAAGGTCATCTGAAGGGATGCTTGGCGAAGAAGTCGATGCACTGCCACTAACCCTCCTTTCCCTTGGTAAATTGAAAGACAATAGATCACCTCCAGAAGTGGCTTCCTCTTCTTCTTGCTCGGAATGAGGCTCTACTTCCTGAACTGCCCCGACTTCGGGAGGAATAACTACAACTATTGCGTGCGGAGATGGTGGTTGTTGTTCTTGAGGTAGTACTATAGCGGGCTGTGGTTCTTCAACAACTACTATTGTGGGATTTGGTTGTTGTTGTTGAACAACTATTGCAGGCGGTGCTTGTGGTTGTTCAACAACTATTGCGGGAAGTGGTTGTGGTTGTTGAACATCTACTGCTGGCGGTGGTTGTTGAGCACTTTCATCTTGCGTGGATTGTGTACTTCTTTGAGACAGCGATAAGTTTAGTTCAGGCTCAGTATCACTGCTTTGTAACACTAGGCTGGCTACCTCTTCGACCCTCATGTGCTTGGCCCTGGGTTGGTGGCTTGCCCCCGCTAATGCGGATGTGCTGGCCCCAGCTTGCATCCCCCGGACACCGCTGCTGTAGGCGTACCTTTTGGGGGCCCAAAAAAGGTTTTGGGGTCCATACCACACTTGAGTGACACTTCCTTCTTCTGTACCTTCTTCTCAGCAACTTTCTTGGTGGTGGAGGACCTGGTACCTGCTTTCTTAGGGCCCATCTTCTTCTGATGTCAGCACACAGCAGCACTCAGTAGCACAAATTGCATAGATGTGTGGTCAGATGAGTCACACACCACACGTGGCGTACAACTGAAGGACGTCCGTCTGGCAGTAGAACGGGCGATGGATGAAAACAACCAGCACCTCCTCAGTCTTTTTTTGTGCACCTACAAGCAAAGAAGACAGAACAACATCAGTCAAACAAGCAGTAAGCCAACATGAACAATTGAAAGACACACAGGCCAATGTATAAAACACAAAACAGAAGACTAATACTACCAACACCACAGCTCCCAGCCACATGAAGTCCAGAAAGAACCAATAAAGTCAAGCGGGCCTATATACCAATATGGACAGAAAAAGGAGGATGCCTGCTACACATGACAGGTTAATGCAAGGAATAAAATACCCCATGGCTAAGAGGTTGGAAACCTACAACGCAAAAACACATACAAGGCATAAAACTATTACACACACAAAAAAGTTACCTACACCCCTGCCCAGACAACACATTTGGGAATGCAATGCCATACACACATGCCCTAATGATGTTAATTGAATAGACCGAATAGAAACAGCTACATAAAGCAGCCCCGCTAACTACTACCTCTGGGACTCTGGCCTACTGTCAGATCAGACAGCAGGGAGGCCAATGATAAATGCACAAAGGAAGTACCTACAAAATGGCCGCCACCACATGGCCTGTCCACCAACAACAACATGGCAAAATCATCACAAAGGAAGTACACACAAAATGGCCCCCACCACATGGCCTGGCCACCCACAACAACATGAAAAGAAAGAGAAGACAGACAAAAAATGCCTATGGCAAAGGGACAATGCTTAGCTTCACAAAATGGACACACCACCGCCCAAATTGGTCACCCCACCCATAAACAAGAAATCATTACATAGAGGACAGAAATAAACTGGAAGTGGTCCATGCTCCAATAAGAGAAAACTACAACCAAATGACACATAAATGAGGACTTTTTGTAGCACAAGAAACACATTAAACATTTTCGAGGAACTTTTATGCAACTTGGGACATATTGTTCGCGAGATTGCAAAATCGGCGTGTTCGGCAGCGCGAATTGAATGAAACGTCGTTATCGCGTTCCCGAGCCAGTACATTGAGCGCGCGAACAAGACAAAAAATGTAAGGTCACATTCTCACACTGTGCGAAGTTACCAAAACTACCCAAGCTGTATTCCTAGGGTTACCTAATGGCAGAAATTGACAGATTAGTTAAACACACCCAAAACCTGACATACCCCACACATAAAAATAAGATTTTCTAAATCAAACCAAGCCATCCATGATTTTCTAATTAAGGGTACACCACAAAAACAGTTGATTAACTTTCATGACCCTATGACTAGTACCTCTGGCCTACTGGCAGAGTAGGCCACAAGGTTGGAGGCCTATGGCAAGACCAAAGTGGCTGGGAAACATAAAATGGCCGCCAACACATGGCCAGGCCAACCACAGAAAGTTAATACAATGAACTCAAGCATGCCTACACACTAACTACATGGAGTACTAGGGTCAGCTATTGGCTTAAAAAAAATAAAAACATTTAAATTACACAAAAAGAAATTCCACAACAGACATTGCTATTGCATAATGACCATAATCCAATGCCAGCCAGGATGTTTGTTTACAAACTTGAATAAAAATTTAAACACAGACCACAGAAACATGATTTTACCCATGGGTACCTCTCTATGTAGCCTGGATGAAATTTAAAAAGAAATACAAGTTGGGACCTCATAAAAGTACAGGCCCCCATCAATAATTTAAATCCAGGAATGAATACTGTAGTTAAAAAAATCTCAAATCAAACAAACACAAGTCTACAACATCATACTCACTCATACATTACTGAAACTTACTTGAAAAAGAGAATTCCAAATCCAAAAGTCCTCAATAAAATCCAAGAAAAAGCAGTAATGCAGCCAACACACACAGAAAGTGATCCTTCCAGCTCAAAATCCAAATGAAAGTGAGCACCTCATGGACAAAGCACTGGGAGGAGCCTGGTGGACAGGAACAGGAAGTTGTAAACTCAAGAGCCCTTCCTCCTTAACCCTTTCCATGCTCATGACGAGCTCAGCTCGTCATGATGCACGGTTGAGCTGTGCTGATGACGAGCTGAGCTCGTCATGATCAATGGACCTGACGATAAGTCAGCATAGGAGGGGAAAACACCTAGCAGCCAAGGTGTTAATCTTCAAAAATAGAGTAGAAACAAAAAGAGGACTCCTTCCCCCCCAAAAATACAGCCAAAGGTACAACTTTGAGGGGTTTCTCACTTTTTTGCTAACCAAAATGGTAATTTATTATTATGGTTTAACTTTTAACATTCTCGCGAGTTATTCTGTGCAAGATTGCAGGTTCTGCGTGTTCGGCAACTCGATCTTACCAACAAGCATCCTTATGACGCTATCGCGCATCCAAATGACGTTATCGCGTTCGCACAGTCGCACGGAATGGTGCGGGAGGGTTTACAAACATGGTGGCACGCGCGACCGGGAAAAAGCGAACGCAGAACCAAGGTAAGCCATTGCCGCGCACGCGATAATGTTATTCAGCGCGCGAGAACTACGCTACGCACCAGATCGCGGAGTAATCGACAGCTACGCGTACTCCGCGGAACGCGGAGTTGCCGAAACTCCGCAAACTCCGCGAACGGAGCGTAGTTCTTCGCCCAGGGTTAAAAAAAATGTGTTTCTATTTTTGATTATGTGTTTCAAGGGTAAAATTACAGTGAAAGATCTGTCACTAAGTCACAAGAATGGTGTCATCAGTGATGTCATGAGTGATGTCACTGACCATGTCATGAGTGATGTAATATGTGACGTCATCAGCAGTGCATTGCACGCGCAAGTTATAGTGAGTCCAACTAACTATAACGTGGGAATTTCAATGGTTTTATGTCAGTAAAATTTCCAGCTAACTATAACTGGTGTGAAACCTATGGTTTTTTCAGTGAATTTAATAGGTTTTTTAAATGCAAATTCCTAACTATAACTGGTGTGAAACCTATGGTTTTTTCAGTGAATTTATTAGGTTTTTTAAATGCTAATTCCTAACTATAACTGGTGTGAAACCTATGTTTTTTTCTGTGAATTTCAAAGGTTTTTTAAATGCTAATTCCTAACTATAAATCTCAGTTTATAAGTAAGACTGTTAGCGCACTAGTTGTTCTCTGGGACATTCTGTCATTTGGCTATATTTGGGCTACATCTGGCTGATATTTTGCCTACATTTTTTTTTTTGTCTCTGGTGGCCATCTTTGGGCTACATTTGGCTATATTGGGCTACATTGGGCTACATTTGGGCTCTAACATATATATAGCCCAATGTAGCCCAATATATATTTTTTCAAAGTTAACTTTCGTTAAAACTACTTGAGCATATATCTTGAGACATAGCAAAGGCACATCGGGCTACCAGTCTCTACAATTTTGCCTATTTTAAAAAAAATAATAATATATATATTCTTTTTTTTTTTGCCTTAGTGCGCTCCCGGTGCGCGCCCCGGGGAGCGCCCCAGAAAGCGCCCCAGAAAGCGTAATTATATGAAGCGCCCCGGGGCGCACACCGGGTAGCGTCCCGTAAGCGCCATTATGGCGAACGAAAACATGATCGTGACGTATCGCGTAGCCTCGTCTGCGTGAAACGCACGGCATAAGCGCACCCGGAAGCACTCTTGCGAATACGATCACGCAACGTAAACTTCCGACGCGCTTACGCTACGCGACCCGGAGCGTGCCGCGTAAGCGCGTCGGGTCATGTGACCTGAAAATAACACTTTTCATTGGTTCATAACAGTTTTTGTTTCAGAATGATGAAGCCTCTGGTCATGTGACCTGAAAATAACACTTTTCATTGGATCTAACTTTTTTTTTCCCTTCTGATGAAAGACCCCGCCTTTTTCCTTTCTTCTGATTTTGTCCTTTGACTGAGGAAGACCTGCTTGTACCTCTCTGTACAATTTTCATCTTTATAATGGCTTCAGTAGCAGCAGCAGCTGGTGCATCTGCACCACCACCACCACCACAACAACCAAAAGGACCACCACAAGTTTTCATTGGTGGTCAAGAAGAGGAGGAAGAGGAGGAGGAGGAGGAGGAAGAAGGGAGGAGAACATTTCTCCAAGAACACAATACCCCATACCAGCCCAGACCACACATTATTCAGGAGTTTTTTTCTCTTGCACAGGGGAAGAAGAAGGTAAATGCAGCCAAGGTGACTTGCCTGATCTGTGGCATGGAACTTTCCTGAGGGAACCCTCTTAAAAAATATTCCTTTGGAAATCACACAATGATCCGCCACATGCAGCGCAAGCATCCTATAAACTATTCTGCTGCAGAGATGAAGGAACTGGCCAGTAACCCTCCCCAATCAACAAGAACCAGCTCAAAAAGAAAGAAACACACTCCGTCAACACCAGAAGAAAGATAAACGATGCGTTGCATTCAGCCCCGATTTGCAGATTTCAGAATCACCTACAAATATTGTGGGAAGACCATCTCCTACGGAGAACAGAGTGTAAAGCTCATCGTCCTTGCTGGGGACAACCACAACTGCCCCAATCGACCCTAATTAATTCTTTTCTTTTTTTTGTTCGCTCCAGTTGAGCCATTTTCAATTCCCTGTTTTTCAGTTTCTCCCCTTGAAAAATACAAAAAAAATATAAAAGTGTTCAGAAAACCCCAAAAAAGTTAAAAAAGTTCAAAAAAACATTAAAAAAAATATAAAACAACAAAAAGAAGAAAAAAACAGTTCTTTTTAAAACTACCTCTAAAAAAAGGCTACATTTATTTAAAAATCTGTCATTCTTTTTTCCCCTTGGTACGCTCCCCAGTGCGCGTACCGGGTGCTCCCCCCGCGCAAATAAAAAAAAAAACATTTATTTGCCCTGCGGGGCCCTTTTATGGCCCCCACATCAAACCTAGGGGGACAGGAGGGGTCTATCCCTGCCCCCTTATGGTTATTTCCCCCTTTTTTTTCCACCTCTTGTGTCTCTTTCCTACCGAGACACAAGATGGCCGCCGGTCCAGACTGTTTCGAATGTTTACAGACACCCGAGAGCCAAGGAGCTTTCCGTGCGCACCTCGCGTGTCGCGCCCGGAGCGCTCCCCGGTGAGCGTACCGGGGCACGCTTATAGATATATAAATTTTTTTGAACCTAAATTACTCAAAATCCACTAGAGCACATATCTTGAGACATAGCAAAGGCACATCGGGCTACCAGTCCCTACAATTTTGCCAAGTTTTGTGGAAATCCATTCAGCCGTTCGGGCTAAAAGTGAGGTCGACCGCCCTATGGAAATTAACATGAGGAAAACGCGTTTTGGGACCCCCCTTTTATCTCGGCCCCCGCTAGATGATTCCCCCCACAACTTTCTGAGAAGGACCGGAGCTCGAAGAGGCCATTTTGAGGAAATTTTCAGGCGGATTCGTCAACCGGCGCCAAAGTTATTCCAAATAGAATTTTGAGATTTAACATTGAAAAAAATCCTAACTATAACTACCTACTGGCGACCGCCAGTCGGTAAAATATATATATATTCACTGAAAAAACCATAGGTTTCACACCAGTTATAGTTAGCTGGAAATTTTACTGATATAAAACCAATGAAATTCCACGTTATAGTTAGTTGGACTCACTATAACTTGCGCGTGTAATGCACTGCTGATGACATCACATATTACATCACTCATGACATGGTCAATGACATCATTCATGACATCACTGATGACACATCAAGAGAATGTGTGTCTTTCTGAAAAATAAATTGTTTTATTTATGTATATGTAAAGGTCGATGGAAGAATAAATGTCTAAATAAGTGTCTTAATGGATTTTTTTTAAATTGATTGGTTAACTGGCTTTTTAAGTGTATCTTAGTGAATACATATATTAGCGAGTAATGTTTAAATATTTAAATGTTTGTATCAGTGTTTCACTTTGTGTATAAATGGCTACATGGGTTGGTGAGTAGCTACATGTGTGTGTATATGGGTTATTAGATGGTTTTTTTAGTATCAGTATGAGTGTCTGTATGGTTTGGTGGGGGTGTTACTTAGCATATAGATGCATCAATGACTGACTCACTGTTTATATGTTTTTTGAAGACAGCATATGTGCAGGACTGTATGGGTGGATGAGTGTGTATATGTGTGTGTTAGTGAGTGAATGACTGCCTCAGTAGTGTCTTTAGCAGTAACTACATATGTTTTAATCTAGTATATGTGAGTATTGATATATATAAGTCAGTATATGTGAGAGTGAGAGATTGAAGCAGTTCCTGTTTAAATAAGTATGTGTTTCTATAAGTGATTGTTTAAGAGAGTAAGTATGTGTAAGTTTCCTTAGAAGTAAGGTGGTTGTGTGTGTACATCTGTACATGTAAATAAATGGATGTTTATTAGTTTATTTGCATGTGTGAATTTGTGTGTGAGTAACTTTTTGATGACTGTCGGTGTGTAGCAGGATGTATAGGTGTATCACTACATATGATGAGTGAGTATATGTATGTGTGACTATATAGAACTGTTGGTGAATGAGTGGATGTGTATATAGATGGTGGAATTACTGAATTGGTTGTTGTAACTGGTATGGGTATATCCACTTTTTTGAAAATGTTAGTTTCTATTTTTGATTATATGTTCCAGGGGTTACTTTACAGTGAAAGGAGGTCTGTCACTCTGTCACAAGGATGGTGTCATCAGTGATGTCATGAGTGATGTCACTGACCATGTCATGAGTGATGTAATATGTGATGTCATCAGCAGTGCATTACATGCACAAGTTATAGTGAGTCCAACTAACTATAACGTGGAATTTCATTGGTTTTATGTCAGTAAAATTTCCAGCTAACTATAACTGGTGTGAAACCTATGGTTTTTTCAGTGAATTTAATAGGTTTTTTAAATGTTAATTCCTAACTATAACTGGTGTGAAACCTATGGTTTTGTCTGTGAATTTAATAGGTTTTTTAAATGCTAATTCCTAACTATAACTGGTGTGAAACCTATGGTTTTTTCAGTGAATTTCATAGGTTTTTTAATAGCAAATTTCTATAGCTATGAAATGTAATATTTTCTAAAATGAATCCTATATTGTATATTTATGTAATACTAATTTTTTTATAAAAAAACATACCACAAACCAACAGCAAAGAAACTCAGGGCCTTATTTTTGAAAGCATTGCGCCACCGGTGCGTCATTTTTTTCCCATGTTAAAAGTGACGCACCTGCGGCACAAGCCAATCATAAATATGACCCAAATGTAAATACCATTGATTTGCCACCAAAATCGTTTTTGGAATACCATTTTACCAACACAGCGCAGGCCCTATGTACAAGCATTCAATTTCACTCCTGAAACCTCACTGTTTCACAAAAGACAATTCCTCTATCTTGCATATTTTAATATCAAGCATTTCCAAAAAACATTCCACAAACCAACAGCAAAGAAACTCAGGGCCTTATTTTTTAAAGCCTTGCGCCACCGGTGCGTCATTTTCTTCCCATGTTAAAAGTGACGCAACTGCGGTACAAGCCAATCATAAATATGACCCAAATGTAAATACCATTGATTTGCCACCAAAATCGTTTTTGGAATAACATTTTACCAACACAGCGCAGGTCCTATGTACAAGCATTCAATTTCACTCCTGAAACCTCACTGTTTCACAAAAGACAATTCCTCTATCTTGCATATTTTAATATCAAGCATTTCCAAAAAACATACCACAAACCAACAAGAAAGAATCTCAATCTGCTTCCTAATTGGAGTTAACGAAGATAACTTAATTCTAAAACATTCAAATATATTTCTTTACAGAGGCAGACACTATTAATTGCTTCTCAAAAAAATAAAAGCCATTCTTTTACCCCCAAATCGTTTTTTAAATAACTTTTTACAAACACAGCACAAGTCCTATGTACAAGCATTCAATTTTACTACTGAAACTTCACTATCTACTTCCAAATCTTCTCCATAGAGCAAATAAGTCTCTATCTAAATTAAATAAATCATTACTTACCTTTACAAATGCTTTTGGAGATTAAGAACAGTGTCAGACACACACACCAATGTTTCTTTAGCAGAGCAAAAGGTATGCATTCAATACACTGAAACCAAGACTGGCACAGAAAAGCTCTGATTCAACACACATATGCCTCATTTCAACCAATCAAAACTCTTCCCTCACTATTTTTGAACCAACACCCTTCCCCCTCTGAGACCTTTCTACCTGTTACCATAGCGACTCCCTCCTAATTGAACTCTCAGGTTCAAAAGTTTATTCAACAATGTTGCAAAATAAGTCAGCAAGGTTGTTTGAGCTCTCAAAACACCAGCTTATCCAGGGCATTATTGCTTTAATTTACTTTTTCTTAACCATTCAAATTGCTTCTTTCACACCACACAACCTTGCTCCCTAACTTTCAGTTTTCAACTATCTGAATCCACCAATCATTGCTTGTGATTCAAGAGCAGGGAAACTCCACAATTTGTTTTTGTAAACTCCTACTGTTCCAACTGCCATTTCATTCCCACACTTCATCTGACTGCACCAGAACCTTCTCTCATCATGTATTCTGTGTGGATTATTGGACATAGCTACATCCACTGGGCTCAAAGGTATGCAGCTTGCAGAAATTTTGACAACCTTGATTTAACAAATGTGGAAATTAAATGGATTGGCCAGAGAGGATTTAGATGTCACCAATTGATACCATTGGTTAAAACCTTTTTTCATCTGCCAAACCCTGACCTTTTAATAGTGCACTGTGGAGGAAATGCCTTGGGCATTTTGACTGGGGTTGGTCTGGAAATGCTTTTAAAGGACACCTTTGATCAATTGATGACACTTTTTCCACAAACTGCCTTGGTATATTCCAATATATGCCAAAGACAGAAATGGAACTGGTCCAACCAACTTTGTCCACAATTTGAGAAAGCACGAAACATGTGAATAAATCTGTTTCTGCTTACATGAGAGACTATGGAATGGGTTCAATATACAACAATAACTTGTGTTACAACATGCAAGACATCTACAGAGGAGATGGTGTGCACTTCTCATAAGAGGGGAATAGAATATTCCTCCTGAATTTAAGACTGTGCTTTGGAACCTACTTGTAGGTACCTAAATCAGCCACAGAACCCAAAATCTCTTTTCAGAACTACCCTACCTCTGATCACTCAAAACGATTATCTTTTTCTAACTTTTTTCACTATTTTTCACCAGGGTACGCTCCCCGGTATGCTCCCCGGTGCGCGTACCGGGCGATCCCCCCGCGAAATAATTTTTTTATTTTGTTTTATTTTGGCATATATGCCCCTCCTAAACTCCCCTCAGAAAACCTAGAGGGTCAGGAAGTGTCTATCGTGCCCCCTTCTACCCATTCCCAACGTTGTTTGTCCTCCATCTTGTGTCTCAATTCTACAGAAACACAAAATGGCGGACTACTGAAGCGCTCCTGATGCACGTACCGGGGCGCGCACCGGGAAGCGCTCCCAAAAAAAATGTGGGAAATGAAATTACATAAAAACCACTGAACAGACTTTCACCAAATATAGAATAGGCCCTACTACATACCAGTTTCTACCATTTACCCAAATTTGGTTAAATTCCATTGACGCATTTAGGCTGTAGCTCTGTCTAAATATCCTGAGGTAAATTACATGACAAAAACACATATGAAAGTGTAAGAATTTACAACGAATTAAAATGTTACTTACATTTTTTACTTTTATGTGCTGACATTTGATTGGTTATGTACATGAATATATAAGAAAAATTAGAGGGAAACACAGCCATTTTGACTAATAGTACCTGAGGGACATTTCAAAAAGAATTTTCACAGAAAACATCAACTGCTTTTAAAAAGGTAAGTTAATATTTTTGAAGGGGAACTATGTTGTGCACTTTAAGTTAATTTGACAAAACGTTTTCAGATAGTTATATATTGTCCCTCTGTAAGAGTTAGAGATTGAGATAGGCTTCACTGTTATAATTATGGATTGAGTTAGGCTTCTCTGATATAATTATGAATTTGCTTAGGCTTCATCACAGGCACTTTTTAATAGGTCTACTTCCTGCCTGAAACCATACACTGCCCAAAGATAACTTCACTGTTAAAAACTCACAAGTACCTGTCTGATCTTAAACCCAACATTGCCCTATCTCTACTGATATGTTTTTTTAATGCAATTTACAGCAAGAAAATGGAAGGAGAACAAAATAAAATCAATATTTCATTTGAAATTAATATGGAAAACAATCCTAAGGAAGACAAAGATGAAATAGACTTTTTGGTCACTCTCTGGACCAAGACTTAATTAATTGTGTAGAAGAAATGGAGTCATGGAATCCAAATGAGGACATACCTGATGAATTAATGTTGGAAATTCTTTTAGATTTTGAAAAATCACAGCAATAAATTTTTAATTAAAAATTAAAAATTGTTTGAGACATTATTCATTTTTATATGTAAATTATGAAATAGTACCAAAATAGATATAATATAAAGTGAGAATTAAAATATACTGTGCAACTTTTTTATGTTACATAGTAATTTTGCTCATAGTTACTTCCATTCTCCCACTATATTATCTCCAATGTGTATTTAACATCTCTTTATCATCTCCTGCCTCCATGTTGTTTCTGCTTTCCTGACAGACTATGGTATGAATTCCATATACCACAATAACTTCTGTAACAACATGCAAGATATCTACAGAGGAGACGGTGTATATTAAATTTTAGACTCTGCATTGGTACCTACATGTTGGTACTGAATAATAAAAAAAAACAAAAAAAGAACAAGTAATAAACATACAGTTTTTGAAAAGTCTGTAATTCTTTTTTCCTCATGGTACGCTCCCGGGTGCGCTCCCCAGTGCGCGTACCGGGCGCTCCCCCCGTGAAAATCGAAAAAAAAATAATCTGTTTTTTTTACCCCGCTGGGCCCTTTTATGGCCCCCACATCAAACTTAGGGGGTCAATTCCCCCCTTTGTTTTTGCCACCTCTTGTGTGTTGATTTACCGAGAGACAAGATGGCGGCCGCTCCGGACTGTTTCGAATGTTTACAGACACCCGAGAGCCAATCAGCTTTTCACACGCAAGTCGCGTGGCGCGCCCGGTACGCGTACCGGGGCGCTGCCATAGATATATATATATATTTTTAACCTAAATTACTTAAAATCCACTGGAGCACATATCTTGAGACATAGCAAAGGCACATCGGGCTACCAGTCCCTACAATTTTGGGCAAGGATCCAGAGCACACTATGCGTAATTAAATATTGTTCATGTGTTCAAATATTCACTCCTTAGGGATAGATCAACCAAAGTGAATATTTGAACACATGAACAATATTTAATTACGCATAGTGTGCTCTGGATCCTTGCCCAATCAGAATAAGATAGAGGTTTGTGTACCTCTTTTCTTCACAGAGGTTAAGGTTTTCCTCTGTCCAAGAAGCACCTACTTTGATACCAAGTTAACCAAATACTTTACCGTGATAAGTTGAGCGCTAAAAATTTCTGAACACTTAAAAAACCTATTCTTAGATTATTCAAAAGTCCCTACAATTTTGCCAAGTTTGGTGGAAATCCATTCAGCCGTTCGGGCTAAAAGTGAAACCGATCGCCCTATGGAAATTAACATGGGGAAAACACCTTTTGGGACCCCCCTTTTATCTCGGCCCCCACTTGACGAATCCCCCCCAAACTTTCAGGGAAGGAGCGGAGCGGAGTGGGCCATTTTCTTAGAGAAATTCGGGAAGATTCGTCCACCGGCGCCAAAGTTATTCCCAATAGAATGTTGCGGATTTCCTATGGGAAGTAGATCCTAAATATAACTACCTACTGGCGACCGCCAGTAGGTAATATATATATATATATATATATATATATATATATATATAAATATTCACTGAAAAAAACATAGGTTTCACACCAGTTATAGTTAGCTGGAAATTTTACTGACATAAAACCATTGAAATTCCCACGTTATAGTTAGTTGGACTCACTATAACTTGCGTGCCTGCAATGCACTGCTGATGACGTCACATATTACATCACTCATGACATGGTCAGTGACATCACTCATAACATCACTGATGACACCATCCAGTGAATGTGTGTCTTTCTGAAAAATAAATATGTTTTGTATATGTATATGAAAAAGGTCGATGTAAGAATAAATGTTTAAGTAAGTGTCTAAATCGATGTTTTAAAAAAAAAATGATTGGGTAACTGGCTTATTAAGTGTATCTTAGTGAATACATATATTAGCGAGTAATGTTTAAACATTTAAATATATGTATCAGTGTTTCACTTTGTGTATAAGTGGCTGCATAGGTTGGTAAGTAGCTACATGTGTGTGTATATGGGTTATTAGATGTTTTTTTTAGTATCAGTATGAGTGTCTGTAGGGTTTGGTGGGGGGTATTACTTAGCACATAGATGCATCAATGACTGACTCACTGTATGTGTTTTGAAGACAGCATATGTGCAGGACTGTATGGGTGGATGAGTGTGTATATGTGTGTGTTAGTGAGTGAATGACTGTCTCACTAGTGTCTTTATCAGTAACTACATTTGTTTTAATCTAGTATATGTGAGTATTGATGTATATAAGTGAGTATATGTGAGAGTGAGAGATTGTAAGAGTTCCTGTTTAAATAAGTATGTCTTTCTATAAGTGATTGTTTTTGAGAGTAAGTATGTGTAAGTTTCCTTAGAAGTAAGGTGGTAGTGGGTGTATAGCTGTATATGCAAATAAATGGATGTTCAATAGTTTATTTGCATGTGTGAGTATGTGTGCGAGTAACTTTTGGATGACTGTTGGGGTGTAACAGGATGTATAGGTGTATCACTACATATGATGAGTGAGTATATGTATGAGTGACTATATAGAACTGTTGGTGAATGAGTGGATGTGTATATAGTTGGTTGAATTACTGAATTGGTTGTTGTAACTGGTATGGGTATCTCCATTTGTTTGAACATTTTAGTTTCTATTTTTGAATATGTGTTTCAAGGATTACATTACACTGAAAGGAGCTCTGTCACTCTGTTACAAGGATGGTGTCATCAGTGATGTCATGAGTGATGTCACTGACCATGTCATGAGTGATGTAATATGTGACGTCATCAGCAGTGCATTGCAGGCGCGCAAGTTATAGTGAGTCCAACTAACTATAACGTGGGAATTTCAATGGTTTTATGTCAGTAAAATTTCCAGCTAACTATAACTGGTGTGAAACCTATGGTTTTTTCAGTGAATTTAATAGGTTTTTTAAATGCTAATTTCTAACTATAACTGGTGAGAAACCTATGGTTTTTTCAGTGAATTTCAAAGGTTTTTTAAATGCTAATTCCTAACTATAACGATTGTAAAACCTCTGTTTTTTTCACTGAATTTCAAAGGTTTTTTAAAAGCTAATTCCTTTCTATATCGAGTTTGTAACCTACGATTTTTTTTAATTGCTATTTTGTGTAAGTATTAATTTTTTTATTTTTTTTTAATAGTAATATTTTTTACATTTTTTTTAATCATTTTTTCCTGGGGCGCTCTAGGTGCGCGCACCGGTAAGCTCTCCAGAAAGCGCACCCAGAGCGCTACTTGCGTTCGTGTAAAAAAATATGAAGGAAAAGTAAATAATAACGCAAGACATTTAGTACCATACATATAAAAGCAGTATTTTTGAATAAGGAAATGAAAATGATTTTGCATTTCCGTGAAACTATCAAAACGTCACTTCGCGTATGCGCCCTCGGAAGCGCCTACGTTCGCCTACGTTCGCGTCGCGTTAGCACCCCCGGAGGCGCTTTGGTGCGCGCAGCGTAAGCACGTCAAGTCATGTGACCTTAAAATAACACTTTTCATTGGTTGCTAACAGTTTTTTTTACAAAGAATGAAATCCCCACCCATTTCCTTCACTTCTTCTTTCACTTTTGTGACTGAAAGACCTGCCTTTTTGCTCTCGGTTCTTTGTTGGATATCTTGGATTATCATGGCTGCCAGACCATCCAGCAGTGAAGATGACTCCAATGAATTTGTCGATGAAGAGCCTCCTCAGCCAAAAGTCAAAGAACATTTCATCTGGAATTTTTTTTCCATACCTGATGACCAGAAGAAGGTAAATGCTCCAAAAGTGGAGTGCAGGATCTGTCACACAGTCCTGTCACGGGGTGACCCCACTAAAAAATATTCTTTTGGGAACTCCACAATGATTCACCATGTGGAGAGGAGGCACCCCCAGAATTTTGCCCGGGAAAGTGTCACGGCTCTGGCACAAGAGGTTCCCAGTGATGGGGCCTCTACATCAACTGGAGGACCAACAACATCGGTGAGGGGGAGATCACAAGAGCTGGTTCTGAACATTCAGCCTGCATTTAACAAAGGCGTCCTTAAATGCAGAGACTGTGATCAGCTACTTTGCTATGGGGAGCAAAGTGTTCTGCTCATGGTTCGAGCATTGGAGAACCATCGCTGCCGTTCCCAGCCCTATTTTTGTATTTTTTTTTTTGCTCCTGTTGAGCAGTTTCTAAAAAAGAAAAAAGAAGAAAAAAAATAGTTATTTCCAGAACTACCTCCAATTCTCATCAAAGAGCTATATTCTTAAAAAAATGAAAAAGAGTAAGTGAAGTGGAGTGCATTGATAAAGGAAAAGAAAATGAGCAAGAAAGAATGGAAAGGGGAGACCACTCGGTTCCCCCGAACGTATGGATGGGTGCCCCGATCCCCCGGGAAACCATTGTGGGTGGGGGCGTGACCTGGCTTGTATGCCCGAAGCGGCGTAGCAGGAGCACACCCCTCCCGCCCAAAAGAGGTTGTCCAAGACACCCGCCCGGAAGTCCGTGCATGGATGGGCGTGCTTGAGGCGGGTCCCCGCCCTCCCGCAGCTGGATAAATAGTGCGGGAATCCAACAAAGCTTCCTCTTGTTCCTGTGCTCTGAAGGCTGCACCACTCGTCGCTCGTGAGCCCTCAAGGGAACAAGCTGCACTTTTTGAGAACTTGTAATCATTGTCTTTCTCTTTCAGTTACCAAGGCGTGTTGGGAGATCGAGTCACCTTTGCAAGTCAAGTTGGAAGGATTGATCGAAGACATGCCTGGCAAGAAATCCGGAAAGAGCTCCGAGATGGAAAGGATGCTGCGCACGTTGGTGAACCAAGGGGCGGTGATGGACCGGAAGTTGGGTAAAGGCGGAGGCCCAGAATGCCCCCTCGGGCCGGCCTAAAAAGGTCATAGGACCGGCATTGCCGAACGTCACCCCAGGGGATAAGGGTAAGAAAAGGAAGGGGAGGGCAGGTCCCAGCGAGGCCCAGTCCCAGTAGTAACTCCGCCGATTCCCGTCGCACGGCGGCCAGCCCGGTACCAGGACTGGATGGGGGATTGCCAATTCCCATCACTGGGGGATGACCAGATGCCCCCGGAATTAGCACTTCAGTTAGCAGCGGTATTACCCTGGCTAAAGAAGGGAGCTGGGGGATCAGCTGCCGCGGGAGACCCGGCCGAAGAAGCCAGGTTAATTATTGAACAGTTGCGGCAGGCAAGGGATGCCGGGAAAGCGAATGTACCTTCTATTCCCCCGCAGATGGTGAAGGTGATCACGACTGATGATCGGGAGAAGACAACAGACACTGCTGGGAGGTCGGCTGAAGCCGGTAAGAGAGCGTTGCCATTGGTGGGGGAGGGCCCGGTGCCCTCAAGGCGGGAAAGTTTATCTCAACATATTCCCATGGTTACGAAAGAGATGGTGTGGGGAGACAAGTACATTAACATGTTTTCACTTTTGACTGACCATCGTGAGTTAGAATATGCAAAGACCCAGAAAGATCTCTGGCACCCCAGTGTATGGCGGGCCAAGATGGCGGAATTCAGGGTCGAGGAGACCTTGGTGAACTGGGTCAGGGCCTTTTCTATCTTCGCGGCAATTATCGGAGAACGTAAACCAGAAGTGTTGACTGGCCTGGCATGTTATCAAACAGGATCATGAATTTCCATGCCATGTATGGGGAAATGAATGGAAGGGTTATGATGTTGCCTTTAGAAAAGCAAAGGAGTTTAACCAGGCCTTGACATGGTGGAAATTCGGCTGTTGGAGGATCTTTTCTCCTTCTGTAAGGCTATTAAAACGTTCTTATTTTAATTTGGTTTCTTCTTTTTAGCTGTTGTGTTTCTTGTGGATGTTGCGTGTTACCTTGACATGCGCCAGGACGCCCCTTAGCTGGGGCAGCTGTGCGCAGTACAAATGCACGTAACATAACATAACATAACATAACAGTGTCATGGCACGCTCAGCTCTTGCCAGGGCCGGCAGGTGCTTTGGTGCCAAGCACGAGTGGCTCTGGGGGATTCCATCAGAGGCCGTCACAGCCCTTTCGGGCGAGCGCCGGGGGGGGATCCCAGCCCAGATCTAGCGGGAATGGAGGCAAGCAAGGGGTTTGTTGGGGATTTAACAAAGGAACTTGTAACAGGCCTCAGGGAACGTGTAGGTTCCGGCACGCGTGCTCGGGCTGTGGGAATTCCTCACACCCGGAAACCAGTTGCCGATCTAAAACCAATGGCACAGGAGGAAAGGGGGGATCCAAGCAGGATTGATGCGGTGCCTCTGAAGCAAACATCTTTACCTGTAGATATCTTGGCTTTGACCTCTTGGCTGAACCGATACCCTGATCATGCGTCCGCCGGGACTCTGAGGGATGGCTTTTCATATGGCTTCAGGATCCCGGCGGGCAATTTTCGGGGGAGCCCTTCCTGTAAAAACCAGCTGTCTATTCAACACAACCCAGCGGTGGCCGCCAAAAAGATAGCGAAGGAAATTAGCTTGAGGCGAGTGGCAGGACCATTTGGCGGCCCACCAGTAGCGGATTTTGTGTGTTCACCTTTAGGAGTGGTACCGAAGAAAGACCCGGGGGAGTATAGACTCATCCGCAATCTGTCGGCCCCGAGGGAGGCCTCAGTAAAGTATCCATCGTTTGATGACACAGTCGTACTGTTGAATCGCCTGGGCCCCGGTGCATTGTTGGCTAAATCAGACATTGAATCTGCATTCAGGTTACTCCCAGTACACCCTCAAGACCAGCGACTGCTGGGATTCACGTTCCAGGGGAAATTCTACATGGATAAATGCATGCCCATGGGTTGTTCGATTTCATGTGCTTATTTTGAAATGTTTAGCTCCTTTTTGGAATGGGTGTTCACAGAGGCCACGGGCCATAGACAGGTGATGCACTATTATGATGATTTCCTCTTTCTGGGCCCAGTGGGCACTCAGGACTGTGCGCAGGCATTGCAGGACTTCTGCGTGCTCATGCGGGGTTTTGGGGTCCCGTTGGCACCAGGTAAGACAGTGGGGCCGTCTACCTCCCTCGAGTTTCTGGGTATAGAACTAGACTCGTATACAAGTAACGGTACCTCCCCCTATACCGTTGGCAAGCCCTGAAAGATACTCGGGGGATTCGTCTAAGACGCAGATATTTCTTACACAGATCATGATGCATTTTTCTTGCAAACCCGCGTCTTTTCCCAACCACCATTCAAGAGTAGCGTTCGCCATCTCTTACATGATAGGGGATGCAGCAAGTTGGGCTGTCCCACTGGTAAGGAGAGATGATGCTATTCTTTCAGACTGGGGGGCCTTCAGGACGGAGTTTGAGAGGGTGTTTGATAGACGGGCCACTACATTCAGGGCTGACAGGGAATTGATGGAGTTAAGACAGGGACGTAATGAATTGATTACATATTTAACGTCCTTTAACAGATTGGTGGCAGAGTCTTCCTGGCCTGAAGAGAAACAGATGTCCATTTATTATCAAGGGCTGCGGGATGGGATGAAAGATGTCATAGCGCAAATAGATCCCCAACCTACTACCTGTGCCGGAATGATTAACCTTTCCTTACGACTCGATGGCAGAATGTCAGAGAGATCAGGGGACAGGAGAAAATGGGACAGAGGATCCCCTAGGCCGGAGTATTTCAGTAAGAAGGGACCATCATCAATAGGAGAAAGCCATGAACCTATGGAGATAGGAGCAGTGAGGGCACCTTTAACTAGAGAAGAAAAGGAAACCCGTAGAACCCAGGGGCTGTGCATGTATTGTGGAAGGAAAGGACATTACGTGAGAGAATGTCCCTCCAAGCCAAAAAATACAGGGAGTTGGGTTAAGAAAAGGTTAGCCATATCCAGCACCGAGTCATACGACAAAGATAATGAAGGAAGGGATGATCAGACTCCCTTAAAGCTTCCTTCTCTGGTTTGTGAGGTTCTTCAGGATTCAGTATCCCACATCGTGTTGTCCATGTGTCTGGTGAGTCAGCTAGTGGGCCATCAAGTTTTGGTGATGATTGACTCTGGGGCCACGGGCAATTTCATAGACAGCGGACTGGTAACATCTTTAAACTTGAAACGCATACCCCGGATGCACCCAGAAGAAGTGTGGGCGGTAGATGGGAAACCCTTAAAATCTGGGATGATCACTGAACAGACAGAAGAAGTGTTGTTGGTGGTAGACTTGCCAGAAGGGGAACATCGGGACAGGTTAACCCTCAACATAATCGAGGCTCCACAATATGAGGTGATTCTGGGTATGCCCTGGCTTTCATATCATAACCCTGATATTGATTGGAAAGAGAAGAAATTGAGGTTTCCTTCACCTGTATGTCAGGAACATATGTCAACACATCCGGTTACTCAGGCTAGAGAGCTGTCTATTCCTTTTCAGGTGGCTACTGCGGCCGAAAAGGAGGTATCATTACCTAGTGCATATCAGTCATTTGCGGATGTATTTAGCGAACAGTTGGCTAATGAACTACCACCTCATCGTTCATACGACTGTTGCATTGATATGGTTGAAGGAGCCCTGATGCCCTCCTGTCGTGTGTATGCATTATCTGTGCCCGAAACTACGCACCTCAAAGAGTATCTAACTCATTATCAAGCTATAGGCTTTATCCGCCCTTCCAAGTCCCCTGCAGCCTCTCCTTTATTTTTCATAGCGAAAGCTAATGGTGAATTGAGGGCTTGTGTTGATTACAGAATGCTGAACAAAAACACTGTCCGTAACAGGTACCCTCTCCCCCTTATTCCGGTGCTACTAGATCAAGTAAGGAAGGCCTGCATTTATACAAAGTTAGATCTTCGGGGGGCATATCACCTTGTGAGGATGAGGAAGGGTGATGAATGGAAGACGGCCTTTAAAACATGCTACGGGTTGTTTGAATATACTGTTATGCCTTTTGGACTGTGTAACGCCCCGGCCGCCTTCCAATACTTCCTGAATGATGTTTTGAGGGATCTGGTAGACATCAGTGTGGTTGTTTACATTGATGATATCTTGATATATTCTTGTAATGTAGGGATTCACCACGACCATGTGACACAGGTTTTACAGAGATTGAGAGAGAACAATCTGTTTTGTAAGCTTAGTAAATGCGAGTTTGGAGTAACCACTGTGGAGTTCCTGGGGGTCATGCTATGTCCAGATGGGTTGCAAATGGCAGAAAGAAAGGTGCAAGCAGTTCAGTCCTGGCCCACACCGAAAACAGTGAAAGAAGTCCAATGTTTCCTGGGTTTTGCGAACTATTACAGGAGGTTTATTGATGGCTTTTCGCGCATTGCTGCACCTCTTTCTCGGCTACTAAGAAAAGGGGTGGTGTATGGTTGGTCGCAAGAAGCAGAGAAAGCTTTCACTCATCTCAAGAGGGCGTTTGTCACCGCGCCCATATTAGCACATCCACAACCTGAGTTGCCGTATGTTGTAGAGGCTGATGCCTCGGATGAGGCAGTAGGGGCTATTTTGTCTCAGAGGCATGTACAAACAGGTCAACTCCACCCGGTAGCGTATCTCTCCAAAAAACTGAGCCAAGCAGAGAAAAACTACACTATAGCAGAAAAAGAACTACTTGCTATTAAAAAGGCCTTCCAGGAATGGCGACAATACCTATGGGGGGCTATACATCCAGTGACTGTGTTCTCAGACCACCGTAATCTGCAATACATGCGAACGGCTAGACATCTGTCACAGAGACAGATGCGGTGGATGCTGTTTTTTGCAGAGTACAATTTTCTGATAACTTTCCGTCCAGGTGCTGAAAACAAGAAGGCGGATACTTTGTCACGCTTGGGTGATACTTTGGAGGTAAAGGCTGATCCTCCAATGGATGCCATCATTGAACCTAGCAAAGTAATCTGTGTGCTCAATGCGGATGTATTTCTAGAGACAATCAAGGGACATAAGACTGAGGCGGCCTGGAGGTTGTGGAGTAGTAAAGACATCAGACGATCCCTCGTCCGTGGTCTGCCTTTCGTGGAAAACAAACTGTTCTTGCCTACCATGGAAAGCAGGAAAAAGGCTTTCGAGTGGTGTCACTCCTCGCCACTGTCAGGTCATCAAGGCATAAGGAAATCAGTGCTCTTGGTTCAGAGGCAGTTCTGGTGGGATACCTTGTCCAGAGACGTAACTCTTTGGGTGGGTCAGTGTGAGGTGTGTGCACGTGCAAAGACATTGCAGAGTCAGAGCAAGGGGAAACTAATGCCATTACCCACTCCGAAGAAACCATGGCAGAGTATTAGTATGGACTTTATCACAGGGTTGCCTTCTGATCATGGACATACAGCTGTGCTGGTGGTGGTAGACAGCCTTACAAAAATGGGACATTTTATACCATGCAGGAACCTCCCCACGGCGGGTCAAACAGCACAGCTGCTTTTGTCTAATGTCTTCCGTTTCCATGGGATTCCTGAAGTCATCATTTCAGACAGGGGACCTCAGTTCATTGCGAGCTTTTGGAAGTCATGGTGTTTGGCGTTGAAGATCAAAGCCTCTTTGTCAACCAGTTTCCATCCCCAGACGGATGGTCAGACTGACGGCTCAATCAGACTTTGAAAAAATATCTACGATGCTATGCTGCTGAGGCTCATGATTCCTGGGTGTCCCTCTTGTGGCTAGCTGAATTTGCCTATAATAATGCATGGCATAGTTCTTTGGGGGTGTCCCCTTTCTATGCCAACTATGGATTCGATGCCCGGGCATTGCCTATCACCATTCCTGGAGAAGTGGGTAATCAACCTTCGGTGTTGGGTTCGGTCCGACGTTTGCATGCGGTCCAAAAGAAAGTGTCCAGACATTTGGTTCAAGCCAAACAAGAGTACAAGAAATGGGCCGATAAGCATCGAGGTGTGGGTCCTGTTTACCAGGTGGGGGACAGGGTGTGGTTGTCCACCAAAAACATCAGGTTTAAACTCCGTTCGGTGTTCCATCCTAAATATATTGGTCCGTACGTTGTTTTGAAACAGGTTAACCCTGTGGCGTATAAACTGAAACTTCCAGCCTCGCTTCGAATTCACCCGGTATTTCACTGTAGTTTGTTGAAACCGGCTTTGGCTGCTCGACGGAGGGCTCCTCCTCCAGTGCTGTGCGACGATGGTCTGGAGTATGTAGTACGCTGCATAAAAGACTCTAAACGTCGCAGAGGCACGTTGTGGTACTTGGTGGCCTGGAAGGGCTACTCGGCTGAGGACGACTCTTGGGAGCCATCTGTGAATGTGCATGCTCCTGTTGCTGTCAGATCATTTCATCGGAGGTATCCTGCCAAGCCTGGGCCTAGGAGGCGCTAGGAGAGAGGGCATACTGTCAGGTTCCTGCATCACCGCGCCTACCCAATCATCAGAAAACTACATCTCCCATGATCCTTGTAGGGGGAAGTATAAGGGTGGTGTTAACAGGAAATGAGTTGCTCGTAATTTTGTGTCCTTTCTTTGTGTTTTCCGTGTTGCTGGGAGAAGACCGGCATTCATCGAGCTGCTGCCGCGTTGGGAAGTGAGAGCGCTGATCAAGCTCCTCACAGCGTTAAGGTACTGTTTGCAATGGATCCGCTGCGAGCCCTGGTCTCGGGCGCTTGCCGGCATTATAGTGATTGAAGCCTTGTTTTCTTTTCGAAGTAACGCACCGCCTGGTGCGTGTCAATTTCAAACCCGGCTCCTCTGGGTTTTCTGTTCACGGAGCTTTGCGGCGGCTGCTGCAAGTTACCGCGGAAAGCCTAAATTTGAATTGTATATCCTTGTCCTGCATTCCGGAGTAGAGTGGTGAGTCATACTACCTACTGCCGGTTAGAGTAAACTTCATGTCCTGCAATGCCCGGAGTAGAGTGGTGAGCTAACTACCTACTGCCGGCTAGACTATTTGTTTATCTGATCATATTCAAATAGCGGAGCGTGGTGGTGGTCGCAACCACACGTTGCCGTTATATGGTTTAAAGACTTTTTGTTATGCAGAAGTGTACACCAACGTATTACCTCTTCTTGGCTAAAAGATATTCTATGTGATTTTAAGGGACAGAGCTTTGCTTGATCGAGTGACAACGTGTGGTATTATACCACAAACTCTTTTAAGATAAATCCGGACGATAGACTTGTGAATAACTCAAAGACTAATTTAGAGGAACAAGTCTTTTTACCCGGGGGGGATCATTTAATAAGGTTCATTCTCCACATAATACGGTGTGTATTCACAAAGGGTTTATAGTTTCTAGATCTTAAACCTGTGTGATATATGTTGTGATAACCATTGTGTTTCCTTTCAGGAAGCTGAACCGATAATCATTTAAACTGGTTGGAGGAATGTGTACAGCCCCTCAAGGTATTCAGAAGTCTAGAGAGTATTATCGAGAGTAGCCTTATCTTTGGTTGGTGTTATAAAACTTATGTTCTGTCGTTTCAGATCCCTTGTCCCTGCTGACCCCTACCCGTCCCCGGTCTCTTTTCATTATTTATCCCTCGCCTGATGGTTCGAACCCCCTGTGTACTCATTCAGGGTGTTGGTAACATCAGGAGGTGGACCCCTTTGTTCATCGATCGGATCCTGTGGAGCAGGCCCTGACAAGGACATGCTCATTTGGCTGGCATTTCTGGAGGACTTCAACAGTCGAGTGGTGTGGAACAAACCCCCAGCCTCGTCGAAGGAGCTCGGCTTATGGACCGACTCAGCGGGGAGCGTGGATTTTGGTGCAATTTTCGGTAACCAGTGGTCGGCACAAACATGGCCGGCGTGCTGGCACTCAAGCGGCCTAACAGGTAACATTGGTTTCTTGGAGTTATTCCCCATCTGGGTGGCTCTGATGGCATGGCCAGAAGACTTTAGGGACCGCTCAGTGGTATTCTGGTCAGATAACATGACAGTGGTCGAGTGCATTAATCACCAGGCAGCACGCTGCAAATGGATCCTATGACTGTTGAAGGAAATTGTATTGCGATGCATGAGATTGAACGTACAGTTCAGGGCAAAACATGTGCCGGGTGTACTGAATAATGCAGCTGATGCACTCTCTCGTTCAAAAATGCAGACTTTCAGGGGTTATCAACCCACAGCGGAGCTAGTGGCGGCACCTTTCCCCGAAGCACTATGGCAGATCTGTGCCCTGGACTACAAGACCTCGTGGCAGCCGGTCTAGCGCCAAGGATGAGGAAAGCTTATGAAGGGGCGTTCCATTCATACTGCGCCTTTCTGGGGCCAGTAGGGGAGCATAGATGGGGGCGGGAGGAGTCCTTGCTCCAATTTTTGGTGGCACTTCATAGATAAGGCCGGTCGGCGGCAACCGCCAACAGGTATAGGGCCGCCATATCATTTATGGAGCAGCTCCACGGGGTAAGGGACCCGACGAATTCCTTCATAGTCAAGAAGGCTCTCCGCGGCTGGCGGCGCCTGGAGGGTCGCAGACAGGATAACAGGCACCCGATTGGGTTGGATAAATTGACCACCTTACTGGCAAAACTGGACGAGACATGCTCCTCACCCAGCGAGGTAACACTGTTCCGAGCAGCTTTCGCATTGGCGTTCTATGGGGCCCTGCGGGTGAGTGAACTAGTGGCAGGAAATAAGAAAGATGTGGAAGGAGGTCTACGCAGGGATCACGTCCAAGTAAGGGGCGATTCTCTGCTGATCTCGATAACCAGGTCAAAAACAGACCAGGAGGCCCTGCGAATAGTGTGGTGTTGCAGCGTGCACGGGGGAATCCCGGTTGTCCAGTGGGGCATGTGGAGGCCTACCTGAAACAGAGGTTGACAACATGGGGGGGGCCCTGCTTAGACACATGGACAGCACCCCATTGACGAGATTTCAATTTCAGAGGGTGCTGGCAATTACGATTGCAGCGGCGGGCTTGAACCCGGGTGATTTTGGGACCCATCATTTAGAATAGGGGCCGCTACGGAAGCTACGGCTCGGGGTCTGCAGGCGGACGAGGTGAAACAATTAGGCCGTTGGTCCTCGAACTGTTTCAAGAGGTATGTGCGACTGCACATGTTGTAATAAGCTGATGAACCGCACTCACGCTTATTGTCTTTTGTTTGGATTACAGTTTCGCAAGCCTGTCACGCGGGGCGGAAATTGGGATCGGCCCAGCATCAGCTGACCAGCGGGAAGGGATCACCGATTGGAGATCAAGTGGTCTGGGTCGTGGGCCACTCATACGTGAGGCGTGCCGGGGACATATTCAAAGCAGGTGACGCGATCCACGCATCTGAGGAATATGGGTTCAGAGTGACCTTTCATGGGAAGGGAGGCCTCTGTACTGACCAATTGCAAAAATTTGTGGAGGAACTCCTAGGGCGGCACAGGTCCCCGCCATCTATAGTCATAGTGCACGTGGGGAGCAATGACTTGGTGAGACTGGGAAGACGGGTGTTAGTTGAGCACATATTGTCTGCAGTTAGCTGGTTGGCCAAGAGGCTCCCTGGGTGTATAATTGCCTGGTGCCACATGATTCCCAGGAGAATATGGCAGGGGGGGTTTGTCTATGTCAGCGTTGAACCACTCGGTAAAGAGGGTCAACAACAAGATTGAGAAACTGTTTCGCTCCGCTCATCTCCAATGCATTTCCCATGGGTGTATTAGGGGGGATCACTGTTATTTGAATGATGGGGTGCATCTGTCCAGGGCTGGGAATGAATTACTCATAGGAGACTTTGTAGCTTGGCTAGTGGGTTTGAGGAGGCATGACCTATAGGAGGTGTGGGGTGGCCAGATAGTCGGTCAACTATCTGGCCTGTGGCGGTAAGGTCATGATCGGTGAGCAGTGATTTCAAGGTCCCTAGGGGGGCACCACCCATTATGGATGGGAGCGCCCGGGGGGAGGCGGCCATTGGCCCCTCCCACGGTGGGGCGGCACCCACTACGGATGGGTCGCCCATATATTATGTGTCTGTCTCCTCCCATGGGGAATGGTGTTGGGAGGGGTGGCGGGCATCCCGGCCCATATGGAAAGGGGAGACCACTCGGTCCCCCCGAATGTATGGATGGGTGCCCCGATCCCCCGGGAAACCATTGTGGGCGGGGGGCGGGACCTGGCTGGTATGCCCGAAGCGGCGTAGCCAGAGCACGCCCCTCCCGCCCAAAAGAGGCTGTCCTAGACACCCGCCCGGAAGTCCGTGCACGGATGGGCGTACTTGAGGCGGGTCCCCGCCCTCCCGCAGCTGGATAAATAGTGCGGGAATCCAACGAAGCTTCCTCTTGTTCCTGTGCTCTGAAGGCTGCACCACTCATCGCTCGTGAGCCCTCAAGGGAACAAGCTGCACTTTTTGACCCACCCACCAGCCCCTTGTTGCAGATTTTGTGAAATAAAGAAATATTCTCTGTGATTATTTTGATGTAATAAAAAGTATGACAGTCATTTCTTGCATCATGAATGTATGACGAGGTATGCATATAATTGAATACTTGCTTGTAGGCCTTTTTTCCTTTGTATAGACGTAAAGGATTGGATTCAATAAAGATTCTGTTTTGCTTTAGGACTTTTTTCCCTTTGTAGCAATGTTGAAGTCGGTGAATTATCAAACTGTTGCAGATTTAGGCATAGTTTTCTTTCCTTAGTGGGTAAAACAACTGTCGTATTTATTTTTGGTCGGGCGGTAAGGTCATGATCGGTGAGCAGTGATTTCAAGGTCCCTAGGGGGGGCGCCACCCTTTATGGATGGCGAGCGCCCGGGGGGAGGCGGCCATTGGCCCCTCCCACGGGGGGCGGCACCCACTACGGATGGGTCGCCCAGGGGGACACGGCCATAGGCACCTCCTAGGGGGAGATGGCTATATGCCCCTCCCACGAATATCCCGGGGGCCGGATATCCGCTCCGGCGGAAGAGAGTGTGGGGAAGGGGGGGAGTCCACGCTGTCCTTCTTACGGATACCTCGCACCGGAACTCGCACGACCTTAAGATGGCATCGAGTGAAAGGGGGCCCCCACGACAAGGGAAGTTACAGTTGGCTGCGAGGGTAAAGTCCTCTGCGCATGCGCCACTCACACCGTGAGGGCGGGAAGTTGGTGATAGGGATCTGACACCGGTTAAGACCTTGCCGTTGGCCCTTAATGCTAGGTTGTACAAATTCAAAAATGTAATGCATTTATCAGGATGCTAGACTCGGCTAGTAAACCTTTGTATTAGAGATTTGTTAGGTTAGCCTGAAAAACCTGTCTTCATCAAAATGTAATTGAAGTTGATTTTGTACATGATTCCTGAAACGTTTTTAATTTAAATTTTTTAATTTTGTTTCATATTTTAATAAATATGGCTGGGGGGTCGTGAGGCCCCCCGCCTTCCAAAAGTTTAAATCTGTGTCTGTCTCCTCCCATGGGGAATGGTGTTGGGAGGGGTGGCAGGCATCCCGGCCCATACAGAAAGGTATGAGAGGAGAAAGGAAGTGAAGTAGGGGGACTGAAAAAAGGTGAGTGTTGGGAAGGAAAGTAAGGAGAAGGAGAGTGAACATGGGGAATGTGGATATTCAAAGAAAATGTAGAAAAGGAACGGGGGTGTGGAAGGGTAAGAAATTATGCATTGCTGGAGTTGCATCATTTTTGTGACACACTCCAGCAATGCATCACTTTGCGCTTACAGATACGTCTGAAATACTGACGTATCTGTGTGTACTTGCGACATAATACGTCATATATTTAATATGACGCATGACTAGAAGACTGAAGGCCTCATTTATGAGGCCATGCGTCACTTTTACGCCACCGGTGCGTCACTTTTTGTGACGCACCAGTGCTGTAAAAAATGCACCTTATTCAATCATATTTACAGTGTGACGCATCTAGGTAGATGCGTCACTTTGTAAACCCCTGCGCCACATTATACCTACATCAGGTGTAATGTATGCAAAAGGGACGTATTGACGCAAGAAAGGGTGGTAGAGGTGATGCCGTAAAATCTATGAGATATCACTGCATCACTTTTATGACGCTGTTGCGTCCAACTCATGCGTCTGTTTCACAGCAGGCGTAAAACTGATACAGGCCCTTTCACATGGGCCTGGCCCCATGTGAAAGGATGCATTGCTGGAGTTGCATCATTTTTGTGACACACTCCAGCAATGCATCACTTTTGCGTTTACAGATACGTCTGAAATACTGACGTATCTGTAAGTACTTGCATCATAATACGTCATATATTTAATATGGCGCATGACTAGAAGACTGAAGGCCTCATTTATGAGGCCATGCATCACTTTTACGCCACTGGTGCGTCACTTTTTGTGAGGCACCAGTGCTGTAAAAAATGCACCTTATTCAGTCATATTTACAAAGTGACGCATCTAGGTAGATGCGTCACTTTGTAAACCCCTGCGCCACATTATACCTACGTCATATGACGCAGGAGTAGAAGACCGAAGGCCTCATTTATGAGGCCATGCATCACTTTTACGCCACAGGTACGTCACTTTTTGTGACGCACCAGTGCTGTTAAAAATGCACCTTATTGAGTCATATTTACAAAGTGACGCATCTAGGTAGATGCGTCACTTTGTAAACCCCTGCGCCACATTATACCTACGTCAGGTGTAATGTATGCAAAAGGGGTGTATTGACGCAAGAAAGGGTCGTAGAGGTGACGCAGTGAATGAACTGGGTTTTCCTCATGCTACGCTCCCCCGTACACTCTCCGGTGCGCACACCGGGCGCTCCCCCCGCGAAAATCGAAACAAAAATAAAAAAACATTTTGCCCCGCGGGCCCTTTTATGGCCCCCACATCAAACCTAGGGGCTCAGGGGGGGGTTACCCTGCCCCCTTTTGGTCATGTTCCCTTTGTTTTTGCCACCTCTTGTGTCTTGGTAGGCCCGGCGGCCGCTCCAGACTGTTTGGAATGTTGACAGACACCCGAGAGCCAATCAGCTCTCCGCTCGCGAACTCGCGTAGCGCGCCCGGTGCGCGTACCGGGGCACGCTTATAGATATATATATTTTTTGAACCTAAATTCATCAAAATCCACTGGAGCACATATCTTGAGACATAGCAAAGGCACATCGGGCTACCAGTCCCTACAATTTTGCCAAGTTTGGTGGAAATCCATTCAGCCATTCGGGCTAAAAGTGAGGTCGACCGCCCTATGGAAATTAACATGGGGAAAACACGTCTTGGGACCCCCCTTTTATCTCAGCCCTCGCTTGAGGAATCCCCCTCAAACTTTCAGGGGAGGACCAAAGCGCCGCGAGGCAAATTTGAGGAAACCGGCACCAAAGTTATTCCCAATAGAATGTTGCGATTTCCCTATTGAAAATAATCCTAACTATAACTACCTACTGGCGACCGCCAGTAGGTAATATATACATATATATATTCACTGAAAAAACCATAGGTTTCAGCCACGTTATAGCTAGGAATTCGCATTTTAAAAACCTTAGAAATTCACACAAAAAAAACATAGGTTTCACATATAGTATAGTTAGGAATTAGCATTTAAAAAACCTTAGAAATTCACTGTAAAATCATCCATTTAGACACTTATATACCCATTTATTCTTCCATCGACCTTGAGATATACATATATGAAACATTTAAATATCTGAAAAACACACATTTACTGGATGATATCATCAGTGATGTCATCAGTGATGTCATTTCAGATGTCATCAGTGATGTCATGAGTGATATCACTGACCATGTCATGAGTGATGTAGTATGTGACGTCATCAGCAGTGCATTGCGGGCGCGTGAGTCATAGTTAGCTGAACTAACTATAACGGGGGAATTTCATTGGTTTTGTATGAGTGAAATGTCCAGCTAACTATAACATGTGTGAAACCTATGTTTATTTAGTGAATGTCTAAGGTTTTGTAACTGCTAATTCTTAACTATAACGTGGTTGAAACCTATGGTTTTTTCAGTGAATTACTAAAGTTTTTTAAATGCTAATTCCTAACTATAAAGTGACTAAAACCTATGTTTTTTTCAGTGAATTTGAAAGGTTTTGTAAATGATAATTTTAAAATGTATTAATTATTACATTTCTTTCTTTTTATAGTAATTTCCTACATTTTTTATTATAAATGCTTATATTGATTTTATTTTTGAGGTTACATTTCATATTTTTATTGTAAAATAATAACAAAAGTAAATTCAAAAAGAATGCACTGCTAGTGAAACCGCCTGGGTGAATTTGTAAATGTTTGTTAGGGGCAGATTTACAACCCCCTTTTGCCTCTTTTACACAACCACAAAAGATGCGTCATGGTGTGTGGTATTTAGAATGGGACGTATCTGGGAGGTGCGTTACATTGTAAATCCCTGTATCAGAATTAGACATTCCTACACGGGGGGGGCGTTCCAGCACGGGAACACCTCCTAATAGTGGCTGAGTCACTTTTGGGCTCATGCTGTGTCAAAACCCTGCACTAGCTTGAAGCAGATGTAAGGATTGACACAGAATTCTGAGCAAAGGGCACCCACAGCATTGCTAGAGATGCGTTGCACTTGCAATATACGTCAAATAATGCACCACCTTTACAGCACAGATACATCACCTTTCTGTGCCGTTTTTGTCCAATGGTGCACCGCATTGTAAATACGGCGCATCCATGGTGGTGGTGTCACGGTACACAATAACTGGCATATTCCTGGGGATATGACAGTTATTGTATATGTGCCCATTAGTGTTTTAATGTAGTGAATGGATTACTACATACCGATGAATGATTCACTACAAAACAAAAATAGCAGTAACAGAGTGTTTGGTGGAAGTGTAAGGATACAAACTGGGGAATTGAAGGTATAAAAGACAAATGTGTAAATACATAGAAGACTACATGCATAGTCTATAGGGGTTTGAAGCAGTCTATGGCCTAAGGCCTATTTTAATGCATGAGTACTCAGGTAGTGAGTGGATGATTGCAGTTCTGCGAGGAAAGAGCCTGATTCAATTTATAACAGCCTCAGTTTTACCACAGTATATAGATAAACTCATACTGCTGAATGGCTCACTACAATATTTAAACAGTAGTGTGAGAGTGTTTGGTGAAAGTGTAAAGATACAGACTGGGAAATTGAAGGTATAAAAGACATGTTTGCTGGTGCAAAAACACTGCATGCATAGTCTATATGTGTTTGAAGCAGTCCATGCCCTAAGGCACACTTTCCACCATGAGTACTTGGATACTGGCTGAATGATTACAATTCTGCGAGGAGAGTGTGTGGCTTAATGTATAGCAGCTTTACTTTTACTACAGTGTATAGATAAGCATATACTGCTGTATGGTTCACTAAAATTCTGAAACAGTAGTGTAAGAGTTGTTGGTGAAAGTGTAACGATACACACTGGGTAATTGAAGATATAAAAGGCAAGTTTGCTGCTGTGTACAACAGTGAATGCATAGTCTATAAAAGTCACAGTCATATTCATAGTCTCTTGTATAGCGCACAAATCATAAAAGTCTCAAGGCGCTTAATAATGATTTGAAGCGGGGGATGGAGGGGAGTTCCGGTGCAGGAACACCTCCTAAAAGTGGCTGAGTAAAATATACAAGATTTCACTTTGTCACTTTTGAACTCATGCTGCGTCAAAACCCTGCACTTACTCGCTGCAGGTGAAAGGATTGACTCAGCATTGTGAGCATAGAGCCCCCGAGCATTGCTAGAAATGCGTTGCACTTGCAACGCAACTTAAGCAATGCGCCGCCTTCATGGCACAGATACATCACATATCTGTACCGTTTTTGCCCCATAGTGCACCACATTCTAAATACGCACATCCATAGTGATGATGTCACAGTGCACAATAACTGGCATACCCCTGGGAATATGGCAAATATTGTACATCTACCCATTAGTGTTTTAATATAGTGAATGGATTAGTATATACTGATCAATGAGTCACTACAAAACTATAACATGAGTGACAGAGTGTTTGCTGGAAGTGTAAGGATTGGAGACTGGGGAAGTGAACATATAAAAGGCAAGTTTGCAGGTGCATGGAAGACTGCAAGCATAGTCTATAAGAGTTTAAAACAGTCCATGGCCTAAGGCATACTTTGCTCCATGACTACTTAGATACTGCCTGGATGATTACAGTTGTCCAAGGAGAGTGTTGAGCTGAATGTATAACTGCTTCACTTTTAAAACAGTGTATAGATAAACACATACTGCTGTATTGCTCACTACAATACTAAAATAGCAGTAGCAGAATGTTTGGAGGAAGTGTAAAGATACAGACTGGGCACTTGAAAGTTTAAAGGGCATGTTTGCAGGTGCATAGAAAAAGTCATTTATTATTAATTAATCAGAATCTATGTATGAGTCTATGTATGAGTCTGATTGTTTCTTAGACCTTCTTTTCCGCGGATGTGATCACATTTCTAACCTTTTAATGAAAAAACTGTATGTTAGGATAAACAACAGGCTATGTGTAATAGAGCCATCCCCTGCAACAAATAATATTCAGCACTATATCTTTTAATAAACAGAAAAGAAGTATGTTAAACTGTCAATATTTTCTATTCATGCAGTGTATTTACGGTGTGATATAATAATAAGCCATTCTATTCAATGATAAAGTGTTTCCTGCAGAGCATCTCCAAACATTACTATCAATCAGAACATTCTGTAATACAATGTGTAGTTTTTATTTAAAAAACATGTCAGGTTAAGGTCAACCTTTAAGCATTTTGTGCATGTTTCCACACATTTAGCTTTGCTGCTGAAAAAAAAGAAGCTTGCTATAACCATTTTGGGGACTCGTACTGGTAGGTATGGTTACATGCTGGATTTTTACACAGTTTAACGTTGCGTTACTTCAATATAAACTGCACATTAACATTGCACGTATCTGTTACTAAATTATTTGCATTTTAATAAAATTCCTTTTCAATCCCCCCATCTGATGGTTATCTTACCCATCACATTTTTGCAAGTAGCTTCTGCACTATGGGCACTTTCATCATCAGTGGAGTATTATCGTTTTGTTTTTAACCCTTTCACTTCTAGGCCTCCCCCCCCTGTGCTAAGCCTTTTTTTGGCTTTTTGGGGTAGTTTGGGCTCATGCCACTGCAATGTTTTGTCCACATAAGGTATCACACCCATTTTGCGCCCTTTCCTTACAACACCATAGAAATTTTAAAAGTACCCAGGGTTTGTAAATTCCCCAGGAGCGGACCCAGAAATTACCCAAAAAACAGCAATTATTATGGTAAAATATAAAGAGGGAAAATAGGTATCAAAGACACCTATGTATTTCTGAAAGGGCAACAAAATATAGAGTTTAGAAACTGTAGCTATTAGCACATCTCCAAAATTGTGGTTACCCATACTAGCCTGTAAATTGTAGGACATTTTTCAAAGTGACTACTTTTATATTACATTGTCTTACATCAGGAAGGAGAGAATGCATAGAAAGTCTATAGGTAATAACAGTTGCTCTACAATTCTGAGTTCCCCTAAGTCTCCGGTTAACATGGTACCTCCCTGGTGTGGGTAGGCCTAGTGCCCGCAACAGAAAACGGCCCAAAACCCGACATGGACGCACCACATTTTTACTGTGAAAACAAACCCTTTTTTGAACAGTGCTTAGCTGTGGATTTTTAACCCGAGTGCAGCCAGCACCTAGGGAAACCTAGCAAACCTGTACATTTTTGAAAACTAGAAACCCAGAAAAAATCCTGGATGGGGTGACTTGAGTGGCTCTCATTGGATTCTGTTACCCATAATCCTTTGCAAACCTCCAATTTTCTAATACAAACACATTTCCTTCACATTTCTGTGAAGGAAGTTCTGGAATCTGCAGGGCTCCACAAAATTCCACACACTCTGCAATCTCCATAGTCTTCCAATAAAAATGGTACCTCACGTGTGTGGGGAGGCCGAGGGCGCGTGATAGGGAACAGCCCAAATCGCAATGTGGGCCCACCACATCTTTACAGTGAAAACTGACCCTTTTTTTGCAGTGTCTAGGTGTACGGTTTGAACTCTAGCTCTGCAGTCAGCTAAAGAAACCTAGCAAACCTATACATTTATGAAAACTAAACACGCAAGGAAAACCCGGATAGGGTGATTTGTGTTGCTCTCATGAGGTTCTGTTACCCAGAATCCTTTGCAAGTCTCAAACTCTGTCCCAAAAACACATTTTCTTCACATTTATGTGATGGTAGGTTCTAGACTCTGTGTGGATCCACAAAATTACACTCACTCCACGTTCCCCAAAAGTCTTCTGATGAAAATGGTAACTCACTTGTGTGGTTAGGCTTTGTGCCTGTTACAGGACACGGCCCAGAATCCTATGTGGACCCATCATATTTTTACAGTGAAAAATGACCCTTTTTTTGTAAAGTGCCTATCTGTAGATTTTGAGCCCAAGCTCTGACGTCACTTAGGAAAACCTAGAAAATCTCTACATTTTTATAAACTAGACACCCAGGGGAATAAAGGAGGTGGTGACCTGTGTAGCTCTCACCAGGTTCTGTGTTCCAGAATCCTCTGCAAACCTCATACCTTGTAAAACAAAACACATTTTTTCTGCGATGGAAAGCTCAGAAATCAGTGTGGATCCACAAAATTCCACCCTCCCTGCATTCCCCAAAGTCTTCTGATAAAAATGGTACCTCTTTTGCGTGGATGGGCCAAGTACCAACGACAGGCAAGGGCCCAAAACATATTGAGGAGACATCCAAATTACTTATCACAAAACATCTTCGTTTTGCAAGGGGGGTCTCCTGGGTGTTTTTCCCCAGAATTGGCAGCCATCTTGGAAAACTACCAAACCCACACATTACTGAAAACTAGACACCCGGGGGACTCCAGTGAGGTATGGCTTGTGTGGACTCTCCACAGTTTTCCTTTTCAGTGCCTAGTGGTCTTCCTGCCCCCTAACCCCCAGACAGATTAGCGACTATTGCCAATCTCCTCATTTCAGTTTTGGTTTCTGTGCAATTACATCAGCGCTACGTGCACACTGATTGTAATTGCACAGTCAGCAGAGAAACAGCCTCTGGAGCTGGGAAAGTTCTTCCCTAGCTCTCAAGGCTGATGGGTGGAAAGGGAATTTCTCTGGTGCACACACCAGAGGAATTCCCTGTGCCATGTTATTGGACGGATGGGGGCCAGCTGACGCACATAAGCCCTGGTGCGTTGGACGGCCCCTGGCCGTCTAATGCACCAAAGGGGTTACACCTTTGAATTAAAATGATTTTCTATATTTGTCATTAAGATGATCATTTAAATCAAGTTCTTTTCCATTTTTCCATTCTCTTGCTCCTTTCTCAGCTTTTTCTTTTTGTAATCAGTATCTACAGCCTTTTATTAATGCTAATAAAAGAAGTATACAGAGGGCTTAACTTAGTAGTGACAGTAGTGGAGAATAGCTTTCAGGATTCCCCTCCTGCAATTGCGATCCAGTTTCCACGTGTGTGTATTCCCTTTCTAAAGTGTTCTCAAATACTAGGTGTTCGTATCTCTTATAATTCAGGTTTCAGTTCGGAAATGTTCTATGCAATTTCTTGAATTCTCTTGTTGTCGTCGGATATGTATGAGCACCAATGTTGAGTTTTCAACTAATAAAGCTCCTGGAGTACTAGTTACCAGCTTGTGACCAACTGTTGGCAGTTTTCAAATGTTTTCTCACTCTCACAGGTGGAATGTGTACACCATGAATGTATTCCACTAACTGGTTTCCAACTTCTGCACTACGGGTGAGTCTGGATGCGGATGTCATTGTTAATGCATCTATTCTATACAGTATAATATTTTTTAAACAATATAGCTGAATGGCAAATACCCTTCCAACCAGAAGGTAGTTGGAAGTAAGTATCTTATCCACAACGAAAATAAACCCCTGGAATTGCAGTTTTTTCCCCTTGAAAAAAGTTGCCCTATGTTTCCCAATAATTCAAATGTATGTTCACAGCTACTAATTTACACATGTTTGGTTTCTTGTATGCATTCTCCTTTTGTAAAGAATGGATTTTCCATTTTTGGGGTCTCTCTAGTTTCAGCTTTGTGTAAATAATTTTCTTTTTAAAGTTGTCTTCCTCCTCCTCACCAACAGTTTATGAAACATATGTTTTTTCATCCTTAAAAAGTGTAATGTTAATGTGCCTTTCTTTTGATGCTATAATAAAGACTTTTTCTAAAGCTCTCATAAAAAGGTTTATTTAATTTTATTTATAATGTTTTAATTTAACTCTGGAAAGACTCCAGAGTATTAGATTGGAATAGAGATTCCCTTTATGCACTACGCATTATTGCCCAGAAGGTTATGGTGCCACTTTAGAAGAAGATCCTTTAATTGTTTCCTAAATCTCTTGAAGGGAGGTTTAGTCCTGGGATCTGTTTTTCCTTTGCAGGCTCTTTTTACTTCTAACTTGTTTTACTTTTTTTGGACTCCTTAGCTATTTTCTCTATTTAAACTCACATTTCTCCATCAACCTTGCTCCATTTTTTTGGTCAGACTAAACCTCTTGCTCCAGATTTTTCATCCCAGCTGTTTCTTCATTCTCTCTCACCCTCCCATTTCCCGACTGCAGGCTTCTTAACCTTTTCTTTCTACTTTTTTTTTTTTTTGGAAAACCTTTATTTAAGATCCAAAGCACACAGCTATTTAGCCTTACATCCCTGAGGCTAGGCAGCATTATACGGATATATGGTGCACACAATACAGATTGAAGAAACGTATCAGGTTTAATTTTATAATATGATAACAATAAACCTAAAAGAAAACTAACCAAAATAACACTAAGAAAAGGTAAATAGGCAAGGAATAATGCAAGAGCGACAACACCTAGTTCCGGGAGGTAGGCAGGGCCAAGTGCCCACAAAGTGCAGCTATACTGTATAAATCAAACGATAACGGGGGGAAAGAATCAGGATACCAGCAAAATAATAAGTTGGTTGGAAGGGAGGGCTAGGGAGAAAGACGAACCTCTAGCGGGTCAGCATCAGGAGGTAAACAAATGTCGTCCCTGTATTCATTCCAGGCCCCCCAGACCATTCTCCACTTCCTAGGCTTACCCCTGGCCACATACACTGTCTTCTCGCGGAGCATGCACCAATCCATATTGGCCTTCCATAATTCCACAGAGGGGGGTGATGGGGCCCCCCACTTCTGGGCGATGTCCCGCTTCGCCACCATATTCCCCAGGGTGACCCATTGGGTTGGGGCATTATTGTAGTCCGTGGGGCCCCACACATTCAACAGGCAGTGCCGGGCCTCTGCCGGCAAGTCCACACCAGTCACCTCACGCATGACTGCATGTACTCGTCTGCAGTAAGAGGCTACAGCATGGCACTCCCAGATGATGTGCAAGAATGTGGCCAGTTCTCCACAACCACACCTACAAAGACCGTCCACTGAGAGTCCCATATGAATCAGCCTGGGGCCAGTCACATAGACTCCATGGAGAATCTTCAATTGAACCAGACGCAATCTGGCTGAAATTGCCACCTCCTTAGGGGAAGACACCACGCACTGCCAGTCCTCATCATCCAGTTTGACACCATCACGCACCCACTGGTCCCTCACACCCAACAGAAGATCCGTGCGAACGTTGATGAATTTTTTATAGATCAGGGAGATGGCACTGTCCGGCATATGGCCATCCAGTACCCTGTCTTCCAACGGGGACGATTCGGGGACCTTCTCTCCCACCGGCAACACTGCCAGAAGGGCATGCCGCAGTTGGGCATACCTAAAGTATTCTGTGGCTCCCAATTGGAACTCCGTTTGCAAAGCGTCAAAAGACTTTATCTCGCCCCTGACCATCATATCGTCTACTTTGGAGATTCCAATAAGGTCCCACCGGTCAAACCCCTTTGTATGCCACATCCTGCCCAGCAAGTCAGAGTCATAAAGTGGAGTAGCCAAAGTAAGCCTACCCTGCCACCCCTGCGCTTTCGTAATGGCCCTCCAAATGTGCACAGCGGTCCTGGTGGGACCCGTCATTCTTCCATCCAGAGATCTTTAGTATAGTGCTCTATAGTACTTCCCATCGTCCAGGAGCCACCGATCCATGGCATACCCTGGACTGTCAGCCGGTCCATAGAAGCCATGGTTAAGAGCGGCCAGTTGAGAGGCCCAGTAGTACCTCCGGATATCCGGCAAAGCGATACCGCCGTCGTACCAAGGGATCGTCAATTTGGCAACAGCAATACGCGGCCTCCCCTCCCACAGGAGGGTCCGCTGCAAACCTTCAACCTCCCTAAAGTATCTGGAGGGGACAGGGTCCTGTGTATTCTGGAGCGCGTACAAGAATCTGGGCAGGGACATCATCTTAAACAATGCCGCACGTCCGAGCAGGGACAACTGTAGCTTGCGCCATCCCTCCACGTCGCGCCGAAGGCGTGCAAGAGGGGGAAGCAAATTGTTGGAGTATCGCGCCCGGGCATCAGTTGAGATATAAATGCCCAGGTATTTGAACCCCTGCCTCGTGATCTGTATAGCGCAGCCCCTGGGAAGACGCGGAGTCTCTCCGCTAAGTATGTAAAGGTGAGATTTCGACCAGTTGATAACCAGGCCCGAATATCTACCGAAAGTACCCAACACGTCACAGGCCACAATCAAGGATTTACAAGGGGAGGTGAGGTAGAGCAGGATGTCATCCGCGTATACCGACACGCGGTCCTCAAAGCCGGGTGACCACCTTATCCCACAGATGTCTGGGTGGGTCCATATCCAAGAGGCAAGTGGCTCAAGCGCGAGAGCAAAAAGCAACGGCGACAGAGGACAGCCCTGTCTGGTGCCTCTACGTAGAGCAAAAGAAGCTGACACACGTCCGTTGACCGTAACATTGGCCAATGGGTAAGCATATAAGAGTCTGACCCATCTTATAAATTCAGGGCCAAACCCAAACTTAACCAGTACTGCCCACAGGTAATTCCATTCAAGGGAGTCAAATGCCATCGTCGCGTCTAATGATGCCAAGACAGACGGCTCACAGAGCTTGTTGACTCGTGCCATGACTGCGTGGAGCCTCCTGAGGTTGAGGGCGTTGTTGCGATGGGGTATAAATCCCGATTGGTCCGGGTGAACCAGGTCGGCGATCACACCCACCAGCCGGTTGGCCAATAACTTAGCCAGAATTTTAGGCTTGGCATTCAACAGGGAGATCGAGCGATACGACCTACAAAGGTCTCTAGGCTTCCCATCCTTGTGAATAACTACAATAGTGGCCAGTCGCTGATCCAGAGGGAGCTCACCCGCCTCGCGCGCCTCCAGGAACATATTTCGCAAGGGTACAGCAATGGTGTCAGCCTTAATCTTGTAAAGCTCTACCGGAAGACCGTTGGGGCCGGGAGCTTTGCCAGATCTTAAGGAGCGTATCGCAAGCCACCTCATCAGCCGTAATACCTCTGTCCATGTCGTCGCGTTCAGCATCCGACAAGTAAGGAAGCTCAATCCCTTCAAGAAGAGAGGCCGAATCCGCCTCGGTCATAGCAGAGACCGATGTGTAGACAGACTCAAAATAGTCGGCAAAGGCCGTGACTATAGCGCTGGGGTCAGTGACAACCACCCCGTCGTCACCCAGCACCTCGGGCACCACTCGGGAAGCCATCTCCTTCTTATCTAGCCAAGCAATAAGCTTGCCTGCCTTATCCCCTGCATCGTAGATCCTCCCCAGCTGTTCTCTGCCCATCACCTTGGCTGCGTCAGTAGCAGTGGCTCGAGACTCCGCCTGCCTGAGAGAGAGAGCATGTAACAGGGCAGGTGCCGGATCGGTCTCCAGTTGAGAATCAAGGTCCTCAATCTCTGACTCGAGCCACACCACATCCTCATCTCTGCGTCTGCGCGCCTCGGCTATTAAGGAGAAAGCTTCTCCTCTCAGGACAGTTTTGAAGGCCTCCCATAGGGACAAGGCCGACGTCACAGAGCCTGTAGTTTCGGAAAAATAGCCAGGAGGTCACAAGTTTTAGGGTTACGGAAGTACCATGGATTGACCGGCGCTACTCTGGAGGCTGCCACGATATCAAAATCAAAGGACACCCAGACCAGGGAATGGTCCGATATGCCTCTGGCCATCAAGCGGGCCTCCGAGACGGCTGAAGCCTGGGCAGCCAGAGCCAAAACGTAGTCAATCCTGGAGAGGCTGCCATGCGCACCCGAATGAAAGGAGTATTGCCGCCGGACGGGATGGAGAAGCCTCCAGCAATCAATAAGCCCCATGGTATTCAAGAAGTCAGGAAGCCAAGACTGCGCACTACGAAGATCTCTGGATGGAAAACGGTCTAGGGTCCCTGATCCAACTGCATTGAAGTCCCCACCAACTATAAGCAAGCCCTCCGGCAGGCCCAAAATGGCGCCCCCAAGATCTTAAAAAGTCGTCGTTTGTAGGCCAGGGGGGACATAAACAGAAACCAAAACCAGGGTACGCCCCTCCCATCTGCACGTGACGGCGATGTAACGTCCCCTATCGTCAATCACACTAGTCTCCACCTCAAACGGGAGAGACATGTGCACCATGATCCCCGCCCCTCGGGACCCCGAAGAGAACCCCGAGTGTGCCACCATTTTAAACCCTTTCTTGGTGAGTGCGTGGCATGTATTGCCAATGAGATGAGTTTCTTGTAGCAAGATGACATCGGGTACACATCTTTTAAACATTTGCAACACGACCCCTCGCTTAATGCGATCGCCCAGCCCATTCACATTCCAACTCAGTACATTTAACTTCTTACCCCCCATCATCAATGTACGGGCCCCCGCCACCCCCACAGGGAACAGTCGCCGCTACATAGTCAACAGAAGAGTAGTCACCTTGCCATAGAAAAGAAGGGAAAAAGAAAACACAAAAGAAAAAGTCAGCCCAACCACCCCCCACCCTGCACCCCTGCATTAGACTAAAAAGCCCCCCCAACTAGCAGTGTGCCTGTCGCCCCGAAAAACGAATCTACGAAAAGCCCCCAGAGGAGAAAGGAGTCAGCCTATCCCCCTCCGTTTCCCCCGTTTCCTGAAAAAGAACAATAACAATGAACAATAGTCCGCGACTGACTGCATGTGCAGGCCCATCCACCGAAGATGGTCCGAAAGAGTTCACTCAATCCTGAAGATCAGGGCCGCCCGACGCCCCTTCCGACTGTTCCTCGGGCGTACTCCGTCGTTGGGGCAAAGTGTCCAGCCAGTCCCCAGCCGCTTCCGGCATGTCGAAGAACACTGCCCGGCCGTCATGTTCAATCCGCAGTTTCGCTGGGAATAACCTAGAGTACTTCATCCCCAACTCTCTCAGCCTACGTTTCACACCCATGAAACTTTGCCTACGCTTCTGCACCGCTTGGGTGAAGTCCGGGAAAAAATTGATATCAGCGTTCTGAAACTTCAACGGCCCACCTCTCCTCGAGGCCTGCAGGATAGCGTCCTGGTCCCTAAAATTGAAGACCCTTGGGTGCGGAGAGGGCCCCAGTTTCGGCTGGCCTCCAGGTAGTCTATGCGCCCGCTCCACCGAGAAGAACTTGCTTAGTCCACCGGGAGCTAGATGATTCAGAACCAGGTTCTCGACAAAGAGATCGGTAGCATCCTCCTCGGTGCCCTCCGGTACTCCAATGATACGGACGTTCTGGCGCCTGGCCCGTCCTTCGAAATCATCGAGCCTGCGGGCAAACAACATGTTCGTAGCTTTCAGGTCCCGAATCTCCGACTGCAGGTCAGTCACGTCAGAGGTTAAACTCGACGCCTTTATGTCTAGTGACTTGACTCTGTCGTTAGTTTTGCAGAGATCGGCTCTGATGAGGTTGACCTCGATGGCCAGCGTGTCGACCTTGTGTGTTAGCACTTCATGTTGCTTATGCATCTCAGCCTTGATGCCCGCAATGGCTCCCATGACATCCCGGAGGGTGGGTTCCGAGTCATCCGGTGATACATCTCTCTGCGTGTCTTTAGTGCGTCCTGTGGCTCCGGGCGATCCCTTTGGGAGGGTGTAGCGATCGGAGATTGTGGGCTGAGAAAGGGATGGTTTTCTGCTGACTCTGGGTTTCCCTTTGTCTGGATCGCCCCTGCCCGCCATGTTGGGTGAAGGGGGTCGCTCGGTCAGGAAAGTATCCTGGTCGTCCCTGAAGCCCCAAGTCGGTAGGAGTCAGTACTCGCCTCCACCGCTCCTCCAGCACTTCGATCCGCTGAGTGACCTGGCCACTATTTCAGAACGGGGCGGCCTCCTCTTCACCAGACTGCCACCGTGTAGCGGCACTGCCGTCGCCCACGTAATTCCGGGCTGTGGTGGCGTTGTCGTCCCCAATCTTCAACACGGTATAACTTCGCGTAGAAAACTCGGATCTTCGATCGGAGAACGAATACCGCATCAGCAGCAGTTCAGCAACAGATTCCCACTATTGTGGGACAAGATAGGTGGCAGGATTAATTCGGCGGATCGGAGGGTCTTCGGAGCTCCGAGCTCACGCGGCCATCTTGGTTGCCCGCGAAGCTCCTCCCTCCTTTTCTTTCTTCTTAACCCATTTTCTCCCCCCTTAATCTGTGTTCTTCCTTTGCAGCCTCCTTTAACTGTTTCTTTCTGCTTGACCCGTAGTATCCTCCTTTATTCTCTGTACTTCCTTTACAAGCTCTTTTGCTTTTTCCTTTTGCTTCACCCATTTCTCCCCGTAAATCTGTGTTGTTACTTTCCTGGCTCCTTTAACTATGTTTCCCTTTCTAACTCTTTTATTTTAATTTTTTCAGGCTCTGTAACTATTTTCTCCTTTTAAACGTCCTCCCTCTCCTCTCAACCGTGTTTATTTTTTCTGGCAGGCTGAAAATATTTTTCCTGCTTTTTCATCCCAACTTTTTTCCTTCTGTTCTTCCTCCTTCCTCCCACTGACACCACCCAGTGCGCCACCCTCCTCTCAGGAAACCTAATTATTGGAGGCTGCAGCATGACCCCATTACGCAGGTCCCCGGGCCAGCTGTCTCCTGCTATTCTCTCTGCCAAGCAGGTCCTTGGACCTCCTTGCATGTTCATAATTGTTTTTACCCCAAAACCCACATTATTCCTTTGTAGACTACTCTAACAATTAGCTTCTGCTTAACTTGTTTTCTCCCACCTTAATTTGTGTGCATCTTCGTGTGCATCTTCTTTAGGCTCCTTAACTTTTTCCTTACACTTTACTTGTTTTTTTCCACCTTAATCTCTATTTTTTTTTTGCAGATTTGTTTACGTATTTTTCTCCTTGTAACTAATCTTTTTCCATTTCAGGCGACTTAACAATTTTCTTATCTGCTTTTTTTTTTTCAGGCAAGACCTAATTTTCCCACTTTGTCATCACAGTTGATCACTCATGCTACCTCTACCTCCTGCTTCACTCTGACCCCTCCAGCACCCTGCTCCACTCCCGGCAAACCTACTTAATGGAGGCCACAGCATGACCCCATTGAGCAGGTCTTCGGGCCACCTCTTCCCTGCTGATCACTCTGTCAGGCATGTTCTTGGAAGTCCTTGCAGGTTCATAGTTTTTTCCCCTTAAGAACGCATTCGTCCTTTGCAGACTTTTCTAAAGATTTGTTTCCGCTTAACCCTTTTTGACCACCATTAATCTGTGTTCTTCCTTTGCAGCCTGCTTTATTTTTTAAAATATATTTTGCCAAAAGTAAGACAAACATTACATGAATACTATAGAAGTGTAAACAATATATAACTGTTATTTTTTTACTCATACAGTAGTCCAGTAAAAGAAGAAACAATTAAATCAGATGTTGCGAAGCCAATCCTAATCCCCCAAAAATGTTTTTTTTAACACAGAATCTGACATATGGCCATAACGTAATAAAAATGACAGGGCTTCAATGCCCCCATTGAAGACCGGTCCAAATCCAGTTGAATTTAAGCAAAGCGCGCAACCCTCAAGCTCCATCTCATATGTCTATCTAAGTAAGACCCAGAACTCATTAACACTTGCACTGGCATTATTAATCTAGACTCTGGCTACACATAATAATAATAGCAGCCAGCAAGTTAACGTAGCTAGCCTCCTCACTTCTAATTGCAAAAAATATGTATTTCTCTTTAGTTGATAGTTTGGGCCGAGAAGTGAGCTAAGAATACTGGAGACCCCATTTCAAAACCTATTTAACCTTGGACAGTCAATGGATGTATGCCTGCGGTCTGCAGCATACACTTGACACTTTGGACAGAATTACTTTTCAAAAGATCGAGAGGCCTACTTAGATATAATCTCTAGTGTATATTACAGCACATATACAATCCGTTGCTGCTGCAAGTTCAGATTTACCGATGTTACTCCTCGATCTAATAAGCCCATGTGTTGCATTCTTTGTTTAATTTAATTATTTATTTTCTGGAACTAGAACCAAGTACCTGAGTGTACTCCTTTGTTCTATGTTCCAGGTTCTGAACTAGGCAGTTTGTTCTTGTCATCCAGTTTAGCAGTTGGCTGTGCCACAAATACTATAATAACATTTCAAGTTTTTACTTTTATTCTGGAACCTCGTACTTTACAAAATTGGCGACGATATTTGGACACTCCATGTGTAGAATTTCCTGTGGCACAGGTGCGAAGGAGTTCCTGACTTGTTTTCTGGACCCAGCATTTTATTGTACAGCCTTGTGAGTTTACTGTGGCCATGGTTCTCGGCAGAACCGTGCTATTTTGACACTCATAGCTTGTTCTGCAGTGTATTTGTGGATTTGGAAAGTTTCACCTGTATTTTAGGATCAACGACTTTCCTGACAACAGTATCCAGTGAAGTCCTTCTATGATATGTGATTCTCCTATGACATGTAAGCTTCAGAACTTACCTTCCAATACGTTCCAGCTTCCTGCATTTGTCTTCCTGTCAGCTCGACTAACTGAATCCTGGGAACATTTTCGTCCTCCTGACAGTTTCACAAACTGAATCCGTGGAACGCGTGAGATCATCACGCACTACACACGTCGATGCGCATGACAATGACTTTTCTATAATTACTCTGATGCGCATAACTTGTGTGTACTTTGTCGATGCACACAACTATGTCTCTTCTACAACTGCTTTTCAATGTGCATTACTTGTGGGTGAAAGGTATTTGTTGATGTATATAAAGACTTTTACAGTTTCTTCGCATACCCCACGCTTCAAACAGTTCTTTTTGTGTTTAGGTGAACTATCTCTGTGGAGACTAATATTATTTTACTACAAAGGTGGACATTACTTCAATTCTTTATGGTTAATGCACTCTATTTAAAATTGTTATTATTTAAGTATAACTAGTTACTCCATTCTTAAATTTGCTATTCCTAGCATTAGTTGGTTTTTTATACATATCATTTGCAATTACATAATTTCATCAGTGTTTATTGCATTTGTTTTCTTGTCTTACGTATATTATTTCAACATGCAATTTGATCCTCCTAATAAATTTCTGCAAAGCAAGGGTGAACCTCCCATTCCATCGGCAAGATAGAAGGAGGAGTTCATCACCTACTTAAAAGCTATTGATGGTGGACGGATGTCTGCGGAAAGGAAGAGGAATATATTTCTTCATTGTTTAGGCTCTGAAGGGCAAAATGTGTATAGAACTCTTCCTCCTATGAGATCTGGAGGAGATCATAATGTTTATGATGAAGCTTTATTACGTATTGAAAATAGATTCAAACCTAATACTAGTGTTGCTTTAAACAGATATAATTTTTATACCACAGCCCTTCGTGCTCTATTTTTGCACTGTAATTTTGGTTTAATTACTGACGAAATGATCAGATATCAAATTATGGTTCATGTTAAGAACAAAAAAGTCCAGGAACAACTGTGGATTTCGGGTGATCCCAATTTAGAGACAGCTCTTAGAACTGCTAAAGCCTTAGAACAATCTGAAAAATGGATGAAAACTCTTGAAAACAAAACTTCCAATTCTAGTTCCGTTAATAATGTGACACCTAGCACGTTAAATGTAGGTACTATAAATAATATTACTTCCAACAACTTACCTTCTGCTAGCAATTCTAAGTCTAATTCTAACTTAAAGGGTCAGTCCAGTTCTAAGGGGTTTTATTGCTTTAGGTGTGGCAACCCAGGTCACATTGCTTCCTTTCCACGATGTCCTGCTATTGGAAAAGAATGCACTAAAAGTGGACGTGTAGGACATTTTTCTAGGATGTGCAAGGATACTAATACGAGAACAAATGATCCCCTTGTGTCTTCATCCAATTACTCAAAAGATAAAATCTCTACTATCTCTCATAGTACATCTTCTCATGAAGACATGCAATCTAAAGTTGAGTCAGGCATTGTAGTATCCATCCACAACTCTTTTGATACAACACTAGCTGACAATTTAGGTCCACCAAAATGTATTGTTGGCATTTTAGGAAAGAATCTTATATGATGGCTGACTCAGGATCACTGTGGACCATAATCACAAGACAATATTCCTCTGAAATTTTTGGAAATGTTATTGATATCATGAGTTTATGTAAACCTGACATTGTTGCACAGAACTTTGATGGTTCTTATATTGATTGTATTGGTTTTAAAGAAGTTCTGATGGACTTCAAGGGCAATAATGCTTGGATTAAACTATATGTAACGTTCAAGGGTGTTAATGTACTAGGATGGAGGGATCAAGCCAAACTTGGAATTCAGTTAAACCCCAGAGATAAAGAACCTGTTTCTGTCATTGCTGTTACATCTTGTGAAGAAATGGATATCAAAGATAATGTTTCCTCTTCTAACAACATGTTGAGATCTGAACTCACAGGAGAGGAAGTCAATGATGTTGTTATTACTGATGATCAAGTGGAGACATTTACTTTAATGTTTCCTAATGTTTTAATTGAAAAACTAGGTAAGCTTAAGGGTTTCACCCCCAGGAATAAAGTCAGGGAAAATTCAGTTTGGCTCAAACAAAAGCTTAGAGGAGTACCAATTAGCATTAGAGCAGAACTTAAGTCAATGCTAGATGAAATGGTCCAAGGAGGCATTTTAGAAGAAATAGAATCTTCTTAGTGGGTTTCGCCTACTGTTTTGGCACAAAAACCGGATACAAGTATCAGGCTATGTGTAGATATGAGGGCATTGAATGCTACTTTAATCACTGATTGTCATCTTCTACCGAATATTAATGAGATGGTTTGAATGTTAGATGGTGCGTGCCTATTTTCAACTCTTGATCTCCGCTTTGCATACCACCAAATTGAATTAACTGAAGATTCAAAACATTTCACTGCATTTACTACTCCCCATGGCCTATTTCAATTGAAGAGAATGCCTTTTGGTTTGGCATCGGCAGCCTCTGTTTTTCAGAGGACTATGGGGCATATTATCAAGGGGGTTTATCTCCGCTTTTTGGGCTTTAAAAGCCAAGAAAGCGGAGGTAAAATTATCTCCCTATTACCTAGCTGTCGCTAACACCAGTTAGCGACAGCTAGTAGGAGATAGCGACCATCTTGGGCCCCACTTTGCATGTCAGTGATATTTATCACTAATGACATGCAAAGTGGGCGTGCCAAGATGTTAGCGACTGGAAACAGTCGCTAACATCTCTATCTCCTATTACCAACTTTTGGAGATATTCGCGCTAAGCACGAATATCTCCAAAAGCTAACACCTGCCCTGAGCAGTTCTTAGCCATGTTATCCAATGGGAGGTGGATAACATGGCTAAGAGCATTAGCTTGGTAATGCATGAATATCGTTGACTTTTCAGCGATATTCATGCATTGCGGCCGATTTTTATCGCATTTGCAAAAAACCTTAGTAATACCAAAGTTTATCTGCGATAAAAATCGCCGCAGCTCAGTGTAAATTTTTGTCTCTAACCAAGCAATAGCGATAATTATCGCTATTGCTTGGTGATATGCCCCTCTGTACCATATCTTTAAAGATGTTGGTATGTTTGTCAAATAGTTTCAGGATGACATCCTTATTTTTTATAAGAATGAAAATGACCATTTACTTCATCTTAAAGAAGTTTGTAGTAGGATGAGTAAAAGTGGATTAACACTTAAATCCAAGAAATGCAAATTTTCTGCAAGTCAGTCGAGTATTTAGGCCACACTCTCTCTGGCGAAGGTGTTGTGCCTAAAAAATCTTTAGTTGAAGCCATTGTGAAAGCACCCCCACCAGAAAACAGAGAGAAATGTTTCTCTTTCACTGGATTATGCGAATATTATAGCAAGTTTATCCAGAATTTTGCTACTAAAATGGAAACTCTCAGGGAATTAACTAGAAAATCCTATGAATTTTTATGGTCTGACAGACAAGAAGCAGCTTTTCAACAAATTAAAGATAAACTTGTTAATGCTCCCACCTTAAAGTCCTTTTCTCTGAATAAAAAGTGCATCTTTACTGTTGATGCCAGCTGTTATGGGCTTAGAGGTGTTTTTTGTGTCAATCATGAGGAATGGAAGAATGGTGTGTTGCTTTCGCTTCTAGGACTTTGTCTGCTACAGAAAGTAAATATGCTGTCATTGAGAGATAATTGTTAGCATGTATCTGGGCTGTAGAGCAGTTTCTGAACTATGTATGGGGTAACAGGTTTATTCTCAAAACAGATCACAAGCGACTGGTTGGTATTTTATCCCCTGGTGATGGATGGAATTCTGCTGCTCGTATTGCCCGGCTTACTTCCAAATTACAAGAATATGATTTCGAAGTGATGTATGTTCCGGGGAAGAGTAATGTTACTGCCGATTTCCTTTCTAGGTTGCCTTGTGCTGATGAGAGTTTATGTTTGGAAGAACAAGAGTTAGATATTGTATCTACAGGTACAGATTTTGTTTCTGATGAGTTTTTGGATTGTCAGAGTCTGAATGGATGTCTGAGATGGAGAAGGATACTGTGTCTCAATTTATTTTTGGTTATTTGTAAAAAGGCTGGCCCAAAGATAAAACCATTACGGCAGACTTTGCTTCTTTTTGTCAAGTATCAACAGAGATTGAAGCAATTGGTGGTCTACTTTTTAAAGGGGGAAAGATAATTCCTCCTGTTTCATTACAGGGAAGAATTTTGACTCTTGCTCATCAAGGACATTTAGGTATGTCCTCTATAAAACACATCATCAGGGCAAATGTTTGGTGGCCTGGTCTTGACAAAGTAGTTGATAGAACCGTTAAAGAGTGTTCTGAATGTATAAGCAATTATAAGATGCTTAGGGTTTCTTGTTATGTTGTTATGTTTTATAATTTATAGAGCGCGTCTGTTACTCGTGGGTGTCCTGGCGCTATCTGCATTCCTGAGAAAAGGAGAAAATGAGTTGCACGGTAAAGAAGTGGATCTAAAACAACCAAGTTTTAAGCATTTTTCTGAATGGTAACAAATCCGTGCAACTCCTCAGATAAAAAGGGAACTGATTCCACAGTTTAGCTGCGCCCACCACAAAGCTTTTCCCGCCCCAGCGGGCGTTTTTCACTGATGGTACTTTCACAAATTTTTGAGCTGATGTGCGTAAAGGCCTAGTTGGTGAATACCATTGAAGTTGGTCCTGAAGATAGCGTGGTCCCTGGTTCTGAAGTGACTTAAAAACGAGGCAAATGGATTTAAAGTGTACTTGTTGTCTCACTGGCAACCAGTGAAGTCTACAGATTTCACTAGAAATAGGGGAGAACTAAGGTATGCCTGAAATCAGCCTAGCAGCTGTGTTCTGCAGCATCAGTAGCCTATGCAACAGCCTCTTTTGGATGTTTAAATAGAGGCTGTTGCAATAGTCCAGTCTTGACATGACCATTGCCGTAACCACAATCTTTCGCCTCTCCTTAGGCAGAAAAGGGAGTATTTTCTTGGTAGTTCTAATAGTGAACATCGTGGATGACACCATGGCATTGACCTGTTTTCTCATGTCCAATCTGTCATCCAAATAAACTCCCACGTTTTTCACATGTCCTTCAAAGCATTGTGCCTGGCGCACCGCACCTTCTGGAACACAAGCCCAGCGATCAACAGAAATCTTGTCACCCCCTATCATCCCAACAGGAATCTACGATCAAAGGAGGCCTTCCTTGCCGTCATTCCCAGAGTAAAGCGAGCCAGAGCAGGGGGAAGAATGTTCTCGCTGAATACCGCCAGGCTCTGGAACGACCTTCCCCTCTCACTCCGGTCCAACTCTAATCTTCTCTCATTCCCCAAAAACTTAAAAACATGGTTGTTTGACAAACCCACTGTACCATAGCACCTTCCCCGTCACTTTCTGGTCAGCTCAGCGCTTGGACGCCCACGGGCAGCAATCGCGCTCTATAAATACCGTTACAATTACAATTACAATTACAATTACAATTACATGTGAGGAGGGTACAGTCACCCCTTAGACCAGTTCCCTGGCCTGAATATCCATGGCAGAAGGTAGCTTTCGATATTTCTCGTCCATTTAATCATCTTCCATATAATGCCTGTTTTGCTTTAGTGTTGATAAATTACCACTCAAAATGGCCAGAGGTAAATTTTGTTGCGAATGCTACCACCGAAGTCATCATATCTTTTTTTAAAGAGGGCTCTCCTGAAACATTGGTTACGGATAATGGAGTTCAACTCATTTCACAGGAAATTAAGAATTTTCTTTGTATGTGTGCTATTAAGCATTTTAATACTTCCCTTGATGAACCAAGAGAAAATGGTCAAGTTGAACGATTGAATTGTGTCCTTAAAGATTGTGTAGAATTTGCTTGTAGGTCTGGTGATTCTTGGAGAGATGTGGTGAGAAAAAGATTATGCATGTACAGGGTTACACCACATTCAGTCATTGGAGTAAGTCCTTTTCAACTTCTCAAAGGAAGAGAACCTATTACAGAAATATGTCCTTGGTGAGTTAAAAAAATCAACAAAGATGTTGATCATATAGACATCAGTCAAGTTGCTAAACGGGTGGAAGTCAAACAGGACACAATGAAGACTTTATTTGATCATAACATGAATGTGAAAGTTCCTGATTTTGAGGTGGGTGAATGGATTAGTATCAAAAACCTGGGTCTTCATCCAAAGGTACTTCCAAATTTAGCAATCCTATTAAAATTGTTAAACCGTGTAAAAATTCAGTCATTACTCAAGATGGAAGAGTTTGGAACATGAGAAGAGTAGCCAAGTGCAAATTTGTCAAATCGTGTAACAATCAAAATGAAAATGTTCAACGGAATTCTTGTTTTTCTCAATCCATTGCTTCTAGAGTTAAGAGTAACTATAGACCTATTGTATTACCTGCCAGATTTTTGTCATAATTCTTGTATTTTTTTTCCTATTTTGAAGGGATGAGATGTGTTGCATTCTTTGTTTAATTTAAATATTTATTTTCTGGAACTAGAATCAAGTACCAGCATGTACTCCTTTGGTTCTATGTTCCAGGTTCTGAACTAGGCAGTTTGTTCTTGTCATCCAGCTTAGCAGTTGCGCTGTGCCACTACTACTATAATAAAACTTCAAGTTTTTACTTTTATTCTGGAACCTCGTACTTTACACCATGGATTCCTATATTTCCTCTGCCATTATTTTAGCTGTAATGGCCCGACTTAAATTAGCGGCGATCAGTAAGCTATCGTCACTAACACTAGCCAAAAATTGCTGATAGGCTAGACCAATAGCCCCTCGGCCAGAGTACGTATATATGAGGGACAAAATACCAAATGAGTTTGGCATTGATAATACACTTTTGCCTCATATAAAAAGTCCCTAACCTGTAAATACTTAACTAACATATTGTGCACAAGGCCAAACTCCTCTTTAAGTGCAGCAAACAAACGGAACCCCCGTCCATCATAAAGTTGACCCAACCAGGTAATGTCCTTCCATTGCCAATCTTTCGCAATGAGATCCTGAAATATATTGGGCAGCGTAGGATTACCCCATAACACTGTGTGATGATGGAGCATAGGAATAGAATATTGCTTACTGATATCTTGCCATATTCAGCTAATGTGTTTATCCAACTTAAACTTCACCCGCTTGAAGGAGTTGGGATCAGAAGTTTTATACAGCATGAGCCCGACTGATGGCCCATAAGCTAACTGGTAACAAAACATGGCAGGGACACTGTCCAGCCCACAAAGCAATCCACGAATCAGTCCAACAAAAGAAGCACATAAATAAAGCTTAAAATCTGAGAGCTTAAAGCCCCTGCATACATATGGTAATTTCATACATTTGAGAGACCTCCTATTTTTTTCCAAACTTGTTTTTACTTTTTCAGGATACTTAACAATTTTCTCCTTTTAAACTTGTTTTTTCCCACTCTCTACATGGTTTCATTTATCTTCCAGGCTAAACCTCTTTTTCTGGCTTTTTCATCCCAGCTGTTCCTCACACTCTCTCTCCGTCCTGCCTCCCTCTGACCCCACCCTGGGCAGTCACTGCTCTCCCAGAAAATCTAGTTAATGGATGCCACAGTGCAATCCCGTTGAGCAGGTCCCCTGACTAGCTCTCTCCTGTTGCTCACTTTTCAATGCAGACCCGCAGAACTCCTTGCAGGTTCATAATCCATTTTTCCCCCTAAAATGCATTCTTGCTTTGCAGACTCCTCTAACGATTTGTTTCTGCTTAACCTATTTTGCCCCCCTTAATCTGTGTGCTTCCTTTACCAGCTGCTTAACTCTTCACTTCGGCTTAACCCATTTTCTCCCCCCTTAATCTGTGTTCTTCATTTGCAGGCTCCATTAAGTATTTTTCTCCTTGTAACTCGTTTTTACTTTTTCAGGCTCCTCAAAGATGTTCTTCTTTTAAACTCGCTTTATTCCCCCTCTCAACCTTGCTTACATTTTTTTTTCGGGCCAAACCTCTTTTTACTGCTAACATAGGAAAAATGTGAATGGGCCACATCCCACAACCTCCCTTTGGTCAGGACAATAGCACTAAAAAGTATACTAGATATGATAAATGTAATCAGAAAGGAACATATTTAAAGCCATGTTTCAGAAATGTGAATGACTAGAAACTAAAATTAGAAGGAAAGTCCATTTGGAAAAAAATAATCAAATTAGAGTGCTTTGGAGGAATCCTTAACGCCACTTGCTCTTTCATAGGCCAAAGACTTCATAAAGGAATCCGATTCTGCACATGATGATTGGCCAACAGTTCAAGTCATGAGCTCCAAAGCACACACATGCTTTTTGGATCATTTAATTTCTAATATCTCAAAATCACTACATTTACAGATGAATTTTACAAATTTGAACTGCATTTCTGAAGAATACATCTTCTCAATTGCTCTATCATCTAATTGAAAGATGATGACTCTCTGCAAAGGAAAGCTCTTTGAAAGGTTAAATAAGTCAATTCATTGTGTGTGATTGCTGCACATCTTTGAATCCCCTTACTCAGGTTAACTAAGTATGCTCATGATCAATACATCACCAATAATTTTTCCTAGTTAAACTTTTAGCTTTGAAACATTCAGTAGTCTCGCCTATTTGGGTTCTAGGGTAACTTGTCAATCTGCACTTTCTTTTTAAGTCCTACTGCTTCCTCAAAACCATGGTGGAAAAATCCCATCATTGAATACATTGGCTTCTCCTTGTATTATTGGTGTTGTAAATATAATCTTTCACCCATCCCTCAATGACTGAATCCTTTGTGTTTATTTCCAGGCAACAATCTGTGAATTTTAGGATGTAGGTATAAACCCTGAGACAGTCAATCCTCCTACAACTCCTCGAGCTTCTGCAGTTGAAACAATATTTTTGGGGGCAGTCACATGTGAGGCTGTTACAATTGGGGCAGTCACATGTGATCTAGGCACTGTCTGTACAGTTGCAATTTGTGGTAATTGTACCTGTACAGTCATAATGGGAGCAGTAATGATGGAGCGGTAATTTCTTCTGGCAATTTCTCAATGCAAAACCCTCATGCTACCTCTAATTTACCGCTCAAAAGGTGTTGGGCCCTTCACACCATGTAATACCTTCAGGAGACTTTAAATAAAGATGAACAGTCAAAAATGCAATTATTATTTTAAGCCAATAAAGAGAGTTGTTGATTATTTTAAAGGGTTTTATTTTCTAGTCAAAAGTTAATTTTCTCTGACCCTTTATTCATTAATAAAATATCAATCAGGTTACAGAATTTGAAAACCAGGAAAAATAGCATTAATACAGAACATTTTACAGTCTGCAAATCAGCATTACATATAGGAATGTGGCGCAAAATGTCATTCAAGATTCTTAAAGAGTTTCTTAGAAAAAATAGTCTTGCAAGGCTAATCAAAAATCAAATAGTTTGCAAAAATCTCCCATTAAGAAAAATAAATGCATAAGTCAAATAAATCTTTTCAGACCTAATTCATTTGTCTAAGCATAACTTGAAGTTTAGCATCTAATTCTATTTAATCAGCTGTTCTTCTGCATCTGTCTGTGTCTAAAAAGCAAGCAGGGAGGGAGACAGCCCGCCCTTCACAAGACCTCAAAGGAATGTGGCCAAGATATGACGTGGAAGCAAGAAACCTCCCCCTGATTCTCCTCGGACGCAAACCCTCAGCAATCTCCCGGGACGTTTCTCGTACCTAACCCATAGAAGCCTAAGCCAAAATGAGCAAGAAGCCAGCTGAGCTGAAAAAGCCCGCCCCTGTCAGTTTTTATACACAAAATTTTGGCAGACTACACAAAATGTTGCATTTCAGGAAAACCTGTATGTTGATTGGTCAATCATGATGGCATGAGTTTGCACTTTCCTGACGCATAAAAAAAAACAACAGTTTTAACAAAAGAAGCATACATGAATAATACATTTATAAACATTTGCAACATTTACTAGGGAAAATGTTTCATCCTTCCTTTTCTCAGCGCAGTAGGACGGATACTTTAGTTAGCTGGCACATTGGCACAATCAGAAGAATGTACAGTTCAAGCTGTCCTTCACTTCTTGGCATGAGGAGAGCTGCCACAGTCTGCGCATGCTCCCTTCTCATTCAAAGCAAGCCATAGCTTTTGATGGTTTCACAGGCAGCCATTTAATGGTAGGCCCGAAAATAAAACAAACAAAAAGATAATATTAATGTCATGTGAATCAGCACATTATGTTTCCAAACTCCATTATTTATGTACAACATGTAAAATAAATGTGCAATGTGCAACAAAGTAAAAGAGGTGTTATTAACTGAAAATATTTATCAAAATATACAACAAGTCAAAGTCTTTTAAGACAGGAATAGTGGATTTAGATTACATGGGATGCGCTGGGAAGAGAGAAACACATTCTATTAATCTTCAAAGCTAAAAAGGCCACTTTTCTCTACATTGCAAAAACACATGTTAATTCAGCAAAAGCATGTCAGACTGATTTGGCCTAACTTTCATATTTTTCAAGTGCCATGTTTATAACTTGCACCAAAAGGTGCGTGGCAATTTAAATGCAGTCTGTCTGAAGCACAAAAATAAAACAATGCCTGACTGCAAATCTGCTCCATCAATCCACCCTTCTGATAATTCAAATCATAATAAAATGATTTATAATTAATCACACATTTCATTTTCAAAAGTGACATTTTTTTTAAAAAAATTGCAAAAGCTGAGCATATAACAATTTTAAATCTATTTCTAAGGCAAACACAAGTCTATCTGTAATCAGATCATATATAGCCAAGCTCAAATGTTTTAGTGCAGAGTTCTGTAAGTAGCTTCTTGAAACAGTTAATCTTCTTTAAAATAAGTAACTAAAATAATAAAAAAGGAATTCAACAGGACAGTTTCAGCATTTCTTTTCTCTTTGTCATCAGCTTGCCATCAGAATGGCTCATTGGCATTCTGTACCTTTTTCAATGCAAATTAGACTACTTAGGTGCTGAGAAACTCGGACAGAGCACCATCAATCTCTTGCACTTTTTCAACCAATGCCTTTCACTCTTATCTTCACTTTGATCAGATTCAGATGATTCACCACTTCATCTCTCCGACCAAAGCCGTTGCACCATCCATTATGCAGATCTTGTGTAGCAGCTGCAATCTGGTGAGAAACTGCACACTGTACATCAAACTGACCTACACAGCCATGGCTAGTGTTCTCCTCAGTGTTTTCCACAAGTGCATTTGCATATGCATTTTCAAGCCACTTTGGTGTTGGTGAGACACCGTCTTTGGCAAAAGGTAACTCAGTGCTGCCATTGTGTTGCTTTATTATGCTTGAAACTTTAGGCAGATAGCTGCAATCCATTCCTTGTCCAATCTATTGTTCTGCACTCATTATCTTTGTGACCACATTATAATCTGATTTCAGAGAAACTGGCAATCTATACCTGGGCATCAGTCTTTGCAATAACACTTTTGCCACTATGCAGTTGTCACTTTTCTCAAAAACAGTTCTGATACAACCCTGTTGTGCTGCTTCAAAAACATTTTCTTGAGCCTCTTTTAATTCACCTGTGAATATGCCATAGAATGTGCATGCTAACAGAACACAAATGTGTGCAACTGAATAAGCATTTCTCTCTCCCATGACAACAGTGACTCTCATTTGAGCAGATATACTGCATGTTATGGTAAGGGCAATCAATTTCGAATTTTGGACTGGGGTAATTACTAAAAGCCATGAAGCTTTGACAACATAATGTATAAGGAGCACAGCATGTGCTGCTTTTAATGTGTCACCTTTCAAACATGGGCCATCTACAAAATGGACATTGTTGGCCTGACTCAGACGTTCATCATTAAAGTCTGAATTTGACTTTATGCATATTTTCATGATATTTAGACACTCATATTCAGTTTCATCACAAATCAAATAATTTGCTGACATTTCTGTGAAGTTAGGGTCAAAGGTCATTGGGCAATACATCACAGAGCTTTGAACACAGTCATCTTTTTGAATAGGCAATGAGAGAGTGCAGCCCTCCCTCTCACTGCAAATTGGTGTATTTTCTTTTAAATAAACTTTCATTCCTAGTGCTGGGGCGCAACATTCTTTCTCTTTCAACTCTAGGAATGCTTTTGTGCAGTTGTTGTCCAATGGAAGCGGATCAGACACATCCTCATGTGTCAGCCTCAGTAAAGGCTTAGCCACTAGGGAAAGGTTTAGTAACCACTCTCTACAGCAGCTAACCATTCCCAAAAATGTCCTGACTTCTTTCTGAATTTGAAGTGGATTTTTCTTGGAAAACATTTCCACCCTTTCTGGTGACACCTTTCTACCTCCCTTTCCAATTTTGAGTCTCAGGTATTCATCTTCTTTTTGACAGTACTCCTGACTATTCTCATGCAATGGCACTGTGACATGGACTTTGCAAAAATCAATAAAAGTAAGCCATTCTTCAGCACATGGAATGTGAAAAAATATATTGGCTGGATTCGGTACCACAGGACAACATGAAAAAAATATGCTTTTAATCTCCTGCACTATTCTGTTCTTTTCATTTATTTTCTGTGAACCTGTGATCAGAAAGTTACATAAACTTCTAATCAAGTCCATCAAAAATCCTTTTATTGGTAAAATTCCTGCAACTGATGGTGTTCCTGAATTCATGTCATTTGGTTCTAATTTTAATAAGACATGTTCTGCACATTTTATTAATCTGGCATCCTTCTCTGTGAATTCTCTTATTTCTGTGTTTATTATTTTTTCAAAATCAGAAGATAATTTTTCAACTGTCTTTTCTGAAAATAATGCTACAGCTGTTTCTTGTTGGGCCATTTTAAAATGTACATCCTCATCAGGAATCTGAAAAATAACATTATCTGATGTACAGTAATCGCTGCTGTTTAATTTGCAAAACAATTGTTTTTCTGCTAGGCCTGAATCACAGACAACAGTTTTGCAGTTTTCCTCAAATGGGCCTAATTTTGGTGCAAATTTTTCTAAAACTGGGTTTATAATTTCTTTGTTTAAAACTCCTGCAATTAAATCTGGACTTTCCACTGCCTTCACAATGGACTTGGTAAATTCTGAATTGTGAGGGTTAAAACGCTCATTTTCAAACACAGCAACCTGTTGGACTGGGTTCTGATTTTGCCTCTGGAAATAATTCACATTTGCTCTGGACACCTTATTTAAATTAATTTGAGCTTTTTCCATATTTTGTGGTATCTTTGCTTGAAACATTCCTGCCATAGGTACCTGTCTCTGAACTGACATTTGCATTTGCTTAGCTTGCATATTTTGCATCTGCATTTCTCCATGTTTTTGTGCATCTTTTTTAAATTTATTTCTCTTCTCCCAATGCTCAAATCTGCTATAAAGATGGCAAAAGGACACATTTTCCAGCAGTACAACATCCATACCTGCATTTTCACAAACCAAAACCCCTTTACTTCCATCCTGTGTTCTTTTAATCTGTACCCAATCAACATCCTTTGCTGGCACTCCACCCTTCAGGAAAATAATCACTGCTATATTTTCCTCCATAACAGAAAATGATGGTGCATTCATGCAAACCCTTTTCATTGTCTCCTCACTTGGCCCTTGAACAACTTTATATTCAAACCACAATTCATTCTGCATGACAATGTAAAAGAACATTTCTGAATTAATACAAAACTCTTTTAAAATGTCATCAAATCCATCAACTTGTGGGTACCACAGCATTTGTCTGTCTCTCAATTGAGGTAATGTGTTCAGAAATGCTGCAAGTTCACTTTTATTCTGTGGCATAGGAACATGCACTTCTCCCACCTTTTCTCTCAATGAGTAAGCAAAAGCTTCTCCCTCATTCTGCTTATTATTTTTCTCAACTAAATCTGGTGGCTTCTTTTCCTTATCCAGTTTCATTGCAAGGTCTGGTGGTTTCTTTTTCTTCTCATGTTTTCTTGCCCATTTGTCTCCTACTTTCTCAAACCCATTGCATTTAAAAACATACTTTATTTCTGCAATGTGCAAATGCATTCCTGAAGAACATATTTTCTCATTTGCTTCATCATCCATATGTACCCTAAAACTTTTCTGAGATGGAAAACTTCCTGAAACATCAATTTCATAATTTTGAGCCAAATCTGTCAGGCCATTATGTGTAGTTAATGCACATGCAACTGTTTCCTTACTCAGGGAAATTAATTCTTTTTCCTGACACTGGTTCACATTGTCATTATTTAAACAGCATGGACTGTTATTTTCTCCTTGTTCAAGTGCTGAATTTAAAACACTAAGCTGTCTCTCTTTTTCAGGGCCTGTGTTAATATGTTCTCCCATGTTTTCTATCTTTTTAATCACTGCTGCTTCCCCAAAGCAGGTTTGAAAAATCACATTTTCAATTACATTTATTTTATTCTGAGCTGCAGATGTTGTAAATACCATTTTTCCCTCACCTTTCAGTGCTTGGGGTAATTTCTGGTCAAAAATCTGTGAATTCTGAGTTTCTGAAATAAACCCTGCCATTATCACGCCTTCTGCAGCTCTTTGAACCTTTTCAGTAGGGACCATATTAATTGGGACAGTCATAATTTTTCTATGCATTATCTGTGCATCTGCAGTTAGCAATTCTTGGACTGAATCAGGCACATTTAAAGCAGTAACACCTGTAGGTATCACTGTCAGTGCTGAATCAACAGGTAATGGGTCTATATAAAATGTCTGCACAGTTTTCTCAACCTTTGCTTTTCTCTGTTCAACAGAAGCAGCAGCCACTGTAGTGCTTACTGGTACACTATTTTCAGTATTTTTAATGGGAACCACATAACGTGGTGGACACTCAGTTAACAATGCATCCATTATTTCATCACCTGAATCATTATTTATTTGAAGCTCTTTATCATCATTAATTCTCTTCTCCTGCATGTGGTGCTTTACCTTTTTATCCTCACTTGCTTTTTCTCTTGCTACCTTTTCCCACAAGCTTAAGGCCTCGAATTGTGCAGCTTTAGATGGTGTCTTTATTTCACATAAGACTTCCCTCAATTTGTCAATAATTTGCAATTCAAAAGTACCATCTTTTGGAAACCTCAAAGCACCCTCTTTGTCAGTAATCTTGCACCATTGGTGAACCCACATACATGTATTTTGTCCCAAATTGGTAGACATAAAATGCACAGGTGTTCCTTCAGGAGCATCACCAATAAAAAACGAATTTTTCACTTTACCTCCTAACAGCTTCTTTAAGCCTTCAAACAATTTCATTTTTGCAACAGTTCAGTGCAATTTCTATTTTCCAAAGCTGTCAGTCTCAATTTTAGTCAGTTTTACTCCTACTACTGACCCTCCACAAAACTTTACTGCAATATTTTCTTAATCAATAACTCTGTTAGTAACAACATAAATACATTCGCTACTCTGTCTGTTGTGCTAAATAAAGGATAGATTTATATTCACTGCGAGTAACACATTCCGCTTACCCTTCACAAAGTAAGACCTTCCGTTTACTCTTCAAACACTACAGGTAAATCCCTTCCGCTTACCTGTCACACAAGCTCAGAAGAACCTGCTACTCCTTTGGAATTATCCTTCAGGATATATCTTAGTCCAAAGTTTCACCAGCTAACCCTTTTGCTGTCACTCAAGCTCAGAAGAACCTGCTACTCCTTTGGTGTGACCCTTTCTAGGTGATATCAGACCAAAGTTTCACCAGCGAACTCTTTGCTACAATCACTCACACAGAAAATAGTCCCTAATTTAACACTGCCAGCCCTACCTAGCTTCTCAGTGCTATTCCAACAGACGAGTAACCTCAGTGCAGTGTGGCTTCCATTTACCACCCACTATTCCTTCCCGGGATTCCACAGGTGTGCATACCTGCGTGTTCAGACTACATAGAACAAGACACTAACTTAACATAAAGAGTTAAAACATGTAATCATTAACCAAAAATTATGTCCTATGAAATTACCAATATAATCAATAACACCATCAATTCAAAATGAGCAAAATGTCACCAACAGTAAAAACCCTTACTATTTTCAACGCTTTATAAAAACATATTAGCATATTAACAACATTTCACAACCCTATTCATACTCACACCACTTCTTGCATCACCTGCCAGTACTGCTTTGCCAATCTTCAGGTTCTGAGCATTGGAGTCAGGAATCAGGACTTGGACATTTATCTAACTTGGGCAATTATTTTATTTCCCTTCTTAAGGTCAATGATCCATTAGTTGAGTAGTTGATGGTGAAATCAATAATCATTAATCACCAAACTAATCAATAATGACTATCCTCTGCTTACCAAAAACTGATGGAGCGGTAATTTCTTCTGGCAATTTCTCAATGCAAAACCCTCATGCTACCTCTAATTTACCGCTCAAAAGGTGTTGGGCCCTTCACACCATGTAATACCTTCAGGAGACTTTAAATAAAGATGAACAGTCAAAAATGCAATTATTATTTTAAGCCAATAAAGAGAGTTGTTGATTATTTTAAAGGGTTTTATTTTCTAGTCAAAAGTTAATTTTCTCTGACCCTTTATTCATTAATAAAATATCAATCAGGTTACAGAATTTGAAAACCAGGAAAAATAGCATTAATACAGAACATTTTACAGTCTGCAAATCAGCATTACATATAGGAATGTGGCGCAAAATGTCATTCAAGATTCTTAAAGAGTTTCTTAGAAAAAATAGTCTTGCAAGGCTAATCAAAAATCAAATAGTTTGCAAAAATCTCCCATTAAGAAAAATAAATGCATAAGTCAAATAAATCTTTTCAGACCTAATTCATTTGTCTAAGCATAACTTGAAGTTTAGCATCTAATTCTATTTAATCAGCTGTTCTTCTGCATCTGTCTGTGTCTAAAAAGCAAGCAGGGAGGGAGACAGCCCGCCCTTCACAAGACCTCAAAGGAATGTGGCCAAGATATGACGTGGAAGCAAGAAACCTCCCCCTGATTCTCCTCGGACGCAAACCCTCAGCAATCTCCCGGGACGTTTCTCGTACCTAACCCATAGAAGCCTAAGCCAAAATGAGCAAGAAGCCAGCTGAGCTGAAAAAGCCCGCCCCTGTCAGTTTTTATACACAAAATTTTGGCAGACTACACAAAATGTTGCATTTCAGGAAAACCTGTATGTTGATTGGTCAATCATGATGGCATGAGTTTGCACTTTCCTGACGCATAAAAAAAAAAAACAGTTTTAACAAAAGAAGCATACATGAATAATACATTTATAAACATTTGCAACATTTACTAGGGAAAATGTTTCATCCTTCCTTTTCTCAGCGCAGTAGGACGGATACTTTAGTTAGCTGGCACATTGGCACAATCAGAAGAATGTACAGTTCAAGCTGTCCTTCACTTCTTGGCATGAGGAGAGCTGCCACAGTCTGCGCATGCTCCCTTCTCATTCAAAGCAAGCCATAGCTTTTGATGGTTTCACAGGCAGCCATTTAATGGTAGGCCCGAAAATAAAACAAACAAAAAGATAATATTAATGTCATGTGAATCAGCACATTATGTTTCCAAACTCCATTATTTATGTACAACATGTAAAATAAATGTGCAATGTGCAACAAAGTAAAAGAGGTGTTATTAACTGAAAATATTTATCAAAATATACAACAAGTCAAAGTCTTTTAAGACAGGAATAGTGGATTTAGATTACATGGGATGCGCTGGGAAGAGAGAAACACATTCTATTAATCTTCAAAGCTAAAAAGGCCACTTTTCTCTACATTGCAAAAACACATGTTAATTCAGCAAAAGCATGTCAGACTGATTTGGCCTAACTTTCATATTTTTCAAGTGCCATGTTTATAACTTGCACCAAAAGGTGCGTGGCAATTTAAATGCAGTCTGTCTGAAGCACAAAAATAAAACAATGCCTGACTGCAAATCTGCTCCATCAGTAACACCAGGTGTGATAACTGTTGGTGTCTGAAAAACAGGTACTGTAGCAATCTGGAATGTCCGCAGTGATCTTTAAATCTGCATTATACTTGGTTCAACAGTGGCAGTGGCTACTGTAGTGCTTGCAGTGATATTATTATCATTACTTGTGATGGAGTTCACATAAGATGGGAGCCGCGCGGCTAACATTTCTTCAAGAATATCGTCCCTTGAATCACTATCTGTCTCATCATTCCTTTAATCCTTTCCTGTGTCTTAGTCTTTTTTGATATCTGAGGTCTTTCAGTCGTAATAGCTGGATACAGCCTAGTTCCCTCAACTATAGCTTTCCTCCATCTCTGCTGTGCTTCATCCCATTGAGCATTCGTATAATTATGAATTGCTCTTAAAGTCATACTCTGGTATGTCTCCGTGTCTCTGTTTTATGCTACCTTCTCCCACATATTCAGTGCTTCAGATTGCATGTATTTAGGTGGCGGCTTCATTTTGTACAGCTTACCCTTCAATTTTTCAATAATTCTAAGCTGCAAGGTACCATATTTAGGAAAACTCAATGGACCATCTTTTTCACTGATCTTGCACCATTGGAGAAGCCATAAATATGTATGTAATCCCAATTCCGTTGCCATAATTATTCAGGTATACCCTCAGAAGGTGCCCCTTCATCTTTGCATATTGGAATTATAACATCATATTTTACAAAACTCTTAAATTCTCTAAAACATTTGATGATTTTCACAAGTTCAACAATAATCCATACCAATATTATAAAGAGAGAGCCCAAAGCTTTGAGGCGGGTAAGCTCTGGAACCACAGCGCCAACCGTAACACCCAATACAGCGTTGGAAAGGAGAGTATCAGCAGATGGACATAGGCTATACAACAGCTCAAAATATACATTAGAAGGGAAAAAGAATGTTTGGGAAAAAGTAGTCTGTTGTGGGCGTGTGCGTTCTGCTGTAAAGCGATGGGCGTGTGCATACAGCGATGGGCGTGTGCATTCGGCAAAAACCTGCGGTTGCGATAAGCGTTCTGTGTGGGACTAGCGTTCTAACACGAGTGGGCGTGCCCTTCGGCATTGTTGTGGGCGTGTGCTGTCGGAGACGCCAGAAGCATTCAGAAGCAGGAGTTGTGTCGTTTGCCATTGATGCGATGTGGGGTGTCTAAGTGCACTGCGCTGTGTTTGGGGAGTGCATCCATTTTGTGGCGATCGGGGCGTCGGCTGGAGCGGTCACACATGTTCGCATATTGCGGCAAGGACAACAAACAGAAAAGCACACACTTACCTTCCGCGGTACCAAATGAGGGCTTCTGAGTGGACGCACAGGCAAGTTTCGAAATAAATTTGCCTAGCGCATTACAACCATTGCCGATATGATATTTCATCCCCAGACAACGTCGGGCCGGCTGCTAGTCAGTTTAATAAAGGCAATTTGATTCAATGTTTTGATTCTGTTCTGTAAATCTTTTTCTCCAATACTGTCACAGTTTGTATTCTTGAAGACCTTTTAACCAATCTCAATGCAATATTCACACAACCAACTAACCTATGACAGCGCGGCACTATGTGTCGTCATCAACCAATAACATTACAACAGTACACCAACTAGCCTATCTAACTGAGGCCCACTATGACATTTGATTTCACTCCTTGCAGCAGTACACCCCTGTACAATTTATCCCATACACACAATTCAACAACTTTAAACAACTAAAGTAAACCATTTTTGCACCTTCCGACTTTTTACACAAAAAGATTATCAGAATATCAAGTGAAATCTCGACCAGCGGGAAATCACCCTTATCAATGTAGCTACACCCTTTGCGATGGTTCTGCCAGCATCAACATATCTTAGTACAAGATCAGCAATTTATTAATGCCCTTTTCTCAATTTCTGTAGTAATTGGTGCCTCACGATCTATACCACAAACCTTTAGCAGACAAGAAAACCATAAAACAACAACAAACTACATTCTACATTTTTCTCAATATCTGTTTGTCTATCCCAGGATCTTAGGCTTCACCAAACCAGATGACTCTTCAACTTCTTCACAGTACTGATCTTAATGAACTACACCTCCCCGTGGAATGACTCCTGGTGGCCCCACAAACTAGAACCCTCACTTCATACTGGACAGAAATTCACTGTGGAAAAATTATTCAATGCAGTCTCTACGGTATACAACCTTTAGCACGCATCTTTTAGCACGCACTACCATTACCATCCATCTGTTACAACGCATACCATTACAACGCATAGCGCTTTGAGGTGATCTAACTTAGGGAATGGCTAGTGAATAGCTTAATTTACTATCCAATAACCTTCCCTAGTGTCCACGGGGACTGGTGTTGGAATAGTAAATTAAACTATTCACTATCCAGCACCCAAAGCACTATGCGTTGTAAAGGTATCGCGTTGTAAAAAATGCGTGGTAATGGTATGCGTGGTAAAAGTGTGCATGCTAACATCATACATCCAGTCTCTACCACCTGCTTCCTAACTCTTTGCATAGTCTGTAAGATCATCAATTGGCTCCCTCTCCACACCAGATGAACCATCACCTAGGCCTAACTCACCAGCATGGTAGCCATAACAAATCCTTCAGGGACACTAAGGAAAATTATTGTTTGACTTGGATCCATGGCTTGTTTAAAATCCCAATCAAGGAAATGCCAAACTTAGGCTGCTAATGTGCTAATGTGTATGACACCATGTTGCATAATCCCTATCCACCCTCCGCACTGGGCAGCAAAAGAGTTGTAGATGCCCTTGCAAGAATTTATCCTGCCACATGAAGCAAATCATTTCCCGGTGAACTGACCTCTGGGTTGTCTTGGAGAGGGGGAATGGCAGTGTATTGAGTATGTACAAAAGTCGGGACATGAAATTCATTTTAAAGCTAGCTAGCCTGCCCAGCCAACACATTTCAAGTTTGCCCCAGCAAAATAGATCTCTTAACATACAGTGACCACATCAGGAATACTCCATTCATAGATTCATAATATTTAGGGGGGCAAATTGATGTCCAGGTAGCAAATTGTGGCTTCTGTTCACTTAAAGCCGCTCTTTAGACCAGCTTGTGTGGGCTATTTTGGGGGTCTGTGATCCATGTGCTTTGCGATTTTTGGTAGCTGATTTTGAAGCCTGATTCCTGTGCAAATCAGTATTATTTCGATTGCAATGCTGGTATGTATTCAGTCAGGTCAGTAATAACGCATGAGCTATCGGCAGCCAACAACACAAGTTTCTGTACTCTGCCCCCAAACATTAACCCATTTATATTTGGTTTGCTCTGGATATTTGCAACTAGGGGTTCCATAGACAATAAGTAAATTAACAGGAATAGAGGAAAACCTTGTTTCATTCATCTAAGTGACTAGCCCATCAGGAAATTATTCCCCATTAATGATTATTGATCTTACCTCACAATATTGTTAGGAATGGCCAGTCCACTCTATCAAAAGCCATCTCCTCATCAAGGGAGAGGAGGACAAGTGCCACTTGTCAGCTTCCATTAGTGTTATCGCCAGTCTGGTGTTGTCATTTGCCTGCCTACTTTTGATGAATATTGATTAGTGATGAGGCACCATAATATTTCATGCAGCTTGTGACCAGAATGGAGGATTACAACTTTACATCACTATTCAGATGGGCTATCAGCTGGTATGACAGACACTGCAACAGATTCTTGTCTGGATGGAAAGGTAACTTATGAGCCCAGCCTAGTGTCTGTGACTATTTTAGACATAAGGAAGTAGTTGGAAACATTTGTGAGGGGTTTAGCTAGTATGGAGGCATATGTCTTAGAGAATGCAGCAGTGAGGCAGTTACAGCCAGGATATTATTCTGGTGGTAAATATAGGATTGTCTCCCGTACCTCATCTATTGAGAAATCTTCTGCTAGAGGGCCGAAGTATGCTTCCAAATGTAGGGTATCATATTCTGAGAGATAAGCAGCTTGTACTCCTTATCTAGAATTGTCCATAAAAGAGGGCTGAGTAGTAGTGTTTGAATAGAGCGAGAACCTCAGATACGTCATGCAGATGTACCCCCTCCTCTCTCTGTATGGTGTGGATGTTGTTACAGTTGCCTTTAAGCGAAGGTTAAATGCTAGCAAGCCTGTATGCCTTATCTCCCATATCGTAGTATGCATGATTAATGTATATTAGTGGTTTGGTGGCCTACTTATCTTAATTTGTTCTAACACCCTTCTTAGCCTACGCAAGTCTCTTGGGGTTTTTGCAGTACCCCGTGTTTGTGTTGGGGCTCCATCTAGAATAGTTATTGCTCTAGGTATATTTTCTTTTGTGCGACTAGATGCTCAAATATGGCCGCAATGGAGATGAGCTCATCCCTGAGGACTGCTTTAGATGTCTACCATAGTGTCAAGGAATGCACCTCCCAATATTTCACGAAGCAGTGTTCTACAGTCTGCCTAGTGCATTGCTGTACAGCGGGTCTCTTAAAGTCTATTTGCTGAGCACCCAGCGCTTTGAGAATGATTTTTGTGGGGTTACAGTGGTCATTGTCAACCAGAGGAGAGCATTATCTGACAATGTTTGGATATCTATCCAGGAATTGAGGAGGTTAGGTAGTAAACCCTTGGAGGAGAGGAAGTAGTCAATCCAAGAATGAGTTCTTTGGACATTGGAATAAAAGTTTAGTCCGCTCCCCAGGATGCTGGTGGCACCAGATGTCTACAATGTTGAGGTCATGCCTCTCTTGAATAAGTGAATGGGAAGGGGCTCGCCATGCTGGACTTGGGAATGGTCCATGACTGGGTACAGCTGTGTATTATAGTCCCCCTCCCCCGACAATGTATTCTACTGCAAATTGAACTATCTGAAGGACGAGAGCAGAGTTGAATGATGCTTTGTTCTCATTAAGGCCACTTAGGGAAACCAGAGTGAGGTCTTGTGTGCCTAGTTTGTCCTGTAGACCTACTTGGCGACCCTCCCTATTTATATGTGTGGAATCATTCCAAAGAGAAAAGCCCCTTGGTACAAGGATCCTGACTCCATGTGCTTTCTTGATAAAAGTGGCAAATGCATTGAGTACCATTACGACCTTTTCATATCTGCTATGAGAAGATGGATCTCTTGTACCAGTGCTATGTTCACCTCCTACCACTTAAGCCATTGTATGAGAGCTCTGTATTTAAGCAGGGAGTTTAGGCTTTTTAGGTTAAGTAACACTTTCTTTATAGGCATAATTGTAAGTGGTGGGAAGGCATGGGTTATTGAAGACTGGCACGTGCAGCCCGAGACATAGCTAGTGGTGTTCTGTGTGTGATTTTACCTAGGAAAGGTTGACATAACTTTCAGGTATATACGAGAGCTAGAGAGAAAAAAAGTGTGTGGTATAACAACATTCAGGGAAAATACCCCATAGTTTCTAGGAAGTAGAAAAAGTACCAAATAAATTGGAGCAAGTCTTGCCTCTTTCCACTTACTGATGCCACGGCTAGATTTCCATTGGACTTTGCGATGGCGTGGTGTAATGATGAGCTACGATACCTGGGAATTCAAGTTACCAGGGATAGGGAAGCACTGATGCCACTTAATTACAGGACTACTATGATCCGTATATCGGATAATATAACACGCTGGATTTCTCTCCCCCTATCCATGGCGGGATAAGCGTCCCTGATTAAAATGGTAATACTACCCCAATTACTTTACCTGTTTTTAAACATCCCGTTTAATCCGGGAACATATTTTTTTCAGCAACTAAGGGCTGAACTAACAAGATTGGTGTGGGGGGGTAAGAGGCCAAGCCTCCAATGGAATGTCCTAATTAGACCCTACTCCCAAGGGGGGTTTGGCGCCCCCGATATTGAACTGTATTATTATACCCCACAGGCTCATTATGCTTACTTCTGGGTACATCAGACACGATACATGCCACAAATAGCTGCGGAACACTGGCTTGCTCTGCCGGTTCCTATTGATGGAGCATTGTATATCCCACTTCCTCATAGGGACAAGACATCAACAATGGTAACATATACGTCTGTCCCATGGTCACGCTTGAGTAAGATGTTGGCTGCACCTATGCTTTACTCACCACTCTTGCCTCTAGTATTTACCGCCCATCTTTGCCACTCATTCAGGAAGTGCTCTTTCACAAATTCCTAGAACGCTCTCAGATTAGAAATTGGGGGGACCTCTATCATGAAGGGAAATTTCGTACACTGGAACACATATTTCAAAGCACACAGCAGACACCGATGGACACCTTCTTGTACATCTGCCTCAGACAAGGGATGCGCTCTATTACCCCAGATTTTCCCAATGAACCCCCAGCCCTTATGCCACTACAAACGATGCTACAGGGACCGTCGGCAAAATGGCTAGTGTTGAGGATATACAAGACAGTACATGTACGGAGGGAGGAGCCTCCAGCGATAGCGAGAGCTAAATGGGACTGTGAATTAGACACAACGCTTACGGAGAGACAGTGGGAATACTGCTCACAGCAAACTGAAAGGGTCTCGGCGAAGGGCAGATTTAGGATGATTAACTATAAGTTCTTTCATAGACTGTACTACACACCAGTTCGTATGCACAAATACAAACTGAGGGACACAGAAACATGTGATCGCTGCCATGCCCCAAGGGCTGATTTCCTTCACCTTGCCTGGGAATGCACTACAGTGCAGGCATATTGGATGCAGGTTTTCATGGCACTGTCCAAAATGGTTAATGTTTAGTTGGGGCCTTCGCCAGTGCTTGCTTTGTTAGGGTACGTTGAGCAACTACCAGCGGTACACCCCAAATTTGTAGCTTTAGCCCTCTTATTAGCCAAATGGAGAGTCTCATGTAGATGGGGCAGAGGAAGGGCGCCCAAATTTAAGGTATGGCTTGACGATTTAATTTACTGTCAGGAGCAACTATCGACCTATGCAGAACTATTACCCGTGACATCCAGGCCCTGGGATATTTGGGCCCCGCTGCAATGATATTTATTAACTCACCATCAATCAAACCCTCAGAGCGTGGCAAGACTTGACCCCGGCCAATAGCAAATTATGATTGTGTGCTCATCACTACCATGTAGATACATGTTGGAGTGGAAGCTGGTGAATTATGCGGGTGGGGAGTTAGTCACAGACTTCTGATAAATGCCTGACGTATCAACGGAGTGATGTGACTGAGTATTTTGGCTGCCTTGTTAATGCTTGAACTTTGTATTGTATGAACCTGCTGGACTGTTGGCTATGTAGGTGCCACTGCACCTTTTGTATTTCTATATAACCTGTGGAGACTCTTGATTGTGCCACGGATTGTAGACCACTATCTGAACAGATGATACCATACTACTGCCTGAGATCCATTATTGTAACATGATTTTAATTGATATGTGACACGTGTGACTATCTGTGTACCATGTTGTTGGTTCTTTGTTAAAAACATTAATAACAGAATTAAAAAAAAGTAGAAAAAGTAGGGGCTAGCTCCTAGGACTAGTATTGGCTCCCCCCATTAAGTAAATGTACAGGAATTTATATAGCGCAAATCACCGAGCGGTTTGTAAGCGCTTGCTTAGGGAACCCGTCCTGGTATTCCCCTGTGAGATAACCCCGGCAGGGTATCCGCAAGGTGAAAGCCAGGCATCCTGCCGCAAGGGGCCGTTGTGGAGATTAAGCAAGCTATTGCCCAGAGTCGCAGAGTGTGAACCCATGAATCGAGTAGGCACCGGAGTGAGAATTGTCGAGTCCATGTACATTTTAGGACTCAAGACTGCGCCGAGCCGGGAATTGAACCCTGGTCCCGGGCTGACCTCTGCTTCCAGGTCTGCCTCCTCTAACCAGTGAGCCACACTTCTCCACATTATGCAAAGTTTATAATGGTTAGAACCGGATACAGTAAAAAACCATAGCTGTGCAGTTTAGAGCAGGTCATGAATGTAATTTTTCATACTTCCTATGGATTATTGCTTCTGAAGATGACAGGTGGCCATCTTTTTCCCCTTCGTGGTGGAGTTTGCAAGCTCTTCTGCAAGAGAAATATATTGATTGAAAACGCCAGCAACCACCTTGATCCGTCAAGTTCGGTACATGTCAGTTCTTGGGCACGATCCTGGGAGAAATTTAGGGGGAGGCCTCTCTGGAAACCAGGTGGTTGTGCACTGCAAAGTGTTTCTTTTTATCTGTGAAGGGATAGCCTTCAAGGATAGAAGATCTTTTCTTTTTGTAGGTGTTGGGTAATGTCTCTTAAGTCTTTCCAGTAAGCTAAGGTGTTGGGCAAAACATCTTTAAAAAGGAGGAGGGAATTTCTCTGAAACATTAGTGGTTTTTCATAATGTCGTCTTTAAAGTAGTGGACACATCTGTACACCTCAATTGTTGTTGGTAAGTGGATTAAACTCTAAAAAAAACGAGGACCCTTTGATCATTTTGGACCACACATATAAAGTTTGTGGACAAAGAGAGCTGGGACATGTGCCTCCAGATCTGCAGTTGCGATCTTTGTGATAATGCCTTTAATCCTAATATTGTTTCTTCAGGTTTTGGTTTGTAAGACAGTTTTGTGGTAAAGGGTCAGGGGTAGGGTTGTGCTGTTAGTTTGATTAATTTTATGCTCCATGTTTAGAACTGTTTCATGCATTCCAGGATGCGTAGCTCTATTTCTTCTGTTTCCCAGGCTGTACCGGTGAATCCCTTGCATTTTTGATCTTCTATTGGGAGGAATTCTATTGATTTCAGATTTGAGTATACTAAGTTTTATAACGCTGGAATTTCTCTGCTGTTAATTTTAGAGTTTTCCCCCTCTTTAGTGTATCGTGCCAACCCTGCCATACATATTGTGGAAATGGAATTATCAGTTGTGTAGTAGGTTGATGGTTGCGAGAATATTTCTGCCTAGTAAGTGATTGCAGAGTGTCAGCTTTTTTGTGTTTTGAATAGTGAACCAAAGGCTCTCTTTTGGCTTCTTACAGTCCTTTCCAGCACCAGACAGAGGCCTAGGATCTTCGGCCATCTCAACTTGTTGATTGCCTGGATGTTTGAGGGCTGAATTCCATGCTTGGTTTGGAAGTTCAGGCTATTGGGCACTGTTCTTGGGGCTTTTTAGAATTTAATCCCGATGGCTCAGTCCTGCTGTCTGAGTGTCTTGAGGGATGATTGGTCCTTTTTTTCTGGTGCACATCGCATTTTGAATATAGAATGTTTTTGCACTTCCGGGTAGCATTTTCTTTGTAGAGGTTTTTTTTCATTAGTTTCCTTTGTTACTATGTCGGGGATGCTTGAACTGTGTTATTTTTTTGTTTGGTTGCTCAGGTCTTCGGAAGGGGAGGGATTTCGTCCTGATAATTGGGATTGGCAGAATTCTTCCAGTGTATTTATCTGATTGTTGGTGCGATGGTTCAGCTAAGCTTTCATTACCGCCCAGGGTCGATCAGAATATAAGATATACTTTTGATGTCTGTTATTTTGCTTATTGTGAGATTTTGTTTCTTGCTTTTCTTTCATGTTTTGTTTGTCTATTCATATGCGTGAATGCTTTGGGCTGTTCCGCGGTGGGTTTTTCTATTAGAAGCTGCTAGAATTGATCCACTGTAACCCCTATTTTGTCCTGCTTTTTTGGGAGTTCTGTTAAATCTTCTGTAGATTGGATGGGATTAGTAAGATGTTCTTGTTGTTTTGTGTTCTTGCCTGATTGATCATCTGCCTTAGTGGCAGTGGCCAAGCTATTTGCAAGATTTTCTTTTTACAAGTTTATTATCTGCTGGGAGAGATCTTACTTTATTAATTATGGAATACATGGTCAAGTTTCTTTTGATGGCTAGTGAATGGATTGAACTCTTATAATGAGGTCTGTTCGTTTTTCAAGCTTGGTTTTGATTCCTGTGATGTGGGTGTCTATGATTTTCATTAGATCAACCTGAAAATCTAATTTATCGGATTGCAATGTATATGTCTACGATAAGGATTGCAGCATGTCAAGTGATGTGTAAAAACGCTCAGAGTGATCGCATCATCCGCTAAACTGCTGCCAGTATGCTGTTTTTAATCCAGTGCTTGGTAATCCTTTTTTATTAGGATCTAGTGAGTTGTTTAATTGATACTGAGAAGGGCTGCCAGAAATGTTGATGGAAGATCGGGCTGGCTTTGTATTTATTTATTTATATCAATGATTCCCATGTCATTTTTGGTTTTAGTTGGTATGTTAAGATCTTTTCTAATGTATGCTTTAAAGCTGCCCTCATTGTGTATCATTTTGGCTTCCATTGATTGTGAGAGATCCTCATTGGTCAAAAGGGTGAATGCGCTCATCCTAATGTGTTTTTGTGATTACTTCGAGCCGTTGGGTGGGTTCTAGTTTTGGACCAGCCCTGGCGTGGAGTGAGGAGAATATGCCTCCTCAGTGTTTTTGTTCATTCCTGAGTGTTTTATATTTAGCTTTGTGTGTTCTTTGTCTTAATGAGGACTATGGTCCTGAGAGAAGGCTATCTTGCTTGTTACTTTTATGGTATGTCTCAGGCTAGGATAGTAGTTGTCACTGACCAATTTGAATTTTCTGTATGGACCTGAACTTCTATGGTTGTGGTCTTTCGGGTTGGTTTGGTATTGCTTTATTGATTGAGTCCTTCCTTTTCTGATGCGTTGTGTGATTCCTAAGCGCGTTGATTACTATAACATGCTTGATTGTGTAGGGATTCAATTTGATCTCTTGTTGGGCTTGAAACTGTGGTATTCTCTGCAGAGCCAGTGGGGTTAGGAGTCCTGATACATCTCTCGGCATAGAGTAGATTGCAGCTCCTGGGTCTTTGAGAAAAAATAACTTAGAGACCATACTCTCTTTGCCTCCTGTGTCTGCTTTGTCAAAAATGGAAAATGTTGGCAAGATTAGAGGGCTCCTCTGTTTGGTATGCGCATCAACTGGCTTTATTCTTTTGTTTGCTAGATGTTTTTGTGATCCCTGCATTTGACTGAGGCTCCTCTGCACTGGTATTTGCCTTATTTCTATTAATTTCATTTTTTTGCCTTTTAAGACAGACCGTTGTTGTTAATTAGATCCCATTCCTAGTGTTTCCGAGGTATTCTTGCAAGAGTATGATAAAAGTTGTCCTGAGTGGCTCCTTTTATTGTTCTTTAGCAGTAATTGATTGCTTTGCCTTCAAGTATGGGGCAGGGAGGTCGGGAATGGTTAACGAGTTGCGAAAAGCGACGGGGTGCAGTCTGTGGCAGGGCTGACCTTGGCACCCCAATGGCCCCCTCGCCACTACTGCTGCTGTTGCTACTGGCTGCTGCTTCTGCACCCTCTCCTTGGGTGCCTGCGCATCTTCCTGTGTGCTCAGACTGCTAGTGACCTATACCTTAAGCCCAGGTAGGTTTCTCTTCACACCCCTCAATGCCCCCCCACATCTGGAAGCTTCCAATATAACTGTGGTGCTGCAAGTCTGTGGCTCAGGGCTGGAGACCAACTAGATGGCTGGCAGCAGAAGAGGCTGAGAGAAAGGTCAACCAGCCCTGCTCCGGTGTTTGCTATGCAGTGCTGTGTTAGGCCGTTTGCACCATGGCTGGAGCCGATCAGGAGCTAAACTGGGCAGCCTGCCAGCTGTGCCCAGCCTACTCTGTGGGATGCATGCTACAACATGCACACTCGGACAGGCCTCACTTGGCTTCCGCTGGATCCGGTGGCTGATTTCGGTGGTTGCGGTATCTGGCACAGTTGGGCTCAGTGGCGACTTCCTGCAGCATCAACAGATCCTGTTACTCGTACTGTGTACCAGCCTGCCTGCAACCAAGCGTGTGCTACTGTTGCTGTGTCACTGTGCCAGAGCTTCTGTTGCTGTGTCAATATGTCAGGCCATACAATAGATCCTATTGGCATTTGCAAGTTGACATATAGGAGAACATCTCTATGTTTCTTCTATTACCCAAATAGATTGTTGCCAGGCAACCAACAAAAGGAACTATACATTTCTACTTTTCTTTGATGTTTTTTTAGTGATAATGACATAGGTACTTGGCAAGCCAAAGTTCCTATTTGAACATGAACTTCATTTAGTAATAGTATTTGCTGCAAGGAAATGTAAGAATACGTTCATCCATTCTGTGAGTCATCTGGTTATCAATGCAGCACACTTCCAGTTTCATAGCTCCCCAAAAGATTTCTGCTCAAACCAAGGCCCTATTTATGAGGTGGACAAATGGGTCGCTAACAAGCTATTGGTTGCTTTACGAACGCCGACATCCCTTCGGTCTGACTGCTGCTTGATTATACTGGTGGTAGGACCCTAATTTGTCAGATGCAAGACCACCGGCTCCATCAGAACTATAGATCCTGATGGTGGAGCTGCATCCTACAATGGTGGCAGTGCAGAGGCAGGCACCACTGTCCGGATTATAATCCCTTTATGACAGTCTTTTCATGGCAAGAACCCCACATTAAAAGGTTGTCAGAAAGGGATATGGGGGCCCTCTAACATGTTGTGCCACCACTCACCTCCATGCATCATGTGCCATGCAGAAGCAGCAGCACCACGGTTGCATTTGCTGCGGCCCATCCAAATGACTAAGCCTTGCCACTATGGAGGGACCACCACCTTTCTGACTGCCAGCCTGTTGGTAATATCCTAATAAGGTGGTGAGACTGCCACATGCTCTTCAGGCGGTCTACCGACCACCTCAATAGCAGTCAGCTGTCTGACCACCGGACATCGTAATGATGCCCCAAGTCTTCTGCACCAGAAAGTTGTGCAGTCAATCTAGGAGCAAGGAAACTGTGAAACTACACAAGCTGCTATAGTAGAAACATTATCAGGGTCTATTCAATAATAAAATGCCCATTACATATCGCACACACATACTCTTAAAATAAAAACTTACATTTCAGTTAAACAGACATAAGGAGGTAATTTTTTTTATTTGCGATACTGCATGTGATGATTATTAAACAGGCAAAATGTGCTTAAGTATTTTCAAATCAATTTTTATTACATATTACTTAAAGTATATTGTGAAATAAACATCAATTTATTCGCTTGATTTGCAAGCCAACACACAGCAATAATTGTTGCACATTTCAATCTCAGTTTCTAAAGAAGATGATCCCATGATCTTCAACATCCTGAAAATAAAAATGACAGAGAAAATTAATTTATATGGTTTAGCAAATGTATCGATCAAACTTGTACCTCTCTTCTTTTCTCTCTTTCTGTCAATGCTTTCAATCCCCTCAAAATGTTACTGAAGTAAACATAAGTATGGGCCATTATGAAACACAGAAGAGCCCTTTTGGTTTGTTTAAGATGCTAAATTCATTCAGCTTATTGTTTCTTTCAATAAAGTTAAAGCTGATAAATATGCATAACTGTATTTTGTAGCAGCTCACGCACACGGGCAGTTCGCCTTAGGGAAAATTGGAAAATTCCTCCATTTGTTATACCTTATGCTCGTGTGGTATTTGTCTTATTCAGATTAACCCTATGAAGCAATTCTTATGTCAAAGTTAAAGTTCAGAAATAATGGCATTTAAACATTTGGGTATTTTAAACACACTAAGCCAAATATGATATACCCCAAATCTGTCAGTGGAGCCAAATTCTCAGGACAGAATGAAGCCAATTTCTTTCTATAGAGTGACAACCAAGGAGATACCCCTTACTGTTCCATTTCATTCCTAGTGGTGAACACCCTCGGCTCATTTCACAATGGGAATCATAATTCTGTTGTTGTTGTTGTATAAACATTTTTCCCCTACTCAAAAACATTCCAAGTGATATGCCTGTAAAGCTGCACCAGTCTCAGATCTCCAGGTGTGCTACAGAGTATGTAATGTGACATGTCTAAAGCGCTGCTATTTCCTCAGTTCAGAATTGCCCATGCAGTACAGTGCGTTGGACTAGCTTAGAGGGAGATCAGGCTGTGCGAGATGGCTAGTCTGTTGGGTCAGTGTGTGGGCTGTCAGCGGGCCTATTTTATGGTCTGCTGGGTGGGATTTTACTGCTTGATTTCCCTGATATAAAAACAAGCATTGCTATTAAAGCCAGCATTACCTGCAGCAAGCTCAAATCGATGCAATCTTCCATAACTTGCAGAACATTTATAGAGAGTGCTTTTATAAGTTCAAACCTGCAGTAATTTGCAAACCTTAGCCACTTTTTAGTTATTTAATTCTCCATGTGGACCACTTTATTTCAATAAAAATTGTTGAACATCGCTATTTCACACCAACAGGGTTGAAGCCCCACTCACTCCAACTTTTCTGCGACAGACGTTTGCCATTGTTTATAAGAAGACAAGGAGGTACGCATCACAAAATTCATAATCACAATGCAATTTCCAAGTTCAGTCAATAATGAGAGTTTTGAATAGTTTTAAGGGTTTTATTTTCAATAAAAGATTTAGTGAGTTTTCTTTTTTTGTTCAATCAGAAAATACATCAGTAAAATTAGATAATTGAGATAAAAATATCGTTAGAACAAAAACATAAAGTAATTGATTCAGCACTTTACATATAGGAATAAAAAACATTCTAAAGAATGGGGCAAAATGGTGTTATCAGAAACCCATATTTGAGAGGAAAGAGTGAGATAGAGTTTGAAGCTCAAAATTCAATCAATGAGAATCATCTGAACTTCCTATAACGAGGTCCACAAAAACTCAGTACAGGCTTCAGCACAAATAAGCAAAATAATCATGCAGTAGCAACTACAATCAGCAATTAGGTTGTTTAGGATAGTAAATCAGCATTCAGCTTCCAACATAGAGCTGTTAGCATTCAGCCTCAGTGTGGTACGGGTAGGAGCTTAGAGAGAAAGGTGCTATAAAAAAAGTGTGTTAGCCTACTTTTATAAGATGCACAAAAGTAAACAGTCAAAAGAAATGTTGCAGTTTGTGCTGCTTCTTCTTCTCCTCTCGTCCAATCAATGTGCACTTTTCTTGAGGACAGTCTCTATGGTAAACAACCTTTACGACGAAACTTTTACAACGCACTACCATTACGACGCAACCATTACAACGCAAACCATTACAACGCATTGCGCTGGGGGGCGTTCTAGGATAGGGAATAGATTTAATTTAATATCCAACACCTTCCCTACTATCCACGGGGACTGGAGTTGGAATAGTAAATTAAACTATTCACTATCCAGCACCCCAAAGCGCTATGCGTTGTAATGGTATGCGTTGTAAAAACTGCGTTGTAACGTCATGCGTGGTAAAAGCATGCGTTGTAACGTCATACATCCGTCTCTATCCATTCTTTCCCACTTCTCCACTCAAGGGGGTATAGTTCAAGAAAAAGTCAAAGGGTGGAGCTGCGGCAAATTTGACAGCGCACCCCGACATTTTCAAACACAGGGATGCACCATCTCCAGGTGTGCTACAGAGTATGTAATGTGACATGTCTAAACGCTGCTATTTCCTCAGTTCAGAATTGCCCATGCAGTACAGTGCGTTGGACTAGCTGAGAGGGAAATCAGGCTGTGCGAGATAGCTAGTCTGTTGGGTCAGTGTGTGGGCTGTCAGCGGGCCTATTTTATGGTCTGCTGGGTGGGATTTTACTGCTTGATTTCCCTGATATAAAAACAAGCATTGCTATTAAAGCCAGCATTACCTGCAGCAAGCTCAAATCGATGCAATCTTCCATAACTTGCAGAACACTTATAGAGAGTGCTTTTATAAGTTCAAACCTGCAGTAATTTTCAAACCTTTGCCACTTTTTAGTTATTTAATTCTCCATATGGGCCACTTTATTTCAATAAAAATTGTTGAACATCGCTATTTCACACCAACAGGGTTGAAGCCCCACTCACTGTGTTTGCTCCAACTTTTCTGCGACAGACGTTTGCCATTGTTTATAAGAAGATAAGGAGGTACGCATCACAAAATTCATTCTCACAATGCAATTTCCAAGTTCAGTCAATAATGAGAGTTTTGAATAGTTTTAAGGGTGCTATTTTCAATAAAAGATTTAGTGAGTTCTCTTTTTTTATTCAATCAGAAAATACATCAGTAAAATTAGATAATTGAGATAAAAATATCGTTAGAACAAAAACATAAAGTAATTGATTCAGCACTTTACATATAGGAATAAAAAACATTCTAAAGAATGGGGCAAAATGGTGTTATCAGAAACCCATATTTGAGAGGAAAGAGTGAGATAGAGTTTGAAGCTCAAAATTCAATCAATCAGAATCATTTGAACTTCCTATAACGAGGTCCACAAAAACTCAGTACAGGCTTCAGCACAAATAAGCAAAATAATCATGCAGTAGCAACTACAATCAGCAATTAGGTTGTTTAGGATAGTAAATCAGCATTCAGCTTCCAACATAGAGCTGTTAGCATTCAGCCTCAGTGTGGTACGGGTAGGAGCTTAGAGAGAAAGGTGCTATAAAAAAAGTGTGTTAGCCTACTTTTATAAGATGCACAAAAGTAAACAGTCAAAAGAAATGTTGCAGTTTGTGCTGCTTCTTCTTCTCCTCTCGTCCAATCAATGTGCACTTTTCTTGAGGACAGTCTCTATGGTAAACAACCTTTACAACGAAACTTTTACAACGCACTACCATTACGACGCAACCATTACAACGCAAACTATTACAACGCATTGCGCTGGGTGGCGTTCTAGGATAGGGAATAGATTTAATTTACTATCCAACACCTTCCCTACTATCCACGGGGACTGGAGTTGGAATAGTAAATTAAACTATTTACTATCCAGCCCCCCAAAGCGCTATGCGTTGTAATGGTATGCGTTGTAAAAACTGCATTGTAACGGCATGCGTGGTAAAAGCATGCGTTGTAAAGTCATACATCCATCTCTATCCATTCTTTCCCACTTCTCCACACAAGGGGGTATAGTTCAAGAAAAAGTCAAAGAGTGGAGCTGCGACAAATTTGACAGTGCCACCCTGACATTTTCAAACACAGGGATGCACCATATTCACAGGTATACAATGTACCCCTGTGTTTCCCTTGTGATGGCGCTAAATTTAGCTGCATGGTGCCAATGCAGGCACCCTTGCACAATAGAGGGAGGAAGCCTGCATTGGGAATAATTGTTTATGTGCAGGAATGGACACCTTCCTGCACATACACATTCATTCCCAACTCCCAGCATGCCATTAGAGGAAATAGACCCATGGGGGAGCAGCTAGTAACATTGTTTAAAAGGAAGCGCCTTGGAAGCCTTTTATGCCAATATTCCTATGAAGAAGGAGTAAAGACTCCGAAACGTGGCTGGAATGAATCTTCGCAGAAGGGGAAATGTGGTTTCCTTAAATAAAGTTTCTTGGCGAAATGAACTGTGGTGGAGAGGTGTCCTTAATCGAGTGACAACCTAAGGATAAGTAACATGCCGCAGGCTTAACCGTGGAGGATGCACTGCCCGAAAAAAAAAGGGACCACACAGGAGTGAACTTTGCGAACCCATGAATGGCACCGTTGTTCTCTTCAATATGAACCGCACCTTTTCTCTGCCTGTAGCCCACTGCAGGGCTGTAAAATAAATTTAACATCGATATTGGCATTAAACAGGTCCTAGTGGAGGGTGACATTTATGTCTAAGACACTACAACCCCCAGCGTGCAATTAGAGGAAATTGACCCATCGGGGAGGAGCTGGTAACATCGTTTAAAAGGAAGTGCCTTGGAAGCCTGTTATGCCAAGAAGGAGTAAGGACTCTGAAAAGCGTCAGGAATGAATCTTTACAGAAGGGGAAATGCCTGTGTCCTTAAATAAAGTATCTTGGTGAACCGAACTGTGGTGGAGTGGCGCCCTTAATCGAGGGGCATCCTAAGGATGACATATACTTTGAATCTGCCTTCTCCCCAGTTCAGCAGGGATTGTTCCGTTTGTTTGGAGGGAGGCGCCGCAGACTCGAAGTGAGGCTCAACCACTTCCCACCGAATCCAGAGGGGAGGTTAGCAGTCTATCTTACCTCTCTATAAAATAGCATGCCTGGACAGACGCACAGCGGACGTGCTTAAAGCTTCTAAGGTGATTTGTACAGCAACAGTGCACACAACTGTGGAATGCCTGGAAAAGGGCTCCTTTTAAAAATTCCTATCTTGTTTTAAAATTGCACAGAGCTTAGCTGATTAACTGCACTAATAGAGCATCTGGGAAAGGACTCTCATATCATTGTTCTGCTGTTGAATTGTTTTAAACTCGCCTTATTGGCACAAATATTTTAAACTTCCACATTTATTTATAATTAGCTCACCTCTTGCACTTTGAATCAGCGTCCTCCCAGGTCCAGCACGGATTGTTCTGTTTGTTTGAAGAGAGGCACCACGGACCGGAAGTGAGGTTCAACCACTTCCCACTGAATCCACATGGGAGGTTAGTAGGCTAGCTTACCTCTCTATAAAATCACATGCCTGGACAGATGTGCAGCGGCCGCATGCAGCGGCCGTGCCATTGGCGCACCGAGGGCGCCTAAGGCAAGCCTGTCTGAACCTGGACGTCACCAGGAGCAGGAACACCTACCGAATTTGCCCAAAATGTACTAATAAGGTGAGCACTTCTCACACCTACACTAGTCGAGAGCTGGTTACGATTAATAACAGCTCTACAAACAGAAGAACAGTAAATAAGGATTTCTCCAAACCTAATTAATTGGACCGTTTTCATGCAAAAACTGTAAATTCCAAAGCATACAAGCTCAGCCTCAGAGAGTCAGGATAGCCACGAGCAGGGCATTAGATCTGATCACTATCCCTTTGACAGATAATAGCAAAGGCTGGTACTGCTGTCTGGCCAAAGAAGGTCTCTGCCCAAAAATGCAGTTAATATATCGGACCTGCTGTCCTCCACTAACCCTCATATAGGGTTCCTTTACCACTTTTACAACGCACTACCATTACGACGCAACCATTACAACGCAAACCATTACAACGCATTGCGCTGGGGGGCGCTCTAGGATAGGGAATAGATTTAATTTAATATCCAACACCTTCCCTACTATCCACGGGGACTGGAGTTGGAATAGTAAATTAAACTATTCACTATCCAGCACCCCAAAGCGCTATGCGTTGTAATGGTATGCGTTGTAAAAACTGCGTTGTAACGGCATGCGTGGTAAAAGCATGCGTCGTAACGTCATACATCCGTCTCTATCCATTCTTTCCCACTTCTCCACTCAAGGGGGTATAGTTCAAGAAAAAGTCAAAGGGTGGAGCTGCGGCAAATTTGACAGCGCACCCCGACATTTTCAAACACAGGGATGCACCATATTCACAGGTATACAATGTACCCCTGTGTTTCCCTTGTGATGGCGCTAAATTTAGCTGCATGGTGCCAATGCAGGCACCCTTGCACAATAGAGGGAGGAAGCCTGCATTGGGAATAATTGTTTATGTGCAGGAATGGACACCTTCCTGCACATAAACATTCATTCCCAACTCCCAGCATGCCATTAGAGGAAATAGACCCATGGGGGAGCAGCTAGTAACATTGTTTAAAAGGAAGCGCCTTGGAAGCCTTTTATGCCAATATTCCTATGAAGAAGGAGTAAAGACTCCGAAACGTGGCTGGAATGAATCTTCGCAGAAGGGGAAATGTGGTTTCCTTAAATAAAGTTTCTTGGCGAAATGAACTGTGGTGGAGAGGTGTCCTTAATCGAGGGACAACCTAAGGATAAGTAACATGCAGAAGGCTTAACCGTGGAGGATGCGCTGCCCGAAAAACAAAAAGGGACCACACAGGAGTGAACTTTGCGAACCCGTAAATGGCACCGTAGTTCTCTTCAATATGAACCGCACCGTTTCTCTGCCTGTAGCCCACTGCAGGGCTGTAAAATACATTTTAAATCGATATTGGCATTAAACACGTCCTAGTGGAGGGTGACATTTATGTCTAAGACACTACAACCCCCAGCATGCAATTAGAGGAAATTGACCCATCGGGGAGGAGCTGGTAACATTGTTTAAAAGGAAGTGCCTTGGAAGCCTGTTATGCCAAGAAGGAGTAAGGACTCTGAAACGCGTCAGGAATGAATCTTTACAGAAGGGGAAATGCCTGTTTCCTTAAATAAAGTATCTTGGTGAAACGAACTGTGGTGGAGTGGCGCCCTTAATCGAGGGGCATCCTAAGGATGACATATACTTTGAATCAGCCTTCTCCCCAGTCCGGCAGGAATTGTTCCGTTTGTTTGGAGGGAGGCGCCACAGACTGGAAGTGAGGCTCAACCACTTCCCACCGAATCCAGAGGGGATGTTAGCAGTCTCGCTTACCTCTCTATAAAATCACATGCTTGGACAGAAGCACAGCGGACGTGCTTAAGGCTTCTAAGGTGATTTGTACAGCAAAAGTGCACACAACTGTGGAATGCCTGGAAAAGGGCTCCTTTTAAAATGTCCTTTCTTGTTTTAAAATTGCACAGAGCTTAGCTGATTAACTGCACTAATAGAGCACCTGGGAAAGGACTCTCATATCATTGTTCTGCTGTTGAATTGTTTTAAACTTGCCTTATTGGCACAACTATTTTAAACTTCCACATCTATATCTATACTACTATTATAAAGGAAGAACTTTGAACCTTTGAGGCGGGTAAACTCTGGAACTACAGCGCCAATCCACACACCCGATACATCGTTGTAATTGTCAGGGTGTGCAGATGGACATAGGCTATATAAATGAAAAAAATATAAGTTATTTAAAAAATTTACGAGAAAAAAAAAGTAGTCCTATGGAAGTAGCGCCGGCCGCGACATGCGTGCTGACATCAAACGCTGGTAACTAGATATTGACTGACCTCGAGCGCCGACAATGCCAGTCACTGGGCTGCAAACAGTAAGCTTGGCGTTACAGTGTGCTGCTTCATGTTTACTGTCAGGGTTGGCGGGCGACTTACTGGAAATCAAGCGGACTCCTATCCGGTTCTGCCTCAAAAAGGACGGACGCTATTTTTTTTATACAACTCGTGCCGAAGTTATAGGAGCACTTTATAACAGCACACGTTACATTACATATGGACACGGGCGGGTTGGTGGACACACTGGGATCTCGCCCGCCCAGTGTCTGAACCCTCGACCCCAGGCCTATCTGTGCTTTACTCGAGTGAGGCACCTGGCAGGCAGGCCTCATGATTTGTCGGCGAAGCAGTGCAGCAATAAAGGAGCAGAGCTCTTATTGGCATCTGACTTTCCGGAGCGGATCCGATACCAGCTTGCAGACGCAGCACGAGCAGCCGGGCTCAGCTGCCACAAGAAGTCATTGGTCATCAGAATGAAGTACGTACTAGTGAGAGAGTGCCGGTATGTTTTAAAGTTAACACTTCTGTGCCATATGTGTGTTTAGACAGGCTGCTGCATGACACGCACTGGTGCAAGTACTCTTAGGTAGTGGGGTGACATGCCACTGAACCATAGCCAGGGCTGATGGCCGCACAACTATTTATGAATATTACTGCTCACGCTCTCAAAAAGTGTATTTTTTAGATAATACAGCTTACAGTCGGGCTCTGAAGTAGGCTATGTGTACCTCAGTCAGCCTCTCCTCCTGAGGCTTGCCATGGCCCCCTCCGATGCCTTACTGTGTCATATGTTATCAGACTGCATTGTGCCAGAGAGTGAGTGACAGACAGGTCATTCAAGGAAGCTGGGGGTCAAGCAGGCTACCACAACATGCACGGAGGCCTTAGACGCGGGTTCCTCCCCGCAGCGCAGAGGGCAGGGGGCTCTCCCACTGGGATCTGGGAAACACTCATTCTGTGTGAAAAGGATAAACGGAGGTTAGGCTGAATATGAGATGAATTCAGCACGGGTAGCACAGGAGCAAACGCGGGGAGGGCACAGTGGAAATGACAGTTAATGAGATTTTTCTGTAAAACACATGCTCATTTTCTGAGCAGATACGAGACTCATACATGGAGTATATTTTCAGATATGCAGTGTAATATTGTGTTTATTACCATCATAGAGTGTGAAGAGGGGCTTCTCTCGAGTCATGCCACTCCTCAGCCATCAATGGCAATAGACCACATACAGCACACACATGCACATTTACACATCTGCGCCTCGTATGTTTAAACTGCTAGACTCCAGACTGATAGAGTGCTTTACTGCAAAGGGTGATAGGACACAACCGGGAGCAATATCCGAAGGGGGAAGAGAAATTACAATAGTGAGGAAAATGAGGCCTATGCACCTTTGTGGCTTGCATCAGTATAACCCTAGGAAATTAAAAAAATGTATAAATATGGGGTCAGTAGAGAGAGAACATACTTCGAGAGCAGCAGTACAAGTGCAAGCGACGTGCAATATGTACATTTGTAATAACCATCAGCTGTTGGAATGAGGAATTTAGATGTATTGTTTTCTATGTGATACGTGCTCTTTTACGAGCTGTGCAAGATTCAAGTCTTAACCATTTCAGGGAGCAATTTTCTCGTAGGGATGATCAGCCGGTCTGCAGATTGGACAGTCTGCTGGGATTTCTTTGATTTGAAGTCAAGATTGAGGGAGTTATCCGTGGTGACATCTAGGTATTTAAAATATTTCACAATCTTAGGGAAGATGTCTAGGACATGTAACTTAGCGATCCAGTCAGAAGGAAGGACCTTATAGCTATCTATACTTACTATTATAAAGGAAGAACTTTCAACCTTTGAGGCGGGTAAACTCGGGAACCACAGCGCCAATCCACACACCCGATACATCGTTGTAATTGTCAGGGTGTGCAGATGGACATAGGCTATATAAATTAAAAAATGTATGAAAAAAAAAAGTAGTCCCATGTAAGTAGCGCCGGCCGCGATGTGCGTGCTGATATCAGGAGCGCGGGGAGGAGCTGCATCCAGGAGCGCGAGGAGGAGTGGCGGACATGAGCGCGGGGAGAAGCGGCGGACAGGCGGGGAGGAGCGGTGAGTAGCGGTGGGCAGGCGGGGAGGAGCGGTGAGGAGCGGCGGGCAGGCGGGGAGGAGCGGTGAGCAGCGGCGGACTGGTGAACTCGAGAGCGCGGGGAGGTGTGGCGGATGAGGTAAGGCTCCGGGGGACCCACGGACAATGTCGGGGCGGGCGGGGGCCCTGCAGCCAAGGTCGGACGGGCTGCTACTCCGGGGGACCCACAGACAATGTCGGGGCGGGCAGGGGCCCTGAAGCCTGATTGCTCCCGGACAAGGTCGGGACGGGCTGCTTATATATATATATATATATATATATATATATATCTATATATATATATATATAGATATATATATATAGATATATATATAAATATATATATATATATATACTACTATTATAAAGGAAGAACTTTGAACCTTTGAGGTGGGTAAACTCGGGATCCACAGTGCCAATCCACACAGCCGATACATCGTTGTAATTGTCAGAGTGTGGAGATGGACATAGGCTATATAAACTTAATAATTGTACGTTATTTAAAAAATGTACCGAAAAAAAAGTAGTCCCTTGGAAGAAGCGCGGGCCGCGACGTGCGTGCCCGAGGTGAGGAGCGCGGGGAGGGGCGGTGTCCAGGATCGCGAGGAGGACCGGCGGACATGGCGCGGGGAGGAGCGGGGAGGAGCGGCGGACAGGCGGTGAGGAGCGGCGGACAGGCGGTGAGGAGTGGCGGATGAGGTAGGTTATTTATTTATTTAGATGCGGTGAGCGGCAGAAAAATTAAGCAAAAAATGAAAATCGTGAGCAAGAGGAAGCAAACGGAGATTTACAAAAGTGAGCCAAACGGTGCATTACAGGAGGAAAAAGTTACTTGTGCAGGTTACAAAAGCGTACATCGTGAGCAAGAGGAAGCAAACGGAGCATTACAAAAGTGAGACAAATGGTGCATTACAGGAGGAAAAAGTTACGTGTGCAGGTTACAAAAGCGTAGAAAGTAAACATAGAGGTATAGGAGGAAAAAGTTACGTGTGCAGGTAGCAAGAGGAAACAAACGGAGCATTAAAAAAGTGAGCCAAACGGTGCATTACAGGAGGAAAAAGTTACGTGTGCAGGTTACAAAAGCATACAAAGTAAACATAGGTATAATACTGCAATATATGGAGGAAGGCTCCGGGAGACCCACGGACAACGTCGGGGCAAGCGATGGCCCTGAAGCCTAATTGCTCCCAGACAACGTTGGGACGGGCTGCTAGTTTATTTATAATTAGCTCACCTCTTGCACTTTGAATCAGAGTCCTCCCAGGTCCAGCACGGATTGTTCTATTTGTTTGAAGAAAGGCACCACAGACCGGAAGTGAGGTTCAACCATTTCCCACCGAATCCACATGGGAGGTTAGTAGGCTAGCTTACCTCTCTATAAAATCACATGCCTGGACAGATGTGCAGCGGCCGCACGCAGCGGCCGTGCCGTTGGCTCACAGAAGGCGCGAAGCCCGTCTGCACCTGGACGTCACCATGTGCAGGAACACCTACCGAATTTGCCCAAAAATGTACTAATAAGGTGAGCACTTCTCACACCTACACTAGTCAAGAGCTGGTTACGATTAATAACGGCTATACAAGCAGAAGAACAGTAAAAAAGGAATGCTCCACACCTAAGTAATAGGACCGTTTTCATGCAACAACTGTAAATTCCAAAGCATACAAGCTCAGCCTCAGAGAGTCAGGATAGCCACCGAGCAGGGCATTAGATCTGATCACTATCCCTTTCACAGTTTGCACCCTCCTAGGACAGATAATAGCGAAGGCTGGAACTGCTGTCTGGCCAAAGTAAGGTCTCTGCCAAAAAATGCAGTTAATATATCGGACCTGCTGTCCTCCACTAACCCTCATATAGGGTTCCTGACAGAAACCTGGACTAATCCATACTCCAACCCAGCAATCACAGTGGCACTCCCAGATGACTACCACATACAACAACTAGACAGACCACACAGGACAGAAGGAGGAATAGCCATAATTTGCAAAGACCCCATCACATTATCCATACTAGACCAAGTATGCAATGACAAGCTGAAAATACTGGTATTTAAAATGAACTTACACCAAAGTCTTAGTTGGAAAGGACTATCACAATCACTCATATACCTCTATAGGCACTCACACACCGCCAATCATCCATAGAGTTACTCACACACTTAGTCAGTCATGCAAAGAATTAATCACACTTTCATTTACTCACCTATACATTTATACAAACGGGAAACATCCTTTACAACAAAACTTTTACGACGCAAAGCTATTACAACACAGGTTTTACTACGCATACCTTTACAATGCATTACACTGGGGGGCGCTCTAGGATAGGGAATAAGTTTAATTTACTATCCAACACCTTCCCTAGTGTCCACGGGGACTGGAGTTGGAATAGTAAATTAAACTATTCACTATCCAGCACCCCAAAGTGTAATGCGTTGTAAAGGTATGCGTAGTAAAACCTGCATTGTAACAGCATGCGTTGTAAAAGCATGCGTTATAATGTCATACATCCCCATACAACCACTCCCACAATCACTCACCCTCACATATAGTCGTTAATATACTCCAACACTCACATATACTGCCTTTCACATATATGTAGTTACTCACACATGTACCAGTGAGACATCTCTTCACTCACCAACACACCTATACACACACACTCACCCACCCATGCAGCCTTTACAGATGCACTTTTGAATCCATACACCCAGTGAATCACCCACTCACACATCTATGCACAGAGTCACTAACCTCCCACCCACACAAACACTGAGGCACCAATACAGATACTCAGACAATCAATCAATAACCCATAAAGACAGTCATGTAGCTATTCACGGACCCATGCAGCTGCTTACACAACAACAGACAGACTGATACAGACATTCATTCACACAGTTTAGTCACTAACCCATGGATTCAGTAAGATATGTTTAATCTCTTACTTATAGAGTCAGTCACGCACCTACTAAATCATCCATTGAGACACTCATGCACCCTCTCATTCTTCAATACAGCTTGGCCGACATATATCAAATATATTTAGACTTTACAGAAACACACAGTCACTGAATGATGTCATTGGTGATGTCATCAGTGATGTAATTTGAGATGTCATCAGTGATGTAATCAGTGATGTCACTGACCATATCATGAGTGATATAATATGTGACATAATTAGCAGTGCATTGCGGGGACACGAGTTATAATTAGCAGGACTAACTAACGGCCGGATTTCGCTGGTTTTGTACAACTGAAATGTCCAGCTAACTATAACGTGCCCTAAACCTGTGTTTTTTCAGTGAATTTTAAAGGTTTTTTAAATGCTAATTTCTAACTATGCCTACAGAGGTAGGACGTGCAGAAAGAGGAATAAAGGCACAGAGGGAAGCAAGAGAAATGCAGAAAGAGGCACCAGAATTCCAGACAGATGAAGAAAGGTGCAGAAAGAATCAAGAGATGTGAACAACGAACTAACAGAGAAGCAGGAAGAGGGCTTGTTGCAACATCATCCTGACGGGTACTGGTGGTAACGGACTCTGAATTACCAGGCCAAAAGCCAGTGCTATGCTAAAAGACACTTAGAATACAGTGAAAACGCCTACATATGCTAGGGAACACGTTGCGCTGGGGTACCCATGTGATCGGCATGACCTCGTCTGTAAGGCCCTAGTACATAATAGAGCAGGGGGATTAAAACTACCTCTACGTCAGAGGTGCAGAATTATGCTTCTTTAAGTAGTAGTCACGTTTGCAGGGTAGGGGAGTGAGGGTGCTGGGCCTCCGACCTCAGGAATTCTGCTGCATAGAACTTAGAGGAGGTGCCAAGAGGGCTTCTTGGCCCCAAAGTCCCTCCAGAGTAAATTAGACTTCATCCCCCGTCCAGTAGTCTGCCAGGAGGTGAGTTTGCAGAGTGGTGAAGAAGGGGGGCATGTCCTTCTTAGAGGTCTTAGCAATCTCACTGTGTGGGACTTACTGCAGGTAACAAGAGGGGTAGCTGGCCCCCCAATGATAACCTTGAGGGCCAACTACTCCTCCTATTACATCCAGTAAATCCAACACAACAGGATTGCTAAGTTCTCATAGCATGCCATGCCCCCTTTGCCCACCACTCTGCAAACCCGCTCCCTGGCGTGCTTTGTTGCTGGGGGTCCTTTATTGGACAACTAGCCTATGTCTTACTTCAGTAAGCCGCACATAGTGGGATTGCTGAGAGGTGGACAAAGGCCAAGCCTCCTTTCCCTACCACTGCATTTCACCCCCTGGTGCTTTCTAAGTTGGGGTACTAAGTTGCAGAGAGGTGTTTAGAGGCCACGCCCCTTTTTACACCTCTCTGCAACGCAGCTCTGTGAATCTTACTGGAGGTACCTGGTGAGCTAGTTGGACCCCAGGGACCCTCAGGATTCAAGGGGACTTTAACGTCCAACTCAAAATGCGCCACAGGGTGTGTTTGCAGTGGTGAAGGGAGGGGGCGGGGCCTGAGGTGACATGTGTGCAAACACACCCTGTAGTGCAATTTAAGTTGGGGAAATAATTTGTCTTCAATCCTGAGGGTCCCTGGGGACCAAATAGCCCACCCCTTACCTCCAGTAAGCACCACTGCCCTGTATTGCAGAGAGGTTGCCCAGGCCAGGCCCCTTTTTTCACCAGTGGCCAGTGGTGCGCAGTGGTGAAGGAAGGGGGTGTGGCCTTCAGTTAGAGCCACAGAGTTGAATTGCAGAGAGGTGTAAAATGGGACATGGCCTTGGACCATGTGGTGCTTGCTGGAGGTACATGGTGGGCTAGTTGGACCCATGGACACTTAGGATTCAAGGGGTCTTAATCCCCCAACCTAAAAACTTCCACAGGGTGCCTTTGCACAGTGGTAAAGGGAGGGGGCGGGGCCAGAGGTGATGTGTGCAAACATGCCCTGTTGCGCGTTTTAGGTGGGGAATCCTGAGGGCCCCTGGGGGCCAACTAGGTGAACCAGGTACCTCCAGGATGCGCCACAGGCCTGTGTTGCAGAAAGGAGGTCCAGGCCATGCCCCTATTTACACCTCTGTGCAACGCAGCTCTGTGGCTCTAACTGGAGGTACCGAGTGGGCTAGTTGGACCCCTGTGACCGTCAAGATTCAAGGGAACTTAATCTCCCAACTTAAAACGACCACAGGGCGTGTTTGCACACATGTCACCTCAGGTCCCCCCTACCTTCACCACTGTGCAAACGCGCCTGTGGTGCATTTTAAGAGGTAGTTCTAATCCTCCTACCCTATTATGTACTAGGGCCTTACAGAAGAGGTAATGCTAATCACAAGGGTAGCCCAACACATAGTGTTCCCTAGTGTATGTAGGTTTTTTCACTGTATTCAAGGTGTCCTTTAGCATAGCATTGGCTCTAGGCCTGGTTAGTCAGAGTTACTGGAGGTACCTAGTGGGCTAGTTGGACCCCAGGGACCCCCAAGATTCAAGGGGACTTAATCTCCCACCTTAAAACGGCCACAGGTCATGTTTGCACACATGTCACCTCAGGTCCCCCCTCCCTTCACCACTGTGCAAATGCACCCTGTGGTGCATTTTAAGAGGTAGTTTTAATCTTCCTGCCCTATTATGTACTAGGGCCTTGCAGAGGAGGTCATGCTAATCACAAGGGTACCCCAACGCATAGTGTTCCCTAGTGTATGTAGGTTTTTTCACAGTATTCAAAGTGTCTTTTAGCATAGCACTGGCTCTAGGCCTGGTTAGTCAGAGTCAGTTACCACCAGTTCCCGTCAGAATAATTTATGGGTACGGGATGATTTTGCAACAAGGCCTTTTTCTTCTCCTCTGTTGGTTCTTTTTGCACATGTCTTGTTTCTTCCTGCACTTTTCTTCATCCTTGTGGACTACTGTTGCCTCTTTCTGCATTTCTTCTGCTTCTTTCTGTGTGTTTTTTTCTTTTTTCTTCACATGTCCAACCTCTGTAGGCATAGTTAGAAATTAGCATTTAAAAAACCTTTGAAATTCACTCAAAAAGCCATAGGTTTCAGGCACGTTATAGTTAGAAATTAGCATTTAAAAAACCTTAGAAATTCACTGAAAAAATCATAGGTATATATTTCACATCTGCTTGCCCAATGGCCTGATGGAGACTTTCAAAATGCATTATTGTAGCATCTCATTTTCTTTACCTTTCTTGGAATTGTTGCAGGAATTGTTTCGCATCAATTGAATTTTTCAACAGGAACTTCTGAAACATGCCAAGTGACTCAACATACCCCATCAATTCTGCAAAGGAGATTGTTCTCTTCAACAAAACCTTTGTAACTCTGTAGACAATAAAGAGGATAGATAGAGGCATTGGATTCTGTCCATCTGACATACTTATTCTCCATTATGAAAACTGATTCTCGGTGTGAAGATTATAAAGCTATAAAGATAATATGAAAATTATATATTTGGATGGAATTATTTCACATATTCTGCTTTTCGGGTAGCAAGAAACAGAGGATATTTTTTAATACAAAGACCTAATTAAGGATTGCACACACACAATGGTTTTTTCCGATATAGTTGCTACTCCAGGAATTAGAACATTTTCAATACCTCTTTTCTTCCTCCACATGTACATCTGACCCTACATTTTGGAGAAAATTGTATAGTACAAAAGCAGAAAATTGGGCAAATGAAATTGAATAGATTTTTGCATTAGTTGTAATTTACTAAAGTATTTACCAAGATTAGGTGTTGTTCACATTTTTGTTAATTTTCACAAACAACACATATAACATTTAAATATATTCCATTTACAGAAATAGCTCACAGGGCTGCAAAATGTAGAGAGAGTGCAGCATAAGCAGCCACAATGGTGCTAGATCGACCTCTGCCTTTAAGAGTACAGAAGGTCTGGGAAAGACTGTGCCTGGCTGAAAGTAAACTACAGAGCAAGTTAAAAGTGGATATGGTATTCCCTTCATCTGTGACAATCCTCTACTGTGTCTGCAGAGTGGAGAAGGTCCTGTGTTCAAATAAAGATAGTGCTACTATAGCTAGAGACCAGGAACCTTTAGACATTAGGGGACAGATTTACAATAACTGGCACATCTCTGCATATTAGCATTTTGCGTTGCAGAAAAATAGCCTTGCACCACCATGGATGTGCTGCATTTACAATACGATGCACCATGGCGCAAGGATGGAAAGATGTGTGACTTATCTTCTGACGTAAAGTCAGCGCATTGCTGGAGTTGTGGCAACACAACTTCAGCAATGATTAGGAATGCCTATTCCTCACATGATGCGTTACTCCTTATACCTGCTTCAAGCAGGCGTGAGGTTTTGAAGCAGTGGCGTTGTAAAAGTGACTCGGTGAAATCTTGTAGGTTTCATTTCGTCCCTTTTACGAGGCTTTCCTATGTCGGAACGCCCACCCTACATACATTCTACCTGATGCAGGTATAATGTAGCACAGGGCTTTACAACGTGACGGATCTCACGTAAATATGTTGCATAGTGGTGCATTGCTGCTAGCTATTTTCTGTTGACCTGAAATGGACTTGTAAGGAACCTCATCTAAACTTGAACCTTTGGATTGCTATCTGAGTCCAACAGTCAAGAGGGCTCTCAGATTTTCCAAGTCAAAAAATAAGGGCCAGTTTCATATGTTGGCAGAAAGGGAAATTCATTGCAATGGTGGAATGACAGGGCAGTTTTCCCTGCCTGTCACTACCAGGAAAACCCTTAAAGTAGGGGGTAGCGAAAACTGCTAAAAGATCCCATTTTGTGGGGAGCATCACACGTTTTTATTTTCAAAAATATTTTTTTTTTATAGAACACCATTTTGGTAAAGTACTATCTCACTCACAGGGCCCTGTACAAAATAGAAAATTGCGTTGACAGGAACTTCTGTGACCACCCATGGCGGACCCTCCACCAAGGCTATGGAGTATTCACTTTGTCACCCAGGAGGAATGATGGGCCGGCTGCACAAATAAATCAGACCATAGAACATGTTCTCAAAGTTCGTAATTCATCATTGAAGGACTGGGAGAAGACTCGAAGACTACTTGAAAAAATACAACCTTGTTGAATTATTCTTACTGGGTATTGATGCCATTGGGGAATAAACTACAAAAATATATTGGGACTGATAAACTGAAATTTAAGACTTTGTCAAGTCTTCATCATCTTCAGCTTAGAATGATGCCCCACTTGTGACCTTTTACTTTTATAAATCTAAGTACAAACCATATAATTTCGTCAGTCCATGCTTAGGCCCCATGAAGGGATATACATCCCCAGACTACTGCCCATCAGGTACTGACATTATTTTGAACTGACACTGTTTTAACAGAACATGTTTTGTTTTCGCTATAACACTATTTTAAATTTCCTTAATTTTATGCAAAAATTAGCACTCTCACAGCAATGATTCAATCAGTCCTTAAAATATAAAACTACAAGGGGGCGTGGCCAACCGCTGAGGATAATGGCCGTTTCGTGAAGCGGCTCTGACCGAGCACACCTGCTCCACTGTAAATCCGGCCAGTAATCCGGCTTAATTCTGGGCAATGACCATAGATTCGGGGCCCCTGGCATGGTGGGAATCGATTGAGCCATGAGACTGCCAATTCCTGCTGGCGGTGCCGGGGAGCAGCCTGGTGTCACATTTAGCCCAACAATGGAGGACTTTGAAGTGGCGGAGGGGTGGGAGGGCCTCCAGCGCTGACTGCGCTGAAATAGTCGATTGCGGACCCCCTTGGCGGCCTGAATATTAGAGCCTGCCAGTTGTGTCTGGTGGTTGATGGGGGGTGGCTGGGGGATCCTTGGCACACTTGGAGGTGGTGGCTGTTTGTGCTATTGGGGCAGTGGTGTATTGCAGGGCCCGGTGGCTGATCGGGTCTAAGCCTCATCAGAAACTCTTGTTGTGGAGGTGCCCACTTGCAGACCCAGCACTTGGAGGGGTGCTGGTTTGTAGCCCCCAGGACACATCCGGAACTGTTTGCTGCCTGAACGGGCGGGGCAGAGGGACTGCGAGATCTGTTGGCCGATCAGGTCTTGACCTCTCCTGCACCCTGGGGCACCTGTTTGATTACTGGGACATGGCGTCACACCACTGCAGGGCCTGGCGGCTGACTGAGACGGTCTCTCCGTTGTCGAATGTGCTGGTATCCACCCGTGATCTCCTGGGACAAGACTGCTGGAGCTGCACCTCCCTGTGATGCTAGAGATGTGGTTGGCCGCAGCGGGAACCCGCTGTACTTCCCGGTGAGTGTTTGACACAAGTGGTGGACTGCTAATTGAGACTTGAGGATTGGCCCCATGAGATCCTAGACATTTTTTGGCCCAGCCATGCGGCTGTCATTGCTGGTTCTCCCCCTGGCTTTGGGTGGTGGGGGGCTCTGCATCATCATCATCTGCCCCTCCTCCTTATGACTCCTCACCACTTACTTCTGCCACAAATAAATGTGAGCTCAGTGTCATACCTTTGAGTGACTACCAGCTGCACAGGAGCCGGCCCAACCAGTACAGCTTTAACTACTTGTGTGCCTGAAAAGCAAAGTGGAAGTGACCGGTCCATCCTATCTGGGTCTGGGTTCGTGCTCCTTGGCCATTCACTGACTGAACTGAGCCTGTTGGGCTGTTTTAACCTTGTGTGGCATTTGCTCAATATTAGAAATGGGAAATTTTTGGTTGGCTGAGGCTTGCGCCAAAGCCAGGCAGAAACCACCACTCTAGTCAGGGTAAGGAAGTTACCCGCCAAGATAACCCCTGCTCACCCCCTTGGTAGCTTGGCACAAGCAGTCAGGCTTATCTCAGAGGCGATGTGTAAAGCGTTTGCGCGCACACCCAGCGACAACACCCAAGTCCCACTACAAAGGAAACTCCACACAAGGGTATATAAAAAATAGTCTTTGTATTATACCACAAACATTAGATAATAAACATATATTTTACAAGGTGTCATGGGCACGGGCAGAATGTAGAGGGGATTATTTACATGGGACAGGGCCATCTGGAGTATTCACTTTTAGAACTAGCACGTGGAAGATATCATAACTGTAGTACCAAGATTAGCACATGTGGCACACAACCAGTACTCACTGGTAACAGGTAAACACCACCTACGTAATCCTACAACACCTTAGGTAAATATCACACAGGGCACCATTACCTCACTATCAAGTCAAGTCAAGTCAATTTTTATTGTATAAAATGATTAAAAATCATTACAAAACGCATCTAGATCAACTTGGGACATAAAACACATTTTAAAATATTGGCAAATAAAACTGTTTGTAAGTGGCAAGTAAGAGACAGTTATTTCAGGTTGGTGGTATAATTCCAAGGTCAGCTTGCTGTAGGAGAGATTGGGCTTTCATCATATATTTGACCCCCCTGCAGGCCAGCATAGGACATGATCCATCTAGCCATTGGATTACGGCTTGCCTACAAGTCCGAATATTCAATTTGTTAAAAATGTTCTTTAAAAGCCGTCTCCTCAAGGCCTTAAGTGCCGGGCACACACATAGTAAGTGCGGTAGTGTTTCATTTCGATATCCACATAGGCGACAATGGGGGTCGGTGTGGCAGTTTTTCCAGGCTGGTAGCAGGTCCTTTGAGAACTGTAGACCTAATCGATGTTTTATATATCTTTGTTTTAACGAATTGTTAAAGTGGCTTTCTAGGTAGGCCTGCGGTTTATCCCGGTATATGAATTTATCACGGTCCACCCGTGTCGTCTTTTTGCGGTAATTATCTTGTCTTCCAGATAGGATTCCCATTTGACCGCATTATTTACAATTTTGTCAAAAGTGGATCTGTCTGGATTCATGTCCCAGGATTCTTCAATTCCTATACAGATTAGGGATTGAGACAGGTAGCCTCCCCAACTGTTTGGAATTTGCTGTTTCTGTTGAGTTTCAATTTCTTTCCAGCACAGGTTGTCCAATGTATTGGCTTCCGACGTGCGTATTTTATGGCACAGTTTCACAAAGGTTCCCATACTGCGAAACTTTTGATTTAGAAGGCCAAATTCTAGGCGAACCTGCGCCGGAGCTGATGATTTTGGAAGGTTTAGTACTGCCTTGTATACTTTTGTTTGTAGGCTGTTTAACAGCCCTGCTTCTTTGCCACACCAGGTGGCCAGTGCGTATGATAAGGATGGTAGGGTTTGAGCTTTGATCACTTTCAGCAGGTGTGAACAATTTGGACAACTTAGTTTATTTTGTAATTGCCGGTATGCGTAGATCAGAGACTGTGTTTTTGCTTTTAGCTCGGTTTTATGTTCTTTGTTCGTCGGCCCTCGCCCCAATTTCAAACCTAAGTATTTGTATGAAGTTTCCTCCTTTATTGGGGTGCTATTTGCATACCATTTGAATATTTGCTTTTTAGGATCCACAATGCGGACAACCTTAGTTTTTTCTTTATTCAGTTCCAAGCATTCGTGCTCCAAATAGGTTGTCAAGTTATTGATCGATCTTTGCAACCCTATTGGGGTTTGGCTCAGAACAACAATATCGTCTGCATACTGCAGGAAGGGAATTGGGATTTTTGACATGTGGGGTGGATGGCATTCCCCAATCTCCATGTGGTTCGCAATATCTGCCATGTACAGGTTGAATAAACTTGGGGCCAGTACACAGCCTTGTTTTAGGCCCTGTTGAGTTCTTATTTCGGCCGTTACGCTGCTACCGTCTCCCAGTTTTACTCGAGCCCAGGTGTTGCTGTGCAGGACTATAATTGCCTCCAATAACTTCTTCGGGATACCCCATGATCTTAGTTTTTCCCATAGCCGGGATCTGTTCACTTTATCAAAAGCTGCTCGAAGGTCTATAAAGCAAGCATACAGTCTCGTCCCCCTTTTTGCAGCTTTTTCCTTCAGGAGCGCCAGGGTTGTCAGGTTTGTCAATGTACCCGTCCTTGGCCGGAAACCAGTTTGGAACATTGGTATTATGTTTGTATCTTCCATCCAGTCCTGAAGGAGTGATAATAGGCATGATCCATATAGTTTTGCCTCAACATCCATTAGCGATATCAGCCTGTAGTTCCCCGGCTCGTTGTGGTCACCTTGTTTAAAAATGAGGTGAATTATACTCCCATTCCAGGATCTTGGTGGCTTGTTCTGGTTGTAGATTGCATTGAAGAGTGGAGTTAAATATTCTGCCCAAAATTCAGGCGAATATTTAAAAATAGCATTTGGGAGCCCGTTTGGACCCGCTGCACCCTCTTTTCTCAGGCGTTTTATTATGTCTTTAAGCTGGTCTGTTGTTACTAGGGTGTCGGTCACGGCATTCACTATTTTTTCTGATTTACTAAACTGTGAATTTTTGGGGTTGATCTTGTTTCCACTACCCAACGATTGCTTCAGCTTGCCTCCTGGAGCATTAACTTCTTTTCCCAGCAAATTTTCTGCATGTTCGCAGTTTCTAGTGCATACTTTGCACTCCGAATTACAGTGCCTTTGTTCACCTCCCGTCCTGTCGCTGAACATGTTTTCAACGTGCTGGGTCCATATACTTTCTCCAATACCTGCCTCCTGTTTTAGGGTATTCCCCCTTGTCAGTTTATTGATAATACCCCAAAATGACCTGGCATGTTTGTGTTTACTAGCTATTAGTAAGTTAGTCCACATTTCCTCTTGGTACAGTGTTTTTGCGCTCCTTAGCATGATCTTATATTTTTTTCGCATAACTTTCAATTCCGATTTATTTGATTTTATTCCACTTTTTATCAATAATGCCTGCTTGCGGACTTCACGTGCAATTTTTCTTTTTTCTTCCCTCAGGGTAGTAGTGTACCAAGGCTTTTTGCCAGTGTTGAATCTTATTGGGTTTTGATTTGTACGTGGGGGATTACTTGTTACTGCTTCGCATAGGTGTTCCCATGTTTTTACCAGATTTCCTTTTTCTTCCGGTGTTAAACTAAGCAGTTCGTTTTTGATTTTATCCATTGTTGGTTTTATATCCTTTCCTCTCCATTTTAGTTTACGTAGATTAAATTTTTCAGTATACTGGATGATGGTATTTTGTTTTTCCGTCTTGGTAACCAACATTATCATTTTGGTAATTAGAGGGAAATGGTCACTTTCCACACGTTGCTCCACTGAAAAAGCACTCACCGTTGGTAACAGGCTGTTGCTCAATATTGTGAAGTCTATTGTTGACTTTCGGTTACCGCTTAGAAAGGTTATAGGTATACCACTATTCCCACTGAATTTCTTATTTAGAATGAAAAGGCCCAGTTCTTCAAGAGCTTGCGTTATCTTGTCATCTTTTGTTAGGTTGCTATTAAAATCACCTGATATAATCATGGAATACGTCTCATGAGTGATTTGCAAGGCCCTGATCAAGGTGAGTAGAGTAATCAGTTTTTCATTTTTTTCCTTCTTTTCCGGATGAACATAAACGTTGAGCAATAGTAGGTTACAAGAGCCTGTGCCGGCGACCAAATTCTCCGTGAGTTTTATTACTTGTATCCATTTAACCATAGTGTCTACTTCTTCAGTATGCCATCTGTGTTGTTGGGCGATATACGTTGATAAGCCTCCTCTAGGATGTCCAAAGTTAGAGGGTTTTTCGGCGAGGACGCGAAATTCGATGTATCCCGGGATGGAGATTTGGCGCAGGTTCCAGGTTTCTTGTAGCAGTATTAAGTCGTGTTGATCCAAGAAGTTTGCAGTTTCGTGGTCATGGCACAAGCTGTTGAAACCATGTACGTTCCAGGAACAGAGGCTGATCGTGTGCGGATTTGCAGCAATGGATTCCTCTTGATTATCAGCTGTTGACCATGGGTGTAACATGGTAACTTTTTCTAAATGACTCGTCTTGTTAGGAGCATTTTTTGCTCAAAGCCGAAGCCACCCAGGTCCAATCTGTTGCCTGTTCACGGGTGCCTCTTTGTACCGCTGTATTTTCTTGTCTATTTTGTGGTGTATTTTTTGCAAACGCTCCTTTTAAACATGATTTTTGGCTGTTCCCCTCAGCCTTTGTCTTTTTACATAAGGTTAAAGTTTTTAAAAGTGGAAAAGGATATTTTTTCCGGTCGTCTCGCCTCAGTGTAATGCCCCAGGCTTCAAATGACAAACTCATTTCAAGTATTCTATCAACTATTTCTTTAGTTGACCAGGTGGTTAAGGACTCTTCTACCTCTGACATATTTTTGGTGCACCTAAATTCTACTGACAAGAGATCTTGAGATTCTATGTCATTCAATTCTGGAATTTCTCTTAATAGCCTCATTATGTTGCCTCTATTCAGAAAATCTTGTGGTCCTGATGTCTGGTATTCCGGTATAAATGTCAGTTTATTATTTGTTTCTGCTTGTAATTGTGCGCTCGTTTTAGCTTGTGTGTCTTCTTCTGGGTTTGAATTTACTGTTGTTTCCCCTTTTGTAATTATTCTTCTCCCTTGACTTAGTGTTTTTATTATTAGATCTTCGAATGGACCATCTGTTCTTCTCAGATAGGTGGTTGGTTCATTAATCCTGTCCGTGTTTTTATCGATGATCGGGTTTTGTGGTATATGTATGCGCCTTGTTTGTTTGTTTGGTTGGTAAGTACTGCAGGTTCGTCCATCTTCGTTTAAGTTTATTTTTATTGGTGTTCTTTTGTTTTCCTTTTCATCTGCTCTTTTTATAGGTTGACTTTGCTTGTATTTATCTGTTATGTTTTGTTCGATATCCACGAAGATTGGGCCATTTTGGTGCCTTAATTCCTGGTTTGTTGATTTGACCTGGAGTGATTGCGTTTCATCTGTCTGGTGGATCATTGCTGTGTGATTTACACTGACTTCATTAGTTAAGACCCTTTCATCAGACTCCTCTTTCGTCTTATCTTTATCCTGAGTTCTTGGGGAGTTTTCTTTTTTCTTTATTTGACTTTTCGGTTGTGTAATCCATTGTATATGGTTTGGTTTTGAGGAGGTTTGGAGGGGTGAAGATTCTATACTCAGGCTGGTCCCATTCACAGCATTTGACTGGTTTGGTTGGACCGGGGGCGTGTTGATGTGTTTTGATGCTATTACTTCAGGTGCTGGTTTCTGTTTCCTATTAGCGGTGTGATTAAAGATGGGATAGGTATGAATATCTGTTGAAGGTTGGAATTTAAGTTGAACCCTCCCTTTCCTTGCGCGCTTCCTTTGCCTTTTTGCTAGCTTATCTTTAGACTGGGTCATTGCGTGTTGTGCTTCCTCTTTTTGATCTGGATCGTTGTCAGGTTTTTCTTTACACTGCTTGCTTATTTCCTCCTCTACATAGCTGTTTTGAGTGGAATCTCTTACTATGAGTTGGCTTCCAATTCCCACATCTGATTTTATTGACTCAATGTTGCTCAGAGTTTTGGAGTTATGTTTTATATCCATTGATGACTGGACCGCCCTTAGTATGTCATTTAATATTAATGGTAAATTTGACATATTATCCACTAGTTTGCCACAAACACAGCTTGGCTGGATAATCTCTGTACAGAGTCCCTTGTCAGCCCTCCCTTGAAGTGGGGTTGCCATGTGGTCCAGCCTGATGTTTATGCCAGAAATATGGCTCGCTATGAGATTTATTAAATCGATTTGAACGTCCATTTTATCCGACTGGAAGTTCAGAGCTTTGATTGCCTGCTCTAAGGTGTTTAGAAGTGTTTTACTCCATGGGGTCTTGTCTTCTTCTTTGAGCGATGTTTCCTGGACATCTAAATCTTCGTCTGTCCTGCTCATTGAAGATATCGTAATTGGAGATTCCTGGTTTAGAATGTTGTTGCTCCTTCCTATATTTTTATTTCGGTCTTTGTCCCATTCATGGGGGTTGACGTTTGGGTGTAAAGGTGTAGATTCCAGTCTTCCGTTACACCCTCGTCCGTTTTTCACATGATCTTGAGATCTGAAGATGTCATGTGTACCTTGGCTGGGTTTTAAATGAACTTGTAACTGGGGTTGGTTGATGTTTTCCGTTCCTGTTTGTATGTCCAAGCTTATGTCGTCAGGTAGGGAGAAGGAAGTTGGCCATGAGTCTTCCTGTGCGGCAGTTTGACCCGCCACCGATTTATTCCTTGGTATTACTTCTTCCACTTTGCCCTGGTCCATGGACTTTATTTCCTTATCACTTTCATGAGATTGGGAAGCGTTCTTATTTATTTGGGCTATTGCCACAATGAGATTGCCGCAGCCAATGTTGCATTTTTGTTTGCCTGGAGACTGAGACATTTGTTTCTTGTCAGATGATTTGTTAATAGGACAACTCTCACTGTGAGTGTCCTGTGAATCCTTGTTCTTCTCCTTTGTACTATTTGATTGGCGTTGCACATCCTCCTTTACATGTGGTGCCGGTGTGGTCGGGCTTGATTGGAGGGCTTGTTCCTGCGTTTGCCCATGAATTGACGTCATGAGGTCCTTAGGAGAAAAGAATTTTTGAATCCCTATGTTACGTTGTTTTGAGCTAGGGGTTGATAGCTCAGGTGCCGACACTAGTCTCTTTCTTTGTTGTGCCATCCTCTTCCTTTTTTTACTTGGCTTATTTGAGCCCTGGATCTGGTCTTCTTCGTCTTTTCTTGATCTTGCACTTGTATTGAGACGCAGTTTTCCAGATCTCATTCTTTAGATCTATTAGGTAGAAAACCTAGCAGACTGATACCTTGGTGACTTGGTATCCTGGTGTCCGTTGTGCCAGCTCTACCACTGTACCTCCAATCCCACTCCACCTGCACTCCCCCACCTCCCAAGCCTATCTACCCCTCTAATAGGAATAGCTGCCGTCAGGGAGGATAGCGAGGTGCTGTTACGTTTTTGCGGAGACTAGCGAGGTGTATCGTGCAAGTTCTGGTAAGTGCTGCTTTAAAAGACACTTTTGAAGGGCAGATTTACCAGGTATTTAGTAAGGTCAAGTATTGCCCTGGGTCTGGAGTTAGTTTTCTGGTGTTGTGTCAGGACTCAGTAGTGATACCGGGTTGGTACCGGATTAGTGCCCGATTTTCACTTTCATTAAAGTAGCCCGCTCCCAGCCACTCACAACCCTTTCCCCCCACCGCTCCTTGCTGCTTGCTGCTTGCGGTGAGGAAACGTGATCCTGACGTTCTCCTGACTAAGTTTACCGCCGCCGTGCAGAGTGACACAAAATGTCATAAGAAATCCACAGGGCTTACCGCTGTTGCTGAAGAAGGTAGCCCAGCCCCTGGCTCACCAGCTCACCGGGATGCCGTCGATGTGCAGCGGTTACGGACAGGCTACTGCAGGCGGGCTTCAATCGACAGCTCCAACAGCTTTCTGCAGGTCAGCTCAGTAAAACATGGACTGGATCGTGCTCTCTTTCTCAAAGCGCCGACTTTTGCAGCTCTTACTCGGAGAAGCCGCGGTGCTCCGACGTGTAGATCGCACCGCGGTTTAAAGGCTTGGAGATCAGAGAGATCAGAGAGGCTCGGCGGCGGCTTTCGGCTTCTGTTTCTACTACAGCTGCAGTGCTCCGAGACGCTGTGCACACCGCGGCTTGGAGGCGGCTTGAAGGCGCTCGTGGGCAGCTTGCTTCTGCTGCAGCCGCGGTGCTCCGAGATGCTGTACGCACCGCCGCTTGGAGGCTTGGGGGCGGCTTGTTGGCTTGATGGCGCTCGTGGGCAGCTTGCACTCAGCTTCAACCACGGCTCACGGTTCACGGCTCTCGGCTTGGTTCTCGGCAAAGGCAAAGGCAAAGGGACGCCGCCGCCTCTCACCTCCGCCGCTCACCGCCTCTCGCCTGCTCCTGCTCCGCTGCAGAAACGCTCTCTCTCTCTCGCGCTGCTCACTGGGAAAGACACTCAACACCAGTAGGGGCACCGATTACCTAACTATGATCCCTCTTCTAGGGCAAACAACCTCCTAGGCATTAAAAATACATTGTTAGAGGCAAGAGCAAAAGCATTGCATAAATCACATTAGGCAGGCGAATCATATGCGCCAAAACATTACAGAACTGACCTCAGGCCAACCTGGCCTCTCAGGGGCTTACACGCCCTCTGTCCAGCAAAGTCAGGCAAGGCTGCGCAGGCAGCCAAAGGAGAACTGCTCCAGAGTTCCCAGCCTAAACGTGGCAGGTGCCCACTAAGTGCTGGGCAGCTGAAATCACCAATGGGCAAAACACTTGTGAGAGCCTCGTGGGCTCGAACAAACACTGGGGACTTAGGAGCTGGCGGGGCTCCAAAAAACAAAATGGCGCCTTCAGTGGAGCCCCTCTTCTGGGGACTCGAGACACAACTGCTCTGGAGCCTCGTGGGCTCGAAGGAATGTGGCCCCCAATGGTGGAGTCCCTCTCGGGGGACTCAAGATAAATAAAATGACCCCGGGGCCCTCGTGGGCCAACTCAGCCACACATCGGTCGATGGAGTCCCGAGCGGGGGACTCTAAATCATGAAATGCCCCCTGAACCCCTTGAGGGCTCGAGAAACCACTTGCCCCATCGTTGGAGCCTCGACAGGCTCTGAACAAATCTTGCACCAACACTGTCCCCACACGTGGCCCGCACTCACCGAGGACAAATCCGCGGTAATCCACCTCCTACTTCTCCTGCACTGGTCACCGGACTGCTTCACCCACAGTCTCTCCGGTCGTCGCTGCTCCTCGGGCGGGTGTGGTTCGGTCTCCTCGGTGTTCTTCGGCCTCAATTGCTCCCCTGCGCTTGACCAATCCCAGCGCGGCGTTGCGGTCGAGCCCCCAACCACGTGGGCTTCGCTCTGCAGCCGGGCTTCCAATTGCAGGGCACCTCTTCATCCCGCTGGCCAATCCCAGTGCGGCGGGGATGATGACACAGGCAGACCCTGGGTCCGGGGCGGTGATCTCAGCTCAATACGAGGTGGGCTCCTGTGTTTTAGGAAAAACATGGGCAAGAAGCGGCAAATAAGCGGGGTGGGCTCCCGTGTCGCAAGACTTGTAAAACGGGGATTCCCCACGCCGGGGAATCCCTCGAGGAAGGAAGGATCACCGCTCCGGGCGCTAGGGGGCAAATACAGCACTCCCAGGAGCTGTAGGGCTTCAGCAAAGTAAAAGTAAAGCGCTCTCAGGCGCTGATGCCCCCAAAGTCCGTCAATAAGTCCTTCAGGGGGTGGGGGCAAGGCAGGGCCCAGGGCCAGCTCACAGGGTACTCCCAGGCAGGGAGTCAATCCCCAGGGGCAGTCCTCCTGGCACCCAGCAGTAGCCCCCCCCCCCCTCAGCTTGGATCAAGAAGAACATTTTGTAAGGGGACACAGCCCTTTTTATACAGTAAAACCTCTTTGATGTGTGCAGGGTGGGGGAAAAACCAGTTGCAGCTGGTTTTGGAGCACTGTGATGTGCTCAGCCACCCTTCCTATTCACTGGCCAGGCTTGGGTCATTAGACACATCACAGGGTGTGGAGCCAGCATTGTGTGGGGAAAGCCCATCCCTATTCAGGTCCCAGGTGCACCCCTCCCTCACATCAGCATGCTAATCTCTCCACTCCAGACTCCTGGAGCCAGGCTCACCAGCCAGCTCCAGCCAATCACACACCAGCACACTCACTGCACACGCACACCCAGGTCTAGAAGTGGCACTTCCAAACTAGACACATTCATGCTGCACACATCATTGCGCAGTATTAAATCTCACAAGTCCGCACATACCAAACTCGAGCTTACACTCCCCACACATCAGGAACTAACATGGTCACATACATTGCCCATGCATTCCTATGGGAGGGCAGGCCAATCTCAGTACATGCACGCACTTTACCCTGGGACACAGGGAAAAAGTGCGCCAAGCCAGAAATCACGAATGACAGGTCACCATCAAAAGCAAAAAGTTCAGGGGTGAACCAGCCAAAAAGGCCCGGGTCCAACACTCAATTTCTGTGAGATAGGGCCCATGTCCTGCATGCTGGGGGTCACCTCTGGCAGTGTCCCCTCTAGCCATGAGTAATTCTCACCCTGTGGTGCTGCCTGCATTATCCCAGCCAGGAGGTGTTGTTCATTGGGGACATCGCTGAGTTGATCTGATTCCACACTCTCTATCTGTGCGCACCCTGTTTCTCCACACATTTCTTGTCTGCTGGGCCCGCCATGGCTGGACATAACTCCAAAGCAGTGCAGGCAAAGTTGGAGACTTATGCCTGTGACAAGGGCTCTGGCGTGGCCCAGAAGGGGAGTGACACTCCATCTGAAAGGCAACAACTTGAGGATGGGGCAAAGGAGCTGATGCCAGAGGATATCCTGACTGCCATTACCATGGTTCGTACGTCCTTGGAGTCACGGTTTGACTCTGTATCTTTGAAGGTGTCCCTTATACATGCCAACATGCGCTCCATGAACACTAGACTCCACGACGTGGAGGTCAAGGCAAGCTCGCAGGTCACTGACACTTCTGACTTACAGCGGAGGGTGATAGATCTTCAGACTCTCATTACGAAACTGGAGGGGCAGCTGGACAAATACGAAGGGCGCTCCTGGTGCAATAATGTTCGCATACTGGGGGTTCAGGAGAGAGCGGAAGAACCGGCAGCAAACCTATTTGTCTAGGAACTGGTGACCAATCACATGAAACCAACAAGGCTGTCCAACCATTTTTCCGTGGAGCAGGTGCACCGTGTGCCAGGCAGCAAACCGATACAGGGCGCCCCCCGCGGCTTATGATTGCTAGGATTTTCAACTACAGGGACAGGGACCTTATCCTCCAGGCTCCCCGAGTCTCACCCCCACTGGCATTCCAGAATAGTACAATACCTTTTTTTACAGACTTTACCCTCAAGGTAGAGCGACAATGGCGCAGTTTATTGGATGTTTAAATTGTTCTTTGAGACAAAAACGTAAACTATGCCTTGTTATTCCCAGCCAAGTTAAGGGTGGAATTGGAGGGGAGGGCCTGTTTTTTCACTGCCCCTGAAGAGGCTTGGGTCTGTCTGGATGGCTGCTGCTCAGTGGGGTAGGAGAACACTAATGACATTCAAAAACCTGGTACAGAGGGTGCCCAGAGTGTCATTGATGGGGGTTCCCCACCGAGCGGTCATATGGCCGCGGCAGGCAGTGTTGGATAATTAGGTCTGTACTCAAGTCCCTTTTTGTGTGCTGCCTCCTCCTCAGTGGCCTGTTGGTCCGGATGTTGGCCGGGTCCTCCCACTTGAAGTGGGTTAAGCTGCAAGAAAATGGGTATCCAACTGTTTAGTATACTTGACTTTCGTCAATCTATGCTTTATATGATGCAACTGGGCCCAAAGCTTCTCTACACACTATTGTTTAATTGTTGGCTTTCATACGTGGGGCCGTTGGTTACATGCATCTCCTAGTTTAAGGGATGGGTGAAAGGCACTCTGCACGTTTGGGGAGGTGGGAGGTTTTAGTTCCACCATGCAGGGAGGCAGAGTTAGAAATGTTGGGTGCCTGTGCACTCTGTTTCTCTGTTACAAATTATTTCCAATGTGCTCCTTTTGTGATTTTGACAGTGCAGGGTTGAGTGGGGGGGATGTTGTAATTAGGTTCGTTTTTTGTTTTTCAGGTATGACAAACTTGATTCTATTTGAGAACTGGCAGCTACTACTCTATGTTCTTGGTATTGTTGTGTTGGTGGGCAGTGGTTCAAAAGTTTGCTCCTCAACATAGATACTTGCGGGGTCCTCCCTATCGCTGTCTCTTTTCCCCAGGGGTCATTGCGAGGGTAACATCTAGAATCAGGCTCAACTTGCTGTCCTGGAATGTGAGCGAGTTGGGGGATAAAATCAGGCGGGGCATTGTTCTCCAGATCCTGAAGAATCACTCCCCTGATGTTGTCTGTTGCAGGAAACTAACATTTTAGGAAAGGCCTGCGAGGCAATGCCCAGATGGGGATTTAAAGTGCTGGTGCATACTGATAATGATTCTGGCTCCCAGGGCGTGGGCATGCTGCTACGGAAATCATTCCCAATGACGATTGACGTTGTCTGCACAGATGGCTTGGGTAGGTTTGTGGCCATTTCTGGGACCTGGGAGGGGGCTATCCTAAATCTTCTTTCAGTCTACGCACCACCGGACCTACACGCCCAGGCTTTTGTGGACCTGGGAAGCCTTCTCCTGGAGCTTCCAAAGGGTCGAGTTTTATTTGGTGGAGATTTTAACATCTTGATTGCTGGCCCCAAAAGCCTTTGCCCCTCCTGAATGCAGATTAATGGATTTTTGGGCGCACTGAGCCTTGTAGACGTTGGGAGGAATCAGCACCCAGTTGAACAACAGTATACATTTTATTCTGGAGCGCATCGCAGTATGTCCCAGATAAATTATGTCCTGATATTAGCCCACAAAATAGACAGTGTCAAGGAAATCCAAAACTTGGCAAGGAGAATTTCAGACCACTCTCCAATTTTGTGTCGCCTTGAGGTGGGGGAACAAACTATTGGCCACACAACCCCAATTAAGCCCTGGTACCTTAAGAATCCCCAGGTTAGTGATATTGTGCCTGGAGTGGTAAATGGCTTTTGTAATTTTACAGCTCGGCGTGGATAGCACTGTGCTAATTCTATGCTTAAAACTTTGATAGAAAAGCAGACATTTGAGGTGGGCAAATTTAGAGTGTCGCTGGTGTTGAGTAGTATAAAGTGAGTAGTAGAGATTAGTAAAGAGTGAGTAGTAGAGAGTAGTAGAGAGTGAGTAGTAGAGAGTAGTAGAGAGTGAGAAGTAGAGAGTAGTAAAGAGTGAGTAGTAGAGAGTGAGTAGCAGAGAGTGAGTAGTAAAGTGAGTAGTAGAGAGTAGTAGAGAGAGAGTAGTAGAGAGTGCATAGAAGATAGTAGTACGGAGTAGTAGCGAGAGAGTAGTAGAGAGTGAGTAGTAGAGAGTATTAGTGAGTGAGTAGTAGAGAGTAAGTAGTAGAGAGCAAGTAGTAGAGAGTGTGTTGTAGAGAGTGAGTAGAAGAGAGCAGTAGAGAGTGAGTAGTAGAGCGAGTAGTAGAGAGTGAGTACTAGAGAGAGTAGTAGAGAGTAGTAGAGTAGTAGAGAGTGAGTAGTAGAGTGAGTAGTAGAAAGTGAGTAGTAGGGAGTGAGTAGTAGAGAATAGTAGAGTAGTAGAGAGTAGTATAGAGTGAGTAGTAGAGTGAGTAGTGGAGAGTAGTAGAGAGCAAGTAGTAAAGAGCAAGTAGTAGAGAGTGTGGAGTAGAGAGTGAGTAGTAGAGAGTAGTAGAGAGTGATTAGTAGAGAGTGAGTGGTAGAGAGAGTAGTAGAGAGTAGTGGAGTAGTAGAAAGTAAGTAGTAGAGTGAGTAGTACAGAGTAGTAGAGAGTGAGTAGTAGAGTGAGTAGTAGAGAGTAGTAGAGAGTGAGTAGTAGAGAGAGTAGTAGAGAGTGAGTAGTAGAGAGAGTAGCAGAGAGTAGTAGAGTAGTAGAGAATGAGTAGTAAAGTCAGTATTAGAGAGTAGTAGAGTAGTAGAAACTGAGTAGTAGAGAGTGAGTAGTAGAGAGTGGAGCGGTAGAGAGTAGTAGGAAGTGAGTAGTAGAGAGTAGTAGAGAGCGAGTAGTAGAGAGCAAGTAGTAGAGAGTGTGTAGTAGAGAGTGAGTAGTAGAGAGTGAGCAGTAGAGAGAGTAGTAGAGAGTGAGTAGTAGAGAGAGTAATAGAGAGTATTAGAGTAGTAGAGAGTGAGTAGTAGAGTGAGTAGTAGAGAGTATTAGAGAGTGAGTAGTAGAGAGTGAGTTTTGGAGAGTGAGTAGTAAAGAGTAGTAGAGAGTGAGTAGTAGAGAATGAGTAGTAGAGAGTGAGTAGTAGAGAGAGAGTAGTAGAGAGTGAGTATCAGAGAGTAGTAGAGAGCATAAAGCATGTCCTTATCTAAACACTCTGCTGAAACATAAGTGCTTATAAACTTATCCAGCTGTCAACTACTAGCACTCTAAGAACCCAGTCACTGTCTATGCACGTGTAGAATGACTCAGGCATTGAAACAAGCAGTGGTACAGTCAAATGTGCACAATGTATGCGGTGCCTTAACCCCTTGCAGACTACTAAGTCCTGCAAAAGTCCAGGTAATAGTCATGCTTGTCTGGAATCACACTGTGAGTCTTTGTCTACTCCTACAAGCATCCTGACGGAAGCATGTCCTTATCCAATCACTCTGCTGAAACATAAGCGTTCATAAACTTACCCTGCTGTCAACTACAGAGCACTCTAGGAGCCCAGTCACTGTCTTTGCACTTGGAGAATGGCTCAGGCATTGAGACAAGCAGTGGTACAGTGAAATGTGCACAATGTATGTGGTGCCTTAACCCCTTGCAGACTACTAAGTCCTGCAAAAGTCCAGGTAATAGTCATGCTTGTCTGGAATCACGCTGTGAGTCAATGTCCAGTCCTAAAATTATCCCTACAGAAGTATGTTCCTATCTATTTATTTTATTTTTTATTTTAATGTTTTTATATAGCGCTGGCTAGTCCCGGAGGTATCAGAGCGCTTTACATAAGCATCAGATCATAGTTACAGGTTACATCATTACAAAGGTTAAACAGTTATTAGAGCATGGCAACATAGTTACTTGTAAGGTAGAGATAAACAATTAGCACAAACATGATTGTGAAAAGCAGGCAAGGGGAAAGATTCAGGGGAGGGAGGAAGGAGCTGGGGACGTAGACAGGTTATGACAAGGGGTGCTATACCATACCTCAGCTCAGATCAGGCCCGTAGAATTTCGATTTTTCACAGCCTGCTGGGCTGAAAATCTGGATTTTATTAAGGACACGGAGGCTTATATTATGCAAAATCTCCTTTATTACCACTGCTCAGTAGCAACAATTGAAGAACATGGAACTACAATCAACATTCTAAATAACTATAAAGTCCCTTGGAGACCATCCATCATCCTTCTTGTTGGACTGCGAAGAAAGATCTTCGTGAAGAAAATAGGCATGAGAAAAAACTGAAGAGAAACTTCCACAATGTACTCCGGAAGAGAAACACAATTTTATTCTGACAGAAAAGAATAATATGTCGTAAAATCAATAAATATAAAGGGAGGGCAAAGAGGAGGGATAATATTAGCCTATGTGTCCTTAATAAAATCCAGATTTTCTGCCACAGCAGGCTGTGAAAAATCTAAATTTTATGGCACGACACAGAGGTCATATTATGCAAGTTTAAAGTGCCTGTAGAATCAGGATCAGGCCCGTAGAATCAGATGGTGTGGAGTAGTACCTGAAGATTTCCAAACCAACCTATTAACTAAGGTTGGAACAGAGATGCACAATTGCATGAATGAGCAAGCTGGGGACAAGGAGGTCCTAGAGGCATACATTAAAATTTGTTCCCAGGTTGCAGATAATCTCAAACGTCCTGGCAAGCGAACGACTTTGCCGGGGAGGGTTGGTTTAATCATAATTGCTCGCTAGCACATCGGAGACTGAAGGAGACCCTGAAACATAACCCAGTGGATAAGCCCATTGTGGCGGCTTTAAGGAAAGCCTACAAAGTGGCCCTGGAAAATAGAAGAAGAGAAATCAGAGGTGAGGCATGGGAAGAGCTACCTTATGTTCTCAAAAACAGCTCCAAATTCTGGGCAGTGGTCAATAAACCTTTTTTTAATGACACTTGTAATGGCCAATTAGATTGCGGCATACAGGAACAGGTGTGGTGTTCCCATTTTAAATCAGTCTATGAAAGGGATGACTTGGGAGGGGTAGGTATAGCCCTACCCATGCAGGATCCTTATACTTTATCGGTGACTGAGACAGAGGTGGCAAAGGCCATTGGTAAGATGACAAGTAACAAAGCTCCCGGACCTGATGGCGTCCCAGCCGACCTCTTTAAATCGGATGTCAAGACATGGTCAAAGGTTTTATGCAATGTTTTTAATAGGGTTTGCAAATCAGGTTTGCCGGGAACCTGGTCTGAATCTGTTATAGTGCCCTTTTTAAAAAGGGAAATAGAGGGGAACCCAGTTGCTACCGCCCCATTTCCCTTATTGATTCTGCTGTTGAAGTCCTTAGTCGGTTGGTTCTAGGTAAACTTACAGGGTGGCTGGCAGACACAAATATTCTTTCGGGTCTGCAATTCGGGTTCAGGAAAGGGCGAGGCACAATTGATCAAAGTCTCAACCTTCAATTAAAAATTGGGAAGTACACAATCGCCAAAAGGGGCACCCTATATTTAGCCTTTATGAACCTTTCCTTGGCCTTTGACCGTGTGAATAGGTCCAAATTATGACTGATGCTTCTTTACTTAGGCATGGATAAAAATATTCTCTACTTCCTTGCTGACCTCCATAGGGACCTATCTGCCACAGTAAGTTACGACCGCAAGGGTAATTGTACAGGGAAGATCTGTATTGCCAATGGTGTTAGGCAGGAGTGCATTTTAGCCCGCCTGCTTTTCACCTTATATATCAATGACTTAGGCACTGTTTTAACAGAGGCCTGCAAGGACATATCAAGGGTAGGCAAGCGATCCATCCCGGCATTGTTATATGAGGATGATGCCGCTCTTATAGCACGCACCGCAGTAGGGTTGCAAAGCCTTTTAAATTCATTCTCTGTTTTTATGAAAGCGTTAGATCTCAGCATCAATTTTACGAAATCCCATGTTTTGATGGTGAGCACCAAAGTGAAAGGGGTAAAAACCTTGCATTGTGAAGGAAATGCCCTGTCCAGGGTATCCACTTTTCCATACTTAGGTGTTATATTTGACGATAAGTGCACATGGTTACCCCAGATGTAGCTAAACATAATGTTTTTGCTGGATCCATCTTGGCTGTTCTGGGCTTTGCCCGAAAACTGGGTGTTAAACCGTTGTAAGCTCTGTTAAAGATATATGACGCCAAATGCATTTCCCTCGCTATGTAGGAGGCGGACCTCTGGGGTTTTAAGAACGTGAAGGCCATCCAAGTGGCGGAGGATACCTTTTTGAAAACTATTCTCTCTGTCCCCCAAACCACATCTGGCTACACCGTTCACCAGGAGTGTGGGGTAGGTTTCCTGGAAGACCGAATAGCCATAGCTCCTCTTTTAAAATGGATTTTCACCTGGCTGAACCCCGAGCTGGAGTTGAATCAAGAAATACTTAGAGATTGCATAGCACTCGGTTATGGCAATCGTATCCCCTGGCTGAGTTATGTCCATAAATTAGCTGTCAAACTGGGCCGATCTGAACTGTTCAACTCTCCTGACAAGCTAGTGAAGGAGGTGATTAAGTGGGCCAAGGACTCCTATAAGTTGGTGGCGTGCTCGGCCAGAGAGGATAAAGAGCTGGGTAAACCGACAGTAAGGGCTCATCAACTATTAAAAACTTTAGGAACGATTGAGCCATACCTGAAAAATTTAAATAATGCGAATCATTGCTTTTTACTGACGAGATTCAGGTTGAATAAATTCCATCTCCTTTTTACTGAATCTCCAGGGTGGACGAGGGGGAAGATTTGGGGATCTGTTCATGTGATGGCTTTTCCATAAAGGATACTGCACATTTTAGTTTTTTTCTGTGATCATTTTCACCCCATTCGTAAACGCTTCGTCATTCCTCTCATAAAAGATAAGGGTTTTACACAAGTTAAACCGGCCCTCCTTCACTTGCAGCTGCTCTCTAATGTGTGGGAGATTTCCAATATAGCCAATTTTCTCACTGTGGCTGTAAGATTAAAGAAAAGAATTAAATGGAATTAGCTGCTATAACGATACTTGAAGAAATGAATTGTGACTGAGCATTTTCTCTTTTTTATTTAAATGGTTTTAAAGGATGTTCTTATTCAAAATGACAAATTGTTCTGTATACATTGTTAGTTTGCACTTTCTCAACTGTATTTTTAAATTTTTAGCTAATTTTGGTCTTGACATGAAATGTTTAGTATACTTTTATGGTTTTTGTTATGAACCGAAGAAAGTATTTTGACTGACTGACATACCTCAGCTGTGAGTGGCTTCCTTGGCACAGTGGACTCTCTGATCGGGTTCGCTGAGACTCCACAGTATAAACATTGGATCTTTCCCCAACAAGGTGAGAAGGAGTGCTTAGTCAAAGGGCACAAAGGACAGGGGGCTATGCAGACTAGCAAGCAAGGTAAGCAAGCAAGGGGAGAGGGGATAGGAACTAGGAACTAGGGAGGTAGACAAAGAAAGAAAGAGTGCGAAATGGGAACAAATTTAAATAATGAGTTATTATATAGTGCTGGCTAGACCTGAGGGAATCAGAGTGCTTAACATGAGGAACAATAATGTTGCAATTTACATCAGTTAAAAGTTACATAATTATCAAGAAAAGCATTTAAAGAACATAGGGGACAGGGTGAATGGAGCAACAAAAGGTAGGGGGATAGGGTAAAGGTGTAGGAGGAAGATAGGACGTAGAGACGAGGCGAAGATCTGCCCAAGGTCTGCTGGGTAGGAAGGGGGGTAGTCTACAACCCATCTCCTCTTTGCTATATGGTAGCTCCCACAGGCATCAGCCAAGTTGCTAGGTCTCCACAGTCTGGGGTAAGTTCCGCAGGTTACAAGTCCTGATGTGTAGGTAGGTTAGGAGATAGGTTCACCGTCTGGTCAATGTCCTATTGTTGTCCATGGGAAGGAAAACAACGCGTAGGGGACCACTATGGAAGCCATCTTGGGATCAGGCAGGGGACTGTACTGTACACTGGTACACTGGTGGCCATCCTAAGGTTAGGCATCTGGCAGTTAAAGTCAATGTCCAGGGCAGAGAATAACAAATCCAGCGTGCACACAACATCACACGCACACATATGCACAAGCACACACAAATGTGAGCAAACACTCTCATATGCTCACTGACACACACACACAAGCACATAGACAGAAAACATCCAAGAACACGAGCACCCATAAAATCCCATGCTCTAATACAAAAACACCCAAATACATGCAAACGCAAACACCATCACATGCACACACATGTACAAGCACACACAAGTGCGTTCATACTCGCATATACGCAGACATGCACACACACACAAGCACACATACAATCACATGCTCCAGAACAAAAATACTCAAGGACGTACACACAAATACATGCACACACACACACACCATCGACCCGCCCACACATGCAAAACCTCACACATATGTGCGCACACACTCTCATACACGAAGAGAGGGTGCACACAAGCATGCATATAGAAACATCCACAAGCACACATATATTTCCATGCTTTAATACAAAAACACTCAAATATATGCACACACCATCACACCCACAGACATAAGCACACATGCAGAAACATCTGCGTGCACAAGCACAAGCACATATAGAATCACATGCTCTAATACAAAAATACCCAAGTACATGTCCATACCATCACACGCACAGACATGCACAAGCACACACAAATGTGAATATAGTCTTTCATACAAGCACAGGCGCATACACACACGTGCATCCGCACACACCCCCTCATACACGCACAGACACACACACAAAAGCAGTCCTATGACACATTTCTCCAGGACTGCCACAGCATTGATGGCAAGCAATGGCAGGTTTGGAAAGACTAATGAAAGAAGGCTAGTTGTACACCCACTTATTGGGACTGCTGCATCCTCCTCTCCATTATGCAAATTGCAGCCCTTCCCCCCTCTGGCACACTCATACCTCACAGTGGACGCAAGCCAGTAAAGTCCGTAGATGGGAGTTTTGTTCCCCCTGGAGCGCAGCCAGCAGTACTACTCAGCAGGGAGGGGGCATGGGGGGATGAGAGCCCCATCAGTAGCTTGGAGCCTAGTCTAGCATATGGCAGAGAGACGCATGGTGCGCAGGATGTCTGCCATATCCATGGTATACGCTGCCACACAGGACCCACCAGATGCCACAGAGTCTCAGCAGCTCGCAGGGTAATTAGGGATAGTCAGTGGTACCGCTATCCTGAGGGCGCCGCCATCTTAGGACCAAGCAGTCAACCCACGTGTTAGCACCGTCGGGTGTATTCCTAATAAGAGAGCACTGGGTGCACACTGATGGTTGCACTGTTGCTACCAGGTCTGTCCAGATGCCACCAGGTCCCAGGAGCTCGCAGGTTGGTCAGCGGGAGTCAGCGGCACCTATCTCTTAAAGGTGCCCCCAGCTTAAGGTCAGGCATCGGCACGCGTGGCGTATCTGCTGGGTGTACATCTTGCAGAGGAGCAGGGAGCACTTCCTGACGCTCGCGCTGGAGACCTGCTCACCTCGGGGCGATAACTGGAGAGGAGAAACCAAGGTCTTGGGAACGTCGTCCTCCTCGGATCTGGTTTTCAGATCTGATCGGCAGCCACCATCTTAGCCCGCGGCACTCGGCTTAAACATAAAGCGCTTATAAATTTATTGTAAGTATTAGAGAGTAGTAGTGAATGAGTAGTAGAGAGAGTAGTAGAGATTAAGCAGTAGAGAGTGAACAGTAGAGATTAGTAGAGAGTAAGTAGTAGAGGGATAGTAGTACAGAGTAGTAGTAGAGAGTGAGTAGTAGAGAGTGAGTGGTAGAGAGTGAGTAGTAGAGAGGAGTAGAGTAGTAGAGAGTGAGTAGTTGAGAGTGAGTAGTAGAGAGTGAGCAGTTGAGAGGGAGTAATAGGGAGTAGAAGAGAGTGAGTAATAGAGTAGTAGAGAGTAGTCAGTTAGTGTCAGTCAGTGTCAGTGTCAGTCAGTCCGTGTCAGTCAGTCAGTGTCAGTCAATCAGTGTCAGTCAGTGTCAGTCAGTCAGTGTCAGTCAGTCAGTCTCAGTCAGTCAGTGTCAGTCAGTGTCAGTCAGTTTCAGTCAGTTCAGTAAGTCAGTGTCAGTCAATCAGTGTCAGTCAGTGTCAATCAGTCAGTGTCAGTCAGTCAGTGTCAGTCAGTCGGTGTTTGCTAGAGCAGCTCTGCTGACATGGTTCTCTGGCTCTAAAGCAGCTCTGCTGGCCTGGTTCTCTCCATCTAAAGCCGCTCTGCTGACCTGGTTTTCTGCTCTAGAGCCCGAGAACCAGTTCAGCAAGTCTGCTGAACTGGTTCTTGGGCTCTAGAGCAGCTATGCTGAACTAGTTCTTAAGTTATGGAGCAGATCTGTTGATCTGGTTCTCTAGCTCTACAACAACTCTGCTGACCTGGTTCTCTGGCTCTAGAGCCGCTCTGCTGACCTGGTTCCTATGCTCTACAGCAGCTCTGCTGACCTGGTTCTCTGGCTCTAAAGCAGCTCTGCTGAACAGGTTCTATGGCTCTAAAGCAGCTCTGCTAACTTGGTTCTCTGGCTCTAGAGCAGATATGCTGACCTGGTTCTCTGGCTTTAAAGCAGCTCTGCTGACCTGGTTCTCTGGCTCTAAAGCAGCTCTGCTGGCCTTATTCTCTGGCTCTAAAGCAGCTCTGCTGATCTGGTTCTGTCCTTCTAAAGCAGCTCTACTGACCTGGTCTATCTGACTTTACGGCAGCTCTGCTGACCTGGTTCTCTGGCTCTACAACAGCTCTGCTGATCTGGTTCTCTGGATCTAAAGCAACTCTCCTGACCAGGTTCTATGGCTCTAAAGCAGTTCTGCTGACCTGGTTCTCTCCCTCTAAAGGAACACTGCTGACCTGGTTCTCTGGCTCTAAAGCAGCTATGCTGACCTAGTTCTCTCCCTCTAAATCAGCTCTGCTGACCTGGTTCTCCCGCTCTAAAGCAACTCTACTGACCTGGTTTCTGCGGCTCTACAGCAGCTCCGCTGACCTGGTTCTCTGGCTCTAGAGCAGCTCTGCTGGCCTGGTTCTTAGGATCCAGAGCAGCTCTGCTGACCTGTTTCTCTGGCTCTAAAGCAGCTCTGCTGACCTGGCTCTATTGCTCTAAAGCAGTTCTGCTAATCTGGTTCTCTCCCTCTAAAGGAACACTGCTGACCTGGTTTCTCTGGCTCTAAAGCAGCTCTGCTGACCTGGTTCTCTCCCTCTAAATCAGCTCTGCTGACCAGTTCTCTGCCTCTAGAGCAGCTCTGTTGACCTGGTTCTGTTGCTCTAAAGCAGCTCTGCTGACCTGGTTCTCTGGCTCTAGAGCAGCTCTTGAGATCTGGTTCTCTGGCTCTATAGCGGTTCTGCTGAACTGCTTCTCTGCTTCTCTCCCTCTAAAGCAGCTCTACTAACCTCGTTTCTTTGGCTCTACAGCAGCTCTGCTGACCTGGTTCTCTGCCTCTAGAGCAGCTGTGCTGGCCTAGTTCTCTGGCTCTAAAGCAGCTCTGCTGACCTGGTTCTATGTCTCTAAAGCAGTTCTGCTGACCTGGTTCTCTGGCTCTAGAGCAGCTCTGTTGACCTGGTTCTCTACCTCTAAAGCAGCTCTGCTGACCTGGTTTCCTCTCTCTACAGAACTCTGCTGACCTGGTTCTCTGGTTCTAAAGCAGTTCTGCTAATCTGGTTCTCTCCCTCTAAAGGAACACTGCTGACCTGGTTTCTCTGGCTCTACAGCAGCAATGCTGACCTGGTTCTCGGCCTCTAGAGCAGCTCTGATGACCTGGGTCTCTGGCTCTAGAGCAGCTGACATGGTTCTTTGGCTCTACAATGGCTCTGCTGACCTGGTTCTCTGGCTCTAAGGCAGCTCTACTGACCCAGTTTCTCTGGCTTTACAGCAGCTCTGCTGGCCTGGTTCTATGGCTCTAAAGCAGTTCTGCTGACTTGGTTCTCTGGCTCTACAACGGCTCTGCTGACCTGATTCTCTGGCTCTAAAGCAGCTCTGCTGACCTGATTCTATGGCTCTAAAGCAGCTCTGCTGATGTGGTACTCTGGCTCTAGAGAAGCTCTGCTGACCTGGTTCTCTCCCTCTAAAGAGCTTTGCTGATCTGGTTCTCTGGCTCTACAATGGCTCTGCTGACCTGGTTCTCTGGCTCTAAGCCAGCTCTGCTGACCTGGTTTCTATGAATTTACAGCAGCTCTGCTGACCTGGTTCTAAGGCTCTAAAGCAGTTCTGCTGACCTGGTTCTCTGACCCTACAATGGCTCTGCTGACCTGGTTATCTGGCTCCAAAGCAGCTCTGCCGAAATGGTTTTATGGCTCCAAAGCAGTTCTGCTGACCTGGTTCTCCCGCTCTAAAGCAGCTCTACTGACCTGGTTTCTCTGCCTCTAGAGCAACTGTGCTGGCCTGTTTCTCCGGCTCTAAAGTAGCTCTGCTGACCAGGTTCCATGTCTCTAAAGCAGTTCTACTGACCTGGTTCTCTGGCTCTAGAGCAGCTCTGTTGACCTGGTTTCCTCTCTCTACAGAACTCTGCTGACCTGGTTCTCTGGTTCTAAAGCAGTTATGCTAATCTGGTTCTCTCCCTCTAAAGGAACACTGCTGACCTGGTTTCTCTGGCTCTACAGAAGCTATGCTGACCTGGTTCTCGGCCCCTAGAGCAGCTCTGCTGACCTAGGTCTCTGGCTCTAGAGCAGCTGACATGGTTCTTTGGTTCTCGGCCTCTAGAGCAGCTCTGATGACCTGGGCTCTGGCTCTAGAGCAGCTGACATGGTTCTTTGGCTCTACACTGGCTCTGCTGACCTGGTTCTCTGGCTCTAAGGCACCTCTACTGACCCAGTTTCTCTGGCTTTACAGCAGCTCTGCTTGCCTGGTTCTATGGCTCTAAAGCAGTTCTGCTGACTTGGTTCTCTGGCTCTACAACGGCTCTGCTGACCTGGTTCTCTGGCTCTAAAGCAGCTCTGCTGACCTGATTCTATGGCTCTAAAGCAGCTCTGCTGATGTGGTTCTCTCCCTCTAAAGAGCTTTGCTGATCTAGTTCTCTGGCTCTACAATGGCTCTGCTGACCTGGTTCTCTTGCTCTAAGCCAGCTCTGCTGACCTGGTTTCTATGAATTTACAGCAGCTCTTCTGACCTGGTTCTAAGGCTCTAAAGCAGTTCTGCTGACCTGGTTCTCTGACCCTACAATGGCTCTGCTGACCTGGTTTTATGGCTCCAAAGCAGTTCTGCTGACCTAGTTCTCCCGCTCTAAAGCAGCTCTACTGACCTGTTTTCTCTGGCTCTATATACACTATACGCGGTCCCTTAACCCCTTGCAGACTACTGAGTCAGTCCGGCAAAGGTCCAGGTAATAGTCATGCTTGTCTGGAATCACACTGTGGGTCTGAGTCCACTAATCACTGCTGAAACATACGCGCTTATAAACTTATTCTGCTGTCAACTACTAGCACTCTAGGAACTCAGTCACTCTCTATGCACTTGCAGAATGACTCAGGCATTGAGACAAGCAATGGTACAGTACAATGTGCACAATGTATGCTGTCCCTTAACCCCTAGCAGACTACTGAGTCAGTCCTACAAAAGTCCAGGTTATAATCATGCTTGTCTGGAATCACACTGTGAGTCTGTGTCCACTTCTACAATCATCCTGACAGAAGCATGTCCTTATCTAATCACTCTGCTAAAACAGAAGTGCTTATAAACTTATCCTGCTGTCAACTACTAGCACTCTAGGAACCCAGTCACTGTCTATGCACTTGCAGAATGACTCAGGCATTGAGACAAGCAATGGTACAGTGAAATGTGCACAATGCATGAGGTCCCTTAACACCTCACAGACTACTGAGCCAGTCCTGCAAAAGTTCAGGTAATATTCATGATTGTCTGGAATCACACTGTGAGTATGTGTCCACGCCTACAAGCATCCTGACAGAAGCATGTCCTTATCTAATCTCTCAGCTGAAACATAATGTATTTTAAACTTATTTTGCTGTCAACTACTAGCACTCTAGGAACCCAGTCACTGTCTATGCAGTTGCAGAATGACTCAGGCATTGAGATAAGCAGTGGTACAGTCAAATTTGCACAATGCATGCAGTCCCCTTTACCACTAGCAGACTACTGAGTCAGTCCTGCAAACATCCAGGTAATAGTCATGTTTTTTTGGAATCCCACTGTGAGTCTGTGTCCACTCATACATTCATCCTGACAGAAGCATGTCCTTATCTAATCACTCTGCTGAAAGAACCAGTCACTGTCTATGCAGTGGCAGAATGAATCAGACCTTGAGACAAGCAGTGGCACAGTGAAATGTGCACAAAGTATGTGGTCCCTTAACCTCTTGCAGACTACTGAGTCAGTCCTGAAAAAATACAGGTAATAGTCATGCTTGTCTGGAATCACACTGTGAGTCTGTATCCACTTCTACAAACATCCTGACAGAAGAATGTCCTTATCTAATCACTCTGCTGAAACAGAAGTGCTTATAAACTTATCCTGCTGTCAACTACTAGCACTTTAGGAACCCAGTCACTGTCTATGCAAGTGCAGAATGACTCAGGCATTGAGACAAGCAGTGGTACAATCAAATGTGCACAATGTATGCAGTTCCTTAACCCATAGCAGACTACTGACTCAGTCCTGCAAAAGTCCAGGTAATAGTCATGCTTGGCTAGAATCACACTATGAGTCTGTGTCCACTCCTACAATCATCCTGACAGAAACATCTCTGCTGAAACAAAAAGCACTTATAAATCTATCGTAATGTCAACCACTAGCACTCTAGGAAACCAGTCACTTTCTATGCACTTGCAGAGTGACTCAGAAGCATGTCCTTATCTAATCACTCTGCTGAAAGACCCAGTCACTGTCTATGCAGTGGCAGAATGACTCAGGCATTGAGACAAGCAATGGAACAATGAAATGTGCACAATGTATGGTGTCCCTTAACCCCTTGCAGACTACTGAGTCAGTCTTGCAAAACTCCAGGTAATAGTCATGCTTGTCTGGAAACACACTATGAATCTATGTCCACTCCTACAATCATCCTGACAGAAGCATGTCCTTATCTAATCACTCTGCTGACACATAAGTGCTTATAAACCTAACCTGCTGTAAACTACAAGCACTCTAGGAACCCAGTCACTGTCTATACAGTTGCAGAATGACTAAGGCATTGAAATAAGCTGTGGTACAGTCAAATGTGCACAATGCATGCAGTCCCTTAACCACTAGCAGACTACTGAGTCAGTCCTGCAAAAGTCCAGGTAATAGTCATGCTTGTTTGGAATCACACGGTGAGTCTGTGTCCACTCCTACATTCATCCTGACAGAATCATGTCCTTATCTAATCACTCTGATGAAACAAAAGTGCTTATAAAGGTATCCTACTGTCAACTACTAGCATGCTCTTATACTAGTCACTGACTATGCACATGCAGAATGACTCAGGCATTGAGACAACAGTGGTACAGTCAAATGTGCACAATATACGCGGTGCCTTAACCCCTTGCAGACAACTGAGAAAGTCCTGCAAAAGTCCAGGTAACAGTCATGATTGTCTGGAATCACACTGTGAGTCTGTGCCCACCCCTACAATCATCTGACAGAAGCATGTCCTTATCTAATCACTCTGCTGAAACATAGTGCTCATAAACGTTTATACACTTATCCTGCTGTGAACTACTAGCACACTAGAAATCCAGTCACTGTCTATGCACTTGCAGAGTGACTCAGGCTTTGAGAAAAGCAGTGGTACAGTCAAATGTGCACTAAGTATGTGGTGCCTTAACCCCTTGCAGACTACTGAGTAAGTCCTGCAAAAGTCCAGATAATAGTCATGATTGTCTGGAATCCCACTGTGAGTCTGTATCCACTCCTATTATCATCCCAATAGAAGCATGTTCTTATCTAATCAATCTGCTGAAACATAAAGCGTGTATAAACTTATCGTGCTGTCAAATACTAGCACTCTAGGAGACCAGTCACTGTCTATGCACTTTCAGAATTACTGAGCCATTGAGATAAGCAATGGTAAAAGTGAAATGTGCAAGAAGTATGCAGTCCCTTAACCCCTTGCAGACTACTGAGTCAGTCCTGCAAAAGTCCAGGTAATAGTCATGCTTGTTTGGAATGACACTGGAGTCTTTGTCCACTCCTACAATCATCCTGACAAAAGCATGTCCTTATCTAATCTCTCTGCTGAAACATAAGTGCTTTTAAACTTATCTTGCTGTTAACTACTCACACTCTAGGTACCCAGTCACGGTCTATGCAGTTGCAGAATCATGACTAAGGCATTGAGAAAAGCAGTGGGACAGTCAAATGTGCACAAGGTATGCGGTGCCTTAACCCCTTGCAGGCTACTAAGTAAGTCCTGCAAAAGTCCAGGTAATAGTCACGCTTGTCTGGAATCACACTGGAGTCTTTGTCCACTCCTACAATCATCCTGACAAAAGCATGTCCTTATCTAATCACTCTGCTGAAACATAAGCGCTTATAAACTTATCCTGCTGTCAAGTACTAGCACTCTAGTAACCTGGTCACTGTCTTTGCACTTCTAGAATGACTCAGGCATGGAGACAAGCAGTGGTACAGTCAAATGTGGACAATACATTTGGTTCCTTAACCCCTTGCAGACCACTGAGTCAGTCCTGCAAAAGTCCAGGTAATAGGCATGCTTGTCTGGAATCACACTGTGAGTCTGTGTCCTCTCCTACAATCATCCTGACTGAAGCATGTCCTTATCTAATCACTCTGCAGAATTATAAGTGCTTATAAACTTATCCTGCTGTCAAATACTAGCCCAGTCACTGTCTATGCACTTGCAGAATGACTCAGGCATTGGGACAATACCTATGCACTTATAAATTAACTGAGCACTCTGTTTGAAGAACTGTCATTATTCTAGTAACTAGTAATGTTCATATAGAATGATCTATGCACCAATACAAGTACACGTACAATATTCTGTGCACAATCCCTACACACCTCTAAGCAGATACATACTATTGGTACACTCCACTAAATACTGAAGTAGTACTCATGCAGCCTAGGATACCTCCTGTCAGTCTCATGCAGTTTGTCAATCAGCCATCCAGCAGTATGTTCTTATTGTATCACTCTGCCAATATCTAAGTACTTATGGGGCAGATTTACAAGCCCCCTGCACCACCTGTAGGTAATTTTTTGTATTGTAGTGATGGTGCTGGGGACTCCTCCATATTTACAAGGAGAGGAAAATCCACCCTCCTTGAGAATGCAACCCATTCAAACGCAGCACTTTGCATTGAAGGGGCGTTCCATGGGTTTTGCTGTGTGAGTTCCCACACAACACCCATGGCATAACACATCTCAAGATTTACAAGAAAGTGCATATCTGTAGATACCTGTGAATGGTCACCACCCCAGAGGTGGTGTAGTGAGGCACAACAAGGAGGAATGTTTTCATTTTTCCTAGTTTTTTCCTCTTTCAATGCATGCTGCATTCCACTGCACACATTGAAGGAGGAAAATGCCTTGAGTGATTGTTTTTGTGCAGGACGTAGTCCTTTCCTGCACAAAACAATCTCCACACAACACAGATATCCTTGCACCATGGTGCAAGGTTGCCTGCATCACTGCATGGCTGCAGTTTGTGTGCTAGTGCAGAGGGAGCACAGAATTGCAACATATTCATGTAAATATGTCACATCACATCCCTGTGCTTCAGAGGTTCTGCAGCGTAGTGCAACTAATGGGCTTGCAGTGTCACGCGGCATCACTTCCTCAAAGATCTGCCCCTATAAATTCACAATACAGTACTAATGCATTCGTTCAGTCAATCATGCTCTACAGATACCTTCAACCAAACTTTCAGACATTACCATGCAATTATAATTCTTTTTTTAAACCAGCTTAGGTAGTTCTGAACTTTTTTTCTTGTTTTTTTCTGTTTTTTTGTAGTTTCTTAACAATTTTGTACTTTTTTGGTGTTTTTTACACATTCAACAAAAAAAGAAGTAAGGAAACAGTTAGCGTTTGGAATTCAGAAACATTCCAAAAACAAACAAAACAATTTGCATTTGTGGTTCTGTTGAACTGTTCACCATAACAGATGATGGTTTTGCACTTAGTGCAGTGTAGCTGCAGTAAAGCAAATGCTAGGCGAATGTCTACTAGTGGTGCTGAAGTGGACGCTCCGGAGGTGCTGCCTAGTGGTGGATTTTTTGCTACACGCCTCATTTCTTCTCATGCCAGATTCTTCATGTGAATGGTCCGCAGATATGTATACATACTCGCTGTTCCACAGGAGTATTTCTTGTCACTGCCTTGCGACAGGACCCTGTCATACAGCAAGCATGTGACTTTTCTTGCATTGATCTTTTTTCAGGAAAGGTGAAAAATGTCCATACCACTGATTCAGGCCTCTGCTTGGGTGGAACTTTCTCTAAGATATCTTCATCTGAAGAATGATGAGGAGCTTAACACCAGATGCCATTTCTCCAATGCAATTTTTTAAAAACACCCAAAAAATTCCAAAACTAGCTCTGGAAGAAGAAGAGATGTCTCTCATCAACTGCTCCAAACAGAATAATTAAAATGGGTGGGGTCCTTCAATAGTTACTGTGGGAAATGTTATGAACCAATCAAATCTTTTTTTGAGGTCACATGGGATCGGCGCACCATGCGCTCTCGAAGCGCGCACCCGTAGCGACTTCAGAAAAATATATTTCGAAATAATATTTATATTACAAATAGATATATATTTTTTTATGAATACCTTAGATAATCTTTTGCCCTAAAATGTACATTAAAGACAGGAACATATTTTAGAACATAAAAAAATTTCACTGAGTTGTATACACTTTTTAAATTGTATTGTATATGTTTAGGCTTTCATGTTTTCAGTTTCTATTTTTGGTCAACTCTGGTGGAGTTTTTTTACTACCTTAACCCCTTCGAAGCTAATGACGAGCTGGGCTCGTCATGGCGCTTACCTGCCGTGCGCGGATGACAAGGCCAGCTCGTCATGATTTATGGTGTTTTACATTTTTTAGCGCAGGACGGGAAAACGCCTAGCAGCCATGTGGTTAAAAAATCAGTGATTATCAGTGGGTAAATTTTTTGCTCATTAAAAACTACAGAAACATTGTTTTTCTGGTGTTTATGGAATGTTTCGCTTTTATTATTGCTTGTTTTCTGCACTGATAGCGCATGGTATATAGACATGGTAAGTATAGTGTATATGAGGTCCAAATAGATTTTTGCAAATTAAACTTATTGTAGTACACCATGCAATACGTTTTCAGTGAGTCTTTGGTCATGTGCGCTCGCTCTTTCCTTCCTATGTAAGCTTCTGTGAAAAGGCCCTCTCAACATTGGCACTTGAGATAGGCAACACCAAAACAGCCAGTATACAATTTGTTAACTCTGGCCACTGACATAGCTTTCCAAGCCAATACTGGTCCACTTGAAGACTGCGATTTTCAGGGCAAGTTCTGCAAAATTTGTGCTGATCTGGGTGCCTATTCCCTCAGAGTTATTGAAGCGGTCAAAAATGAAGCAGCAGCTTTTGAAACTACGGAAAAAATTCCCTTTTATTGAAAAATCAAGAACAGAGTACCACAGTGAGGTTTCATTTACTTCAAATGCCATTGATGGTGAAGGGTCATTTCTATGCATCATTGCCGGTAATTTCTCATACATTGTAAAATAAAATTTCCTGAATTGCTCTTCACCATTGCTTTGCTTACCAAGTGGCAAGCACTCTAACATGGAACATGTTGCAGTGCCAATGTCACCAAAGGTGTTGCCCAGCCTACTCTCAAAGAGATGTTTCACATCTACACCAATTATGCTGAACACTTGGCATATAAGGGTGTTTTCAGACTCTATTTTTTTATTATGTCCACTACAGCAGTTATGTTTTCTTGTACAAATTTGAGAATGCAGTAGAGTGTACTTTTTTCACATCACTATCAAAATGTGACCGAAGATACTTACATGTCTTGCCTTTGGCAACATCACTCAGCAAAACATTCTGTAAACGGTTGCCACACGGATAACATAGCATTCATAGCCCCTTGGATTGAGAACCATCAGCTAAGGGACACAGTTGGGATGATTCTTTCTTTGATGCCACACAAACCACAAAATTATACATATTTGCATTTTAGTTCCTCTTCATAAGAAAACAGTGCACCAGAATGGACTAAAAAGTCAATAGCATTCCTCATTAACTCTGAAGATTGTAAAGATTCTTTCAGCATAACATCTAATAGGTGGCAATGATCTCTTACAGGGAAGCACCTCAGCTCAGGTATCAATTTTGACAGGTCATTACACAACCTTTTCATATACGTAGCTGAATCACTGCAAATACACATAATATCACTCCAATCTTTATTGAACTTGTAAAGAACCTTTTTGCAGCGCATATTCAGTGACACTTAGGGCCATATTATCAAGCCTGGGCGATAAAATTATCGCCGCTTTAACGGCAGGAAAATGCCGTTAAAGTGACGATAATGGGCTTGATAATATGCGGTATGGAATTCCAATAGAAGCTCATGTAAAATGTCCTTCACATCTTACATGGGCTTCAATTGGAATTCCATACAGCCTAATATCAAGCCCATTATCGCCACTTTAGCGGCAGATTCCTGGTTTGATAATATGGCCCTGAGTTCTGTGTTTTCCAAAAGTCTGATGTCATGTTTTAACTACTATCCCAGATGCTTGGTAATAGCGCTTTTTTCACACATACTTGTC